>NC_134712.1:104776242-106000230 GCF_049634645.1 Pelodiscus sinensis
GTCTCTCTCCCCGTCCTTTTCCCTGTAGCGTATTGTTTTGGTTGCTGAAAGTGCTGACTTGAATGTGGACATGTGAAACATCGGTGTATGTCCTCACTGTGCTCTTTTGGGGGCGGATGGTGGCTCTTTTGGCCTGCCATCAAACTTTCCCCTCCTCCACATTTTGTAATCTTTGGTGCCTGGCCCATCATGGCTGTACTGCCAAGCATTACCAGATCATTCCTCAATCTGCAGATATACTACATGCACTTCCAAAATCTGAACATCTTTCCTCAGAGCCTTAGGAAATCTCAAGTGGAATATGGTTGTTCCCTTTAGTGCATCTAATTCTTTTCTAGGACTTTGGAAGAGCCAAAGTAGAGACTAAATGAACTCCCAGATAATAATAGGGTCTCAGGCCAGAAACCATAGTGCTTATCTCATCTAACTCCGGCATAAAATCATAGATCTGAGGTTCCTTCCAGACCTTCAAGAGGTTTTCAAGTCAAGACCCCTATTACTATTACCAAGACCATCGCTGACAAGTTGCCCTATCTAATCTTAAAAACAGCTGATGTTTGAGATTCTACAACCTCCTTAGAAGCCTATTTAAAAGTCTAACTTCCTTTCTGGATAAAAAGTTTTCCTTAATGTCTAACCCAGCGTTTCCCAAACTATGGGCCGCGGCTCGGTACCGGGCCACGGGAAAAAAATACCGGGTCTCAGCATGGCTGCCAGGAGGGGAGAAGAGTGGGGCGGGCGGGCGGGCAGGCAGCCAAAGCAGGGCTGGGGGCAGCGGGCTGTCCAGCAGAGATCTGGGCAGGCGGGCGGCGGAAGCAGGGCTGTCTGGCTGCGGAGATCGGAGAGGGCAGGCGGCGGAACCAGGGCTGCACGGGGGGAGGGAGAGCTAGCCGGGGGAGATCAGGAGGAGGAGGATGGGAGAATCAGCTGCCGGAAGCAGGGCTGGATGGGGGCTGTGGAGCTGGTGGGGGCGGGGGTGATTGGGGGAGATAGGTGGGTGGCCGGGGGGAACCAGCCACTGGAAGCAGAGCTGGATGGGGGCAGCAGGGCTGGACTGGGGAGATCGGGAAGAGAAAGGCAGCGAGCGGGACTAACCTGGGCACATGCAGACCCTGCAGACCGTGGCAGATGAGTGAGTCTGGCCAGGGATTCCATTTTTCCCCCTTCCCCCTCCCACATGCCCTCCCTGGAGTAGTTGCGAACTGCCTGGTAGGTAGACACACTCAGACAGCGTGAGCACGTCTACCAGCCAGGCAGCTAAGGACTAATTAATTAATTTTATTAATTATAATAAAACTTACCTAATTAGAAAATACCAGGCATTTTATATGTCTGGTAATTTCTCAATTTCTTTCCCAGACAAAACCTTCAAATACTGGAATGTCTAGTACAAAACCAGACACCTGGCAACCCTACCCTTCCTTGCACCCTCCCTCTTAGCCAGATACCCTATCCCCAGTCTGCTCCTGCTCCCACCTCCTGAAGTGCTCATGTGGCACCGGGTCCCCCAAGCCTTGACCCAGGCTGAGTAGAGGATGCAGCTGGGTGAAACATTGAAAATTTATTCATTTTTCATTCTTTTTTTTTATATGCGTTTATATTTTTGGGCTGAAAACAACAGTACTAAACAAACCCGGGTTCCAACTAAATTAAAAATTTTGGGAAACCCTGATCTAGCCAGTTTTCTATCCATCTTACAGTCCATTTATCCAATCCATATTCCCTTAACTTGCTGGCAAGAATATTGTGGGTGACTGTATCAAAAGCTTTGCTAACGCTGGCACTGGGGGCTTTGGGAGGACCAGAAACAACTTATATGAATATTCATCATTTGCTTATTGAATATGCAAATATGCAAATGAATTTTACAGGTCCTCCAAAAGCTCGTGAATGGATTTACTGGTCCCCGTGTCAAAAAGTTTGGGAACCCCATGTCTAACCAAAATCTACCTTGCTACAAATTAAGCCTGTTGCTACTTGTCCTGCCTTCAGTGGATATGGCAAACAATTGATCATCATCTACTTTGTAAGAGCCCTTAACATATTTCAAGACTGTTATCATGTTCTTCCCCAATCTTTTTTCAGCTACCTCTACACAGCACAGTTATTTCAGAATAAGCTATTCCAGAATAGTTATTCCAAAATAACTTATTTTGAAATAGCATGTCTACTTTTCAGGGAAGCCTCAAAATTAGTCCGAGGCAGGCTTCCCTCATGTAGACATGCTATCTCGATTTAGAACCCCACGAGGAATAACTTAGAATAGCCCTGGTGAGGGGCTATTTCAAAATAGCAGAAGTGGAGCGTCTACACATGCCTTATTTCAAAATAGCTATTTTGGAATAGGCGTTATTCTTTGTAGAATGAGGTTTACTGAAGTCAGAATAAGATGTCTGTTATTTCGAAATTATTTTGAAATAACTGAATTGCTGTGTAGATGCTCACATAATTATTTCGGAATAATGGCCATTATTCCAAAATAATTTTGCTATGTAGACACACCCTTCAAGAGTAAATGTGCCTGTTTTTTTACACCTTTCCTCATGGATCAAGTTTTCTAAACCTCTTTTATCCTTTTTTTTTGTTGCTCTTCTTTAGAATCTTTCCAATTTGTCCACATTTCATAAATTGTGTTACCCAGAACTGGACAACTGTGGCTTCACCAGTGACAAGTCGAGCAAGACCGTAACCTCTGGTGTCTTACATACAGCACTCTTGTTGGTACACCCATTTTCACTGCTGCATCACATTGTTCACTTATATCCAATCTGTGACCCATTACTTCTCCTAGATCCTTTTTCTGCAGTACTACCACCTCCCCAGGTATTCCCCATTTTGTAGTTATAAAATTGATTTTTTCCTCCTAAATGTAGGATTTTGCACTTATCTCTATTGAATTTCATTTTCATTTCAACCCAGTACTGACCAGTTTGGGACCTCACTAGATAAGTTCCCCCACTGATGACTATTATTTCATTATGGTCTTGCACCTACTTTGACATTACCCAGAGTACAATCTGGACTACTGCATGGCTGTGTCCCCTTAATTCTGTAGTGTGGGGCGTCTTCCACTATTTTGCTGTCAGAACATCCGCTACTGGCCTGTTCCTACAGCCTTCAGAATGCAAAATTGGTATGCTACATAGATGCTTAAACCAATCGCTAATGAATTACATACAGGACAACATCTGCAAATTCCTAGTCCCAGCCTTGTTCCCCTCCCCAGAAATGTGCATCTTGCACTGCTCAACACCCTTCTGAACAGAACGGGCTCATAGAAAGTCCGTAATTTATCAAAGGAAAATGTTATGCAACCATCTTATTATCCCAAATGGAGTTTCCTCCACAACTTAATCCACATACTGGTCAAGATAAAATAATAAGTGGTGTATTAACTATGGAAATACAGATTTTAAGTGTTTTAAAGTAATGATGCATAAAAGCCAGGATTGGTTTCAAAAGAAATAAAAGATAAAACACAAGTTAATGGCTAACTTAACATACTAACAGCCCCTCTCCTCTTGATTAAGAATTTCCTAATATCCTGAAGCACAAAACTATTAAGCTATCATGGGGTAAGTGTACATGCTTGAAACTTGGGACACCTGGTTTCAATTCTCTGTTCTGTCACAGCCTGCACATGTGACCTTGGGCAATTTTAATAGTTGTGAGCCTCTGTAAAATGGGGACATAGCACTTCCCTACCTCACAGGAATTTTGTGAAGATAAATCCACTAAAAACAGTGAGGGGCTCATGTACTATGGTAATATCAGTCACATAGGCACATAACTACACTACAGATTCTTTAGGATAGGAAGCATTTTTGGGTGAAGTATCTAGTGCAACAGGGTCCAGTCCATGATTATGGTTCAACATAAAGGGGTAGCAAGCAGGACAATTGGCCAGAGCCCCATGCCACACATTCTTCAGATCCTCAATTCTTTTAATCTTTCCTTGTGTTTTTCTTCTAAACCTATTTTTGTTGCTCTCCTGTAAACTCTCTTCAGTTTATTCACTTCTTTGTGCTGAGGTTTGAGCCTTTTATTTTTAAATTTTTTTTCTTAGCTAACACAGGGTGAGCTTATTGGAGGAATTTGAATAATATGAGTTTTTATTTGAAAAATATTATGTGATAATTCAATTAAATCTGCTCCTTATACATTTCCAGTCTGATAGAGGAATTAATATAATGTGCGCAACATTCATTTTATAATTTCCTCAATCTTGACTGTCACCATAACTTCTCTTAGGAAACTTCATACAAAAGAATTATGTTAAGTCTCTTTAAAAGAAAAGGATAAAGGGGAATAAAGAAGAAAACATAAAAAGGAGTTTCAGTGTATCAGGCTCCAGAAATGTTGTGGTCTGTTGTAAATACCACAGAGTGGAAAGCTAGCATTAGATACCATGAGACCACACTATTCAGTTGGTTTTGAGGTGTCTATAGGAGGGAGTCTCTGTCCTATGCTTCTCAAGAAGTGCTCAGCAAAGGACCCCATCACCTGCACAAGTAGCTATGAACCAGATAGAGATACCTGAAGATGAGGACTAAGCACCTTAATGGGACTTTCAAAAAGATCTGAGCAGGTTAGGTGCCTAATGATTTGTACTGTATTTTTTAAAAGTGTCCCTAATCTTGGGTAATTCCTAATCTTCGACTGCTGATGGGGGAGCAAGGTGAAGAGGGCAGTTACCCTGGGGCCCAGCAATTCAAAAGGGCACATGGCTTTTGGCCACTGTCCCTCCTACTGCGGCAGTGGTGGGGGCTGGAGCCATGGGCCCTTTAAATCTTCAATGCAGCCCTGCGTGGCATGCTCCGGGCAGCACTAAGAGCTGTCTGGGGGAGGGAGGGCAGTGTGCTCTGGGCACTGCTGTCCTGTCCCTTCCCACTGAGGTCCCACGCTTTTTGTGAACATGGAGCCCGAGCCCTCCACCTGTCTTGCCCAGGTGTTTGGCAGATCTGTTAGCTCCCCTGAATGTACCCAGTTGAGACATATGTGACTTAATTTTCAGAGAGGCTCATTACTCACTGGTCCCACTGACTTGACTTGTCTGAAAGCTGGGCTCCTGGCCAAAACTTTAATGGGAGGCTTTGGGTGGCACAACCTCTGAGTTCCCACTTTTAGGGTATGTCTACACAGCATGCTTATTTCAAAAGAAGCTATTCTGGAATAGTTATTCCAAAATAGCTTATTTTGAAGTAGCACATCTACACTGCAGGGAAGCCTCAAAATTAGTCCAAGGCAGGCTTTCCTAATGTAGATGTGTTATTTCAATTGAGGCGCTGGGGAGGAATAACTTAGAATGGCCCTAGTGAGGGGCTATTTCGAAATAGCAGCAGTGGAGTGTCTACACACGCCTTATTTGGAAATAACTATTTCGGAATAGGCGTTATTCCTCGTACAGCGAGGTTTATAGATTTGGGAATAACTTGTCTGTTATTTCAAAATAATTTTGAAATGGAATGGCTGTGTAGACACTCACATTGTTATCTCAAAATAACGGTGCAGTGTAGATGCGTCCTCAGAGACTGGGACCTGATTTGTAAGGTGCTGAGTACCCACAACTCCAACTGCAGTGAATGGGAACTGGAATTACTTAGCACATCTGAAAATGAGGCCTAGGTAGTCAGAAACGGGAGCACCTACAATTAGCAGCCTATATGATAATTTGGACCTTTGTCTTCCCAATCCCTGAAGTTCCTAAGGCACTTCACAGCTTACAGTGTGGGTAGTAGCACTATCTAACTACTTCACATTCCTTTACTGTTCCTTAGCTGCACAATTCATGTTTTGTGAAAATGTGTTATATATTCTTGGCATATTCATATCGTTGGCATATTCAGAGCATCATAATTTGGTCATATCAAAACCATATTTGCCTGGTACATTCAGAGGTATTCCTATATCATGTTTCGATCTCCATCCATTTCAATCAGCTCTCATGACTCTTATCACAAGTCTGAAAACAACTGGTGATTTTGTTAAATCCACAACACTTGGAGTCATGTGATTATTTGAGAATCTTAGCTTTTATTTTTAAAAAATAAGCTTCTAAAGTTTTCAGACTGTCAAGGTTATGGAGAAATGCTTGAAAAACATAAATCCTAAAGTCCTTACCAGAACAATTATAGTAACATACAACTTATTAAACAAAATCTCCTGATTTCTTTAATCAAATCTGATTGGGACAGGGCTGATTTATGCTTTATTAAATGTTAATTATTTGTCAATAGGGAATTTTGGCTGTGAAACTGTGGCCTTTTCTACACTGCTATGTTTTGGTGCCAAAAACCGCAATGCAACTTTTGTCAGGGAAAAACATCCAGTTCTGGTGAAAAAAACCTTCCAACTTTGAGAGAGACTTTTGTCTTTTCCCCTCTCTTTATTGTTGACAAAGAGCCAGTGTGGACTCTGTTGTTTGTTTTGTGGCGAGAACTAGCTTTAGCCAGTGTCCCACAAAGCCTGCCCTAATGACTGTGCTCAGTGTTTTGTGATCTTTGCTACCCTGCATGAATGTGCTCCTCCCCCTTTAAAACTCTGGGAAGTACCTGACAGCTGAGTGAGCAGCTCCATTTGAGAAAGAACAAATCATTGGAATGCTCCCATTCTGCCCTGTTAGAAACATAGCAGCAGGTAGATTGCTGTTGCAAGGGGAAGGCTGGAGACACTGCTGTCCTGCTTTGACATACCTCAGCATGGAGAGCTCACAGAGCTTCTCCTGATGCTGCTCCTGGCAGCTTAGGATGCTGGGGAGAACTCAGAGGGAATCCCCAAGAAGTGCAGGATTAGCTCTGCCTTCTCACAACATTGCATTGTGGGATACTTACCCACATTGCTTTGCTCTATCAGGGGAGCTAGCAGAGTCACCATGAAATGTCGACAATAGGAGGCAGAAAAACCAGTTTGGGTGGTTTTCACTTTTGCATGTTGACAACACTTTTGTTGTCAAACCTTCTCAGTGTAGACTTACTCTGTGTAACATGTTAGTAGTACCTGCCTTGCCTGAAATACACCAGTCAGGGTATGGCGACACTGTGGGGGGGGGGGGGGGGGGGGGTTCAGAAGAGGTATGCAAATAGTGCTCGCATTTGCATACCTGCTTCCATTTTTTTTCCTGGAAGAGGCTTTTCTGCCATTTGGCCCTGTGAACACAGGGCCAAATGTCGGAAAAAAAACCCTCTTTTGAAAGTCCTTGTAAACCATATTTTATGAGGAAGAAGGGGGCTTTCAAAAGAGGAGGGTTTTCCGACACTTGGCCCTGTGTAGATGGGGCCAAATGGTGAAAATGCCTCTTCTGGTGAAAAAAAATGGAAGAAGGTATGCAAATATGAGCGCTATTTGCATACGTCCTCTGAAACCTCTCCCCCCCCCCCCCCCCAGTGTAGCCGTAACCTCTTTTAGCTAGTGTTAATCCTGTTGGGAGAGGGTTAGGTAGGGTACGACAACTCTCCAGTAAGGGAATGTCTACACTAGCTCATTAGTTCGAGCTAGGTAGGCAAATGAGGGCAACCAGAGTTGCAAATGAAGCCTGGGATTTAAATATCCCGGGCTTCATTTGCATGTTCCCAGGCACCACCATTTTAAAATCCCCTTAGTCCAAACTCCGTGCCTGCGGCTACATGCAACACGGAGTAGGTAGTTCGAATTAGAGCTCCTAATTCGAATTACCGTTACTCCTCATGGAACTACACGCGGGCACGGAGTTCGGACTACGGGGGATTTAAAAATGGCGGCGCCTGGGAACATGCAAATGAAGTCCAGGATATTTAAATTCCGGGCTTCATTTGCAAATCCAGTTGCCCTCATTTGCCTACCTAGCTCGAACTAACGAGCTAGTGTAGACATACCCTAACTCATTAACTCTTTTAGACGTACTAGGAGGAGAGAAAGTGGTTCTTTAAAGGGAGAGAAGCTCTAGGGTATGGACTAAACAGTTCCATGGGAAGACTTTAAGTACAGCTTAACTTTGGCAGAAAACTATTTTTGTTTTTTATAATAAAGCCAAACCCTAGGGACGTGATGTGTTTGGAAAGTAACTACTGTTGTACTGTGTTTAAGAGGAGGCTGAGAAAGCTGTAATCTGTTAAAAAAAATTAGAAAGATTTTTTTATAATGGGGAAAACTGTTTTGCTCTTTCTCAAAATTGAACCATTTTTTTGCTCATACTTCTGGAAGAAAGCAACCTTGGCAAGAGACAAAATTTTACTATAATAATAATAGTAATAATAATAATCAGCTTGAACGATAACTGTTTTTAAAAGTTATAATGAAATTAAAATGTGACATTAGACAGTATGCATTTTTATAAACCCTAACTAGCAGAAGCCAATGATATTTGTGCTCTTTACTAATTCTGTAATATAATGGGGTTAGAATGAGACCAGTGTCCTCTGTTAGCTGTGCATTTGTGTGGCTGCTCAGGAGAGATTCAAATGTTGCCCAGCTGATTAGCAGTGCACCCACAGCTAGGTTTGTGTTCACACAAGCCTCGGTGCACATAAAATTTATTCTGCACATGGGTGAAAAAAATCTACACATGGGTGGAAAAGATTAGAGGGAACATTGGATGAAAGGACACCGATGCTGTTTCTGTTGAGCCCTCCTTATTTTGGGGGGACAAGTGCAAAGAAATAATATTTACTCCAGATAGTGAACTATGAAATCTTCTTAGGACTGTTTATTTTGGGGGGGGGGGGGGGGGGAGGTGTCAGTGAGGAGACAGGTAAGATACAATGATGTTAATATTTTCAATTTGAAGATTCTTATTGTTCTCTATTATGACTGGGCTAGATGTTGTTCAAAAGGCCACATTGCAACCTGCTGTTCATGCCTGTGCAGGGGTTGGTAACATATGTTGGGAATAGGAGAGTGGGAGGGAGAGCAGCCTGTGTAGGACTGCTTCTTATCTTCTGGTATAGATGGACAAAGAATGTAGGGAGGCTTGTTTCCATTTTCCACAACGTGCCAACCAGCATGACTGAGCTAGCATAGAGGAGGAAGGAATCTGTGCCAGTTATAGGGCTGGAGGGGCACATCTACACAGCAAGTCTTTCTTTCTAAATAATGTCAAGCTGGAGGACTTCTTATTCTGACTCAGGGTAGCCCTCATCTCATAAGGAGTAAGGGTATGTCTACACTAGCCCCCTAGTTTGAACTAGGGAGGCTAATGAGGGCGACCGAAATTGCTAATGAAGCACGGGATTTAAATATCCTGCGCTTGATTAGCATATTCCTGGCCGGTCGCCATTTTGGAAACTGACTAGCCCGAAGTAACTGCCTGCGTCTACTCGCAGCAGAGAGGCGGGATTCCGAGATAAACCCCTTAGTTCAAATTAACTGTTAAACCTCATTCCACGAGGAGTAACAGTTAATTCGAACTAAGGGATTTATCTCGGAATCCCGTCTGTCTGCTGCGTGTAGACGCGGGCAGTTACTTCGGGCTAGTCAGTTTCCAAAATGGTGACCAGCCGGGAATATGCTAATCAAGCGCAGGATATTTAAATCCCGTGCTTCATTAGCAATTTCGGTCGCCCTCATTAGCCTCCCTAGTTCGAACTAGGTGGCTAGTGTAGACATACCCTAAGGGAAATCAGAGGAAGAGTGTTCTTCCTTTCACTTCCTGCTGTGTAGACCACGGGTGGCCAACCCATTAAAAGAAGAGAGTCGAAATAGCGGTGGAAAAAATGCAAAGAGCCGCACCAGAATTGTTGAGCAAAAAAAGAAAAAAACTGCAGGTTAGGCTTTTTGGCCACAACAGGCTCCCGTCGGCCACCGCCATTTTGCCATGCCGGATGGCTCCCCTGCACCCGGTGAGCATAGGGAGCCAGGGACCATTTGTAGGGGTGCACGGGGCTTCTTCGTGAGCCATGAAAGGGGGGAGGTTTCGTGAGCCGCACTTTCAGGGGTGAAGAGCCACATGTGGCTCGCGAGCCGTGGGTTGGCCACCCCGGTGTAGACAGTGCCAAAAGGTGATTTAAGCTATTTCGATTTCAGCTACGCAATCGACTTGGCCGAAGTTACACAGCTTAATTCAACTTTTGCCCTGCTGTGTAGACGTGCCCAAACAGACTACAGCTCTGTCCCATCTCAGAGCAAAGTTGAGAACCCAGAGAGCTGGTTCCTGGTTTTCTCTTGGGAACTATGCAGCTTACCTTACTTGGGACTGATGCCACTACCACAGTTGAACTCATGGTTAGACACAGCCTCTACCCCAAAAACTGAGAGAGGGAGGAAAAGTAATGGATGAAGACTGGAGAAAAATGAAACATGCAATCACTATTTAAATAAATACATGATAACCATTCCCAACCGGCCCCCTCCTAAATCACTGTTAGTTGGTTAGATACTGCAGCATTTCTAGTAGAGTCTGCTAAGCAGGGAGGATTTAGAACCCCTTGCGTCCTGTTACCGTACGTCTAGACTACATGCTTCTTTCGAAAGAAGCTTTTTCGAAAATCTTTTGAAAAAGTTTCTTTTGAAAGAGATCATTTAGACAACCGCAACTTTTTTGAAAAAGCAATCCTGCCCTTTTTAAAAGAGAGCACCCAGGCAATCTGGATGCTCTCTTTCGAAAAAGCCCTGTTTGCGGTCAAGAACATCTTTTTTCAAAAGAGTTCTTTTGAAAAAAGGCATTCTTCCTCGTAAAATGAGGTTTACTGTTGTCGAAAAACTGCTGTGTTCTTTCGATTTAATTTTGATGCACGTGAAGTTTTTTTTTTAAAAGTCACTTTTTTTCGAAAAAACCACTGTAGTTTAGACATACCCTTAGTTTCAACAAGGTATTCCATGCCAAAAGAGTAGTGTGGAAGAAAACATGAAGACAATTATTGGAGGAGCAGAGGTGTGGGTTAGAGGGAACAAAGCTTGCAAAAGTGGGGGAGCAGAGGGAACTGTGGGAACCAAAAAGCAAATTTATACTATCTCAATTCCTACATTGTTTTCCTTCCAAAGTACACAGGGCTAAGGATGGTAAGTATCGGGTAATTGACTAATTGATTAGTCAATGCATTTTGAATTGACTATTCGATTAGTCGATAGGGCGCCTCCACCTTTGAAGTGAAAGTGCTTCACAGAGCCTGTGAAGGTGAAAGTGCTTCACAGAGCCTGGGGTAACTGGAGGAGTTACCCCAGCTGATCCCGGACTCCACATGGTGCTGCCACTTTGAAATGCTGCGTGCAGCCTGGGGACACCCCAGCTGGCCTTGGGCTGCACGTGGCTTTTCAAAGCGGCAGCGCTGCATCGAGCCCAGGGTCTGGCCCCAGGCTTCAAGCGACGCTGCCACTTTGAAGTCCTCACTCTTCTTTCCCCCCTTGCTGCCTCTATCTGATATCTGATAGAGGCAGCAAGGGGGGGAGGGAAGCAACTAGTTGAATATCCTGTCGACTATCTGATAAGTATCTGCTTATCGGATAGTCGACTAGTCCTTCACATCCCTACACAGGCTGGTAGGCCAAAATCTGCCATCGGTTGTACATATATGTAACTGAGGGAAGAATTCGGTACAATGATTTTGTGTATGAAGACTTATTAAAAATGTACACTTACGTAGTTTTATTTGGAAACTGGAATTTTATGGAGAGGCTGATTTTTGTGAATACTTGCCTGCAATTGGTATGGTGGCTCCTCCCAATCATATGGGGGTAGATTTGACCAGGGATCAAGAGTAATTACTGCACAATCTATACTCTGTGTCTAATGATTTGCATCCATCTAGTAAAGCAAAATGTTCCAGGGAAGGATTACAGGCTCAGATAAGTATAAATAATACCAAGCTAGCTTGAGATTTGTGTTTGTGTTTTCCTTAATTTAGACTGCAGTGATGAACATTTCATCTGTCTCTAAAACAGCCCTGAGATGTTGTTGTATATGCATACACATAATAGAACTATACAAATTAGACATGGAAAATGACTTTGTCCAGTCCATTTCCCTGCAAATGCAGGATTGGCTTTTGCAATAGGCTGCATTATCCTGGATGCTTCTTATCTGTAGATTCCTTAGTTGTGCAAGAACGTCAGTACCATTCCAAGTGCCTGATTAGGCATTTCCACCTGTGCCAAATTCTGATGTGGCAGCATTTTTACAACTGCTTTTCACAGATGTAAATGATGGCCCACTGCACAAGGTGATAGAGATTCTGGCTTTGACTCTAGATGCTCTGAGGATAACGTGTTGTTTTCAAGGAGGTGTAACTGAATTAGTAATTTTGAAAAAGACCTTTTGATTCAGATATAAAGCTGCATATAGCAACAACATTAGTCACCCTTCTGCAAAAAAGGTTAAACTAACACTCTTTCCTCAGCAACTCTCTCACCTTTTCACTGGGGCTTTGGGATAAGTTTTGTTGCATGCCTTGAAGGTCAATCAGACTGGCCTATGATGGCATAATGCAGGGAGCAAGTTCCAAAGTCAAGGAGCCCCCCTCTTAAGATAACTCTGCCACCAGCTTCCTGTTTCTTGAACTGATGGAATTCCAGCTCAAGTTCTTTCTGACCTCAGCAGTAGTAGTATAAGGCTAGATGCTTTAAGAGCCCAGCATTCTCGGGTTGGTGCTCTATAAAACATAGCTTTCACATCTACTAACTTTGGAAGATCTAGCAAGAGGTAGAGCTGGGGTGATATAGCAAGATATGTGGCAGTTGTTGCCTATGGGTTACTGTGGTATTTGTATGAATTTATGATTACTGCACAATTTACATGTGCTTGTGAGAGTGATGACCTAGGGTAATTTGTGACAAAGGGAGTCTTTTTAAAATTGTGTATATGTTTATGCTGCATCTATATCTATTACAGAAAATCAATGGAAGATCTAGAACTATATTTTCCAAATTTTCTTTAGTTCTCTAACGAGTTTCTATGGCTCTTCATTTGAGCAATGAATATTTCTCTTTTTTTTAGATTTTTTTTATAGAAAACTTTATTTTCCTTATCATTTCCCTTTTATAAATTAATGCATTCCTGTCAGAATAATATATTCTTGTTAACTCTACTGGTTAATTATCACTTACTTGATTCTGTGCCTCTGAACTAAACAGTGACCTATATTTCTAGTATCAAAAGGTGTTACCTAAGAATTATTGTGAAATAGATGTTTTTGGGCTTTCCTCTTTTATAGTGTGGATAAAAATGCAATTAATTGGGATGGGAGAGAGGCTTAAATACCTATTGATTAAATTTAGTTTTGCATTTCTTGCATTATGAAAAACAATGAGGAAATAATAATCAATGTCTTATTTGGGACTTGAGTTAACATTTGCACCAGCCAGATTTTCAATTATCACTCCCTTAGAAACCGTTCTCCAGCTTTTGTCAATGTGGTGTAGAAGAAGAAGAGCAAATAGATTGGAAATGCTCTGTATCTCAAGCTCCTGGGAAAATGTAACAGGTGTTACAGCTCAGCTGGGTATGAGCTTTATGAAAAAAGCCCACTCAGACTTTACCCATAGAATTCCCCTTTCTAACCAGAGCTTCAAGTAGGAAGAAACTAATGACTTCATTACCATCTCAATTCTGGGAAATGCTTGGTCCAGACCTGAATCATTAAAGGAAAGGTATAGCACTCTGTGTGACCTTACAAGATCAAAATGTTATTTAGAGCAATTCCATTAGTCAAGGCTATAAACCTGAAAGAACACACCCTTTTTGCGCCAGTTCTTAGGTCGTAAAAAGGGGATGGGGGAGAGAAGAAAAAACATATTCTGAACTCATTGTGCTGCACGATTTCCTCTGCTTTCTTTGAAAACCCTTCACTTCTAGCACTTCTTCCCTTCACTCTGTGTTGTGACACATTTAATGGCTCTTGTTGTTTTCACTCTTCCAGGGGACTGTAATTGGAGGGGGGGAGGGATGATACTGGAGCCAAGAATGATGTCAAATTTTCAAGTGGCACAAGATGAAATAAATCTATTCAGGATTGTAGTAATTAGCAGCAACTCTTTTTATTATTAGATAATTACATCTTTTAATAATCACAAATGGGGAAAAAGTTTAACCTATGAGAGACTGGCTCCTGGTTTCTTTATCATTGCATCTTTGGCTGCTTTTGTAATTGGAAGCAAAGAAACCAGCATTAGTGAAAACGTACTTTCACCAGCCATCTCCTAAATCAAAACTGGTATGTCTTTCAGTGGCACTAATGGTGAAGTCTCTCTACTGAATCAGTTTATTGTACCTCAGAAATAGAGTATTTAGATGTTTTATGGGCATGTTCAAGAATAAATGTAAAATATATTTTTTAAACTACAGTGAAATCACATCTGTTTATAGTAAAATATAACAACCAGACAGTGAAATTAAATAATGTTTAAGAAAGGGCAGCATTATGCTTCCTACCTGGCATAGTATGTTAAGAAGGAGAAAGAAGTACAATGCAATGGTTCCTTTGGAAGTGTTTTGATCTAAAGGGGCAGTGCACTCACTGTTTTACTACTGCTCCTGCATGGGCAGAGGCTGTATAAACTGTGCGCGTGCACACACACACACACACACACACTTTGCAAGCAATTTTGCCTACCTTGTGGGCATTGGGGCACCTATGTACCTGATTCAGGTCTATGCAATGAATGCATGCACCATTGTTGTGTAGTGTTTTGAAAATTGTGGATCTGTGCCTTTAAAAGGCACAGTGACTCCCACGGGTGCTAGGACAGCATGGTGGGAAGTACAACTTGTCATCCCCCTTAGCAGTACGAGGTAGCTCAGCTATGTTTTGTGTGCCATGGCTCTTCCCCCCCGGGACATCTCTGGGGCTGTTGGGCAGGCAGAGCTACAGCCCTGTAGCCCACTGATGGCTCCCTTCTATATTTTTGTAAAGAAGGGACAGGCTCTTTGTACAATGTGGCTGACAGTGAATGCCATTGTTATGCATAGGTGCAGGAAGTAGATTTTGCATCCTGTACCTGGGATCCCAGCTGCCAGCCTGCACTTGAGGGCTCTGCTGCTGCCTAGGTTCCAGGTTTCTGGGGGCTCCACTACCACCCAGGGTCCCAGCCGCCAGATCCAAGGGCTCAGCTGTAGGCCCCTGGTCCTGAACATTGGTCCTGTGGTCAGGGCTTTGCAACCAACTCCAGCTGGCTCCAGCCTCAGGCAGTGAGGGGAGCATATGGGGAAAGGGGGGGAGTTGTGCATCTCATCTCACCCCACCCTAGAAATTGTTCCAGTGCCATTGCTATTATGACATCACAGCCATGCTGTACTGTGGCTCTAGAACAGAACGAATGGCACTTTTCTGTCATGACATACTAGTGTTCCTTTTACTATAGCTTAATAAAAATGTTGCTGAGTAAAACATACGTTTTATTTATTTGCACAGAGTGGGCCACGTGATAGTAAGAGGCTCTCTTTTGTGTGTCCCCTCCCCAGTCGAAATCCCGTGGAGAATTTCCTGTTTCCTTCCAAATCATATGGACCTCCTCCATTCCTCTTTGCAGTTGCAAAACTTCTGGGGCCAGCCACACTAATAACTCTGCCTTGATGTAGAACATGCAGTTCTTTGGTACATCAAGTCACAGCTGTGCCTGTAGGGGCTGGAGCAAGCTGAAGATTTGTTCAAAATCTTTGTGGGGTTCGTCTCATGCTTCTAACTGGTCTTATAAGCAGGGCTGAATTAGCCATCTGGCCCTAGTTGCACCATGGCTGGGAAGCATCAGTTTTGGTTTCTTTCTCAGGAGCAGCTTGGGTGGGGGGGAAGGGAGTGGAAAAAAACAGAAGTAGCATCATCAGTAGGGCCCCACCTATTGTGACATAGCTGAGTAGGTGGGTCAGGTGTGCTAGCACATCTGGTCCTCTGCTGAGGCTGTGATGGCAGGTTCCCAGAGAGCAGTGATCCTTGGAATCAATACACACAGAGATGCATGGAGTGTTCACACCTTTTGGTGCAGTGGTTTCAGGCTGTCTGTGGATCCCAGGGTGGTATCGTAGGCTGGTATCGTAGGCAAACAGCCTGACTTAGCCTCACCCACATTCCACCCACAGGTCCTCTTCTGCCTGCTGTTCCCTTTGTGGCCCAGAGGCTGGGGCAGGCAGGCTTGTGGCTGCCATGTGCACAAGATCCCTGGGCTGGGACTGTGTAAGAACATAGGAATATAAGAATGGCCATACTGGGTCAGACCAAAGGTCCATCTAGCCCAGCAGCCTGTCTGCTGACAGTGGCAAATGCCAGATGCCCCAAAGGGAGGAAACATAGCAGGTAATCCTCACATGAGCACATTCATGTCATCCATTTCTAGATAAATAGAGGCTAGGGACACCATTCCTACCTATCCTGACTAATAGCCACTGTTGAACCTAACCTCCATGAATCAATCTAGCTCTTTGAACCCTGTTAAAGTTCTAGTCTTCACCACATCCGTTGGCAAGGAGTTCTACAGGCTGACTGTGTGCTGAGTAAAGAAAAACTTCCTTTTGTTTCTTTTAAACCTGCTGCCTATTAATTTCATTTGGTGACCCTAGTTCTTATATTGTTGTAACAAGTAAATAACTTTTCCTCATTCACTTTTTCCACACCTGTCACGATCATACCTCACCTTAGTCTCCTCTTTTCTAAGATGAAAAGTCCTTGTTTTTAATCTCTCATTATATGGGAGCCGTTCCAAATCCCTAATTTTTGGTGCCCTTTTCTGAACCTTTTCCAATGCCAATATACCTTTTTTGAGATGAGGCGACCACATCTGTATGTACTATTCAAGATTAGGGATGTTAAATATCGGTTAATTGAATAGTTGATTAACTTCATGAATTCATATCGGTTACTCGAATATTCTATAGTGCCCGGGGACGTGAGGGGACAGTAGCCAGTGTGCTCCGGCCCCACTCCCAAGAAGCCCCCTGCAGCGTGGGTTGCCAGGCGGGAACTGGTCCACGAGGGGAGCCAGTTTAAAAACCAGCTCCCTTTGCGGACAAACTGCCTTTCGCTCTGTGCTGCTGCCTCTGACACAGAGGCAGCAGTGCAGGGTGGCAGCAGCTTCTGTCCAGGGAAGGTCTGAGCTCCCAGACCTGGCAAAAGCTGGGATTGAGCTGGGCTGCATGCCTGCCTAGCTCCTAATACAATTTAAATGCAGAGCCACAGCAGGGGTAGGTTCTGGACCCATTGCAAGTCAGGACTGAGCTATTACATCCCTATTCATGGGCGTACCATGGCTTTATATTGCGGCAATAAGTCTCTGTCTTATTCTCTATCCATTTTAAAAATGATTCCTAACATTCTATTAGGAATTGTGTTGTGCTGCTCATTTTCCTCATGCTGGATCTGTGCCGCCTGCCCAGCGTTGAGATTGGGGGTATGCTGGCTTCGCTATCCGTCCACTCATCTGCCCTGGATGTCTGCCACAGTTGTGCTCCATGTTATGACAAGGAAGGATGGGGCAGAAGGGGCATGGTCTCAGGCAGAGGAGGAGGAGCTGGAAGCAAGCTTCCCGTAAAGACACATTCACTCACCACCCCATGACCGGCTGACATCTCTGCTTTGGTTACATTAGGTCACTTTTTCTTGGGTTTCTTTGCAGATATGATGGTAGTAACTCTCTAATGAAAGCTGAGATTTGCATGCAATCACTTGATCTAGGAGTTACAGCCCTCTGCAGGGTGATTATGCCTTAACTGGGCTTTCATCAAGGTCCTTGCCCTCCATAAATACAATCAATGCTTTTTTTGTGACGGTTCTGCCCAGAACGCAGTACCGGCACCGTCAGTCAGAGCTTACCTAGAAAGAACGGAGCATACTGACACCTCTGTATGCAAATGTCTGACAGTCGGCTGGGCCGCATATCTTAAAGGGGCTGCATCTCTCTTTTTCAACATTTTTTGGTCAACAACTTTTCCCCTGGAATACCGGCACTTTTTTTTTAACAAAAAAAAACCAACCGCTGAATACAATGATGTGTTTATTTTTTTGCATCACTCAGATGTCAATCACATGTTGTTCTGTCATCTTCAACGAACTGTGAGGAGGACACTAGTCTTTGTGAAAAACACGAATTCTTAGACGTCTGTGTGCCAGGCTTTATAAATGAAAAAGTTCAAAAAAGAGTTGAGTGTCTGAAAGTCTGGCAACAGTGATTTTTTTTAAATGAAGTATTTTCACAAGACTGTAACATTGACACCCAAATGTACCCTTTAGAAAATTCAACCATGGGAAGATTAAATGTTACACAGTTGATAAGTTGATATTCTGGAACTTTTTCAAACAATATTCAAGACAAAATGGAACTAAAAAATTGCAGAACATCCATTCAGAGCACACTTACTTATGGAGCCATGCGACATGGTGCATATATAGTAGCTTTCATCCAGACACCTACAGGACTTTTCAAACATGTAATAGTTGCACTTCTCAGTGTCTCTCTATGGTGTGTGCTGGAACAATTTTACAAATATTTGGTGGACAAAGAAAATAAAGCCCAATATTCTGATTTTTTTTCTGAGGTGGCGAACACACTGTGCCTATAACTTGTGTCATAGTGCTGATGAAAATATATTTTTGAAATTATAATTTCATGCTATTACACCATATTAAAGAGGCCAGTTTTCAAGGGTAAAATCCTGTTCCATTGATTTCAAGGAAGAATTGGCTATTGATTTCAATGGAGCTGGAATTTCACCCTCAATGCTTATCAACTGTGTAACATTTAATAAAGCATACAATATACATTGTACAGTCCTAGGTTCTTAGCTACTCTGACCATGGTATCAAGGACATAAATAGAAGAGAAAACAGAATGGAAATAGTAGTGGTTGTAGTGAATAGGATTTGGCTGATTGATTTCATTATATTAAAAATAATATTCATGCTGTAACGGTTTGTTGTTTTCAGTGATGTACTGGAGCGGGCACTTGGGGAAACCCTTGTCAAAACTTTACTTCCAAATTAAATAACACATTGAAATGATTTTCCTGCCTCCAACTATGATCATCTCCTCTCTTTAAACTGGTTAATCATCTCTGCCAGAGATGACTCACCAGAGGCTCATAAAATATATTTCTAAAGAGCAAACTTTTCTTCATATAGAATGCAACAGATTGTTTGAAAATTAACTGCCAGTTGGTGCAATTTCCCTAGGGAGAAAAGCCATAAATATACCTAAGAATTTTGCGCCTCGCCTCTCCAAGCACTTGGAATGGCGCAGGTTGAACACTGCTTCACAATCAATGATCACTGTACTGCCTCTGTTCAAGACTAAAGTAACCAGCAGAGCAGTTGAAATGTTTGTTTGCTCAGAGGTGCTGCATCTCTCCTGGGTTTGAACATGAGAAAGTTTTGTTTCAGTACAGTGGGGATGCCAGTAAATACACTGTTCAGTCTCTCACCCCTCTTCCTGTCTGCAGCTCATACACCCCTAATACATAAGGGCTAAAGGTAGGCCAATTGCACATATTTGTTATTGGTCTGAGAGTCCCTTTAAATATATTGGCTGTATGTCAGTAGGTATTTTTCTGTTCCATGATCTTCTTTTGGCTTTCAGATATGTATGCACGAAAGCCTAGTGCTATCATTGCTTGAGGGATGGTTTTATATGCCGGTTTTGTTGAGGAAGTTCTCAATACTTTAAGCATGTTATACATAGAAGGTACAGCCAATACTTTCTGTGCTTTGCATGAAGTGTTTCTTCAATATAAAAAAAACAAACCACCATGGGGTTTATTTTTAATTAAAAAACACAGATTTTTAAAAAATAACAGGTGGAGCTTGTCTGAAACAGATACAAATGGACATTTTTCCCCAAACATAAGAAATATTTCTTTAGAGGAGGTTGGTGTTGAATTTACCATTTCCCCTTCACTTGGTGGTGCTGGCTGTTTTCATTTCCTGACACCAAAATTCATTGTATTTAATAACCAACTTCCTATTGCATTAGCAAATTTCCATCTGGTTGGAAAGGTACCTGATTGCATTACTATTTGTCTTCACAGCTATGATGCAAACTGTAATTTGCTTATAGCCTCATAAATATGGCTAATGCAATGATATACACACCATATCACCACAAAAAGGCTTTGCTTTGTGCGGCATTCATCTACATTTGTAGAAACAAGCAACGTGGATAGAGAAGGGAGGAAAACAGGAAAAAAAACCTGTCCTGTAAAATACATGTTGCCCTCAAACTTTACCAATAATTCATATGGAAAATCCAGAGGAAACAGCACCTAGAGTTTTTGTTGTAAATGATAGGCGAGGTCCTGATATGTTTGTGTCTCTGTATGTGTGTATGAGCGAGTGAGAGAAATCATTCCTATAACACAGACTTGGCAAAGAGTGGGATTTGTAGAAAGGAAGCCTCTCTTTGGAAGATTAGAGCACTCACTGGGTGGAATGATGAATGCGTTCCTAAAATATTTCTAGCCAACAAATTATAAACCAGAAAACCTCTGCACACAGAATAAAGTTTAACTGCATCTTCCCATTCACCACATTTTTGACTACTTCAATGAGATGGCAACTATATGCTATATCTGCTCATGTATATTATTATACCTACTGGCCAGCTAATGAAACGGACCATAACAATTTAATTTGAGGGCTACCAAATGAAATTGAGACAATGGGTGGAAATTAGAGACAAATGGGGCCAGACTTTGCTTGTATTAAATTGGCATCTAGAGGTCTCAAGCATGATCAGTCAGTCTTGGGGTACTTTATCTCCAATTCCATAGTATGTGATCCACTTGCATTATTTTAGTGCATTTATTCTCACACCCTTGTGAGGCAGGGAAGTGCTATTAACAGCGTTTTAGAAACAGCCTCTCTGTGCTGTCTCTAAAATGTTCAAGAGAGACACTTACAGTCACCCCTGAAGTCTGAGATAGACCGGGAATGAAGTTCTCTTTCAAACTCCAGACTAGCTCCCTAATTACTACTCCCTCCTTCTTAAGACTTCTATCATGGGGAGTGTGAACACATACCTAATGAGAAACAGTCCCTGTCCCAAAGAGCTTACAGCCTACACAGACGAGAGAAGAAGGGAATACGGAGGTAAAGTGACTTTCCCAAGGACAAATAGGGCAGTAGCAGAGTCAAGTCTAGAACCTAGGTTTCTTGACATATCTGGTATAGCATCCTATTGCTGGACCATGCTGCCTGTTTCTCTGAAGGATTTGATGATGGTAAATTCACCATAATGACAGCTATTACATTACTTGTGCACATATTATGCCTCCCTCTTCAAAGTAAAGAAACTGATTTTTTTGCGTTTGGACCCTTATTGTGTATGTGGAAAATCAGACCAGGTTATGTAATACAACATGACCTGAACCTGAGACATGGAAAATGCAGATATAATTTGCAGCTTCTCTTGTATATGGCGGTATAACTGAAATGTTGATAAAAGACGTACCATTGGGTGGATTTGCTGCCATCTGAGGTAGAATGAATAGTGTGTATTTTGTTATGGCAATATCTCATTGTAAAGATCTATTTGTGTTTATCCTGTTCAGTGCCCGGGGTGGGTGGGTAGTTAGATGTGTACACACACGCTATCACTGGATGGAATCAAACCTTAGAGATTATGATTATGTTCTTCTGCTAGTGACTAAAATACTCCAGACAACTAATGAAGATTCTTGTGATAGAAAGTATCCAACCTATGTAATATGCAATTTATCGTCTGTCTACATTCATTGGTTGTGTAAATGCACCTTAAAGATACAGGGTAAAATTTTAAAAGTGACTTGGGAGCTTGAATGTTGTCCACTCCTTAGAGCTTTAGGGCTAGATTATTAAAGGTATTTAGGCACCTAAAAATAAAGATTAGCAACAAGACACTTTTGAAAATGTTATTATGCATCTATATGTATCTTTAGGGCCAAGTATTTACAAACCTATGTTGGTGGTGCATTTTTGAAAGTTTTATCCTGGATGTCCAAAGTAAGAACCCTAAATCCATATACAACGGCAGTATGTAAATGCAGCTGCTTGGACCATGGTGCTGCCCCTCCCTCCTACCCCTCAGACCTGTGCAGAGTGGTGCTCTGGCAGCAATTTAAAGGGTTTGTCCATGGCTGTTGCCTCAGTAGCAGGAGCAGTTGGGAGCCCCTGGCCCATCTGACTTGCTGAGCCTGGCGGCAATTGCCCCCCTTTGTCCCTTCCCCCCATCCATTGGTGGACCTGCAGTTGCCACTAACTCCAGTGGGAGCTGGGGTTACTCTGCTTCTCTGAAAATCAGTATATTTTTCTGTAGATGCATAAATATGGACATAGGAGTCTAATTCTAAGCACCCATGTTTGAAAATGTTGGCTGCCATTTGCTTGTTTTTAAGCTACTCCTCACGAAAGTGCTTGTGGCAGTTTGAACACTGACATACTGTACAAGAGATTGAATTGCAACTGTTAATGATACAGAAGTGACTACATGGAGGAATGAGTGATGCCAGGTAAGTCCTATTCAGATGGCCCCATGTTTTGGGAACAGCCACAGACATTCTACAATAAGCTGGTATCAGAAACCTGACACATTCTTTAACTCACTGCTAACAAGCTGATCTAAAAGGAAGGAACCATGTCGTATAAAGGCAAGCATCTCTTCAAGAAAAGCCGGTTCTCTAATTACATCTACACTGCACAATTATTTCGAAATAAGCTATTCTGGAATAGTTATTCTGAAATCGCTTATTTCAAAATAGCACATCTATACCGCAGGGAAGCCTCAAAATTAGTCCGAGGCAGGCTTCTCTAATGTAGATGTGCTATCTCGATTTAGAGCCCCAGGAGGAATAACTTTGAATGGTCCTGGTGAGGGGCTATTTTGAAATAGCAGAAGTGGAGCGTCTACACACGCCTTATTTCAAAATAGCTATTTCGGAATAGGCATTATTCTTCGTAGAATGAGGTTTACAGAAGTCAGAATAAGCTGTCTGTTATTTCGAAATTATTTCGAAATAACAGAATTGCTGTGTGGACGCTCGCATAGTTATTTCAGAATAACAGCAGTTATTCCAAAATAGCTTTGCTGTGTAGACACACCCTAAAGGTTAGGGCTGTATCGATAGCATCTCTCTTTCTTCTCCATAGAGGGACATTTCTCTCTGATTGACTTTCCTTATAGAGTTGATAGGAAGAGAGAGAATTTTGGGTTAGACAAGTGTCAGTCATGCTGTAACTCCAGTTTTTTTCAATATTCTGTATGTTTGGTGTCAGTCTCTATGACATGTTCATTGAAACATGTTTGTGCTTTATCTATTTTTTATTTCTTGGTGTTTCTGTAAAGCCACCATAACAATGTCTTTAGGTTAAGAGAAACCAAACTGGGCTCTCGTTAGGTTTGTAAACAGCTGGTGAGTGCATCGGGGGAAACTGATCTCAAGCGTTAAGGGAAACAGAGTCCGTGACTGCCGATGTCACAACATCAGTGGCATCGAGGAGACTATGGTCATCTTCTAAATCAGTACCCCAGGGAACAGCTGGGAAACCCTGTGGTCACAAAGAGGGCTGCATGTGACAGTGACATCGCTTTATTGCATGAGCTACTCTGCGTGGTTGTGTTTTTGGGACTGAAGGTCCTTGCAGTTTGGCTTGTGACCACGGTTTCTCTATAGACATAACCATAGATCCATTACATTATGTCCAGTGAAGTAGCACTAAGCTGAATTTGATTCAGAAGCTCAATTGTTTCCCTTTTGTCAAATAGTAGACACAGCCACCCTGTAAAAAGAAAAGTATTATTAGCAACCAAATGGATAGCTTACACCTATCGCACCTTACAGCTGGGAGAAAGGATAAGATAGTTAGGGTCAGAACGGGAGAGCAAACAAGTTCTTATCCCCTTCTTCTTCACAAGAATAACTCATGGTTTGATCCTCTATTAACCAATAAAATCTACCCTAGTAAAAGCACAGAAACTCCTGTGTAACTGCAGTATTCAGTTTAAAGTTAGAAATGGAAAATGCATATTAGGTCACACAGTCCACCTCTTTGGAAAAACCTACCCTTTTGGAGGTCTCTGCTGGGATTTGAATCAACCCTAGGGAAGGTGACCTCTCATACTAGGGGTGGGCAAATACCAGCCTGTAGGCTGGATCCAGTCCACCAGGGTTAGACCCTGGTGGGACCCATACCAACGTATTAACTGCTCCTCCACAGGTACGGGGATCGCAGTTCCCTTTAGCCATGGATCGCTGTTCCAGGCCAACGGGAGCTGCGATTGCCTGTACCTGTGGAGGTGTGGGTAAATATATCCTGGTGAACCATTGCCATTTTATTGCCTACTCCTGTATCATACTTCAGGGGGGAGGCTGATTCTCTGAAACCAACAAGCCAGCTATAGTAAGGTTTGGGGGTCTCAAATCCTTTGACTTCTAAAGTCCAGCTGTCTCTAAGTTGGATCCTGTCAGCTGCAACCACGTGACAGTTAACCACGTGACAGTTCCCACCTATTATGATCTGATTTCCACCCATCCCTCCCCTATGCCTTAGTAAAAGTTTGTGTGAGACCAAAAGAAATAATTTTACAACGCTGTCATATCCAAAATTCTTTATCCCACTAGCAAGAAACAAATGATAAGAGCATCAGTAATGTGGATATTTTGACACTATCTGGTACTCTTTATTTGTATCCAAGACATAAGATGATATTCATAAATGATATCACCCTCAAAGTATCATGCACATGAGTGTCAGGGGTTAAATGCAATTTCTGGTGAATTGAAGACCTTGATACTGGAGTATAATGTGTTTAATAGAGAGTGTTGGAAAGGATTACAGGCAGTCCCCGGGTTACATGGATCCGACTTACTTTGGATCCCTACTTACAAACGGGGTGAGGCAACCCCGCACTAGCTGCTTCCCCCCAGCAGACCAGGGAGATACGAAGCTAGAGCCCCCCCCCAGCAGACCAGGGAGACGCGGAGCGGCTTTTCTCAGCAGACACCTCAGCTTGAGAATAAAGGACTGAGGGAAGTGAGGTGTGGGAGAATAAAACTGAGCTCTGGAGAAATGTTTGGCTAGAGTTTCCCCTACAATATGTACCAGTTCCAACTTGCATACAAATTCAACTTAAGAACAAATCTACAGTCCCTATCTTGTACGTAACCCAGGGACTGCCTGTATTTCCTCACCAAAAAGGGGTAAAATCATGTAATTCCCTATATTTTGTGTATAAATAGGGGAAATCTGTATGCCAGTTAAATCTAGTCAGAATCGTGTGTGTGTAAAAAGTAATGAATTTTACTCCAATGCCAACAGCTAAATTTTGTCCTTAGGGTTGGAGTGGTGTCCCTCCTCATATATTAAACAAGGTTAGGCAAGATCCAGGTATCTTCTTGTCACTGTTGGTAACCTTCTCCCCTATGTAGAGTGCAAACCCATATCTGTGCATCACTTATGTCCCACTCAAGCCTTCTCATTAGAGTTCAAGTGGGATTTAAATGCTATGTAGACCTTGGCTTGGCTCCCTGCACAGGGCCGAATTTCATTTTGTATGCCCAGACCGAGAGGATGATTAATACAAATCAACCTGTTTGATGCTCTGGATTTCCTGGTATGTTAATGGAGTATTTGTAGCTATTGGGGTTTCCAGTAGCCACAGGGAGTTTTCTCAGAGGCCTTCTATCAATGTGTCTCTTTATTTTGCTGCTAAGCAGTGGAGTATGGGGAAAACTGGAGTAAAATAGGAAAATAAAAATCGTCTCCTACAGAAGGTGATAGTTATTTTAATAAAATCGTTCTTGAAGTTTTATATTTTATTGAAAATAAAAAAGAAAACATTATTAAAGAAATCCTGAGATTCTGGTAACATTATAAACTGGCTTATGATGAGCTAGAAATCCTCACTGGAATTGCTTCCTTGTAATTTTGTGCAGTTATTTATATTAATTTTGGCTGTGAAGCAAGTGTATTGTGATGCCTTTCTTTAGTACCTTAAAAAATATAGCACCAAATTCTTCACTGGCATAACTCCAATGAGGTCTCAAGCCAGCAGAGAAATTTGACCCACATTATTTGAGGAAGGTTGTCAATTTTTTCCCCCAGTTACATTTGTTAACATTTTAATTTCAACTCTTCCCCCACCCCCGAACTCTGCTTTGTCTTTATATGAATATACTTGAGAAATCAATAGACCCTAGTCATATGTGAACTGGACCTCATGCAGAGTTGGTTGAAAAATGAGTATTTTGGAAGGGGAGATATGTGTCCCTATTTTTATTGTCTAAAAACTTTGGTGTAAATGTGAATGCAACATTGTCTCCCCTTTTTGTATAAGAAAAAAAAAAGAACTTTGAAAATGATCAACTAAGTTTAACCTTGTGTTTCCATAATACAGAAATCAATAGCCTCCTCTCCCAGGAGCATGTGGATGGGCATGAATGCTCTTTTTCTTATGTGTACCTGTATACATAGCACACTTGTTCGTGTATACTCTCACCCACACACTTCTTTAGCTTCAGAATAGCCAAATAAGAAATGTTAACTTGTTCTTAGATTCAGGGTTCAAGTGTGGAGTCTATGAAGAAATCATGCTTTGAGCATTGGAATGTCCTGGGAGAAAATTACAACAAACTGCATCTTGCATTTCTCAACTGGCCCATAGTTTTATTTGTGTCTCCACTCCTTCTCCCTTATTCCCTGCTCTCTTACGTCTCGGAACACAGTTTCCCCTCCCCTATAGGAAGTCCCATTCATTCATGTTTTGAAGGAATTTCTTAATTCTCTTTCAGCCAGATTATCACCATCCCTGCCCCTTTTCCTCTTTTCTGCCTTTGCCAGAGAGAGAGACTGAGAGAGAGAGAAGCAGTGCCTGCCCAGATGGTTAAGGACCAAAAGGAAGGAACATTTTCTCATGCTTTTAAAAAGAGCACTTTCTTTCCTGCCTAATATTTAGCTCCTTCAAATGCAAATGGAGAGGTTTCGCTCCAAGGTTAGCATAACAATTATGGGAAAGCTTTAAATCTGAAGCATTTGTTTACATGATGAAAGGAGTCCACAGTCCAAAAGCTCTGAGGCCAGGGCTTTTCACTAGCTATTTTCTAAGTAGTGAACTGCAAGTCAATTTTAGACCACAAAGAAAACCAATTTATATCACTGTGTAAGCTAATGTTGGAGGGAATTGTACTCTATGAATAATGATGTTTTTTAAAGTGTTACTGAAATAAACTAGTGATTTTTCCCCCATTGCATCTTGATGCTTAATGAGACTCCTGAGCGCCTTGATTTTTTTGATCATTCAGCAAGTCCTTCATAATTAGCCAAAGCCAATGTAGCTCTAGTATTGTGCATGTGGATTTTCCTTCAAAGCTGGTATGAGTGTGTCAGGTGAGAAACCTCCTCATTTGGTAGAATCCTTCAAAGAGAATTTTTTTCAGTCTTGTTTTCTCGTTTACTCACTCCTCCCATTTCTCTCTCTTTCAGGCTATGTCTATACTGCATCCTTCTACCGCAAAAGCGTATGCAGATGAAGCACAGAGTAGAATATCGCAGCACTTCATTTGCATAATTAATTTGGGGCTTTGTAGCCTCCTTTTTGTAGCCTGTGTAGACTCCTTTTTGCATAAACCCTCCTCTTGCACAAGAGCTGTTCTTCCTGAAAAAAATGAGGAAGAACGGCTCTTGCACAAGAGGGGGGTTTTGTGTAAAAAGGAGCCGTCTACACAGCTCCTTTTTGCGCAAAGCCTCTTGCACAAAAACAGCCACTAATTAATTATGCTAATGAAGTGCAGAGATATTCTACTCCACGCTTCATTTGCATAAGCTTTTGCGGAAGAAGGGTGCAGTATAGACGTAGCTTAGGTGAGAAAATTCATTTAAGTGAAATTGTGCTGGTGAAGCATGCTAGAGTGACAGCTCTAGAGATGGAAATATTATATTTTAGGTTTAGAACTGGTACAGCCTGGACAGCAGCCATGCATGTTTCTCCACTCTTGTTCTGCCAATATGCCTCAACCTTGAAGCCAAATTAAAATTGTGCATTACGTAGTGCCATTCAGCACACAGCACTTTGCATGGGAGACTTTCAAAAGCACCTATGGGATTTCGATGCACAGTTCCCATTGACTTAAATCAATTAGGCAAATTTGAAAATCTTGTCCTTTGTCACATATATGAATTGCAGCCAGTTCCGAGATAGAAAACAATAGCTGTCAATCAGTGTCCATTGTCACATGAATGATGCAATTCTGGCCAAAGATAACTAGGCAAATGCTATTCTTATAAAATGTATCATGGGATTTCAACAACAGAAATCAGACAGGATCTCTGGGTTTTTTTTTTAATATCTTGTCATCAGTAGCCTGTTTAGTATTAATTTAACACAATGAAAAATGACCGTGGTTTGAATCACTAGTTTCAGGGAAGCTAGATATTCCAAATGTATGTTCCAGACACAAGGGGTATGTCTAGACTGCATTCCTCTGTCCGCAGAGGGATGCAGATTAGGCATGTCAACATTGCAAATGAGGCAGGAGGTATAAGGGATCTGTTGAAAAAGGCTTTCTTTCTCGACAGATCCCCCTCTAGACTGCCACTTTTTGCGGACAAAGTGCTGACTCGGCAAAACGTGGTGGCCATTTTTATGCAAATTAGGTGCGGGATATTTAAATCCCTGCCTCATTTGCAATGTTGACCTGCCTAATCAGCCTAGACATACCCAAGGACATCCCCTTCCAGAGGTGAGGAACCTAAGGCCCAGGGGCTGGATGCAGCCGCTGGCTTGCCTGGATCCAGCCCCTGAGGCTTGGTGCTCCTCCTCTGTATTGAGGTGTCTGCTCTGGGGCTTTAGCCCCCTGCCCCTCCGCCAACCTCCTGCAGGGATGGAGCACACAAAATCTATTAATCTGGGACATTCAAGAGTCTGGTGTGCGAGGGAACGTGGGGAGTGTCTTTCTCCTTCTCAGTCTGGGGCCATGTCAGTGAGGGTTGAGGTTTTTTTTTGTTTTTGTTTCTTTGCACTTTTTTGTGTGGCCTTCAACTGATTCTTCTGTGGCTTAGTGGCCCCCAACCCAAAAAACTTTCCCCACCCCTTAAACTATCACTGTAGTAAGATACAAGAAGTATTTTGTTTATTTACTAGAGACTGCTTTTGCTCCTTTGAAATTCGGTAGGAAATTTTGAATGCCACAAACCAGAGGATGGGAGTGCCACTCTTATTAATTTACATTTCCTAAACTATCAGGAGAGTAGCAAGTATCTCAGATATCTAGCTAAGAATTGAAATGATACTTGACTACTGTGCAGTCCTCATCCTAAATGATGGGCCAACTTGCCCACTCTTGTGGAAGCAGACCCATGTTGAATAAATCAACCCCTGACTACCAAAAGTTAATAGTACAATGTGTCCCTAACCTGTATTCACTTTTATTAAGAACAGAGGTTTGGCCCAGAATAGCCATTCTTATGATTCATCTAGCCCAGTATCCTGTCTTCAGACAGTGGTCATTGCCAGATGGGTCACAAAATAAACAAAACAGGGCAATTATTGAGTGATTCATTCTGTTGTCCAGTTCCAGCTTTTGGCAGTCACAGATTGAGACACCCAGAGAATGGGATTGTGTCCCTGACAATCTTGAATAACAACCATTGATGGGACCTATCCTCCATGAGCTAATTAAGGTTTTTTTAAGTTGGTTATACATCTGGCCTTCACAACATCCTCAGACAACTTTTTCCATGGGTTCACTGTGTGTTTGTGGGGAAGAGTACTTCCTTATGTTTATTTTAAATCTGCTTCCTATTAATTTCATAAGGTGACTTCTGCTTATTGTGTGATGTGAAGGGGTAACCCTTACACACTTTCTCCACATCATTCATAATTTTCTAGACTGCTATCACAGTGGCTCTCAATCTTTCCAGATCACTGAACTCCTTTTAGGAGACTGATTTGTCTTGCATACCCCAAATTACACCTCACTTAAAAACTGCTGCTTACTTTCTCATTTTTGTCATATACCTACAAAGTAAATCAATTAGAATATAAATACTGTACTTGCATTTCATTATATAAAGCAGTATAAAAAAGTCAGTGGTTGTATGAAATTTTAGTTTGCACTGAGTTTGCTAGTGCTTTTTTAATGCAGTCGATTGGAAAACTAAGCGAATATCTAGATGAGTTGACAAACCACCTGGCATATCTCTGCATACCCTGCAGGGGTTTGCATACCCCTGGTAGGCTGTGTCTAGACTGCAGGCTTCTTTCGAAAGAGGCTCTTTCGAAAGCATCTTTCGAAAGAGCCTCTTTCGAAAGATCGCGTCTAGACTGCAGGCGGATCTTTCGATAGAGGAAATCTGCTTTTTCGAAAGAGAGCACCCAGCGAGTCTGGATGCTCTCTTTCGAAGACGGCCTCTTTACATTGAAGAACGCCTTCCTTCGAAAGAGGAACTTTCGAAGGAAGGCGTTCTTCCTCGTGAAACGAGGTTTACCGCCATTGAAAGAAAAGCCGCGTTCTTTCGAAATAATTTCGAAAGAACGCGGCTTGAGTCTGGATGCAGGGGAAGTTCTTTCGAAAAAAGGGTACTTTTTTCGAAAGAACCCCTGAGTGTGGACACGGCCGTAGAGAACCACTGCTCTAGCATATCCCCCTTCACTCCTTCCATTAGTCATCTGTTTTCTAAGATGAAAAAAGCCAGTCTTCTCACTCTGACCCTGTATGGAAGTCCTATCCCTGATCATTTGTGCTGGTGGCCTACAAATGCACATTGGAAAACATAATCCCATCTGCCATTTTGTCATGCAAGTTTGTGAGATCCTTCTATAACTTTTTGCAGTCTGCTTTGGACTTAACTATTTTAGACACTCCCAGCCGGACACCATTTTTGAAATTGAGTAGCCCGGAATAACTGCCTGCGTCTACACGCGGCAGTGAAACGGGTGTTCGAAATAAAGCCCTAGTTCGAAATACCTGTTATTCCTCCTGCAACGATGTTTAACAGGTATTTCGAACTAGGGCTTTATTTCGAACACCCGTTTCACAGCCGTGTGTAGACGCAGGCAGTTATTCCGAGCTTGTCAATTTAAAAAATGGCGTCCGGCCGGGAACATGCAAATGAAGCACGGGCTATTTAAATCCCGGGCTTGATTTGCAATTTTGAATGCCTACATTTGCAGCCCTATTTCGAATTAGGTTGCAAGTGTAGACATATCCTTAAAGAATTTAGCATTTTCTGAGAACTTTTGCATTTCACTCCTTGCTCTTTTCTAGATAATTTATGAATGTGTTGAACAGCACTGGTCCTAATGCAGATCTGTGGAGGACTCCACTATTTCTTCTCTCCATTATGAAAACAAAACATTTATTTCTACCCTTTGTTTCTTATCTTTTAACCAGGTAATGATCCATGACAAAATCTCTCTCATCCCATGACTGTTTAACAGAGTTGTTGACTCGAGTCCCATGACTTGAACTCGAGTCCAACTTAAGTTGTCTAGGTGACTCAACTTGAGACTCAACTCATGTTTATTGTTTGTGACTTGAGACTTGACTTGAGACTTGCTAATTTTGTTAAATCGACTTGGTGAAAAAATTGTCCGAAAATGCCAATATTGATGGCTTGTACAAAAGTGACTTGACATTTTTTAAATTAAGACTCGAGACTCAACTTGAGACTTGAACTGTAGTGACTTGAGACTCGACTTGGACTTGTTAATGACGACTTGAAGACAACACTGCTGTTTAAGTAGCTTTGTTGAGGGACCATGTCAAAGGCTTTCTGAAAGTCCAAGCACACTGGATCACCCTTGTTCACATGGTTGTTGACACCCTCAGAGAATTCCGATGTAGTAGTAGGGCATGATTGCCCTTTACAAAAGTCACGTTGACTCTTCCTCAATGTATTGTGTTCCTCTATGTATCTGATAAGTCTGTTCTTTATTAGAATGTCAATGAATTTGCCTGCTATCTAAGTTAGGTTTACCAACCTGTAACTACCAGGATCACTTCTGGATCCTTATTTAGAAATGTGCATTACAATACTACTCCAGTTGTGTGGTACAGAGGTTCATTTAAGTCAGTGGCTCCTACAGGCCCCTTTTCAATCTATTAAAATTTTATAGACCCCCTCAAACAATATAGCTGTGCTTGCAGCAAGCACATTCCTCAGCTCATGCTCCTTCCCGAGCCACATCCCTCAGCCTCCTGGGGAAGCATTGTGGGCCGAGGGACTTTCTGGCTGCCATCACGGAACCTCTCAGCTCCCAACTTTCCATGGACCCCCTACAGTACCATCGCAGACCACCAGGGGTCCATGGACCACAAGTTGGGAACCGCAGCTAGTAGTTCTGCTAATTTCACTTAGAAGTTCCTTCCGAAGTCTTGGGTGAATATCTGGTGACTGATTACTGGTTAATTTATCTATTTGTTTCCAAACCTCCTCTATTGACACCTCAGTCTAGGACAAGTTCCTCAAATTTGTCTCCTTAAAAGGAATGGCTCATGCTTGAGAAACTTTCTCATGTCCTCTACAGTGAAGACTGGTGCAAAGAATTCAATTAGCTTCTCTGCAACAACCTTGTTTTCACGGAGTGCTTCTTTAGCTCCACTAATAGTTTGGCAGTCTTCCTGCTTCTGATGTGCATATATGCATAGTTTCTCTTTCTTTCTTTGTTTCTTTCTTTCTTCAAGTTTGTATCTTCTGCTAGCAGCTTTTTGGATTCTTCTTTTTGGTTTTTGGTTTTGGCTTCCTAATTATACTTGACTTGCCAGAGTTCATGCTCCTTTCCATTTTCCTCAGTACAATTTGACTTCAGGTTTTTCAAGGATGCCTCTTTACCTCTATCTTCCTCTTTTACTCTACTGTTTAGCTTTGATGGCATTTTTTGCATAAGTTGCTTTTAAAATAAACAATATACAAAGTAATGATAAGTCTGATTCATGTAGTGGCCACAGAAGTCCGGGAAAACAGAGAGTAATAAACAGTGAAGTAATACAATGGGAAAGTGGTTAGCAAACCTGTTCCAGTTTACACCTGTTGACAACTGACAAGCTTAGAGGTATCATTAGGGGCCAGATTTTGCCTTGGTATAAACAGGTGCAATTCCCATTGATTTTAGTGTGAGTTGCCCAGGGCTGAATTTGTTGATGCTTATTCATTTATCCAGTGTCTGTAGTCTTGATGGATCTGTCAATCATCCCAATTAAGCAGATGTGTCACTTACCAGGGGAGTGGCTATTTGGACTCCTTGATACAATATCTCTGCATATAAAACCTGCAGCTGTATTCCTATGGCACTTTAATTTGAATGAAGTCAGCAGCTGGATGTGAGAGATACCTGGCGCATGATTGTATTAATACAGGAGGTAAAAGCTTGGTTGTGCAGGTGGTGGTGGAGAGAGGGTTTTGGATTCTTCGACCACGGGATGTTGTTCCAGAAAAAAGGATGGCTAGCAAGAGATGGGATCTACCTAATGAAGAGAGCACCTTTGCAGGCAGGCTTGCTAACCTAGTGAGAAGGCCTTTAAATTAGGTTCTCCAGGGATGGTGACCTAAGTCCCGAGGAAAGTGGGGAAGTGGGATACTGGGAGGAAACACAAGGATGATGGTGCAATGGGGGAAGCTTCCTGATTCACAAAGAGAAAGTAGGACAATTGGCTAGTTCTCTCAGTGCCTGTACATGAAAACAAGCCTGGAAAGATATGGACGTCCTGGCATAGTCGAGAAACTATGATGTGATTGGAATATCAGAAACTTGGTGGGGTAACTCACATGACTGGAGTGTTGTCATTGATGGGTACAAAACCTTCCTGTCCTTCATGAATGGGAGAAAAGGTGAGGGACTTGCACTGTATGTAATTGAGGGACTTCAGTCATCCTGACATCTTCTGGGAGAGCAATACAGCAGTGCACAGACAACCCAGGAAGTTTTTGGAGAGTACTGGGGACAATTTCCAGTTGCAAGTGATAGAAGAACCAGTTTAGGGTCATGCTCCTCTTGATCTGTTGCTCACAAACAGGAAAGCATTGGTAGGGAAAGTAGAAGTGGGTGGCAACCTGGGCAACCATAAAATGGTTGAGGTTAGGTTCCTGATAAAAGGAAGAAAGGAGAGCAGAAGAATACAGACCCTGGACTTCAGAAAAGCTGACTTTTCTGTTTCCCTCAGGGAACTGATGGACATAGAATCATAGAATACTAGAACTGGAAGGGACCTCAAGAGGTCATCAAGTCCAGTCCCCTGTCCTCACTGCAGGACCAAGCACAGTCCATATCATCCCTGAGAGATGTCTATCTAACCTGCTCTTAAATATCTCCAGAGATGGAGATTCCACTCCCCCCTAGGAAATTTATTCCAGAGTTTGACCACCCTGATAAGTTTTTCCTAATGTCCAACCTAAACCTCCCTTGTTGCAGTTTAAACCCATTGCTTCTTGTCCTATCCTCAGAGGCCAAGGAGAAAACTGCCCCCCCTTTTCCCTGAAAACCACTATCATGTCCCCTCTCAGTCTTCTCTTTTCCAAACTAAATAAGCCAAATTTCTCTAGCCATGCCTCATAGCTCTTGTTTTCTAGACCTTTAATCATTTGTGTTGCTCTTCTGTGGACCCTCTCCAATCTCTTCACATCTTTCTTGAAATGTGGTGCCTACCACTGGACACAATACTCCAGTTGAGGCCTAATCAGTGCACAGTAGAGTGGAAGAATGACTTCTCATGTCTTGCTCACAACACTCCTATTAATGCATCCCAGAATCATGTTTGCTTTTTTTGTTACAGCATCACTCTATTGACTGATATTTATTTTGTGGTCCACTATGACCCCTAGATTCCTTTCTGCAGTACTCCTTCCTAGACAGTCACTTCCCATTCTGTATGTGTGAAATGGATTGTTCCTTCTTAAGTGGAGCACTTTACATGTGTCCTTATTAAATTTCATCCTGTTTACCTCAGACCATTTCTCCAGTTTGTCCAGTTTATTTTGAATTATGACCCTATCCTCCAAAGCAGTTGCAACCCCTCCCAGCTTGGTATCATCTGCAAACTTAATAAGCGTAATCTCTATGCCAGTATTTAAATCGTTGATGAAGATATTGAATGGAACCGGTCCCAAAACAGACCCCTGCGGAACCCCTCTTGTTGTACCTTTGCAGCATGACTGTGAACCGTTAATAACTACTCTCTGAGAACAGTTATTCAGCCAGTTATGCACCCACCTTATAGTAGCCCCATCTAAGTTGTATTTGCCTAGTTCATTGATAAGACGGTCATGCAAGACTGTATCAAATGCCTTACTAAAGTCTAGATATAGTACGTCCAGAAACCCTTGGGAGGCTAATGTTGGGGAGGTGGGAAGGGAGAAGTCCAGGAAAGATGGCTGTATTTTACAGAAGCTTATTGGGGACGCAGGGACAAAACTTCCCGATGTGCAGTAAGAAAAGCAAATATGGCAGGCAACCAGCTAGGCTTAACAGAGAAATCTTTAGTGAGTTTAAACACAAAAAGGAAGCTTACAAGAAGTGGAAACTATGAAAGATGACTAGGGAGCAGTATAAAATATTGATTGAGCATGCAGGGCAGTAATCAGGAAGGCTAATGTACAGTTGGAGTTTCAGCTAGTAAGGGATGTGAAGGATAACAAGAGGTTTCTACAGGTATGTTAGCAACAAGAACGTACTCAGGGAAAGTGTGGGATCCTTACGGAATGGAGAAGGCAACCTAGTGACAGATGATGTGGAGAAAGCTGAAGTACTCAATGCTTTTTTTGCCTTGGTCTTCACAGACAAGCTCAGCTCCCAAACTGCTGCACTGGGCAGCACAATATAGGGCGGGCGTAAGCAGCCTTTAGCAGAGAAAGAACAGGTTAAGGACTATTTAGAAAAGCTGGAATCGAATGCATTTAAAAGTGCAGAGAGAGTTGGCTGATGTGATTGCAGAGCCATTAGCCATTATTTTTGAAAACTTGTGGAGATTGGAGGAGATCCCAGATGAGTGTGAAAAGGCAAATGTAGTGCCCACTTTTAAAAAAGGGAAGAAGGAGAATCTAGGAAACTAGACCAGGGAGCTTTACCTCAGTCCATAGGCAAATCATAGAGCAGATCCTGAAGGAATCCATTGTGAAGCAGTTGGAGGAGAGGAAGGTGATCAGGAGCAGTCAACATGGATTTACCAAGGGCAAGTCATGCCTGACCAACTTAATTGCCTTCTGTGATGAGATAACTGGCTCTGTGGATATGAAGCAAGCGGTGGATGTGACTTACCTTAACTTTAGAAAAGCTTTTGTTATGGTCTCTCTCAGTATTCTTGGCAGCAAGTTAAGAAAGTATGACTTGGATGAATGGTCTATAGGTGGATAAAAGACTGGCTAGATCATCGGACTCAACATGTAATGATCAATGGTTCAATGTCTAGTTGGCTACCGGCATGAGCGGGGGTGCTAAGGGTTGGTCCTGGGGACAGTTTTGTTTAAAATCTTCATTAATGATCTGGATGATGGGTTGGTTTGCACCCTCAGCAACTTCATGGATGACACCATGCTGGGGGAGCAGTAAATATGCTAGAACAGTGTTTCCCAACCTGTTTTTATAAAGTACCCCTTTTAAAAAAAATAATTTCTGTACACACATTTTTCCCCCCTACTATTGCAACACATTTGTTTAAACAACTTAATTGTAGCTGGGTGGGTGATGAAATTTTTGGGTTTAAAACATACAAAAATAATAAAGCGCTGTAAAACTCAAAACAAAAACTCAATTTTCTCCAAATTTCAATTGTGTTGACGTACCCCCCAGACTTCTCTCAAGTACCCCTAAGAGTACTCGTACCACTGGTTGAGAAACACTGTGCTGGAGGATAGGGCTAGAGTCCAGAGTGACCCAGACAAATTGGAGGATTGGGCCAAGAAAAAAAAAGAATCAGAGTTTAAACAAGGACAAGTACAGAGTCTTGTACTTAGGACAGATGAAACCCATGCACTGCTACAGGCTGGGGATCAACTGGCTAAGTGGCAGTTCTGCAGAAAGGGATTTGGGGATTACAGGAGACAAGAAGTGGGATATGAGTCAACAGTGTGTCTCAGTTGCCACGAAGTTTAATGGCATATTGGGCTGCTTAAGTAGAAACATTGCCAGCAGATTAAGGGAAGAAATTATTCCCCTGTATTTATCACTGATGAGGCGACATCTGGAGTATTGCATCCAGTTTTGAACCCCTCCACTACAGAAAGGATGTGGGCCAATTGGAGAGAATCCAGCAGAGGGCAACAAAAATGATTAGGGGGCTGGGGCACAAGACTTATGAGGAGAGGGTGAGGGAACAAGATATGCCTAGTGAGGTTCTTAAGGCCAGGCTTGAGAGAGCCCTGGCTGGGATGATTTAATTGGGATTGGTCCTGCTTTGAGCAGGAAGTTGAACTGGATGACCTCCTGAGGTCGCTTTCCACCCATGTCTTCGGTGTGTTTATGATTTTCTGGGTGTTTGTCAGTTAGTAATGAAATGGTAAGTGTGCTGGCATTCAAGTTGTGATGTTTAGGTTTTGCTGATAACAACCCATTACAATAATTGTGGGGCATTCATTCCATTCTTAGTGCTTTGTTTCAGTACTCAGAGGCTGTGTCTAGACTGGCAAGTTTTTCCGCAAAAGCAACTGTCAGCTGTCTACAGTGGCCGCTTTGAATTTGCGCAAGAGCACTGACGATCTAACGTAAGATTGTCAGTGTTCTTCCACAAATATAATGACTCTCCCGTTTGGGAAAAAGCCCTCTTGCGCAAATGCTTTTGCGCAAGAGGGCCAGTGTAGACAGCTGAGAACTGTTTTGCGCAAAAGGGCGAAAATGGCGATCGGGGCTTTCTTACGCAAAACTGCGTCTAGATTGGCACGGACGCTTTTCCGCAAAAAGTGCTTTTGCGCAAAAGTGTCTGTGCCAATCTAGACACTCTTTTCCACAAATGCTTTTAACGGAAAAACTTTTCCGTTAAAAGCATTTGCGGAAAATCATGCCAGTCTAGACGTAGCCAGAGAGTAAGAAGGGACAGACACAATTTCTCTTAAATGCAAGCCCCAAGCAAATCAAAACATAGGAAAATCAAAACATAGGAAAACCCAACAGAAAATCTGAAGGAATATCCTAAATCAATGGATTTCATGGAGTTTTCTATGTGGATAGATTTGTCCAACTGGCTGCTTTGATACAAATAAATATTAAATTCTCCAGCTCATTGTAGTATAATGATTAGTAGAGTCACATCTGTTCTTCTGATTTCTACAATTATAAATAAAAGAGTAGACCAATATTTAAAGAGATGAACATGTGTCTTTATTTAGGCATGTAAATAAATGGCTTGATTTTTCAAAATCACTCAGCACTTCTGAAAATAAAGCAACTTATTTAGATGCCTATGTAAAAGTTTAGGAGAGTAACCGTAAGCTTATATCTAAAAGTCAAGTCTGTTATTATGCCATCTACCCCCAGAGTTAGTTATTTTGTGATAATTCTTTGTTTACAATAAATAGACTTCTTTCCTGGGGCAAGATTAAATTAATACATTCAATCATTGTCATCATAAAACAGTTGCAATCTTGTTTGCATCTTCACACATGGTTTTGTTTTGGGAGGTGATTAGATGGAGCATTCTCACGTCTGATGAATAGTGATTGGAGGGTTAAGCTCACTGGGCAGTTGGCGAGGCACATCCCCTTGTCAGGTAATAGAAGGCCGGCAGTAGTATTCAAATTATGGCAGGAGGGAGATGGTGAATGCTAGTGAATAATGGGAGGACTGACCTAGTAGAGGGGTAGAGAATGTTGCCTGGATGTCTGGTATCTGTGGGAGTCAGGATTGGGACAGGTTGGGGTGTGATGTTAGATTAGGATTGTTGGAATATGTAAGAATTAATAGGAGTCCAGGAAGGCAATACAAAAGTGGTAGGGGTCTGGCCAGCGCAGGCATTGTCCTTTGAACTTGTTTTTTTGCACTTCGTCCTTGCTGCCTAAAAAGATAAATAAAGGGTCTGGCCAAAGCAGGTATTGTTCTTTCTGATGTATAAACATGCTCTTGCCTTCGTTCTTGAAGCCTAGAAAAATAAATAAGCTTGTAGTTGCACTGAACAGTGTTTTCTTTGTTTCATCTCTTGTCTAATCTCACTTGTTCTGTGAAAATACTTTGAGGGTCACATCCTTTGTAATCTCTGTAACCTGGTAATTCAGGAAGTATGTAATGTAGAAAAGGGCAGATCTAACTAAAAATCCTGTAAACAGTGAACAGGGGCAGATATAATAATATTCATCACCTGCCTATTAATATTCATTGTATAGGAGTTAACATTACTACATACAAATTTAGGGGAAGTAGTAATAAACATGTAAATTAATATACTAAAATGTATAAAGGCATGTAACGGGTGCCAAAGCATTGCTCACTCAGAATGTTGTGTTGGGGGGCCAAAGAGAGCAAGAATCTACAATAAAGAGGTTCGTTTACTCTGACCACTCCTGAGTCTCCTGTTTCTTCGCTAACAGGATATGTAATGGGAGCTTAATTCTGAGTAAAAAATGTGTATGATACGTGGCACGAAGAGGTTAATTGTAGATTTGTTTCTTGAGTTGGGTTTTAAACCACATATTCTAATCTGTGACTAGCGATTTATATGTGTGTGTTGAATAACGTGCTGTTGAATGTGTTGTGATTAACATGTCCAGAAGTAAGTTCTTCAGAAACATTCTGACATATTCCTCTTTTTTTAAAGACTGAAAGAAAATTGGAGGGAATTATTTTAACATCTTACAAATTTGGCACTTTTTCTTGTTTAAAACAATCTTTTCCCCTTTGTCTTTTCTCTCTGTTCCTCTCAGAAGAATTGTGGATTATGTATTAATATGCATGTATATAAAATGTATGTTGCCCCGTTTTGATCTGAATGGCTAGTCAAAATTAGCCATTAGGCCTGTGTTGATGTTCCAGTTGGGGATGCTCCAGAAGCTGATGGAGACTAGTATTTTCTTTGATGCAATTTTGGTTATTTACAAGGGATATACAAAGTGTCTCGGAACACCGAAGGAAGGCCAAAGAACAAAGGTTTCTTAGTTTACAGCCTCCAAGCTTTTCTAGGGAACACCAGATCTAAAAGCTCACTCTAGCTTTTTCCAAGGTCACTTTGTGCTCAAAGTCTAGTGCTAGCTTTTCCTGCCCTTTGCTTCCCTCTATCTCCCCAAACTAGGCCTTTTTCCTGTAGTCATACTGCAAGGCCTATGGCCTTTGTCTGCAACCAGATTTTTTTAAAAAAAAGCAGCAGCCATTAGCTGAGAAGCAGGAAGTCACAGCCTTCTATTCTATCTAAATTACCTTAGAACAATGTAATATCAGGCTTTTAAGATGGAGACCCTGTCCTAATGGTACTCGCTATCACCAGATAAAGAAACAAATCTTAAGACAGTTTAAGAAAACCTTACTCTGATAGCATTTTGTCTCATATGTAATCACTTCTGACTAGTTGGGATTGTGAAAAACTCATTTCTTTATTCTGTCATTATGGCCTCCCACTTACCCATTGCTTGTCTTTATGATTTCTTTCTGGTTCTTTGCTTGTGTCTGCCTGTTACATAATTAATTTAGCTAGGTGTAAATTAATTAAGGTGATGGAGTATGAATTTGTTAGAGGATTTTCTCAGAATTGGCTAGTAACTTTTTAGTAAAATAATTGGCTAAGATATAGCTAAGCAGGAGTCAAGTTTCACTATATAAGTTGGGTCCAAGAAGGAGATGAGCAGAGAAGGAACAGAAGGATAAGAAGGAAAGATCTGGAAGAAAAATAACTCACCTCTAAAACACAGCTTAATGACAAAACTGCTAAGATTATTCTGCACAACCATGGCATGCAAGAGCCAGAATCCAGATGAGACTGACCTTGCCTGGCCAACAGGGAAAGTTTGCCTGGCAAAACAGAGTTGGTGAGTATAGCTTACTATACCCTAGCAGTTTCTTACAGAAAGTTGTAGAATTCATTAAAGTTCTAGTATCAGGTGACATGGTCACATGTCTGTAGCCATTCTTCATGGGCTGAACCCCATGTTCCCAGGAAGGTTAACCTCTTTTACCATTCATTCTTGGACCTGAAGTATCTGCAGTGGGTGCAACCCAAAGCAGCAAATATGAAATTACAGATACACAGATGAATATTCCTAACTTAATCTACAAAAATGATACAGGCAGACAAATGGGATAGTCATATTCCGTAAATTACAACTTTTCCAATATGTTACATGAGCCATCTTGCATCAAGCATATCTGAGTTATGTCATATTCTTTTCATTAACATATTTTCATAAAGTATATGGAATGCCTCATCACGGAGGTTTCATCCAGTTCATCATCCCAAGTTCTGTGTCCTTTCAACTGTCTGTTATCAATGCTTTGCTCCATGCAGTTAAGAACTAAAATCCTAGTCCTCTTGACAACTTTGATTACTAGTGTCAGTGAAGACAACACTTCTTGGTTCCCCCCCCCCCCTTTTCTGTCAGGGATGAGTATTTTGTGGCATAGCTTCCTTCCCATCATTTCTTGAATCTTGGAAAATATCATTTTGTACTTTTTATTGGGCTTTACGTATAGTAATGAATTGAGACTCACAACATGCCTCTACAAATCATGGGATTAATGAGGCACTTTTAAACTGTGTGGAAATGGCTCAGCTTCAAGGCAGATTGTTAAGAAGCAGGGCAAAACCCTAACCTGGCTATGAATTCTATATTTAGTTTTCACCACCTGAGTATCAAGTGTAAACTACTTAGGCTCTATAACAACCTAACCATGGAGTCACAGATAGTCCCTTGGGTATTCTGGTCTATCTTGCCACCTAGTAAAGCTTGCCTTTGTGATGGTTAGTCTCTTACACCAAAACCCACGATAATATTCAGGTTACTCCCACTCATAAAGGATTAGTCACTTGCCCTTCATATCTTACATCAAAGACACTGGTAGCTAATTCTGTAATAAAGTATCTAAAGATTCATTAACTGAGAAAAAGAAATACCCCAAGGCAGGAGTTCCCAACCTTTTCACTAGTGCAAACTCCCAGTTACCCTCCCAAATCATTCGTGGATCCCCATCAAAGCCAATTCTAGCTGCTATGTACACTTAATTAAATGAAAAAGGAAACATTAAATAATTAACCTTTAAAATGATGCATACTCATTTCTGACATCACAACAAATTACCACAACTATTGGGTCTACATAGCAACAAATAATAAACTTTTGGCTAACCTAATAGGATCCCTGATGTTGTTTCATTGACTTCAAAGACTGTATGTCAGGTTGGATCGATGACAGTCTCAGTCGTAGGTCTGATTCAACACAAAGCCTATTCTGGTATTTGGTCTTTATTGCCACAAGAACCAAGAAAGCTGCTTCGCACATATATGTTGTGGCAAAGAGAATCAGAATCGTGTAGCCCCGTTGGACAGCAATGGATACTCGGTGGTGACATGAAGCCAGTACTTAGTGAGGAACTTTTGTTAGACGACCAGCTTTAAAGCATTGCCACAAGACATTTTGATTAGGCTGTCTTGCTCTTTTGATGTTAAACTAGCAAGGGTGTCACTGTTAATACATTCAAAGGGATTTCTAATCCAGTCATTTTTGGTCTCTGAAACTGGAACGTACTCTTGCAGCTGCGTTTTCAGGCTTTGCAGATGCTCCCTGATTGTACGTTTAACATCGCCAAGGAGCTGCATTTCCAATGTAATCAAAAAGTCAGAAAAATTGCTAAATGAGTCGTAGTTTGACTGATCAATTTGACTGGACCACAGTTCTAATTTCTTTATCATTGCTTCCATTTTGTCTTGAACTTGAAAATGTGTCACTGCTTTTCCCTGCAGACTCAGGCTGAGACCATTAAGATGACCAATAACATCAGCTAAGTAAGCCAATTTATCAAACCAGTTCAAATCATGAAAGCAATGGGTGAGCTCAAACTTTGTGTCCATCAGAAACATTCTCACTTCGTCTCACAGCTCAGAAATACGTGTCAGTACTTTCCCTTTGGAGAGCCAGCGGACCTCCTTGTGCAGCAGCAGTTGACGGTGATCATTGCCCATCTCATCACATAAAGCTGCAAACAATCTTGAATTCAGAGGATGGGCCTTGATATGGTTAACAACTCTCACAGATTCATACAATACGCTCTTTAAGTCGGCAGGGATTTTCTTAGTGGCTAGGGCCTCCCTGTGAATGCTACGTTGGATGCTTATTGAATATGGAGCGACTGATTTAATACGAGTAATATAACTCCATGGTGTTGACCAGTCATAGCACGAGCCCCATGCGTGCTAACCCCAATGCATTTTTCAAGTCAATATTATTCCCAACAATAAAACAGGTCAGCATATCAAAAATTGCCTCTGTAGTTGTGCGTGTGAGTAGTGGTTTGCAAAAAAGTAAGTCCTCGTTTACCTCCCCATTGTATTCATACCTGACAAAGACAAGAAGTTGTGCCAGGTTTGCAATGTCAGTTGTTTCATCTATTTGCATAGAAGCGACTCTGGAGAACTCTATTCATCAACTGTTCCCTTGTGTTCTCGGCCATTTCCTCAATTCTGCACTGAACTGTATTATTTGACAGTGGAATCAGACTTACTTGTTTGCATGCCCTCTCCCCAAGCATTGTATTTACATTCGTCTTGGCTGCCAGTAATATTCTCTCTTTGCCTATTGTGTGTGGCTTTCCCGTCTTGGCTAGTAGTTGGGCTACCTGGTAGGAGGCCTCCATTGCCCTTGTATGGTCACTACCCATTACCATCATCATCATAATCTTTTCACTTTCCTTGAACTCAGTAAGCTTGTTTTGAAAAAAATCAAGAGGCTTGGACTTATATTTACCATGCTTCTGTGTTAGGTGGCAGCAAAGGTTGGCTGGTTTTACGCTTTCATTTGCTAACACCTTGTAGCACAGGACGCTCATTGGTCACTGTTCATTCTCACTGCTGGACTAAGTAAATCCAAACTTAAAGTAGGCAGTGGAGCATTTTCTCACTTTTCATTTACTTATATGTGTTTGATTAGATGTTCCACTTGTGGATGCTTCACTCTGCTCATCAGTCTCCTATCTCTTCAGCGAGCCTGATTTCAGCCACAGATGCATGTTGAATGAATGGCTAACGTTTGTATGTTTCTAACTGTCACGATTGTTTCGTCACACAAAGGCGCCACATCATAGATTTTAAGACAGCAATTAATAACACTATTGGAAGATATTTAATTTAAAAATAATAATTGATTGTAACTTTGCAATTTATTTAAAACTTATTTTCTATTATCATTTTTATTTATCTTTTTTTTTTTCACAGACCCCGTGCAATGCCCTCGTGGACCCCTGAGCTTGGGAACCACTACCCTAAGGTATAACCCCTCATATGAATGCAGTTATACAGGTATAAAGGTGCTGTACACTGGTATAGCTTGCTTCCCTTCCCACTGCTAACAAGCTATAGCAATATAAGCACATTTGTAACTGAATCTATGTTAGCAGGAAAGTGGTTTATCTTTTTTTTTATATAAAGAGAATTTCTTGGCAGTAGACCTGAAAGGAGAATATTTCACAACTTCCATTACTGTGCTTTAATGATAATTAGACCAATTTTACTTGCAGAGTAGGCTGTGTGGCACAGGGCACAGCCTGCTAGTATGTATCTCTGTGACATTTCTTGGAGACCTAAGGCTGGAGAAGGGTCAGCAGGGGTAGGGAAGCTAGGTGCAAAACCTGGAGGTGCTTCAGTCCCCCCTCCCCATCCCATACCAGAACTTCCCATGCCAGTGGGAGACTGCAAGGAGAACCAGATGGTGTTCCCTTTGTCCCTCTTCTGTGGACTTCTCAGTGGAGAGGGTAATCTGTCTTCTAGTTGTCACACATGGTTTTATTCTGAGTATAATTTGGACTCTGTGGTGCTCTGTCTGCAAAGAAGAAAATTCCTCCCATCAAGGAAATACAGAAGCAACATATTATTTCAGCAAAAACATTGTGACGGGATCACATTGTCATGCAGGTGTGGGATAAAGAGCAGTGGGTACAGGACTTTTGGATGAGTAAAGCTACCTTCCTGAAGCTGTGTGCTGAGCTGGCCCCTGAACTGCAGCAAAAGGACACCCGAATGAGAGAAGCACTTGGCCATTGCTTTGTGGAAACTAGCAACTCCGAGTTATTACCGTTCAGTTGCAAATTGGTTTGGAGTGGGGAAGTCAACAGTGAGGGCAGCACTTGTATGCAGGGCAATAAATCAGATTTTGCATTGTAGGACTGTGACTCCATGAAATGTGGATGACATAGTGGCTGGCTTTGCTGTCGTAGGCTTTCCAAAATGTAGAGGGGCAATCAATGGCACAAATATTCCCATTATAGCACTACCTCTCCTTGCCTCATAGTTCATCAGTCGTAAGGGGTACTTCTACAAGGTGCTTCCGGTGCTTGTGAATCACAATGGGCATTTCACAGACAAAAATGCGGGGTGGTCTAAAAAGTTGCATGATGCATGCATCTTCAGGAACAGTGGCCTGTTCAGAAAGCTGCATGCTGGGACTTTTTTTCCAGACTAGAAAATTAGAGGGATGTGTGGAAAATCCAGTAGTGATCCTAGGTGACGCTGCCTACCCCTTGCAGCCCTGGCTCATGAAGCCTTACATGGAGTATCCAACAGCAGTGAGGAATGGTTCCACAACAGGCTAAGCCGATGCCGCATGGTTATTGAATGTGCCTTTGCCAGACTGAAAGGGAGATGGAGTTGTCCTTAAGTCAGGCTGGACCTTTTGGAGAATCATATCCCCAAGGGGTGGCTGCACGCTGTTGCTTACATAATTTGTATGAGAGTAAGGGTGAAGCAATTGCCCATGGGTGGGACAATTAGACACAGTGTCTGGATACTCCTTGCCTGCCACTCCCTCACATGCCACTGAAAGCAGCCAGCTGCTGGGACCATGTGCTTCTCTGTGCCACACACCTTGAGGGTGGGTGGGGGCCTTTATATGCAGCACATGCCTGCAAGCACAGCCCAAGCAGCTCCCATTGGCCAGTTTCAGGCAAATGAGAGCTGCAAGGATTGTATCGAGGTTGAGAGCACCACACAGAGCACCCTGCATTGGGCCTACAGTGTAAAGGTGCACATGGCCCTAGCAGCTAGCTGCTTTGAGTGGTGTGAGGGCACTGGCTGAGGGTCCTACTTTACTGTAGGACATTGGTGGCCCAGAGGATCATGGCAGGCTGGATCCAAAGGTTTGGCAGGCCAGATACAGGCCACGGGCTGTAATGTGCTTGCCGTGACCTAATATGTCAATGATTATAGTTTTATTGTGATCTTTTGTTCTGTCAGATTAAGTTTAGAAAAACAAAACAAGCTAGTACATACAAAATGCATCTTAAAGTAATGCTTTGTCTGACTAAATTGGTGAAAGCAAGGGCAATCTTTTTCAATGTCTTTCTGCCCTAATCTCCCTCATTGGGGCAGGATGACCAGGTGTCCATTTTTTGACAGAATGCCCAGTTGAAAAGGGACTCTTCCCAACCTTCGGGAAAATGGGCAAGTGAGTGAGGTTGGAAGAGAGCAAGTGATGCGAGAAGGGATGATGGAGTGAACATGGCGGGGCCTTTGAGAATGGGTAGAGCAAGGGTGTATGGTTTTGTTTGGTCAGAAAGTTGGCATCCCTACATTGTGCCCTTGCTTGCAGCAGCACACAAGAAGTACAGTGGGATTTTCATTTATTTTACCCCTGCACACTTGAGGTTGGTGTGAAAGATGAATGTGGATGTAAGTGAGTCCCTTCGTATTACTTGAATACAGGTTTTGTGTGTTAGTTCTGTAATGATAAAATCAAGACAGTGCTGGCGTTCAGTATCAGCAAGTACCAGCTCTGTTCACCTCCTGACCATAATGAATGTAAAATGCTAGTAGTAATAGATTGAATTTTTTTTTTAAAAAAAACCTTCATCTTGGCATGTGAGAGATTTGCAATCACATTTTGATTCTTAGAGTACTGCTTGATTGAAGATTAATGTGTGGGTGGATTGACCTTTCTTGCAAGAACTCTTGTTTTTTGCACCAAGCATGTGAAAAACAAATTTCAAATAGATGGCTTATTGCACTTTTCTTGCAATTCATATTATAACCCTTTTAGGTTTCTCAGTAGTAAAAGCCCTGATGAATTTAATAAGTGCCATTATTTCTTTGCTTTTCTTGTGTGGGTGTGGATTTTGCTATCAACAGCAAGGCCAACTTCTCATTTCCTGGGCCATTTTAGACCATGACATTTCTTGATGGTTTTGTTTTAGAATTCCTAATTTTGAACATTACAAAGCAAATGGAAGCTGCTTCCATGTTTTCCCCTAGACTGGATGAAGAAAGCTATTGGTGTGTTTAGTATATTAACAAAATAAAATAAAAACAGTAAAAATTTTTTATTAAATACTGTATTTCCATTGGTTCTTCTATGAGCAAAATGATTGACTCTTACATTAATAAATGTGATTTGTGTCTCTTCTAATATAGTTTGAAAGTCCATTTACTACTTCTCAGAGGTATTTTCTTAACATTAAGATAGTTGCCCTTTAGCCCATTCCAGGAATGACTTGCCATGACTCATGAGCCACATGTCTCTGTGTGGTTCTTAAAGCCCTGTCCCCCTTCTCTTTACCAGTTTTTTGGGGGAAGCCCTCTGTCTTGCAGCAGAATGGAGGAGGGATGGTTTTCCACCTGGCAGGGAATGGGAGCTTTGGAGCTTCAACCCAGTTGAGCATACCTGCTAGCATCAGGGTTTCAGCAGGAATGGGGCTGAAGCCCTGAGCCCCAGCAAATATGTTCCAGCCCTTAAAGTTCAGAGGGTCAGTAAGTTTGTACATAGGTGACAGAAAATCCTATACTGTATAATAAAACAATCCTGAAACCACATTTTGAGATGAAACTTTATAAACCTGATTTGGCTTTTTTTTAACAGCTTCGTGTACTATGAATGAAATTCACCTATATGCAGAGGGCTAGCACTAGGTCCATGTTCTGCTTACATCTGGATTTCAACCCAATTTTGAGGGTTTATATAGGACTTAAGTCATGCATAAATTAATGCTGACTTCTTCATCGGTGAGACTTACTATCCAGGAGGGAAAAATGCAATTGCCCCATTATAAGGCCCTCAAAAATCAAATGAACCATATTTGTGGATTGAAGTACTTGTACCTTATATTCAGAAAAGCCAAATTCCAGCCAGGCTGGTGTTGAAAGTAGAGTAGCTCATCTTTTGATTCACTCTGCTTTCTTACTTAAAGGGAAATTGTCAAAATAAACAAGCAAAGAGAAAACTTTATGTATTAGATTCAGTATGAAATGTAACTTTAGATATCAGTGATTTGAACCACTTCAAAGCAGTGTTTCTCAACCAGTGGTACGAGTACCCTTAGGGGTACTTGAGAGAAGTCTGGGGGTACATCAACACAACTGAAATTTGGAGAAAACTGAAATTTTTGGTTTAAGTTTTACAGCGCTTTATTATTTTTGTACTTTTTACACCCCAAAATTTCATTGCCCGCTCGGCTATCATTAAGTTGTTTAAACAAATGTGTTTCAATAGTAGAAAAAAAATTTCTGTGTCTGAAAACTGTAGGTACTGAGGGTACTTACAGTTTTTTTTGGGGGGGAATGGGTTACTTCTAATTTTTTTTGAAAAATGGTACTTTATAAAAAAGGTTGAAAAACACTGCTTCAAGCAATAAAAATGCCTATATATATATATATATACACACACACACACACATATATATATATATATATACAATGTTATATAAAATGAAATATTATTAACAGAGGAAATTATATATAAAATGTCAAAATGTCTTCTGTTAATAATACTACAAATCATTAAAACAGGAAAAATTTTAAAACTCATTTTCTTTTTGTTGTGTTTGCTGATTACATTTTGCATTTCACTCTGACTTGAATCTTTTTCTCTCTAGTCATTTATACTTTTTGGTTTTGATGTGCTAGCATATAGTTGTGTTTGGGATAACACTGCAGGGCAAAGTGTGAGAAGTCCCCTCAGAGAAATAACAAACAAAAAACGTTTCTGTTTGCCTAAGACTTTTTAAATACAGTTAAAAAAACCCCTCAGGCTAGGGGTAGTTGACGGTGACCATTGAATGAGGACATGTTACCCATTTTACATCTTTTTAAGTTTGTTCCAATTTTAATATGGTCATCTCACATAGTGCCAGTATTGCTTAAGGAAGGTGTGCCAAATTGTTTGATTACTACTTCTTTATAAGAAAATATCTGATTATACTTTCCCTCTTGTCTCCTTGGCCTCTAGTCTTCCCACTGTCTTGCTACCAAAGAAAACATGTTAAGGAACAAATTCATTCATAGGCCTAGATCTTTACCGTAGACCAGGAGAACACAGCACAATTCTCAAGAGAACGTATGTTGAAAAGTAGCTGTGATCCTATAATCTGCTGGTTTATCTCCCCAGCCTAGGAAGGACTCACTCCCTGGCACCACCAAGTCTCTTTCAGGACACACATTTATTTTTCAAATATAAAACATAGGGAAAATATCAAATCAAAAGCAGCCCCCTGCCCACCTTGGGGTTTCCCCTTGTGCCTCTCAGCATGGGAAGAAGGCCATACCCTTGCCTCAGTTGCCTTCAATGTAGGCTCCTTGGTCTAGTACAGGAAACCATCTCCCATCTGCAATGCTTCTCAGCTGAGCCTGTTGCTGATTTTTATAAACACTTTCTCCCTTCCCAGTGGGTCTGAGAACTGAACAGAGCTGGGTGGCTTCAGGCTCCCTAACCCTTAAGGAGCAGACTGTCCTGTTCCACAGCCATCTTTACACTCCCTCCCCATCCCCCCCATCCTGGGCAGCTTACACCAGCTGCCAGGGGCTCCAAGGAACTGTAATGGCAGCTAGGGATTGCTGGTGCACAGGGAAATTCCAGCCTCTTTCCCTTGGTACAGTTGCTATGCCAGCTGCATGGATGTAGATGGAGTAAGAAACGTTATGACAGCCTCTCTTTATTTCAGCTGAGAATCAGAAACAGAGTCTTTCTATACACAATGTCCGAGCACCTTGCCACTTAGTTAAATCACAACTCAAATATAAATTCCAGTGAAATCACCCCTTTTCCAATGAGCACCTAAACATAGGGCCTAATTTTCAGGCGATGGCTGGCTGTTCTGGCAGAAGGGCTGCTCTGAGCCATGAAAAGTGGCCATTACATGAGGGCCATAAAATGGGAACCAGAAGGAATAAAAGAGAATTCTCGGTGTATTTTCTGTCTTGTGAGAGGTGCCTGGTTTTGGTCAGACTATTTAGGACATTTTGATACACAGAAAGATAATTTCACAGGAATTTTAGCTGAATTTTATTCCCTGCTGTAGAGACAATCGAGCACTGACAAAAGGATTATGCACTGCATACATTTCACTTATGCCCTATTTAGAGTTTGTAAATGTGATTTAAGTGGTGCATAGACCATGTGCAAACCTTTGGCACAGAGGTGAATTTTATCTGGAATGGGGAAAAGGATAAGGCAAAACTAATACCAGCCTCAGGTAGGTTAATAACTTTTTCTATCTTCAGATACATATGAAGCTTAAATGTTGCAGTGTTGAGGAATATTTATTTATCCCCATTCCTCTAGTTCTTTGTGCTTGAATACACAGGGCATGGTCAAGACCAAACAATTCAATGAGAATTTTTCCATTTGACCGGAATGGGTGCAGTATCTGATCTATAAACTGTGATCTCTTAGAGCCATCCTGTCCAACACGCTAGCCATTAGCCACATGTGGCTATTTGGCCAGTTGAGTATGACTAGTTGGCTTGAACAACGTGGCTATTTGGGTTGTTGAGTGTGGCTAGCTCGCTATAGCAGTACCCGCTATATTGGCTACTGCTTCAAAACTGGTTGGCCATCATGGTCTTAGAGGCTGACTTCTGCACCTAGCAAGGCCACTGGGAAAATTGTCCTAACTTCAGGGGGTGCAAGAGCAGGCCTTAGCTGAAAACGTGGAACCCCTGATTAAAATTTTATAGTTAATGAGGAATACATACATATTTTTAAATGGATAAAAGTCTGAACTCAAAGTCCATCTATGCATGTAACTAATTTGTTATGTGTGGGAAATGGTATAACACCATCCCCATGAGTTTTACTGAAGATAAATCCTATCTGGACATTGCCAATTTTAGGTAGGACCTTGCTGGTGGTAAATATTTACTAAATTGATCAATGGGATGCATAATTAGCTGGTACATTGTGTGGCACCAAAATAGTGAAAAAGAACATGGACTGGGAAGCAGACCAGATTTAGGGTATGTCTACACTACAGCACTAATTCGAACTAACTTAATTCGAATTAGTGCATCTAGACCTAAAAACTAATTCGAATTAGCGTTTTGCTAATTCGAAATAGCATGTCCACATTGAGTGGACTCTGAGCCGAAGTTAAGGCTTGCCGGAACCAATGCCGGCAGGGCATCAGGTTAGGACTTAGAGCGTGGAGCTGCTGCCTCAGGCTAGCCGAGGGCTGTGCTTAAAGGGACCCGACCCCCACCTCAGACAGATAGTTCTCAGGGTTCCCCGCTTGCTTGTCTACCTCGATGAGGGACAGCAAAGCAGTCCTTCTTGGAATGCCCTGAATGCCCACACTCGGCACATCACAGCACTCGGCCATCAGCCCGGCTTCACTTGCCACAGGCTGCCATCCGGGGGGGGAGGGTCAATCGGGGGGCTGTCAGGATCCAGGAGGCACTGCAGGAGAGCTTCCACTCCGAGGAGCCCGCAGAGCCACCCAAGTCCTCCCCATCAGGGGCTCGTACCCCATTCCTCTCTCACCTCCTTCCACTTACCCCTCCCTAGTCCCCCTTTCTGATGTAAAAAATAAAGGACACATGTTCAAAAATAGAAACTCTCTTTATTTAACAAAACTGGGGGGGGGGGGAATGGATTATCCTCTGGGGAGACTGGGAAAAGGAGGTGGGAGAGGGGAAAAGAGAGGGTGGAAGAGGGGAGGGGAAACCTGGGAGGAGGGAGCTGGAAGGGGGAAGCCAGGGGAAGAAGGAAGAGGGGAAGTATCAAACCATGGTACGCCATATCTTCGGTACTGTGTACAGATGTGGTCTCCTCACCTCGAAAAAGATATTTTGGCCTTGGAAAGGGTTCAGAAAAGCGCAGCTAAAATGATTAGGGGTTTGGAACAGGTCCCATATGAAGAGAGGCTAAAGAGACTGTGACTTTTCAGCTTAGAAAAGAGGAGACTGAGGGGGGATATGATAGAGGTCTGTAAAAGCATAAGTGGTGTGGAGAGGGTGAATAAAGAAAAATTCTTCATTAGTTCCCATAATTGAAGGACTAGAGGACACCAGATGAAATGAATGGACAGTAGGTTTCAAACTAATAAGTGAAAGTTCTTCTTCACACAGCACATAGTCAACCTGTGGAACTCCTTGCCACAGGAGGCTGTGAACGCTAGAACTATAACAGAGTTTAAAGAGAAGTTAGATAAATTCATGGAGATTGTGTCCATGGAGTGCTATTAGCCAGGGGGTAGGAACGGTGTCCCGGCCTCTGTTTTTGGAAGGCTGGAGATGGATGGCACGAGACAAATCGCTGGATCATTGTCTTCAGTCCATCCCTTCTGGGGTACTTGGTGCTGGCCGCTGTCAGCAGACAGGCTACTGGGCTAGACGGACCTTTGGTCTGATCCAGTACGGCCATTCTTATGTTCTTATGTTCTAAGCTCAGGGCTCAGGGTTAGGGGTCTCACTGGACCGACTTGATTTTCATGCAGACCTGCTCCTGGGTTCGCATGTGGCCTTTGGTGGCCAGGCTGGCAGCTATCCTGCCCTAGACAGCTGCATTCCTGTGCCTAGTGTGGAGGTTGTGGACGTTGGAGGCCTCCCCCCAATCCTCGATGAGGTCCACGATCTCCGCACTAGACCAGGCAGGCAACTGCCTCTTGTGGGCCCGGGAAGGCTTCTGGGAGCTGCCAGGCTGGTCCAGGGAAGAGGCGGAAGACTGGGTGGCAGCGGGTGGCTGGCTCATGCCGTGCCAGGTGCAGGGTCTGCTGGCTGGGTGCTGGCAGGCTTGCATCTGGCATGAGCACTATAGCTAGACTGTGCCCCTTTAAGGGCTCCGGGGCTGGGAGGGGGGCAGAAAAGTTTCCCTGGTTTGTCCCAGAGTGGCCACCAGGGCAAGCTGGGAAGGGCTAGCCTCCAACTAATTCGAATTAAGTGGCTACACAGCCCTTAATTCGAACCACTTAATTCGAACTAGGCATTAGTCCTCGTAGAATGAGGTTTACCTAGTTCGAATTAAGCGCTCTGCTAGTTCGAATTAAGTTCAAACTAGTGGTTTGTATGTATAGATGCTATGAAAGTTAATTCGAACTGTTAGTTCGAATTAACTTTGTAGTGTAGACATACCCTTACAGACTTATGGTGTCCTTTAGAATGGACACAGACTAAGCGACTGTTTGAAAAGTGTATATCCATACCCATGTTTGGACCACTTTTTTCCCCCCTGATGGTACATTGTGATGACTCGACTCTACCTGATTGTATTGTAATCATATTACTCTGGACATTCTGAAGACCAGATGTAAGATACAGTGGTGGTATTTGTGTGGCAGGTTTGTTCTGTTTATTTGTGGTGATGAAATGTTCAGTCACTTTCAGTAATGGCTGAATTGTACCATGTCTTTAACATTTGTTTAGTTACCTTGGCTTGTTTTAATAAAATCCACAATGTTGCCTTATTTGGGACTTTTAACAAGGAGTTATCTGACTTTCCATCCTTTGCACAATACTTCTATTTTTGTTCTTATAGGAAAGATTCTCTGGTATATTTTAACCCCGTTACATTGCTCTAGTGGTCTAAGGGGATAGTAGAGCAGATGCATCCAGCTTTTGGGGAATATTCTGGGTGGACTGAGGGGTAGGTTGGGAGTGAGGTGACAGGAATAGGGCAGCTTGAACCCATCTGCTGAAATGACTCTTTAGGTTACTCAAAGTTATACCAGAAGCCATCTTGACATCATTTGGCTCTTTGCTAAGCAGATTTTGACTAGATCTAATATGAGGTCTTTGAGTCCTGTGCCAAGCACAACTTGGTGTGATCTGAGAGTTAGTCCTGTGAAAATCTGTGCTTTTGTTCTCATTTGGGGATGTTTTAATTGGCCACTAGCAGCAAATATCTCTCAAATCATGTTGTCTGATCAACTGCTCACTTCCACAGAGCATTAGGTAGGGGCTAAGACTTGAGAATTTTTGGTAGCCTCAAAGACTTGAGAATTTAGCCTGTTGGCAACTTTTGTTGGGTAAGGATTTCTTTCAGAGCCCCTAGTGGGTACAGAATTTTTAGAGAGTCATAAAAAGTGCCCGTACACAAGACCTGTTCACACTACCGATTATTTAAAATTATAGTTCAAATCTAAATTTTGATTAGCTCATCCCATTTCTACCAATAGAGAAATTCCTAATTTATATGGCTTGGCTTCCAAATATCACGTTAATATTTAGAAAAAGTTTGACAGCTCTGGTGAAATGGCAAAATACTTTCCGTCCTTTGGCAGGGAAATAAATACCAGTCATGGAAGCAAACAGATTTGTGCAACAAAAGCAACATGGCAGAGTTCACAAAGGTATGAAAAATTGTGTCCCATGCAACATAAGCAGTGCAGATAGAAACAAAAAGGAATAAACTAGAGTGAACATCCAGGCTAGAGCTCCCACATGAGAGGAGTAAAAGTGCCAAGTGGCCCCAAACAGGAAACAGCCATCTTTGCAAGGGCTTCCTTCCACTTGGTCTGGAAGGGAAAGTTATTCTAAATTTGTGGCAATACAAAACTTGTCTGGAATTTGAAATGTCTGCTAATAACAGTTACATAACAAGCATTCATTTTTTGTGCAACTTATACACACAACTGCTTCAAAGCACGCCAATTTTTATAATATACGGGTTATAATATACGGGTTTTATAATATAAAAGGCAAACTATATGAACCAGCAATAAGCGGCAAGAGCTGCTCTTGGAAAATCCACTTTATACCAAGAGCAGTTCTACCTTGCATAGGTGCCAACTTCCCCTCTAGTCAGAGAGATGTTCAACCCCCTCTTCTGCCTCAGGACCTGTCTCCGCTCCACCCCTTCCCTAAGCTGCAACCTCTTTCCACCCTTACCCGAAGCACACACCATCCGCACTCTCCCCTCTCTCCAGCGCCACTGTGAAAAAGTTTTTTGTGGCAGTCAGGAGGTGCTGGGGAGGGGAGGGGCAGTTGATCAGTGGATCCATTGGTGGGTGAGAGGTACTGGGGAAGTGGAGAGCTTGGCTGCTGGGGGGGGGGGAGAGGTTGTGTACCCACTAATTTTTCTCCATGGGTGTGATGTTGCCATGTATTCTTTGTTACTGGTCCTTGTTTGCATTGATCTGTCTTTGTCCTTTTTAACTCCTGCTTCATCTCAACATGGTTTCAAGGCTTGACCTACGCATTTTTGTTTTTTACAAAGTGTTAAAATGTGTCCAGTTTACAGACTTATTTGTGTATTCTCAGGGATGTGAAACTAGGCTGAGTAGAACACTGAATAGGGGTGTCGAACACATCTTTTTTCCTCTCTCAAGTGTAGAGCTTTCACTACTAAGAAAGAAGTAGCTCCTGGAATTATTGCTATTAAATCAATCATTTTCATGAGCTTCACACACAACTAGCTCCTTGCTTTGTGGTCTGGCAATATCATTTATTTCCTGCCTCACTGCTGCTTGGAGACTCAGTGCTCACACTCCTCAAGGAAAGGTTTCTAGCTCCAAAACCATCATGAAAATGTTGTTTCCATTAAAGTCACTAAATTCCTACATTCCAAACCCATGAATTACCCTTCTATTCTGAATCACTAGAGGTGAGTTTTAATGGAGTCAATGAAACAAAAGATTCATATTTTTGGCATGGTATGGCAATGTGTAATGACATAACATCTCTAGGAGGATTTCCATCTGCAAGGTATATGTGATAAGATCAGAAATCTGCATCCTGCATTTGGCACACTGTATTCTGAGAGAGCTGAGTTCCCAGTTCTAATATTTGGATGCCCAGTTGTGGGTGAGCCTGCACTTTTAACAAGTGTGAGAAGCTCACAAAGAAAGTCCTCTTGTAAGGACCTGTAAGAGCATATCATGGCCTGTTATGGTTTTAAGTTATCACTTTGCAGTCAGAAGATAAACTGATATTTAGTGCAGAATCATTTTGCAATAAATATGTCAGTAAAATAGAAGTGAAATGGTGCTAGATAGGAGTATGTTTCCACAACCAATCAGCTACTTAAAATCCCACAAGGTCTTCTTCTCTCACACCATGCCCTCCAAAATCAGATTTTCAAACATGGAATTGTATAGATAATTTCATGCCTGCCTTAACATGTTGTTAATAACTAGAGGCACTTATATGGTACATATTGATTTTTAATCTTCAAAGCATGTTACACACTGATCAATTCTCTCAGCCCTCTTCTAAATGGAAGTAGGATAAGAATGATCTCATCCCATATGAGGAAACTGAGGTACAGAAGTGGAAGGACTCACCACAGGTCATAAAATAAACCAGCATCAGAGCTGGAATTAGCGTTCAAGGCCAAGATTTTCAAAAAAGACTAATGGTTTTGTGTGTCTTTGACTTTTTAGTTCCCGGTTTAAGACCCCTTAATTGGGCCTAACTTTCAGAGGGCAGATGCTCAGCACCCTTTGAAAGCTGGTCCTGTGGTGAGATCTCTTGTATAGCAACCAAAATTGGTCACTCTTGACAGTCTAATCCTTTCAAGAATGTTGGGCTCTCAGTCTTGTGTTCATTACTCTGTGTCCCTGGCTCTTTAGACTGTTCCCTGCTCCACCCCTGTATTTTTAAAAAGCATTGCTCTCTGTTTTTAATGTGTACTCATGGGCCAAATTCATCATTGGAATAACTACAGTGAAATCTTTTGAAGCTAGTGGATCTAAGGCTATTTTATTTTGTGGCTGGATTAAGAGTGTCTGTATTGTAATAATAATTTCCTTAAAAGGATCATTTTAAAGGAGTAAATCGGAGGTGTGCATTATTTTCAAGTTGGAGTTCCTGGAAAGAAGTAATTGGTATGGAGTAGGGGAATTAGGCTACCAATATTTCCTCTTCAAATCATGTAGTTCCTGTACTGATGCACTCCATAGAAGTTGTAATTTACATGTATGGAAGAAGCAATGACATCATGTGCTTGAATGGAGGAGGAGTTTGAAAAATGTAAGAGTTTAAGAATTTTCCTTGCACTCTGGGTCCAATCTTGCAATACCGTGATCACCTTAACTCCTATGGGAGACAAGAATATAGAGAAAGAAGATCAGGCTACTAGAGCTAGTCAGAAATTTTCTAATGAAACAAGAGTTTCATTGGAAAATGTCAATTTGTTGAACCCGTAATATTTTGCAGAAGTGTTTTGGGTTCCATGAACTTTTTGTGGAATCACAGACTGGTTTTTAACAGAAACCTACCTGGTTTCCTGCCAGCTCAGCTGGGAGACTGAGAGGTGGTTCAGGATTCCAGGTTCTGTGTCTCCTGGGCATCCTGGCCTTGCAGACTGCCTCAGGACTGGGGACCCAAGGTTTTCCAGATTCCACAGCTCTAGAGCAGAAGTGTCATATCAAGGGCTCCAGATTACCTTCCATACAGCTGGGAACCTGAAAATCATGGGTGCTTCAATCATAATATGCAAAGCTTAGTGCAGTTTAAGTTGAACAAGATAAATTTTATTAAACATTGTGGTCTCCTCTGTCTATGTGTCTGAGCTGTTTTCATCCTATCTGCCTGGGTTCTGTTTTTCGGGTGTCCCCTCAATAACAGTCCTTCCAGAGAACATGGGCTTTCTGATTCCAGTTCTACTGATTGTGTTACAGCTTCTCTATTTTTACAAACATTGCTATTAATGACATCAAACACAAATAATTGATGGCCAGAGGTTGCTAGCACATAGCCCAGTTGCAGGTCTGTTTTTACCAGAGGCTCAGTTGGTTACATAGTCTTTGTGCTGGTTTGGCCTCCTCAATAGACAACAACATTCTGGGTGGTTTGTCTCCTGTCTCTCTGACACTTGTCTTGGAGTCTAGCGAACTATCAGTCTCTGAACTCTTCTCCTTCCCTGTAGGGTTGGCCTGTAGATGAATCTGTGGTGACATGTTTATCTCTGTGGACTTTCTCTGGATGTTATGTCTGCTGGCGTGTAGGTGCCTCTGTTACTTCAGATTTGTGCCTCTTGCAGTCACCTCATATGAACCGGATGCCACTGCCCCATCCCAGCTCCTTTAGTCCATTCCTTCTGGTGTTTCTTCAATGACTGGATCCTTATAGGAGTGCCTGTCTCCAAGGCTGGTACATCGTTGACTGACCTGTTATTCTCCAGTGTTGCCTTTCTCGCCATCCTTCTAGCTGCAACAGGTCTTTCCTCATTGGTAGCAGAGTGATGGTCATTTGTCCCATCAGTGACTGTGATGGACTGTTTTGGCACCTTGTCAGCTAAGAATGTTTAACAAGGGGGTTGAATCAGAAGAGACAGCCTGGTGTAACAATGTCTTGGTTGTTTTCACAGCTGATTTCACCTTGCTGTTTCTCTGGGTATGCTGGAAAGCAGTGTATTGGTCAACCTCCCATTTATGTGCAAATTCCTTGAAATCTAAGGCAACTTAAGGCCTGTTGTCTATGAATATAGTGTCTGGAATACCATATCTTAAAATGGGCCCTCAGTTTGTTTGCCAATCACTGACTTCTTGTATCAGGTCAGACATTGACCTCCCAAAAACTCGAGTAAAGACCTATTATTGATTTTCCTCAAAAGTAAATAAGTCTGTTGCCATCCTTTCCTGTGGCTGAGTGGGCAGCTCATTTGACTGATGGTTATCAAATGACTGGCAATACTATGTATTCATTTACGTACAGTAAGTTCTTTTGAGCCAACTAAGACAGGCATCAATGCCCATGTGTGAGGCTGTATTTTTTTCCCATAACCTCCTTACGCCACATATATACCTAAGAGGAAGTTTGAGTTAAGATACTCAACTCCGTAATTCAACATACCTTAATTGGAACTTCAGCACTGTCTCCACAGGAGGAGGTCAATGGCAGCAAATGTTCCTGTCAACTTCCCTTACTTTCATAATTGGAGGAGTACCGGAACTGATGGGTGTAACCCTCAGCGTTCAATTTAGACCAACTAAATCGAACTCCAGAAGATAAACTGCCACAGCATTGATCTTCCAGGAAGTGAAAACATGTGCTTAGATAATGAAGGCGGGGGAACAGGACAATAATTTTGCAGCCTTTGATTGAACCCTGTCTAACTTTAATTTGAAAATATGGTGGTTCTCCTATTTATACTTGGCTTTTGTCTTTTGATCACACTACTAGCATGGCTCTCTTTACTACATATAGCTAGATGTCTTCTTCTGTTGCCTTTAGCTTTCTGGGTAGAAAACTTTGATTTTTTCCCATCAGCTTTGCTGTTGAAGCTGGGAAACTGAATCCGTTAACATGGTGAAATATTGTGGTGGCAAAGGCACCTCCTCCTTACCCTATTTGCTGATGTGGGGAATATATTCTTTATTGATTAATAATCATCCTGGTCTCTTCCTGGTACTACTGAAAGTGCATCAACATGTGCTGCAATCTCTTTGGAATGCTAAGAAGGGGCATGGGCCACAGCTCTCTCTAAATGTCTGTGGTCTGACTGCTAGATTACTAGGTAGACATAGCAACACTGGGATTTTCCTTCATAAGTACACAGGTTCCACTACGGGGTCTATTTCCAATCACAGTTTTCATTCAGGGCATTCTGTCTGTCACCTTTGAAAACATTTCCATACTCTTTTAAAAACTGTCTCAGTTTCTATTGGGATTCCCTCTTTTGCATCATTCACTGAGGCAATAAAATTTGGACTCTGTACTCTGATCAAATGCATAACTTGTTAGGGCTGTATTCCCCAAGAAGGATATGTGATGCATATGATCCACCACCACAAATTTTATTTAGCACCATCAGTTATTTTTTGGGTTAGTTACTATATCACATATTCCTACCCACTACAGTATGTCCTCATACCTTATTAGATTGCATCTGCTCTTCGTAGTGGATGTGTTCAAGTCTCATTCATCTGAGGAATCACACTGCAAAAGGTCTGACTCTCTAGCTGAAACCTCACAGGGTGTTTCTTGGATGCCTAGAGGATGGTATTGAACCTCTAGGTTGCACGCCTGTCTTCACACCCTGAACCTGATGTGCTCTTTGACTCCAGAAGAGAAGCATGATCTCATACCTCTCTATGATCTCATCACCTCATCTGTCTGATGTGCCATCCCCTTCTTGTACAAGTCTGGCTGAATCTTTCTCAGACCTTCCTTGGCTCTTGCGCACAGATACTTCAACTTGCCACGTTCCTTGCTATGCTCTCCTGGTGCTGGGCTCTTCTCTCTTACCTGTTTATGCTGTCTTGCTATGTGTATGGAACCCTGGCCACCTCTTCCCTTCCCTTCCCTTCTCTTCCCTTCTGGGAGTTTTCTGCCTACAAGGGCTTTCATCCTTTCTCTTGAGGCTTCCATTTCATGTCCTGTGTCCAAGCACCTGTCTAACATGAAATAATGTTACCAAAACAGCCACTTCTGCAGGTGGTGATCCCAAAGGCTACAGACTTTCCTGTTCCAAATCAGGGAGTCCTTCAAGTCCTCCGATTGCATGTAGCAGCCATCTGCATAACCCAGTAACACAGAAGGGTCCATTCCTTCCCCTGTGGATTGGACTTGACTGAAAAACTGGTGACACTTCACATTTTTGTTCTGCTTTGTAGAGCAATAGTTCCCAGGGCTCGCAGAGCTGTTGTGAGGCTTCAGGTACAGCTTCAGAGTGCTGCAGATCTCTCTACCTTGTTTCATGAGTAAAAAAGAGTAACAGATTTTTACTTCCACTGGCTCCCTTGCTGGGTTAGGTTTGTGTCTGCAAAATCAGAGACTCCAGAGGTCTTCAGACCAAGTTCCATGGTTCATGCTGCCAGCTGCAGCACTGCACAGAAATCAAAGTTCAGATACTGCCACAAGGTTTCACTCACTACAGCCTGGTCTACACGAAACCTGGTAGGCTGGCTTAAGGCAGGCTATTCCTGCTATGCAAAAAGGACGGTTCGTGGATGCTGGCGGGAGCTGCCCTCAGCATTCAATTTATGAGTGTATACTAAATCCTCTAACACAAATGCCAGATGATCGACCTCCGGAGCATCGATCTTCCAGTAAGTATAGATGTGCCCTAAATGTGGAGCTGAGCACAGGTTAAGTTTGAACAAGGGGAACTTTATTAATACCTCAGCATTACTGTCAGGGTGGCTGAGTTGCCTTCTGCCTATTTCCCTATGTTCTTTGTTCAAATGGTATCTCTCCAGGGATCATGGACTGCCTAACTCCAGTTATTATGATACACTGGGGACTTCTAGGCTACGTCTACACTGGCCCCTCTTCCGGAAGGGGCATGTAAATTTCACGAGTCGTCGTAGGGAAATCCGCGGGGGATTTAAATATCCCCCGCGGCATTTAAATAAAAATGTCCGCCGCTTTTTTCCGGCTTTTAAAAAAGCCAGAAAAGAGCGTCTAGACTGGCCCCGATCCTCTGGAAAAAGTGCCCTTTTCCGGAGGGTCTTATTCCTACTTCAAGGGCACTTTTTCCGGAGGATCGGGGCCAGTCTAAACGTTCTTTTCCGGCTTTTTTAAAAGCCGGAAAAAAGCGGCGGACATTTTTATTTAAATGCCGCGGGGGATATTTAAATCCCCCGCGGATTTCCCTACGACGACTCGTGAAATTTACATGCCCCTTCCGGAAGAGGGGCCAGTGTAGACGTAGCCCTAGTGTTGACTGTTTGGAAGACCTGGGATCCCTGACCTCAGGGCGGCCCATATGGCAGGGCTGCCTGGGAATAGTAGATTCTAGGCCTACTTCTACACTAGACCAGGCAGGTCAGCTTAAGGTACACCATCCAGCTATGCAACATGCGTAGCTGGATTTGGCTTGCCTTAAGACAATCCGCTGCAGCGTCTACACTAGGGGTAACCAACCTGCGGCTTGCGAGCCACATGCAGCTCTTCAAAGAAAAAATTGCAGTTCCCGTACCCACGGCTCGCAGCTCTGAAAGGAGCATTGTGTTTCTGTCTGCATGGGATGCCGGTGCAGACTTAAAAATGGTCTCCTTCAAAATGGCCACCTTAAAAGGGCAATACCTACTCTGCTCTTTTTTTTTTTTTCAACATCTTTTCCCTCAGCTCTTTGTGCTGTATCCACCGCTATTTTGGCTCTTCATCTGTAAGGCTGTGTCTACACTGGCCCCTTCTTCGGAAGGGCCATGCTAATTTTGAACTTGGGAATAGGGAAATCCACGGGGGATTTAAATATCCCCCGCGGGATTTAAATAAACATGTCCGCCGCTTTTTTCCGGCTTGGGGAATAGCCGGAAAAAAGCGTCTAGACTGGCGCGATCCTCCGGAATAAAGCCCTTTTCCGGAGGATCTCTTATTCCTACTTGAAAGTAGATCCTCCAGAAAAGGGCTTTATTCCGGAGGATTGCGCCAGGCTAGACGCTTTTTTCCGGCTTTTCCCCAAGCCGGGAAAAAAGCGGCGGCCATGTTTATTTAAATCCCCCGCGGATTTCCCTATTCCCAAGTTCAAAATTAGCATGCCCCTTCTGAAGAAGGGGCCAGTGTAGACACAGCCTAAGGGTTTGGCCACTCCTGGTCTACACTGTGGGAGACTGACAGGCACACACACTCTCCCTTACTCCTTGCAGAATGAAGAGTACAGAATGCCGGCTGGGTCTGCCCTCAGCATTTGATTTGGGGGGAGGCGGGTTTACAGTAGACCTGCTAAATTGAATACTAGAAGTTCGACCTCTGGAGAGTCAATCTTTTCCGTAGTGTACACATGCCCTAGGAGTCTGGATAGTTGCGGACTGAAATTGACAAGATTTGTGTCCATTTCAGTTATTCCCTTACAAGTGTCCTAGGGAGCACTTTCCCTTTTGGAAATACTGTGTGTTGATGTTTCTGATTTTTTTTTCAATTTCTAGTTTGTAGGAAATTGCAAAAAAATTGGTTTTGTTCCAAATTCGATTGAAAGCAAATTATGAAAAATCAAAATAAATTCCTGTAAACTAGAAATTCTGTATTTCTGCCAACTCTAGATGCAACATAAGGAGCAGTGGAAGTTCCCTAAATGGGGTGTGTGTGGAGGCACCTGTGCCCAAACCATGGCCCTTCCCTCCACACCATCCTTTCCCCAGAGCCCTCACTGCTCATCTCATCCCTGTGCCACCTCTTCCTCATTCCTCTCCCCTGTCAATCACCCTTATGGCCATGGTTGTGATGTGACCATGGTTCCTTGAATCCCCTCTTCTGGCACCCCTGCATTACATCCTTATTTTAATATTTTAACCTTTTCTAAGCTCCTATAGGACATATGCTCAATCAAACAGAACCCAATTTACTAGAGCTTTTTTGCATATCAAACAAGTAATATTAAATACCACTAGATTTGAAAAGAAAGCTAGTCTAGCATGCATGGGATATGAATAATTCCTAGAATAGAGACCTTCTATCTGCTGTAAAGACCATTTTAAGGTAACTTTGGCATGTCATCTGCATTCCACGTGAAGAGACCAGGGAGGCAAGTAGCTTGTTTGGATAACAAATCACTGTGAAAAAAATTATTTACTTCATAGTCTGTAGGGAAGTTACAGTCTTTTCTCTCCAAATAAGCACTTCTGTATTAAAAAGGGAAAAAAACCCTTCTGCTTTAGCAGGGTGGGAACTTTGCTCCCTGATTCTATCCTGGCAAGATGTTTTGATGTCTATTTCCCTCCCCCTCTCCTTTTTTTAAAAAAAAGCAAACCTTTTACTTTCTGTGCTAGCACAGCAATATCTTTGATTCTTGTTCTCTCTCACTGAATTGGCATTTTGGCTCCATCCTGTCAGGAGGTAAAGAGTTTTAAACCCTTCAGGGTTTTGTCAGGGTAAAGTAGAGCTGAAAAGCATTACATATGTTCCAAGCTAAGAGAAGCAAGTCCTTTGCTATGTTCAAGTGGGTCTCCTCCCCCCTGCCCTTCTTCTCCTATTAAGGGCTCAGCAACAATGAAGCTTTAATCAGTTTCATTGATTTAAAGCTAATTTGCACTTGGCTTCAAGGCTAAGGTCTGCAGCACAAGTTACAGACCTTTAAATCAGAAGTCAGAATGAAAAGCCTTAGGTATATCATATTGTCTGCTGGGCAAAAGAGTGACAGCTTCTGAAGACTGCAAATTAACTATAGAAAAAAGCACAAAGCCGTGTTTTCTTCTGTGTTAATGTAACCTCTGCTGGCTGAGTTACACAAGCTTTGCTATCAACATTTCTGCTTCGTCATGTAAATGAATAGGGTTGGCTGAACGTTTCAGCTCAATGATGTTTTCCATGCTTTCACTCTGGTTGGTTTCAGTTGGATTTAACCTAATTGCCAAATTAATTTGATTCCCATCAGTAATCACTTTTAATATTTATTTTTCCCAAAGGGAAAAGTTATCTTCTCTGTGTTCTGCAATGAAGTAGGTGATGAAATATTCAGTGTAAGGCACTACTCTGACTAAATTCTTTTGTTAACTTCATCAGATAAATAATAAAATATTAACCAGCTTGCTGTCTTAGCATGTGCAAGTGGTATAATGTTAATCAGGCATATTTTAATGTATTTATAATTTTTCAAATGGACTTAACTATGGAATGCATCATTTTTATTTTCCCACCTCATAATCAATGGAAAATCAATGCTTTTGATTGTACATGGATTAGTAGAACATGAGTTTGGAATTTCTGAACAGCCTGATCCGTACACACAACAATATTTCATTCATACGGGCCATAATAGTCATCATGGCAAGCCCCAAAGGGATGTGGCCTCCATATGAGCATCAACTGGATCAATTGCTGGGTAGGTTGTAAAGTGGCTTAGCTGTCTATTCAGTTTGTTTATCACTGTCAGTCTGATGGCATCACCAATGTTTTTTGTGCCCATGTGATCACCAAGCATGTAGCAGAATTCTTTAGTGCACCTTCAGAATTTTTTGCTCTTCTATTCTAATGTTTCCATACCAAAAAAGCCAGTGGAAACTGAAACCATGCATGGAGGTTGCTGCTGGGTTTGGATCAGAATATTTTCATTTCTAATCTTGCCCTGACATTTTGATCTGGAGCAGCTGATGAAGATGACTGAAATCAAAATAACTTATATAAAGTGCAGCAGAAGTAGTTCCCCGTCCATTTGCAGTTTGACACTACATTCTGGGGATAATCCAGGCTGGACTACAGAATACTGGATCACTGTTGTTAGACTCTTTGACTAAGTCTACACTGCCACTTTACTGTGCTGTAACTTTCTAGCTCTGGGGTGTTTAAAAAAACACCCCACTGAGCACAGCAAATTACAGCGCTGTAAAGCACTAGTGTGAATCAGGCTACAGTTCCAGGAGCTGTGCTCCCAGTGCTGTTTGCTACTCCCTTCATGGAAGTGGTTCACATAGAGTGAGAAATCTCCAATGGCCGGGGTCACACTTTCAGTTTAAAGTGCTGCCATGGCTGCTCTTTAAACTTCTAATTGTAGACAAAGCCTTAGGAAAGCCTTATCTTACAAATAGTCCAGTCTGCATACACTCATTTATATGTGCCTATCTTCTTTTAATAAAAATGTAATGTGTGCTTACAAATTAGGAGTTAGGCATCCAAATGGTTGTGCATGCACAATTGGGATGTGTGCAGATACTTTGGGGTTTCGTTTTTGTATTTCCACATGTATATGAAACAAATGTGAGATTTTGATGCATGCAAATATGGGTACGTCTACACTGCATGCTTATTTCAAAATTAGCTATTCTAGAATAGTTATTCCGGAATAGTTTATTTCAAAATAGGATGTCTACACTGCAGGAAAGCCTCCAAATTAGTCTGAGGTAGGCTTCCCTAATGTAGACGTGCTATCTTGATTTAAAGACATAGGAGGCAGTGGGGAGGAATAATTTAGAATGGCCCTAGTGCAGGGTTATTTCAAAATAGCAACAGTGGAGCATCTACACACGCCTTATTTCAAAAGAAGTATTTCAGAATAGGAGTTATTCCTTGTAGAATGAGGTTTACAGATATCGGAATAAGCCACCCATTATTTCAAAATTATTTCACGATAACGGAATGGCTGTTTAAATGCTCACATTGTTATTTCGAAATAACACTAGTTATCGAAATAACGGTGCAGTATAGACACACCCTATATGTACAGAATCATATGTGCCTACCTCTTGAATACCTGGGCCTTCGCTTTTTTTAGTGTTTTGCAATAAATATTTAGAAACATAGCACAATCAAAATTTGCTAAAAGGTGTTGGCCTTTCAAATGGTGACTTTTGGATAAGCAAGGGTACAACCCAGAGGGCTCATTGCAGCATCCGTTAGAAATGTTGCTGCTTTTCTTTTTAAGCCTGCCTGACTGCACATCGCTGATAGACTCATGTGCTAGAACATTAAAGCAAGGCCACTTTTTAACTTGGTAGTCTCTGTTAGAAATTCCTAATGGGCCACTGTATGCATTTCAGAACAAGTCAAGGTCAAAATTTGCATTGCAATGTGAAAAATGCAGTAATTAATTGCACCTGAATAACACTGGGCATTGATACAGTGTTAAGGATTGAAAATTGATCAGTGGGGCATGGAACACTACCGTAGGATGAAGCACTGCCTGCTGAAGTGTCTGTCATAGATAGCCATAGGATTTCTCACCAGCACTGCGTATTTACACCTGCCTGACAGATCTGTATAGAATATGTGATGTAGAGCTTCTTATATGCTTAGGACTTTAGTGCTTGTGAATCATTGAGGCACAAGTGAATGAAGCAAGTCTTATATAACGAATTACTTTCTGAATATTTTTCTGGGGCTAGCTGTCGTATGATAAGGGAATCGGCATTTAAAAATAACTTGCATGGATGTTTTTACTATCTCCTGCAGATTCAACTGTTCTCCTTCTAAAATTCCTGATATGGGCTGTGATGTTTCATAATCTGCAAACAAAAGTTAGATAAAATCATTAAATACTTTTGCTGGAAGGTTGCAGGAAGGTTGCAATGTAACACTACTTCGTTTCTTAGAACTCAGATGGATAAACTCTCAGGAACCCCACAACAGAGAGAGACAAAGCAGGTTGCTGCCGGAAACAGAGGCATAGTTCCATCCCATCTTATTCTAGGCTGTCTGTCTGCAGACTGACTGTTGCTAAGCCCAGATCTAGTTTCCTTTCCTAAGGAGTCCTTTAGCTTGCAGACTAGTCAAGGAAAAACCCTGCCTATTTAAAGTGTCAGTTTACAATGTTTACAGTTTTCAATAGAGCATAGGCTGGTTAACCTGTACATCAGCTCAAGTAATATTCCCATTGTGACATTACGCCTTATATTCTTCATAGAAATATTGTTGCAACATGACTATGGCATGACCAAGATGTTTTATGTGAGAGGGATCAACTCTGGAAAGCACTGAAATCTGTACAGAATTAATACCAGCTAAAAGTTAGGAGGTGTTCTCAGTGCCAAAGATCCAACAAGGTGTTTTCCAACAAACCAGGGAGAACACACTTGCTGTCCAATAAAATCCTCACAAAAGAAATCCAACCCTCCCTTCCAGTTCTTACAGAGCTGCTAGCAAGGTGAAAGAGCCAATTTGCACAGAGATACAGAATATGTTGAACCTGGAAGTAATTGAGGAATCTGAGTTTATGGGCATCCCCTGTAGTCCTGGTCCCCAAAAGGGATGGCACTGTAAGATTTTATCTGGCTATAGTAACAGACATACTGTAACAGATGCATATCCCATTGCCTTCCTAAATAAAAAGCTGTCCTTGTCTGAACAGAATTACTCTGTCATGTAAAAGGAATGCTATACCCTAATATTGGCTGTTAAAACAATGGAGGCCTTACTACTTTAATAGTTCAAGATTCTGATTCACCATTCACCCTTAATGTGACTAATCAGAACCGAGGGCACAATTCCAAACAGCTCCACTGGAGCCAAATCCTTCCAAATACACCACTGGTACCATGCCTCCTTGAGTCATATCTGAAAATATCAACTTCAGGACAAGCTGCCGAGAAAAAGGGCAAACACAGCCCAAAGCTGCTGCTTATTCTTCCATGAGACATACCAGACCAAAAACAAAAGTCAACTTCTCTCTCACCACACTAGCTCACAGGAAGTCAGAAATGCGGCCTCCTTAGGTATCCCAGTCCTAGATTCAACAGACTTAATGATAAGTAGGTATTTAAAACCAATTTAATTAACCAAAAGGGTGCTTCTGATCTCAAAGGATCAGCCACATACCCAATAATCACTGTGTTGCCAATCCTTTGGTATCTAAACTCTAATTAGGCTACGTCTACACTGCGCATTGTTGTGCAAGAAGATATGCAGATGAGCCACCATTTTTGTGGAAGGGACTTTTGCGCAAGAAGGAGCTGTCTACACTGTTCCTTCTTGTGCAAAAAACCCCTCTTGCGCAGGAGCTGTTCTGCCGCTTATTTTCAGGAAGAACGGCTCCTGGCAAGAGTGGTTTTTTGCTCAAGAAGAAGCATTGTAGACAGCTCCTTCTTGCGCAAAAGCCCCTTCCGCAAAATGGTGGCTCATTAGGTTTGCAAATGATGCACGGCAATATTCATCACCGCGCCTTTTTTAGCACATAAAGTGACTTTTTTATTGCCAGAAATAGATTTTTATTCTGACCTATATATCACAGGCCACCGACAACCAGATTTACACCAAAATATTACAGCTTTCAGAGGACTAAACTATTGTGTACCACACACAGAGAACAGGAGTGTCATTATTTTCAGGGAAGCGGAGCACCTACAGGGTTTGTTGACTTCATTTGGCATTGTGTTTGCTGAATATCTTTGAAAATCAGTCTAGTTTTATTCATTTATTCATTTACCTAAATATTTAATTATTATGTCTAAGTTGAGAAATCCAAAGTCTGTATATTTTGGGTTGCCGGGCTCAAGTATAATGCAGGTTTCTATGACATTGCTGTTGTAAACACTTTATAGTGTCAAACCTGGCCTAGGGAGTCAACATCACATTACATTGCCTGATGGTTTGCCCACACAACTCACCTTCTGGTGACTTTGGCCTGGATTAATGAGTGATAACTTTTAGGGCCTGATTGCGTGGAAAGCAGCTGAGCTACCACCGTGGCATTGTCACTCCTTCCCCTGACCTCAGAAATGGTGCTCTGGGGATTCATGTAATGGGCTATGGAGGGCGGGGGGAGGAGAATGCATTTCTTCACACTACTGATTGTGTGTTCATTAGCTGGATAAAATAATACAGCCTGGGGTTGTGTTATCTTTTCCCTGGCATACTCTTATCCTCTCTAGGGTATAGAGAAAGTCTTATTGCTATTTATTATTTGAAGGGGGATTATCACAGAGGTTTTCTCATGAGGGTTTAATCCTCAAGGAGGGGATGATCTGACCTTAATTGTATTCTGTTTTAAAAATTCTAATGAATTCTAAACATTTCTCTATTTCTGAATTTTCTCGTGATGAATTCTGAAAATTTCAAAATAGTACTAAGCCACAAAATCCTAGGGTTTATTGAAATTAAAAAGACTAGACACAAACTACCTTCCAGTGAAGTCAATGGGAGCTTTACCATTGAAATCAGACTGTAAGGCACAACTATAATTAGTAAGGGTGCGTCTACACTGCACTGTTATTTCAAGATAATGAGTGTTATTTCGAAATAACAATGAGCGTCTACACGGCCATTCCGTTATTTCAAAATAATTTCCAAATGATGGATGGTTTAATACGAAACCTGTAAACTTCATTTTATGAAGAATAACATGTGTTCCAAAATAGCTGTTTCAAAATAAGGCATGTGTAGATGCTCCACTGCTGCTATTTCAAAATAGCTCCTTATCAGGGCACTTCTAAGTTATTCCTCCCCAGTGCCTCCTGGGGCTCTAAATCAAGATAGCATGTCAACATTAGGGAAGTCTGCCTCAGACTAATTTTGAGGCTTCCTTGCAGTGTAAATGTACTATTTTGAAATAACTATTCAGGAATAGCTTATTTCTAAATATGCATGTAGTGTAGACATATCCTAAATGATATTTTCATGTGTTTTTTCTATTTACACTTTCCAATACATTGTTTCAAAGATAAGTTAATTTTCTGTATTTTTTAGACTATTTCAATGCACAAATATTGAATAATGCTCTTAAATGCACTGGTAATCTTTTTCCATTCATATACTGAATTAAAACTTCAAAGTAACAAAAGATCATAATCTTAGACCAGTGAAACCCCTAAAATTTACTAAGGTTATGTTTGACACATGGTCATTTGAAAAGAATGGTTTAATTCCCATATCAATCAGCTCTTAGTTTTGTGTCAGTTAATGCCTCATAGATTATAGCCATACGGGCTACAATTTGAAAGCAGTTCATCTTAATGTAGTCCCCCATTAAGGTCTTGCTACAAAGCCCATTGAAGTCAGTGGAGAAACTCCCATCTAATTCATTGGTCTTTTTTATCAGGCCTAAAATCTTTAGGCACTGCTTTAGAATTTTATCAGATAAACTACGTATGTAGCATTCACAATTGCATTTTTTGTCATTAAAGCTCTGCAAAAAGAGAGGACTTTTTCAGCACTTATAAGTCTCAGGAGCGTAGCCCTGTTAGTCTGTAACTTTAAAAACAAAGAGTAGTCCTGTTGTACCTTAGAAACAAACAAAAATATATATAATGTATCAGGAGTTTTTGTGGGCAAAACCCACTTCAGTACTTGTCTGAAATATATATAAGCAGGGCTTGACAAATGCTGGCAAAAGCTTTTCGCCAGCCCTGCACTGCGCATGCGCCAGACTGGTACTGCGCATGGGGCAACTGGAGCGACCGACTGAAATCTACTTGCCACAGGCGAGTAGATTCAGCCGTTTGTCGAGCCCTGTATATAAGAACTATCAAGTCAAGTAATCCTACATAATAATTGAAGATTTAAGACAGATTATTATTTCTCTTGTAAACATCTGTATTTAAGGACATAACATGTTCAACACAATATTACTATTCAAGCTATATGTTAGTCTATAAAGTGCTACAGGACTACTTGTTTTTTCAGCACTTAACTGAGGAAGGAGTAGAAGCATGCAATCATGTGTCTATTTTGCAGTTAGGCTCAAGGCACTTACTCTATATTAATCCTACAAAGTCCAATGTACTTCACGCTTATTGATTCATCTCACTGATAAATGCAGTACACATAATAAACAAACCCACTGAAAATTAGTCCACCTGGATTATTTCTGCTAGTTGTATATAGATCGGGGTGGGCAATAATTTTCACCAAGGGTCACTCCATGAAGTTGGGTAAGCTGTCAGGGCTGCACATTTCTTATTATTGGAATTATGTCACTATCTATTGCAGGGCTGGGCAACAAAGGGTCCCCACTGGATTTGGCCCACCTAACAGTTTGATCTGGCCCCAGACTGCATCTGGCCACTAACTATTTATGTTCTGCTGCGGGTGCCACCATATTTCCAGGAGGAGGCTCAAACAGCAGGATTCTATTTAAAGGGCTTGTGGCTCCCGGTTGCTGGTGCTACCTTGGCAATGGCTGGAGCCTCAAGCATTTTAAATTGTCTTAGAAACGCCGGACAGCAGCCATGAGTTGTGAGCCCTTTAAATTCCTGTTATATATTGCAGTTGGGCTGTATCTTGCTCAGCCCTGGTGTAGATAGATTCTATGGTGTCAATTAAGTTCAGATGATATGATGAGGCAGCTTTGAATAGTAATTTTGGATTGAACATATGTCCTTAAACCCAGATGTTTACAAGAGAAATAATAATCTGTCTTAAATCTTCAGTTATTATGTAGGATTTCTTGACTTGATAGTTCCTGTTTTTTGCTTTGTTATTTTATAGAAAGAGAAGTGAAGGGCAAGTGAAGAGGAGGAAGACGGCTGTATTTTCTTTTTCATTTCTTCTTTACCAGATTTTTTCATCATGCAAAATATGGTTTATAAATGTTTAACTTTTCATTGCAAATGTGGTATAAATGTGTTCACTACCATTTTCTACAGTTATGATTTGACATGGTTTGTGATTTCATTTAGAAAAGAGTTACATTTCCCATCCTCCCTGCACCTTGTATTTTTCTTAGAGCATCAGAGACTGCATTTTTAAGGCAGTGGGTTTCAACTCCATTTCATTTGCAGACCCCTAACAGTTTTCAAATGGAGGCGTGGCTCCTTTGTAAATCTTAGACATAGTTTACCGACTCCCCAGGGGTCCATGGATCACAGGTTAAAACCACTGTTCTATGGTAATACATTTTCATGGACTCTGTTAGACACACTCCTCGAATATTTTCGGTTTACTCTTGTTTTTCATTACACTAGTGCCTAGAGGCCCATTGCCTTCAATGAGAGGTAGGCACTTCAAATGCCTTTAAAAATATGGTCCAAAATCTCATTTTTCAAAAGTGATTTAAGTGCTTGGGCTCCTAAGTTCCTTTGACTTTCATTGAATCTCAGGCCTCTTAGTCAGTTAGTCCATGCAGTGCTGACAAGAACCTTTGAAAATCTGTGTCTAGAAATATCTCTTTAGTGCTCAGCGGTCAGCTATAAAAATGCTTTGATATCATCACCATGGTTGATTGAAAATAAGCACTAGAAGATGCATTGAACTCTTGCATAGCTCTCTTAATCTTCAAAGAGCTTTACAAACACTGTTTGTATGATCATCCCAACACCCAGAGGCAGCTGGTCAAGAGGGAATGCAGGAGACCACCAGCCACATGACCACTCCCCCCCAGCCTGGGGAAGGGCCGGGGCAATCCACCTCCACCCAGGCTTCACTTTTCTCAGCCCTTACACCACTGTCTTCCCATCTCTTCCCTGCTCTTTCTCCACCCCCACCCTGCCTCTTCCCTCAACCAAGGCGGCCCAGGGGACTGCCCTCCTTGTGCACTCCCTGGCACCAGCGGGAGAAAGCAGAACAAGGAGGTCCTGCTACTTTGCTTCCCCAGCCACCATATCGCTCCACTTCCCACCTGGGGGTACGTCTAGACTACAGGCTTTTGTCGACAGAAGTTTTGTCGACAGATACTGTCGACAAAACTTCTGTCGACAAAGAGCGTCTACACGACATTCAGTTCTGTCGACAAAGCAAGCTGCTTTGTCGACATGGTAGTGTAGACGCAAAGGACAGTTTACATGCAATAACACCTTCTGTCGACAGAAACTCTGTCGACAGAAGGCGTTATGCCTCGTAAAATGAGGTTTACCAGCGTCGACAAAATTGCTGAGTTCTGTCGACGTTATGTCGACAGAACTCAGCGGTAGTGTAGACGCAGGTATAGTTTTGTCGACAAAAGTCCACTTTTGTCGACAAAACTCTGTAGTCTAGACACACTCTGGGAGTGCTAGAGTGGTCCTGCCCCCTCCCTTGGAGCAATGCTTTTTCCCACCGCTGCTGGTGAGTGTGGGAGAGGGACCAGACCCCTGTTGCAGGCGCTGCCCCTACGTCCGTGCTAGTCCCTCTGCTGGCTGCTGGCTGGCGGCTGGCTCCTCCACCTCCCACATGTCACCCCTGCCAACACCTCTACAAATATGTATTATTCCTATTTTTCAAATGGAAATAGAAGTTAAATGATTTATAAAAGCCTCTTTATTAAAGAGCAAGAACTAGAACTTTATAATTACTACTTCCAAACCAATGCGAATTCTGCTATCCCACACCTCTCCTGTCCTGAAATACATGGGGAGAAAAGATGTTCTTTCATCTGTCAAAGTTCATTCTTTCTTTCCCATGGACAGTTAGGGTTGTACTTTCTTTATATTATTTGCATTAGAGTAGTGCCTACATGCCCCACCCAGCATCTGGTAGGCACTGAATAAACATACAGGGTATGTCTAGACTACATGGCTTTGTCAACGGAGCCATGTAAAATAGTTTACTTGGCATAGTCAAAGAAGCGGGGATTTAAATAATCCCCGCTTCATTAAAATAAAAATGGCCACTGCGCTGTGCTGATGATCAGCTGATCCAGCACAGCGCGGCAGTCTAGATATGGCGTGGTCGACAAGGGAAGCCTTTGTCGACCACTCCGGTAAACCTACTTTCATGAGGCATATCGGCAGGGGTGGATATAGGGCAGGGCAAGCGGGGTGGTTGCCTCGGGCCTGGCGCTTCAAGAAGCCCCGTGCATGCGCCGTGGCGCCACCACGCATGCGCCATGGCAAAGGGGGCCCTGCGTAATTGTGCTGCCCGGAGCCCCGCAAAATGGTCATCTGCCCCTGCATATCGGAGCAGTTGACAAAGGCTTCCCTTGTCGACCGCGCTGCGCCTAGACTGCTGCGCTGTGCCGGATCAGCTGATCGTTGGCACAACGCGGCAGCCATTTTTATTTTAACGAAGCAGGGATTATTTAAATCCCCGCTTCTTTGACTATGCTGAGTAAACTACTTTACATGGCTCCATCGATGGAGCCATGTAGTCTAGACGTGCCCACAGTAAAAGACAGTCCCTGCTCTGAAGAGCTTACAGTCTACACAAGACAGTCAAAGGGTATGCTGGGCAAAGCAGAGAGTGAAGTGATCTGCTCTAACAGTTAGTCAAGCCAACCAAGCAGCAGGTCAAGAGTAAAACTGGGTATAGGACCCAGGTCTCCTGATATCCTGTCTAGAGTGCTAACTTTTAGACCGTTCATCACCTAACATCACTTGTTTTATATGTTGAATGAGTGGAAATTCTGCATTGTGGGATAGAGAGAATTTTATTCCAAATTTCAAACTCATTTGAAATGTTTAAGAATCCGTTTTCAGGATTAGTTTGGAAATGGGAAACATTTTGATTGACAAGTGACTTCCTGTATTCTATGGCTACGTGTTGTCTACACTGGCCCTCTTGTGAAAAAGCATTTGTGCAAGAGGGCTTTTGCCCGAATGGGAGCAGCATAGTATTTCTGCAAGAACACTGACAATCTTACATGAGATCGTCAGTGTTCTTGCGCAAATTCAAGCAGCCAGTGTAGACAGCTGGCAAGTTTTTCCGCAAAAGCAGAAAAACTTGCCAGTTTAGACACAGCCTATTAATATGAACCAATTTGAATGTACAGCCACTCCCCGAGTTACAACCATCTCCACTTACGACCATCTGCACTTACGACCAAAGCAGTCGTAAATGCGGATCTGAGTTACGAACGGCGATCCGCGCTTACGAACAGCAGTCACCATGTAACTCTATGGGATCTGAGTTACAAACACTTTGAGTTACGGACCAAGTGTTGGTCTGTAACTTGTTCGTAACTCGGGGAGCTGCTGTAGTAGATCGCCAAGCAGCGCTATCGAACAAAACAGGAAATACAATAATGGAGGAGGGACAGCAGGGTGCAGACAATGACTGGTGGCGAATCTGTAAAAAAAAAAGAAGAGGCCCCTTTTAGCACATGCCAGACTACAAGGAGAGATTGAGGCGAGTCCACAAGCAAAACAGAATGTAGCGAGAGCGAGAGTATACAAGGGACCTGTGGATGTGCTAAACCTTTGAAAAAGGAACTGTTCTGCTGCCTGTTATGGAGTGTCACCGAGGGATAGGAACTTAAAATATCTACCCACCCCATTGAGCTGTCTCACACAAATTAATTTTTTTTTCAGCCTACAAGATAGAATATAAGATATGTATTTCTGTCAGAAAGCGCATGATTTTACTGCATTCCTAAAAACTTCCCCTGAAAAAGAGAAGTGCACAATGTGTCATGTGTTTTAATTCTGTTTTCATGACCTGTGGTCATTATCAAAAGTTATTGTGCAAATTGTCACAGAGTAATATGGCTCACGTGCTTAGCAACAAGAACAGGAGAGTATATGTATAAAAATAAATGCATTACAATGTAAACAAAAGAAGAATTCGTAGATCCAGGCACGATTTTATTTAAAATTATTTAAATTCTAGCTAGAATTCTACTGCAGTTTTTTTAGGAATAATAATGTACAAAAGTAGTGAGAAAGTATTATTTATGGGTTAAAATGGCGGTGAAGGTGTCAGAATGTCTGACTTCCACGTCCAGCTCTAAAACTGACTTGTAGTGACTTAGGGAAAGTGATTTTAATGATTTCATGCCCGTTTTCCTGCTCTGTGATATGTGGTTAATATATACCCTAAAACAATGGTGTGAAGCTTATTTCACTGGCTTTTATAAAGAGCAAAGAGATCCTCAAAGAATGAAAGGATCAAAGCTAAATGCAAAATGATGTTCCAATATGTTGCCCCTTCTTGCAGCATTAAGAAATTATGAAACACAGTCTATTGAGTGTTATATGAACTAAATTCAGCATTGGCCTAACTGGCCAATTTCCCCTTGAAATCAGTAGGAGTTTTGTCAGACTGTATCTTGTCTGACTTATTACTTATATTGACTGTACACTTTAAACTATGGTGAGTTAGTTCTTCTCATGGTGCAGGTTGTTTGTAAATAAAAGAAAAACATTAGGGAAATAAAAGTAACAGGTGTTCTTTTGTGAACAGAGTACTAGTCATTAGCATGTATGAAGGCACTGTGTATACTGTATTCCATACAGATCAGTAAAAACCAAATGAGCATAATAGTCCTTGCACTAAAACTCTGAAAAGTCACCTGGCTCTCACGCTACCTCTTAAGAAGGATTTGAGAACTCAATGCTATAAACAACCAAAGTCTCCACTGCTTCTAACTCTCCACCCACATCTTGTTTTTGTGTAACATGTTAGGGGTTGAATAATGACAGTTCCTATGAGAAGTTCTTGTCTTCATCCTGGGGAGATGGGAAGGAGAAGCTATTCCTTCAAACAGATTATTATTAATAGTAACTAAGAATATTAATGCTCCTGTTAAGGCTTCCATCTTGATATGGATTTGTAAGGGCACCAATGCAGAAAACATGGGAAATAGTGTAGAGAGGCTTTCATAGTGGGTGATATGAGCTGTTCTTCATGGTTATTGGGAAGCACATTCTTGATGACAAAAGCACTGTATTAGTTTCTTCTTCTCCCTTTCAGTAATCATCAGTGAAAGGGCCTGACATTTATCACAGTAAATTTTCCCAAGCAATTTACTGGGGAAAGTCTGGATTTGGATTCATGCTTGCAAACCTGAAGAGGAATGTTGCCCTTTCTTAGGAAGAAATACTAGGGCCTGATTTGAACACACTTACTACTTGAGTAGTGTTGACTACCAAATGTAGTCCCCTGTTCCAAAATGGGACTGGATCTGGAAGTAATAGGCACTCTGTTCTGTAGTAAATGTTTACAAGATTGAGCCATTATGTTGTGCTATATTAATAGGGGCCAACTCTACCTCCCCCCCTATTTATGTTGTTCAGAACATTTTGTATTTGAATAATCTAATGGACTTGATCACACCTTCCACAGAAGGGCCCTAGGGGGAGATCTGTGATAATCCATTGGAAATGGCTTCAGGGGCTACCTATGACCTCGTGGAACTTGGGTAATCTGGGACTAGTTCTCAGCAGGGAACCCATGGTCAGTGCAACTCCGAGTGCTTCTGCCCCATTCATTTTAAATGAATGCAGGTAATATCACAAATGAAAATGTTCAGAGCAGTGATCATTATGTGTGTTTAGAAACTAATTCAAGTTATGTATCTTGAGGGTTTTGAAATAGGTTTGCGAATATGACTGCAAAGGATATAAATCAGTCCATTTCTGGGCTGCATTAGAGACATGGAGAATTTCATAATATTGTCACAAGATGTCATTATATTGAGAGTATGCTCTTCTCAGATCTCATGGTAATACCATTTTGTCCCACCATACGTCTGATCGTGGGAGGTGCTGGGACACCACAGTTCTCAATATTAAGGGCGAAATTGCAATGTCATCATTGCAAAGTCTTGCTAAACTTTATAGTTCAAAGTATTGTGTACGGCTGTGCCAGTTATATATATTTAAGAAAGCACAAAGCAGCTTTTAAAATGTTGCCAATGTCGTAAAAGAGTAGGATTGATTTCCCTGACATGGTACATATAGTACACTTAAATATTCATAGTCTTCAGCTTGCAGTACAGCAACTTAATAATGAAATATTTTGAAGAGGGAATGATGCTGTGAAGCTTGTGATACCGCTAATGGATTTGAAGAGGATGCTAATGCATTGTAGAAGGAAGTGAATTGTGCTCTCGTGTGTAAAGGAGGATTATAAAATATAATTATGAAAAAGCAACAGTCACAGGCTTGAAGAAGTTCTGTTGATGTGTGGCTGCTGCAAGCGACTTGTTTTGTTGATGAGAGTGAAGACTTATATGGATATATACTGCAGAAGCAATCTTCTCTATGAAATAACATGGAGTGTATTCTAGAAATAGCCATTTTGTGAACTATGAAGTGAAAATTTAATGGAGTAAGACTGATATTGACAAAACCCATGCTGTTTTTTATTTGGAATAACAGTTGTTGACAAAAAGCTAAGCTTTTACGTCAAGAACTGCATGAAGGCTTTGGGAAAAAATACAGTACGATATAGCTGTCAAACTGGAATAAAACTAGTGATTTGTTTTTTTTTTAAAGGCGCTAAAGGGAACTGAGAAATTAAATAATTCATGGTATAAGGCTGGGTGTGGGAGAAGGATCTGAGCATTTCTGAATTGCGTTTTCTAGTTAAGAAAAATGAAAGGCTTGTTGTTATAAATTGTAAGTATCATTGATTTAAATGTCCATAAATCAGCACTTTGGTGTGTGAATAATGTTGCTGAGTGCTAATGACCTTCAGTATTAGCCATTATCATACTCATTGCTTCAGGTATCTGGTTTGCTATTCACAAACAGGCTGTTTTTTTCTATATTATTATGGTTCTAATCTTGCAAAAATAAACATTGGGGCTACGTCTACATTGGCCCCTATTACGGAATAGGCATGCAAATGTAGCACTTTGGAAGAGGCAAATCCGCGGGGGATTTAAATATCCCCCACGGCATTTGCATTTTCATGGCCGCCGCTTTTTTCCGGCTTGGAGATAAGCCGGAGAAAAGCGTCCAGACTGGCGCGATCCTCCGGAATAAAGCCCTATTCCGGAGGATCTCTTGCAAGTAGTACACAGCCAAGGAGTCTGAACTCAGCATATTTGTATTGATAGACTAAACCTGTATCTGCCACATCTTAATTGGGAATGTCCTGATACTGTATTGTAACCTATTGTAAGAACTACCAGAAAGCCTGCAACATTTGACCAAATTGCATGGCCCTTTTCATATGCTGTTGATTGCACTGTTTCAAGTATGTGGGGGCTAAGATGGAATTGCAGCAAAAGGTTATGGTGTCAGTCACTTTCATAGGACCTGAGCCTGTGCAGGATCTGGTCCCAATCTGAACTTTTCTCAGCAAATGTAGGGAGAAAGAAGGGGGCAGTCCTGCAACTGCTCCTTTTTCTATCCATGACAGGAATGAATGCAAGATCCATCTTCAATTGTGTAAATGCATATGCGCACTGAAGCTGAAACATGTCAAACATTTACAAGAAAAATCTATTAGTGGGGTCAAGCAATGTGGCCTCTTTCCTCAAGCTTGCGGGGTATAATTTTTTCAACATCTGTGCCTGGAGGGTCCCCATATGAAAAGGAGACCAGCCACTCCAAGTGGATCATCCAGCCCACTCTCTGTGAAGGCATGCAAAAGGACCCACTTGAAAAAGCAGAAGAGCCCAGCAACAGCTGTTTTCACCCTCTTTTAGGACTCGATCTAACTCTTACTTCATTTGTGCTAGTGATCATTTTTTTAAGTGGACTCGACAAATTCAGTTTAAAAAGTACCCAAAGACACTGTTAGGGATGCAGCATGGGAGCACTCCAAAGTCAGAAAATGTGGTGTGGAAGGCAAAACGCATCACATGTCCCATTGTTCACAAGTTACAATAGTCTTTTATGTTATCAGATACTATTAGGGTATGTCTACACTACAAAGTTAATTCGAACTAACAGATGTTAGTTCGAATTAACTTTGATAGGCGCTACACATACAAACCGCTAGTTCGAACTTAATTCGAACTAGCGGAGCGCTTAATTCGAACTAGGTAAACCTCATTCTACGAGGACTAACGCCTAGTTCGAATTAAGCAGTTCGAATTAAGGGATGTGTAGCCACTTAATTCAAACTAGTGGGAGGCTAGCCCTCCCCAGCTTTCCCTGGTGGCCACTCTGGCCAACACCAGGGAAACTCTTCTGGCCTCCTCCTGGCCCCGGAGCCCTTAAAGGGGCATGGGCTGGCTACGGTGCCCGTGCCAGGTGCAAGGCTGCCAGCACCCAGCCAGCAGACCCTGCATCTGGCATGGCTTGAGCCAGCCACCCGCTGCCACCCAGCCCTCCCCCTCTTCCCGGGACCAGGCTGGCGGCTCCTGGGAGCCCGGGTCCGCAAGAGGCGGGCGCCCGCCTGGTCTAGTGCGGACATCGTGGACCTCATCCATGACCTCCGCACTAGGCACAGGAAAGTCGCCATCTAGGGCAGGATAGCTGCCAGCCTGGTCACCCAGGAGCAGGTGTGCATGAAAATCAAGGTGGTCCACTGAGACCCCCGACCCTGAGCCCTGAGCTTAGAATGGCCGTCCTGGGTCAGACCAAAGGTCCATCTAGCCCAGTAGCCTGTCTGTCGACAGCAGCCAACACTAGGTACCCTGGAGGGGATGGACCGAAGACAATGACCAAGCCATTTGTCTCGTGCCATCCATCTCCACCCTTCCACAAACAGAGGCCAGGGACACCATTTCTATCCCTTGGCTAATAGCACTCCATGGACCCAACCTCCATGAATTTATCTAACTTCTCTTTAAACTCTGTTAAAGTTCTAGCCTTCACAGCCTCCTGCAGCAAGGAGTTCCACAGGTTGACTTTGTTCCACAGTTCTTTTGCTTTGTGAAAAAGAACTTTCTGTTATTAGTTTGAAGCCTGCTACCCATTCATTTCATTTGGTGTCCTCTAGTCCTTCTATTATGGGAACTAATGAAGAACTTTTCTTTATGCACCCTCTTCACACCACTCATGCTTTTATAGACCTCTATCATATTCCCCCTCCGTCTCCTATTTTCTAAGCTGAAAAGTCCCACTCTCTTTAGCCTCTCTTCATATGGGACCTGTTCCAAACCCCTGATCATTTTAGTTGCCCTCCCCTCTCCCACCCTCTCTCTTCCCCCTCCCACCTCCTTTTCCCAGTCTCCCTGAGTTTTGTTCAATAAAGAGAGTTTCTATTTATGAGCACACATGTTCTTTATTTTGTACATCAGGAAGGGGGCTAGGGAGGGGTAAGTGGAAGGGCGTGAGGGAGGAATGGGGTACGAGCCCCCAATGGGGAGGACTGGGGTGGCTCTGCGGGCTCCTCGGGGTGGAAGCTCTCCTGCAGCCCCCCAATTGACCCCCCCCCCGGATGGCAGCCTGCGGCAATTGCAGCCGGGCTGATGGCCGAGTGCTGTGATGTGCCGAGTGTGGGCACTCAGGGCACTCCAAGCCAGGACTGCTTTGCAAGCAGGGAACCCCTGAGAACTGTCTGTCCGGCGTAGGGGTTGGGTCCCTTTAAGCACAGCCCTCGGCTAGCCTGAGACAGCAGCTCCACACTCTAAGTCCTAATCTGATGCCCTGCAAGCACTACTTCCGGCTATCCTTAACCTCGGTTCAGGGTCCACTCAATGTGGATATGCTAGTTCGAATTAGCAAAATGCTAATTCGAACTAGTTTTTAGGTCTAGATGCACTAATTCGAATTAGCTTAGTTCGAATTAACTAATTCGAATTAAGTTAGTTCAAATTAGTGCTGTAGTGTAGACATACCCTTACTTCTGTAGAACCCATTTCTCAATCAGTGCACAGTCTGGAGGGCCTAAGGCAAATGAAGTGAAGGCTTTGCAGTAATTATAGTTGGTGAGGTGTAATTAAAAGATATAATGTAATGTATACACACCAGAAGGGCAGAGCTGGGTGTGCAAGTGTGCTTACCTATAGTGTTTAATTTTTTCACAACTTCACATTCTCTTAATGTGTGGTTGATTGATACAATGGCTATTATTGTTCATACTTTTGACTCGTGAATTTAGCCAACATTTGGGGTCTTGTTTTCGTTAGGAGACCTGAATGTAGGAGTCAGGTATCTCTTTGATGCAATCCTGTTGATTTATAAAGAATATATAAACTCCTGATTCCCTAAACATGACGCAATTTCTTTACTCACAGTTTGACTCTATCAGCCAGCACAATTAAGTCCAAAAAGCTTGCTTTCTTGAGACTTTTCTCAAGGCCCTTCCTCCCCCAGAGTTTGTCCAGACTGTGTCCTTCCCATTCTGTTCCATATCTGTATTGTGGTGGGTTTTTGCTGCTACTTTCTGTCTTGTGTATACATCTGCGAAAACAATAGCTAGTGAAACCTCTCCACTCACATACGCTTTGCATGCTCTTTTGTTTTGGGTGATGAAGTGCTTGTGTTTTGGTTGGGGGCTGCTATTGTTTCAGCTGTGTGGTTACATAAAGCAATGTAATGGTTTCTTTGTTTTTCCAAATGAAGGGCACTGTTACATCCACTAGTCTCAAGGTTTAACCAAACCCATAACACTATTATCCATTTGTAAAGTGCTTGACGAAATCAGCGGTGCTAAAAAATACCTGAGTTGCTCTACATTGCTTAATCTGAATGCTAGAAAAAGTGGATTTACACTAGGAATCCAAACCGTTAACCTTCTTCTTTTTTTTTTTTAAAGCTGATCAGAGGATCTAGTATGTGTCTGCTTTTTATTACTCCTAAGAGACTGACCTAGATGCTAGGATGACTGAGTTCAGTAGGATTTTGTCTGGTCAACAGCAAATAACCTGGATGTCTTATTGGTCATGATATGGCTTTACAAGCAGCCATATTACAGTGAGTGCCCTCTTATTTGAAAGGTCAGTGTACTGAATAACTTGGATGGAAGTTTTAAAAACTAAGTTTTGCATGCTGCACTTTCACATCCTAGCATTTAATGTTTTCACTATGCACTTTCCCAAAGTAAGTTATAGGCAGACCTGCTTAAGAGAAACTCCAGAATAGAAGCATGGGGTATAGTCAATCTTGGAGCCCTTTGTCTTAGCCATATGACCTCCCATATGACAGTTTTTAGATGTTAGTTATAATTGAAATTATTTGTTGAGCTGCCTAATGCCTAGTCACCTGCCCACTTCAGGTTCTCCCAATACTGCCTCAGAGCTTGTCTGAAAAGTTTTTTGTATTGATTTAAATGTTTTCATTTAGAAACCACTATAGGTAAACCAGTGTAATTTCCTGTGTGGACACAGTTATTGTCATATAAAAGAGCTTGTATTGTCATTATTTCAGTACATTTATGGAAATATGCTTTATGGCAATAAACACCTTTACACTGATATAACTCCATCCAAACCAGGAGTGTTCTCTAGAGTGATTCCTAAATAGATATCGTTAGATTGGTAGGAAAAAAATGTGTACTTCAGTTTTGTGAGAGCCAGCATCTTCTTTTTTTGATACCATTGTGCTATGGGATATAAGGTTACCATAAAGTTTTATCATTTAAGAAATACATGGTTTTATCACTGGTACACTAGAAACTTCAAGTTTTAAGTTTGAGTTATGCCTCAGCATCTCCTTCTCAGTAGCTTTGATTGTGGATTGTATATACGGACATCAGTGAAAAATATAAGAGGGATTGTGGGTGCCACAGTTAGAAATTAAAGTACATCCTTGACATGTAAATATCTATACATATTTGTATATATAGGCAAAAGTTATATATATATAAAAGAAAAAGAAAGACTTCTGAAAACTTCATTAATTGTAGCACCCTTTTGGAAGCCTGATCATTCTACCCCATGCAATTTTGTCACTTTCAGTTTTAGCAAGCCTTAATCTTTTCCTCATATTAATCATGTGAAACTGAAGTTATTGCATAGGTATGCTTTAAAATCTTCTGCATATATAGGTCCTTGTAGATTGGAGAATAATCTTTAGCAAATTTGGTTAATTTTTTTCTCCTCTGTTTGCCAAATTTCAGTAACAGTTTACATTTTTATTTAACTGATGTTTTAATCAAAAGTATTCACATAATAACTTGAGTAAATAATTTTTACTACAGTGGCTTCACGAGACTAGCTCTTTGAAAGCATTAGATATCTGAAACTTGGATCTTGGATTGATTGGGTATATGGGTCATGTCGTAAGAGATGGTCAGAAACTTGTTTTCCTTTGGAGAATTTGCTGAAAATAAGAATTTTTTTTCATTTTAATGAAAAATTTCAGTGAGAAAATTTGACTGTGTTGAAATGCTGAAATTTTGGTTTTCAGCTGAAATTTGAGCTTCAGGTTTTCATTGTTCCAACCTATTTTTATTTTTATTTAGAGGAAAGCAGACACTTTCCATGACTGAGGAATATTCCAATATTGAGGAAGTGTGTGGATGTGCACTCACCAGTACAAACAAAAATCATAGATGTAAATATATATTTTAAATAGTCCATAGGCATGGAAGAAAATATGTTAAAACAAGGGATAATTAACAAGGACCAATGCTTATGATTATTTAATATGAAATCAAATAAAAAGAAATTAACACTACTCTTGGCTGAAGAAGTGGTTGTGCCCATGAAAGCTCATGATACTATTTATATATTTTTGTTAGTCTAAGGTGCTACAGGACCATTGTTTATTTTTAAGGGTTTTTTTTTTTCTTCCATTTCAGACTAACACGGCTATTCCTCTGAGACCTTGGAGTACATGTATCATCATCCTTTATAACAGAGGGCATGTCTACATTTGCTCCCTAATGAAGCTAATTGCTAATGAAGCGGGGATTTAATTATCCTGCGCTTCATTAGCATGATCTCGCCGGTGCGTTACTCCACTCAACTGCTGATTTGAACCAGGAAGTGTGCGCTGGGACGCGTTAGTTCGACCCAAACCCCTTGGTTCGAACTAACATTACTCCTAAAAAAATGAGGGTCTGGGAGGGGGTTGTGACCTGGGGCAGGGGTGCAGGGATTTGGGCCGTGACCAGGGATAGCAGTTTGGGGGGCAAGGTCTGAGAGGGGATTGTGACCTGAGGAGAGGTGTAGGAGGGGGTGTAGTGTCTGGGAAGGTGTATGGAGGCTGGATCAGGGGCGCAGAAGGTTTGGGTTACATGGGGTAGGAGGGCAGAAGGGGGACAGAGAGAGGGTGGGGCTGGGTGCAGGAGACAGGCTCTGGCTGGAAGACCTTATCTGACTCCAAGCCAGCAGCCCAGCTGGTTCCTTAGCTAGGGTCCCTGCTTTCCAGCCCCTGACAGTGCTCAGGGGAGTTGCAGGAACCATGTTTATTGCTTTAAACTAAATGGTATGAGCCTGGGGGTGAGGGAGGAGGGGCATGTCACATGCTGCCTGTTCTGTAAACAGGCAGCTGCTATTGGCTGAAACCAGCCAATGGGAACTACTGGGGGTGGGGACAGCATGAGAAGCCTGTCCCCCTCCCTGCAGGCTCTCATCAATCACAGACACACACGTGGCCCTGTGCCCGGTTTTCCTGAGTGCCGGGAGGGCGAGGGGGAGCCAACTGAGACACTAGTAGCTGGATCCAGTCTGCAGATCATCTTTTACCCAGCCCCAGAGTAGAGGCTGAAACCAGCTTCTCCATTTATAGCAGGCATCAGCAGCAGCAGCTGCTGTTGCTTCTGTTCCTCTGAGAAGGCGAGTGCCCCACCGCCCCATCCCCAGGTGATCAGCTGAGCTCCCTGCCTGTGTGGAGAGCTCAGAAAAGGGCTGCGTGCCCACACGGACACATAGCTTACAGGGAACCTTCCTCTGGGGTTCCACTCAGTGGAAGCACAACTAGTTCTTTGTGTCTGAGGCCAAGTCTACACTAGGAAGCAATGTCAAACTAAGGTACGCAACTCCAGCTATGTGAATAGAGTGCCTGGAGTTGACATACCTTAGTTTGATTGCCGCAGTATTCCCACTGTGGGGGTTGATGGGAGAAACTCTGCCTTCAACTCGTCTTCCTCTTCTCGACTGGCTGGAGTACTGGAGTTGAGACGTGCACAATCAGTGGTCAATTTAGTGGATCTCTACTAGACCAGCTAAATCAATCCCTGGGAGATTGAGCACCATAGCGCTGATCTCCTGGAAAGTGTAGACAAAGCCTGAGGCCACTCCTCCCCTTTCAGAAAGCCTCCTGGTATTAAATCACATGGTGCAGGAGCTCTTTATGGAAAAATGAAATAAATCCATTTAATACTAAGGCCAAACTAAACAAGTTCAAATAGAGAAAAATGTCAATAGTTTTCTCCAGCTGCAGGGTTAGCTGTTAAATAAATGGAAGCAAAGAAATCAGTTACTGTGCCTTCCTTTTTCTTGTTAAAAGCCAAGGAAGGGTCACTCAATGTCATTCAAAGATATTCAATAGGATTTTCATTTCAAAAGTGTATTCCTTCATTAAGACATAACCTATCTGGACACTTCTTACATCTCTGTTGGCTAAAATGACTTGCTTCTGATGTCTTGGCTAATGTAAATCACATCAAAAACGATGCGATGCTACAGTTGCTTTCAGTTTCTTATAGACCTTCATCCATCAAGACAAAAACAGTCAACAGTCACACTGACATTGTTTTGTCCATTAAATTGTATTGTTGAAGATATTGATATCACTGTGCAAACATGTCTTGAAACATTAGGTGAAATTTAAGGGTGGAGTTGGAGGTTAGGCCCCTTTAAGCTAGGTTTGGACTCCCTTACACTCAGATTTACTTAAACCTAATTATAACCACTCTGTCATCATGTTAAGGGGTCTAAATTAATCTAATTTATGTTGAGAAGCCAGAATAAGGTCCAAGGTTGTATAAGTTAAAAGTAGCCCTAATCCTAGTCAAAAACTTACTTTGCAGCACATAGTAGATACCTTTATCACATAACTTTCCTCTTCTAGCTCTCCAAAACAATGCAGTTTTGAGGCTTCAGTGGAATGAAAAAGCAATTGCTAATAACTCAATTGGAGCTACTGGAAATATCCTACCCATACGTGACCCTTCTTGTTACATTGCACATCTCTTTTTCCATTGCTGCTGTATTAGGACTGATTCACTAATTACAAAATAATGATAAATACAGTGTATAGCAATTAGGGCTGTTGATTTAATCACTGTTAACTCACTCAATTAACTCAAAATTAATCACAATTAATTGCACAATTAAACAATAGAATACCCATTGAAATTTATTAAATATTTTAGATACGTTTCTATATTACAGCAGAGAATACAAAGTGTATAGTACTCATTTTATATTTTGTATTAAAATATTTGCACTGTAAAAACAAAGAAAAGCAAAAGAAATAATATTTGTCAATTCACCTCTTACAAGTACTGTGGTGCAATCTCTTTATCCTGAAAGCATAACTTACAAATGTATGGGTTTTGTTATATAACTTCATTAAACCAGATGTAAAACTTTAGAGCCTACAAGTCCACTCAGTCCTATTTCTTGTTTAGCTAATGACTAAAACAAAAAAAGTTTATTTACATTGATGGGAGACAAGGCTACCTGTTTTTATTTATGTCACCTGAAAGTGAGAACAGGTGTTTGCATGACACTGTTGTAGCCAGCATTGCAAGGTATTTATGAACCCATGTGCTAAACATTTATATTCCTCTTCATGCTTCAGCCACCATTCTAGAGGACATGCTTCCATGCTACTGATGCTCATTAAAAATAATATGCTAATTTCATTTGTGACTGAACTCCTTCAGGGAAAATTGTGTATCTCCTGGTGTATTTTACTTGCATTCTGCCATATAGTTCATGTTATTGCAATCTTGGATGATAATCCAACACGTGTTTTAAGAACACTTTCACAGCAGATTTGACAAAACCCAAAGACGTTACCAATATGACATTTCTAAAAATAGCTATAGCTCTCAACCCAAAGTTTAAGAATCTGAAGTGCCAGCCAAAATCCGAGAGGGACAAGGTGGAGTATGCTTTAAGAAGTCTTAAAAAAGCAACACTCTTATGTGGAAACTACAGAACCTAAGCCACCAAAAAGAGAAAATTAACCTTCTGTTGGTGGCATCTAGATCAGATGATGAAAATGAACATGTATCAGTCTGCTCTGCTTTGGAGCATTATTGAGCAGAACCCGTCTTCAGCATGGATGCATGTCTTCTGAAATGGTGATTAAAGCATTAAAGGACACATGCATCTGGCATTTGAATATCTTGCATCGCCAACTACAAAACTGCCATGTGAATATCTATTCTCACTTTCAGGTGTCGTAAACAAGAAGTGGGCAGCATTATCTTCTTCAAATTTAGCAGCATTATCTCCTTCAAATGGTAACCAATCTTATTTGTCTGAGTAATTGGCTGAAATAGGACTGAGTGGTCTTGTAGGTGTTAGCGCTTTACATTTTTTTTATTTACTTATGTAACACAAAAATCTACATTTGTCATTTGCACTTTTATGATAAAGTTCTTGTATTACATGAATTTTTCTTTTGGTTTTACAGTGCAAGTATTTGTAATAAAAATAATATAAAGTGAGCACTGTACACTTTGTATTCTGTGTTGTAATTGAAATCAATATATTTGAAAATGTAGAAAACATATAAAATATTTAAATAATAGTATTCGATTATTATTTAACAGCACAGTTAATCATGATTATTTTTTGATCAATTGATTAATCACAATTTTTTAAATTGCTTAACAGCACTAATATATATGGCATAATATCTATGGTGGATTTTTTTTTTAATCTAATGCAAAACAACCGGTAAGATTTTATTCTTTTCTGAAATATATGACATCTTGAACTTCAGCTTGTGAAACTTAGTTTTAATTTTTTCAGTCAAGTCTAAAAACCTTCAGTTTATGACTGTGTAGCAGTGAATATGCTGATATGAGTTGCTTTCATTTGGAATAGGATGCTGATTTTTGGGTGCTTGGAAAACTGAGACAGCATTGTGTGATTAGATAATACAGTAAAATATCTGTTATCTGGTGCTCAATTAACCAGAACGTTCAATTAATCAGCATTTCTGGTTACAATACAAGTCTTCCATCTAGTATCCAGGACTAGTATACTATCCAGCATGTTGTGTAATTGCACATTCTGCACTCTGCTTTTTTGCAGAAGAGGGAGAAGACAATTAGGCAAGCTGAAATCAGGGATTTATCCGAAGAAGTAGTTACTGAGATGTGTCAGAATGTCAATATAGTTTCAGCCCAATCTTCTACACCTTCTACATCTACAGTGATAATTGATGTTGATAACGATGAGTCTGAAGCACTGCAAGATCCCGAAGTGCCTTCTGAATCATCAAAGAAAGATGAAATTATGTTCAGTAATGTTTTAGTGTTAAGTGTATTTTTAGTTAGCTGGCTGTACACCATGCACTACCCATAGTGATTTGTAATGTCAGGAGATAACCTCTTATATAGAAAACTTTACCTCTTTACATATAAGTGCTTCAAGAAACCGATCACTCTGTGCAGTACTACTACAGGATTTCTGAGTACCTGTATTCTATTTTATACTTCTTTCATTTGATTGTATTCTAATTCTTTGAAAATTGGTATTCCAATGGTAAAATTTAACTCACAGTTAACTAAAATATTTGATTAACTGGCACATCCCACAATAGCTTTTATTGTATTCTGGTTTTACCATCCATAATTGTGTTTATCACCTTCAGCCAGGATTCTGTTTTTTCATTGTGTTTTATTCTTGAGGGTTATCTTTGTCTTTTTAATGTACAGCCGGTGAGTATTGTTACTTTCCTGTGGACTGGGTTCTTGAATTTTATTATGCTTGTATTTGGTGGGATATTTGAAAAATGGCCTATTTTTCTTATGCTGTAGGTCAAGGTAATTTGCCGTCTGGCGCGTGGATTCCCCCTAGAATGGAATACTAAGTAAAATGGGATGTGTGACAAACTTTGGATTGTGAACATAGTGCATGACTAGAAAGGTGGTTGTAGTCTACTGGCCTCTATGCTGCTGTTGTTGCTCTTCTGTTTGAATTCATCAAAGATAAGTATCCCTTTCTGGGACAAGACTGATGAAGGGTGGAGGTAGGAGCTCTTAATCTAAGATTTCATTTTTGTGAGGGTCAGTGCTAGAGCCCTGAATGGATACAAAAATTTGTATCTCCATGTAATCCACAACTATCTGCAGGGATCTGCTTCCACAAATATGGATATCTGTAGATATCCACAGATTTGGAGGGCTTTACTAACAGCTTCTCAGGTTATCACACAGTGGTGATGCAGGGCTAAGCTGAACTCTGAGTTGCCCCCCACTTATTCCCAGAGATCTCCTGAGTCCCAACACCTGATCTGCCCCTACCATACCTCCTTCCCTGGTCTAGGCAGAGAGGTACCGTCCTGTGGCCTTGTGAGCAGCACTGACCTCCCAGTGAGGGGAGTTGGACAACCTGGCAATGTCTAGACTACACCTCTCTGTCAACAAAGAGGTGTAGATTAGACACATCGAAATTGCTAATGAAGCAGGGATTTAAATATCCCGCACTTCATTAGCATAAATATGGCCACCGCTTTTTTCAAAACTGAGCTTTTTCGAAAAAAACAGCAGTCTAGATGCGGATCTGTCAAAAATAAACCCTTTTCCAACAGACCCTGTAAACCTCATTTTTTGAGGAATACAGGATCTGTCAAAAAAGGGTTTATTTTCGACAGATCCATGTCTAGAGTCAGGTTTTTTTTGAAAAAGCTCCATTTCGAAAAAAATGTGGTGGCCATGTTTATGCTAATGAAGTGTGGGGTATTTAAATCCCTGCTTCATGAGCAATTTCGATGTGCCTAATCTACATCTCTCTGTTGACAGAGAAGGGCAGTCTAGACACAGCCCCTGAGGCAGCTGCAGCAGCTCTATCACATGCAGCACTTGGGGTACTGTTCAGGAGTACACTGTTGTGCTGCTTTCTGGGAGTTGCTATTGACCTCTTCTGGCCAAGAAAGCTATGGGCTACAACTCCTAGAATCACCAGCCAGCTCTTGCCACTGCTGTATGATTCAGAGAGCTGAGCTGGAGCCGGAGGGCTTAGTGACAGCCACTCCGTTCCGGTGAGCGTGTGCTGTGGCACTCCATGTGGACACAAACGCTGTATCTGCATCTGAGCTGCAGCCCACAAAAATTGTCTCCAGGCATCCTTATCCGTGAGTCAGGGCATCTGAGGATATAGAGCAGAGAGCTGCGGATTTGCAGGGCTCTAGTCACTGTCCCCCAAACCAACATAGGTTCCTAATTCTTCCTCTTTGACGTGCACCATTTTGATCAAGCCTCTGTGTTACATGACCATTCTTTAGGCAAAGAAAGCTGGATCTGATGCTGTGGAGGCCACCACCTTTTCTCCAAAACTGAATGGAGTTAATGAAGAGTAATAGGAGGCTCTTGATTGCTCCTTTCCTTTTCTAGTTTCTACTGGGGCCAATTTTGATTTACATCAATGGAGTCTTTCTTGTGTCTTCAGTGGTCGCTTGAGTTAGGCTCATGAGAAACAAAGACCCTGAATCTGCAAATGGAACCTAAACCTCTTTGAACAGAGAAAATAGAGTTAACCATGGATGCCACTTAACCAGCTCTGACAGATTTTCAATATTTAATTTGCACGATGGAAAATAGACTTGTTGCTTCATATAAAAGGAGTTGGGTTCCTCTTGCTGCTCGCTGTCCTTTCCCCCCCTTGCGTTTCCCAATTCGTTTTCTAAAAATGGTCATTCAGGGCTTGATCCAAAGTCAAAGGGAGTATTGCTCTTTACAATATATGTGCCAGTGCTTTTGTCCAGGTTAGCTTTGAGGGTGGTCCCTTTTCTAATGCACTCATCACAGCAGAGTCTGAACAAAATTGTTCCATGTGATAGGCCTTTCCCATCTAGTTCCCTTGGGAGATTATTTCCCCAGCTCACAGACCTTACTCTCAGGATGTTTGTTCTGGTGATTCAACCTAACTTTTCCTCCCCTTAATTCCACGCCATTACTCCTAGCTACACCTTCTCTTGTACCATACTAATTCATTTGTTTTCCTTATTCTACACTGGCCGCTTGAATTTGCGCAAGAGCACTGACTTCATAATGTACAAAATCAGTGCTTCTTGCGCAAATACTTTCATGCTCCCGCTCAGGGATAAGCCCTCTTGTGCAAGAATACTTGTGCAAGAGGGCCAGTGTAGACAGACACCTTAATTTTTTGTGCAAGAAAGCCCGATGGCTAAAATGGCCATCGGAGCTTTCTTGCGCAAAAGCACGTCAATATTGGCATGGATGCTTTTGCGCAAAAGCACTTTTTGAGCAAAAGCATCCTTGCCAATCTAGATGCTCTTTTGCGGAAATACTTTTAACGGAAAAACTTTTCCATTAAAAGTATTTCTGCAAAATCATGCCAGTCTAGATGTAACCCTTTTGCAGAAAAACTTGCCAGCTGTCTACACTGGCCGTTTGAATTTCCGCAAGAACACTGACGATCTCATTTAAGAAATCAGTGCTTCTTGCGGAAATACTATGCTGCTCCCATTCGGGCAAATGTCCTTTTGCGCAAAAGCTTTTGCGCAAAAGGGCCAGTGTAGACAGCTCAGATTTGTTTTGCGCAAAAAAAGCCCCGATCGCGAAAATGGCGATCAGGGCTTTTTTGCACAAAAGCACGTCTAGATTGGCACGGACGCTTTTCCGCAAAAAGTGCTTTTGTGGAAAAGTATCCATGCCAATCTAGACGCTCTTTTCTGCAAATGCTTTTAATGGAAAACTTTTCCGTTAAAAGCATTTGCGGAAAATCATGCCAGTCTAGACATAGCCCTAGAGTTTGCAGTAATTCATGGCTTGTCCATTTTGGGCTTGATCATGCAAGAAACTCTCAGTCTACTTTCTTACAGTGTTTGCAAACCTTGGCTAATTGTTTGGTCAAATAAATTGAAGCATGCGACTTTGGCTGTAAAGAGGTACTTCTCATGTGAGTAGGCTTTATTTTTAGAGTTGTCAGGTTTGGTTTGGTTTTAAATATATATTTTTTTTACTTGTTGCACCTTTTCTTCACTGTTGAGACCCACTTTACTTCTGAACAAATGTGTTTTCTTTCAAGGATATTTGAATACAAAAGGACATGCAGATTTGGTGTTGTGTGAAGGGCACATTGTATAGTGTGACAAGGCCAGGCCAGAGGGCTGCTATAGAGTGGGGAAAAGGCAGCCCCAAAAAGGGCAAAAGGCCTGCTAATTAGGGGCAGAGGGCTGCAGGGCAATTAGGAGCAGCTGGCGGGGAGCTGGCCCAGGCAGATTGGGGCCAGCTGACTCCACTTCAGACCTGCTGGAGGCCTTTAAAAGCCTACCCAGTTAGAAGGTGGGGGAGAGAGTGAGAGGCTGGAAGGAGAGGTAGCGGAGAGAAGAGACAGAGAGCAAAAGTTTGAGACAAAGCTATAGTAGTAATAGAGCTAGAAACAGCATGGGAGGGAGTCTCACAAGCGGTGGTTGGGCCCCCTATCCCAGAAACCAGTTGCAAGCCCCAAACCCTGGCAAAGGAGGGAGGCTGCTGGCCCAAATACTGGCCAGGAAAAGAGCAACCCTTGCCACAATAGTTAAAAATAATGCAACTGTGTCTTGGGTATTGCTTGCTACCACAGCCATTCCTACCAGTGCTGGTGCCCTATTCAGCCCAGCACCGATGCACCCCCATCACACAGAGTCAGGAAGAGCAGCGATCTGCCAAGCTGTTGGCTGGAGAGAAGTTGGGCTTTGAAGGGGAATTCGCCACTCCTCTCCAGCTGTTGACTGCCTGGTCATCCCCCGCTCTTCCTGAGTTCTCCAGCTCACACCACTTGCTGCCACCTGGTGAGCATGGGTGGAGTAGGGAGACTGGGGCTAGGGCACTGCATATGCATATGTAGCGTAGGACACCACTAAATTTTGGGCCCCAGTCTGGCACCCCAAATTTATTATTGCCTTGAGCTTCTGTGTGTGCTGTATATGCCTAACAGCAGCCCTGCCTGTTATCTGTTTCCTAGAGACTTAATGTAAAGCATTTGAATTACGGAGGCATTGATAGCAACTTTGTAGTGGAGGCTGAATTGCAATTTCCACTTATGGGACTAAATCCTTCTTTTAATCTTTTAGTGATGGAAATTCATCTCTGAATCTGGTAGAGTATTTTTTCAAGGGACAATTGCATTTTCTAGGGTGTAATATTTGCTAACTTTTTCAGAAATAACGTACAAAAATGCAATGTTCCCTCTTGAAATTTTGCTCTGACTTGCTCTCATTTCTGTAATACCCTCTAGTTAAACACAGTCCCAATCAATTCTCAAATTCTCTTTCTTCCACATGTACACAGAACCTGTGATAATATCCCAAAAATACTGCACTCTTGAAATTTTCAGATGAAACACATTTCTCTTATTCAGGGTAAGTTAAGGGAATTCTTCCAAGATTATCTGGTGGAATGATGCAGATCCATTATCTGATGCAGCCTTCTTGTCTGCAGGCTGACTCTCTACCTGTACTCCTTGGCTGTGTCTAGACTGGCAAGTTTTTCCGCACAATCATCTGCTTTTGCGGAAAAACTTGCCAGCTGTCTACACTGGCCGCTTGAATTTCCGCAAAAGCACTGACGATCTCATGTAAGATTGTCAGTACTTTTGCGGAAATACTATGCTGCTCCCATTCGGGCAAAAGTCTTTTTCCGAAAGACTTTTGCACAAAAGGGCCAGTGTAGACAGCAGAGATTTCTTTTCTGCAAAAAAGCCCCAATCGCGAAAATGGCAATCGGGGCTTTTTTGCAGAAAAGCGCGTCTAGATTGGCCACGGACGCTTTTCCGCACAAAGTGCTTTTCTGGAAAAGCGTCCTGCCAATCTAGATGCTCTTTTCCGAAAATGCTTTTAACGGAAAACTTTTCCGTTAAAAGCATTTCTGGAGAATCATGCCAGTGTAGACGTAGCCCTTGTGTAGCGACTTTCAGCCAGCCTATTGCTATAGATAACTATATGCCCATCCCTAGCCAGCTGAGTCCATGGTAAAGTTTGCCAAGAGTCATTGTCAGAAAACGCTCCTTTGGCTTGTCAGAGCAGAGCATCCCCTTCGGTAAAGTAGGGGGTGGGCGATGTTTGTCAAACACACGCTACCTTAGTCCTGATGCTTAGAACTCCCTTTTGTCAGGGGAGCTTGTTTGCAAGTTTCCCTTTTTCCTTTATCCCCTGTGTCCCAGACTTTAACAGCAGAAGCTGTGGAAGGTGGTGAGGACAGGGGAAAGAGACAGAAACTTCCCTTAAAGATGGAACTCTGAACTTTGCCATTGGTGAATTTTCCATTGTTTACTAGAGGGGGAGCTCTGCTCTGATGAAGCAGAAGAACAGGAGGTTTTTCAAACTAATACTTTTAATGATCACGCTCTAAATAGGGTACATCTACACTATGGGATAAGGTTGAATTAAGATACACAACTTCAGCTATGTTAATGGTGTAGTTGAAGTCAAAGTACCTTAACTTGACTTTTGGCGCTGTCCACACTGCAGGAAGTCAAAGAACACTTTCCCTTCGACTTCCCTTACTCCTCATGGAAGCAGGACTACTGGCATTGACTGGAGTGCCCCTCTCTGTTCGAATTAGCTGTCTTCACAAGACCCACTAATTCAAACCCTGCACGATCGACAGCAGCAGCTTCGAAGCTGCCGCTGTCGATCTTCTCTGTAGTGTAGATGTACCCTGAGAGATGGGGAGACACTGTATGGATGTGTGCATGGTGCGTGGCTGGGAAGGATGATAAGTTAGTGGTAGCAAAGTCTGTGAGGTGCATGTGGATTGTCCGTTATGATGATTGGGTGGCCAGACCTATAAATTAAGGTTGGTCTGGATGTGAATGTAACCTCAGCTGGATACTGTCTTGACTTTTTCTTTGATTGAACTTTACAGAACTTCAAGGTTGCATTTGAGCAACCTTAACCAAGTATAATTTTTGTTGGGGGAAATAATGGCATGCAGAAAGAGCCCCTTCTTATTTTTAAAGTACTTTTTATCTTTATTAAAAATGAATGATAGCACTACACTGTAACCCAGGCTCCTTCGAAAAAGCATTTCAAAATGACACACCAAGTGCATGTAAAACTCACTACAGCTGAGCTTTACACAGTCACATTACTAACAACCTGCTGGAATGGGAAAAGATGCCTCTTCTCTCTTTTAATGTTTTACAATGAATTCTTCTGGTGACTGAAAATGTAAGTCAGGATTTTCCTTTATCTGGAGCTAAGGGCTGTGTGTCTATGCCTATGTGCTGAAAGGCATTGATGTACTATTGAAAGAGCACCATGCTGCTCATTTAATCAGCCTTGGCAGTGCATTTTACATAGACTAGATCACATCTGACTGATTTATCGCAGACTTTGAGGTATAGTTTTCCTTTTGGAGCAGGCATAGCTCCTATTAATTGTAAAAGGAGTTCTACGCATGTGTCAAACAAAACAGCCTCCATTGTCTGCTTGCAGTAATATTTCTGCAACTGCAGTCCTACCCACAGAATAAGATGGTGGGTACGAATTTTGTTAATAAGTTTTGCAGATTTAAATCTGTGTAGCAAGACCTCTACAAAAATAAATCGTAACAATTAGTTTCTCTGGGTATCCCTAAAAGATGGATCTTTTCATACATTAATCTCCTGTGTTCTGCTGGGGAACATTCAGACTAGATGAATAACATTAAAGGAAATAATATTATGTGCTTTAGTTACCAGACCAACTAAATAAATAGTCAGAACAATGCACCCAAAGCTTTAAAGCAGGTACTTTCTCCATCTCTCTGCCTATCGTTCATTAACACCCTCTTTGATTAGACAAGCAAGTTGTGCATGTTTCTGCTGTATTTGAAAATTTCTGATTAGCCAGCACAGATCTCTTCATATAGTTATCTGATATTCACCTGCATGAAACCCACCCACAGGCAGGGGTGAAAAAGGTTACAAGGGATCCATCTATCTGTCTGTCTGTCTGTCTAATCTTTCATTGGTTGTTTAGCTTCTTGTAGGCCTCACAGAAGAGAAATGGGTCTTGAGGAGAGGGTAGTGACACTGCCGATCTGTTCCAGGAGTGTGGTCCATGGCTGGAATGTGTGGAAGAAAGAATGAAGAGCACGCTGAGGAGGGAGAAAGGAACAAATGAGTGCTCATGGCTGGTATCACTGGTGGGATCAATAGGGGCTTAAGGGACTAAAAATAATTTCTTGCAGTCTCAGTCCAGGGGAAAACACACTTGAAGTATTCAAGCTACTGACTGTATAGTGATCGTTTGATATCCAAACGCGTAAGATTTGTTTATGCAGCAAAAGTAAATCTTGTGTTGCATGCTTTCTGCAGTCTAGCAATGAACCATATAGGACTAGAGATGGGTCCTACACAGAAGTGTGACTATTTATAAACATGTATTCATTAATCTGATGAGAGAACATGTTATTTTGCCCTAAATATTGGGGCCCATATTTATGATGCAATTTGCCATCATTTGAGTGAGCCCTAGTGTGTTTGTGTGGATTGTGCTACTGGGGGCAAAGCAAGTCAGGCTTAGAGAGATTTGGTGATGGGTTGGGGGAAAGAAAAATGGTTTCACTGGAATATAATTAGAGAAAGTGTAAAAATCCTATGTCGAATTCAAAGGTCTCTTTTATATTGGATCACCTTCTAGTCCTGGCATTGTTTTACCACTACCAGAATGTGAATTATTTTTTGAGAATCCCTTACTGTATTTAATGGGGCAGGTACTGGATTGGGACTTAGGAAACCTGGGTTATATTCCTGGCTATGCTGCTGTCCTACTGGAAAACCTGTAAAAAATCATTTAATCTCTCTGTGCTTTGGTAAATAAGAGGATAATGATACTGATCTCCTTTGTAAAGCACTTTGGGAACAGCTAATAAAAAATGCCTCATACCAGCAAGGTGGTTTTGCTGTTGTTATTAATTTTCAGTTTACTTTTTAAAAGTGGGATATAATTCAGTTAAAAAACAAGTTTCCATTCACATTTCTGCAGCCATCTCACCATTGCCTGTGGTCTTGCCCTATTACTTTATAAATTAAGCAAGATTGGGGCTGGGTAGTAAACTGTATAGGGGCTATAGGAAGTCAGGAGGATGGGTCAGTGTGATGTTCTTCCTACTGACTCAGTACAGGCAGTCCCCGGGTTACGTACAAGATAGGGACTGTAGGTTTGTTCTTAAGTTGAATCTGTATGTAAGTCGGAACTGGCGTCCAGATTCAGCCGCTGCTGCTGAAACTGACCGCCAGTTCTGACTTACATACAGATTCAACTTAAGAACCCCAAGCTTCCCCAAGTCAGCTGCTGCTGAAACTGATCAGCGGCTGATTTCAGGAAGCCCGGGGCAGAGCAACTCTGCCTCGGGCTTCCTGTAGTCAGCGCTGGTAAGTTTCAGCAGCGGCTGACTTGGGGACGCCTGGGGCAGAGCAGCTGGGGTGCTGCTGGGTTGCTCCAGTAGCACCGCTCCTCGGCGCTACTGGACCAACCCAGCAGCACCCCAGCTGCTCTGCCCCAGGCGTCCTGATTCAGCCACTGCTGAAACTGACCAGCAGCGGCTGAATCAGGACCTGGGGCAGAGCAGCTGGGGTGCTGCTGGGTTGGTCCAGTAGTGCCCAGAGCGGCTCTGCAGGACCAATCGGCAGCACCCCAGCTGCTCTGCTCCAGGGTCCAAAACAAAAGCCTGGTCTGCTGGGGGGGGGGGGCACACTAGCCGCGCCCCCCCCCCCCCCCAGCAGACCAGGGACACCAGGAGCAGAGCCGCAGCGGGGTGCCGCACCTCTGAGGCTTTGCTCTGGCAAAGTCTCAGAGGCACGGGACCCCCCCCGCGGCTGCTGCTTCAGTCCCGGTGCCTGTGGTCTGCTGGGGACGGTCCCCAGCAGACCACAGGCACCGGGACTGGAGCGGCAGCAGCGGCGGTTCCCCGCGCTTCTGAGGCTTTGCTCTGGCAAAGCCTCAGAAGCGCGGGAACCCGCCCGGTGCCCCTGGTCTGCTGGAGACGGTCTCCAGCAGACCAGGGGCACCAGAGCAGCTTACGAACGGGGCTTTCTCGCCCCGGAGCTTGCAGGTAGCAATCCGCCACCTCGACCTCCGGGGCGAGAGAGCCCCGTTCGTAAGTGCGGATCCGACATAAGTCGGATCCGCGTAAGTCGGGGACTGCCTGTTCTGAATTAGTGTCTTATCATAGGAGTAGCGGGTACTGTTTTGGCACAGGTGTCAAATCAAGGCCACGTCCATTTGTGGTCACTGAAGATCATGTGGCAGGCTTTGCATCTAAAAATAGAAGTGGTAGTCTCTGTGTCCTCATCAAATTCCAACTTGGATAATTAAATTTTACTGGCATATATTTCCTCAGTAATTTAATTGGACGTGACATTAATCTTCACTTTCTGCCCTAAACAATGGTGCAAGGGCATCTCTCTCTACTCTGAAATATGCTTTGGGAATATTCTGGATGAAAGGAGCTACAGAAATGTAAGCTACTCTATTTATTTTATACCTGTAAAGATTTTATTAATTCATATAGGGCACGTCTACTCTGGTGAGTTACTGTTTCGAAATAATCTGGTAGTATAGACATAGTTATAGAGTGTTCTAACTTAAAAGCTATTGCTGTAGAAATTAACAAAGGCAACGATGCATGCATTCAGACCAGGGGTGAGCAATAATTTTAGATGCGGACCAATTCACTAATTTTTAAAGTGGCCCCAGGGTGCCCCAGAAGGGGGGTGGGGCCTCTGGTGGAAGGGGCGGGGCCAGGACTCTTCCATGCTCCCCCTCCCATAAACCCTGATTGGCCTACGGGTGGGGGAGCATGTGTAGACTTTGCTTCTGCCCCCTCCACGTAGAGAGAACTGTCAGCTGTTCTGAACAACTGGCAGTTCCCTCTAGGCATCCGCCCCCTTGCAAGGCAGAAGGAGACTTCGCATGCTCCCCCACCACCAGGCCAATCAGGGCTTGGGGGCAGGAGAAGTGTGTGAAGTCTCTTGCTCCCTGCCCCCACCCTGCAAGGGGCACGTGGCACTTGCAAAGCGGTGGCAGGGAGTGAGAGACTTTGCGTGCTCTTCCTGCCCCCAGGCTCTGATTGGGTTGGCGCCGGGGGCGTGGCAGGGTGTCTGCAGGCAGAATCCACCCACTTGTCAGGTGACATCCGGTGCACAGAGGCCTCTTTGCCCACCCCCTGATTTAGACTCACCTCTTCGCAAATAGGCCAGGTAGTGGTCTCACTGGAGTGTTGCTTATATCAGCTTTTGTCATGTGTAAGCCATTGTTTTATCAGGATGGAAGGTGCTCTTATCCTCAGTTTTTCCCTTCCTGCACTTCAGAAGTGTCTTTCCTGTGCGACAACCAATATTTCTCAGAATGCGAATAACAGTCTATGATGGTATGAAATGTGAGTGCCCATTTGGAGGCGTGTCAGGCACTAATTACTATTTTTAACAGGGAAAGGTAATATGCAAATTTGAACTTGGGCATCGCTTTGGAAGTGGATCAAAGTAAACAGGGTGAAACATCCTGCCGTCACTGTGATGCAATGCCATAGCTCTGGCATTACAACATCCAGATGTATGAAGCATAGGGTTGCCAGATGGTTTAAAAAAATACTGGATAGAAATTTGTTGAGCAAAAAAAAGCGCCACTGAGTGACCAAGAAAACTGGAGGGGTGGGGGCATTGTGGGATTCGGGAGCTCACGCCAAAATGCAATCGCCAGCCTCTTTTAATTTCCGTGTGTCCCAAGCGGACTTCTGTCAGGCGCTGAGGCAGGCCCGGGAAAAGCAGAATAACTTCCTTAATTAGAAAATACCAGAGACAAATTCCAAATACCGGACTTTCTGGTTCAATACCGGACACCTGGCAATCCTAGTGAAGCACTATACTTATTGTTTGGTTCTCTGTGACTCCATTTGGGACACACCTCTCCCCTCCCCACTCCCTTAATTCCTCCTATCTAGAGAGACAATAGGGTATGTTCCTTAGTGTCTCTCCCATCTCATCCATTTCTGAAAGCTTGAAAGGAGAGGTATCATATCACTTACCGACTCCAGCTTGTTACTTAGGGCCCACTAGAATGGGGAGCACTTCTGTAATCAACACTCCATTCCTGAGACCCAGTGCCATGAAAGAAATCCATTGTGTAGACTTTGCAAGAGCGTCATGTGTTCTGCCACATTGCTACACAGAACTTGAGAATCCCTGGTTGAGTATCACTTCCTTAAAATATTTACCAGTAAAATACAGCTGGCCACTGGAAGCCCAGGTGAAGAAACATCGATCTGAACCAAGCTTTTCTCTAGAAACAAATAAAAGACTAGTACCCCTTGGCTATCGCTGCATGTGGATATTGCAAAGTACGTGCACTATCTTTGTTAGAAGTCTTTTTTTTGAAAGGATTCTTGGGCTCGCTTGTCAGTAACATTCATGAGCTGCACTAATTTTGAAAAATTCAGAATGGAGTTTTGCCACTTTAGAGATAATCCATGAAAGCTCTCTTCCTGCAGACAGCAATAAATCATCCCGTCCACTAAAAGCCTGGATGTCATTTGAAATTTATTGCACAGAGCTGGTAGTGGACTTAAAAGCCATTTCACGTGTCTTATTACTTCAGTCATCTAATTTATGGGTTTCAGCCACAATTGTAGTTGAAAAAGTATTTTTCCCTTCAACTGATCGCTATGATTGCTGCTTTTGCATTCATTTTGCCTTTGCACTGGATTTTGTATATTTTCTATGATAATGGCAAGTGTATTTTGGCATCTAGGAGAGTTTCTTTCAGTTTCAGATGTAACAGTGCCATCCAGGCTGATGGAGATTGACTAAGCTTTACCAGCTCTTAGCTTCACTTGTCAAAAGGTATCTTAGTTATTGTTAGTTGAGCAATCTTGCCCTGGGGAAGGAGAAGCTGTCAAGAACTCCCTTGTTTAACATGAGAATCTGTAGCTCTGTGGAGGGAGAATGAAGGCAACCTATTAAACGCAGATGAGGTAAGCATAAGTAGCACACTTAACACAAAGGGTGATAAGATATTGGTGCCCTTTATACTGGATTGCAGAGACTTTTTTTTTCTTTTCCCACTGTGAAAACTAGTCTAAATTTACTCCCCCAGATTAGAGCTTTCTTTAATGCCAAGCATTTTGATCTCCATAAGGAAAGACAAAAATGAATGACAAAGTGGTATGCCAAATAAAAAGAAGAACCACATGTGAAAATATTACCCTGAAAGTGTAATGCATTTTTTGGTAGAGTTGAGGTTTTAGGCTAAAACTCATATATTCAATCGTACCAAACATGAATGACTCATTCTGGTTAATTAATTCTTTCTTTGTGTATTTGTGTGTATGCAAATAAAAGAAAAGAGTACTTATTATTTTAACACTGTCCAAAAATGTGCTAGGCAGGAGTGCAGGAGAAATGAGACGTAATCCTTACCCTGAGGAGCTTACACACTAATTCTAAATGTGGCTAAATGAGGTGTGTAGTTGGACAGGAATAGCATCGATGAGATAACTTGGTTGAAGTACAGCGTGACGGCACAAGAATGTATGTAATGAGGTAAATTGATAGACTACATAAGTACCACACGGAGCTGGTGACTTTCCCTTTGGCATGTGAGAATTGGCTTTTCAGGGGGATTTAAGAAGAGAGGACTGTGGCCGTGTGGAACAGCACAGGAAGCAAGAGCCATGAGTGCAAGAAGAAACAAAGGTGGTTGTGAGGAGATGTGGTAAAGACAACATGAATGCGGGCATCACAGAGCGCATGGGAAGGCGATATGAAAAGAATGAGGCTAGATAATTAGAGAGGCTCTTAAATGAAGAAGCTTTAAATTAATGTAACAGAGTATGGGAAGCCAGTGCAAGGGTTAAAGAGAAGGGATGATGTGTTAAGATGTGTGGGCAAACAGTGGTTCTGGAACTATTTTTAGGGTGGAGATTCTGAGCTGCAACCTCCCCGTCCCACCACCTCTGCCTTTTCACACCCCTCAGCATAACAGGTTGGGGTCATACTGCAAAATTTTTTTGAGAAGGAAAGAAAACAAAAGTGCATGTTTTTAAAGAATTTTCTTTGTTTGCAACAAAGACCTGGTTCATTCAACATACAGGAGTATGGCATAACCAGTCCTACATGCCAGTCAATAGGGGCTTGGTTCCCAGTTTCTGAAGTAGTCTCATCTGTGTTCATTGTGTGGAATCTTGCATGGACTCTGGATCCATCAGAACTCTGCAGCCATGAAAACTAGGGGTGCATCCACACTGCACGGCTATTTCGGGATACCAGAGGTAACCTGAAATAGCTACCCCGCATCTACACAAGCTGCCCCTTATTTCAAAATATTTTTTGAAATAACGGGCGTGCTATTTCAGCATCCCTTGACATGGAGGGATAAGGGATAGCTCGAAATAGCGTGTTATTTTGAAATTTGGCACCATGTAGACACACGACATTTCAAAATAGATTTGAAATAAAATACGCAATTTGCACCATGCAAATTGCATATCTTATTTTGAGTTTAAGGTGCTGTGTAGATGCACCCTAAGACACCTTTTCTGGGGGAAAAAAACCTGCCTCACCAGATGGGGTCTTCTGGATACTCTCGTACTCCGCAGGTCTGCTGGGGAATGGGACCTATTTTCCCCCTTTGCATGAATGACAGGCAGCCTGGGAAACCTTATGGAGACTGTCTGAAAACATCATTCTTATGAGCTGCTCTAAATAGGGCTTTTATCCAAAGGGAGAATAGTGGACTTTCATGGGGCAGGAGCAGGGAGAAAGTACCTTTCACATTTTGTGTTAGAAAAGAGCCTCATAAGACAAAGTAATTGTAAAATTGCTTAGCACTTTTATAGCACAATGTTCAAAGGGCTGTTCTTAATCCTCACAACTACTCTGTGATGTACATAGATAACTATCATTATCTCCATTATCCACATGGGGAGTCTGTAACAGAAGGGTGTGATAACTTGCTCAAAGCCACACAGAAAGTCATGAGTAGGGCCAAGATTAAAACGTAGGAATTCTTTACTTTCAACCCATCGATCATTCCTCTAGACTGCCCTGTCTATCTGACAAGAAAAGGATGGGATCCCTCTAGCCCCTATAATTACATAAGGTTTTCTAACTCCTTTACTCTTTCCTTCAATAGTGTTAGCGGGCAACAAAGAGAGAGGGTCATGGAAACCATCCATACAGGGCTAGTTCAGGACAATGGATGGGAAGTACTGTGGCTGATCCCTTTGCCAGACTTTTGCGTGTGGCCTGATTGTCCTTTGGATTGGGTGGTTCAGTGGACTGCTAGATTGAGTGATACTTCCATACCCATTGCTAACATGTAAATTGCCCAAAGTCTGTGGTGCTGACAGATCAGTGGCTTTACACTCCGAACGCACACTTCTATAGTAAAAAAAAAAAAAAAAAAAAGATTTTTGGAACTATCTATATTTTACCGCTGATTACTCTCAACCACAGATCTAACAAAGAAATGGTGTAGGGTTTGACTCCCAAAGCCTTAATTTCTGAGAATCAAAGAAGATTCAAAGGAAAACAGCATCTAAGAGGATCCTAGCAGTATTCTGGCTCTTAAAAGGCATGTTTTTTGCTGCTTCTGCCACCCAGGAAGCTATGCAAACTGACAGCCGGAGTTGGGAAAAATACATATCCTGAAGCTTAATGTGAGACTTCTGCAGATTCTAAGCACCACCTGTGTATATCTCTGGATACTGGAGTGCATCCAAGAGGAGGCTGAAGAGAGAGACGAAAAATGAGATGATCACAACAGCAGGAGGAGGCAATAGAACCAATTCCGTGTTTGGATGACAGTGTCGTGGGAAGTTTGCTTTACAAATCCACTGCTGTTTAGAAAGCCGGTGCTGTAATACAGAACACAACGCTGGAAGTCCCGAGATGGCAAAAGATTAATGAGCATGGGTTAGGTTTTTAACAGCTCCTGGTTGATTTTCTTTTCATCACATACATAATGGTATGCAAATGCAAACAAATTAGTTAAATATTAACATATTTTTTTAAAAAGATAATAAATAGCAGTGCATGCCAGAGCTCCTACATCTAACAGCAAAACAATAAGTGATCAGCGCCAAAATAAATTCAACAGAAATGATACTGAAAGAGTGGGAGAAGATGACAATTAGTTAATATTTATGTAGTATAATCAGTTTTCATTGAGACGTATAGACATAAGAAACATCTAAGGCTCAGTACAGAAGAGTTTACAATCTAAGGACCCTGGGCCTGAGCAATTAACATAGCTGTTAATGTCAAGAGAGCTACAATGATTTACATGAGCTAAGGATCTGGCGTATAATGTAAGCAATACATAGATTGCCTTGATTGCATTTCTTACAGTTCAGCATAATGTTCAAGCTACAACTGGACAAAATCTTCTGCAAATATTCAGATTTTTAATTGATTTCCATCATCCATGGTCCTGTCCTCTGTCTTTGCTTTCTGCGAACTTTCCAGCAATCAAGTTTTGCAGCACAAATATTTGAAAGCAAATTTGAAAGATGTACATGCCTTTTCAGGAGCTACGTTTTAAATCTGCGTGCACAATTATCTATACCAGAAGTGTTTGTGCACTCATTCATTCTGGAAACAGAAATAATACCAGAGGACTCCTCTCAATTACCCAACAGAATAATAATTATTGGACAGTGAACAGAGTTAAAAAAATGTTGCTTTACACCAGGGGTGGGGAACACAGACCTACAGAAAAATCAGTAGGGCGCCACACACAAATGAGAAGCAAAAACACCCAAAAAACCAACCAACCAACCAACCCCCCCCTCACTGATGTGGCCCCCAACTGAGGAGAAAGACGCTCCCCAGATTCTCCTGGCCCACCTGAGTCTAGGGTGGCACAGGCTAGTATATTTGTGTGTGTGTGTGCTCCAGCCCCATAGTGGGATGGCAGGGGAAGCTGGAGCATCAGTGTGGGCTCCCCAATGCAGGTCGGGGGAGCCCCAAGCCTTGGGGGCCGGATCCAGGCAAGCCAGGGGCTGCATCCGGCCCCCAGGCCTTCGGTTCTCCATCCCTGCTCTACAATTAGTTGAAAGCTTCTAGAAAAACTTGAAGGAATTGTGACCTGCTCATGGAAGTTCCATGAGATGAAGAAGCTAAATTCATCCAGTAAATGGCTTATTGAGAGTTAGGTGCTTATCTCTGTCTCCATTTGATTCCCATAATCAGACTGGGAACTGAACAAAACTCAGTGGTTCCCAACCTTTTTGAGCATACAGACCCCTTTTCAATCTATTAAAATGTCACCGACTTCCCTCCCTGGGGAGAAAAAAGAAAAGAAAAGTAAGGATTGGACCCACCCCAATGGGCCTGATCCTTATTTTTAAACTTTCCATGGACCCCATGCAGTACCATCATGGATCACCAGGGGTCTGCGGACCACAGGTTGGGACCACTGGTGTAGCTTATTACTTGACTGGATTTAATTTCTCATATTTCCCCTGGGTTTTTGTTTTTAAAGCAATATTTATTACAAGAATCAATATCTCTCCATTTTTTGGTCTCTTTAAAATCTTTGCAGGAGACTGGAGGTATCAAAATGAGAGCAACTTTTCTGTCGTCTGTGGGCTGTTCTCTGACATTGTCAGTGAAGGAGATTCTAGATGTGGAGTGCTTCCTTCCATGTGACCGGAGCGAGATACGGGCAAAGTGGATTGGAAGCCCCCAGCCAATTTGCAGCCTAGCACACTGCAAATTGCTAATGGCATCCATATTTCAGTTTAAAGTACCAAGTATTAGCAAAAATCCAAATGTTCTCTGTGCTTTGTTTCCTCCTCCACCCCCACACATTTAATTAGAAAATCTGATGCAGCTGAGATGTTATCTGCCATACAGTATGTTTGTGAGGAATGAATTCTTTGACGTAGCTGATAAGCGTTCGGTGGTGTGGGCAGCTAATTGGTAGTGAAAAGGAAATGTCTGGACTAGCGTACAAGAAGCAGCCTGTTTCTCCTGCAGCTGGTCTCTCCGGCAGTAGGTTTGTGAGCCAAGGTGTTCTGTGGTGTACCTGTGGTTAGAGGGTCCTGCCAATATTGCCCGTCCTCTAGCAACACTGCACAGAGCACCTGCATCTTTGGAAAAAATTCTGCATCCTGCTCCCCCATCTTTGTAAGGGAGAAGGAATGGAAATCAAATACAGTGATCCCAAGCCTGTAGGGCCAAAGCCTCTCCATGAGCCACATTAGTCAGCAAATACTTTGAGAACAGGATAAGGGGAAAGCCGATTTTGTTGTGACTTTCTCAGCCAAAGCCAGATAAAGCTCATTTTTAAAGCAAACTACAGTACTAGGATTAAAAAAAAAAAAGAGAGAGTAAAGACAGAACAAAAGCATCCTGTAGTTTTAGGGTCTGAATTGGGAGATGGTGATTAAAGTAAAGGCTTTGTCCTCTGGCCCATTCAGAGGGCTACACTGAGAACTTTCCTAGGCTAGGCAGGTAGAGGTACAGCCAGAGCTTCTGCTTCCAACCAGGCAGAAGTTACATACAGATGGATCTGAAATAGGGTTACCACCTCTCTAAGGGTATGTCTAGACTACGTGCCTCTGTCGTCAGAGGCATGTAAATTAGACTACCCGACATAGTCAATGAAGTCGAGATTTAAATATCCCTGGCTTCATTAAAATAAAAATGGCCGCCGCACTGTGCTGGCTCAGCTGATTGTCGGCACAGCGCGACAGTCGAGACGCGGATCGGTTGACAGGGTACGCCTTTGTCGATCGCTCCCTTATGCCTCGTGAAACGAGGTTTACAGGAGTGGTCGACAAAGGAATTCCCTGTCAACCGATCCACGTCTTGACTGCCGCACTGTGCCGACGATCAGCTGAGCCGGCACAGTGCGGCGGCCATTTTTATTTAATGAAGCCAGGGAAATTTAAAACCCCGTTTCATTGCCTATGTCAGGAAGCCTATTTTACATGCCTCTGTTGGCAGAGGCATGTAGTCTAGACATACCTTAATTGCTGGTCCTGGGACCCTTGTGGACTTACTTCTTCCCTTGAGGCTCCACCCCTTCCCTGTCTTTTCCTTTGAGGCCTCACCCTCATTGCTTGCTCCTCTTCCTTTTACCCCCATCACTCGCTGGAGAGTCTCCACCTCCCTCCCCCATCCCAGCTGGGCGCTGTCTCTGTTCACAGGCTGGGATAGGAACTACTGCAGCCTGACAAGGCACCTGACTGCAGGTTGGAGTTAGTCCCAGCTGAGCAAGGGCTGGTGCTGTCTAATGATCCAGCACCCCTGTCCTGCAGTAACTGACCTCTTGGTGTCCAGTCAGTACATCTGACTAGACACTGCCAGGTTTCCGTTTTAACTGGACTGTCCAGTTGAAAACTGAGCACTTAGAAATGCTAAATGGCATTTGGACAGAGAAGCCATAAATGGATGGGTAGCAATCTTAGGGTGCATCTACACAGCATCCTAAACTCAAAATAAGATACTTATTTCTAATCTATTTTGAAATAGTGCACTCTTTTGAGCCATCACTTAACCCTTGCAACTGAAAAAATTAGCTAGTCCTTCATGCTTATTGTCCTGGGAGTGCTGCAGTTGCTTGGGTTAGCTGAAAGACTTTGCCAGTGCTCGCAAGCCCAATATTGTCTCTTCCTGTGACTTACTGTGTATTGCAGACTTGTGTGTTGGGCAGTGTGCTATTCCCTGTCATACTCGGCTGCACTGTCCTAGTGAGCGGGTAGCAGTTACATTTTGAAGACCCCTTGCTCTTTAGAAGAGATTGAAAGAAGCCCAGGTTACTTTTTGTTATCCTGCTCACCAGTGAACTGTTAACCACTCGTATGGTTTGGGCCAAATCCTGCCTTGCGCTTCATGGGTGGGAGGAAGAGTCCTGCAGCACTTTCATGTTGTGACGTAGTGGGGGTACTTGCGGGGCTGTAGTGGGGGTACTTGCTGGGCTGTGGTGACCTCTGCTGTCTGGAGCAAGACCCAGCAGGGAAAACCGCACTATGTAAAGGTGATGCCAAACTGGTTGAACCAGATACCCCCTATGGAGAGGAACAAAGGAAGGTGGAGGCTGCCCGGGCTGGGGGGCAGGGCTGGAGGAGAGTGAGTTTAGTGGTGGTCTGGGAGCATGGAGGAGACAGCCTAGGAAAAGGGGCTGGAGTTTAGGGGCCCAGTCTCCCCCATCTCAAGGGGGCCTGAGGCATCCTAGCCCAGTTCTGGGACCAGATTACATCTGTGCTGTGCTGTATCCTGGAGAGGCAATAAACGTCCTCTATTCCACCGGCTGGTGCAGTCTGTTTGTGCCATTTCGGGGTGCAGGAGACGGGGGACCCCCAACGCCCCATCACACATGTGGTAGCAGGTAAGTTGTATATCTAGCATTTAAGCCTGTGGTGTCCAACCAGCTCTGAAGCAGTAGTGAACTAGCCACACTCAACCAAGTAGCCACATTGTTCAAGCCAACTCACCACTCTCAACCAGCCAAATAGCCACATGTGACTAGTGGCTAGCATGTTGGATAGCACAGATTTAAGCAAATGCTTAGGTGGGGTTGAGCACTTAGGGTGAGCACTGTTGACCATCATGGCTCTAAGGACATAATATTCTGGTTAGGAGTCAGAGCTAGGCCTACAGCTGGCAGAAGCATGTGCACACACTCCCCCCTTCAGGAGAAGCAATAAGGTACACATGGCAACACTTTCCTTCTTGCCCCCCGCCCCCGGGCATCTTGTTCTAACCAGCAGGGTTTATCTGGGGCCATGTAGCGATCCTGCAGTGCTTTGCTATCCTTGCAGAGCTCTCCCCAGTTACAGTGAAGTTCTAATTGAGTTGTAGTTATGTGTGCATGGATGTCCAAGCATCTGCAAGGTGCACACACAGAACAGTGAAAAAAATCAGTGTCATTTGTCATAGGAAATGTGTAATTAAGCCTAAATACCGCAGATAGTGACCAGTCTGGTGTGGTGTTGGCAAAAAGTGACCAGTCTGCTGGGGAATTCCCTAAGCGGGAAGAGTGTGAGATTTCCATTAAATCCAGTAAAGCTCACCAGAGAAAGACCACTGCAGTTCCTAGGCCCTACCAAAAGTGTAAGTGGGCTTTGGAAGAAGGATTTATCCAATACAATCAGAACTAGAAGAGGCAGAGGGCAGGGAGAAAGGGCAACTTGCTTTGAGGACTCAAGGGGCAGAATGTGAAAACATCTGAGACCTGTCTTACTCTTTGCAAGCTGATTTGACCAATTCCTAGTCCAAGAGAGTTCCGTGACAAGTGTTTCTGATGAGCTGTTCTGCATTTGATTTGATCTGTTCTTCTGCAATGTGCAGCTGCACTTCAAGATATTCACTTTCCATAGTGACGAAAGGGGCTCTTCTTTCAGAATACTTATTCCACCTCCTTAAGAGGCAGCAGCTAGGTCAATGGAAGACCTTGCCTCCTCCTAGCACTGTCTAGGCCAGAAGTTAAATCAATTTAACTTTGTTGCTCGAGGGTAGGGATTTTTAATTCCCTTGAGTGACATAAGTGGGCCAAATTTAACTTTTGAGCATAAACCTGGTCTAAAAGTCATAGGAAAAAGTGTCAACTACAGTGTGCAAGGAGGATAATTATAGACCGATAAAGAATCTCACCATCCCTTTATGGGAAAGTTGTAGTGAATATAATAGACAGTCATAACTTTTCTCTTGAGTTTTGGGCCATTGTAAAGAATTTTAATAAGTTGTGCCTCTATTATAGAATTCAATAGACTGGTTTTAAAAAATCCTATTGGGAGGTTATTTGTCTAATGCTGGATTTTCTATAGCATTTGTGACTGCATATCTACGTGCTTCTCAGTCATTCTCTATTATAATCTATGGCTACGTCTATACTGCATTCTCTTGCACAAGAAAATATGCAAATGAGGCAAAGCGGTGAATATTGCCATGCCTCATTTGCATACCTAATGAGCCACCATTTTTGTGCAAGGGCTTTCTGCTTTTTCAAAAGAGAGCATCCACACTGAATAGACGCTATCTCACATTTCAGCTGTGATTACTATGGACGGAGTGGCCACCAGGGCACCTGTGCTTTTTCCTCTTTCCTCGTCTTGTGAAAGAACTCCCTCTTCCTCGTCCACACACGCCTTTTTCCGAAAGAGCTCTTTCAGAAAAAGGCTTCTTCCTTGTAAAAAGAGGTTTACCAATGTAAAGAACCCTCTGTTCTTTCGAATTTTTTTCGGAAGAACGCAATTGCAGTGTGGACGTAATTGAAGTTTTTTCGGAAAAACGGCTGTTTTTCCAAAATAACCTCTGTAGTGTAGACATACCCTTACTCAGCTTACTGGTCTCTGCCTTTCACCACTCCTTATAACACGTGTGCTTTTGGCCCAGTGTCTCCCGGGCTCAGCTATCTCATACCTTGGTTGCATAATGAAGGTTGTTTACAAGGGCATTGGAACAATCTGTATAATTGGGGAGTTCAGAGTCATTGCACCAAACAGTAAACCCTGTGCATAATGAAGCACCACTTCAAACCAGGGCTGCTACCTCACCCGCAACACGTTTAGTTTGAGCACCTCTGGTTGGTTGTTGTAATGGGGGAGAGAGGCAGCGAATGCACAGAGAATGAATAGCCGATGAGCAGTGTGAAAAGTACTATTTGTTTGGTTGAACCAGGAAAAAACACTTTGTTTGCTATTATAAAAATATGGTGTTGGCATTTTTTAAAAAACTTGATATATCAACATGAACTTGTATGGCAGGGTCCGGGAAATCTCTCTACATCTTCTACACCACAGGCACAAATCCTCTCCCCAGATGGTGTCTATATTGTGCCCGACTGCTCCATGGTGCATACAGGGGGCGAAGGTGCAAAGAGCACTCTACCATACTCCTGGGTACAGTCACATCCTTTGTGTTCTTTTTGGAGCACAAGACTGTTCTTTCCTCTGCTCTGATTCAGGACAACACAGTCATGTGCTTGACTTTAAACTAAAGTGCTGAAATGCTTTCGTGAATGGGGACCTATGTGCAAGATACCTCAAAGGGGGCAGGCAGAGGCAGGGCCATGGTCCCATACCTAAGCACAGCAGTCAGCAGAGCTAGCTGCGTGTACAGAGAGAGTTTGTCACATCCGTGAAAGGGTGTAATAGCAGCAGCTGCACTTCTGTACAACAGAGAACTTCAGAAGGAATTCTGCCTCTGTGGCTCCGTCTGACAGGGGGCAGTCTGTGCCTAAATGGATCTAAGTAGATTATTGAGACTCTGGACTGGAGGAGGATTCTACTGAGTCTGCATACAGCTTCTGCTGGATCTGGCACTTCGTGTGCACTTTCTTAATTCTAATGTGTTTCAGGTTTCTTGCAGACTTGTTATGTAGTTGAATTACCTATTTTAAACTTTTAACATCCCTGTGCACTCATTCAAAAGAGCAGTGAGAACAAATTCCCTAGAAGCTTTTATTTCTATTTTAAAAGGTAATTAAATGTTGGAATGAGGTTTAAAACGGGCAATTTTCACGTGACAGGCTTTTAAAGATCTCAGATGGCACACGAGAGAGAATGCCCTCTTCTCTCATCTCCTTGTTCTAGGTTGCATTGTCTCATTAAAATGCCCCTCTCTCCTAATCACTATTTCACAGTTCAGCCATCTCCAGCTACTGTGAAACAGCTGTGCAAAGGTCAAGTACAAGAGGGCAATCTGAAAAGAAAATCGCACCACAGCTCCCATGGCTTCCATCCACCCTGTTAACAAATTTACTGACACAGGGCATAATTTTTACTGACGCTGCCCATTTTTTTTTTAAACTGGTGCTGTCTCTTAGGACTCCACAGGGAGCAGACGCTGACATCTCACTTGACTTTGAAAAACTCGTCGTTCAAACACAACAGGGTTGAGCAAAGATTTGCATATTGTGTGTCCATATAGAGTGTTTTATCATGTTGAAATAATGATCCCATGCTACAACATTCAATTGTTAATTAATACGATGTGGTCCTCTTTCATCTTTTTATATTGGGTGTTTCTATAATTACAAGATAGGATGGGCTTGATCCAAAGTCCAGGATGCAAATGGCTGAGTTTGGAGAACTTTAGAGTTGGACCCAAAAGCTTGGGCCTGTCTTTGACTTTGATCTTGGCTGGAGCTCTGTGCGGATGGATCTCTGAACCCATGTGGCTGTCTGCCTGATCTCACTGCAGGGGCAGGCCCTCTGTTAGTAGAATTCCAGGGAGAGTGGCTAGCAGAGTTGGCAGTGCCCATCACTTACTGATCTGACTTCTGCTAGAACAGTGGTAGCTATAGAAACTCAGCCATAGCCACTATCTTAGTTTCTTAGTTTCTTGTCCTAGTTTCTTGTTCAGTTTTGTTGCTTGAATCTTCACCTTCGCCCAATTGTCTGACATTTCAGTCTTATATAAACAGACTGGTTTCTGTTTCAGTTTTTAAACCTGGCCACCAAGCTGTGCTCTGTGTGATTCACTTAATTTTTTTTTCTTTTTGCTGTTCACATTCCCTCTCTGTTGTTGACTATGACTGGAAAATAGGCGTACAAAGCATTTTGCATTCTCTGAATGCACCACACAGTAATTCTGCTGTCTGAAAACTCTGTAATGTCAATAATTGATGCACTTGAGAAGTGGTAATTAAATTAGTTAATTATGCTGGTAAAATTACATGCAATTATGTGACTGCAGGGTATGTTTAGTAAATTAGGCTTTCCCATACTCACTACATATTGTGGTGCCAATTTTGTTCCTTGATGATTAGGTAGCTTTTGATACTACTTAATTGATTTAATACCTGGATCTTCATTAGCCCTCGATTGCTATGCAATGTATGTCTGACATTTTTCTCTCTGGTATTTTACAGAGTATCGTTCATTCCACCCTCCCTTCACCCCTCCCAAAAAAGTCAATCCATGTATACACTTCAGGGAAAATGTTCTGTTCTACAAGAGTGTTCTGGTGACTTGCACACTGGTGTGCGACGCCAATCAAGTATTTGTCCCTGTACACTCTCTAAACCAAAACGACTGATTTCATTTATTTTTCTCTTGAAAGATCAAAATAAATTGGTGTCTGAAGAGAAATTGGTGTTGTGATAGCTGGCTTAATGAAACCTGTTGTCTTTTGGAAGGTGCAGTGAAAGGTTATTAAAAAGTGAGAAGAATTTGGAATAAAAATTTCTAGGGGGTCATTTCTGATTGGGTTCAGCCAACTGACAGAACCTTTTCAAACCAAAAATGTATGGAGTTCTTTGGTCACATTGGCTGAATATTTTGTTTATCTGAATTACCTTTCAACAGATGATTACCTTCAACTTGGCGATAAGTCCCAGAAACCTTTCCCAGCTCTACATGCCCATGCGCACGTGTTCTCTGTACTTTGCTTCATGGAATGACTGGAGCGTCTAGTCCCTTCCTGGGACATTAAGTGAAATAAAATCCCAGACATATGAGGGGTATGTGTGTGTGTGTGTAGTTGATGACAACTGCTTGTTTTAGGCTTCTGGGGTTGAAAAGCATGCAGCATTGCCTGACTTTAGCGGAGCCTGGCTTTAGCGGGGCCCAATTTTATTTTGTGCCAATATCTGGAACAGAGTGCCATCTGAGTGACCCAGGCAGATGGGAGAGTAAGGGGAGTATAGCGTTCTGTTAAAACACCCACCCTCCCCACCTGTTCAGGTCACAAAAACTAATCCTCCAGAGGGCACAATCTCCTGAAAACAACTTCCAAGCATTAGAAAATGATGAAGACTCACTGTCTAGTGCTGATGGAAAGCTTTTGGGAACTCCATAAACACACAGGAATAAAGGAGAATCAGCTTGCATAGCTGAGCTGCTGTGAGGGTCCGACACTGTTCTCTTTTCAGTATCTCACCAGAGTGCTATGGAATGTAAAAACAATCACTTATGCCAATACACAACAGGTGGTCCATACTAATGATGTACTAATCAGTAAACAGAGCATGGGTTGCGAGAAGAAACAGGAAAAGGTGCTCAGAGTCAGGTTGACAGTACTGTCATAGTTTTCTACTCTTGAAAAGAGAACATACATGTCTATTCTTGTGTCTGCCTTTCCTATCCAGGCTCTGGTTTAAGATGGGATAATGTTCACCCAATGGGTTGATAATCTATACTGCAGTACTTCTATTTAGAACTAAATTTTGTTTATACTATTTGATTTCTTCTCTGTGTTCTGACCTCGTCTCAGGGATATTTGTTGTGCAAATTCTCATTTTTCTGTGAAATATAGTTTTGGCCAAATACACTCCTTACAGTCTAAACACACAACTTGGCTATGTCTAGACTGGCATGATTTTCCGCAAATGCTTTTAACGGAAAAGTTTTTCCATTAAAAGCATTTGCGGAAAAGAGTGTCTAGATTGGCACGGATGCTTTTCCACAAAAGCACTTTTTGCGGAAAAGCGTCCATGCCAATCTAGACACGGCTTTGCGCAAGAAAGCCCCGATCGCCATTTTCGTGATCATGCCATTTTTGTGCAAAACAATAACTCATTGTCTACACTGGCCCTCTTGCGCAAAAGCATTTGCGCAAGAGGGCTTTTACCCGAACGGGAGCAGCATAGCATTTCCGCAAGAACACTGACAATCTTACATGAGATCGTCAGTGTTCTTGCGGAAATTCAAGTGGCCAGTCTAGATACAGACCTTGTGTTTAAACTTTACCGTTTAGACTACTTTGAATTGGTTCACCCCTTGATTTTAGTGGTTTTACAGTACATAATGTCACACGGAGCAATGGATAGGATGGATTCATTCCTAAAATATGTTTTGACACCCTGTACATGGTTATTGATTTTAAGAGCTGAGAATATAATGTTTAAGCATGGAAAATCCACACATTCTAAAAATGTAGATTTTTACAGAGTTGTTCAAAATTAGTTTACTAGAAGAAAAAAAATCTTGACCTTTAGAGGACAAAAATATCAAAGTTTATAACACTGTGCATGTGCACTGATTCTACACTGAGATTTGTAGAAACGCGATAGGAACTGCAGGATTTTGAGGGACTGTATGTTCTTATTCCAATAGTAGCAATCACTGTTCTATTTAATAAGCTAATACAGTAGACTTCCGATAATCTGGCACCTTTGGAACCTAGGTGGTGCCGGATTATTGGATATGCAGAGTATTGGGAGGTACTCCGGTGGGGGACAGTGTGGCGAGGGGCGAACCCTCCGCTGTTTTGCAGGAAGGCCGGGGGAAGCCCCGTGCCGCCGCCGAGAGTTTCCAAGAGGGGAGCAGGCTCCCCACTCCCCAGACTGCAGTAGTTACCCCCCTGCTCAGCGATAAGGGGCAGCACTGCGGGACCAACCCGTCAGCACCCCAGCTGCTCTGCTCCGCTACTTGTCCGCCACTGCTGCTGCTGAAACTGGCGAGTGGTGGACAAGTGGCGGAGCAGAGCAGCTGCTGCCGCCCCTCACTCCCCTGCTCGGTGATAACTACTACAGTCTGGGGGATGGGGAGCCCGCTCCCCTCTCCGAAACTCTCAGCAGTGGCACGAGGCTTCCCTCGGCTTCCTGCAAAATGACAGAGGGTTCACCCCTCACGGCGCCATTTCCCGCCAGCAGCTCCAATTGTCCGGCTGGCTGGAGCACTTCCGGGTTCCAGTTGGTGTCGGACTATCGGGAGCGCCGGACCACTGGATGCCGGACAATTGGAGTTTTATTGTAAATATATTTTGGAAAACCTCAGTTGTGTCTTATGATAAGAGCTGCTATTAAATGTTAAGGAGGGAAGCAAAGCAGAACAAACAAAGGAAAAACCTTTTGCAACAATTGTGCATATTTGGAAGGAAAACTACCTGTCCCCCACCTCTAGATTTCTTTGGGTCATGATCTTCTGTGGACTTTTAATAGCCCTGCCACGGTGTCTGCTACAATACCACCTGCCTTGTATGGCAACCTTGAACACCCATCGATGTTGCGTTCAATTTTCATTTGTTCACAAATGACAAACAGGAAAGATCAATTGTAAAATATTTCCTGTAGAATGGGGCTAAGGAGATGGATAGGAACTTTCTTCATAAGAAGCTCGACTTAGAGAATTATGAAGTACATCTAAAATACTCTATCTTTATATGGCACATTTGTGTTAGCAAAGCTGGCATGCTACCTTGTCAGCTGGCGTAATGCCATCCCAACAGATGGGAAGGACTAGAAGCAGCCAAGAGACCATGTATGAGCATCAAATATATGTGTTGAGGGCAGGATCCCTAGGCAAGAGTGTTGAAATGTCTGTTTGTCCTGTGCTTCTGTGCCTGTCATTAAAGTGATATGCCATTACTATTCCTACTCTTAACTGGATTACCTGCAGGGGGATCAGACCTATCTTCCTCATCCAAGGAAATATGAACTTCTGGATCTATTGAAACATCAGTATTCTTTAGGGCATGGAGAGAATTCTAGGGAATACCAAGGTGAAGTTATGCATGTGTTAAGTATTTAGATATTTTTAACTAGTAGCTTAAATATACTGGGCCAAATCCAGAGACACTGTGTGAGTTAGACTCCCTGAAGCCTAATTATACCCTTATATTAAAATGAGTAAATGTAAAGAATTCTAGCTAGTAGAACTTACATACTGAATAGCTATTAGTCAACAGGCCAGAATCCACTGTGGTGAACATGGTATAAATGCCCCAATAGATTAGCGTGGACTGGCAGTCAAATGGGAGTTTTCAACTACTAGGGTTTAAGAGTACATAAGGCCACATCTATACTAGGGGATAAGTTCGAATCAAGATATATAACTCCAGCGGGAGTCGATATATCTTGATTCAAAGTTTCACACCATCCCTCCTGTGAGAGATCGACAGGAGAAATGCTCCTGTCAACTTTCCTTACTCCTCATGAAGAGTAGGAGTCCTGGCGCCAATGGGGGTGCCCTCAGCATCAGATTTAGTGGGTCCTTACTAGATCCACTAAAATGAACACCAGAAGATCGATCTCTGGAGCATCAATCTGCAGGTGAGTATAGATGTGCCTAAGTTACTGTAGGTCTCCTCAGTTTTAGTGCACTCTTTCTTACAGCTTCTTTCAACTACTCAGTATGTACGTTACATCAGCTGGGATTCTTGTGCCACTCCCATTGCTCTGAGACCTAATACAGGTGGGGACTATACCAACAAGAGTTTGGGACTTGCAGTTCAGAGATCAACCCAAAGTTGTCAGTGGCAGCAGAGGCATTTATACATTAACGAAGCCAGCACTTTATCGGTTCACATGTGGAATGTTCTCTTTACAACCAGGGTATTTTGGCAGGTGGTGGTGGGTCTTTTTTCAATAAAAGATAAAATTTTGCTGAAGTTGAAGCCTGTCATCTGGAAAAGCTGCCTACTTGCCATACTTAAGTGGATCAGTGAATTTTTCAAGCTCTGGTGGGATTGATCTAATCCAGTATTTCTCAGTCATCTGTGGACCCACTCTGAGAAAGCTGCGACTAGGCCACTCTGGTTTGTTTACTTACTGCCTCTGCAGCCATGGAACATTGTGGTTCCCATTGGCTGTGGTTCACCATTTGCGGCCAAGGGGAGCTGCGGGATACAGCGGCCCAGGCCACGCTGCTTCCTGCACCTCCCATTGGCTGCAAATGGCAAACCACAGCCAATGGGAGCTGCAAGGCTTCGTGGCTGCAGAGGCAGTAAGTAAACAAACCGGTAGCAGCTTTCTCAGAGTCGGTCCATGGACCACTTTGAGAAACACTGATCTAATCTAATCTGTTTAATTATATTCTCATACCTAATATCTTATCACCTTTACTTGCCAGTGGATATCTTGAGTAAGTTGGTGTGCACAACACTATATATGAGACTATATTACATTCTGTCAATTTTAGTTAATAGTACTACAGCTAAACTGATGATGTTTGAATGCACGTTTTTTTAGGTAGTGGCACGACTAAGTGATTCCGGTCCTGATAAACATAAAGCAAATTGTTGCCTGTGTTAAATAGCTCTTGTTTGTCTGGAAGGCTCAGGAGACTCACAATAGGTTCCGTTTTTCCCTTGGTCATCGATTTGAGTCTTCAGATGATAGTTTATTGGCTCATGCAAATCAGTTGGTCTCCATCCAGTTCCTAACAGGCAGGTGTATAGAGATATAAAAAAATAACCACTGTCGTCATCACCACCACTGCCAGCACTCTTGGAAGAAAGGCTCCAGATTGTAGAGATATGAAAGTGGCTGTTGCTGAAGGATTAAATCAGATCAAATACTAGAAGTGGCCTTTCTGCTGAAGGGAATTTTAACAGGAATTCAAGTCTTCATAAATCTTAGCAAAAAGAGTTTCGTCACTACAAAAGGTGGATTTTATCAGGTCACCAGAAGCAGAAATATTCATAACCCTGAGTGGTCCACTTTCCTTCCTCCACTTATTCTATTTAAACAAGACAAAACAAAACTTTTTGTTGTTGTTGTTGTTGTTTGTAGTCTGGGACACCCTGGCTTGATTATATTTTATTTCAGCATTAGAGCTGTATGAGGAAAAGATGTTTCATTGAATACATTACATCATTTACATCATTTGAATGCATCTGACAAAGTGATTTTGACCTATAAAAGCTTATGCCCACATAAATCTGTTAGTCTTTATGATGCCACAGGACACTTCATTGTTTTTCCATCATTTACACTTATCTGCACTGAGAACACAGTCAGATACAACTCCCTTAAATCGAACAGAAAAATAGTTTAATTATCTGTCATGCTCTGCCCAGACTTCTCAAGCATCAGTTTGATTTCACAACATCACAACAATCCACCTCGATGCCTAAAGCTCCATATATAGCACCACCAAACCCAAACTGTCTTAACAACAAGCTTTCCACCAATACATCCTTGTCACTTACATTTCAAATTATAATTAGTGCCAACAGCTGCAGACAATGTTCCTTTTGAAGCAAAAATGTAGCTGCTGGATGCCTAGCAATGAAAAATGAATGTGAACACCAGGACACCACAAAGAGTAGGTACAACACAATTATATGTTTGTTTACGTATGCCACTCCTAATCCATCACAACTTGTCTATTATTAGAACCGAGTTCAAAGATGGTTCCATTAGACTGAGTATAAGTCTTCAACTCAAACTCAAAATGCTTGTTTTCTGTTTTAGCTCCTCTTTCATCTTAGTTCCTTAATGGTTCTTGGCTTCCTCTCTCTAATTCCCTCTCTTCCTGCTAATGGAGTTAATCATGAATGCCGAAAAGGCAGGTCATTTTTGGGTGTTAAACTGGATCTATCAAATGTTGAATGTTCTGAGATCTAGCTGGTTAGCTGCCTGATTACTTCTATGTATATTTATAGTATGTGCGCATATCTAGGCTTGCTTAAGTATTTCATCATCCAAATAACCTACAACTTGGTGGTTAGTGCTCTAGTCCTTGTTTTACCTGATCTTTGGATGCTATACTTCAGGGGCACCAGCAGCCTCTGCGGGCCCCTGGGCAAGCTGCAGGAGGGAAGGGGGAGGGGAAGAGGACCTCATTCTCCTGGAAGGGGTGGGGCCTTGGGAAGATGGGGTGGGGCAGCTAGCCCTCTGTACTACCCAGAGGGTGTGTCTAGACTACATGGCTCCATCGACGGAGCCATGTAAATTAGTTTATTCGGCATAGTCAAAGAAGCGGGAATTTAAATAATCCCCACTTCATTAAAATAAACATGGCCGCCACAGCTGATCCGGCACAACGCGGCAGTCTAGACACTGTGTGGTTGACAAAGGAAGGCTTCAATCCTGCTACTTAGGTGGAACAAATGATCCCATGTCTGCATGAGAATCAAGGCTTGGGAGAGGGCTAGATGGCTGAGATTAAACTGGATCTGTTCCAAAGGCTCAACAATCTGGAATTTGTGAGCTGCTGTTATGCTAAGGTCAGTACAGTGTTACCAGTGTAAATTGTTGGTGCCCAACTTTACAAGCGGCTGAGCGCCCCCAGCTGTTGTTCCCTTCAACAGGAAAAGACTGTGCTCATCACCACACTGGATCTGATCATTGGATAATTCAATTCTGTTGCTATTGCTTCCTCTTTTTGGTATAGGTTTCAGTACTGCCAACCCTAAACCATAAAAATCATGAATCAGGCCCCCCAAAAGCATGAGATTAGCTTAAAAATCATGAGACTTTACAAATGGAAAATTAGTAGTTCTGTTTCCTTCTTTTTCAGTTTTTGAAACTTTCCAGGGGCACTTGGGTAATGTTTCCCAGATTTTCTTTGCAACCATTGCTGTTAAATGAAAGCTGTGATTTTTGTGTCATCGTTACTTAATGCCCCAGCTCATGAAAACTAAAGCATGATATAAAATGAGTCACAGTAAAATTGTGAGTAGTGGCACATGCTTTTTGCCCCTCTCCAGTTGTGTTCTGTCAGTTTCTCAACACGTTTTAGAGACATGCTATCATTTTTAACTGATTCATTCTAAAAAGCTACATAAAATGAGATATATTCTTACATTAAACTTTTGAGAACTTAATTACCAGTCAGACTTGCCCATCCAAAATGTTGACCCCAATCTAAAATGTGTTACATATGTTAATCTGTTTGTACTTGTAAAAAGAGTTTATGTATACAGATCACTAGTGTGGACCTTTCTCTTTGTGTGTTTTTAAAGAGGAAAGATTTTTGTTTCTTTGCGTAAGGAATACTTTCATTTTACAGTGTATCAAAAGTAACCCTAACTAAGCCATATAAAGGCATATCACATCTTTAGACTTCGTGACTCACTTATTTCTTGATTACATGCCAAACACAAATTCCAGTTCTTTGTGTTTTACTTACAATAACATTAGTGTTTAATTCTACCGATTCAATCAAAGCTACACTTAATATAAAGAAAACAAATTCTTTACTTTATAGCCACATTAAATACTTTCTCCTAAAATGCTTTTGGGGAAGGTTTTTTTTTTAATTTATGGATTTTCACAATGTGAGAGACTTTGTTTTGGTTTTAGTGCTTGGTATTTATAGTCGTGGAATGATCATTTTCTGCTTGATTTCACACCAAGCTCTCTCAAAACTAGTTGTAATAGTTCCATGCTCTAAATCTTTTTCTTTCTATCATTGCTTTTGCAATATATTATGCTTTATATTCTTAAGCTATTAACTATGCACTCAGTTAATGATTTGTTCTGGTGGTTTTTTTGAGTTAGAGTATCTAAATGTATACAATTGACTTGTCTGATTACAAATAAAATATATAAACCTAACAATGAAGGAAGTAGCAAACAATAATTCCAATAAGACTGCATGAGTCAGGTCAGAAAACAATGTAGCATTTTTATTTTTATTTTTAAAAATAACTTTCTTTTTGCCAAATAATTAATTTTGATGATTATTGGCTGTTTATTATCATTATCTTTTTTCTAGGGAAGATGGAAAGGAATAAATGCTTCTGATATATATTCACCACCAGTCAGACGCCTGTGTTTAGAGGATTTTGATAATTACTTGCAGGCTATTTTCTTTGACCTTTGGGCCCAGTTCAGTTTAGAGATGAGCCGGTGCACAGCTTTTATATTCCCTAAGGCTGTTCAAATGCACACTGTTTCCAAGAAGTCAGTGAAATGACTGTAATCCACTTTCACCACAGGAATGCACAGCTGCCTCCACAGCCCCTTTATACAGGAAGTGCTCTTGCCTGTATAGACAGGAGAAATGGGATGAGGGAAAGAAGGCAAGCACTAGACACCCGATTCATTGGATAGCAGGGATTCGTGATCAGAAAAGTCACACCAAGCACTGGCTTAGAATAACAGGAACTGCACAGAGCTTTCTATGTTGCCATAGCACCCTGGGGGAGCATGGGCGCCATTGCAACAGACATCCAGTCCAGTCTGTCTTTGGGTGGCCACACTGCCGTCTCTACTATGGCCGTTCAAAAAAGCTTATTAAACGAGAGTAGTGTAAAGCCTTGCACCATGTTCTGGGTTGTCAGCCTTAAATCTAGAAGTAACAGAACCTATATCAGACCTTTTGTTTGATGGTTCTCCAAATATCTGAGCCTGCTTCCAACCACCAGCTGGCTACCAATGTCACATTTATGTAGATGAACTGAGTCTTTCTAGGGTTGCCAGGTGTCCAGCATTGACCTGGACAGTCTGGTATTTTCATCTCCTGTCTGGTATAGAAATTCAGAAAATACCGGACACTTAAAGCGTCCGGTATTTTCTGATTTTTTTCCCTGCCAGGAGGTGAAAATACCGGACATCTGGCTACCCTACCACACACTCAGCAACCAGGCCCAGATCCCAGACTCCTCCCCCTGGAACTCCCGCCAGACCCTCCCGGATGCCCTCCCACCCGCCCCCCCGCCCCCACCCCCACTTACCTGGTTCCGCAGGGTTTTGTCTTGTGGCTGGAGCAGAAAAACAAGTTTGCTCGACAACTTTGGTCTCCCCCTTTTTTTTTCCTCAACAGCATTTTTTTCTGTTTTTTTGGGAGGAGGCGGGAGGGGAGGTGTTCTGTATTTTTGGTTAAACCATCAGGCAATCCTATGTTTTTCTGGCTAGTTCAGATATTTGTTTGCTAACAAATCCTACAGATTCCACGCTGTCTGCACCACCTACAGTCTTAACAATCTATTGTTTTGGGCCTGATCTGCACTGAGTTTCCACAAGGAGGTGTTTCAGATAGCCAGCACACAATTTTAAACTTGCTAGAGTTAAAATACATTATTTGCAGGTTAGCATGTAAAATAATACGGAACCTGCCATCATTGAATGTTTCCTGGGTTTCATTCAGCTGCTAAACAAAGCAGTATTCAGTTGGGAGTTTAAAGTCCAGTATTTTTAACAAAGTAGAGCTGCCAACCTTTTACTTCCCCATACTGCAAGTTTGTTTCTGATGACATTTTGTCAATGGAAGAAGATATTACAGCAGCATTTTCTGGAAGCATGAAAATGTATCTATAGTTGTTTTCTTTGCTTCTTCGTTTTCTCTATTCTCACTATTGTGTCTTTCTACTGTATTCCAGTGTACCGATTAGATAATAGACCTTTTAAAATAGCTTCCTTCATACAAAGTGTCCCCAAATGCTTTCCAGAGTTGAACAATAATCTTACAAAGGCAAATAACAAATACTAGTGTGGGGTAGGAGGAGAAAGGAAAATTAAGAGATGCAAACACTAGGGGTATGTCTAGACTACATTTAAAAAAAAAACCTGCCCTTTTTTCAAAAAAACTTCACCTGCATCCACACTGCAATTGCTTTCTTTTGAAATTAAATAGAAAGAACGCAGGGTTTTTTTCGACATTGGCAACCCTCAAATGACGAGGAAGAACACCTTTTTTGAAAGAGCTCTTTTGAAAAAAGGCGCGTGTGGATACAGAACAGGGACATTTTTTGAAAGAAGTGGCAATCGAACAAAGCACAGGTGCCCTGCAGGCCATTCTGTGAATAGCAATCAGGGCTTTCTTTCGAGAGAGCGTCCATGCTGTCTGGACTCTCTCTTTCAAAAAAGTAGATTGCTTTTTTGATCCGGTTTTGATGTGTGGATGCTCTCTTTCGAAAGAAGCTTGCAGTCCAGACATAACCTAGGGGGAAAAGAGATATTTTCAGATTAAGTTACATGCAAACATAGGGAAAGATGGAGAGCAGATGAGGTAGAAAGATACAGGCAGGCAAGTGAGCAGAAGAGAGCGTTTTCAACAACAGACCTAGGAATGTGTGAAGAGACAGAAAGGAAGCTAGTGCTAGCTGAGTACGAAGGGACAGAGTTCATCAGATGGGTGGGAGCAAGTTCATGGAGAGTTTTTAAAACAGGAAGTCATACTGGAACTGGTTCCTGTTTGGACAAACAGAAAGCCAGAGGAGTTCAGTATTGTCAGCACCAAATGTTCCCCCCCATTAATTGGCTTACACATTCCAAGATTTTTTAAAAAGAAACATTAGATGCTTTTTATTTGCCATCTAATTTGTGAGTCTTTAAGGTTTATGCTTTGTAAGTTATTCTCTGCAATCATGAAGATTTGAAACTTTAAAAAAATAAAAGCTGGGAATTCTGTATAATAACCCCACACTGGAAGCCAGGAATTTAAGAGAAAAAAATCAAATAACATGAGACTAGTGATAAAATGGCAAGAGTTGGCCACACTGGCTGTTGGAGAATTAGAGCGTTGTGGATGCATTTCTTTGAACAGGCAAGAAGGTTGGCATGCTGCATATCCCAAAGCTTGGGGATATGGGAGTCAGTTCCACAGATACTCAACTAAAAAGGTGGAAACTTTGAAGAGCTCTAAGGAAGCAACATAAACATTTAGTGGGGTCATCTCCTGGGAAATTGTGACATGGCAGAGCAATTTTCCAGTTTTTAAGAAGGGTTGAAATATTGCATATTATATATCAACTCTGTTAATAGGCTTGTATTACGTTCATGTCATAGCAGTGTCCGGACACCTGAAAAGGTTAGTGAATTTAATCTCACAGCTCCCTTGGGAGGTGCGAAATTACTACTTCTATTTTAGAGTTTAGGAAACTGAGGCCCACCATCACACAAGAAGTCTGTGGCAGAGGTAGGATCTAACCCTACATCTACTGATTCCCAGTCTGGTATTTAACCAGAGGACCAATCTTGCTCTTTCTTAGGGCATGTCGACACAGCAGGGCTAAAGTCGGAATAAGCAATGAAACTTGAGCTATGTCAATTGGGTCGCGGAAGTTGAAATAGCTTATTTCGGCTTTTGGTGCTGTCTGCGCAGCGGGAAGTTGAAGGAAGAACACTCTTCCTTTGACATCCCTTACTCCTAGTGAAATGAGGGTTACAGGAGTCAGAGTAAGAAGTCCCCCAGCTCGACATTCTTCTAAATGAATGCTGGCAGTGTAGACACACACTATGTTACTTTGGAATAATGTCTGTTATTCTGACTGCTGCGCAGACATAGCCTTAGGCATTATAAAATGTTATATATTAAATTATAAGCTGCCATCCCAATGGCAGGGTTAACTGCAGCTGGTCTCTCTGAGGATACTGCCTCAGGTGTCAGGCCTTGTGTCTTGACCTTTCTGCGGTGGAATTCTGCCATTCTCCCACATTTAGATTGTGCTCTGGGCTGCAGTACCCTGTGTATCAAGCAAGGTTATCTAGCAGGTCCAGCTGGATTTGGTACCTTTTTCTTCCCTTCAGAAGACTGACCAGTGATGAATAGACAACTTTCTTCAACCTAAAGTTCTTATTTTAACTGTAGAAAGAACACATATGATAAATCATAATTTTAAAACAATCTCCACATGTCTGTCTCTCACCTAAAACTCAAGTTTTTCCACTGTAACATAGGCAAGCGTAGCTTCTTCTGCCACAGTAGTGAGTAGTTGTCTGAATTCCCTGAACAACCTCCTGATCACACCCTGTTCTCTTGAGCATTAGTCCTGATTCAGGATTTTTTTTTTTTAAATTGCAAGTTTTTGCACTGCTCTGCTCACATTGCTGCTTTGTCTGAATGATACAACCATTGTCTTACTCAGTGTTCTCTTCTATTTACACATGTTATTTTAATTCTTCTTGAACCTTTCTGCATGTTTAATTTATCCTGTTTCTTCCACTTCATTCTTTTTTACCAATTTTGTCCTTTTCAAACTTTCCCCGAGACCTAATCATGAGCCCAGATCAGCAAAACTACACATGCATACTTAAACGGAGGTGTCTTATCTGCAGTTTTGCAAACTCAGCTCAGCTATCAGTATAGTAATTTTCTAAATCTCTGCCATGTCAGGAATTATTTGCCCAACATATCACTTCCATTATTCTCTTCAGTTTACACATAAACATCCCCTGGAAGATTAGGATTTAGTTACTATTTTTATTTTATTAAAGGTAAAAAAGAATATTTGACGGCATAGATTGTGCCATGGTCTATTTTTGAGTCAAACTCTGCTGTTCAAAACAAGCCCAGAGATACATATGGAGGCCGTTCCTGTGTATCATCAATAATGTTGATCTATGGTTGGGCTATTTTTTTTTTATAATGTTGGTGTAGGCAGCATGCTGATGGGAGTTAGACTCTTTCCCAAGCTGTCCAGGTTTCAAATCGCCTGTTTAATAAATGAGACTTGTTTGTAGTTAGAGAGAGTTGGTAGTGGCAGCGCAAAACAATCCTGTCTCCCGTATAAAAGGAGCTTTCTGAAGGGAGCGGATAATGTTTGCAGAGGATGTTTCTATGCAGACAGCCCACCAGAGTCTCTGCAGCAAGCTTTAAACTAACATCAAAGTGGATTCGTTGCTTTTAACCGTCTGTGAGACAATGGTGATTGCAAACCTGCAATCAAATAAACATTTTCCATATGGACTATGTTTCATCACCTCTACTGTGCACAGCTTTTCGTTTTGAGCTACATTTTGAAACAAGGTGGTCCAAAACCTCTATGCACAAATGTTAGTGCAATTGTGTTTCTTATGTAAGTTGTGCATGTGACTTGTTCATATGTACAGTCCTTGCATCTGTACATATGATGGGTCTTTGGATGGGGTGTATAAATGTAAGTGCTATTTCAGTAAATGAGCATTCATTTAAGAGCACAGTTGTGTGTATAATTTTATTACAAGTCTATGTGCACCCACTGAAAACTTCACTCTGGAGGTCTAATTATAGTGATACTATGCCAGTGACGGGCAGTCTGCAGTCCATGGGCCGAATGCAGCCCATCAGGGTAATCTGATTGTGGCCCATGAGACATTTTGCTGATGTTGACCATCTGCAGGCACAGCCACTCACAGCTCTCAGTGGCCACCGTTCACTGTGCCTGGCCTATGAGTGCTGTGGGGGCAGTGCCTGCAGAAGAAGAGGCCATGAGGACATGCTGGCCGCCACTCTCCGCAGCTCCTATTGGCTGGGAATGGTGAACCACAGGGAATTGTGAATGGCTCTGCTTACAGACTGTCAACATCAGCAAAATGTCTCACAGCCCATAATCAGATGGTGGGGGGCAGCAGGTTGCTGTACAGTATATCCTATCACCACTCTTATTTTGTCTTGTTAATACTAGCTTCAAACACTTCTCTTTCTGGTGGAAATTTTAATATATCTAATCTCAGGGACTGTCTCTGCTTACAGTCTTGTAGAGATGTCATTGGAGATGCTGCAGCTGCTCTGCTATAGCACTTAGTCAAGACACTCCCAATGCTACTGGAGAGCTTCTCTCATTGGCACAGGGACTCCTCTTCCCTGCAAGACAGTTGTTATTCTGACAAAAGGAGTCCTCCCGTTGACATAGCGCTGCCTACACTTGGAGTTGGTGTTGCTTAGAGGTGTGGATTTTTCCCAACCTGCGCAATGTAGTTATCCTGACATGGTTGTAGACCAGGGCTCACTTTCAACCAATGATGAGCATATTTGGCCCATTATTGGACTGACACAATTTATATTGTGGGGAACATGTCACTCGGGTAATATTCAGATCCCAAATCTGAGCATTTTGTTTCTAAAACCGGAAAGAACAGAATTTCCTTAGCTTACTGCACTCTTGAGCATTGGAAGCCTGTGTAATAACAGTGCCACATAATGACAGATACCATACCAATACATTATTTAAGCGTTAGGTACGGTGTAAGTCACACAGCATTCATTTCTGATAGGAAGTCATTTATGTTAAAGGAAACGTTTAACCTGCTTATGCTTCCTTACTCTCTGCTTGTCATATTGCATTATTATTGAGTTGAGTAACAGTAGTTAGAGAAACTTGTAATTTGGCTGTGAAACTGTATTGCTGCAGGATGCTATTGAGGCCAAGGATTTAACAGGATTATAATAGGGACAGCACATTTTTCTGGATTACAAGAATATTCAGCATTGCAGCAGTTAATGTTAACAACTTTGAGAAGGGTTTTTACCAGTCTCAGACTTTTAGGAATAAAGACCAGCTTAAGAGGCATACTACCCCAAATCTTTCCACTAGTGGGGATATGCTTGAACTTTGTTTTTGGAAGCACCCCATACTTGCCGCTGCCAGAGACCGGATACTGGAGTGGATTTGATGGACCAATGGTGTGATCAAGGACAACAATGCCCATCTTCTTAAAATGTTATTTTTTTTACACTTTCATTCCTCAGGGATTATCTGGTTCTGACACATTTTGTTTATTTTGAAAACAATTAACTAGCATTTCTAAGGAGATATGTTGTATCTAGCTAGGTGCAGAGAGCACTACTCCAAATTGTATTTGTATGTTTTTTTCTGTAGCATTGGATCCAGGTACTACAATCTCCAGAATGTGCCAGGGTGGTGAGAGAAGGGAGAGTGAAGAGAAGGAAAGTGTGAAAATGTGAGAGGAATACATTTTACCTTTGCTGTTATCAAGCTACCTGAGTCTTCCTCAAGCGGTTCAGTACAAAATGAATTGTTGCTGAGTATAAAAGAACTGCAGAGAGACAGATACCTAACTAACCCAAGTGCTTCATGATTCCTGCTGCTGTGACCTGCTGTTGCTGCCCCAGGGAGGCTTCACAGCCTGAATGCCTGCTGCTATCTGCAACTGCACCTTGCTGAGAAGAGACATTTAAAGGAGCAATATCTCTTTTCTCATAGTGCTCTTTTTTCCCAGCTGGCACGTTCTTCTGCTGTTCTGAGTATCCCAGCTGCATCACAAACATAGTAGCCCCAGGGCCAACCAGCCATTTTTTGTAAGCAGAATTTCTAACCAGCTGATTCTTCTTGCTCAGTTCATCAGATGTCTTCAGCTTGCTTCCACATTATTACCATGACGCAAGTTCCACCCCTGATGTGCTTCCTGCCTATCCCAGGAAATCATGTTAGCAGATTCTGGTTTGCCTTGCACTATAATTCCCAACCAACTCAACACTATTTGCCATCTCCCAAACTGATTTGGATCCCCCAGACACCTATCTTAGAAGGTATGGTGGATCTCCTATCCCAATCAATGGCTATTTTACAGTTTCCCTCAAGTCATAAGGTAGTATTGCCCAAGGGAAAAAATAGAGATAGCACAAGGGGACTTTCTATTTTAGGATGGAATCATCAAAGACAATATTAGATTCTAATAGTACAGAACCTATCCTGTAAATTGAAAGTAGACTACAATCAGGAGTTGTCTCTGACTCCCAGATGTTTTCACTGGTATTACAGATGTTGCATAAAATATACATCTAAAACCCCAATGTAATACCTGTATAGACTAAACTGTGAAATGTACCAGTGTCACTGAGATAACTGTTGAGGAGATTCTGAAACTATTCAGAGCAGATATTATTGAACAGATTGATTCATCAGAATGGATTTCTCCTGTTCTCGCTAGGAAGCCTAAAGGCATGTTGTGACTTCTGGGAAGATCAACACTGTGGAAGTCAATCTTCCGGCATTTGATTTATGGGGTCTAGTAAGGACCCTCTCAGTTAAACTCGGAGGCCACCCCATCAACTCCAGAACTCCTTGCATTTGTGAGGAGTAAGAGACGGCAACAGGAGAGTTTCTCTTATTGACTTCTCACCATGAAGCTGTCCCAGAAAATCAGTGCAAGGTACATTGAGTCCAGCTACTTAATTTGTGTAGCTGGAGTAGCATATCTTGCATCAGTTTTCTGTGCCAGTATGGACTTGGACTAATGTGTGAGCGTGAGAGATCTAAACTCCAACATTTTTATGAACTTTCATCCACCACACAATGTCAATGAAATGCTGTTCACCTTGAAGCAGGCAAGAATAAGTATGAGCGTTGATTTATCTTCAGTTTACAACTAGGTGTTTTTAATAAAAGAATCTCGAAAGTACACAGCTTTCATCATTCCAAAAGGTTTGTTGTCATTTAAATGGATGCCATTTGGGTGGGCCTCTGCATCATCCATGTGGTAGAGAAGATAAAGTACTTTTGGGCATAAAGACTTGAATAGCTAACACGTGGCCTTACAAGACAATGATTCTAGAACATTTGCAACCACATAGACACATATTACATGAGCTGTCCCTTGTAATTAATAGATTGGGGAAACTGACCTTATGTTGTACCTACAGTTCCAAGTGTATGGTATGATTCACCTGGCACATGAAGGACAATTAGGAATGAGTCTGGTTTTCACCTTGGACCAGAGGACATTGATGCCACTGAAAGTGATGATGGAGTGCCTATGGTAATAGGAACTGCTCCACTGTCTACATCCATTCTTGTCTCTTCTGGTATTAGTAGACGTGTGGGACAAAGGAGACTGGTAAAGTTTGGAAGATTTTGTTATTGGACTCAAGTGATGGATGGAAAGTGACTTTCACCTTTTATTATGATTATTCTGAATTAGAAGTGTGTTGTTTTTCTAGTAGTGCAGATACTTCCCCCAATTTTTATTTGTAAGTTTGTTCCTAGGGAGTTTCTGTAGCTTAGGGTCCAGAATGTACAATTTCCAGAATGTGCTAGAGGAGAGAAAGATGGGAGAACTAAAGACATAATACACGCTTTATGAAAGAACGAGAGGACTAAACCTTATCTTTACTGTTACCTAGCTTCCTGAGTCTGTCTCAAAATGGTTCAGGTTCAAAAATGTGCTTGTGAGTAAATCCTGTGCTGGCATAAACTCTGTCTAATTTTTTGGACTACGATAATGGATACTAACTGGCTGCACTTGTTGTTCCAATAACTGGACATCTTAACAGAACCACATAAAGGGTAGACATGAAAAAAACCCACCTACATTTACTTCTGTGTGCTGAATTTATGCTTCAGATTTTATGCATGAAAAATACCCACAGTACCAACTCTCCCTGGCATAGCCAGGTGTATTAACACTCCGGAAACCTGTTTTTAAGAGAAACACTGGAAAATGCACCCATTCCCCATGCTTCAGTGATGCTCAATTGTTCTCTAACATGTATTTATTTATCTACATAGTTCAACATTTCACGTTGTTTTAACCAATTCGTTGGAAAAATGTATTATCGCAGCATAGGAGATAATGGTCAGATCTGACAAGATAACCACAATACTCTGACAACCTGGTGGTTCACAATAATAATAATAATAATAATAATAATAATAAATTAATAATTAATAAATACTTAACTCTTGTTTATACTAATTCTCAGAGTCTTTAGGAAGAAGGTGTTATCATTATACCCATATTATAGACTGGGAAACTGACTACTTGGAAGCAAAATGACTTGCCCCAGGTCACCCAGTGCCAGATATAGAACCCAGGTGTCAGGAGTCCCAGCCCAGTGGTCTGTCCCCTAGGATTGACTCCCTGTCTTACAGAAATGAGTCCATCCACTACAGATGGACCTTGCTGAAGTTTACTAAGGCTACGCCTACACTGCAAGCTTTTTGTGCAAGAACACTTGTTCTTGTGCAAAAACTTGCGGAGCGTCTACACTGTGTGTTCTTGCCCAAGTAAATTTACAGCAAACCATTGGAAGAGAGGGCTTCTTGGGCAAGAGTTATTTCTCTCCCCATGAGGAATAAGCCCTCTTGTGCAAGAGCTCTTGCGCAAGAAGGCTGTGTGACTTCAGAGCTTTCTTGCACAAGAGAGTATCCACACTGCCATGGACGCTCTTGCGCAAAAGCACATCTCTTGTGCAAAAGCACACATCAGTGTCGACGCACTCTTGTGCGAGATCTTTTGCACAAGAACTCTTGTGCAAAACAGTTCTTGTGCAAAAAGCCTGCAGTGTCGACATAGCCTAAATGTTTAGCTAAGTCCCCCCCCACCCTCTTCACTCCCTATTATAATTGTTTTTGCATGTTTCTGCTTGTCTAGTTTCTGGCTGAGGCCAGCAATAGAAGAGCTGAGGTGCTAGAAGAATATTTCATTTTGCAACTTCACGCAGTCCAGATAGGAAAGATACACTTTTGACTTTTTGGGAGCTTATTCTCATAGATTCTGAATTCTGAACTGTAGGCCACATTGTTTCAAAGTAGGTGCACAGGAACTTTATGAAATCCGTATTAGTGATTGCCCAATAGTCTGCCTGACTGCTACCCCTTTGATCACTGGGCTCTCATCTGATCCAGTATTTAAAAAGCATGGATTACAGAGAGTCTGCCAAAATAATGGTATGCTTATTCTGATTCGTTGGTATATGCCTATGTATTTGCAGTTTCCTTTTGTTAAGGTCTGAGCTTTGAAGATTTCAGGTACTATATCAATAATTAAGTGGGTGAAATGCTGCCATCCTCCATCAAAACTCAGATTCAATCAGAGTTTTGCCTATAAAGGTTGCAAGATTTGGTCTAGTAGTATCATTTCTACCTCCTCTTATGCTTGTGGACAGACAAGGGTGTTGTTGTGCTAGATACACATCAGAGCATAGCAGACCAGGAGAGCAGAGAGACGAGTCACTGCAGTGTGCTTGGCTACCCCACAGTTGCCAATGTCACAGTCCTTTCTTCGTCTTCAGTCCACTGAGGTCGGTGGTGAGGGGTCCACAACAATTGCAGAGTTCAGTGAAGCTCGCGCAAATTAAATTCTCTCTAAAAGCCACCAAAATCGTCCCTTTGATTTCTGTTCAGCTGGCTGTCCCTGCACACAGCCAGTTCTCCATGATCTCTGCAGCCAAGTTGGGTGTTCTAGTTTCAACCAATGCAGCTGTACAGTAAAATGGAGCTAATGCGCCAGAAGAGAGTTTCATGATATGTAGTTGGCCTAAATACATTTTCTTCCACAGTGCTTTTTCTGTGCTATACTTGCATAGTTATTCCTGTCATCTTGATCCCCCTCCTCCCACATCTACTGCAGTAAAAGGAAATTCATTTGTCCCTCCTTTGACAGAGTGCTAGGGGTCCAGAGCTAGCCCAGCACTCTAGTCATCAAAGTCCTAGTTACTCCCCATTCTCAACCCAGAGTGGACTTAATTGGGAGATGGATGCTCAGTGCTTAATTAGGCAGGAGGTGGCTGAGCTGAAGAGAGCAAGCAACCCATCAACTGGGAACAGTTACAGACAGGAAGTCCTGGTTGATCACAGCAAGACTATGAGCCACCAATGTGACATGGCTGTGAAAAAGGCTAATACGGTTTTGGGATGCATTAGGCAAGGTATTTCCAGTAGACGTAAGGAGGTGTTAGTGCCGTTATATAAGGCATTGGTGAGACCCCATTTGGAATACTATGTGCAGTTCTGGTTTCCCACGTTTAAGAAGGATGAATTCAAACTGGAACAGGTACAAAGAAGGGCCACTAGGATGATCTGAGGAATGGAAAACCTGTCTTATGAAAGGAGACTCAAGGAACTTGGCTGAGGGGAGACATGATTGCTCTCTTTAAATATAATAGAGAGATAAATGCCAGGGAGGGAGAGGAATTATTTAAGCTCAGTACCAATGTGGACACAAGAACAAATGGATATAAACTGGCTATTAGGAAGTTTAGACTTGAAATTAGGTGAAGGTTTCTAACCATCAGAGGAGTGAGGTTCTGGAACGGCCTTCCAAGGGAAGTAGTGGGGGCAAAACACCTAACTGGCTTCAAGATTAAGCTAGATGGGTTTATGAAGGGGATGGTTTGATGAGATAACATGATCTTGGCAATTAATTGACCTTTCACTATCAGTGGTAAATAGGCCAATGGAAGGATGATAGGAGTTACTATAGAGAACTTTTTTCTGGGTGTCAGGTTGGTGAGTTTTGCCCACATGCTCAGAGTTCAGCTGATCGCCATATTTGGGGTCGGGAAGGAATTTTCCTCAAGAGTAGATTGGCAGAGGCCTTGGAGGTTTTTTGCCTTCCTCTGTAGCATGGGGCACGGGTCACTTGCGAAAGGATTCTCTGCATCTTGGGGTCTTTAAACCATTGTTTGAGGACTTCAATATCTGAGATATAGGTGAGTAGTGGGTGGGTGAGATTCTGTGGCCTGCATTGTGCAAGGGGTCAGACTATATGATCATAATGGTCCCTTCTGACCTTAAAGTCTATGAGTCTATGAGGAAGGAAATGAAGGAGAAGTCTTGCAGGGGCCAAAGAATCAACACAGTGTCTCAGGATGAGGAGATCTTCCCCTCTCTGTCCTGTGAGAGTGGGCTAGAGCAGGAGTTCCTGTCTACTTGTGTGCTGCTGTTCTGATGCACGTGTGGAGGGGAACCTAATGAATGACAGTGGTGCTTCTAAACTTGAAAGCATCCAGCCTGTTTGGAGGGTGGAGAAAGTAACCCTGTCACGCCTCCTTTTAAAGTTGCAGGTATTTTAATCATTCTGTGGCACAAACCAATTCAGTATCCCTGGTGGTTAATTAGATTGTGTTTCGCGTATAAAGAGGTGGTTGTTTGTCTCAGTTGTAGCCTTCATTCTAGTTGAGCATGTGATACTCCCTGTAGATAAAAGGGGAACATTTAAAAATACTGATCTGGTATGTTCAGCTATTAATATTGACTACATTACTAGCAACTAATGGCAGTTCTCCTTGCATAGTGGTTATAGAATCAAAGTCTAAATAATAAGCCATCACTAGCTACATTTCTTCTGTACAGGGAGTTAATGTCTTCATCTCAAATTTTTTGTTAATTTAATTTCACTCATACAGAATATGCCTAGAAGGATTCTGACACACTTTTCTAGTGAGACAAGGTGGGGGAAATACTATCCTTCATTGGACCAACTTATGTTTTTCCCACCAACAAGCTTTTAAATTACACAGAGCTATTTTCTACACTGGGAAAGGTACTCAAAGTGTCTCAGTTAAATACAAGATCAAACCAATAGTTTAGCATAAGTAGCTAGTGCATATTCTAAGGGAACAGTCAAGGTGAAGCATCTTGTTAACATCCCTGTACTCAAAGGACAAAAGGAAGGGATTAGTAGGTAACAAATTATTGTAATAAGCCATAAATCCAGTGTTTTAATTAAGACCAGGATTTTTAGTGTCTAGCAAAGTTATTAATTTAAGCTCCCTGACTTGTCTGTTCTTGTGTTTCTATTGTCCTATATACCTGTTTAGTATGATTGTTTGTCAGCAGGAATTCTCACACAGATCTTATATATTAGTGCCCTTCTCTTTCTCTCTTATTAGTGTGCAGCAATCTTTCTCCTCCATTTTCAAACCTTGTTCTATATTGCACAGTATGAGATGAAAGAGTGTCTGTTTCCTATTCTCTTTCAGGTACAGCATAATCACCCTCTCCTTTATTTAACAAAAGGTGTGACTGGTAAGAGACTGAATTTGATTTGATGGTCTTAGTCACCTGATATGGATTAGGGTTATATCAGGCTTAAAAAGTTAGTAACCCTGTCACGTGATTCAGACTCCAGTGGTCACTTGTTACCCTTTACAGCCATTCATATTATTTATGTCGTCAATAACAAGCAATTCTGCTTCACTGAATACTTAATCAGGTATGTTCTCTGGTAGCTTATTGTGCCAGAAGAACCAGTCACATTCAATCAGCCTTCCATCCAGTAACAAAGTTCAAAGGGTAATATGTCATGCTATTCATACAGAACACTGCCTATGGAATTTCCAGGAGAATGAACCAACATCATGTAGAATATTCTTCTTATACATTTTATGAACTTTTGTAAATACATGTAATGGTAACATCTATGACCACATCTTTCAAGCTAAGCAGAAAGAGTCAAATCTGCCCAGTGCTTGGATGGAAGAGCATCAAAGAAAATACCTGGGAGTATAAGAGCTGAATTCAGATCTCAGTTCCTTTGGTGCAAATCCAAAGTATCTCCATTAACTTTATAAATCCACTATTTAGGTAACTGAGAATACAGTCCAGCTTGCCATGGGGCTGGAAGAGGGGGTTTGTAGCCAGACAAGCATGAACAGGATACAATAAGCATCTAACAGGTACATCTTAAAATAGCCCCCACACTTCTTTTTAACTTACACTTCCTTAAATCTTCTTCCAGCCTGTGAACATATCTAAGCCAATGTATCTTAGTCTTGCAGATTTTTTATACTTACTAATGTGTAAATTACATCTCTTTATACTTCACTTCTGAGTCATCATTGTCTTCACAACTTTATATTTTGGTTAATCAGCCATCTAGCTGTTACATCCAGGGAAGCAAAGTGTTGCCCCCACCCTCCAGTCTTCTAATTATGCACTCCTCCTCCACTGTCTCGCAGTCATACTGTGAACATTGGGCTAAGCCAAATTTCTGCATTGTGGCAGCAATTCTAGCTGTTCTACCCATCTGCCTGTTAAGTCTAGTCCAGGATCTGCCTCACAGGTTGCAAACTGCTAGGTGTAAGTAAAAGGTTATGAAGTTCATCAGCCTGCCTGTCTCTCTGACTCACAGTTGCTGTCACACTGTCATCTGAGACTAGCACTGGATAGGCAGCACGGGATGCGAATGCATGGATGTCTGTGGCAAAAGGATGGAGCAGAGTCGGTTGTGGCAAGCCAGCAGGAACGGTAGGTATAGGAGTTTTCTTCTGGGTGTGGGAAGAGAGTGTTGTTTATATGCACCTGTTGGAATAATTGACAGACTTGTGTACAGCAGGTTGTTTTCATCTCCCATAGTCCTGCATGCATTTTTCAGGGTGATGGCATCTTGTAGAAGTTCTGAGGGAGCAGTGTTCCCTCTAACCTGCGGGGCAGCACAGCTTCACAGATGATAAATCAGCCCGGCCCAGTCAGCCAGCTCCATGCACAGAGCCTTGAGCCTCTGACTGGGTGGGGCTGATTAATCACCTGTGCAGCTGTGCTGCCCCTCAGCTTAGAGGGAACACTCGGGGGGAGCAATATGAACCAGCACATATACATTAGATGTTAATATGTAGCCAATGATACAGGCAGCTATTTTCAGATCTGAATCAATGAGTCGTGTGTGCTGACTTTGGCTCCAAATGACAGAAAAATATTCTGTGGTGACAGGACTGAGGTTCATAGAGACTTGCTTCTGGATCAAGGCAGTGTGAGAGGTAATCTGTTTATTGGAGTTTTGTAGATGGAGCTGGTATGTTAGATTCCGGTCCAGTATGATTCTTAATTAAGTGGCTACGAAGGGATTGATTGAGCCTCAGTACAGGTTGCAATGGGCTGATTGGCCAAGCGGTTGTTCAGATGTAAAGTTGTGGCCACTTTCTTAGATTTGCTTACTTTTGTCAGTGGAGATTTACAATGTGGCTAGAGCATCCCATGGCCTGGCTGTGTTACCCTTCAGTACTGTGTAGACAGTTATCACATCAGCAAAACAAATGTCATCCACATAAGCACTTATTGGCCTTCAGTTGTTGGTAGGCCATAAGTATGTATGTCAAAAAGGAAAGGAGCTAGAACTGCTCCTTGCAGGAGTCCATTATGAAGATGCCTAAGCTGGCTGACTTTCTCTAGCTTACAAGATGAAGCTCTGATTCATTATCATTTTCACGATAAACCATATCAGGAGCTTACCGGGAATAGTCTGCAACAACTTGGCAGTCAGCTCCCCGTGCCAACCAGTGTGATACTGAGTTGAAAGCTCTGCCATAAGAGCACTAACTTCCTTAGCTTTCTCAAAGGCATCTTTGATATCTTGTGTCAGACAGCTAAGTTGATTTTGGGGTTCATCATCCTTGCTAGGCCCAGCCGAGTGGGCTGGACCTCCTGGACCCTTACTTGCACAAGACCCTGAGCCTATGGACATGCTGCCGGTGCTGCCGACCACAGCCGACACCGAGGAGCAGCACCTGAGTCAGGTAGGCCCCCCAAGGGAAACAGGGAAGTGGCCCAGGGACAGCCGACCCCAGGGAGGCTGAAGACATGGAGGTCAGCTGGGCAGTGTATTGCATCTTGGAGTCCCACTGACCCAGAGACCCAGACGGCGTGTTACCGCTTGGAGCTCCGCCAGTCCAGTGGCCGTGGCGCCGCCACTATTAGGGCCCTGGGCTGGGATGCAGTAGAGTGGGCGGGCCTATGTCCCCCCTGCCACTCTTTCCCTTGGGTGACAGGTTCCCGCTGTGGGGCAAAATCCTTGCACTTGTTGGCTCTCTGCCAACAAGGAGACCCAACGCCTGGCCCCGCCTGCACATACGTCGGTGCCTTTAAACCTTGTGGACTATTTACCTGTTTGCCAGACTGTTTGTTGCCGTGCCCTGCCTCAGGGCCAGGGCGTATAGACTGCCAACTGGCTTATTCAAAACTGTTTGATTATTTATTTACCGCCCCGTCCTGAACGAGGGCGTGGCCTCTAGACTGTCTCCTGGGTTATCAGAGACTGCTCAACTGTTTGTTTGTTGCCTCGCCCGGCATAAGGGCGAGGCCTCTAGAACTGAGATTTGGCCTGCACCCAGACCTGAGGCCCCAGACTCTGGAGGCCCGTAGTGCTTCAGCGTGGCCTCCCGCTGACACGAATGATTATACTCCTTATGTGTTTTCCCTGTTCATAGCAGAATATGTTGAGTGGTTTGAGAATACAGGGTGTCCCCACTATATGTTGCCTCAGTATATGTCAGTTCTACACTAACATCGTTGACACTTGTAGGAACTGTTACATTATAAGTCTTCCAATTCCCCACTCTTACATCATGCAAAAAAAAACAAACAAAAAAAAACAATTCGCTCAAATGGAAGTCAGCTGTGGGAAAAAGCATTTCCCATTTTATGTTGTTTCGCTATACATCTACATTTTTTGGAATATATCTTGGACGTGTAGCAGGGACACCCTATATCAATACAAGACATTTTGGATTTCTGAAATTTCAGAAGGAGTTGGTGCTTTTGTTTGGTTTGGGTTTTACTTTTTCAGAGATAGTCTCACTTTTCTTGGATATCTTATAACTCCAACAACAGCTAAGTGACGTCTTTCTACTGTCCTTATGTCTTAGGGTGGTGATAGATCTATGTGGTGCCCTATTTGAGAATTTTACGACAAGAGGTGGACCATTTGCTGACAAATGCTGACAAAATAAAAAAACAAAACAATTTCCGTTGCCAGTAGATAAAGACATTGATTATAGCATAAGTATTGATGTTTTGATCTTTTAACAAAGTTTATAAATCAACATTATTCCTGTATTTGTAGCCACCTCTAACAGGAGACAATCTCTACCAAACTTTGTGAACAGAGAGGTTTGGGCAAGGTATATGCACTGGTGAATATGCCCCTCCTTCCTGTGATTGTGGTATATTGTTTTTCTATAATGTTAATGGTAGAAAACCCAGATGCGCATCTTTCAATATCATTAAAAGATACATGGCGAGATTCTGATTATTTTGAAACTGGTCAGCATTTGAAGTCCAGGAAACACAAAGGCTCACTTCTCTGAATTTTGCCTTCAAGACCTCTGTTTCAATTTATAACTGAAAGACTCCTTCATCAGTTGAATCAAGAATGCTCCTTGCTTCAGCAGAGTGAGGTCTGTCAGCAGAGACAACAAACAGATCATAAACAAAAGCAAATCCTTTGGAATTTTAAAATTCTCAAATAGTATTTTAATTTTTTTGACCAGATTGTTTAGGAATTCTTGAATTTTTTTTTCATCGAAGTTTCATGAGTAGTCACAACATGCAGACAGTGCAAAGTCTTTCTGGCCCAGCTTAACTGAAAAATTCCAGGATTCCTTTGACAGGCACACATTTTTTCAAACAGATCCCTGACACTACTAGTGTGGGCTTGGAGCTCCAAGTTAAGGGAATTCAGGTGACCAATAATACTACACAGAAAAACTACCTCTGACATAGGGTGTGTCTAGACTACAGAGTTTTGTCGACAAAAGTGGACTTTTGTCGACAAAACTATACCTGTGTCTACACTACCGCTGAATTCTGTCGACATAACGTCGACAGAACTCAGCAGTTTTGTCGACGCTGGTAAACCTCATTTTACGAGGCATAACGCCTTCTCTCGACAGAGTTCTGTCGACAGAAGGTGTTATTGCATCTAGGGTTGTGTCTAGAATACAGGGTTTTGTCTACAAAGTAGCTTGCTTTGTCGACAGAACTGAATGTAGTCTAGACGCTCTTTGTCGACAGAAGCTTTGTCGACAGTATCTGTCGACAAAACTTCTGTCGACAAAAGCCTGTAGTCTAGACGTACCCATATAGGGGGCATCATTCATCATTCCAGCCGTGTTGGTCTTGTTGTAGAAAGAAAGTCTATTTCTTTTTCAAGCATACAAAGCCTCTCTAACTCACGCCTCTTGCTTAATCAGCAAACATCATTGCGTTGCAACAGGTCACTGTATTTGGCTGAAATGTCACATGAAAAGATAATGTCGTCAGCTAGAAGTTGAGTGTATGTAGTTCACTAATCTCATCACATGCTCATTGTTTTTTTCAAGTCCCCAGACAATTTACTGCACAGGACAGTTTGGTAAATGATATAGTGGTGTGCTTTTAATGAAGGGTGTATCACTACCAAACATGAAGCAAAGCCCTTCTTTCCCAGGCACAGAGAGACCTCTGTCCATAACAAGCAAGTATACTTTTGGCAATCTATTTTTTTTCTCCAAAAATGTCTTTTACCTTCTCAAAAAAGATCTCTCCTGTGGTGCAGGTTTCTAATGGTAGTAAGCACCAAAAATTTTTCCTTGACAACTTCACCATTATAAAATCTAACAAACTGTGATAGTCAAGCAGTGTCACTTAAATTGCTTGATTTGGCCAATGTAAGAGACATGTATTGGGCATTTTTTAAATTGGAAAGCAGAGCTGACAAACAATCCTCGTAAATAACCTCCAGTCTGTGCCCTGCCATGCAATCAGACAGGGGGACTTGCTTTATATGGTTCACAACATCATCTCTGTTGTTATCTCCGGCAAAAAGCTGCTCCAACTTTTCCAGTGTGTGCTCCTTCGCAAGCTCAGCATCCAGGAAAGGCTTTTTTTTTTTCTTTTTAGCTAGTTCCAACATTATCCAAAGAAAAGCAGCCTTTAATCTCTGTCCTCAGAATACACAGTGGAGGTCTCCCACAGATCACAGACATAAAGCAGTGCAGGTTATGTCAGCACACATTTCTAGACTGTACCTGTGGATGTATATCAGAGGGGTAGCCGTGTTAGTTTGTCTCTGCAAAAAAAAACAAGGATTCCCGTGGCACCTTAAAGACTAACAGACAATAAGCTTTTGGTCAAATAAATCTGTTAGCCTTTAAGGTGCTATAGAACGCCTCGTTTTTTCTGTGGATTCATAGAAAGTGGATTTAACATTTGTATGTCTGAGTGAGGATTTCCAACTTATAAGAGCTCAAGGGGCAAAGGTAAAATTTCTATTGGGATTGTTCACATTTACCCAGAGTTTAGTGCTTATATTATTTAAACTATATTATACAATTTTATTAATGCTTAAATCACTTGTTCTCTCAGCGAATCATTTGTAGGGAATAATCTGTTCGATAAATTTATCCCCTTTTTCAGTTCTTGGATTGTCTCTTAGCAGTTTATGGTTTTCATGAATTTATTCATGATTTGAAATTGAATGTTGGTTTGGAAATTGTTCTCGAGCAGCATGTTCTGATTATTTAGGAGCCAGAGTTTAAGCTCTGTTGGTTAGCTTGGATTGGATAAACATAGTTCTTAGGATCAAGATTCCAGGGTATATGCTCATGTGTGCAAGTTCAAAATTTGTTTTCCAGAAACATTCCCTAATATTCACATATCATTCACTATTTCTGCAAATAGTCCTGCCAGAAAACATATCCATTAAAATATATTTGCAGAAAACACACACAAAAGTAGCGCGGGTGAAGTTCATTCCATTTTGATTTATACATGGACTTTTAAAAAAGGGATAATATATTGCATATAAAGTTCGGAAAGCAATTTAAGATCCTTTGGAATGAAAAATGAAGTAATCAGCAAGTGGAAATTAGCATTATACTGTGCAAAGACCGTATTCTTGGGAATAGGAATTTTTAAAGGTATCTACTTATACCTAAGAAGTTATAGCACAGTTAAAAGTAGCATCGTTTTTTGTTGTGAAATAAAGATATTTTTCTCGCGCTTGTCAGATTTAATGCTACATTAAGCATGTGTGCATGATGTCAAGAAATTGGCTTCAGCATGTGTTCTTACAGCTTTTGTAATTCGTGAGGACAAAACTAGTTATGTATTGAAAAAGAAACTTAAAATGCTACTGTCTGTTCCAATGAACTGAATACATGTGGTTCAGGGCATCTTGCTATAGCATGTGCCATATTCTTGTGCCTCAAGGCTCTTGGAGTTCAGAAGTGAAACTATCTTTCTTTTGTTCAGCAAGTAGCACAGAATCTGAAGTTTTTCACATACTCCCAATGTCCAAAGATGCTGTCACCATCTAGTGCCTAGTAAAACACCAAGATAATTGGCTAACACCATCCTTCGGATTTCCTAGCCTGGTGAACAGCTGTCCCTCATTGCAATTAGCAGCAAAAACCGGCCTGGAACAAAGACTGGCTCAGGTATTCAGACTTACAGATTACCTATGAAAAACAGGACTATGTAGCACTTTAAAGACTAACAAGATGGTTTATTAGGTGATGAGCTTTCGTGGACCAGACCCACTTCCTCAGATCAAATAGTGGAAGAAAATTGTCACAACCATACATACCAAAGGATACAATAATAAAAAAAAAGAAACATATGAAAAGGACAAATCAAATTTCAGAACAGAAGGGGAATGCGGGGGGGAGGTAAATGTCTGTGAGCTAATGATATTAGAGGTGATAACTGAGGAAGCTATCTTTGTAATGGGTAAGATAATTAATGTCTTTGTTTAATCTTAGGCATAAAGTGTCGAATTTAAGCATGGATGTCAGTTCAGGGGATTCTCTTTCAAGTGAAGTCTTAAAAGGTCTTTGAAGCAGGATGCAGGTAATCAAGTCGTTGAGACAATGCCCTTTCTGGTTGAAGTGGCAAGAAACTGTTTTCTCTTTGTGATCCTGTCTAATATCTGTTTTGTGGGCATTGATTCTTTGGCGAAGCGTTTGAGACGTTTGTCCAATGTACATAGCAGACGGACACTTTCGGCACATGATAGCATAAATTATATTTCTGGATGAGCAGGAATATGTGTTCTTGATCTTATAACTCACTTGGTTAGGTCTAATAATGGTACCAGCAGAGTGAATATGTGGACAAAGCTGGCAACGGGGTTTGTTGCAAGGGAAGGTACCAGGGTTGGTATTAGTGTGGTATGTCCTCTGGTTGTTGGTAAGAATCATCTTGATGTTAGGTGGTTGTCTATAGGAGACTATGGGTCTGTCTCCCAGAGCCTCTCGGGGTTTAATATCCTGTTCCAGTATAGGCTGTAGTTTATTGATAATGTGTTGGACAGGTTTAAGTTGGGGGTTGTAGGTGATGACAAGTGGTGTTCTATTGTTGGTTTTCTTGGGTCTGTCTTGAAGTAGATGGTTTCTAGGTATTTGTCTGGCTCTTTCAATTTGCTTTTTTATTTCTCCAGGTGGGTAGTTGAGGTTTATAAATACTTTGTAGAGATCCTGAAGCTTCTGGTCTCTGTCAGTGGGATTAGAGCAGATGCGGTTGTATCGAAGGGCTTGGCTATAGACGATGGAGCGTATGGTGTGTTTTGGATGGGAGCTGGAGGCATGTAGGTAACTGTATGAGTCAGTGGGTTTCCTGTAGAGAGTGGTGTCTAATTTTCCATTGGTGATTTGTACTGTGGTGTCCAGGAAATGGAAAATTAGACACCACAGGGGCCAGAGCTGGCAGGAATTGGGCTGGGCAGTTGGAATATAGGTTTTGAATTGTTTTTGACCACTGGCTAAATGTTATCTAATGGGCTCACTTCTGAACACTTTTTGTGCATGTGTTGTTCCCTATTACCCTATTATTTCAGTTCTCTTTACATATCTCAAATCTTTCAGGCAATTTGCTTTGCCTTTCATCAAAGCTGGTGCGATTCAGCTCTGAGGAAAGATTGAGGATTGAAATCCTTCTGCATATTTTATTAATTTATTTTTGTTTCTGCACCAAAGCAATGTCTGATAAGCAGGGGTGGAAAGCAAGCTTCAGCACCAGCTTAGCCGAGTCTCATTCTCAGATCATTCTCTGTTTTATGGATAGTTCCTACCTCTTGTACTCTGAAGAGCAGCCAAGCAGCCAGAGTTACCAGGCGGAGGAGAAGGGTGGAGGTGACAAGTGAGGTGCTGCTTTTACGCAAAGCAGTCCAGCACCAGGGAGGGCTGCCTGAGAGGGGGGGATAGAGGGGATAGGGAGCTGCCTCTGCTTATATTCAAAGCAGTCCAGTACAAGGGGTTGCCTGGGAGGGGAAGGAGGCAGAGGGGACAGGGAGCAGCCTGGTTTTTATTCAAACGCAGCCCAGCACAGGGGCTACCGGAGAGGGGGACCGGAGGAGGTGGGCCAAAAAGGAGGGGTCAGGATGTAGGCGGGAGCTCCAGGCTGGAGCAGAGGGTTGGGGTGCTGGAGGGCATGAGGGCTCTGACTGGGGGGTGGGCTTATAGGTGGGGCTAGGGATAAAGGGTTTGGGGTTCAGGAGGGGACTCCAGGCTGGGGCCAAGGGGTTTGGAGTGCTGGGGTAGGTTTAGGCAGGGGTTAAGATATGAGTCAGGAGTGGGGGAGTTAGGGTGCTGGAGTGGGCTGAGGCAGAAGATTAGTGTGTGGGGTGCTTACTTCAGGTGACTTCTGTTCAGTGGTGCATAAGGACTAAGGCAGGTGCCATTCCTGCACATTCCTGTGGCCCACATACTGCCCTTGCCTTCAGGTGTTGCCCTTGCAGCTCCCATTGACCACGATTTCTAGCCTGTCGGGGCAGTGCCCACAGGTGAGGACAGTATGTGGAGCTTCCCATATTGCTATGAACCAGTGCTTGCAGCTCCAGTCCAGGAGGGGTGGTAGGGAACCAAGGCCCAGGTCTTTTTTGTTTAGAATATTGCCTGGTCACTACAATTCATTATTTCTTACTTTCCAGTTTTTAAATTATCCAGCCATTTTGAGCCATTTACACCTACCTATCTGACAGCACTGTTTCCACCTAGCAATGAATATAATCCATACATTAATAAACAATCATTAATTTGTTTAGGGTTCTTTTGTCCTATAAGAGTTCCAGGGCCTGAGGTTCAAATTCAGGTGGCGACACCGTCGTCTCAAAAGATTTTTCGTTAAGCTATTTGACCTTCCTTTTCTTTACACAACAATGTTGTAGGTATAAAACCAGCAAGACCTTGCTATCAAATGGATACTATTTCAGACCTGGATTACTTAACATGACTATGTGCCACACAGTAGTAGGTTATGACTGAGGTCCTTCCTCTGGATGGGACAATTCTAGATCTCGGTTGCATTCCTGCTCTGTGGTCATGGTAAAAATGAGTAAAGTAGCTGTGAATTTTCCTTTTCAAAGGAAATATCATTTCAGCCTCGGGGCTCAGAGAGTTTTTGACACTGTGCTATTTATAAAAGAGTAATTGTGGCTGGATGTCATAAGAAGAGGTCTTGTGATGGGAGCAGGGACAACAGGGTGGGAAACTAAGTGAGCCATAACTGGTGCACTCTAGAAGACATCCGAATATCTGCTTGAAGTTACTTTTTCATGTGCTTTGCCTCTGAGATGACAATTAAAGAACAGAACAAGTCCCAGCCTTTGCTTGACTGTTGCTGCCCTGTGAGCCTGATCTGAATGCAAGTGCTCCTGGGCTCATACCTCTGCTGAGTGTAGAGAGACAGAAATTTCCATTGGATTCTTGGCCCAAAACTATCTTCCAATAGGGACAAATCTGCAAAAGGTCAAAGACTAAAAAAGCTGTAGGAGCACAGTTGTTCATTTGTTATGAAAGCCCTAAAACATACTAGGCCTCGCACCAAAATAAATAAAAACATTTTCCTTTTCCTAACATGGAGACTGAAGGCCTGAGCCAGTCCTTCTTGTGAACACTAACACAGATGCAGAGCTTCCTTGTCATCAGTGGGACTCCATGTAGGCACAAAGGTTCAACCGTTGGGATCCAATTGTGTGATCAGGGCCTAAGTTTAGATGTGGCTTGACAACTGTGGGTTATAAACAGACATACACACTCCACCTTGCATGTGGAGGAAGGAACAAAGGGTTGGAGGGCTATCACGTAATCACTCACTAAGACTTGTACACATCTTGATAGAGTATTGTTATATATTGTTAGCTTTCGTCTGGTAGGTGCCATGACAGATTTTTATAAGAGGTGTGAATGAGGAGTGGGAGAAGACTTTTAAGGATGATACTCTGAGCAAAGAGTACTGGTAGCCTATCTTATTTGAAAAGTGCCTAGATGACTGAAAAAAGAAGCTGGCAGACTGAATATGTGCAAAAGAACATAAGAGCGGCCATACTGGGTCAGACCAAAGATCCGTCTAGCCCAGTATCCTGTCATCTGACAGTGGCCAGAGGGAGTGAACAGAACAGGGAATCTTCAAGCAAACCTTCTCCCATCACTCATTCTCAGCCTCCGAAAGAAGGTAGGGACACCATTCCTACTGATCCTAGCTAATAGCCATTGATGGCCCTAAACTCCATGAATCTTTCTAGCTGTTTTTTGAAACCAGTTAAAGTCTTGGTTTTCATAGTCTCCTCTGGCAAGTTCAGCAAATTCTGTGCAACTCAGCCTGAAGTGTGAGCACCTACATGGAGCCAGAGGTGCACTGATGCCAAAGCACAGGCACAGCAACTGGGTAAGTCTGTCACCACATGTACAGGGAAAGATGGGAGGAGGGCAGGTCATCAGTCTGCCATTCTTCTTCCTGAAACTTTTGGTGCTGGACTAAACCAGCTGAAGATCTGATTCCTGGATCTTAAGACCTCCCCTCCTGCTATCTTCAGAGATGTTTGCACCCTTGCATTTGTAACTCAAGACTATCTAAAAGTTGGTCTTAAACAAAGCCTATGCCATGCTAAAAAAACTCTTCCAAATCCTTTTGGTCAGTTTGCTGCTTACTGGGGGGCCAGGTTGTGCCTGACTGCTTCACAAATGCAACAAGATTAGAAAATGTACAGAGTCCTCCTTCTTCCTGACTCCTTATACAACAGGGATGGCCTAGCCATGGCTTGTGAGCCACATGTGGCTATTTTACAGTTAAAATATATACATGTGGCTATTTTACAGCATGCCTCCTCCTCTCCTCCTCCTTTCAGACCTGGGGAGGAGGGTGCTGGGGCTAGGGACTTCTGCCAGAGATGACTGGTGTCTGCTAGAGTCATGCCTCCTTCCCAGACATGTCACTCTCTTGTCCTCAGCAACCCCTCCCTGCTATTCCCAAGATTTAGCTCCACCTGGGGAGGCTGCAGTAAAGGAGGGGCTGTTGCTTTTGCTGTGTGGGAAGAGACAATGGGAAAAGCAGTAGCTCTCCCTGAAGCTTTCACCTGTTTGCCTTCCTTAGGGCTGCAGCTGGCTTGCTGGCTCCAGCAGTTGCCCTGCAAAGAAGCGACCTGGGCAGCACCATGTGACTGAGCAGAGCCAGCAAACCCTGGCAAACATCCACACACATGTTGACTCTGCTTCTGCCAGGGCAAATGGAGTCCTTGGGAGTTCAGTCCCACAGGGCACCCCTGTTGGAGTTCAGGGGTTAAGCACCTGCAGGTGCCTACTGTGTGGCTGGAGCCCTGAAACCTCCCTCCCCTCAGAGCTAATGATCCAGGGGACATTCTCTGTGGGGCTGAAGCCTTCACCACTGGCAGGCGTGTCCTAGCTCTCAAACTTCTGAAGATTGTTGTATGTGGCTCAGAGGGGCTGTGTCCAGACTCCATGCCTCCTTCGACGGAGGCATGTAGATTAGCCACATCGGAAGAGGGAAATGAAGCCGCGATTAAAATAATCGCGGCTTCATTTAAATTTAAATGGCTGCCCCGATCTGCCGATCAGCTGTTTGTCGGCAGATCGGGAGAGTCTGGACGCGATGCCCCGACAAAGAAGCCTTTCTTCATCGACACAGGTAAGCCTGGTTTCACGAGGCTTACCTGTGTCGATGAAGAAAGGCTTCTTTGTCGGGGCATCGCGTCCAGACTCTCCCGATCTGCCGACAAACAGCTGATCGGCAGATCGGGGCAGCCATTTAAATTTAAATGAAGCCGCGATTATTTTAATCGCGGCTTCATTTCCCTCTTCCGAGCTGGCTAATCTACATGCCTCCGTCGAAGGAGGCATGGAGTCTGGACACAGCCAGGGTGAGTACGTTTGGCCACCTTGCTATGCAGCAGCTGAGACAATTATAATCCTTCCATGTTCTCTCAGGGTATGTCTACACTTGCTCCCTAGTCCGAACTAGGGATGCAAATGTAGTATATCGAAGTTGCTAATGAAGTGCGGGATTTAAATATCCCGTGCTTGATTAGCATATTCACGTCCAGACGCCATTTTAAAAATCCACTAGTCCGAATTAACTCGCCACGTGTAGAGAAAGAAACCCCTTCCCTCGGATTAACTGTTACTCCTTCATTAGCAACTTCGGTATGCTACATTTGCATCCCTAGTTCGGACAAGGGGGCAAGTGGGAGATAGAGTCATGGTCCCCCAATTACAATATGCACCTGCCAGTAGAGCTGCCCAGATGCATAGGTAAGATAATGTTGCACCTTCTGAAAAGGTGTAGCAGTGAGTAGTGTGAGTTTGAGAGCATGGCAGGAATTGAAGTGGAAGAACATGAGAAGAAGCCGTAAGTGGTTTGTCGGTGTTTTTTATATAATTTCATTTATTGCATCTGCCCCCTCTTTGCTTTAACCTGACATTGTTTGGGCAAATTAGTCTGAAGACTGGAGAGGGAATGAAAGATTGGCTATTTTAAAATAGCATGACACCTAACTTGTAAATATATTTGTAAATGACAGGCATAAGAAAGAGAAGAAAAAAGGGATTGTGGCATCAGTCCCAGTAACTTCCAAATTTTGTAGTGTTTTATTTGTGTGCAGAGCTATTCCTTGATGTGTCTGCTTTGTCTTACTGTATGTCTAACATAATTCCCTTAAGGATAATCTGTGCTGTGAGTACAGAACACAGAGGTATTGCTCTTGTAGCTGAAACATTCCATATATCTAAGCATCTTTCTCAAACTTGAAATTTACAAAGCATGTTCTAAGTATGGGCATGTTCCCAACTCCTTCAATTGTTAAAAAGATATATTGCTTCTTTCATCCTTAAATCATCCTTTGGCGCACACGCAGAAGTGCTATTACCTGGCTTTCTAAATTTAGTAACGTTAGACACCTCAAATTATAAATCTAATGCTTTATGAAACTGACACTCCAGGAGAAAGATATATTCTTTTTCTGGCTCTTTATTGGTTCTGCCCTGAAAGTTCTTGTTTCATGAAATATATCTGTTTTCTTTAAACCATTGAAAATGGAAAAATATACTAGACAGTCTCACCAAGGCATGTTGGCCTGGAAAAGGAAATGAACAGAGGAGGGGTAAAAACAGATGTAAAGCATTACTACTACTCAGCTAAGATATGGTACCACTTCACAATGAGAAACTAACTGGACTGTGACCAAGGACATAGGGAGTTGGCAGCATTGTAGTTCCCAATATACAGAGCCAGTGCTTTCATGAAGTCCGACTGAAATTTGAGCATTGATGTAGAATTGATGTATGATGGCATATTGTTGTTTATTTCCAGTTTTCACAGAGTTAGTATGGCTTTAAATCTCAAACTGAGTAAGAGAAAATAAGAGGAAGAAACGTATGTGGCCATATTTTGCCCATTAGTCATATTAGAAGAGAGTCTGGAAATGTGAAGCAGTTGATATCAAAGCCAAGTTCCAGGTCCATCTTTTTAATAAAATACTATTCTTCTGTGATAAGGTAATTTGACCTCACAGCACTTAACTACATTCTCTGCACTTGTGAGCCTGTACATCTCGTAGAGATACGATAGCTACTATTGCTAGCATCATGATGCGGCATCTGCCCCATACGGGTTGGTAAGGGGTTAATAGTGTGCTAAGGAGGCTGCACAGAAAGCAGCCAATAGAAGGGCTGTGAAGAGCAGCCAATGAGAGCCAAGCAGACACATAAGAAGAGCAGCAGAGCAGGCTCAGTTGCTCTTTTGGGCTTGAGGAGGGAGAAGTGGCTGCCAGGAAGAGTGCAGAGCAGTGCTGGGGGAGTGCAAGCAAAATCCTAGCTATTTAAGGGTGGTGACGGTATTGGGGAAGTGACCCAGGGAAGTGAAATGAGAGGTTGGAGGGAATATAGCATGTGTCTGACATTTACAGGGGCTCTGGGCCAGGATCTGGAGTAGTGGGCAGGGCCAGGTCACCTTCCTGACACAAGCATTATTACAATAAATCTGCATCCAGCCATGTGCCATTTGCTTCTTCAGTTTTTCTCTCTGCTCTGCCAATATAATTCTTGGAATTACTTGGAGACCCACTACTGCCATGGAAAATGTGGTGTGATTAACTGAATAATTTTCTATATGCTGGTAATACTGCAGTATCAATCTGATATCTAGGATGAAAAGCTCTGTATTAGAGCCAGAAATTATTATTCCTTCCGCCGAGAATCCATCTAAATTTTCTTCTTTCCTGAGAATGCAACCGTATTTTTTTTTCCAGTATTGACACCTCAGCTCCTTTATCAGTATTGCTGAAGTACTTTCCTTACCTTTGGATCTCTGGTTACATAAAAGTGATCTAAGCTAATATAGAACAGAAGATGCACACTGATCAGTATCTGTCTGTTCATCTCTACCATCTGTGAGATATCTGTGATCGTCTCTAAGTTGAGGGCTCTTATGGCAGTGCCATGGGCTTGCTTTATGGCCTTGGGTAACTCACTTTACCGCTCACATTTTTCATACCTCCTATGGTGTTTTGAGAATGAATGGGATAATAATAATAATAATAATAATAATAAGTAATATATACAGGTTGGACCTCCCTGATCTGGCACCATCAGGACCTGACTGGTCATGAAGGATAGAATTTGTTGGACCAGGGTAGGTGTCCGCTGCTGCTGGCCCTGAGCAGCTGGTCCCCTGGCTCAGGATCCCTCTACTTCCTCCCCAGCTGTGGGGGCTGCCAGTCCCCCGGCCCCAGTCCTGGGATGCCATGGGCGGCTGGGCTTCTCCGGCCCTCAGCCCCATGCTGCCATGTGCTGCTGGGGTTTTCCATTCACTGACCCCGTGCTGCTGCTGTGGGTGGCCAGTCTTCTTTGGACCCTGGACCTGTGTTGCCATGAGCAGCCAAGGTTCCCTGGCCCCGCATTGCCACAAGCTGCTGGGGTTCTCCAGCCCTAGCCTCAGTACTACTGTGGGGCCCTGGCTGGGCTGCTGGCTCTCCTACCATTAGGCTCCCGGGCTTTCTGCTCCAGGAGCATCTGTGGTGTTGCCGGAGCAGAGTGCCAGGTTTTCATAGGTGCAACCTATAGTACTTTTCACCTGTGAATCTCAAAGCATGTAACAAAGGGAGGTAGTGTTTGTGTACTGCACTAAGTATGTACGTGGTGTTTAAATGCTAAGTATTGTTAATTGTTCCTGTAGTGCAGCAGTGTCTATATACTGTTCATTGATAGATGATCCCTTAGAATGTTGGTATTATGAATATAGGATTGCAAATAGAGCCCCTGAGACTACGGGAGTTTGAAGAACATGGTTGAAAGTGTTACAAGAGTGATGTAGAAAGATGCCCGTATCAATGTAAATAATTAACAGATATTGTGCTAGGAAGTAGAAGTCGAGAACATGCAGCACTATTCAAGCAGGGCTGTATTATGACTTTCGTGGGCCCTAGGCACTGTGCCTAATGGATAAGTCGGGCCCTGTGTTCAAGGACCAATAGAACACAGCTTTGGTATGCTCACAGTAACCACTATTGCTGAGATTCACTGCTGCATGCTGTACAAGCTGTAGCTAATGCAGGACCACTGCTTTTATGCCCAGCTGTATCCAACATTGTAACCCAACCAGGAGGTACCAAAGGAGTATATTATTGAGACCAGTCTCCTGGCAGGCAGTCATGGCCGACTAAATGTGTTTCTTATAGACACTATGTCAGGGGGACATCCTGAAAGGCTGTTAAGCTGTGGCATGGTTTGACTAGTTGTTAGTATAGATCTGTACCCAGTGGAAACCACAGAATGGTCACAAGCGCTACAGAATGCTTTCCTCTGCCAGCAAGTTTAACTCTGAATGCCTGTTACACTTGCAGAGCACGACTGCTCTGCACTTCCAGTCTCCGTTATACTTTCCAGCATTTGAGATTCTAAATAATTGTTCAGCCTGGGAACTGTTCCCCATTTCGCAGTATTCAAGGGTCTAATTAAGCCTTACATTAATGATTAGCTCCATTTTGCCAGGGGAACAGCCTTCTGGGAATCTGATATGTTGTGGCATCAAAAGCCCAGTGTCAATTTGTTTTTTGAGGTTTGATCTCCTTTGGACTGCTTCTCTGTTTGAGTCCCTCACTAAATAGCCTGGGAACTGTTTCTTTCTCCAGCATTTTATCTGAGACTCTAAATAAGATTTGCATTAAAAAAAAAAGATGAATCGAGCCCCCTGAAAAAGCTCAGAGTTCTCATTGGTTCTGTTATGGCATAAAAAGAATTAGCCAGTAAGTAAAGGGGGGCAGCAACAGTAGCAGAGGTGGTTCTTCATACAACAGATGCCATTATCCAATCTCATAGCCAGACATAAGGATTGAGAGCCATAGACTCGAATGTAGTTTCTTCTGGACTGGCAATCCTTTGGGCATGCTGTTTTGCCTGACGACCTCATAGGTCTGTGACCTCAAAATGTAGGTCTAATGGATTAAACTTAAGAGACAGAACTAGGGAATTGGAATTGGAGAGCCACTAGTTAGAACCTGAGCCTGAGGCGCAGACTGTCCCACTGAAAAAATGCGCTACTGCTTCTACTGTTGCCAGATTTAGAGAGGAGAATTTTTGTAACTCTTCTGGGAATACATGGGCATGCTGACATGGGAAAAGGAGGATACTGAGGAGATGCGAGAGAAGTAGTTGTAGCCACAAATAAGCTATTGGTATGGAGAACATATAGTTTCTGGGAACTGCACAGCAGTAACAAAACATTTACCTGGGAGCTATAGTGCAGGTGTTCCTCTCTTAGCTTTCTTCCAAACTATCATCTGCAAACTTAATAAGCGTACTTTCTATACCAATATCTAAATCATTGATGAAGATATTGAACAGAGCCGGTCCCAAAACAGAACCTTGCAGAACCCCACTTGTTATGCCTTTCCAGCAGGATTGTGAACCATTAATAACTACTCTCTGAGTATGGTTATCCAGCCAGTTATGCACCCACCTTATATAGCCCCATCTAAGTTGTATTTACCTAATGTATTGATAAGAATATCATGCGAGACCGTATCAAACGCCTTACTAAAGTCTACGTATACCCCATCCACTGCTTCTCCCTTATCTACAAGACTCGTTATCCTGTCAAAGAAAGCTATCAGATTGGTTTGACGTAATTTGTTCTTTACAAATCCATGCTGGCTGTTCCCTATCACCTTGCCACTTTCCAAGTGTTTACAGACGATTTCCTTAATTACTTGCTCCATTATCTTCCCTGGCACAGAAGTTTAACTAACTGGTCTGTAGTTTCCTGGGTTGTTCTTATTTCTCTTTTTATAAATGGGCACTATATTTGCTCTTTTCCAGTCCTCTGGAATCTCTCCTGTCTCCCATGATTTTCCAAAGATGATAGCTAGAGGCTCAGATACCTCCTCTATCAGCTCCTTGAATATTCTAGGATGCATTTCATTAGGCCCTGGTGACTTGCAGGCATCTAACTTTTCTAGGTGACTTTTAACTTGTTCTTTTTTATTTTACCTTCTAAAACTACCCCCTTACCACTAGCATTCACTATGTTAGGCATTCCTTCAGACTTCTCGGTGAAGACTTAAACAAAGAAGTCATTGAGCACCTCTGCAATTTCCAGGTTTCCTGTTACTGTTTCTCCCTCCTCACTGACCAGTGGGCCTACCCTCTCCTTGGTCTTCCTCTTGCGTCTAATGTATTTATAAAATGTCTTCTTGTTTCCCTTTATTCCGGTAGCTAGTTTGAGCTCATTCTGTGCCTTTACCTTTCTAATCTTGCCCCTGCATTCCTGTGCTGTTTGCCTATATTCATCCTTTGTCATTTGTCCTACAATGTATAATAATGTGTAAGGCATAATAGCTGTGTTTTAAGAGACTAGTAACAAACAGTATGTGTGTATTTTATAAATACAAGCTACTATATGATTAAACCCTGAATCTTTGTAAGTGGTGAGTAGTAACTGGAACTCTTGAGGTTCAACAAGGACAAGTGCAGAGTCCTGCACTTGGGATGGAAGAATCCCAAGATTTGTTAGGGGTTGGGGAGCGACTGGCTAAGTAGCAGTTCAGCAGAAAAGGACCTGGGGATTACAGTGGATTTGAGTCAACAGTGTGCCCTTGTAGCCAAGAAGGCTAAATCATTAATAAACCCATCATAGAATCATTGAATCATAGGGCTGAAAGAGACCTCAGGAGGCCATCGAGTCCAGTCCCCTGCCCAAAGCAGAACCGATCCTAACTAAATCATCCCAGCCAGGGCTCTGTCAAGCTGGGACTCAAAAACCTCTAGGGATGGAAAGTCCACCACCTCCCTAGGTAACCCATCCCAGTGCTTCACCATCCTCCTAGTGAAATAGTTTTTCCTAATATCCAACCTAGACCTCCCCCACTGCAACTTGAGTATATTTCCATATAATGCAGTAACCTTCATTAGAAGTTGTGTTGTTGCTAACTACAGGGCTACAGTGTGAAGTCTATTTTGTATCGTTTGTTATAGAAGTATATCAGCCAGGTGAGAGCTGTTCTATTGGACGTGGTGCTCTTTTAATTAACTGTAGTAGGAAGAGAGCCTGACACATAAGCCCTTGTAGCAGAGGCCTCCTACTACAGTAACTCCTTGTTAAAGGTTGTACTTATGTTCCTGAAAAATGCAACTTTAAGTGAAACGATATTAAGTGAATCCAATTTCCCCATAAGTATTAATATCAATAGGAGGTGTAGGTTTATGGGATTTTTTTTTCAGCAGACAAAAGACAGTATAAACATATACAGTGTAAGTTTAAAACATTTTTAAAATGTAATACTGTACATAGCTATGATGATTGCAAAGCTTGGTGGGGGTGGTAAAGTCAGAGGATAGAATATTTCCCAGGGAATGTCTTCTACTAAATGTTGAACTAGAACTTGACTGAGGCCTCAAGGTTTAACACATTTCAGTTCATAAAGCATCACAGTCCTCAAGGCAGTATGGACTGATGCAGGAAGGAGCAAACACAATAAATGCACAGCACTGGCTGCAAACACATCCCTAGACAATCTGAATTTGATGATGAACCCACACTACCCTGCTGGAGTGCATCACTTTCTCCTCCGGACGGTGCATACACAGCTGCACAATGCCAAGCGATGTATGTGAGACACACACAGTGTGTGTGTGTGTGTGTGTGTGTGTGTGTGTGTGTGTGTGTGTTTGAGAGAGAGAGGCAGACAGACAGAGACATGCATTGCCCATTTAAGTACACTGGCCCCACTTCAGGTACACTGCTCTTTTAAGTAGACTAGGAAATGCAGACACAAGAAGGAAGGAGCAGCATGGCTGTGGGGGGAGGGGCAGCTGACAGTAGCTTCCCAGTTGTATACCTTTCAGGGAACTTAGCCAGCTGATGAGCAGCTGCCAGTCCACCCTGGTTCCAAATCCCCAGAAGGACCAGCTGCTTTTCCAGAAAATCCTGCAAGTAGTGTGCAAAGCAGGCAGCCAAATGACTTTATAAGGAAGCATTGTTCAATTTTAAACAAGCTTATCTAATAGATAAGCAATATAACAATGAAACAGTGTGAACAGGAGCAACATTAAAGGCACATTTACACAGCAGGGCAAAAGTTGAATTAAGCTATGCAGCTTGAGCTAAGTCAACTGTATAGCTGAAGTCGAAATAGCTTAATTCGGCTTTTGGCGCTGTCTACACAGCAGCAAGTTGAAGGAAGAATGCTCCTCCTTCAACTTCCCTTACTCCTCATGAAATGAGGGTTACAGGAGTCAGAGTAAGAAGTCCTTCAGCTCAACACTATTTCAAAATAATGGCTTGTTGTGCAGACACACATTTTGTTATTTCGAAATAACGTCAGTTATTCCAAAATAATGCTGCTGTGTAGACTTACCCAAAGTGAAGAGTTACTGTGTATGCTAATGTCCTTTTAACTAAATAGTGGGCAGCAGAAACAAGGAAAAAAAAAGGTTTACGAGAAGCAATAATAAAATCCAGCAAGTCAAAGACCTGTGCATTTTTCCACAGAGGATTATTTTCTTTTAACTTGTCTTAATAGCCGTTCAGTAAGTTGTAACACTTTCCTTTGATGAGTGTTCAATGCCCAAGGAGCATAACATTCCCAAGGGTTCTTGCCAAATCGTTAGTGATTATGTGTGCTAGTGTCTCTTGGGATCCTTCACTGTGAGTCAAGTAAGGGTTTGCGCATGTGAGAAAGTTGCACCAGTTTAATTTAAACAATCTAGTGAAAAACCTTGCATAGACACGCTGATTTCAGTTTAAGGGTGTATCTACACAGAGTCTATTATTTGTTGCAGAACTATTCCAGGGTAACTCTCCAGGTCTATTCTAAAGGGGAAGGTCAACTTAAGTTATGCAACTCCAGTTACATTATTTATGTAGCTGGAGTTGATGTTTCTTAAATTACATTTTCACACCGTCCACACAGCAGGAGATTGACGAAAGCCAATGCTCCCATTGGCTTCTCTTACTCCTTGTGAGGAGCAGGACTACTAGCACCAACGGGGGAGCCCTCTCAGGTTGAATTAATGGGTCTTCACTAGACCCGTTACATCGAACCCCGGAAGATCGACTGTGGCAGCATTGCTCTTCCGCGTAGTTTAGACATGTCCCCAGTGAACACTCTATTCCAGAATAAAAATGACCATTTCAGAATAATGCAATTATTCCAGAATAAGAGTTAATTTATTCCACAATAGAGTAACGGGAATTTACAGGAATAGCTATAATACAATACTTATTCTGCTGTGGCTATGCTGGCTACTTTTCCCGTGTAGACAAGTCTTAAGAGTGGCTTATTTTGCTTTAGTTTAAATCAGTAAGGAGTTTACCTAAACTGTATTAATATAAACCACTCTTAATGCAAAATAAGAATGTCTGTGCAGAATTATGGATGCAAGTTTAAAAATACTCTGGTTATATTGATGGAAGTTTGCGTGTAGTTTAGGCTTAATCTACACTTGCCTTTCCCTGTCAAAAGTGGTGAGTTTTAAGAACCAAACCAACTAGTTCCTTTCATTTCAATAAGACATGGAAAGAATTTCTGAATTGGTGATAGGTGGGAGGCATTGAAATCCATTAAGTCTCAATATAATCTACCCACATGCATGAAAACATTTCAGAAAGGGAAATCTGAATAGTATTGGAATGGAGGATTGGAATTTCCAGTGGAAAATTCTGTCTCTGGTGGCATTCATCTTGCTCTCTGGACACTGCTAAGCCATCCCTGCCATGAATTACTAGATAATATCTTTTATTGGGCAGCTTCTGTCTAACAAAAGATATTAACACCCCTGTCTGGTTTCTCTAGTATCCTGGGGCTGACACAGCTACAAAAATACACTGCATACATGAATTACTCCAATCAGTAATTTTAACTTTGGAAAAAAATATTAGTTCTTCATTGAGGATTTTAAAAGCAGTCACAGATACAATTCAAAGTTTTACTTTGTTTTATTGTGATGATTCCCAGGCTTTGGTTCACATATTCAGAGCAAACGTTTTCAAAGTTATAAAGCAAAACTTACATAGTTTCTTGTTTGCATGGAACACCAACATTACAAGTGAAATTACAGAATGCAGCAATTTACATGCCATTTCATAGAATCTCAACACGAAGTACATTCTTATAATAGGTACATACTAATACCTATTTTTAGCAAATCTAACACACAGGTGACCTGATCTGGTTTCCAGCTACAAGTTTGTCAGTTCTTAGATAATGACTGTAGACTGGGCAAGAGCTGGCATCTCATCGGCCAGTGCCACAGTGGGATAGTTAAAATAGGAATTATATCTGCATTTAATAACAAATATAATAGTAGTGATTATATATTGTAGCCCTACTGTCATCTTGGTGATAGGTCTGGGATAACTCCTGTTTATTTTGTGCCCATCAAGGTTGTCTGCATTGATAATAAGACCAACCAGAACCACACTTTTATATGGATGTTTTTAGCTTTGTTTTCTGCAGATTGAAAATACAGTTCAACTACTTATCTGCTGCATGCAGGTGAAATTCAACCTTACTTATTTCTGACTTACCATATCTGAAATGAAGTCTAAATAAAAATAGAGCAAGTACAGATCCTTGAGAAACTAGTTTGATGAATAGCTTAAGATACAGTCATAAAGCCATCAAGTTTGACATGCAGTTGTTTACTATATAAATCATCCAGTTGCCATAGTGAAAAGGTTATGGTTGATTGCTAGCTCTAGCAGATCATTGAATGAATAACTCATGTCCAAATCCACCAGGTTCTGAGGATGTAAATGCATAGTGCAGTCTGCAGAGTGGATTATATTAGTTGCAATTTATTTGATCTTAGTCTGAGTAGAGGCCCAAGCCTATACAACTGAAATCAAAGAGCAGTCATACCTGGGAGAGGACATCAGGATCTAGCCAGAATTGCATATTTACAGAATAAACTTATTTTGAAATATTTCTTTTCTGTTTGTTCATTGTTAAGGGGTGAAGCTGTCTAATTTAACACATACCCATTTGAAAACTGCTAGTTGGTACATTAATTAGCTTAAGTTGCTTGTGCTGTATAGATTTGGAAAAGATAATTCCCATAATTTTTGAGTTCTCATAGGCATAACACTCTGAAAAGATATTAACAAATATTAATCTCCACGCCACCACAATAAGGTATGTAGATAACCATTTTGATCCCCATCTTACAAATGGTGAAACCATATCAGAGAAATTCTAAAAAAATCCTTAGGGTCTGTGCCAGAGCTGAGCTGGGAACTCCTAAAATATTTTCTGTTCCCTCAGAAACTAGGGAGAATGAAAACAGCAACTATTAAAGTTAAACTTTTTAAGTGCACAGGACTGAATAACTTGCACGCATGTGTATTGTAGAAGACCTAGCCTATATTGTGCAGTCAGTTTAAGACTAGATAATCACACATTGGTGCCTTCTGGCTTAAAAAAACAGTGAATCTATGAATTCCTGACTTCATAGATACCTATGCAGTTTATTCTCAGAAATCTTTAGCAGCCAATTATGGCTGAACCTCAGATACTCAGTGGTTCAGTTTGCATTACCTGCAAAAATTTAAAAGGAACGTGGCCTTTACTCGGTGTTTTTCTTATAACATCACTTTTACACTACAGTCCTGCAAATGGAATTTCATTGCATTCTGTGCCCACAGAGAGTCCTATTTTTGGTATCCGTGCCAAAAATCAAACAGCAGTGTTACAGCAATACTAGGTGAGCTACATTTTAAAAGATAAAATCACTATATTGCAGACCAAAAACTGGAAACGAAGGGCCTCAGAAAGTGCTAAGAGGTTTAGCATCATCAGCCCCTTCTCATGTCAGTGGAAATGTAAAACACCAACTACTTTCTTTTGTAGTCCCACTGAAATCAAATCCAAAACTTTTGGGTATCTTACATAAGTACACAGAGCCGTGATTCTAGGACTATCTACGTGCTTATTTATTTGATACTGAAAGTATAAAGCCCATATAAATATGCACGTATCTGTGTTACTAAATTTAGCTGACACATCCATGTATAAGGGCCTACATTTTCAGAAGTGATTAAAAACATTGAATTTTGATTATGCTCACAAAATAAAAAAAGCTTCCTGTTTCCACTTCTGTTTAGCCCTTCCATTTCTTTTTATTAATGTTTTTTTTTAATTTATTTGCCTACACAATGATATCCCAATTCCATCTTACTGTGTGCTGACCCTGCATTCCTGTCTGCCTACTGAGTTATCATCTGGATTAATATCAATTAATTACGTCAGTTCAATGAGGCTGTGTTCAGTAAACACCTTTTTAGAGAGTGTTGCATACTTCCCTGTGAGTGATGTTTACCATCCAGGAGATTAAAATGTAACACTAAAAATTCTACAGATGGTACCCTTTCATGGGAGATTTTTTTTTTGGGGGGGGGGGGGGAAATGGGAAGTAGGAGGACAAATGAAGAAACTGGGTAAGTTATCTTTGGATCAATAGCAGTGCCTCCTTTTGTTAAGTGGTCAGTACTAACAGTACTGTAGTGTCTAATGTTCATCTACTGATAAAGGAGATACTTAATAAGCCCAGCCTTTGCAGTTATAAATCAGAACACTAAGTTCTATTTCTTAATACTATCTACCTTAATTTGCACAATTAGTTTTTTTTTCTGAAAATGATTCAGGCTTTAAGGTGCATCCAAATAGGCCCTCTTTCAGCTGGCAAAGGTAAATCCCTCTTTAGCACTGAGCATTATAAATTTAAATCCAGAATGTAGGTTTGGTTGACATACTGTACTTAGTAAGACAGGTACAAATGATTGGGAAGAAAAACTTGCTCTGAATCCCTCTTTGTTCTTATTCCCAGAAGGTTTTGCTTTAGGGAAGATTACCAGTACTTTAAGAATATCTTAATGTAATATATAAGTAATTAAGCAACAGTGAGAGAAGCTTGAGTACAAATAATGCCAACCAATAAGCTGTAAAAATAGTAAAAGCACTTGAGAATGGAGAGAGAGTACATATGAGCCCAATTACCTTCTTTTCAAACTGTAGCTGCATTGGGAATCAGCACTTCTTTGCAACAGTGTGGTTTCTTAGCTGGGGTCTACACTGCAAACCTAAATCGCCCAGGGGTGTGGAAAATCCATATCCCTGAGTAACAGTTATACTGACATAACTTCTGCTATAGACAGCTTTATATTGACAGGGGGCTCCCCCATCAACATAGCTACTGCCTCTCAGAGGGTAGAATACCTATGCCAACCAGAGAAACTCTGTCATCAGCAAAGGGAGGTCTTCTTCAGTAAGTGCTCCAAGGGCACAGGGGAAAGTGTAGAGAAGCCCTTACTTTGACAGAGGTATAAGGTAACTTTAAAGTAATCAGAGCTGAAGTTTTCTGTATCTACCACTGTCCTACCTGCCTTTCATTAGAAGTTGTTAGTTACATACTCTTATGCAGAGAGAATTTGTGCGCAGTTCCCTTCTAGATATATTGATTTTGTTAACAGTAGAAAACAGCTTTTTTCACCTCTAAGAGGTAGTCCGTCCTCTATTATATCCTCTCCACAGGCTATTTTGTGAAATTTGTAAAATTATATAATCAGTTACATTTCAGAAATAGCACAATTAAAGAATATATCTTCATTTCTTGCAGCCAAGGCAGTTGTGATTAGTAAAGCTTCCAGAAGACTGGACAAGAGCTGGCACTCAAGAATTCTGCATTGTTATTGTCTGTTCTTGTCTATTCATGATTGACAAAAGTATAAACTCATCTTGTTCAAGACTGTACTTGTCCACTAGAGATATACCATTTACAGGTAAGAAAAATGGCCTTTTCTGTCCAAACTAAATCATTCCTTAACACGGTTATGTGAAAGCCTCAAAGCTATAAGACATAATAAAGAGGGAAAAGCTCTTTGCTTCTTCTGTAGGAGAAAGGGGGAAATCTAGTTGCTACCAGCCTTAGTTTACATAAATGATAATTTGGCTCCAGTGTAGTTCAATACTATGTTTTGTGTTTTTATTACTTGAAACTTCTTTATATGCTGGAATTAATATCTAAGAATGATACTGAATTTGTTATCTACTATATATCTTGGAGAGTTTGTGCATCTGCTTGTGAGTCTGTTTGCTCAAGAATTGCTCCTAAATGATAAGATCTAGGACCACCAAATTTTGTAGGTAGCTTTCTCTTATCCTAACTTAAAGTAAGGTCAGGGGTTGGTTATGCCAGGACAGTGGGATGTGCCTGGAATGTGATTGTTTCTCATAAAATAGAAAGGGAGGGGTCTGGTAGGAGGGACCGTTATATTGTAGAATGACTACAGGGGGGCAGCAGTGGGCCAGAGACTAGGACATCTATAACTCATTGAGGCAGCAGAGGGTAGTGGTGGAGACAGGGGCAACTTTCTACTATATATTTCAGAGAGTTTGTCTGTTTGTGTGTGTGTCTGCTTTTCTGTGTGCACCCTTCTCATGACTGTCCCCACTATGGCTGCAATGGCCTTGGAAAGGTGCTTCTCATCCGACTCCAAGGTGCTGTGGTGAGAGAGGGCTGGAGTTGTCCTCTTCTCTTGGGGCAGTCTCTGAACACTGAACCTTTCATCCTCAGCCCCACACCAGAAAACGATTTAAATGAAGAAAAACAAACCTTATTTGAGTTAAGAACCTGATAAATCTGGATAAATCTTTTAGTATAAATGTGTTTATGAAAGGTGTACTCTGGAGAAGGGGAATCACCCTGATCTGAGGACTGATGGAGACCTGAATGTATAGTGAGACCAATATAAGGAATAAAGATACTATCTATGGCACTTGATTTGTTCTGTGCTCTCCGTTTAGAGTTGCAGATTCTGGTGAACCTGACTTTGCAGAACCAACAGCCACAGATATGGTACAGCCAGTTTTGTGGGGCCTAAAAAATCCACTACTCCAGTTAAGTAATGTCAGCTCCAGCAGAAGTGCATGAGAGCAGGTTCTAGTTGTGCTGCCTTCCCTGGACTGGTCAGGGTACAGGGAGCCTTGTTTCAGCATGAACATGACTGTCACTGAACTTCACTGGATTTGTGAGTAGAAGAGAGGGCACGGATGTGGGGGTTGTAGGAACAACAAGCTGGACAGTTAATAGCTGAGGGTGTGGGATCTGCCATATCCTTCTTTTCATGTATTCTAGTTTTGCTCATTTAATTTTATCATGTAAACAGATGCATATCTTGTTCCCCAAGCATAAGATAGTCTCCTGGGGGCTTTAGGAGTGGAAAAGAAGCCTCTGGAAAGGTAATCTGGAGGCAGAGGGTAGTGTTTAAATTCCTCAGTTTTTTAGATTGGCTTAAGCCAGGTGCTTTATTTAAAAGGGGATCTTTAGACATATTGGATAAAAATCTGACATGTACAGGAAAGGAGACTAGAGGTCAGCCATTTAACCTGGCTCTAGTTCTTGCTATTGGCACCTGGCATACAGGCTACAGAGGTGTTACATAAGTTATTATCACTCAAAACTTTCCTCCTGGAAACCTTCTGTAGTTAGCTGTCCACCTTTAGAGATGAAATGCATCCTCTTGAAAAATTCAGACCAAATTCTGCTCAGTTATTCTGACGTTAAAAATGTTGGTTTCAAGACATTCTTCATACATTCCCCCCTGGTTTATAAAAACACCACACCTCCCCTTCTGAAGATTGAGTTTTATTGTCCATTATTTTAAAAGATACTGTTTTGTATTCAATCTTGATAGGCCAAGCAAAGATTTTCATCAAATACATTTCCTTGGATTGCAGTTCTAACAACTCCAGTGAGCTTTTGAAATAAGAGTTGAGCAGCAAGAGCCTAAATGAAACTTCCATTGGGTGCCAGCATTCTTTCTTTACCTCAGTTAGTGATCTCATCATGACAGGAACTTGTTACCAATGTGCTCATCTTCTGAAGGAGTGGCATTGGCATAGCTTGGATGCTTTACGGTTACAGAAAACTATGCTAAGGCAAAAGCGATGAGGAGTCCTGTGGCACCTTATAGACTAACAGGTTTATTGGAGCATAAGCTTTCGTGGGCAAAGATCCACTTTGTCAGATGCATGGGCCTTTGCCCACGAAAGCTTATGCTCCAATAAACCTGTTAGTCTATAATGTGCCACAGGACTCCTTGTCGCTTTTGCAGATTCAGACTAACACAGCTACCCCTCTGATACTATGCTGAGGCTACAATTAGAGTTGCATGTACCAGCAATTCTTCACACAGTATATTTGAAGCAGATGATGTTGTTTGACTATCATGGAACTATTGGGTCCTACTTGAGTCCCAGTCTAGACTAACATGTCTAGAAATACATGGTTATTTTGAAAGTTATGCTTTAAAGTTAAAATGGCTTTCTCTTGTGAAAGCAAGAGAGCTGGAATATTTCAGGGAAAAAGATTAATTTAACCCAACGAATTATGAACGCTCTGTGTGATAATGTATGTTTCAGCATTGGAAATTGATCAATGGCACTTTGCTACAGGGATACTACTAATTATGTTGCGTGGTAGAAAGCAATATTTGGAACAACCCAAATGACATTACAGAAAATCAGTCTTAGTTCACTGAGAATATGTCAGTAAAGAAGAGATTGTGTGATTGGAGTGCCTTTTAAAATTTAATTTCTGAACATGTTTCCCCTTTGAGTAGAATGGTTGTAACAAATTCTGTCTTCAGTAGTTGGTGAATACAGTGTCTGCTTAGAATAAACACTTGAAGGCAGTTAGGTTTAGGGCAGCCACAATCAGGAGTTTAAAGTAGATGGAAGTAGGAGAGTGGAGCCCTCACTATATCTTCCAAGAAAAAAAAGGAGAGGGAAAGGGCGTGTGTGGGTGTGTGTGTGTGTGTGTGTGTGTATGTGTGTGTGTGTGTGAGAGAGAGAGAGAGAGAGAGAGAACTGGATTTACACAAACCAGAGAGCGCAGATGAGGAACTAAATTCCTCCCACTTCCCTCTTACTTCAGTCTCTTGCCATCTCCCTAAAGGACTGTCCTTACAACTATATTCTAATAGTAACAAGATTTTCTTTCAATGTCAGGATGTTTTGATCTTAAGCTTTGGAAGAAGGAAGCTCTTTTTTGCCTATTACTTTTGCTTGGTAGTGATATAAAGTCATCAAATACTGTGTTTAGTAGGTACTCAGGAGAGCGGGTGGCTGGAAAGAGGGCACAAAGCTCTTAGTAAATGCATAGCACTCAGCAAAATCTAATCCTGCTCAGGCTTCCAGAAGCACAATTTACAATGGGCATGCTCAGAAGTTTAACACATGATTATATTCATGCTAATCCTTCCAGTCCTAACATCACATGATCTCATTGGCATGTTTTCCCCTTTCTAAGAACATGAGCCTTCAAGAGCTCTGCTGTGCTCCTAGTCTAATTATGGCTACTGTAGTTGATTTTTCCCCTTGTTTTATATGCTCACAGCAGTGGGCCTGACAGCCTGTAGTTAGAACTGTGAGAATCGTTTACAGCATTTCACCATGTTTCATTATAAAGCCAGCACACAGGCCAGGGTTGTTGTTGAGGTTCACAAAATGTTTATCCAACGCAGACCAACTCTGGCGAAAACCTGGGACCCATTTAAGGGTCTGAATCGCAACTATGACAGACATGGTGATTTTTTTCATAGTTCTGACTTGAGATTAGGGAAGTTTTTATACAGTAGACTACATTAAAAACACCTATATCGCTCCATAGTGACTGTAGTTCCATGGTATATCTATCCTATGTCTAAGAAGATGCTGTGGGTACTTTGCAATCCCTTGAGGACTAAAGTCTCAAATGACACCTGCTAATTAGTATTGGCCATTACTATGATGCCATTCTGGGAAACCTCTCTCCACCCTCATTGAGGACTCAATGATGGTTTAAAGCCATAGCCCTCCAAACCATAATCCTACTCCTTCTCAGTCTCTTCCTTTCTCTTCTGGATATAGCATTGGCAGTCATCCAGGCCTGGAGCAACTGTTGAGCTCTCTGAAATTCAAAGATTGCCTTCACACTCAACCCCTCCATAGAGTCATCCAAGATTTTTCCTTTTCTTTTTAGCACCCTGGGAATGACATTTATTTTGGAAAAACTGGGATTATGTTGTATTTTATTGAACTTTAAAGTTCCAAAACAGTAGTTATTTTTGTGGAAGAAGTGGCCCTGGGATGTTTGACAGAAATCAGTGATGTAATGATCTGTGTTTGAAGTCTGCAGCTGGGAGATAATCTTGACAAATGCAACTATGAGGAGCGATTCAGAAATGTGGAATTTAGAAATACTTTTTCAACATCTTGTCCTTCACAAAAACAAAACAAAACCCCAAATCCCACAAACCAACAACTGCGACAATGGCTCTGTTTGTAATAGTGAGTGATGAATTCAGGACACAAGGACTGCATCAGAGCATATTTTCCCACACACCCAATGCAGTCCAGCATTAATATATTTATCCCTTTGTAATTATTTTCATTTTTGAAGCTATTTTCAAATCTTTACTATCTGCAGCTGTGATACTTCTACAAGAAAATTCATTTGATCAGTGCAATTTATATGATTTTTTTATTGTTGTTGTTGGAAGAGTCTGTGTGAATAATGGATCTGAAACTTGGCTCAAATCCTCATTTCCAGACTTTTAAAAACCTTTTATATATCATATGGCCAATAACTAGTTTCTTCCTTTGTCAAAATAATAGCTTTTTTTTGCCCACAGAACTGTATTACTCAGGCAGAGCAGTGACTTATTGTGGGATGATAATCCATTGGTCTGGAGACAACTCTATAAAGTCATATGTAATTCATGAAATAATAGAGTACAGGCTTTGAGGCAAATACTTTTATATCCCTTTTTGAAAGCTGTGTGTTAAATCTTGAGAAATAGCTGGACTGTAAATGTATATTGAGCAAACTAGAAGGATTCTACAGACCACCAAAATGGAATTTTATCATAGACAATGTTCCCTAAGGAACATTTTTGAAAGACTGTTGTGCTAGGTGCTGAGGGCTTAGTATTCCTATTTAAGCCAGTGGGGTTTGGAGTCAAGTTTCATATCCACTTGTCATACAAAACTTTCCAACAAAAATGACATACAGACCCAATGAATTAATGAAAGGTATTAATAGAGCTGGTTGCAAAAGGGGAAAGGATTTTGTGAAAATATCAAAGTTGGTTCTATAGATCCAGTTTATGCACTACATCAAATATTCCATGCTCTGTTTTACTCAAGCCTTTTCAAAATCAGTGCTAAAAATATTAATTAACCAAAAGCACCCTAGTTTTACACTGAAAATTAAAAGACATATTTTGATCAAACAAGAAACCCCAAACATTTTCTATAATATTTAAAAAAAATTTCAATAGAGTTTTCAGTACAAGGTAGCCCATACAATTTCATGAGACATAGCAAATTTTAAGTGTTGACAATTTTTCACAAAATTTTGTGTCTCGAGGGAAAAGGTAATTTTTAATGATGCATTTAGTGTGAAAACAATCGGATATGTTTTAGTTTATTAATGAAGCAGATCAGGCGTTGCTTTGGCTGTTAATGCATGCATCATAGAGCCCTTGAGACACTTTTAAGAAGGTGCATATGAATGTGTATGATATACAATTTCTTTGCTTTATAGATTTATAGTTTATTACGAAGTCACCAAGGAGTCTGTATAGAAACATGGAAGAGTGATTTTACTCTCCCAAATCAATCCAATTAGTGATTTAACTGGCAGATAAACATAAAGTGTATCTTTTTAAAACATTCTTTGTCCATGACATGGCAGTAAACGTGCATTCCAAGCATAAGACTATATAGTGAAATAATGACTTACTATTGAAACCCACATATCTTTTCAGTGACACAAGCAGCAGGGCAGTCAGCTCATGATAAAACAGTGACTAAGAATCAGTATGTAATTGTTCTTGTGGGCTTTAGAAAAAACTTATCTCACTCCTGGTGAGACTTCCCGCCTGTGAGAGATGGCTGCTATGACTCTACAAGGACATTTGATGAGATCACATGTCTCTGGACTTCATTTTGGGGTGTCAGTATTTTTCCACAGAACCATTTGGTAGCCAAGCTTTGGGTATAAAGGGTTCCTGCCATATGTAACAGCTATATAAGGCATTATCTAGTGTTCTTGTGTCCCCACAGAAGAAGACTCCTGGAAACAGCTGAGGAACAAAGACTGGGGGAAGTGCTGCACCCAGGCTAAAGGGATTTTTAGCCTGTGAATGAAACACCTGGGGATTACATGCTGTAGTTTGCTCCTTAAGAATCTGCAGCCTGCTTTGTACTATCTTTAGGATGAGAATCTGCTATTCATATCTAATCTAATCTATTTAGTTTAGTGTGAGTTTTTTGTTTATTTGCTAGGTAACCTGTTTTGATCTGTCTGCTATCACTTATGTCGTTGATGAATTTGTTGTTGCTTTTTCTAAACCAGTGTGTGGGAATCATAACTCAGGGCGAAATCCTGTTGCATATTCCTCTCCATATGGGGGGAGGGGGGAGTTGTTATGAGCTTACACTGTACAATTCCCTGTGAAACACAAGATGATATTATTTTGGGTTAATACTCCAGAGGGGGTACATCCCTGAGGATCTGGTAGTTGCCCTAGCTGTAGACTTCCTGGGCAGAGGCTGGTGAGAGAGCCGGCATGTAACTGGAACTTTGGTGCAGTACCTGAATAATCTGTGCTCTTTCCTGTTGCTTCTTAATTTTCTGCTAGTGATTTTCCAAGAATTTTTGAGGCCCATTTATCCTTAGCTTATCTTATAGCATGAAATCACAGCCAGAAGCAGATAATTAAAACAACAATCAAGGGAGCCAACAGCCTGTAAGAGTCTCTGTACAAGGTAGGGAGACTCGGATGAAAGGGGCGGGCCTGGGCCAGTCCTCACCACTTCCCCCCCGCATCCTTTAGAACTTCACCTTTAAGGGGTCACCATTGCTGCTACAGTGTCAGTAGTAGCGTCAGGGAGCCCCACGCTCATTTGAATTGCTGGGTCCCAGGGCAATAGCTCCCCTTCCTGCCCCAGTCAGTGGACCTGACAGCAATAAAACACTGGTGAATTACTAGCAGTGAAAGATTATTGGACACAATGTCTGAAACTTTTACATTTCAATTTTCTCCTCACTTTTCAAATGATGACACACTAACTACGTATACAGCTGTTGAGATGGTCAGGTATGTATAGTAAGGTGCCTGACAGTGTTCTAGGAGTAAAACTTAAGGAGAAAAATGATGTGCATTGGGTTATCTTTTGCTGGTCAAGGATGTATGGCTTCATTTTCAGTAAACTATTGAATTGATTAACACATTGAAGAATATCAGAGGAAAAAGGGATTTACAACCTATTAGGAGAGCTCATATAAATCAATCCTTTCTTTTCTCCTCTTAACTAGAAACTTCAGAAACTGTCAATTCCTTTGAGTTAGTATAAAGTATATAGTTTGTATATTTTAATTTTCACATATAATGTATTGAAACAAATTCTACTAAGTTTACTTGTATTAATTCTATAAAAAGAGAGTGCTTTTCTATTTATGTCTGGATGAATTATTATTATTATCCAATCATAGCCTTTTTTATGTTTGCAAAACAAACCTGATTTCTATGGATATGTTGGTTTAGAAGTATTTATGACATAACTTGTGTGAATAAGTTTCAATGGATGGGTTAATTCATGAATAGTTCACTTCAGATAAATATTGGTCATGATGTGCAATTAATTGTGTAAATCACATGATATTGTTTCAGTTCCCTGATTACATTACTGAATTTTAATAAATAAGAGAACAAGTATTAAAATTTGTGCTAAAACTTTCAGGAGTACTGAACACTGTTTCAAATAACTTGGCATTGTTCCAATGCAGTGAATAATGTAATTCCCTGAATAGCAGCTGAGCTAACTCTCCTGATGACTTATTTGTGAAAATATTTGTGAATTGCTCTGCATGCTGTTTGACTTGCTCTGCTCCTATTACCCAACTAGTAATTGCTTGAGGCTGATTCTCCTATACTTACAAATACTGTTTTGACTCAACTGAAGTCAATAGAATTATCCTAAATTACACAGAGGTGTAAATGATAGGAGAATCAGGTCTCCCAAACAAGCTTGTTTTGTTTCATAGCACACAAATGGAGAAATTACATAAAATTCCCTTGCTTTGAGGTTTAAACAGAATAGGACTTTGTCCTAGAATTCAGAACACACAAAAACTCCAAAACAGAGAGAAACAGAAAAAGCTGCTTCCTAAGCAGTGAGGACTACACCATATGCTAGCTTGCTGCTTGCAAAATGAGTCTGAGGGTGAGGTTCAGATCACCCAGTTCCCTAAAGAGCTCATTGCTTGAAAGCAGGATTAGGGTTTAAGGTGACAGTTTGTAATTTTCAGTTTTCAGAACAACACAAAAATAAGGCCAAGTTCTCATCTTGCATAAATCACTCAATTTATACAATGCCAATTGATACCAGCTGAGAATCTGTTCCTTACAATGATATCCACAGCTAAGTTAAGTTCTTTTAAATCAGTGCTGTATATAAGCCATAGCAGAGAAAAGATGCTCCCCTGTTGACTCTGCCCTGAATGTTTTTCATCATTTGGGTTCCAGATTCATTGTTCCTTAGGTTGTTTCATCATACAGGTAAATCATATTTTTTGATGACATTGACGTTTACAGCATTCTGGGCAATTAAGACAACTGTCTAACAAAAATAGGCAATAGAAAAATTGAGTATACGAAAAGGAGTCGCTTTCATGAAAAAAAAATCTTGAAATCTGAGTCTCAATGACAAGAAAAGAAACTCAATTCTTGTGAGTTTAACCACTCTGCCATCTATTCTTAGTTTAACACATTTTCAAAAGGTGTGGGTTTTGTTTTTGCTAAGAATTGTATAGAAAGTGCTACAGTTTTCCTGACAGTTTGGATAACAAGTGATGAACGCAGTGAAGTAAATTCCATTGAATGAGGCCACTAATTAAATCTCTGTCAGCATATCCACCTACTGTATAATTGGTCACAAACTGTATTGCTGACTGCAAGCAGCAGTAATAGGCTTAGTTTCTGTCTATGAATTCTAAATGTTTTTAGCATAGCACATGGGAAATTGTAACATTTGGCAATATAGTTTTACCATATTTTATGTATTTCCCTCTCTCTTTTTTCTCCAGAAGGGAAGAAGGTTTTGTGTTCCCATTTCTGTTTCACTCTGGCTACGTCTAGACTGGCATGATTTTCCGGAAATACTTTTAACGGAAAAGCTTTTTCCGTTAAAAGTATTTCCACAAAAGCGCGTCTAGATTGGTCCTGGAGTTATCATTATAACAATGCGCTTTTGCGCAAAAGCGCGTCTGCATTGGTGGGACGCTTTTGCGCAAAAGCAGAAGCCCGGAACCATTTTGCAGAGGGCAAAAGGGCACCAGCCCTTTCCAGGGGCGGGGGCTGGAGCTCCTTTGAGACACGTGCTTAAAGGGATCTCCCTGGACAGCTGTTTCTCTCCTGCTGCATGCTTTAGGATCTCTTGCAGGGACTGACAGCCGTAGCAGTTTGGTGGTTGCCCTCTGCCATTTTGGTCACCACTGTCTTTTGTCACCTAGTGCCTTTGCTTGTGGTTTTTTTTTTTTTATCTCCCTTATTTTTTCTGTCATGGAGCCAGGGGTGGCCATGTGCCTGCTCTGGCCCCTGCTGGCCATTTTGGAGTGCCTGCAGCTGGTGCTCCAGGCTGCTGCCCTCCTGTTCCAGGACCAGGAGGCACAGATTGCTTTGGACTCCCTCACCACGGAGGCCATGGTGTCCCTGTGGCATCCCTACCCCAGGTGGAGAGGCCACTGTGGAGACTGGACACCAGTACGGACTGGTGGAACCGGCTGGTCCTGGGGCAATGGGATGACCAGCATTGGCTCCTCTCCCCTTACCTCCCAATAAACACCAAACACAAGTTTTGTTTTGAACAGAAAAAAGTATATGTTTTTCTTTACAAGGGGGAGAGGCGGAGGAGATCTTGAACTGGGAGGGGGAGGAGCTACTCCTCCGAGGGCAGACCTGCACATCGGGGCAGGCCACATCGGGGCAGGCTGCATGGGGAGGTGAGCAGGAGCGGCAGGGGCAGGAGGGGCCCATTGCAGGAGCGGCAGGAGAGACAGGAGGGGCCACTGCAGGAGCGGCAGGAGCAGTGCTAGGGGAGGGATGGTGGGGGCATGGGGCAAGGACGCACTGGACCTGGAAGGTGCCCCAGGCCTCCTGGCACCACTGCAGGTCCGCCTCCACGCGTCAAGTGATGGCTTCCTCGACGCGCTCATTGGCCTGCTCGTGGCACCGAAGGAGCTGGTCCCAGTGGCGGAGCTGCTGCCTCGGTGGTTGGGCGGCTGGGGCTGCTGCTGCTGCCACTGCTGCTGCAGGACTTGAGCTTGTGCTTGGTCCCGCTGCAGGGAAGAGAAGAAAGGATGGGTCAGTCAGGCAGCCCAGCCACTGTCCCCACACCTCATGCCCTCCACCCCTGAGCTCAGGTGACACCACAGTAGTGTGGCTTGGGCCCACTCGGTTACCCCCCTGCCCTCCATGTTGTATGTTTGCATGGAGGAGCGCCCCTAGAGTAGGGTCCTCCTCCATGTATTGTAACCACCGGTCTGTGTCCTGGCCCCGTGGAGGGCGGGAGGGCGCTTGTGTTGTGTTCACCTGTGGAACTCCCTGCCGGTGGAGGCTGTGAGGCTTTGGGCTAATCAATGGTGTTTGACAGGGAGCAAGATGAATCCCCACGGTACCTGGGAGCACATCTGGCAGACGTGGTCTGGGCTCTCAGATCCCCATCGCATGGGATGTCTCCTGGACAGAACCAGGGGTGACTGGGGAGTGTATCATCCTTGCAGCAAAACTCAGGTGGCCCTAGGGCCGGCCCGAGCGCTTCCCCTTCTACCCCTCCCATTAGCCCTCACACACGTAGCCCAGGGACATGTCCCCACTGCGGCCACACTTACCTCGGGGAGCCAGCCAAGGCACCGGGAGCAGGCGAGGGGCTCAGTGGGGGCCACGCTCACAGGGCTGTGATGCTGCGGTTTTCCCATGAGCAGCTGGTTGTGCTCACAAGCAGGCATGGGACAGTGAGCCGTTCTGTGTGCTGCATCCTTGCGGAGGTGCAGGATCTGGCCTGAGTCCTTGGGGCCCTGGCTGGTTCCAACCGGCATCCACCCTTCCCCCTGGTCCCGCCGGATGTGTGTGAGCAGCACGGTCCCAGGCATGCCCTGCAGCTGCCTGCCGTGGCCACATCGCGCTCGGTCACCAGGCTGCACATGGTGGCATGTGCTGCTTCCTGCATAATGCTACACAGCAGGCAGCTCACGCAGCCTGAGTGACGTGCTGGGGGCCTCCTGTGCTGGGGGTGCGGGTGGCTGATCCCCCACCTGGAGCTGCCATCGTGCTTGGGGGGAGGGGTGTCTGGGGGACAGCAGGGGCCACGTGGTCAAAGGGCTCCTGCCTTGTGACCTTACAGCCTGCATCTGCTTTAAGGAGGCTTGGGTTACCAGGAAGTCCGAGAGCTGATTGTGGCGATGGAGCATCTGAGCGTCCACTAGGGTTTTTTCCATTGAGCCTGCTTTTGCACAAAACGTCTTAGCTGCCTGTCTACACTGGCCCTTTTGCGCAAAAACATTTCTGCAAGAGGGCTTGTTCCCGTTCGGGAACGTCAAAGCATTTGCGCAAGAAGCACTGATTTCGGACAGTAGAACGTCAGTGCTTTTGCACGAAATCAAGCAGCCAATGTAGACAGCTGGCAAGTTTTTGCTTTTGCACGAAATCTTGTCAGTCTAGACGCACCCTCTGTGTTTAGAGACAATGCCTTATCACTAGGGGATTTGCCATATACAGGGAGTCCCCGGGTTACGTACAAGATAGGGACTGTAGGTTTGTTCTTAAGTTGAATCTGTATGTAAGTTGGAACTGGCGTCCAGATTCAGCCACTGCTGAAACTGATCAGTTTCAACAGCGTCTGAATCTGGACGCCAGTTCTGACTTACATACAGATTCAACTTAAGAACCCCAGGCATCCCCAAGTCAGCTGCTGCTGAAACTGATCAGCGGCTGATTCCAGGAAGCCCGGGGCAGGGGCTTCCTGTAGTCAGCCACTGGTCAGTTTCAGCAGTGGCTGAATCAGGACTCCTGGGGCAGAGCAGCTGCGATGCTGCCGGGTTGGTCCAGTAGCGCCAAGGAGCGGTGTTGCGGGGCCAACCGGCAGCGCCCCACCTGCTCTACCACAGGCCCGGGGCTTTGCTCCACGTCTCCCTGGTCTGCTGGGGGGGGGCACTAGCTGCGCCCCGCCCCCCAGCAGACCAGGGACACGGGGAGCAAAGCCGCAGTGGCGGCGGGGTGCCTCGCCTCTGAGGCTTTGCTCTGGCAAAGCCGGGGAGGCGTGGGACCCCTCCACCTCCCGGCTTTGCTCCCGGTGTCCCTGGTCTGCTGGAGACGGTCCCCAGCAGACCAGAGGCACCGGGAGCAAAGCCGCAGCGGCGGCGGAGTCCCGCGCCTCCCCGGCTTTGCCAGAGCAAAGCATTAGAGGCGCGGGACCCCTCCGCCTCCCCGGCTTTGCTCCAGGTGTCCCTGGTCTGCTGGAGACGGTCCTTGCCCCGGAGGTCGAGGTGGCGGGACCACTGCGCTTTGGGCAGTCCCGCTGCCTGCGAGCTCTGGGGCGAGAAAGCCCCGTTCGTAAGTGCGGATCCGACATAAGTCAGATCCGCGTAACCCGGGGACTGCCTGTATTTGCTTTTTTAAATCTATAATTCCTTGGAGAATTATTTGTTTTTTAGCTGGTTCTATTGCTTTTACTGTAGATGACAAATGAGATCTTTTAAGAATGTGTGTGCTTGTGCTGGAAAAAATTCTTTTATCTCTGAATGTATCAAAAGGTCTATGAATGGGCCAGCACATTGCATACACACTGGCAGAAGAAGCACAGTATTTCAGTATCAGATTTACATTTAAAAAAATCATGGAGGATAGGTTAATCAGTGGCCATTAGCCAAAATGGTCAGGGATGCAATACTATGCTCTGGATGTCCCTAAGCCTCTATGGTAGATACTGCGGCTAGACAACAGGGGATGGATGCCTAAATAATTACCCTGTTCTCTTAATTCTCTCTCAAGCATTTGGCATTGGCCTCTTTCAGAAGACAGCATATTGGGCTAGACAGATCATTGGTCTGCTCCAGTATGTTCATTCTTATGTTTATGTTCTAATTTTAAAATTTTTCCTATTTTGTGTTTTCGGTGGTCGCACCTTGACACAAGTACTTGCTAGAATCTGCAGAAATAGTTCTTCAAAGGAAGGGGTTTATTTTAGTTTTAGCAGCCCTAAACATTTTTATTTACATATATAGAATGAAAATCCTGGCCTGCCAGTGAACATTTTCCATTGGCTTTAATAAGTCCAGGATTTTACTCGTACTGTTTTTATCTGTGGGGACAAACTTTACCATATTTTGATGCATATCTCTTTGGTGAAAAATATATTAGGACATAAACTTTTGTGAAAGACAACTCACTCCCTCAGATGCTTGAAGTGAAAGAAAGGTAGGGATACAGGATGGGAGTGTAACATCAGTGCTAATTAAGCAGGGTGGATGTGGCTCATTTCCAACAGTGATGAGAAGGTAAGAGAAGGGGAATTTACTTATTGTAATAAGAGAGCCATTCCATGTTTCTATTCAGCCGCCTTCTGATCTTGTCAAATTTGCATATGTATTCCAGCTCTGCAGTTTTGCTTTGCAGTCTGTTTTTGAAAGGGTTTTTGTTTTTGTTTTGCCTAAGAATGGCAATTTGCAAGTAAGTAACTGTGTGTCCAATTAGCACTGATGTTACGCTCCCATCTTTGTATCTTTTCTTTCACTTTAAGCATCTGAAGAAGTGAGTTGTCTCTCATGAAAGCTTATACCCTAATGAATTTGTTAGTCTTTAAGGTGCCACCTGACTCCTTCTTGTTTTTGCTAAAACAAATTAACAGGGCTACCTCTCTGAAACCCATTTGTTGCCCGTTTCTTTAGTGTATTAGTTTAGTTTGTGTATTTTGTTTAATATGCTCAGCAATCTGCCTTTTGTAGTTAATAAACTTGTTTTTGCGTATTCCTAAGCCCTAAACCAGTTTGTACAATTCATATCTGTGGAGGAGGGAGAGGGGAACAGCTGTGCATATTTCCTTCTACTCTGAAGGTGAAGTGAGTGTTTTTTTTGTTTTGTTTTTGTTTTTTTAAGGAGCTTGTGCTGTACAAATCTCTCTGTGTAGCATAAGACAATATTATTTTTGGTTTACACCCCAAAAAAGTGCACATAAGTGCTGGATGAATCCCCACTAGACTCCTCCCCACAAAGCTGATGTGTCTGCAGCTGGACATGGCCTTACCTGTGTGTATGCTAGAGTAGACTTGAGGGCCTGACACAGCAAGGATAGATTAAGCGTTGACATTTTGTGTGGAAAGGCTCCACCTTAGCCCAGGCTGAGCGTCATGGGGTCCATGTTTCACAACCATAGAGTAGCATGCAGAGGATATAGTTTGAATGGTTCCTGAACTGAGTTGTCATGCTGAGATATGTTGATTCCATATTCATTGTAAGCAACTCATGACAGACACTGTACTACTAATCTTGTGGAGAACCTCCATGGAAGAGTTGGAGGAACTGGTGAGTATAGAAACCAAATAGCAAAATCTGGAGGCTTTTTGGGTATGGACCTGATGCTGGATTTTGCAGCTTTCTCTTTGACCACAAAATATGGAGGCCAGCCTTAGCTGACTCCTCCATTTGCTGAAATACCTTGTGAAACCTGTTGGGGCTCTGTATTAGAAGAACGATGTTGTTCAAGATACCATGTATATCAATTACAGAGTTTGCAGATCTCATAGAAAGGCAGCTTTAATTCGCCCCTACGTAAGACAAGTAGTCCTGAGGCACCTAAAGCTGTGTCTAGACTACATCCCTCTTTTGACAGAGGGATGCAAATTAGATACTTTGAAATTGCAAATGAAGCCGGTATTTGAATTTCCCATGCTTCATTTGCATAACTGCATCATGGCACTTTTTCGAAAAAGCACTATTTTGAAAGTAAAACTGGGAACTAGACACAGTTCTTCGAAAAGGGCAGGCTTTTTTGAAAGGTCCTGTAAACCTCATTTTTTGAGTACAGGATCTTTTGAAAAAGCCTGCAGTTTTCGAAAGAACCGTGTTTAGACCGTGGTTTTACTATCAAAATGGCACTTGTTCGAAAGAGCGCCATGCAAATCAAGCACAGGATATTTAAATCGCGGGATTATGCAAATGAAGCACGGGATATTTAAATCCCCACCTCATTTGAAATTTTGAAGTGTCTAATTTACATTCCTCTGTCAGAAGCCTTTGAGACTAACAAGTATATCCATCACTTGGTTGTACTGTGTTGTGTGGTAGTGAAGTGCTAGGGTGTTGAACTTTCACTTCAGCTGATTACAGATGTGCTTATTGCTGGCATCTTCAATTTACTTTTCTGCAAGACCTCCAATAGCCATGGTTGACATGCTGGGTACCTTTGGCCAGTCTTCTGTTTGGTGGATTTGCAAAGGATGAAGGTGAATCAGAGGCTATGTCTAGCCTGCAGACTTCTTTCGGTAGAACCTTTTTTGGGAAGAGATCTTCCAAAAAATCTTCTGCCAAAAGAGACCATCTACACACAAAAGCACATAAAAAAGCGATGTTTTTTTGAAAGATAGCGTCCATTCAGTGTGAACGCTATCTCACATGTAAGCTGTGATTACTATAGATGGAGTGGCCACCAGGACACCTGTGCTCTTTCCTCTTTCCTCCTCTTTCGAAAAGTCCCTCTTCTGCATCCACACATGCGTTTTTCTGAAAGAGTCTTTTCAGAAAAAGGTTTCTTTTTTTTGTAGAAAGAGGATTACCAATACCAGAAAAACCCCTCTGTTCTTTCAATTTACTTTTGGAAGAACATGATTGCAGTGCAGACGTAACTCAGGTTTTGTCAGAAAAATGGCCATTTTTTCCGACAAAACTCTGTAGTGTAGACATACCCAAAGAGATCAGGTAACCTCTACAATGTCTAGCATGTTAGTTAGGGCAGAGAATCTATTGCTGACAGCTATACAAAACTTGTTGGCTAAGCCCAGCATGCAGAGAGGTGCATTAATGTCAGATGTTTTCATCACAGAGTTTACTTATAGCAGTGTCAGTACCATGCAGGCCACTAGGTAATAATCTGTCTTTGCAGCACATTCCACTCCACAATGTACTCTGCAGAGAGGCTGTCGTGTAGTAATGTGGCTCAACACCTTCTGAGAGATGCTGTCATGAGAGATCAAGGTCATACATTGTACGCATTGCTGCTCAAACCAATGGAAAGATTCACAGAGGTGCAGAATGTGAGCAAGCATCAGGAGCTATTGCAGGGATACCCCGCACTGTAATGGCCATTGACCTGTTCAAGCCCTGTTTGTATTTAAGTCATCCAGGGCCAAAAGATTATCATATGTAGGGACAGAGCACATGAGGTCCCAATGGATAATAAAAAATGATCTTTGATTAAATCAGCAGATTCAGTCAGTGCATAGGCTACTATGACAGCAAGGTAACCATGCTGATGTTTAGACGTGCAACAAGTAGTTACGAAGACACAGGCATTCAGGGAGGGCCTAGCCTCACCTTACATGAGGTAGCATTATTATTGTAAGTAGCTAGGATCCCCAGAATATAGAAGCAATGAATCTTCCACCTCGTGGCATCCTTGAGCTATCAGCTTTGCTCGCATTAGGCCTGAGATTGATATGTCAGGATGGTCTATTTCACATGCCATTACAACTGAATGGCCATACCGGTAAAGAGCTGCAACATTCCAGGCTGCAATTTTGATGGCAGGGCGGATATCTCAGCTATGATTGAACATAGTGCCATGGTATACTGCAGATGTGCCTGCTGACATCAGAAAACACATGCCCCCAGAAGGGCTTTGGCATGAGCCTGTCACAAGTGCACCAGGGGAAAACAGAACCAGCAGGACATCTGCAGCCAAGAGTAAAGCAGCAAGGGCTTCAAGCGGTGTGGAGGGTTAGATTATTCATGTTGATCAAAAGCAAGTGCAAACTGTCCCAAGGAGTACCTTGTTCCACTGGGATGAGATGGCAGCCTAGGAATGCAAAATGTTTCCTGGTCTACAAATACTGGCTTCATGCTATATAACCCGAGCTATTGAGTCATTATTGGTGACTTCCTGCCCCTCAGGTAGCTAGGCATAGCTGCTGTCTTGTGTCTTTGCTGCCAGCATTAGCCATTACTTTTAGGGGTTTTGTTGGATCTGTCCAATGTGCATAGTAGCCAAAGCAATATTTTGGATCAGCCTTTATCACTGAGGACATAGTCCAATGAGCAGTCCCCTATTTTAGATATTACACCCCTCCACCATGATGATGTGCAGGTCAGACAGAGGGAGAATTAAGACCTGTGTAGACTTCCCCCTGCCCCAGTCTCAGTTTAAAACAAAGTGATAATGCCTCTCTCACCCTCTGTTTTTTGTTTTCCAACTAACTCAAACAATTATTTTAAATTAATTAATAACTACCAGTAGAAGTAGGTGAAGGGCATTGGAAACACTCTGTCTGATTTGTATCACAAGTACTTCTGTGTGGTTACAGTCACATGTTTGATTGACTTGGCTCCCAAGCTGATGTTTACACTGTTGTATTCATCTTGCTCAGATGACTGTGACATGCAACCCGTATGCAGTGAAGCTGACAGGGGAAGCGAGGAGAACCAGACAGATGACAACTTCTCCATTTTTCAGAGCTGATGCAGGATGATCTGTCACCTAATGATAGGCCACCGCCTGTCATTTATTTACTTACAGCTGTAATGTGGGTAAAATGAGCAGGAAAGAGAAAAGTGACAAGAAGCGAACAAGAAACTATTTACATTTCTTCCCCCAAAGACAAATGCACTGTGTCTCTTCAGGAATACAGTATTGCCACGCAATATCCTACATATATATCAGTTATTTCTACAGGCTATAAGAACCGTTTCCGCTTGTCCATGCCAGTTGTGCAGGGTACTACGGCAGTTGAATCTTTTGCAAGATAGGTCTGCAAACCCTGCCAGGCCCACTTCTAACCCACACCTGTTGTGATCTACAAGGAGACCCTTCCTACAGTACATGAGGTGCACAAGTGTGGCCTCCATATAGGAGACTGAACCAGGGACTTAACTGAAAAGTATGAATTGCTAGAGGTAAAGATCCAGGCTCTCTAGTGGAGAGCTCCTAAGGGCACTTCTACACAGCAGGTCTAAAGTCAAATTAAGCTACACAACTTTGGCTATGTTCATTGCATAGCTGAAGTCAAAATAGCTTAACTCGGCTTTTAGCGCTGTCTACGCAGCAGGAAGTCGAAGGAAGAACACTCCTCCTTCAACTTCCCTTACTCCTCATGAAATGAGGGTTACAGGAGTCGGAATAAGAAGTCCTCCAGCTCAGCATTCTTTCAAAATAAAGGCTTGTAGTATAGACATGCACTATGTTATTTCGGAATAACACCAGTTATTCTGAAATAACACTGCTGTGTAGACGAACCCAAATAGGACTCCTCTCCTGTGGATTGGACAAAGTGGGTTAGGGACAATGTTGACCTGTGGCTTACAGTGCCAGTGTTGTGTGACTGGTCCATTAGATGACCCCACCGAAGTGCAGAGGGCCTTCTTCTGCTTTCCCTACCACTCCTGTGAATATCGTTCATGAGGTCCAAGTTGTTCATATGGGAAATAACAGGGATGGGGGACTCATTCTCATTTCTGAAAGGCCCGTTTACTTGTGGAGTCCAAGTGGCATATTAGTCTTCAGAGAGAGGTGAAAAAGAATCCCTACACACTACATTCAGCAACAAGCATGGGATACGGCATTGCATTTTTTTACTTTTCATCTGCTTTGGGGGAGATGTAAGGGGCTTTTGGACTTGCCATTAATTTATTTATTTAAGAGCAGGCCAGGGGCCATTTATCCTGTGGCTGCACTCGCAACATCTGTCATATATACCATATTTTGTCTTAGTAGTTTCTTCCCTTTATTATTCAATAATGAAGTATTCAGAAACAGGGGGAAAAGAGGATTTTAAACCAAAAGCGCCACAATGCCCAGGTGCCCAGGTGCTTCCATACCGTCTCCCATGTCAGTGTGATAATGAGCAGTGTTCTTGGCATTTAATTGAAGAAACCGTAATGTAGGTGGGCTATCTGCATGAAACAGTCATGTAGTTTGTTTTCTGCCCAACTCCCCACCATCCTCCCTGCTAGTCCTGATTCAAGGAGGCTTGTTGGACTGGTGAGAAGGAGCAGATAGGCAGAACATGCTCTACCCTTGCTAGTCATAGCTGATAGACAGTTCCTTGCAGACTCTTGCCAGCTACTAAACCTGCATTGATTCTACATACTAGGCAGAGAATCAGGGAGCCATGATTGATGGTTTTCCTTCCTTCTCTTTGCTGAGTATTAACTGGGCAAAGTAGAGAATCTGGCTCTTAGAATCAACTCCTAAAATGCTAAAGTTCCTACAGCATCTCATCAGATTTATGACACCAAGACACATGATTTTACATTCACAGAACACAGAATGGAGATATAGGAAAAGAGAGAACCCGTTGTCCTATGACTTAAACAAAAGTTTTTTTTGGTGAAGACTTTTTGATACAATGGAGCACGTACTCCCTGAAATGGCCATTATAGATATTAAATCTGCTTTCACCTACTCAGATGTCCAGTTTAAGTCAGTTCTTCATTTATAAACATTAGTGTTCATAATCTGCAAACAGAATATTAATATTAAGTTCCCCATATAAGAATTTTTGGGTTATTTTGGAGAGGGAAGGGGAAGGATTATTGTATGTTAGTATCAGGGCCTACAACTGTAATGTCTTCAGAGTCAAGATTAATAAACTAAGATCAATATTTTTCAATACTAATTAATATTAAATATTTCATTTGGGGACATAATGGAATATTGGATTTCTGGCAGACCCATTGGCACACATAATAATACAACTACGTTCACATTATATGTTCACATTATATACTTTTAATTAACTTTCCCTTTTGTGTAAATTTTGATCTAATGATTAATTTCTTATTTTGAATACAGCGTGTAATTAACAAATACCAATAGCTAAGTCATAAAAAAATTAATTCTGGCTGGGATGATTTAGTTGGGATTGGTCCTGCTTTGGGCAGGGGGCTGGACTTGATGACGTCCTGAGGTCTCTTCCAGAATCATAGGATTCTATGTTTTTATGATTCTGTAGCTGCGTAGTGATGCACCCATATGGCACAAATCCTAACTAATGCAACTTCTTTCCTTCCTCCCCTTAAAAATCATGGCTTCCTTGATAATTTCTGTCTGAGTTTGGCCCATATCAACATTTCACAGCATAACCTAAGTCAAACACATGGAAGCTATAGAAGTTTAAAGGAAAACAATGGTGAAAGACACTGTATTTTCTGTACCTTTCATCCCAATGGGAGGTGAATCAAATAGGCTTAGAGAAGTTATTACCCCCTTATAGAGAGTCTATTCAGAGGTGGTTTGGGATATTTTGGCTATCCAGACTGCCTTAAAAAAAATCTGTCTTTAGCTAAGGGTTTGTCTACACTTGGGCTACGTCTACATTGGCATGATCTTGTGCAAATATTCTTTAACGCAAGAGTTCTTGTGTTAAAATATTTGCACAAGAGAGCGTCTATATTGGCTGGGACTCATCGTAAGAACGATGCGCTTTTGCGCAAAAGAGCGTCTATATTGGCGAGACGCTCTTGCAGGAGCCCGGAACCATTTTGGAGCGGGCAAAAGAGCACCAGCCCTTTCCAGGGGTGGGGGCTGGAGCTCCTTTGAGACACGTGCTTAAAGGGATCTCCCTGGACAGCCGTTTCTCTCCTGCTGCATGCTATAGGACCTCTTGCAAGGACTGACAGCCATAGCAGTTGTACTTGTGGTTGCCCTCTGCCTTGTTGGACACCACAGCCTTGTGCCTTAGTGACATTAGCTGATTTTTTTTTTTTTACCTCAGCTCTCTTTTTGTGCCATGGAGCCAGGGGTGGCCTTGTGCCTGCTCTGGTGCCTTCTGGCCATTTTGGAGTGCCTGCAGCTGCTGCTCCATGCTGCTGCACTCCTTGTCCCGGACCTCGAGGTGTAGGTTGCTCTGCATTCCGTCACCAGGGAGGGCGCCTGCTGGTGTCCACAGGAACCGAGGGTCCCTGGGGTGGTGCCTGGCCCAGGTGTTGGCTCCTGCCCCCTGGCCCTCGCTGGCCCGGACATAGCCCATGCACAGCTCTTTGACCTTAGCCTGGACCTGCTCAAGGGTCCGGGCTGGATGACCCTGGTCAGAGATCGCCTGGGCCATGAGGCGGAAGATGTCCGCGTTGCACCAACGGGAGTGGGTGTCGTGGAGGGCCTCCTCATCAGACCAGAGGTCCAGGAGGGCCTCGATCTCCCCTGGGGACCAGGACGGGGTGCGCCGCTTCGTGCCCCTTGGGGCCTCCTGCGCTGGAGGTGCGGGTAGCTGTCGTCCCCCCCTCCCCCGGAGCAGCCATCCTGGGCTGGTGGTGTGGTGGCTGTTCAGGTATGGAGTAGAGGCACATGGCAGAGCTGGATGGCAGAGGTGGCAGAAGGGCTTCTGCCTCGTGGCCTCTGCAGGCTGTGTCTGCCTTTAAGGGGGCTCAGCTTACCAGGAAGTCCGGGAGCTGCCTGTGCGTATGGAGCGTCCAAGCAGCCACTAGGGCTTTTTTTCTGTTAGGATGGCTCTTGTGCAAGATCGCACCAATATAGACACAGCCTTGAAGTATTGCAGCGGCAGCAGTGCAGCTGTGCTAGCTGTAGTGCTTCGTGAAGATGCTACTTATGCTGACAAGAGAGCTCCCGCTGGTGTAGATATTCCACTCTGTCTACACTAGGGTTGGGTCAGTATAACTACATCACTCATGGATGTGGAATTTTCACACTCTTCTGTGATGTAGGTTTAATTACATAAGTTTGTAATATTGACCGGGGCTTACGTTAGACATACGGCCCCGATCTCAGCAGGCTACATTCTCTATTGCCTTGCCTCTTGTTTAGTCATTTAAACCTGGGAAAAGTACAAAGCGGGTATAAAAAGTGACTATGATTTTGTAGCATTCTATTTACACCCACTTTAAATTGCTGTGAGTAACTGCATCAAGTGCCAGGCAACTGAGAGCTCTACGGTGTATCTGAGAACATCACCACTAACTAGCCAGGAAATACAACATTCCCATAAGCGGAGCCTTTCTTGGAAATTAACAAAGATATGTTTCTAGGAATGAGAGTTCATGGGATATTGTGTGAGACAGGGACATGAGGATGGATTTGTAATACAATGCTGTGATCTTTATTATTAGTTTTTCTGGCAGTTAATACAGATGGTCGAGTACCAAAGCAACTGGCAGTTAATAAAGATGGTTGAGTACCAAATGCACAAATCTAGTATGTACCTCTAGATTTTTCATTTGGTATTTGCAAGAAGTCCGAAATACTCTTTTGGAATGCCTTTTTCTCATTTCTCCTATCCTAGCTTTTTCCTAGCCTATCCTGACTAGGAACACATATGCTTCATCTATACCAGCGATGTGCAACTTGTGGGAGGTGGCGGTTGTTCTCCTGAGGTGGGTCGCAGTGCCTTGATCCAGGCTGGCTGGTATTTTCTTTTCCCGGCTCAGCACCCGTACATGCCGGGGAGGAGGGAGAGGAAGGGAGGAGCAGGGAAGTGGCAGGAGTGGAGTGGCAATTAAGCGGCTACGCTTTTTTTCTTTTTTCTCCTCAACAAAATTTTTCTGGGCTCCTTTTATTGGGTCTGGGGGTCGCAAATGCAAAAAGGTTGTGCACCCCTGATCTATTCAATCTCTGCTAATCTTTGTACATGTCTGTAGTCAATTAAGTTAGGAGATTGATTCACTTCATTTTCATGACCATTATCTGTGCATTGCTACTGAGCACTAAGTCCACAGCATACTTTTGAGGGACTTATCCCAAATGATAGCTTGTATTTATATAGCATCTTCCTCTCATGTCTTTGGATACAAAAGAACTGCTATATAAGCTATGTGCATGCGGATCACTTTACCTACTATTGAATTCATGCATCCTTGGTATCAAATATGGTGACTGGTTTAATCTCATACATTAGTGAAAAATGAGTTATGCAAATGAAGCTGCAGGAGGAATTTTTAAGTAGGTGGAATGTAATTACCTGAATTGGAATTGACATACAAACTCTTGATTTAAAAATTCCATAGGATCTTTTATAACCATGCTTAGTCAGAACTTAAATTTTATATCTCATCCACAGGGTGAGACCTCCAGCAATCATATTTCCTAATACCTTGGCATAGGTTTAGTACAAACTTTGAGGCTATGTCTACATTGCTCATTCTTGCACAAGAAGATATGCAAATAAGCTGCAGTGAATATCGCTGTGCCTCATTTGCATACCTAAAGAGCCGCCATTTTTGCATAAGGGGCTTTTGTGCAAGAAGGAGCAGTCTACACTGCTTCTTGTGCAAAAACCCCCTCTTGAGTAAGAGCCATTCTGCTGCTTATTTTCAGGCAGAACGGCTCTTGTGCAAGAAGGGGTTTTTGTGCAAGAAGGAGCAGGATAGAGTGCTCCTTCTTGCGCAAAAGCCTCTTGCACAAAAATGGAGGCTTATTAGGTATACAAATGAGGTGCAGCGATAGTCATTGCCACGGCTCATTTGCATATCTTCTTGTGCAAGAATGCGCAGTGTAGACGTAGCCTAAGGGAAAAGCTTCACCTGCTGAAGCACTATGGATACATCTTGCAACATATAAGTGTTGCTTATAGATCTTCCATCAAAATATTGAGATTATAACGGTTTCTAGGCAAGCTACATTGTTATCCATTCTAAGGGGTTATGCCTAGATTATGGGGTTATCCCAGAAAAATTCTGCCACGTCCAGGAAATGCGTCTGCTCTTCTGACTTTTTTTGTGGAAGAGCAGACGCGCTCTTTTGGAAGCCCTGTCTTCCTTGTGCCATGAGGAAGAGGAGGTTTTTCCAAAATTTGGCCCAGTGTAGACAGGCCAAATTTCAGAAAAGCCTCTCCTGACAAAACTATCAGAAAAAGGTACGCAAATTGCAAAGCACAATTTGTGTACCTTTTTCCAACAAAAAGTGGCAGTGTAGACATAGTCAGGGTCTCTGAGTGCTTTCTCTACAGGTGTCAGGTCTTGGGCCTCTCCTCAGGTGAGACAGAAACTGCTTCTTCAAAACAAACCAAGCTTTATTTTACCCAGAAGGAGCACAGAATTTAGAGAAGTAAATTTAAAATAAGTCATAAATACACATTCCCATACCTAAACATAGGAAACTGGCTGGTCTTGTTTATTCCACATCTTTGAGTTGGGAGAAACTGCTTAGCCTTTTGTAGCCAGGTCCCATAGTCTCAAAATATTCTCAAAAATCTGCAAGGACTCAGGGTTATTGGGCAGATATTCTTGCTGTGTCCATAGAGTCTCTGCATGGGAAGTCTATCTGTAACACTCACTTCATGTACCCTTATTCTAAAACAACACTCTTCCACATGACATGAAATTCCTAGTCTCAGTGTGAGTGTATTACCAATGTAATGTGACTTTTGGAAGGGTTACAGCACATTTTTAATGATGTATGAAATGAAAAATCCCTGTGTAATACACAGAAAGCATGTACAGTGCTTGGTGATACACTGCCAATAATTTTAACAAGAGTTTGTCTATCATTTTCCACTTCAGTCAGCAGTGCATCTGATGTTCCCTGGATAAAATATTTTCCTCCTTTGTTACCCTTCTCAAGTCCCTCCATTTCACATTCTCTCCTTTGCACCAATTATCTGTTAATACAAGATTCGTTCCCTTCCCAAATGTATCAGTCTTTCTATAGTCACATCCTTTGCACTAGTGCCTCTCAACTTTTCTTGATACTTCATGGAAGCTCCTTTAAATGGTTATTCTATCTGACAACATTATGACTAAGGGATCCTTTGGGGAGTGGTGGTGGTGGTGGCTGCCCCCACAGAGTGGGTGGGTCTCAAGCCCTCACCCTCCGGTGGCTCACTTCTTATCCACTATGCCACTGGAGGAGCCCCCTTACCTCCCTTCCTTCGGAGCTGCCCTTATCTTTTCTGTGTTCCATGGGGTGCCAACTCTGTATCTCCGGAAGCTTCTGGTGGCGGATCCTTGGATTCTTTGCAGAGAGCACAGGGAGATTCATAAGGTTTGACAGGGATCCTCTCAGCTGGATATCTGCATAACAGCTCACCAAGTAATACTGTGAGTCTCTACCAAGATCCAGTAGCCCATTGGGTCATCAGAATCATTGTGAAATGCATGTACGGATAATGTGAAAGAAAATTATGTACCTGTACTAAAAATTGTATTCTTGGAATTAAGGCTGGTCCACCAGGAGGTGACAAATCTTAGGAATGCTCCTTTCAGGCTGGTTAAGTGGGGCTGGTAAGATGGGGTGTGCTGATGCTTTGGAGGCAGTGAACCTCTGAATACTGTGAGTGTCCATTGGCGGGGCACTCAGGAGAGACACTACCAAGGCTCAGGGTTGGAGAATCCCATTTGCTAGCCTATTAAGAGACAGCAGGGCCTGTGAAGGCCTAGAGGGAGGTGTTCATGTTGTCCATAGTTGGTGGAGTTGGGGAGCTGTCCTCTGGCAGGCACAAACAAGGCTTCCCCACCCTAAGGGCAGGTGGCAGTGAGGTGCTGCACAAATGTAGGTTCTCCTAGGATGCATCACAAACTCTTTCTCACAATAGCAGCTGTGATGGTCACAACTGGTCATTCCCCTCTATCTTGCTGTGAGCCGATTGGTCAGGTGGGTCGTTTGGTTCTGAGTGTGGGCAGGCTCTTTTGGCTATACCAGAGGTCTCACCTCACTGGTGAGAGCGGGTTGCATCTCTCCTGGCTAGTGGATGGAGACACGGAACTCCAGGAGGGAAGGAATAAGTGGTTTTAAAGTACATCTTTCTCAATGCACACCGCTATTTCCCAGTCCCATCTATGAACAACGTCTACTTTCTGTGTGTGGCGTGTGGGCAGCAGAGAGGGAGGAGGAGTGAAGATGACCTGGAATATATCTTTGTTGTAGTTACACTGACCAATCAGTCACTAAATATTATCCATTTTTTGGGGGTGTGCCATTTCTCTAATGATCTTGGGCCAAATTATGATCTCGATTGCACCTGGGCATGCCCAGAGCAGCTCTACTAAAGTCATTGGAGTTATTCTGAATTTAGGTCCTGCTTCTGGAAAGCACTTAAGCACCTGCTCAAATCTATCCTTATTCAGCAAAAGTAGCTACACAGGTGCTTAATATGGCTGCTTTCTTGAGTTGGCAATATCTTAGCAGTGTAAAAGAGAGTGTGACCTATTAATAAGCATGCATGAATATATTTATGTGTATGTATTATTTCTGTAAATGTATATATTAAGGGTGAAATCCTAGTCCTATTCAGGTCAAGGGCAAAACTCCCATTGGTGTCAATGACACCGGGATTTTACCCTCTTATTTATATATAGTGTGTCTGCGTGTGTCTGTGTGTGTGTGTGTGTGTAAAAATAATGTGAGCATATAAAATAGATAATTCCTGAATTTTAAGTTCTGGTATTTACAAAATGCCCAAAAGCACAATAGAAACAGGTTTTCAAATAAACAATGTTTACTAGCTGCCTTTCACTTCCTTGATCTCATAAAGATACATTTGTATTTCACACGAAGCAGTCTTTGCAGGTGCACAATAAGCAATCAAGGCTCACCCCATGCATATCAGGAGAAACCACATAATATACACACAGTTTGGCTTAATCCAGTAAGGCAAAAACCAGCAGCAATTAAGTGATGTCATCCCATGCTATCTGTCATTCCGCGTCTTTTTCTGTCTGTACCTGAACCTGAAAACTTTAATTAAAAATAACTGAAAATAGAATCAAATATTTTGTAGCTGAGTTGTCCTTAAAAATATGAATGAGTCAGTTAGATAACATTCACAACACCAGTAGCTCAGAGGCACTTTAGAGAATACGTTTCCATGCACAGACATTTGAAACCAAAATTGCAATGTTCTAAATGGAATTAGATGAGTGAAACCATGTCATACTGAGATGAAATATAAATAAGTGCTTAGGGCCCACTCTATGAAAAATAGATGCACTTTTTTAAAGCATTTTCTTCTGCGGAGGTTTTACTTCTCTAGGACCTTTTTGTGGGATTGTTGGTTCCCCCCTCCCCTTCGTGTAGTAGAATGTGGTTTTGCTACTTATTTAAACCCTTCTTTCAACTTAATCTCTATCTCTGTATTAAGCCCCCATGGACCTACAGATGCCAAGGGCAGATGGATACAATAGGCATTGTGTGTTCAAAGGTACAACCTACAGAAAATTCATTTGTTAAAAGTCTTGGAAACATTTCCAAGGAGGTTGCTTCATAAATAGTGTTCATGTGGGGCAGATCTGACTTGTGCTGCTGTCTTTTGTGCAGATATTCCATGAGGATATAATATGCCATTTACTCTCAAATTGATACATATAGTAACATTTAGGATAACTTTTTCTAAATCCCAGTCCCAGCTCAATCTCTCTCCCCTCCAAAGCCCCCACCCCTGCCTCTTCATTTCTTGTCCTAGTCTCCAAACCATTCCTTTCTTTTTTTTCTCCCAGTCACCATTAGAAGCATTTTCCAAGACCCTCTTTTATTTTGTACCAAAGCACGCACGTTACTGACCTACTCTCCCACCTATAAAAAAGGGCATTTGATGCATCCTCCTCTCATCCCCCATTTACTTTATGCATCTGCTAGAGAGAAATAAAAGGGCATCTTCATCTCTCAGATTCTGAGCATACAGCCTCCACTGTTCTGCATAACTCTGGTGGTGAGACTAAGGGTATAGCTACATGCTTATTTCAGAATAACTATTCCAGAATAGGCTTTATTCCTCGTAGAGTGAAGTTTACAGATTTCGGAATAAGCTGTCCATTATTTCAAAATTATTTTGAAATAACAGAATGGCTGTGTAGATGCTCGGATTGTTATTTTGAAATAATGCTAATTATCTCGAAATAACGGTGCAGTGTAGATGTACCCTTAGTGATTATTTCTAATGGTCTAAAAATTTACTCCAGCCTGTTGTACCAGTCCTATATGGTAAACAGCAAAACCACTTTTAAAAAAAAATTAATAAAAGATTCTCTTCCTCCCCCCCCCCCCATTAATGAAACAGCCTTCCTTCTCTGGCTTTCTACTGGCTTTTTACCTTTGAAACACAATACACAATATATTTAGGGCATGGGGGGAATTTGACACTCTGAGGTTCTGAATGCTCTCCATTCTTATTGGCTTCAGCAACTTGTGCACAGAAAGAAGGGATGGATTCATGAATAGCTAAATGCTGAGGGCATGATTCTGTTCTCTCACCAATGTAAATCAGGAAGTGATGTCAACAGAGTTAAATTATGGTGAGATCAGAATCTTGTTCTCTGTGTGTCTCATATGTCCTTTGGGTGTACAAAATGTCCAAACATGTAGTTTTCTCATCTAGGACCTGATCCAAAGCCCCTTGAAGTCAGTGGGCAGAATCCCATTAGTTTTACTGGTCTTTAGGTCAGGCCACTTGGGTTTCATTTTAAACTTCAGTGTTCTTATATGGTGGATGCCCAGAACTTGCATTTGGGTGCTCACATGAGCAACTAGCTTTTTGAGAACTCAATCACTTGGGGTACATCTACACAGTAGCATTAATAACACAGTATAAGTCTACACTACAAGCCTTTATTTCTAAATAATGGTGAGCTGGAGGACTTCTTATTCCGGCCCATGGTAAATCCCCATTTTATGAAGAGTAAGGGAAGTTGAAGGAAGAGTGTTCTTCCTTCAACTTCCTGCTGTGTAGACCGTGCCAAAAGCCAAATCAATCTATTTTGACTTAAACTACTCAATTGATGTAGCTGAAGTTGTACCGCTTAATTCGACTTTAGCCCTGCGGTGTAGACATATCCTTAGGTATCTTCATTTGTCATATAGCAAAGCTACAGTGAGTTGTTATACTTACAACAAATGAGCCTAGGGCGTACCACACAGCCAGAGTTACCCAGAAAATCACTTCTGTTACAGACATTTTAATATTATATTCCAATTATTGCATATTGCATCGCATGTCTTGGGATGGTCTTGGTTACTTGGTTACAGCATGCTCTTTCCATACAAAGTCAATGCATGACTTACTCTTCAGTTTACACTCCAGGCTTATTTTGCCTTCTGTAAATGGTTCCCCCTTGCTTTAGCTAGTATAGACATTTGGGGTGCATCTACACAGCAGGGCTTAGCTCAATTTGCATAGCTTATTTTGAGTTATGTCAATTGCATAGCTTATTTTGAAATAGCTTATTGCTATTCTACACAGCAGTTATTTCGAGATAGAGCACTCTTCCTCCAACTTCCCTTATTCCTCATAAACTGAGGGTTACAGGAGTCAGAGTAAGAAGTCCTCCAGCTTGACAGTATTTCAAAATTATTTGGAAATAACTGCCTGCTGTGTAGACATGAACTAAGTTATTTCGGAATAGCACTAGTTATTTCAAAATAGTGTTGCAGTGTTAGGCGTACCCTTGGAGTCTGAGCTGAGTGACCCTATAAGTCTATGACTTACCTATCCTAGTTAGCACAGATATTCTGTTTCCAGCCTATGAATACATTTAAATTCTATTCCTGTCTCCCAAGAAATGAAGCCTCAACCATGCTTCACTCATGTCAAGCCAGGCCTACCGTATGTATGTCCTGAAAAATATATTTCAGGATCTGTGACCCATGCAGTTTGACAAACAAGTTTTTCCTAGACAAAGGAATGTTGATTTACCTGTCTTCCTTGGAACATGTGTAAGTTAAGCATTCTAAACCAGAGCTATGGAAACTTCATTTTAAAAGGAAACCAAGTGTGTGTGTGTGTGGGGGGGGGGGGGGGGGGGGGATTTGAACTCAGCAAGGGAGAGAGCATTGCAGTGTGAATATGTAGGTATATCTGGGAGTGTCATCCTAACTCTGGAAACAGACATTAAACTTTTTGGGGAAATATAAGGAAAAGCAATGGTACTCATTTTACTGAGGAACCTGCATGGGGGAAGATCATGATTCATGAATATTATGGTGCCAGGTTTGACTGAAAACCAGCAAGCTCTGCAGAAAAAAATGTAGGTGAGAGACTGTTTTAGACAAAGGAGTATAACCTAAATCTAGTGTACATGTGATATAATTTTTGGGTGGGTGGGGGAGAGGTGGTTTGTAACTGGTCACTGTTAATATTACCGTTGCTCATTTGCTTTTAAATCTTTACTTTTGTTAATAAACTTGTATTTGGTTTTGGTTTTGCTATAAATAGGTTACAGTGCTGTAGTTTTTATAAAGGACCAGCTCCTGAGTTGAACTAAGCTAGCTGTGTGAGCACTGTATCTTTGGAGACAGATCACTTAGTTGCTATTGTCAGTGTCCAGTAACGGTCTGGATACTACAGAGAGAGAAGTTGGGCTTGATGTGTGCACTAGTCTGCACAGATATGATGAGGTCTGCAGAGACCTATAAGTCAGTGATGGTGGGACCAGAGGCTATCGATTGCAGGGAGTTGAACCATAGTCGGCATAAACAAGACTGCTTCACGCTAAAAACTGGCAGTGACAAGGTACCTCACAACCAGGGGTGCAATGGGGAGGATCCCAATGTGCACATTCTGCTGTTTTTTCTCATTAAAAGAAATGACCTCCTCTGAGTGAAAAGCTGAGAAGAGAATTGCAATTGTAAAGTCAAATTCTGCTTCTATTTTTACGTGTGTGTGTGTGTGTGTGTGTGTGTGTGTGTGTGTAAAACACCACTCACGTTGCTAACTGTTAACTAACTGTTAACAATCATTTGTAACTGCATGTTATTTTGGTAGATAAAGAAAAAGTCAAATATATTTAGCCATGCACTTCCATAAGTGGTTTATTACTGCCATGGTGAAAGGTTTGTAGGTAGTGAGTCACAGAAAATTCATGTTCTGTTTACAGTGAAAGACCATTTCAGCTGCACAGATGCATATATTTATTACAAAGACCCTCTAGTTCAGGAAATATTATTTGGGAGTTTTCTTCGGGCATTGTTGCCTCCCATTTGCCAAAAATAGTCACCCCACAACTTACATAGCAAGTCAACTTTGAGACTTGTATTCTAAAATGTGTTCCCAGATGATGAATTGCATACTATGTCAACTACGTCTTTGTCATGAGATTCTATTTCCTATTTATAGTTGAAATGAAACACTTGAGACAAATTCTAAACCAAAGCAATTTCATATAAATCTCATAAATTTTTCCTTATGTGTGCATCAGTTTTTTTTTTTTTTTTAAAAAAAACCTCCTGTACTATCTTTTCAGCTCTGCAGGACATTTTCAGCAATCAACTTGTTTTGAGATCAAAGTAGGAGACTCTCAAGATTGTGAAACTCATAATGTATCCATGTAATCTAGATACCATGCCTTTTGAGTATACTCCCTTTCAAATGCTAAGGGGAAAGAACACTTAATCTTCATACAGTGCAAAAACATCCAAAATGTGATAGTTTGGGGGATAAAAAAATAATTATCTCCATAACAGATGAAATTATTTAGTTACTTCCCCTGGCTCTTCTTGCTTGCTTGTTTGAAACTATAAGTAATTTCTATTAAGTTTGTACTTCAAAAACTTTCTTCCATATTTTATTGCTTTCAAGATCCACACTCTCCTTTTCTTTCCTTTGAAGTACATCATTTATTCACCTTATGCACAATAATCTGCTCTGTTGTAGAGTTTGGGATAGCAGGAACTGGAATAGGATGCTTACTTAGAGATACCACTGTGAATGTCTGAAAGCAAGAGATGCATCCATCTCTTCCCACTATGCACAACCCTAATCAGCATTGGTAAGCCAGTTTCTCATTAATGGAGTTCTCAGTGACAAGACATCTTTCAGTTAGCAATAAGGGGAAAGGATAATAACTCCCTGTAATGTACAATGTGATAAGGACATAGTGTGTATATGTTATGCACAGTCTTCAGTCCAGTTTCTTTTAGCTGCATCATTTGCTTGCAACTGGGGAAAAACACCAGCACTTACCTGACAGAAATAGCATTTCAGTATGTCTACACTACGAAGTTAATTCGAACTAATGGACATTAGTTTGAATTAACTTTGATAGGTGCTACACTAGCGCTCCGCTAGTTCGAACTTAATTTGAACTAGCAGAGCGCTTAGTTCGAACTAGGTAAACCTCATTCCATGAGGCCTAAGCCTAGTTCGAACTTACTAGTTCGAATTAAGGGGTGTATAGCCCCTTAATTCGAACTAGTGGGAGGCCAGCCCTCCCCAGCTTTCCCTGGTGGCCACTCTGGCCAACACCAGGGAAACTCTATTTCCCCCCTCCCAGCACCGGACCCCTTAAAGGGGCAAAGGCTGGCTACGGTGCCCGTGCCAGGTGCAAGCATGCCAGCACCCAGCTAGCAGACCCTGCACCTGGCACGGCTCGAGCCAGCCACCCGATGCCCCCCAGCCCTCCCCATCTTCCCGGGACAAGGCTGGCGGCTCCCGGGAGCTTGCCCAGGACCGCAAGAGGCGGGCACCCGCCTGGTCTAGTGCGGACATCGTGGACCTCGTCCACGACCTCCGCACTAGGCACAGGAAAGTGGCCATCTAGGGCAGGAGAGCTGCCAGCCTGGCCACCCAGGAGCAGGTGTGCATGAAAATCAAGGGGGTCCACTGAGACCCCTGACCCTGAGCCCTGAGCTTACAATGGCCATCCTGGGTCAGACCAAAGGTCCATCTAGCCCAGTAGCCTGTCTGCCGACAGCGGCCAACCCTAGGGACCCTGGAGGGGATGGACCGAAGACAGTGACCAAGCCATTTGTCTTGTGCCATCCCTCTCCAGCCTTCCACAAACGTTGGGCAGGGACACCACTCCTACCACCTGGCTAATACCACTCCTTGGACCCAACCTCCATCACTTTATCTCACTTCTCTTTAAACTCTGTTCTAGTTCTAGCCTTCACAGCCTCCTGCAGCAAGGAGTTCCACAGGTTGACTATTTGCTTTGTGAAGAACAACTTTCTGTTACCAGTTTGAAGCCTGCTACCCATTCCTTTCCTTTGGTGTCCTCTAGTCCTTCTTTATGGGAACTAATGAAAAACTTTTCTGTATGCACCCTCTCCACCCCACTCCTGCTTTTAGAGACCTCTATCCTGTCCCCCCTCCGTCTCCTCTTTTCTAAGCTGAAAAGTCCCAGTCTCTTTAGCCTCTCTTCATATGGGACCTGTTCCCAACCTCTGACCATTTTAGTTGCCCTCCCCTCTCCCACCTCCTTTTCCTAGTCTCCCCCAGTTTTGTTCAATAAAGACAGATTCCATTTTTGAACACAATTGTCCTTTATTTTGTACATCAAGAAGAGGAGCTAGGGAAGGGTAAGTGGAAGGAGGTGAGGGAGGAATGGGGCACGAGCCCCCGATGGGGAGGACTGGGTTGGCTCTGCGGGCTTCTGGGGGTGGAAGCTCTCCTGCAGCCCCCCAATTGCTCCCTCTCCCCAGATGTCAGCCTGCGGCAAGTGCAGCCGGTCTGATGGCCGAGTGCTGTGATGTGCCCAGTGTGGGCACTCAGGGCACTCCAAGCCAGGACTGCTTTGCAAGCGGGGCACCCCTGAGAACTGTCTGTCCGGGGTGAGGGTCGGGACCCTTTAAGCACAGTCCTCGGCTAGCCTGAGACAGCATCTCCACGCTCTAAGTCCTCCTCTGATGCCCTGCCGGCACTGCTTCCGGCCAGCCTTAAACCCGGTTCAGGGTCCACTCTGTGTGGACATGCTAGTTCGAATTAGCAAAACGCTAATTCGAACTAGTTTTTTAGTCTGGATCCATTAGTTCGAATTAGCTTAGTTCGAATTAGCGCTGTAGTGTAGACATACCGTCAGTTACTTCTGTGCAAAGTGCATGTGAAAAGTGGGGATTTATGAGAAATGAAGCATGCTGTTGAAGAAACATGGGGTGGAAGAAGAGTTGCTGAAGTAGTAATTATGCTTACCCCTTTTTATGGCACTTTGAAAACATAAAGAGCTGAGTAAAATATTGAATAATTGAGTCTCTTTTTTATTATAGTTCTAGCCCCAAAAAGATACTCCTTTTCCATGTTTTAAATGCGTAGTGTTGAAATAAATGTAATTACACTGAGATTTAATATATTGGCTTACATGCTACTGAAGCTTTGAATCACAAATGCAGCTCTGATAGGAACTCTTGGCACAGCGTGGGAGAGAATGAGAATGTATGTCAGGCATAGGAAACATAGAGAATGATGTTTACATAATTACAGAGTTGTGAAACTAGCCATCAAATTGAGAATTAAGGTGGATATAGAATCCTTTCAAACTGTACACATGTGCAGGAAACAAAGAACAGCATTTGGAGTTAGAGGTTCCTTAACTTTTCATGTTGCATTTCCTTTGTTAGTGTGAGTTGTACACAAGGATTTTGTTGTTTGTTTGTTTTGTTTTTTGTTGTTCAGATTTGAGTGGCAGAGAGGTGAAACTAGCGATTGACTAGCAAATGGGACAGTAACATCTCAGATCTGAGGGCCAAGTCATGACTATCTCTGGGTGCATTATAAGCAAGAGAGCGAGTACAATGCATAATGGAGGCAGACATTACTTGGATATATGGGCTCCGAGAGTGGGTGCAGGCTGTGGGAGTGGGGCCAGGGATGTGGGTGTTGAGGTGCAGGAGGGGGCTCTGGGCTGAAGCTGAGGGGCTCAGATTGTGAGAGTGGGCTCATAGCAGGGGCAGAGGTGTGGGAGGGGTGAAGGCTTTGTCTGGGGGTGTGGATTTGGGGGTGAGACCAGGAATGAAAGGTTTGGGTGCCAGAGGATGAGCAGGACTGGAGCAGGGGGAATAGGATATGTAATGGGGCGGGTGCAGGCTCTGGCAGGGAGTTTGGGTGCAGAATGGGGCTCAGGGCCAAGGCAGAGGATTGAGGTGCAGGATTCAGGATGAAGTTATGGTGCAGAAGAGATTCCAATCTGAAGCAAGAGGTTTGGAGTGAAGGATTCAGCCAGGTAGCACTTACCTCCGGCAGCTCCTGGTCAGCAGCACAGCATGCTAAGGAAAGCTCAATGTGGCTCCTGGAAGTGGCTGGAATGTCTATCTCCTAGGTTCAGGGCAGCCAGGCAGTTCTTTGAGCTTCCTACATCCACAGACTCACCCCTGCAGCTCCCATTGGCTGTAGTTTGCGGACAATGAGATCTGTGGAGCTGGCACTCATGGCAGGGACAGCATGTGGAGCCTCCCTGCACTTAGGAACCACAAGGACCTGCCATCTGCTTCCAGTAACCACATGAAGCTAAGAATAGACGATCCGGCCTTATCTCAGCTGTATTTAATAACCCATTCAGTGGTGCTGACTAAGGCCACCAAGATCTGTTTTTGACTAGATGTTCTGGTCAAAAATTGGATGCCCGGCAGCTCAAGATCTAGACATTGGCCTCTAGTGCCCGTTCCTTAATCTGGTTCTGTATAAAGCACTTAGGGCTTGTCTACACTACTAAAGCGGCGAGGAGTCCTGTGGCACCTTATAGACTAACTGAAGTGTAGGCGCATAAGCTTTCGTGGGCAAAGACCCACTTCGTCAGATGCATGTAGTGGAAATTTCCAGAGGCAGGAATAAATATGCAGGCCAGGATCAGGATGACGAGGTGGATCCAATCAAAGAGGATGAGGCCCACTTCTAGCAGCTGATCTGGAGGTGTGAATTCCAAGAGAGCAGAAGCTGCTTTTGTAGTTAGCGAGCTATTCACAGTCTTTGTTTAATCCAGAGTTGATTGTCTCAAACTTGAAGATGAACTGTAGCTCAGCAGTTTCTCTTTGTAGTCTGGTCCTGAATTTTTTTTTGCTGAAGGATGGCTACCTTTAGATCTGCAATTGTGTGTCCAGGAAGATTGAAGTGTTCCCCTACAGGTTTTTGTATGTTGCTATTCCTAATATCTGATTTGTGTCCATTGATTCTTTTACGTAGAGACTGTCCAGTTTGGCTGATGTATATAGCAGTGGGGCATTGTTGGCACATGATGGCATATATTACGTTGGTAGATGTGCAGGAGAATGTACCAGTGACAGTATGGCTGATCTGATTAGGTCCTGTAATGGTGTTGCTGGTGTATATATGTGGGCAGAGTTGGCACCGAGGTTTGTTGCAAGGATTGGTTCCTGAGTTCGAGTTATTATGGTGCGGTGTGTAGTTGCTATCTACCTCCCAAGGCCTGTGAAAGCAAGGGATCATTGTCCAGGATGGGTTGTAGATCACTAATGATGCGTTGGAGAGGTTTTAGCTGGGGACTGTAGGTGATGGCCAGTGGTGTTCTGTTGGTTTCTTTCTTGGGCTTGTCCCGTAGCAGGAGGCTTCTGGGTACACGTCTGGCTCTGTCGATCTGTCTCCTCACTTCCTCGTGTGGGTATTGCAGTTTACAGAATGCTTGTTGAAGATCTTGTAGGTGTAGGTCTCTGTCTGAGGGTTTGGAGCATATGTGGTTGTACCTCAGTGCTTGGCTGTAAACAATGGATTGTGTGGTGTGTCCGGGATGGAAGCTGGAGGCATGCAGGTAAGTATAGCGGTCGGTAGGTTTTTGGTATAGGGTGGTATTGATGCATCTGACGAAGTGGGTCTTTGCCCACGAAAGCTTATGCTCCTACACTTCAGTTAGTCTATAAGGTGCCACAGGACTCCTTGCCGCTTTTGCAGATTCAGACTAACATGGCTACCCCTCTGATACTCTACACTACTAGTATTCAATTTAGCTGGTCTAGTGAAGACCTGTTAATTCGAATTGAGAGGGTACTCCTGTCAGCACCATTAGTCCTCCTGCTGTGTGGATGGCATGAAAATTCAATTTAAAATACACAACTCCAGCTGGAGCTGATGTATCTTAAGTCAATTTTCCCCTTTAGTTAGAGGAGGCCTTAGAGACCTTAGTAAGAGGCACTTTTCAAGATGATAGGGTTCTTCATAAATAAAACCCCACCCCTAAATGTCTATAGAAATAGGGACATCCCAGGATGTTATACTGTTCAAAAAATACCTGAATGCTTTTCTCTTCATTTATCTTGACAGCCATAGGATGCAGCCTAGAAATAAGCTGAAAAAGAAAAATTACCACTCAGCACGTTGCATGGATTGGAAAGTTCACGACAATTACTAAAGCAGAATTGTGTTCTGAACATCATAGATCACATTTAACAGCTGGTTACAAATAGTTCACAAATAAGAGCCCAAACTGGCAATGCCAACTACACCAGCAGTCCCTTGTTATGCTGTACAGAGTCCCATTGAAATCAGTGGAGCCGCATATATGTTGGTATATAGATCAAATAAGCAGACACTGAATTCCTAAATCTTCTTCATGGGGTTAAAAAGTCTCAAAGCTTAATTTAAAAAAAATTAAGTTGTTCTTGATTAATTAGACCACAACAAGCATGTGAGATTGATCTTGCTGGTTTATACCATAACTTTAAAATACTTAATTTCTTTCTTCTTTCCTTTCTCCTCCCTCACATATCTTCTCCATCTCTTCTCTCTTCCTGTTCGCTGCACTCAATTGATAGAGCCTCACTTTAAATTCAGGGCTATTTTACAAAATGGCTCCTCCATCACTAGCTTTGCATGCTCTAAATGTCAGCTCTGATTTTCAACTGCCTCTTGCAAGTTTGTCAGATAAATTTGTTCGCTGTTGCTAGATTGTCTTGCCTATTTTTAACCAAACCCTTTGGCTGGGAGTAACAATAAAGTTCTTTTGCTCAAAGACGGTGTGGTGTTTTGTTTAGGGTTTGTAGTTAGTAAATGATTCTGTACAGATGCACCCATGTTATACACCTGGGGCCAGTGTCTCTTAAAAATAAGATAACTGCAATAAAGTTAAATAACTCAAAACATATTCCCAGGTAATATTTTCAGTTTTGAAAAATAAACAGACCAGCATATGAATATGAAACTGTGCTTGAAATGGTGTTTTTCTTTCACTTGGAAATAAAATGAAAGACCTTGTAAATATTTGGATCGATTTAGTCACTAGACTTTAATTTAGAGAACTCATTTACTGTTAAAAGCCACTCACTGCCCAACAGAAAATCTAGTCCATTTAGTTACTGCATTGTGTTGCACAAAAGCGAGTGCCTCCTACAATGGTAATAGCTGAATATTTTCACTGCTCATGCAGTTTCCTTTGCTAGCTGCTGGTTCATCAAAAATTCTAATCAACTCTGATCTAACATAAAGTGCCACACTGCATTCATCATCTATTTTAGCCTTTAATGCGCCATGCAGGTTTTAATCAAAGGTATGCAACCGCTAGCAAAAAAGAAAGACAAGAATTATGACAGTGTCCTATCCAGGCATCACAGGCAGCAGATAAGTTCACCCGCCCCATGCCAAGAACAAATGCAGGAATGTAAGAGGTGCCTCTGTTTGAAATGATTGCAGAAAAACACAACTGTGGTTTCTGGGATAAGTTTTCAAAATAATGCACAGACATCTAGCTGTGCAACTCCCTGTAACACTGACACTCGTATAAACAGTGCAGGCCTGCACACTGCAGCTCGCAGGCTTCGCTTGAGATGCAGGAGCACCCTTAGCTGTCACTCCTTTTGGCCAGGGCTTTGCATGATTGGGCTCAAAGTCCTTCTCCCACTGTCTTGTCCTGCAAATTGTTTCATGCTTGTAAAGCATCGGAACCTTTTTAAAAAAAATTCAAGCAGCACATAAAATACAAATTCAGTTAAATCAAAACAATAAATACAGCTGAATAGCAATCAGGTTAGCATGGAAAATAAGAAGAGCCGGGCTTACATTTTTCCCTTAACCTTTGGTCTGGTGTCTTTTCTTCTTCTTTTTTAAAATTTCATTTTTCCCCTTACAATTTTTCATCAAAAGACTGTACGTCAGCCTCTGCTTAGCATACTTTAGATTCTGTCGGTTTATATTGCATCATTAGCACTATTTATGTGTTTCTATTTCAGTTTCACGGGAATAAATTCACCTCCCAGTTTAGCACATCCCAAGGAGGTGTACGAGTTACTTTAAAAGGGTATTCAATATTCATGATGGTTTGAACGACCAGTAAACTGCCCTCTTTGATTTAAACATAAGTTCTAGAGTCTGAAAGTGCCCATAGTTTGTTATTCCTAAGAAATATTCACAGGATAACTTAGGCCATGTTATCGCCAAAATTGTCAGCCTAATTTCCACAGGCGTGCAGTGGCCACAGTTTTTAAATTGCTTGTATGTGTTCACACTGGGGTCCTGAGATAGGCGGTGAATGTCCTTACCAGGAGCACTGTATCAATTGCATTGTCAGTGTGAGGCATTGCAGGATGGCTTCTGAAGGCAAGTAACAGTCAACAGAAGTAACATGGTATCTGCAGTCACACTGTGTTGACCTACTAACGTCAGCGGTGACACTACACCTCTCAAAGAGACGGTCTTACTAACTCGGCACAGAGGGGCATGCATTTTGTAGAAGGCACATTTAAGTGCCTTCCCCAGCCAGATGGACTCAAAGCAGCTTATGTTGGCCTAACTGTGTGATGTAAACTTAGGCATCAGTACAGTGATGTATTCTGTATCAACTTAATTTGGGTAGACATTGGCCTGAATCTTCAGGTGCAGTCCCACCTCAGCACAACCTGGAGAGTTGCTGGTCAGAGGATGGTTTGGGCATGGGCATGGGCACAAATCTGAGTAGTTCTAACTTGTGGCAGCTTTTGGCGGTTATGCCAGCTGAGGCAGTGGCATTGGAACAATTTTTAGGGTGCGGGTACTGAGTAACACCCTTCTCACCCCCCCCCCCCACACACACACCTGGTTGTGCCTTTCCCGTGGTTAGCAATGGCATTCAGTTCATCAGATCTGGGAGAGCTGGCAACCCTAGCCCCTTACTGCCCCAAGCTGGGGCCTGGGCCAAGGCTAGGAGCTGAGCCCCAGGCTGGCAGTGGGACTCCCGTGGCAGCGGAGCCTCCAGGGCCAGTGGCCTGGACTCTGGAGCTGGCATAGCTGGCAGGTTCTGGATCCCAGAGTTGGTGGGTGATGGGACCCCAAGAGCTGGCAGGGCCTGAGAGGCTGGTAAGCAGCAGCAAAGCTAGTGGGACCCTGTTGGGGCCTCCTGGAGGGTGAAACTGTTGGAGGAGCACCAGCAGGGTCAGCCCCTGGGCATGGGGAAGGTGGGTGCAAAATCTGGGGGTGGTGCAGCGCCATCTGATTGATCAGGCCTACTCCTCCTTTGAGTAGCAAGCACAGGAAACAGAGGTGAGAGTGTGCTTTGCCTCTCCTGTGAGGGTACGTCTAAACTACATGCCTCTGTCAGCAGAGGCATGTAGATTTGTTTGTTCAGCAAAGGTAAATGAAGCCGCGATTTAAATGATCGCGGCTTCATTTACATTTACATGGCTGCCGCGCTGAGCCGACAAACAGCTGATCAGCTGTTTGTCGGCTCGCGCGCTAGTCTGGACGTTCCCCCTGTCGACATCAAAGCCCTTTGTCGGCAGCCCCAGTAAACCTCATTCCACGAGGAATAACGGGGCTGCCGACAAAGGGCTTTGATGTCGACAGGGGGAACGTCCAGACTAGCGATGAGCCGACAAACAGCTGATTAGCTGTTTGTCGGCTCAGCGCGGCAGCCCTGTAAATGTAAATGAAGCCGCGATCATTTAAATCGCGGCTTCATTTGCCTTTGCTGATCTGTCTAATCTACATGCCTCTGCCGGCAGAGGCATGTAGTCTAGACACAGCCTGAGAGAGGTATCCTTAGCTGCCTGCTTCTGGCGGCATCAGTGTGGCTGAAGCAATACAAAGAAGAATGTGCATGTGGTATGTGTGTAGGGAGGGGGGAATAAAGAAATGGCTCTCAAGACTGAGCATGCCGCCTTAAGTCTGATCTATATGAGTTCTGTTTAGGTGACCATATTTCCTTATGCTGAATATGGGGCACCTGGTAAAATTACTCGTATTCAAGCGAGTTCAATGGCAATCAATTGGAACTATGCAGTGCAAACGTTCAAATTAGCACCGAGTTGACTGAGCCCCTGTTAACAGAAATACTGAGTAGCTGGAGTCTTTATTTACCTTCTTATCTTTAAGGTTTGCACAGGGAGAAGTGACATACACATTCCCATACAGCTCTGACACAAGGATAGGGGTACTGACCGATCCAACCTCCCTAGCAGATGCTCTTCTTCCTCCATGCCTAGCTGTCCCCCTGGGATAGCTCCACCTCTTCTAGTACCTGGCATTGTGTCTGCTCAAGGCAACATGTCGGGGGGGGGGGGGAAGAGGGGCACAAAGGGTCACAGGCCCCCATCCCCAGATTTGTCAGGTTTCACACCAGAACATGGCAGCAGCAGCCTTTCAGCCCTGAGCAGGCAGGAAGGGATGGGAGTTGCTTCCAGCTGGAGGAGGGTACAGGTGGTGGCAGGGATGACCTGTCCCATATTTCTTCAAAGATCATCTCTTTCCTTCTGCCATATCCCCTACGGCTGGAAGCAGCTTGTCCTGTTCTGCCTACACAGTATAAAAAGGCAGCTAACACCTCCTAATTACTGCTGACCCCCAGCATAACCCAGCCGCTTCCTGTCCCCTGGCTACAACATGGCTGCAGGATCTTTAATAAACCTGGCCAGAGAGATGGCTCAGCAGGGGGACAGAAGACAGAGCAGCCCTGGTTTCCCAGGGGGCAGAACTAGGTGGGTGGGGGGCACAGGGCAGCATGTGAAGAGGGTTCTAAGTCTTGGATCAAAGGTCTCAAGCTTGTCCTGGGTGCCAAACTAGCCAGAGGCAGTGGGGGAAGGAGGAAACCTGCCACTGAAGCTGTTAGTGAGCTGAATAATCTGGCCAGGGGCTGGTTCCCTGCATAGCACTAGGAACGCAGTGCACCCTGCTGGGGGCATATGGAGGAGCAGAAGGGTTGTGCGTGTGGGGGCAGTGGATGAAGGGGCATTGCAGGGAGAGGACAGTGAAAAAGGAAGCATGTAAAGGCCCAGTGGGTGGGCAGCAGAGGCAACACATAACCAGACACCACCTGTCCACACGCACCAGACACTACACTAAGTAGCCAGTGCTGGCTGGAAATGGGTCAGAGGGAAAAGGGGGCAGCTGGCCAAAAGCTGGCAACTGGTAGGGACTGCACTGTGAGCGGCCAGCCTCACACACTGCATCTTTGCCTGACTACCATCCTTGCACACTCACCCGCACATAACTTGAAATGTAGAGGATAAACCTATAGGCTCATTTGCCTGCAGTTAGTAATTCCCATGGCGGTAAATGGGAATTATACATGTCTATGCCAGAAAGGTGCTGAATGCTCTGGCTTGATTCAGCAAAGCACATGAGTATGCTTAACATAAAGTATGTGAGTAGTCTGTATTGGGACTACATGTGTTTTGCTGGATCAGGCCAGAGCATTGAGCTTCTTAAAGGACTGAGCCCTGTCTGTCTTTTTGGAAATGCATTTACACCACATTCATTGCTATAGTATCTGAGCCCCTACTGAAATTATCACCTCTTTGGGCCCTGAATCTTTATCTGCAGTGTACATTATTTTCAAGTTTGAGATGAACCCAGACTGAAATCACTTCTAGCAGCAGTTAGGAAAGTTTGTGGCTTAAGCCTCTCTCTACTTTTTGTTTTGCCATTACACTACAGGTTGAATCTCTCTAGTCTGGCACTCTCTGGTTCGGCAACATCCATGACCTGGCTTGTTTTTAGTTACCTGGATGTCCACTTATCATGCATGTGGCCAAGTTTCCCATGTTCCCAGAAAGTTTATTTACAGCCACCAGTCCTGGCTCTCAGTGTTCTGTGCTGTTATTTAGCTCTAATCTACCCCTAAATTTCTTCTAACTGCCCAGTAAGAAGTGGAAGTGTTGACAATGCTGCTAGACAATATTGACCTCCCATGGTTCAGCAAATACTCTGATTTGACACCAGTCAGTTCCCATGGGTGCCAGACTAGAGGTTCAACCTGTACTGTGCTTGTGTGCTGGTGATTTCCCATGGCACATGGGGCCAAACTAGAAAGGTGATATCTTTCAGATGAATGTGCAATGGAAATGAGAATAAACAAACCCCCGTGGTTTTAACCAAAATTGTCTGTCTACATCACCTTGTTTGTTGGAGTGGGCTTATTGTATTGTTTTGGATTCCAGAGGTGAATAATCAGTAGTGAAATACTGCAGAGATTTAGTTCCAGGTCACAGCTGAATAATGAAAAACCAGCAGTCACCGAGGATTTGATTTACACACTGCAATGACTATGTGATAGTCTCTTTTGTGAGAAGGAAAGTACCTCTCTGGAGACCACATCCTAACCAATGACAAACATTCAGGCTCCCTGATGCTTCAAATGTCAATTATACCAAAGCCTCTTATTGTATAATGTAGAACTGTTATAATAATACCGTCTGGGACTGCAATAATAATGTGACTGAATTTCCAAACAGTAGAGATGGGAGAGGAGATTGATCAATACAGCACTAATGATGGCCTTGTTTTTCACTCAAAGACTTGTGAGCGGGTTTATGGTACTTCCTTCCGAAACCATGCTGTGCCACCTTGTTGCTTTACTTTTACTACCTGCTGTTATTGCTTTTGTATAAAAAAGGTGTTAAAAAGACCTGTCCGTTAATTTTTATGATTATGAGGTTTTTTTTGTTTTTTGTTAATGCATGCCCATAGTTTCAGATGCTGAGGGCTTGTCTACACTGCCCTATGGTTTGGACTACAGAGGCTGAAATGGCAGAACTCAGAAAAAGGCTGTTTTGTAACTCCCCTGAGTGGATGCTGTGAGCATGAACAAAGAGGTTCTTGGTTCATGTTAATGTAGGAATCTTTAGCCAGGACAATATTAATACAATATAGTTCACTCCTGCAGTGTCCACACACAGTTACAGTGCAGCACTTTGCAGCGTACTGCTATTCATGTCAGCACAATCTGGGGCAGTGTAAACATAGCCCATGATGCAGCTGAAGACCAAATTATCCATATTCCATTTGGTGCAATTTTTTCCCTGAGAACTAACACTTGCATAGACAAGAAAAATCCATTTGCACCCAGTGTATTCTCTCTTTGTGTAGGCCAAAGTTTTTTCCTGGGTAAGTGCCATTATTTGCATGCACAAGTGTTGTTATACAAAATGTAGTATGCAAACAAAGAAGGATCAGGTTGAGACCTGCTGGAAAATATGCCCTTAAACTTGACCTCTGAAACCATGTGGAGAAAACTCCAACCCTAAAATCTGATGAAACTTGAACACATGTTTGTTTGCATGCACTCAGAAGCCATGTTTTCATAAATCATCCCTGCCTGTTATATAAAACACTCCCAGTCACTACAGGCACATCTACACAGCAGGGATAAAGCCAAAATGAGTTACGCAACTTGAGCTACGTCAATTGTGTAGCTTAAGCCACAATAGTTTATTTCGGCTTTTAGTGCTGTCTACACAGCAGGAAGCAGAGAAAAAGTGCTCTTCCTTTACTTCCCTTACTCATACAATGTGGGTTACAGGAGTCAGAGTAAGAAGTCCTCCAGTTAGTCATTATTTTGACATTATGCTGAAATATCTGCTTATTGTGTAGAAGCAGACTGTTATTTCGGAGTAAAGTCAGTTATTCTGCAATAACACCGTTTGGACACGTACCCTAAAGAAATACCATGAAAAATGTGCAAAGTTTTTTTTAAAATCCAATTCTAACATTGTTTGCAGTCTTACATATACTTATTTTATTCCATGATACATTTGAATGATGGATAGAATTTGTTACCTGAAGTGAAAGAGATGGAACAAAATTATAGCCTGCGTATCATAATAAAAAAGTCTCTATTGAAGCTCTTCATTACTGTACATTTCAGAACAGAAAAGACAAACTGCTCGTGCAGTGGCACAGGTCCAATCTCTAACTAGAATCAATTGCTTTGCCAACACTGTACACAAAGGATGTTCATTGTTTGCAAACTGAGTTTCGTGCAGAGACACCTTTTCTTAATGCTCACACAACTGATGATCAGGGTTTGTTGGGGTTTTTTTTTTTCCTTTGCAGAAACCCCTGCAGTGAAGAAACTACAGCTGATTCTGTGCTTCCCATCCCAGAGGGCGGGAAAGCTTTTCACTTCACAGTGTGATTTCTTCATAATAGCGGCATGGCAACAGCATGCCTATGTTTTGAAAAGGCAGTGGCCAATATTATAATGCAATTACTTATGTTAAGCTACTCACTGGATAATCTTTTGCAAGAAAAAATAACTTCCTTTATACAGCCTCATAATATTCTTGTATTCAGTGTTGTTGCAGCCATGATGATCACAGGATTTTAGGTCATGTCTACACTAGGAAATAATTTTGAATTTACTAAATTCGGCGTATGGACTCCGGATTTTAAAAAATTTAACTTCCGTGTCCTCCCTACAGGGAAGCATCAAAATTAGTATGGGGCAGGCTCTGTTAATGTGGATGCGCTACCTCAGACTCAGAACCCCAGGAAGCACTCTGGGGAGCTGCAGGAAGCCTTCCAGAGACCAATTAGTTTGAATTAGCTGCACAAGAGCATCCACACTAACATTATATCAGACTTACAAGTTTGGAATTAGCATTATTCTTCCTGAAAAGCAGGAGTACAGAGTTTGAATTCTGAAGCTCCTTATTTTGGAATAACGGGCTCGGTAGTGGGGATGCATCCCTTACAAATTCGAACTCGAGGGGAGGGTTATTTTGGACTAAGGTCCTAGTGTAGACCAGGCCTTAGAGACACAAGTGGGTGGTGTGTGTTTAACTGTGACACTCTGTGAAAATTTCCCAGTCCTGAAAAAGAGCTAAGTATAAACTGGAAAGCTCGTCTTGCTCACTAACATAAATCAGTCCAATAAAATATAATAATTTACTCACTTTGTGTCTTTCATAATATTTTTATCTACCTGAGATCTGACACCGTACAACTGATGATATGGCCAAAAAAAATCTTGGCACTTTTATGTTTAGCTCTTGGACAAATAGATATGGCATCTACTTCACGTTGTCTTGACTGGGACTGTAATATTTTGTGTCTGCAGGATGTGGATTCCAACAGTAGCATTGCGAAGCTGTCTTTCTTTGGCCAAACATACTCACATGCAGATAAGATTCTAAATTACAGAGGGCTCCTCCCTGCTAGATCATATGGTTTACCTGCTCCTTGGAAGACAATCCAACTAGCTGACATGATAGTAAGATCAATCAAACACTGCATTTGCATGTGTGTATACAGCTATATATGTAGTATTGTTGAATCAATCACTCGTTCAAATTTTGCCTGTATTTCTCTTGGGCCTGGTCTACACTACAGCGGGAGGTTGACTTCAGATACACAACTCCAGCTACTTTAATTATGTAGTTGGAGTTGACATATCTTAAATCACGTTTCCATGCTGTCCATACAGTGAGAGGCCGATGGAAACAAATGCTTATTACTTTCAAGCATTTAAAACAATGTTACACAGAGGAGGGAGAAACATTGTTCTCCTTGGCCTCTGATGATAGGACAAGAAGCAATGGGCTTAAACTGCAGCAAGGAAGGTGTAGGTTGGACATTAGGAAAAGCTTCCTAACTGTCAGGGTGGTTAAACACTGGAATAAATTGCCTAGGGAGGTTGTGGAATCTCCCTCAGTGGAGATATTTAAGAGCAGGTTAGATAGACATCGATCAGGGATGATCAAGATGATTCTTGGTTCTGCCATGAGGGCAGAGACCTCTTGAGGTCCTTTCCAGTTCTAGTATTCTATGATTCTATTATAAGAAAAGGAGGAGTACCGGATGCTGTCCGGGGCTGCCCTCAGCATTCGACTTACGGGTCTATACTAGACTCGCTAAATCAAATGCCAGAAGATTGACTTTTGGAGCATTGATCTGCTGGTAAGTATAGAAGTGGCCTTGGTGTAGAGCTTCAAACTGATTAGTTTTCTCAAATATGTTTGTCGTTCAATGATGGTTGTGAATTTTGTTTACTCTGTGGCTCATGGCAGTGTTTGAAGTTCAAAATATGACATTTTGAGTTATGATGCTTAGCTGAGATTGGTTCCATTGTACTGTTTCTGTTCTCTGATTGGATGCGTATAACTCTCATGATCAGGTTTCAGATGTGAATCCTTAGAGAAAGTTATTTAAAAAAGTACATGCTGAAAACTCATGGTAAAAAAATCATCCTCCCAAACATTTGTGCTAGTTGACTTAATCACAAGGTTGTTGACTGAAAGTAAATATGAAAGAGATGTATGGCTGCATTGAATTTGTTTAAAAATGTGAGTGAATGGGTTTTTTCTCTTTTTTTGGAATATTCCTGAGTTCTTCTATCTTTGTATATAGAGTAAAATTGAGCCTTATTTGTTGAGCCATAATTTTCACTTGAAGAAAAGGTCTCTTGAGAATCTTTAGTAAAGACTCACTAGCAGAGTGCAGTTGTGAGGATTCCCTTTAAATTTTCTAATTTAAACTACAGAATGTTTATTGGTTTCTGTTAGTAATAGACTATGATGAACTATTATTTTAAATAATGTAATTAGACTCCTCAAAAGCAGTACAAATAATTTAACTGCACTTAAAGGAATAGAGTACATTTTGTGATTTATTCTTCATTTCTTTTTGTGGGATTACTTCCCCCTTATTTATTAATTGTTAACGATGAGAAATTTGCAATGTGTCTTCCCAGTGATTTGGTGAGATTCCTCCATGTATGTGAGAGTATGTATAAAGTCTTAGGCCCTGTCTACACTACTGAGATAAGTCGATCTAAATTACACTACTCCAGCTACCTGAATAACTTTAGCTGGAGTCGACATAGCTTAAGTCGAATTATCATGATGTCTATACTGCACTGCATCAATGGAAGAGCATCTCCCCATTGATTTACATTAGTCCTCTTGTTCTGGTGCAGTTTCAGTGTCGCATTCTGTGGTTGATTCAGCAAGTTCCCTGCTGCATTTACCACAGCATTGTCAGTCCCCAGTAAGTGGGGACATGACATCAAAGTTTGTGTCCATGGTAATTGGAACCAAAGTAACAAAATCAGTTTTAAGTCACATCCTTGGATATTTTGATGCAAGTCTCTTTATGTAGACACTCTGGTTTTGGAATCAGAGTGCCTATTTGGATATAATTTAAGTTAAAAAACTGTATACATTATATTGAAACAAGAAACCTTTTACTCTGAAATCTGTATTTCATAATCAGGCTTGAACTGAATTAACTAATGGTGTGAATTGCAACTAATTCAGTTACTTCGATTCCATTTACCATATAAACAATCCATTAAATGTCGGCATTTTTACCACCCTTTATGACTTTTACCTTACAAAAAATCTTTGTTTTCAGGTAATAAGGTGCACGCCCTGAGTTTACTGAGGGGAGAATGAGGGCTACAGATGCTTCTCTTGGCTTATTCACTCTCTAAAGTTTCTTCTTGGGAAAATGTGATTGCTGTTCTTGTAATAATAGGATAATTCTGTGGTACATTGGTGACTTTGTATTACTCTCCTGAACAACAAATTAAGGCTACCTTGTCACCAGTTGAGCCTTAGATTTTTTTAAGGTAGTAACTCAGTCTCCAATGTGGAGTAATTTCTCATAAATTTCAGTGGCTCTGACCATTTATATCAGTACCATGAACCTGAGATAGATTGTTCTGGTATCACCCTATCTCCTCTTGGTTGGTGTATAAATCCACATGGTAGAGGTTGAAACTTTGTAATTCGGGATTCCCTGTTCTGGCAACGTCTGTTGTCTGGCAGGAGCCCAAATGTTCCAGGACCAGAGAGTTTCCAGTGGAGACTGGTGGCTGGGCTCACCACAGCTGGGCTGCCTGGCCCACCACATCTGGGTGGCTAGGCACAACCCAGGATGGCTACCTGGAGGGGCCAGGAGCATAGCAGGGCTGCTCAGTGAGGCCAGGAGCTTAGTGTGCTGCAACAGGGCTGCCCAGCAGGGCCAGGAGCTTAGAGCTCTGTAGAGGGGCTGCCTGGAGGGGCCGGGAGCCTGGTGCACAGGGAACTGGGCTGCCTGGCATAGCAGGGAAGGAGGTGGGCGGGGGGGACTGGCAGGGCAGTGAGGCTGGTGGCAAGTGGGAGTCAGCCAGCAGGCCGGTGACTGGTCCAGGGCTGGGGAGCCAGATATGACCTCCCCTGATCCAGCCAAATACTTCATCCGGGACTGGTCAGGTCCTGTGAGTGCTGGACCAGGAAGGTCCAACCTGTGTAACTGGGTCCACCTTTCATAAGCATGAAGAGTTTTTAAAATTCAGAGGCATGTCTGGAGTTAAAGCTCTATCATCCCCTTCCACAAAAACAGCTATGGAACAGGGGGACAATGTTAAAAATGGTGTGGTTTAGAGAATTTTAGAGAATTTGTACTTTATCCTCCCTTCTCATGGGAAGTGTTAGCTGTGGTGTGGAAGGGTAAGAAGCATGGCTGACCCACTAGTCCACAGCCCAAGGATCTGGGGGAAATCCTGGCCTGATACCTGAAATGTAAGGACATAAATACATACACTCACACACTCTGCTTTAAGTAGCAAGTACAGCAGTCCCAACTAAGTTCCTGCATTTGTTTAAGTTTCCCCTCCAACACATCTTAGTCCTCTCTGGTAACTGTGAGGGACTCAGAAATCTATAAGTTTCCTACAATCCCTGTGGATTTTGAAATATTTGCATCATGTGGCTGCTGTCCTGCCCCCTTTCCCTTCTCTCCCGACAAGCTTAGCAGGGTGATTCTGCTGTCAAAGAATCCCCACTATAGTTGTAATTATCTTCCCCTCTGGGAGGCAGAGTAGCTATGGGCTGGAAATTAAAACTACAATAACATAATTAATATATGCAACATTTTTCTAAGTACTTTATGATGAATTTGCATGGGGCTCATGCCATGTACAGCAACAGCTTCTTAGCTTTTTCTAGTCAACCAGGCTCCCATAATGCAATTTACACATTGTTTTACTAGAGGGCCTGTTTATGCCTATGAGGGAAATGTATTCTCCCATTCTTAGTAGCCTTTTTTTCTGCTTTACATCACCAAACTAATTTCAGCCCATTTATGCTGAGTTTTCTTTCTTCTCTATCGGGCAATACAAGAAGCACAGGTTTTAGGATTTTGAACTGTCAAGAATAATCTGTGTAAATATCTTGAGGCCCAAATGTGCCACAAAAACATTTCCGATGGGTGAGATTTCCAAATAGGAAGTAAGTGAAAATTAATATGTGGTTCATTTCTTTAGCCTGATTTGTATTGCCTAAATCCAGTGGCGTATTCAGCACTTCTAACACAAAACTGCATTTTGTAAAAGAGAAAAAAAGAGATACTGTGACAGGACCAACACCAACTTTTGTAAGCACCCCCTGCTGGCTGTATGTGTCTGCATTTTGAATCCTCTGGTGACCCCGTTTTAGTAGTTCTCCGGTGGCTCTTTCTAGCCCCGCCTGGGGCTCTGTTTTTAAAGCATCTGAGCCCTGGTATGGGAATGTATTCCCAGGGCTTCCCCCTTGGAACCACTGTTCTCCCAGTGCCCTCCCTAGGGCCATTATCTTCAACACCCAAATGACATCAAAAGCTAATATCAGGCACTGACAGCCTACTTTATTAGCCCCATTTAGCATGGACACTTTAATTGACAGGTTTTTTTCCCCTTTCTTTCTCCTCCACTTCTCCTCTCTTTTTCTGCTATATAATTCAACCTCTGTGCCTCTTGCTCCATATTTGTCATCTGAAGAAGTGGATTGTGCCCACAAAAGCTCATTATACTATTTATATTTTTGTTAGTCTCTAAGGTGCTATAGGACCATTGTTTTTTTAAATTATTGAAAAGATTATGGTTTACTGAGTGGAATTATCTTATTTGTATGCATGTATCATTTTTGTACCTGAAGTCAGGAATATTGACTCTGTAACAGTTGCAACAGTGTTTTCACCTGGGGAATGTCCATTACACAGTTTGCAAATAGGCTGAATGCTATTAAGGGGAACAATGGGACTTTAAAGATGCAAATTTTGCTCCTTCCTGAGAAGTTTCCTGGGAAGCTGCTTTGACACATCAAGGTAAGGTAATCATGTCAGCTGGTATTGAATACCATATTGAACTGCTGATATTTTCCCACTAGTACAAGGAGGGCAATCAGCCTGGTAAACAAAGGATTCCCACCTATTTAAGGCTGAAGAGTGACATAATCAAGGTCAATTCTACTCTTCTGGGAATCCCCACCCAAGATGATGTCTGTAAACATCTAAGACTGAACTAGGAAAGAAAGAGGCTGGACGGAGCCTGGAAAGTTGTCTGACCTGTGAAGGAGATGCTTAAAACAACATATAGGCTGAGAAAATTACTACTTGTAGCCAGTCTCAGTAGTGTATTAATCTTAGCTTGCATGTTTATTTTATTTACTCCGCAATCTCCGTTGATTTGTTTGCTATCCCTTATAACCACTTAAAATGTTCCTTTGTTTTTAATAAACTCATTTTGTTTTTTAAAACCCAGTTTGTGCAATTCATAACTGGAGGTGGGGAGAGGAAATGGTGCATAGCTTCCTCCACATTGAAGGAGAGGGCAATCTTCATGAGCTTATGCTGTCTAGATTTCTGTATAGTGCAAGACAATACAATTTTCGGTTTGCACTCCAGTGGGAGTATGCACTTGAGTGCTGGGGAGTCTCCAAGCTGACTCTTCCCACACTGGGCTGATCTCAGTGTCTATGACTTTTTGCCGGTAGGTGTAGCCCTACCTATGTGTGTGCTGGAGAAGAATGAGGCCCTGTCACAGCAAGAACAAGGTGAAGGAGCCCAGCTGATGGAATAGGCAGGCAAAGAGGGGCCCTAGTACATCAGCTGCCATCCCAGAAATGGGGAGAGGGGGGACTCCTCACATGCAGAGATAAAGTTGAAGATATTCCCTGAGAGATGTTAGTGTATAATAACATAGAAATTACATTTAAAATATTATTAAATCAACACATTTTCAGATTAGGGGAGGATTTTACTATCACATGTTATCGTTTTAGCCACTTGATTGCAATTGACCCTGCTCTGAATATAATGAAAATATTTGCATCCCTTCAAAGACTTCTCCATTGCTGCAAAATTGTATTGTCAGTAGAATCTTGTTTAGTCACTTTTGTAATGTCAAGCTGGAACACTGATTGAAGCCTGGAAATAATTTGGCACTGTGTCAGGCATTTTTATACATTTTTTTAAATGTGCAGCATTATTTTTTCTTCTGCCTTTTGTCCTTTGGGAAAGCAATAGTTATTTGCAATTATTTCAAAAGCTTAAGAGAAGCAAATTAAGAAAAAATACATCCAAACCATTCCATGTATTCTTTGATAATTGTCATTATTATCTGGATTTAGAAAATGTCACTACATTGCTAAATTGGCTTTACATGCACACGTTACACATAGACCATCTAAGTAGGGAAACTCACATTACCTTAGGTACATGAACAACTGTAGAATCACATAGCTTGAAGGTAAACTTTACACCTCATCTTAAAATAATCGTAATTCCTCTGCTGGCAAACTAGCCTCAAGTACAGCTCCACTGAGCACTTGCCTCCCCAAACATCAGAATATAATGTTACCGTCTTGTTGCTGAATTTTTCTGTGAAAATTCCCATTGGTCCTTCAGCTTACCTGAAGCTTATATGAACAAGACCTGAAGATACTGAATCCCTCTCAGGATCTGACTTCGACCTGTTCTGCCAGTCAGGAAGTAAATCTGCTTTCTCACCAAAGAAATACAAGTGAAAGTCTGATGTCTGCTGCCGGGGTACAAAGGGCTGAGAACCACCAGTTCCCATGGACTACATAAGGAGACCTTGGGGATGGAAGGCTCTGGAGTATTACTAGTACTCTCAACAGCAGTGACTACTTTTAGAAATTCTTGTTTGTTTTAAGATCCCTATCTCTTCCCTTCCACATCCCCATCTCCATTCCATGTCTGAGCCCCTCTGGAAGCTGCTGTAGCCAGACAGGAACCCCCCTTGTAACATCCATTTTTGCTTGCCTGGAGCATACAGGGCACACAGAGCAGAAGGCCCAGGCTGTTGTGACCGTGAATGGCTGTAACAGAGATACGCCAATTGCTGACCAAGAGGCTGCCAAGGAGTGCCCTTGACTCAAACCCATATTGATATGAACACACATCCATCCGCGGGGGGAGGAATCTCTCGCCCAGTAAAAAAATGTCTAGTGCTCACAATTTAGTTATCTCTCTTGCAAGTGTAAATTAACTTGAAACTTGCTTGTAAGAACTGGCGCCACAAAATGGACCAGTACAATTCAGCATCTTAGATAAGAAAGAGGATACAGGCCCCCAGGGGTATATAGATGGGTCCAGAGCAAATTTTCTCTGAGTGTCAATCTACCATCTATCTGCTGGTCGGGTTAGGTGTTTGATCTCCCGAGGTTCCAGAGGGGATGCCCACCTCGTATTTGTATTTCCTAGGAATTGAGAGACCGGCCCTGGCCTGACACGCTGGAGTCGAGAGGCACAGAAAGGGGTAAAAATTGTACCTGGATGTGGTCCTTTGTTTAAGTATATATATACATAGTGTAAGAGCTCTTTAAAGATTAAGCTGTCACTTGGTACCATTATTTCTATTTTCTATCTTTACCTTTTTCCTGTAATCATTTTTAAGACCTATATATATATATATTTGCTAGCATTTAAGAAATAGAGCAATAGCCATTGTAACCATATGCATTTATAAGCTTCTTTAATAAACCTGTAACTGTTTAAGCTTTAACCTGACTCCTTCAGTTGCTGTAATAGAACCAAGCACAATTTAAAAGAACTTCAGCCAGTCATAAAGGGACAGACACAGGGAGAGCTTGGGCGTTTGGATCTGTGTCACTCCCAGGTGACAAGATCCGTTGGGGCACCTTTTCAGCCTTTCCTAGGCTGCCCGCTGCGAAGGAACCCCTGTGTTCTAGCAGCTAAAATCTAAGGTGTAATAAGCTCTTCCTATATAACGGGGCGTCTGTTGGCCTGCTGGCCACCCTCTGCGATGGGACCCCGGTCTTAGCAGTAAAGACACGGACGTTAAACCTTTTCTCGGAAACACACACACACACACACACTGCCCTGACCGTCGGCTGACAGCTGCCCATTCAGGCCAAATCCTACGCCTCATAGGCACCAAAACCTTCCATTGAGTTGTGACCAGAGGCAGATATTGGCCCAGTGCCTTTCATAGGCTCCCTACTGACTTCAGTCAGTAGTCTGAGTGTGCAAAGAGTGCAGGATTGAGCCCCATTAGCATCTGGAAGAATAAGCTTTCATGTAAGCAAGCAGTTAAAATCAGAAAGCGTCAACGATGTAAAATAAAATGATTTAAAATAAAAAATAAATCATGGTTAATATACATTGGTCCAACTGTCAGTGAAGCCCCAGCTTCTAATCAAACCATTACAGTTTACCTCACATCAGTTTTGAAACATTCTGGTTCTCCATACTGTCCAATGGGAAAGATAACCGAAATTTCTTATTTTGCATCGTCAAATTACCAAGATGGTGGCTCCCTGTCTGATTGTTAATTATTCTTTTTTATTATACACTTTTATAGTAGATGCTTAACTTTTCTTATTAGCTGTAGTGATTAGAATATCTTTTATATTATATTGGAGTTTTCCTTCAATGAAGCTGAATAAAACAAGACACCTAAAGCCCTAAAAAAGAAATATGGTGTCACAGTGACTCTGGGCCAATATGGTGTCACAGTGACTCATAGTAGTAAGCTATGAGGAGGAAGAAAGACAAAGTGAGCGTGCTTAATTGGATTACAGATTACTAGTACCACCATTTCTTTCTTTCTTTCTTTCTTTCTTTCTTTCTTTCTTTCTTTCTTTCTTTCTTTCTTTCTTTCTTTCTTTCTTTCTTTCTTTCTTTCTTTCTTTCTTTCTTTCTTTCTTTCTTTCTTTCTTAGAAATTTGTATTCATTTATTATAATCCATTCAGATTATTAACTACAAAACAAGCCAGATTTTTAGAGACAGACATTATGTGCTGCACCTAATGTAACTATCTCTGTTATGAATTGAAGAGGTGGGTTTTTTCTTTTTACTATAAATATTTTATTGAGGAGAAGGGAAAAGAGAGAGTGAGAGAGGAAGAAAGATGAAACAGAATATCTAATAGCATACACCAGATTCACATTTCCTTATCAAGAAAATATTCATGTAGTAATGATCAGTGTAAGGGGCTTGTCTACTCTGGGAAATTGACTAGCTATTCCCCTTACAGCTATTCTAGTATAATTCACTGTGTGGATACTCTTATGCTTAAGGCCCTACCAAATTCACAGCCATGAAAAATGAGTTATGGACTATGAAATCTGTTCTTTTGTGTGCTTTTATCCAATACTATAAAATCTCTCTATATCATAGGGTAAACTATATAAAAGTACTCCGCAATTCTAAAACTGGGATCCCAACTCAAAAGAGGTTCATAAAGCTTTTGTAGAGGTCATTGTATGGCCACTCTTATTTTTGTGCTGCTGCTGTTGGCAGTGCAACCTTCAGACTAGGGCATCTGGCCAGCAGTTGCTGTTCTCCAGCCACCCAGCTCTGAAGGCATCAGAGAAGAAGCAATCTCATGCGCTCCCCCCCCCCCACACACAATTATCAAGACATCTTTTCTGAGTTAAGACCCTGATTTTGAGATCTTCTATTTATATTTATTATTTATTTATATTTGTGTTTATACTTTGCCTTCATGTTTTGTTATAATCGGATGAAGTTTAACATTTAAATATCTGAAACCACAACATTCAAGTACCTTAAATTAACACCTGACCTTATTTTGGAATAACTTCCCCGAGTAGACAAGTGCTAACATTTGCTGTAGAGCACAAACATTCTTCAGTACAGGTACATCTAATACTCCAGGGCCTCCACCAACAAATATCCTACAAAGAGCACAGTGATTCAGGAACTGCTCCATTTTTCACACAGTGCAAAGAGAAGTCAGGAGCAGAAAGGCCTTGAGTCACTGCACCTTTGAAAGCAGGGGAAAGGCTCAGGAACAGAGGTGGTGAGGAGCAATGCAGTATTTTTCAGTTAGGCTAGTACACTTAATCCAAGGGAAGTAGCTGTCAAGGAAAAGTTTTGTCAAATCCAAGATTTTAAGTGATTTATTGACTCTTCAAGGTCTCTATTGATCTTATTTCTCTCCCAGAGTATGAGTAAGAAAGAACATGTTTTCTTTGCCCCACAGTCTTACAAGAAAACTATAATGTAAAAATATTATATTATCCTTAGGGCAAAATCTAGTGAAAGTCACCTTGCATGCAAGATTATCACAGTTCCTGTGTACTCCCAAGCTATGTCTACAGTAAGAGTTTTGCAGGAAGAGCCTATGCAAATGAAACACAGATTAGCATTTTCTCATGCTTCATTTGCATACTCTCTTCCAATCCATTTTTGCGGTAGGGGTTTTTGCGCAAAAATAAGCAGTGTGGACGTTTCCTTTTTGCGCAAGATCGGTATTGAGGTAAAGGGGTTTTGGGGCAAAAAAGAAATGTCCACGCTGCTTGTTTTTGTGCAAAAACCCCAGCACAAAAACGGATCGGAAGAGGGTATGCAAATGAAATGTAAGAAAATGCTAATTCATGCTTTATTTGCATTGCCTCTTCCAGCAAAACTTGTAGTGTAGATGTAACTCCCCAGATTGCTGTTGATCCTGTGAATGGAGAAGGAAGTGTGTGTCTTCTGTGAGAAGTCCTAGGCTACGTCTACACTGGCCCCTTTTCCGGAAGGGGCATGTAAATTTCACGAGTCGTCGTAGGGAAATCCGCGGGGGATTTAAATATCCCCCGCGGCATTTAAATAAAAATGTCCGCCGCTTTTTTCCGGCTTTTAAAAAAGCCGGAAAAGAGCATCTAGACTGGCCCCGATCCTCCTACTTTGAAGTAGGAATAAGAGCCTCCGGAAAAGGGCGCTTTTTCCGGAGGATCGGGGCCAGTCTAGACGCTCTTTTCCGGCTTTTTTAAAAGCCGGAAAAAAGCGGCGGACATTTTTATTTAAATGCCGCGGGGGATATTTAAATCCCCCGCGGATTTCCCTACGACGACTAGTGAAATTTACATGCCCCTTCCGGAAAAGGGGCCAGTGTAGACGTAGCCCTAGTGAATAGTTTATATGTTTTAGCCTAACACACCATCTTCTGTTTAACACCACCTCTGTTCACATTTAACAAAGGCTCACCATGGAACTAAGGTTCCAGTCTGAGAAACATTGGTGGTTTCACAGAGACATAAGAACATAAGAACATAAGAACGGCCGTACTGGGTCAGACCAAAGGTCCATCTAGCCCAGTATCCTGTCTACCGACAGTGGCCAGCACCAGGTGCCCCAGAGAGGGTGGACCGAAGACAATGATCAAGCGATTTGTCTCCTGCCATCCCTCTTCAGCCTCTGACAAACAGAGGCCAAGGACACCATTTTATCCCCTGGCTAATAGCCTTTTATGGACCTAACCTCCATGAATTTATCCAGCTTCTCTTTAAACTCTATTATAGTCCTAGCCTTCACCGCCTCCTCTGGCAAGGAGTTCCACAGGTTGACAACACGCTGTGTGGAGAAGAACTTCCTTTTATTAGTTTTAAACCTGCTACCCATTAATTTCATTTGGTGCCCTCTAGTTCTTCTATTATGGAAACTAATAAATAACTTTTCTTTATCAGCCCTCTCCACACCACTCATGATTTTATAGACCTCTATCATATCCCCCCTCAGTCTCCTCTTTTCTAAACTGAAAAGTCCCAGTCTCTTTAGCCTCTCCTTTTGTTTCCTGTGTGTTTTAAAATACTTTGGGTCTGTTTTCCTGCTTGTTTATGCTAATGTAAAATGAGAGGCCCTGTTTTGTGGGCTAGTGTAAGTGATGACAGAATCAGCACTTGGTGCCTGATTCTTCATTTCATTACATGAAAAAAAAATAGGCTAACTGAGTGGAGAGGGAGGCCCTTCATTTGTAAGAACTCCCTTTGTAAAGTGCACAAAAGACAAGATAGGCCATCTGTGTTAAAACAAACCATATCTGTTTCATGTACACCCAGCAACTCTACTCTCTAATTCCTTAACAATCACACTGCTGGAATCTTATTATCCATTGAGTAAACTATATGTTTGATCTTATAATTATGTAAATAAGGTAAGTGGTTAAGATTTAGACCTGGAACAATAATGTTACCACCATCATCCCTTTAACAAACAACAGGCTTTGAGGGGAGAGTTAGCTGTACCTTATATATCATGCACTGGGGACCACACAATGCTGACACAGAATTGCTGCATGTAATTCTTATTGTCTTTAAAATAATATTTAGCCAGAGTGACCCCTGGTGCTATTTAAACATCTTTGAAAGGAAATCCTGTTTCATCAATGGTGATGCATCAATATTTAATAATAAAGCATGCTGTGCAATATATACAAATACATTAATTAAGGTGTAGTGCACGTGAGAGATCTATAGTAAATGGGACATTTCAATTTGTGAGAAAATATGATGATGGGCTATTTCCATGTGTTGTTGTCCTTCTGGTTAAATACTATTCCTGTTTTCGATGGAGCCCCCAAGCAGTGACATTCATTTTTGGAGTTGCACAGTGGTTAGAGCTAGATTATGTGCAGGCTATAATAATTACTCTAATACTACCCAGCAAACCCTCTCTCCCCGCTGTGGAGGAATTTGGAATAAAATGTCTCATTCCAGGAAAAAGACTTTCCAAATAAGCCTGGGCATCGTGTCAAAGTATGGGCTCCAAACCCATTCCTTTCCCTAATAAGAATCAGCACTTTGAGAAATGCTGCTTCACAAGGAAATAATTGCATTAGTCAGCCTCTTGGCATGGGCATGGGTTGGAACCTTTTCCTTCAATCAGGCCCTACCTCTCCTGCAAGGCTTATAGATCTCCCAAAGATGCTAACTGCCAAAGACGCTAACTGTCTTTAACCAGACTTTTCTTTCAGTATCCAGATGCCCCACTGCCTTGAAATTATATAACTAACCCCCCCAAGCCAATAGTTTGAGCCACATGCTCATGTGAAACATCACTGATTTCGGACACACTGTGGTGGGGGGAATATGAAAGGAACATCTCCCTCCCTCCCACTTTTGCCTACATGCACTGTAATTGGGCAGAATTCTAACTCAGGCCTTCCTTGAGTACTAAGCACGGGCTCTGGCTAACACACCTGCTCAAGTTGTGGCATGAGGACTCCATCTAACTACACAGGCAAGAGGATTTGTAGCGCACAGTTAGGTTTTTGCCCCGCTCCTCAGTCCATTCTTCAGCCATTAGGCAGAGCATATGCTGCTCCACTCAGGACTGCTGCAAAGTGCTTTGTCTCCCCAGATCCATCCGGGTGTTAGCAAGTGCTTGATACTAGCAAGGAGGCTTCGAGAAATGGCTAGGTTACTTTGAAACCCAGCCAGAGTACTGCTTTAGGCAGAATTTTCCTCGTAGAATGTTAAGAACAGACACGGCATTTCTCTGAATTCCATATTTGATTATGAAACTGACCACCATGGTTTTTTTTAAATATAAAAGGCTGAGAAGCAAGGTTCTGGTGCCTATGGGCAGATGGTGAAGCAGGCACCATCAGACCCCTCATATAGGGTACGTCTAGACTATATCTATTTGTCAGAAAAAGCTACGCAAAATGTACTCTGCATTTTGTGTAGCTTTTTCTGATACTTTTGTCGGAAGAGACTTTAATGATATTTGGCCTATGTAGACTGGGTCAAAAGTCGGGAAAAAAACCCTCTTTCGAAAGCCCCCTTCTTCCTCTTAGAACGAGGAATACAGCAAAAAAAAAGCGGAAGAGCAAAGGCATTCGTTGGATGTGGCGGAGTTAAAAAACCTGGCAGTCTAGCCGTACCCATAGACTAGAATAGAAAGACTGCCGGGCTGTTTCTTCCCAAGCAATGGAACAATTGTTCACGTGTGGTGAAGAGTTTTTTGTGCAGAGCTAGTCTATTACTTGAGATGATCAAACCTGGTATGTCTCTGTGGCTATGTTTGGACTGGGAGTGCTTCTTTCCCAGTGTATATTTGAGTGCCAATTAATTGGGAACATGCTTTAACTTAACACCTGCTTAAGGCTAGCCCGTGACTTTGCATCTAGTCCTGGGTAAGGCACAGGGCATATTTGGGCTACCTATCTCCCTGAGCCACAAAACCTCCCCTGCTCCGTTGGAAAACATTATTTGCTTCAGGCCGGCTCAACTCTCCCGCATGTGTGTTGTAGCAAAGGGAAAAGGGAAGAAACAGGCCTCCACTTCCCCTTGGGTACATATACACTGCACACTTATTTCAAAATAAGCTATTCCGGAATAGTTATTCCAAAATAGCTTATTTCGGAAAAGCACATCTACACTGTAGGGAAGCCTCAAAATTAGTCCAACATAGGCTACTCTAAGGTGGACGTGCTACCTTGATTTAGAGCCCTAGGAGGCACTGGGGAGGAATAACTTAGAATGGCGTTGGTGAAGGGCTATTGCAGAATAGCAGCAGCGGCGCATCTACGTACGCCTTATTTTGAAATAGCTATTTTGGCATTATTCCTCGTAGAATGAAGTTTACAGATTTCAGAATAAGCCATCTGTTACTTCAAAATTATTTAGAAATAACAGAATGGCTGTGTAGACACTTGCATTGTTATTTTGAAATAAGGCTAGTTATCTTGAAATAACGGTGCAGTGTAGATGCACCCCTCCTTTCTTCTCACCTGCTTGCTCAAAGCAGCTGCAAGGAACCTGCCTTCTCAATGCCTTGGCCTACAGCCAAAATGGAGGAAACAATACAATGGTGATAGGGAAAAGAACTTGTTTGTCTCTCTCCCACCTCTCAAATTAGGGCCAGTCACAATCTAGCCCTCAGCATTAACATCCATAGAGCTCAACTCTTTACAAAGATGGGTGAGTATTGTTTGCCCCATATTTACAATCCATGCCTGTGGATTCTCTACTTCAGTAGCACTTCCCACTCAAATATCTTAAAGATATTTACAGATACAAATGAGTTCATCTTCACAGCACTCCTTGGAGCTGGGTGTTGTTCCCATTTAATAGGTAAGGCCCTGGTCTACACTATAAATGTAGGTGGCCATATTGATGTTGCTGGGGGTGTGTAAAATTCACACCCCTGAGTGAAGCAGTTATACTAACCTATTTCCCGGTGTAGACAGCACCATGTTAACGGGTCTTCTCCTGTCCGCACAGCTGCCACCTTTTGGGGAGATGGAGTACCTACTCCAATGAGAGAAGGTGTACTGTCAGCATGGGTAGCATCCTCACTAAGAGCTACACCAGCACATCTGCAGTGCTGACGAGCCCCTAAAATCAGAGACATGGAGACATCAGTTCACTTCAAAGGTCACACAGGAAGTCCATGGCAGAACTAAGAATGGATGCCAGACTCCTAACCCAGTGCTTTAGCCACAAGGCCATCTTTCCACTGCCTCATAATAAAATGGGCCATGTTCTCAAGAATTGGATAAAGCAAATAGATTGGGAACCAGACTAGTTATTGTATTCTTCCTATCAGCAGCTGCCAAGAAAGAATCCTTGTCAGACAAGTCAGTGGGGTACTCAAAAGAAGTATCAAGAGGCCTCAATAGACACCCACCTAGTGCCCTCTTCAGCAATATATTTTTTTTAAAATCCTTCCAGATGTTGTTGTTAATTTGCGTATTAAATATCGGATTGGATTTTATTGACATGAGTAGACATATGAGTCTTCATCTCATTATCAACCAGCATGTGCAGTTCACATTTGCTCTTTACCAATGCCCAGGCTTCCAATAGAGTAACATTCACTATCAACCTTTAAAGTACTATGGCAAGGCCAGGCATGTCATGTACTAGAGTAGGGCTGGGCAAAATATGGCCCAGAGGGTTGGCTCTGGCCCGCAAGCCACCAGATCTGGTCCACAGGCAGACTCCCTGCTTGCTCCGCGCCCCATCTCCCACTGCTCAGAAAAGTGGCTGTCATGGCCATTTCTCTTTCACAGTTGTGAGCCTGGGGGAAGGGAGAATGGTGCTTCATGTGCTTCTCTCTCCCCCACCACAATCCCATTGGCTGATTTCTGGCCAATAGGCACTGCCTTTTTGAAGAACAGGCAACACAGGAAGCACCACTCCCTCCTCCCTTCAGGCTCTTATTCACCAATGCACATGGCCCCCCTGCAGCTTGTGTGGAGGCAGGGCAGGCAGAGAGGCTGCATGAGAATCCTGCCGGGCTGCTGGCTGGGGGTAACCCAGGTAAGTCTCCTGGCTAGCACCTGCTTCTGCCTCTCACCCCTCCCAACTCTCTGCCTCCCAGCTCCTGCCTCCCTACCCCATATATGCCAAAACCCATGTCCCCCTCCTGAACCCATACCCACTCCCAGATTCTGTACCCTAACTCCCTGCCCAAGGTCACAACCCAAACCCCTGCATCCCCTTCTGCTCCCTAGTCCTCTTCCCCAGAGCACAATCCCCTCCTGCCTTCGGTCACAATCCAGACCCCGGCACCCCACTCCAGTGCCCCAGGTCACACCCTAACTCCCTCCCAAACCCCACACCTGCTTCTGCACCCCAATCCATTACCCCAAGCTCCCTTCTGCAGCCAACCTCCATCCCAAACCCTGCACCTCCTTCATTAATATCATGGAAGAGTGCAGCCCTTGACCACTTTCCAAAATCTTGGAGAGGCCCCCCCCATCAAAAATTATTGCCCATCCCTGTACTAGAGATTAGGGTGGAGCAGAGTATATTGCCCCTTGTGAATGACACTTGGGAAGACTGTCTTTGGAAACATCATGTCACATGATGCTTCCCCAAAGGAAAGTGCAACCTCACAAGTAGCCCCTCTGCAGGGCTTTGTGAAATCTATGATCTAGCCCTGTGTTTCTCAACCTTTTTGTATAAAGTACCCCTTTCCCCCCCACAAAAAAATTGTAAGTACCCCCAATACCTACAGTTTTCACACACACACAATTTTTTTCTACCATTACAACGCATTTGTTTAAACAATTTAATCATAGACAGGTAGGCAATGACATTTTTGGGTGCAAAAATTACAAAAACAATAAAGCTCTGTAAGACTTTAAACAAAAATTCAGTTTTCTCCAAATTTCAGTTGTGCTGACGTACCCCCCGACTTATCTTGAGTACCCTGAAGTGTACTCGTACCACTGGTTGAGAAACATTGGTCTAGCCCATTAAATAGAAGACACCTCAGAAATGTTTACACTGCAGTTATACCCTTGCAACTGGCCTGTGCCTGCTGGCTCAGGCTCTCAATATGCAGGCTAAGAGGCTGTTTAACTGCAGTGTAGACATTTGGGCTCTGCCTGGAAGCAGGGCGTTAGGACCTTGTGGCCACAGCTTGAGCCCAAACATCTACACTGCAATTAAACTGTTCCTTGGCGGGAGCCTCACACGCCTGAGTCAGCCAGCACTGGCCAGCCATGGGTGGGAGTCTAATTGCAGTGTAGCTCTCCTTTCTGTAGTTAACTAGTGAGCATGGAGGATGGGATAGGAAGAGGATATACTGAGTCCTTGTCCCATCTTTGGCTGATGTTTACTTTGTCTGCAGTATATTTCAATGCTCTATTTTAGTTTTTTTCACATTGGGGTTAAGATTGTACCAGGTTGTCACTTGCTTCTGCCCAGATAAATAACAGCAGCAAACATGACTGTTGACCTAATGGGAAAGTAATATGTAGGTGTAGATCTAAGTCATCATCTGCACACAACCATACGAGATTAGCATTAAAGCGCCCCTTGTTAAAATAAGAAAACACTAATGTTTCCTCTGGGGAAAGGTAGTTTTCTTAAAAGCCAATGGATTGTGAGCCAAGCAGAGTGTTATGAATTCAGCTTTATCATGAGCCTGAAATTTCAGACAGTGACTGACACACATAAAAGGGATAATAGGAAGACTTTCAAAGGGACACATGTATGTTGAGTGCTTAACACCCAGTGACATTTTGGGCACCTGGTTGTTCTTTATTCCTTGAAGATGTCCTCCCACGCGACTTGCTAGGGTCACAGAAATTCAGTCTCAAAGTCAGGAATTGAAGCCTGGTCTCCAGTTTTGTATGTTAACAACACTAGCCTATATAATCTCTTTGTTTGGATTTAGATCCTCTGCTTCCAGATACTCTCACTCTGCATTATTAGTGGGGTGATTATTTAGAATGTGATCGTGCTTATAATGTGCTTGGTGCTTTCCAAACACAAAGAAAACATTTTCTGTGTCCCAAAGAATTTGTCATTAGCATATGAGGGGGGAGGATAAAGGGTGGAGGAAAGAACTATTACATACAAATAGAGTGGCTAGAGTGATGGCTGGCATGCCTACTAGTGCCACATTGCTTTAAATATTACATTGACTATATATTTTACAATAGCCCCTATGAACTGGTCAAGCTCTGGACCAGTGATAAACATAACAGCTCCTAGTCCATAGGCTGTGTCTACACTATGTGCTTTGCCGAAAGAGGCAATGCAAATGAAGTGCTAATTAGCATTTTGTCGTGCTTCATTTGCATAATCTATTCCGAGCCGTTTTTGCACAAAAGCTGTGTGGAGGTGTCCATTTTACGCAAAAACCTCTTTTTGTGCAAGATCCTTATGCCTGCCCAGGGGAGACATCCACACTGATTGTTTTTGTGCAAAAACCCCTTGTGCAACAACAGCTCAGAATAGATTATGCAAATGAAGCGTGACAAAATGCTAATCGGCACTTCATTTGCATTGCATCTTCCGGCAAAAGCCATAGTGTAGACAAAGCCTTAGAAACTTGTAGCAGTGGAGAAAACCAGGTTGTGAGGTCTGAAGGGCTAATGCCCAACAGAGTCTGAAACTGGAGTTGGGGTGATTTCTTGTAAGTTTTTTTTTTGCATATATGTACGTCCTTTTATTGTTTTTAGTGTTAAGAATAAATGGGCTTGCATATAAAAAGAGCTGTGAGCATGGAAGGAGACTAAGACTTCTCAGTAGAAATGAGTTTGTGGGGGATATGAATGATGAGAAGGAACATTGTTCTATGTAGGAGGGTGTCACTGAAGAAGAAACAGTTATGAGAAAATCATGATTGTGGCATGAAGGTTGGCATCAGCATTGGAAAAATTGTAATGAAGTAGAATATGGTGCTATTAGAGGCCCGGGAGGGAAAGCAACCACACAATCAAAAGAACACAGAGGAGAGGGAAAAGAGGGGGTTCCTGATTTTTTATCTAATTGTGAGTTTAACTACATTCTATAAAATACAATGGGCAGAGGATGACTAGCAAATATTGAGTCACACAGGCCACATGACTGAGAGTCTAAATCCAGCAAATAAGGGGCTATATAAAGTTCACAATAAACCTGGATCATTTCCTCATATCTGGTGCAGGTGATTCTGAAAATCTGGCAGGCAAAGGTTTTTATGATTGCTATTAGGAAATATTCAACTCACTAAATAAGGGTAACATTCATCCTGGTAGACAAATGGATTACTTAACTCACCCATTCTTGGTAGAGGGAAGAAGGGGCATTGGCTTAGTAAATAATTGCTTCTTTGTTCTCTCTTTATGTAATCTTTAGTATGGGACCGTAATCAGGTGTTTACTGAAGCCTTAAACATGACAATGTGGTGAATGATGGTACTAGAGTGCAAGGAATTGTGTGCAGAAGGAGCTGTATTATCATTACATATTTATTTATTAGCTGCAGAGCACTACCAGTATGCTGAGTGCTATAGAGAACCCAGAGGAGACACAATTCATACTCCAAGGAACTGAGAGTCTCTGAGAACTAGATTTTCAGAAATATGCAACTGTAATTACTCAGTGTATGTATGCAATTATTAATTGCAGGCACTATGATTGTGAAAGCAAATCCACTAGTTGTCTGAGGAATAACATACTCCTTTTCTGAAAATTTAGGCCAAATTTAAAGCTGGTTAACATTTTTTCACTGAAACATTTTAAGATGTTATTTCAGCAAACTGTTTTTGTGTTTGTTGAAATTTGCATATTTGAGTTTGTTTTAATTAAAATGTTCAGTTTTTGGTTTTCAAGGACAAAAAGTATTTTTTTAAACCAAAAATGGGTTTGGAAATTGCAAATGTTTTGGATTTTGATTTTGATTTCAATGAGAAACCAAAGAGTATTCATGGGAAATTTAGAAAAGGATTAAAATACAAATTTCCCAGGGAAAATGATTGACATTTTCCAACCAACTCAGCAGAATACCTCGTTAGATTGAGACAGAAATCGATAGCAGGAATATATTTGAGGGAATTATGATTTCATTTACATGTTCAGGATTTCACTCAGGCCACTAAGCCTTCTTAAAGATTTTTAATGTCATTTAATCCCTTGGTGTCAGTGATCACCCCCATTGCAGTCTGGGAAATTATTGGTCAAGGAATAAAGAGGGAATCCTGAGGGGGAAAAGTCAGAGTATCATCCCCAGGAACAAAGCTTAACAAAGCAATTCAGCCTATGGGGACAGTAAAGCCTGAGAATATGCATTACTGATTGTCCTTTAATATGAGGAATGATGAAGGTCCCGATCTTCCGCAGATCTAAATTAGTGCAGTCAGTGGAGCTGGGCCAATTTACACCTGCTGAGTGTCTGTCCATAAAATAATTGTTTAAAAAATCTATTTTAGTTGCATTCAGAGTCCTCATTTAATACAGGGGGATGTACCTGTCTCATAGAGCTAGAGGGGATCTTAAGGGGTCATAGAGTCCAGTCGCCTTGCTCTCACAACAGGACCAAGTACCATCTCTGACAAATTTGCCTCAGACCCCTAAATGGCCCCCTCAAAGATTGAACTCATAGCCCTAGGTTTAATAATGCAAAGCTTAAACTCCTGAGCTATTCCCCCCATCAGTACTATTCCCTTCCCCTTCCAACAACTTTTTTTTTTTGAGTAAACGATCTAAAATGTTTCAGAAACCCTCTTGGCACATTCTATCTATGTACCAAAATGTTGCCAAATCCCTAACCCCTTTCGGGCTTTTCTCCCCTCTCATCTTATTAGCCAGAGGGTTTTAGCAACTCAAGCATTTGTGAAACAGCTGACAGGATTTGGCCCTGATTTCATTTCTTCTCTGTAAAAAGTTTCAGTGTCACAACTCTCTGGATGGCATGCTTTGCTCTGAGAGTCTGCCTGCACCATCGCTGATTTTAAACAATTCTGTTTAATCAAGAGTGAAGGAAATGTCAGAGATTCAATGTTCTAGATCAGCAGTTTTCAGGATTGATACATCTTAATCAAGCAATTAGATGACATTTTTGTTATTGTTTGGTGTTTTCCGCATAGGGGAAGGGAACAGATTTGCTGCTTTGCTCTGATGACTGCTAGCAGCAGTGTTTGTTGTTAACAGAGACATTTACACCTAACCACCAGTTGGCAGGTGTTAACACTTTGTTACTTTCTATTCCCACATGCTGAGGATTGTGGGAAGGCTGCCAAGCTCTCTGTCTTGTGTAACACTTCAGTTTTACAGTAACAACAACACACTTAAAAAACCCCTGAATGATAGAAAAAGAAACAAAAGATTTGAATCCTTCGCCTACCTACTTTACCTGAAGGGAATAGCAAGCTTTGTGAAAAGTCTCAGTTATTTAATTTTGTTTCTTTGAGGGCAAATGGAGGATGGCTGTTCCAATATTCATATTATAATCTGGTGTTGTAAGAAGCACAAGTTGCATGCTTTATGCCCCGACATTGGTATTCTGGTTCTGACACTTCCATTCAATTGTATTCCAAAAATGTACGATTAGTAATACAGCATAAAATGCATGGAAATAATAAAGAAAGAGGATTATAATGTAAAGGATTGATTTACTTTTGGATAACTCTAACATTTGGGAAATGTTATTTTCCATTGGTACATCCATGCTGCAGACCGCAGATGTGTGCAGTCCATTACAAAGTGAGTATGATTAGGAGAAATCTTAGGGAACATTTTATTTCCTATCTATGAACTATAGCAAGCATATATGTAAAGAAACCCTACTTCTCCCTCTCTTTCTCTCATCCGCATGCATCACGCACAGCGCCTTTTCAGGGCAGTTACTTGAGACACAGGATCCATGTTTTATGGTCAAATAGAGTTCACAGTGATTGATTTGTGGCTGATGCAGTGCAGTTCGATTGATTTTGATTTATTGGCATAAATGAGGGGCAGGGCAGCCGCAGAACTATGTGCACAGTGTGCAGGGAGTGTTGTCCTGATGTGAAACCAGTGTCTGCTGCCATTAAGCAGGGCTATAGATCGAAATCCATTGGACCAAATTTCATGCTGATTTACATCAGTAATTGATTTACTCCACTGGCATGAGGGGGCTTGCACCAAGTAAGCAGAAAGTCAACCCAGAATTGGTCTCACTATTTTCCCAATCGATTGAATGATCCCTTCTTTGCAGTGAAGTAGGATTGCACACATTTGCTCTTATATGGTGTGCTTCAAAAAGGAGACTTGGTAGAAATGGGTGTAATTCATGATAGTGGCACTGTGGTTGGGGCAATTGTCATTTCCATACACGGAAGCACATAAGGATGGTAACGTGGACCCACTGTAAGACCTAAGCAATGTACCTCTAACTTGAGCCCTAGTACTTACAGGCTTGTCAGGAAGTAAGGAACTGCTTCAGTCTTGGCACCTCTTTCATTACAAATTAAGAACTGTTTGTGGGCCCTAATTATCAGAGTTGTTGAGCCCTCACTAGTCCCATTGACTTTTTTTTCTGGGGTGAGGGGTCTCAGCCCTTCTGAACGTCAGGCCATTACTTCTTTCAGAAAAGAAACTCTAAGTCTTAGAATGAGCCAGGGGTCAGGATCCCAATAGTGCACAACCCCTTGGGCTGTGTATTGAAGGCTGCTTACAGTGCTGCAGAACAGACATGACTATGAGGGGATCATTAACCCACAAGCCTATTGAAGTGCTTATGCCATGCTCAAGCTTAAAAGGGGTTAAATCGAAAGAGTTGTAGGAAGCGAGGTAGTATCATAACAGCTCTCTCACAATCTTCTCAATCATCTAAACTGAAAGGGGGATTTGTTTCAACGAGATACAGAAACAATCTAGGTCAGAATCTTTCTTCTGTCTGTCTTTTTTAAAATAGTTGAGTGTTCTATTAAACACGTATAGGTCCATAGATTTAAAAGTCCTTTTAGCAGATTTACTGTTCTGGAGGCTGAATTTCTGAAGTAAAGGTTCTCTGGTCCTGCCATCAAGGATTCTTTTTATGTGGACAGAAAAAGGTGCTCAGGTATCCTAGAGATAGGCGAGGTATAATAACCTGCATAAATGACTTTATTAAACAATCTTTCTATAAACTAAATCTTCTGTAGTCACCTTTCTATGAGTTAGCTTATTTATCAGTCAGCCTATACTAGAGTCTGCAGTTTTTCTATGCAGGAAACTATTCAGCAGAAGTTCTACATTTGGCGTGGTTGCAGAATTGGACTTGGTAAAATCCTGGCCGTAGAGAAGTCAATGAAGATTTTGCCATTTGAATAGAGCTAGGATTCCAGCTCTTCTATCCTATTTCAAAGACTCTAATATCTTTTTATTTCAAGTATTCACAGACCAGGACTACATCGTGTCTGTAGCGGTACAAAACAGAAGGGCTATGTCTACCCTGGTGGGTTCTTGCGCAAGAGTTCCTGCGCAATAACTCTTGACAAGAACATGTACATAGGGCCATGTGTTTTTGTGCAAGAGATGTGCTTTTGCGCAAGAGCATCCATGGCAGTGTGGACGCTCGCTTGCACAAGAAAGCTCTGATGGCCATTTTAGCCATAGGGCTTTCTTGCACAAGAAACCCCTGTTGCGCGTCCACACTGCCTTCTTGCACAACAGCTCCTGTGCAAGAGGGCTTGCACCTGTTAGAAAAGAGCTTAGCTCTCACGCAACAAGCCCTCTCATACCACGCCGTACTGTAAATCTTCTTGCACAAGAGCAGGCAGGCAGTGTGGACGCTCTGCGGAAGAATGGCCGTTCTTGTGCAAGAACTCACCAGTGTAGACATAGCCAAAATGTTTGTTGTGTGGCACTTTTTTTTTTTAACCCGTGACTGTCATAAATTGGCTCTATGCTAGATTGTTGAGGCTGCATGAAGAGTATTTTGGATTAGTCTTTGCCACACATCAATTTGGTAACGGTCTGGATTAAATTGCTTCCTTCCTGCCTGCCGATGTTCACACTTCAACAATACATCTGCAACTCTTAGAGTGATGGTGGGGAGGTGAAATGGAGAATGGCCCCAATGTACTGGGGGATATCACTCCTGATTTTTTTTCTTCATTTTAGTGCAATACCGATGCTATGGCTGCGGTGAGTCAAGAAATGCCCCTCTCCTTTTAAAAGGCCATGACTGGAGTGCAGATGGTTCACAGATGGGAATATTAATGTATTGTGCCATGGTGCTGACACACTTCCCTTTGTTTTGTTACTAATTAATTATCTGAATTTTCAAATGGCTGGCTCATAGGAGTCAAAGGGTAACTGGTACAGATAACAGGAAGCTAACGCTAACTTCACTTCATTATTTTTTCTTGGAAACTTAAAAATTCCAGTCTTGTTACATTAAGCTAAGTCATGCAGAAATGCACCAGCTGTTCTTTGTATAGTGGAAGCCAAATTCAGCATTACATCCTTTTTTCTTTGTTTTTCAGAGGCCCGTTCTAAAACTACTTGACACATTAAATAAGAGACTCTTATCTGCGCTCTCCTTCCATTTGTTTGATTTTCCTAACTTATTTCTTTAAGGTGGATTGTTTCCAGCACTTAGCAATAAAACAAACAAACAAAGGAAGGAAGGAAGGAAACAAAACAGAAAATCAATTAATTCATTTACAGGTGGGTTGTTCAGTCTCCTGCACAGGTGTGGGGGCCTGTGCCCCCACTTGGTACCACGGCACAGCTCTGGGCAGTCAGAAGCCATGGATCTTTCCAACCAGGTGAATGAAATCACATTACAGTATTCTTTTTTATAAGATTTTCTCTGCTGGCATGTTTGCTGATCTTGGTGTCATTGTCTCCATGGAGGAAATTAGCACTTTTTTCTTCTGTTGCCAGGGGAAGAGTCTTTTACAAGGCATCTTCTCCTTTAGAAAATAAAATGTCCATCCTTCCCCTGATAACATTATCTCACCCTTATAGCTCCCATTTGGAAGGGAGAGAATCTTCACTGAAGCATGTTGGAGAAGGCTGGACATTCCCAATGTCAAAGGTCCCCTGCCTCCCACTCACACACTTGGAAGAGGAAAGTTGTGTTGGGAATGATGGGTACCTCTTGAAAGACATTCCTCCAGCAGACAAGGTTTTCCCCAGCATTGAACACGAATGAAGACCTACTTCCGCATCCACCAGCTCAGCTGTCTCCTTTTACCATGCACAGCGCTGGCCTTACCATGAAGCAAACTGAGGTAGCCACCTCAGGTACCAGAATGCGGGTGGAGGGGGGAGGGGTGCCACTAGGACCCAGAGTGTAGAAAATTGTGTCTGCTGCTGGTGCATATGTATTCTCTCTGCTCTAGATGCACAGAGATGGTGGAGTGCTGTGCTGGAGGAAGGAGGGCACAAGAGACATAATAGGCAGGCAGGAGAAAAGGTGGCATGGGGGCGGCATTTGAGCTCCCCACCTAAGGAGCCAGAATATTGTGGGCCAGCCCTGACCATGCACAGCATGTTGGGGACACAACAGAGTTTAGCAAAGCCATTTAAACAGCTGACACTGGCCTGCTTACCATTGGATCACCATCACATCCCCGTTACAGGGCTCCACATTGCTGGGGTACAGGTTGGGATGGTCTTCAGCACAGCAGCAGAGCAAATTTGTGAACTAGCACCTGCTTAGAGGGTTCACCTCTGTGTCAGCGGCAGATGGCTATTAAGGTGATTTCTTCAGGACAATAGTTACTTTTTGTGTCTGTGCAGTGCCCAGGACAATGGGTCTTGACCTACTTCCAGTCTCTAGGAACTAATGTACTGCTGCTGGTCATTTCAGAGCTCAGGATGGAAGGGCTGTATGGAGCCTATTCTGTGGCTGTTTCTTATTTCTGTAACAGGATACCTCAGAGCCAACAATCAGTCTAAGTACTATTATTTAAACACTGGATATTAGGCTTGAGTGATGTCACCTTTGTAGGAATAGGCAGTGAATGTAAACACCCAGGGGCTTCCTTGAGGAGTGAGACTGGCAGGCATAGATTGCATACCTGGCCAACGTGAAGTTAGGATGTGTCCAGTCCAGTCCTTGCATCTGCCTAGCAGCAGCAATGCTGTACCCAATATATACAGTTCTGCTGTGCAATGTTCCCTCTAATCTTTTCCATCCGTGTATGGCACCCATTTTTGTATCTGCACTGCAGCATGTGTGAATGTGCACCATCAATAGAAACACAAAACCTAGCAGTGGGCATTCTGCTAATCAGCTGGACGGCATTTGAATTTCTCCTGAGTGGACTCACAAATGCCCAGCTTACAGGGACATTGCTGTTGTGCCACCTGTTTGTCAGGGCTGGGAATGGACAACAGGGGGATCACTTGAGGATTGCCTGTTCTGTTCATTCCCTCTGGGGCACCTGGCGCTGGCCACTGTTGGAACACAGGATACTGGGCTAGATGGACCTTTGGTCTGACCCAGTCTGGCCATTCTTATGGTCTTATATTCTGCTATATTTGCACCTGGAATCTGTAGTAGTTCAGTGATGAGTAAGGCAACTTTGGAACAACTTATTTATGGGAGTAACAAGAAATACTGTAAGCCCACCTGTATTTAGTCTTTACAACGGGATCCCATCTCTGAGTATTGACATTATAAGTGATCATATGAGCATGTGGCACTGCAAAGAGCCCTTCCTGCTGAAGTTAACCCTTTATAAAACAGAAATTATGTTTGGAAAGGCCATAATGCATATACACACGGATTCAAATTATGCTGAATCTTTTTCATAAGCCTGCGTAATTTATGAGATGGTCTTTTCTATTCATCCACATTTCATTAGAGCAATTTGTCAGTGCTATTAGTGTTTTAAATCAAAGCATTTTGAACTTAAAAGACAAAGCTATAAAAAAAGTCAAAATCAGATGATTGGTGAAGGTCATTGGAAGGTCATGGCTGAAGTCTAAATTGAACACATTATCCAGGTATAATTCTGTAAATTATTGTATTGCACAATGGTGGACTATTTTGTTTTTTATCTGCTCATTTTAATCGGGTAGCCAATCCATGTCTCCTTGCTAATAGTCTTGTTAACTCACGAGAAAGGAGTGGAAGGGCTAGCAGGTTAGCAAACAACATTTGACTGTAATTCAAAGAATATGAAAACATTCATACTGCTGATGCTCTCTGTGTGCCAAAGACTGTGTTGGAAACAAAAAATGACAGAGTTTGGAAAGCAGTTTCACTGACAAAAATTATAAAGAAAATGGAAATGGGCACCACCACAAGTATAATACAATTGCTGCATAGTGAGAAGGATGTCATTTAGGCTCTTATCCAGCAGGTTACTTAAGCACATGTCGCATTTTAAGCATGCGAGTAATCCTGTTGAAATCACTGGGACTATTAATGTGTTTAAAGTGAAACATGTGGTTAAATACCTTCCTAGATCCAAGCCCTACTGCCTTTACAATAGAAATGTGAACAGATGTATTTGTAGTGACTGCCTGACTACAATAATCCTTACAAGTGACCAATGATGTCCATAGCCAGCAGGACTTTCTCACTTGTGAGTAATACAGAGCATAACTTAATGCAGAAGGCTTGACAACCCCTGTTCAGTACCATTTCTAAATGGGTTTCTTGCAGATTTTTTTTCTTTTCTTTTTTTCATAATTAGAAGTTTACCTGGGATGAAAGTGAAGCAAAAGAATTTATTATCAATAAGGTGGGTCTAGCAGTTGCGTATCATGCTAAGAAAAACAGAACCTCTTTTTGCAGATCTTTCGATTTGAGGCACTTAACTCCACTTGCACTACAGTAATATAGCATTCTATAGGTGATGGCAAATGCAAGAGGTGTAATGCAAGAGTAGCTGAAGCTCAAGCAATTTTTTACTTTCATAACAGATGAAGAAATTCCAGCGGTACTCAGAATAAACTGCCAAGCTCAGAAAGGCCTGGTGCAAATTAAGCCCTGGATATGTGTCATTGCAATGGCCACATGTTTGTAGCTTCCCCAGGAAGCTCGTATTTAAATCCATCCTGCGCAATCATCTCTGTATATGGGCTAATAATACTCTTAATCTTTATTACATTTTCTCTTGAGCCTATATGTTACATGAATATTGCCTGGCATGCCTACAAACCTCTAATGGTTTGCATATTTGGTTTACTTCAGCCTAACTTTAAATAAAAAGTGGAATGGAAGTATGAAGGTGAGTATTATGCCTCCAAGGGCCAGGCTGGACCCTAACGTGTAATCAAGGAGGCCTTGCCTTGCCCTAAGGCTGGGCTATATAAGTAAGAAGTTCAGAAAGCTAAGGGGGAGAAGGGAGGTTTGTGGAAGATATGGAGGCTGTAGTGGGTGGTGGCTATTTTCCCTCAGGCTCCAGACTTGCACTGATGTGCTGACCTATGGCATGGTTGTGGCTGGCTTTGCCAGAGCCAGGGTGCTGACACCCCATGGCTAGGGGGAGAAGGGTGGGTGTCTCAGGGTATGTCTACACTACAAAGTTAGTTCGAACTAACGGATGTTAGTTTGAACTAACTTTCATAGGCGCTACACTAGCGCTCTGTTAGTACGAATTTAATTCAAACTAATGGAGCACTTAGTTCGTACTAGGTAATCCTCATTCCACGAGGATTAAGCCTAGTTCGAACTAGCTAGTTCGAATTAAGGGGTGTGTAGCCCCTTAATTCGAACTAGTGGGAGGCTAGCCCTCCCCAGGTTTCCCTGGTGGCCACTCTGGCCAACACCAGGGAAACTCTTCTGCCCCCCTCCCGGCCCCGGATCCCTTAAAGGGGCACAGGCTGGCTACGGTGCCCGTGCCAGGTGCAAGCCTGCCAGCACCCAACCAGCAGACCCTGCACCTGGCACAGATCGAGCCACCCACCCGATGCCCCCCAGCCCTCCCCCTCTTCCCGGGACCAGGCTGGCGGCTCCCGGGAGCTGGCCCGGGACCGCAAGAGGCGGGCACCCGCCTGGGCTAGTGCGGACATCGTGGACCTCGTCCATGATCTCCGCACTAGCCACAGGAAAGTGGCCGGCTTGGGCAGGAGAGCTGCCAGCCTGGCCACCCAGGAGCAGGTGTGCAAGAGAATCAAGGGGGTCCACTGAGACCCCTGATCCTGAGCCCTGAGCTTACAATGGCCGTCCTGGGTCAGACCAAAGGTCCATCTAGCCAAGTAGCCTGTCTGCCGACAGCGGCCAACACTAGGGACCCTGGAGGGGATGGACCGAAGACAGTGACCAAGCCATTTGTCTCGTGCCATCCCTCTCCAGCCTTCCACAAACCTTGGGCAGGGACACCACTCCTACCCCCTGGCTAATAGCACTCCATGGACCCAACCTCCATGACTTGATCTCACTTCCCTTTAAACTCTGTTCCAGTTCTAGCCTTCACAGCCTCCTGCAGCAAGGAGTTCCACAGGTTGACTATTTGCTTTGTGAAGAAGAACTTTCTGTTACTAGTTTGAAGCCTGCTATCCATTCCTTTCCTTTGGTGTCCTCTATTCCTTCTTTATGGGAACTAATGAAGAACTTTTCTGTATGCACCCTCTCCACCCAACTCCTGCTTTTAGAGACCTCTATCCTGTCCCCCCTCCGTCTCCTCTTTTCTAAGCTGAAAAGTCCCAGTCTCTTTAGCCTCTCTTCATATGGGACCTGTTCCCAACCCCTGATCATTTTAGTTGCCCTCCCCTCTCCCAGCCTCTCTCTTCCCCTCTCCCACCTCCTTTTCCCAGTCTCCCCCAGTTTTGTTCAATAAAGACAGATTCCATTTTGGAAGACACGTTATCTTTATTTTGTACATCAAGAAGAGGGGCTAGGGAAGGGTAAGTGGAAGGAGGTGAGGGAGGAATGGGGCACGAGCCCCCGATGGGGAGGACTGGGCTGGCTCTGCGGGCTTCTGGGGGTGGAAGCTCTCCTGCAGCCCCCCAATTGCCCCCTCTCCCCAGATGGCAGCCTGCGGCAAGTGCAGCCGGTCTGATGGCCGAGTGCTGTGATGTGCCCAGTGTGGGCAGTCCGGGCACTCCAAGCCAGGACTGCTTTGCAAGCGGGGCACCCCTGAAAACTGTCTGCCCGGGGTGGGGGTCGGGTCCCTTTAAGCACAGCCCTCGGCTAGCCTGAGACAGCATCTCCACGCTCTAAGTCCTCCTCTGATGCCCTGCCGGCACTGCTTCCGGCCATCCTTAACCCCGGTTCAGGGTCCACTTAATGTGGATATGCTAGTTCGAATTAGCAAAACGCTAATTTGAACTAGTTTTTTAGTCTGGATCCGTTAGTTCAAATTAGCTTAGTTCGAATTAACTAATTCGAACTAAGTTAGTTCGAATTAACGTTGTAGTGTAGACATACCCTCAGAGCCCAAGCTCCAGCTCAAGCCTGAACGTCTACACTGCTATTTTCAGCCCCTCAACCTGAGCTCGGCAAACCCAGATCAGCTGACTTGGGTTCTGCAACATGGTGCTGTAGGTTTGTTATCACAGTGTAGCCATACCCAGGGGGACCAGGCTAAGCATAGACTTTGAACCACAGCCACAGTACTGGACTGCAAGGGGGTACACAGGGATTGCCCACACCATTACAGGGAGTCTGCACTGCATGAGTGTTTAAACGCTGTGTGCATGTTGCGATGTTAATCGCTCTTCATCCCTTTTAGAAAAGAAATTCTGATGACTCTAAGGGACATGCCTGTGATTGATCCAATGCTTTCAGTTATGTTTGTAGGTGGGAGACTGCTGTCATACGCTTCAAAATCCCATCAATAAGAAAAAATGTTTTATCCCTTCTGAGAGTGCAGCTACCAGCATACACTCAAACATTTTACCTGAAATGCAAATCCAGCTTGATTTGGACAAATTGTTTTAGTTGGGGGGCAAAAAAACCTCCCAAATTTCAAAAGTGTTAAAATGGTTCATATTAGCATTTCCAAAATTACGCATGCTGATTGTTTATTTAGTCATTTAGTTTTGGCATTTTTCTCGATTATATTTTTTTTACAGATGTTTTAAGAAATCTGTCAAGACTGAAACAAAATATTTAGTTGTGGGTTGACTGAAATTTTTTACACAAAACAAAACTTTAATAAACATTGTGTGACAAAATTCAAACCATTTTCATTTCAGGTTGCTCTTCAATAATTCTTTTGAGTTTATTTTTCAATACAGTCACCAAACCAAACAATAGTTATCTACACAGCTCCAGCTGCGATCCCCTCTGTTTTCAGTGCTCAGAAGTCTATGTTCAGTGCGGAGATGGCAGAAGGCACAATGAAGTTGCAGTAGAAAGCAGAGGGGTTGAATGAAAGTTATTGGGGAGCTGTTAGAGGGAATAGGAAGGTGAGACCAGAAGTGGAGTAGAAAACTGGATTTATAAAGTAACAAAAGAAGTTATGTATGGTGCTGTGATTGCATCTTGGGGTCCTCAAACATCTGAGCATCCCTCATGTGGTTTATGATAGGCCTCTTGATAGAATTATAGCCCCATAAATAACAGCTGCTTGTTATTTATTGTATATTGTAGAGTTCGAATCTGCTTTTCTAGGAAGAGCTCTCCTTCTCTCCCTGGCTGGACTTTTGTTTGGTTTTTCTACCGAAAGCTACATAATGTAATTTAAAACTAAAAGAAAAGGATGATAAAATGACTGCAAGTGTGTCTCTAAGGGTATGTGTACACTTCAATCCTCTTCCAAGAGGAATTTCCCGGATTTCCCGGAAGGGTTTTATCTCAAAATAACCCTGTTTTTTTTCTCGAAATAGCGCTATTCTGCAATAGCGCCATAACGCAATTATGCAAATGAAGCATGGGAAATTCAAATCCGCACTTCATTTGCAATTTCGGATGTGTGCGTTTACATTCCTCTCTCGGAAGAGGAATGAAGTGTAGACATAGCCAAAGGATACATCTACACTACACATTTTTTTTCAAAATAAGCTATTCTGGAAGAAATACTCCAAAATTGCTTATTTCAAAATAGCACCTCTACACAAGGAAGCCTCAAAATTAGTCCAAGGCAGGCATCCCTAATGTGGATGTGCTACCTCAATTTACACCCCAACAGGCACTGGAGAGTGTTACGTTACTGGATTTTAAGGGGATCAGACAGGTCACTGCTGCACCTGTGGGGAGAGGGGTGTTTCCCCAAAAGTTGGTACAAAGGGGGCCATGTGATGTGTCGAATGAGAGCTTATGTTCTACTTATTTTGCATGTGCTATTCATATACTTATATGATATCTTTCTGTGGAGTTATAAACATGTACTCTGTGTTGATGCTGGAAAATTCTCTGTCTGTGGCTGAGCAATGGGCAAAGAATGCTCAGCCAGTGGCTATGCTAATTAGCAAGGAGACAATGAATCTCTAGGTGCCAATACACACCTCAGGAATGTGACTGATACCAGCAAACCAGCATGGGACGCAAGCAGGGCCAGCTCTAGGCACCAGCAAATCAGGCAGGTGCTTGGGGCGGCACTTTGCCAGGGGCGGCATTTCAGGCAAGCAGCTGGCACTGCCCCCTGCAATGCATAGCCCCGCCCCACCGATTTTAAAGGGCCCAGGCCCGGGAAACACTACGGCTGCGCAGCCAGCTGGCACCAATGTGCGCCTGGAGCCTGCTGGCCACTCTGTCTCCTCTCCTGCTCCTTCCCTCCCTGGCGGTCGCTAAGCAGCTGGCACCACCCACAGCAATTCCGCCCCCCCCCCCCCCCACCGATTTTAAAGGGCCGTGGGAGACGCCGCAGCTGCGCAGCCAGCACTGGCACCATGTGCGCCCGGCCCCGGAGCCTGCTGGCTGGCCCTGTCTCCTGAGTCCTGCTCCTCCCCGCAGGCAGCCACGTCCTCCAAGAGCCCCTCCACTCCAAGTGGAGGCTCCGTTCCGCCAGACCCACAGCCTGGACCCAGCCATCAGCCACCCTCCCGCCTACATCATGTGGCAATCCCAGATAGGATGCCCCCTTCCCGCCTAGGGTTGCCAGGTGTCCAGTATTTACCCGGACAGTCTGGTATTTTCGCCTCCTGTCCGGTAAAAAAATTCAGAGAATACTGGACACCTGAGATGTCCGGTATTTTCTGATTTTTTTCCCCAGTCAGGAGGTGAAAATGCCGGGCACCTGGCAACCCTACAAACACTCAGCGTCTGGCCTCCCCCCCCCTCGGACCCACCCTGACCCCCAACACCCCCAGTCCCCCAACACCAGCCCCTATGCTTACCTGGTTCCGCCATTCTGCTGGCACAAAATGGCTGCCGGCCAAAAGACCAAAGATAAGCAAAGCTGGGTCTTAGTGTTCAACTGCTCCCCGGTTCCTATCCCTGCACTCACTCTTAAAGGGGACATGCCGTTTTAATGCTGTTTTTCTTTTTTTTTTCTTTTTTTTTTTTTTTTTTGGCTTAAGTCTTGGAGTCCTTTTTTTTTTCTTGCTCAATAACTTTGGTCTCCCCCCCTTTTTTTTTCCTTCAACAGAATTTTTTCCTGGTTGCTTTTTTTGGGGGGGGTGGGGGAGGAGGGATTTTTTTGCTTGGGGCAGCAAAAAACTAGAGCTGGCCCTGGATGCAAGGATAGGTTGTTGGACCATGTGACCTTCTCTGGCCAAGAAGATGCCAGGAGAGGTATGTAAGTGCCATGTGGCACCCTCCATTTTGGCCTTCAGTTTGCTCCTGATCCCAGATGCAGCCTTGCAGGGAATGATGAGCCAGAAAGAACTGTGGAGCCATCCTGTCATAGGATATACACCAGAGACTTTTAAGATAGCAGTTTATAACATCTCTGCTAAGAGCCTGTATTGAGAACTAGGTGATTGTATTATCCTTTAACAACTTTACTCTCATGCGCTTCTTTCTTTTAGTAATAAACCTTTAGATTTTAGAGTCTAAAGGATTGGCTCAGCGTGATCTTGTGGGTAAGATCCAGAGTGTAAATTGATCGAGACCTGTGGCTGGTTTCTTGGGACTGGAAGAATCCTTTCAGGGTAGATGAGATTGGGTTCTATAACCCCTCACCTGTGTGCAGGTCTGGGGCTGATTGGGACACAGGGAGAGCTGAGGTGTCAGAGGGGTTTTGCTCGTGCAGCTTCTTGCTGGCCAGATTGGCAGCTAAAGTGCTCTGTGTGACTGGTTTGTGGCCTATTTGGGAAGGTCTTCAGTCTGGGGCTGTAAGGAGCCCTGAGTTTGAGTAAAATTCGCCCTGAGCGGATGCCCATAGCGATGCCCAGACCCAGTCCGGTCTGTCACAGACAGTAATTACTTTGAATGGCCTGGGTGGGGAGGGGGGGGGAGCTATTTCAAAATAGCAGCTGTGGAGTGACCACACTATAGCTATTTCAAAATAGCTATTTCAGAACAGGCGTTAGTCCTCATGGAATGAGGTTTACAGAAGTTGGAATAAGCCATCTGTTATTTCCAATTTATTTCAAAATAACGGAATTGCTGTGTAGACGCTCACATTATTTCAAAATAACTGTGCTATGCAGATGCATCCTAGGGAAGGATATATTTGATTTATGTGCTTTACAGGCCAGATTTTCACATAACCACTCCAATTTGTGAGTATGCAAAATGAGTGCTTTATTGAAGTTGGGGAGTTAAGTGTGTAGTTATCTGATAAGTCCATTCAAGTACCTGTTAGTATGTGCATGCAAGTTGTGCGCATGAACTGGAAGCCTTTGAAAATCATATCCCAGAGTCATTTTAATTTAACGTGGGGTAAAGGGCCAAGTCACGATGAGGTTAGCAGTATTGACCAACTCCTTTCATTTTATTTTGACGGATTCCTGTTGTGCTGTTAGAATATTGCCTGGCCTGGTTACAAGCTGACAGACAGATTTGACTGCAGTGGATGTTGCAAGTGTCCTGGCCTCTTCAGTGCCAACGGGGCTCTGTCATCAATTCCTTGTATCAGTGGTAAAATGTGTTTTGCCAACCTAAAGCACTCAAAATTCATGAGTCAGACCCCCTAAAAGCATGACATTGGCTTAAAATAATGGGTTAGAAATTAAAAATTGCCTTGCTTTTCCCCTGCCCTTTGGATGATCACCATAAATTCATGTGTGATCAATTCAGGTTTAAAATTCAAACTTACATGTGCCCAGAATTCACTCCTATATCTGCAGCCTCCCTCTGGAGGGATTTCCACTTGCCCTCAAATTCCTGAGCTGTAGTAATTTCCTTTTTCATATTCCCCCTTTCCTATTGTCCCAACTTTCCCATTGTGTCCCCCTTTCCCATTGTGTCCCCTATTTCCCTTTCTCATTGTGCCAGCTGCTCCTCACTTCCTCCTGCTCTCTACCCAGTCTCCTGTTCCTGTAAAGTTTTCCTTGCATGCTCTCCTACACTTCCTTTCCCCACTCTTGCCTGCTTTTATGCATCTGCCTTTGGATCCATGGCTATGCAAGAGAAAATCCTCTCCCTCACAGAAACAGAGTGTAACTGAAGTAAAGTCTGTGGGTTTGCCTAGGGTGGGGAAGGGATTCTGTTCCCCTGATCTCTGTGACTTTTTTTCTCCCTTAGCCTGGTTATTCAGGCTGAATTCATAGAAGTGGATTGGATTCATAGGGTATGTCTATACAGCAGGGCTTACCTTGAGCTATGTCAATTATGTAGCTCATTTCAAAATAGCTTATTTTGAAATTGGGAGTGTCGACACAGCGCTTATTTTGAAATAGAGGACTCTTCCTCTGATTGGGGGGGGGTTAGGAGTCTGAGTAAGAATGAGGGTTAGGAGTCTGAGTAAGAAGTCCTCCAGCTTGACAGTATTTCAACATTATTTTGAAATAACTGCCTGCTGTGTAGATACGGACTAAGTTATTTCAAAATAACACTAGTTATTTCAAAATAATGTTGCTGTGTAGATGTACCCTTAGCCATCACTGCCAAAAGCTGACTATGTGGTATATTGGTTCAGCTCCAGAAATTAGCATTTTTCAGTAGTAAACTTTGTACATGATTAATTTCTAAACTCACTGATCTTCCAGGAGAGTGCCAGCAGAATTCTTATGGAAGCCAAGAAAAAGGCCTAGGTGCGTTGTCTTTTCTTGCCAGCATCACCTCTGATACGTACACGTCAGCAGACTTCCTGCAAGCTCATGATTGGTGGCTTCATACACTCCGCAAGCTCTTGCAAAGTGTGGTTTCCACAGAAGTTTGCTCACCATGAGATTGGTGCAGTATGTTAGTTAACATGTTATTTTTGAGAGGTATTGTAGGAGGGAAGAGGGTTATGAAAGGGACTTCTTGATTCAATTACTTTATTTTTCCTCTTATGCTATGTAACAAGAGCAGTTAACAGATTCATGGTCTTTGATTGGCATACAAGTTTTGAGGGAGAAAAAGAGAAAGAGAAAAAACCAAGGGAATCCATTAGAAATTGCTTCTATTAGCTTGTTAATCTTTTACTGCAAATAATACATGCAAACCTTGAGTGAGCAAAGTCTCCTAAGAATATTATTTTTGTGGGTTATAACAAATTAAAGAAACAAATGAAAGTCATTAGCCCAGCTGGGAAGTACTTGAAACCTCCTAAGTTAGTGTGTTTTACTATTCTAAAAATAGATTTTAAAAAAGACATTTCAGTTGAAAAATAATATTTATTTTAAATGGCCGTGTTCTGTTTTGCTGCAGCCCAGCTTCTTGTAACCTTCTTCTTTCCCTGCCCTATAGCCAGAGTTTGGAAATGGAGGAAAGAAAGAAGGCCTGGAGATAGACAGACAAGCTAGCCAGTGGAGGCTGGTGTAGACTGTTTATTTGCAAAGGGCTGCAAAGTAAAAATCAAACCAGAATGGTTGGGAGCAGAACTGTGTATCTATAACCCTGATCCAGCAAACTGCTTAAGCGTGTACCCAACTTGCAGCATGTGAGAACTCCTATTGAAATCATTTATGTTTGAAGTTAGCCAGGGGTAGCTTAAATTGCAGCAAGGGAGATTTAGGTTGGACATCAGAAAAAACTTCCTGCCTGTCGGGGTGCTTAAACACTGGAATAAATTGCCTAGATGGGTTGTGGAATCTCCATCACTGGAGATATTTAAGAGCAGGTTAGACAGACCCCTGTCAGGGATGATCTAGACAGTGCTTGGTCCTGCCATGAGGACAGTGGACTGGACTCGATGACCTCTGGAGACCCTTCCAGTTCTAGTGTTTTATGATTCTATGAAGGTGTGTAAGAACCTTGCTAGACTCAGGGATTTAGGGCCAAATTGGAGTCTCATGCAGTCAATGGAAGGCCTTCACTGGGCTTTAGTAGTGATGGCTGGTTCCCAAAATAATTGGTAGGGCTGTAGGTGAGAAGCTGCCTTTTCTCCACATGCTGTATTTTTACTGAAGCTTAGTCATTTCTCTTAAGTGCAACACTGGGCCATGGAGAAGTGGAAGAAAAAAGGGGGTCCCACTTTCCTCTGTCCCTCTTTCAGCATTCAATATCGAGATAGTGTACAGTAAACGTCAAGGTGGGGAAAAGCCGTATGTATCCCTCTGTCCACTGTTCTCTCCTAAAATAAATTTCAACCCATTCAATCTAGCTGGTATCTCACTAGCTTCTCCCTCAGCATCCTTTCCCTAGTGCATGCCACAAATTCACGCAAATCCTCTGTCATCAATTGATGTCCTTTCCTCCCTACATTCCAACCTGACAACACAACCTACTCCTCGCCCAGGCAAGAACTAAAATATTCAATATCTTTTTATCCTGTCTGCATTGGCACACCTGTTACGTTTACAAGCCAATTGATTTGGAGGACGGTTATTCTTCAGTGATGAACAAAGATCTAGGGGACTATTCTCAAAGTGCTTAGATGCCTAAATCTCATTGAATTTCAATGGGAGTTCGGTGCCCAAATCTCACCGATGCCTTTGAAAATCTCCCTCCACTCCCACCAAGTGTCCATGCTAAAACTATATATCATTTCAGAGCACCCATCACCCAAAAGGACATTTTGAAGTTACACAGTGAGGCACTCATAAATTAGGAAATGCCAGAATTAAGGTTGCTTGTGCACTCTTCACTTGGCTCCCTTGTACATCTGCATTATGATACAGTCGTTAACTACGTGAACACATGCTATGTTTTCAACAGGGGGTCCACCGCATTCAGTGCACGAGATGGAGGGCTCTCACTTGGTGAACAGCTGTTCAAGATTTTGTTTGATCATCATTATTCAGTGTGGCCCCAGGCCTGACTTACTGCAAACTATACTCTGAAGCCAGAAATATTAATTTCCTCAGGGACTTTTCCTCATAGACTGTTCATCGTTATGGTAGCCGAGTACTTCACAAATATTAATTTATTTTCACGGTGTGGTCAAAACAATGTATTTCAGGTCTCAGAAGACTGAACCATTTTGGCTAAATTTTCCAAAATATTCATCCTGAGGCAGACACCTGACATGGAAAATTTCAACCCAAATAGTTAGTTTGGTAAGGTTGAAAGAAACTGAAAAAAAATCCTATAAAGGAAAGTGTTGGGAAATCTTAATATTAGTTTATGCTATTAGTTCCTTTATAATAAACACACACAAATGGATAGTAATGTGGCCTTCCTAATTCCAACTCAGTCCCATCTTTCCATCATTGCAACATTATGTTTCAGTAGATACATGTGGTAAATCGTAGAGCTCTTTGATAAATTGTGTACAATGCAGCACTGTGACTACCTTGCCTGCCCTCTGCCTTCTAATCCATCTCCCTTTGGATTTATTCTGACATTCCAAATCCCTGAGCAGTTAACACCACCATTTAAAATAAAACAAAGCAAAGCAGAAAACCAGCCTATCAAAGAGGTGTTTTATTTTTTCTGACAAAGTACATTGGTCTGTGGTTCAGGACAGGCAAGGCTCACTCTTGCAGCAATGACTGGTTTAAGGTCCAGTATTTTATGATTTATCGGTGCTCTAAACAAACTTTATGTGATTGAAAGGGAAGAATCTCAGCTTTCCCATGATACCAAATGACATTTGCTTCTGGCTCCTGGAGTTCCCAAGCTGTCAGACTTTTCAATAATGACTTTTTGTTTTTAAACAGGAAAAAATACTGAGATTATATTTAGAACAGAGCTAGGCAACTTTTTTAGCCAACAAGTAAGTACACTGAAAAGTAAGTTTTGGGGGCACTAAAACTATTTGTGAATTTGGTTAGTAGTTTTGGCTGAAAAATTGATACATTTTTAAGTCAAATTGTTCACCTCAGTCATTTCAAACCACAAATCAATTTTTTGTGTGTGTCTAATTTAGATTTTTCTCAATGATTAGTTTTAACATCAATCTTTTATACAGTTGGTATATTGAAAAGCACTCAACATTGGTCTATCTCTGTTCCCGTTGAAGTGAATGATAAATTTTCTGTTGACATCAATGGGCGCAGAGAGAGGTCAATGCTGAACGCTTTTGAAAATCACATCCTATGGTAACTAAGCTGTCTGGCTTTACAGGCATTTGCAAGAATGATTCCCCAGTATATTATCTGAAACTCTCTATAACAATTCTAAAGTAGCTTTTCCGTAAAAAATGTGGCACATTCAGAATGCAGGATATTGCAAAGGTATATAAATAGCTTTAATGGCATTTGTTAGGGATGGCCTGTGTCCAGAAATGCCAAATTTATTTTGACAAACCCTTATATGTAGCATATTTGGAAGGTTGTTTTTTAAAAGCTCTAATTCTTTGGCATACTCCTACAGTATGGTTAGATTCTGTAGGAGAGAAGATGGCAACAGAATTGCAGAAAAGCAGGGGCAGGACTAGAAATCCAATCTTAAACATAGTTGAACATCTGAGGCAGAGCACAGGTGTTGAAATCTAGATATTAACCTGGTTCAGAATTCTGGGTTAATGATCCAGATCTAATATAAGTCCACAAAGTCAATTTAGTGATGGAACAGTTAAGAAGTGGACCTAAATTTTCACTCACATTGATGAAAACACAATTCTCTTTCAAAAATTTGGTTAATTCTTTTAAAAAGGTATTTCAGTTGTCTTCACTCCAAGCTATTTATGAATGTATAGGTTTCCCAAAGCTGCTGCAAAGCAAACAAGCAGTACTTATGTCTCAGAAGTAGTTACATTAAAAGAATGATTTATTTTTAAAAACAACGTAATTTGCGTATATTCTCCTCCCAAAGATATGCAAGGGAGATGGTTCTAAGCTGAAATAAAGTAATGGAACCCTGGTTATATGAATTGCCCCTTTAACAATAGAAGTGACTTAATTTTTCTTGGGCCTGAATTCTTTGTTTTACTGGTCAATATAGCAAAAATCTGTAGTGTGTGTAATATCTGAGGGTATGTCTACACTACAAAGTTAATTCGAACTAACAGCCATTAGTTCGAATTAACTTTAATAGGCGCTACACAGGCAAACCGCTAGTTCGAACTTAATTCGAACTAGTGGAGCGCTTAATTGAACTAGGTAAACCTCATTCTACGAGGACTAACGCCTAGTTCGAATTAAGTAGTTCGAATTAAGGGCTGTGTAGCCACTTAATTCGAACTAGTGGGAGGCTAGCCCTCCCCAGCTTGCCCTGGTGGCCACTCTGGGCACCACCAGGGAAACTCGTCTGCCCCCCTCCCGGCCCCAGAGCCCTTAAAGGGGCACGGTCTGGCTATGGTGCCCGTGCCAGGTGCAAGCCTGCCAGCACCCAGCCAGCAGACCCTGCACCTGGCATGGCTCGAGCCAGCCACCCGCTGCCACCCAGCCCTCTGCCTCTTCCCGGGACCAGGCTGGCGGCTCCCAGGAGACTGGCCAGGGCCGAAAGAGGTGGGCGCCCGCCTGGTCTAGTGCGGACATCGTGGACCTCCTCGAGTTTTGGGGGGAAGCCTCCAATCTCCACGACCTCCGCACTCGGCACAGGAAAGTGGCCATCTAGGGCAGGATAGCTGCCAGCCTGGCCACCCAGGAGCAGGTCTGCATGAAAATCAAGGTGGTCCAGTGAGACCCCGACCCTGAGCCCTAAGCTTAGAACATAAGAACATAAGAACAGCCGTACTGGGTCAGACCAAAGGTCAGACCAAAGTACACTACAGCTGTTTCGAAATAGCTATTTCAGAATAGGCGTTATTCATCATGGATGATAGACCTCTTTTGTAAGCTGAAAAGTCCCAGTCTCTTTAGCCTCTCTTCATATGGGACCTGTTCCAAACCCCTGATCATTTTAGTTGCCCTCCCCTCTCCCACACTCTGTCTTCCCCTCTCCCACCTCCTTTTCCCAGTCTCCCCCAGTTTTGTTAAATAAAGAGAGTTTCTATTTTTGACCACACGTGTCCTTTATTTTGTACATCAGGAAGGGGGGCTAGGGACGGGTAAGTGGAAGGATGTGAGGGAGGAATGGGGTACGAGCCCCCGATGAGGAGGACTGGGGTGGCTCTGTGGGCTCCTCGGGGTGGAAACTCTCCTGCAGTCCCCCGATTGACCCCCCCGGATGGCAGCCAGCAGCAAGTGCAGCCGGGCTGATGGCCGAGTGCTGTGATGTGCCGAGTGTGGGTACTCAGGGCACTCCAAGCCAGGACTGCCTTGCAAGCGGGAAACCTCTGAGAACTGTCTGTCCGGAGTGGGGGTCGGGTCCCTTTAAGCACAGCCCTCGGCTAGCCTGAGACTGCAGCTCCATGCTCTAAGTCCTAATCTGATGCCCTGCCAGTACTGCTTCCGGCCATCCTTAACCTCGGTTCAGGGTCCACTCAATGTGGACATGCTAGTTCGAATTAGCAAAAAGCTAATTCGAACTAGTTTTTACGTCTAGATGCACTAGTTCGAATTAGCTTAGTTCGAATTAACGAATTCGAATTAAGTTAGTTCGAATTAGTGCTGTAGTGTAGACATACCCTTATAGTGTACAGCAGGCTTTTAATGGTAAAAATTGCTTTCTAGTCTGCACACTGCAGGAAAAGCTAGTTATAATACTCCCAGCACACCAGGGCTACGTCTAGACTGGCCCCTTCTTCGGAAGAGGCATGCTAATTTCTAACTTTGGAATAGGGAAATCCGCGGGGGATTTAAATATCCCCCGCGGGATTTAAATAAACATGTCCGCCGCTTTTTTTCCAGCTTGGGGAAAAGCCGGAAAAGAGCGTCCAGACTGGCGCGATCCTCCGGAATAAAGCCCTTTTCCGGAGGATCTCTTATTCCTCCTTTCAAGGAGGATCGCGCCCTTTATTCCGGAGGATCGCGCCAGTCTGGACGCTCTTTTCCGGCTTTTCCCCAAGCCGGAAAAAAAGCGGCGGACATGTTTATTTAAATCCCGCGGGGGATATTTAAATCCCCCGCGGATTTCCCTATTCCAAAGTTAGAAATTAGCATGCCTCTTCCGAAGAAGGGGCCAGTCTAGACGTAGCCCACGGGTACGTCTAGACTGCTGGGGTTTGTTTGGTTTTTTTGAAAAATGGCTGGTTTTCCTAAAAACTTCACTTGCGTCCACACTGCGATTGCATTCTTTTGAACACAGGGGTTTTTCCGATATTGGTAAATCTCATTCTATGAGAAAGAATGCCTTTTCTGAAAGAGCTCTTTCAGAAAAAGGCGTGTATGGATGTGGAAGAGGGAGTTTTTTCAAAAGAAGAGGCCTCCAGGAAAAAGCACAGGTGGCCAGGTGGTCACTCCGTCTATGGTAATCACATCTTACATGCGAGATAGCGTCCATTCAGTGTACGCTGTCTTTCGGAAGAAGGTTTTTCGGAAGATCTCTTCCAGAAAAGCTTCTTCCGAAAGAAGCCTGCAGTCTAGACGTACCCCTAATAAGTTTATTGCTTTACAGAAGAGTTCCATCTAAACTGAGTCACAGATTTTTAGGCATTATAGATGAAGATTATCTATTACGTCATCTGCAGTAGCTATCCCCTGCTAATGCAAGATTTCACCTTATAATATATGGGAGGCTACCACAATTTCCTATGTGGGGATTATTTCAAAATCTAGCAGACATCATTCATCAGATCTTTCTCATCTTTTCTGTCTTAAACGTCCTTCCGTCCCTCTGGGACAACTGTTCCTCTCACACTTTGGGTTTTTAAACAACTAGGTAATTGTAGCTAGCTACCACAGTCTGTTTGATTGCCATAATTTAGCCACTCTCTCCATACATTTATTATTTTTCTGTTTGTCCTTCGAGCTTTGCCGTCAGTTCTTATATTGTTAAGTGACATCTTTCAAGCTCTGGACAAGGCCAGCCCTGAATGCAGTAATCTCAGAGCTGCTAAGAAGAGCTATAAACTGCATGACCTGGTTCTGCATATGCAGCTGAAACTCATATTGTCCCTTCCTATTGTAAACTTACAACCAATTTGTTGCCCATTGTCATGACTAGGCCTTTTTCAGCATCACTAATTTCTAAAGGCAGGAAACCTCCCTGTGAGCATTAACTAAACTTGAGCTATCTGAAGGTCACTTATGTCACCCAGGATTATTTGCATGCTGCAGAGGAGGCAGGGCACAGCTGGAGCTGGCAGACACATGCAGGGCTCTGGAGCTTCGGAGCTTCCCAGGAATGGAGTTTTGCTTCATGCTCAGAACCAACAGAAGCTGAATGGAGGCACTGCTGTTAATGGAACTCGTACCTTCACTTAACTCGTGACTACACTGCACAATTCTGCTTCTTCCCAATCTATTCTTCAATGCTCCTCCTGACCCCTCCTTGCCCTGAACCCTCCGCTTCCCCCCATCAGCAGCCTGACTTCTTCTGGGCCCAGAAATTCCACTCTTGCGAAGCTAAACTCTGCAGGCTAAGAATACCTAACTTTAATAATATCCAGCTCTTTTACAGCACTTTCCATTGGTATTTCTCCAAGAGCTTTACAAAGGAAGGTAAATCACACTATCCCCATTACACAGACGAGGCCATTGAGGCACAGAATGGTGAAGTGAAGTTCCAGCTGTTGCAACTGGTCAGTGGATCTCCTGCCTGTGATGCTTCCAGACTTCACAGGTCTTGAGCTCCCAATGATCTGAACAGCTAATAAGCCGAAATCTTTGGCTGTACCCTACGAAGTTCAGATACTCAGTGTTCCCTCAGATTTGCCTTTTATTGAACACATGCAATTTGAATTTTTCCTCTAATGAATCAGCCAGCCTTTCCCTGGCTTTCATGTTGTCTGTTACAATTCATCATATGACATATAATTAAAAACAATTCTCACCTTGTCTGTCAACAGCATTGATACTGAATGGAAATTGTCCTTCCAACCAATGATACATGTCACCCGTTGGACCCCAGGGAGCTACACACAGGTGAATAAGCTCCTTATACCTGAGCTCAGAAGCGTCACCTCTTTCTCAGGTTAGATTTGGGGAGTCAGTGCAGCCAGTTGGGAGGGGGAGGGAGAAAGACAGAAATAAAAATGATCCCTGGGCAAAACAACCCCATATATGGGTTTTCTTTTAAGTATGTTTCTATGTTTAGAATTTTCTCCATAAATGGTAATTTAGCAGCCTCTAGGCTCCTGAGCCTGTGACATTTGAAACAAGAAAGTTTGCTCATCAAGTGGATTAAGCCCTATCTACACACACACACACACACACACACACACACGCACGCACACACATGCTTTCCCAGGACAAATCAATACAGCGAGATTTGAATTTCTAGCAGTGATGTAAAATCCTGTTTAATCAGTTAACCCATTAAACATTATGTTTAACTGATTAACCTCTTAAACAGGGGCAGATGGGGGGCGGTATTCCAGCCCAACCTGGCTGGAGCGGCCTCCTCACTGGCCGCATGGCGTGACAGGCCTCATCGGAATGGAGCCTCCTCTGCCCTCCAGCCTAGCTGGGCCCACCACACCATGCCACGAGCAGGCAAGGAGGTGCTCCAGTCTGGCCAGAGCGTCAGTTAACTATAACCAGTAACCATCACCCAATAAGGGTCATGTTCACCTGTTACCATTCACATCCCTAATTTCTAGATCATTAAAGGCTGGTAGTTAAAAGTGGCCTTTAGGAGAGGCAGATCCAGTGGAGGGGAGGGAATCATGGACTGACAATCAGACTATCTTGGTTCTATTGCCAGCTGTGCCACTAATCTGCTGTTTGACATTGGGCAAGTAATTTGTCTCTGTGTCTCAATTTCCCTTCCACAGAATGGGAATGATGATGATGAACTTCTTTTGTGTAATGCTTTGAAAATCGAGGGCAAAAAGCACGATATGCGCCTTGAATGTGGATCCATCAGTCAGTTCTAAATACCTATTTTGCCAACAGAGAGGCTGCTGCCTGACCAAATCAGAAATTGTGCAAACATGAGAGTGTTCCACAGCGCTATACTGTATAGTATTGGAAGAGTGTTTGCAAATGATTTGGCATTTGATTAAAACAAGAAAGCAACCAGATTCTAGCTGCCCCTTGCAGAGAGATGTGGCGTAATCTCATTGCCATCCTCTCTCCTTTGATTCCCTTTTAGCATTTTGCATTGTCATGCCTGAGATGAAATAAAACGTTCTTTGGAGAAAGGACCATATCTTATTTGGCCTGTGAGGGGTACAGCACACCTCTGAACATTACTAAAATAAATAATTCTCTGCATTGCACCTTCAGATCACTTGTGCAAAAACACAACTATGCAATTCCAAGAGCAAAAATGTAAAGGCAACTTTGGAAATGTTATCCCTAAAGAAACATGTGATGGGGAAGTGTGCATACATGGATTTTTAAAAGTCTCTCCTTCTGTAGATGCTGGGCACTAACTTTAGGTCCTGAGATAGCAAAGCATTTAACTACAGGCTTAGTTTTAAGGCATGGACCTAGTCCCATTGAGATCAGAGCCTAATATCATAAATATCTTGTCCTCATGAGCTTTCCTTCCTTTGCAGCATGCACTATACTGAATTACCAGAACACAAGCAAATGAAAAGGAAGCGAGAGCTTACTCAGACACCAAGACCTCAGAAACCTGAATAGATTTTTTCAGCTCCAGACCCCAGCAGCCTAGAATACAAATTACAAGCTTCCATGATTTAGACCAGTAAGTTCAGGAATTCTTTCTGCTGCAGTCCCACAGGGACTCCAGAACCAAGTGCTTCAGACTTTACAGATCTGAACTAATGTGCTAACTTCCTAATGCAGGCCCATAACTATTTTTAGATGCAAATAACATTTCTTTCTGTAGATTGAAGCACACAGTCCACATCTGGGTATTGTATAAATAAATAATATCATGATTTGGATCCTTCAAACCAACTTTCAAGTGATTGCCCCACATTAGCTCTGTGTATGGACAATGAAGTGACCAGTGTGTTTAATCTCAGTAGACTGTTCCCTGCAATAATTATCAATTGTTGTTATTAATTACTAATTATTGTTTTTATTACAGTGATGCTCAGGAGCCCTAGGCCTTGTCTATACTTACTCAGAGATCGACACTACAGAGATCGAATTTCCAGGGTTTGATTTATAGGATCTCGTAAGGACTGGCTAAATTGACTGCTTATGGTGCCCCCGTTGACCCTGCTACACCACGGGGTCAGGAGGAGTCAGGGAAGTTGATGGCAGAGTTTCTCATTATCAGTAGAAAAGAGGAAAGAAAAGACTCCAACCTGGCGATCAGAAGAGCTATTCTAAGGCTCTGAGACTAAGGGTCCTATTTTGCTTTGGATTCTACCATCTGGAGTGAGAATGAAGGTAATGCAACACTGACTGGACTTGACTGGACTAGTGAGGTGCAGAGCTGACTTTGCAGGGGGGCTAGCCTAGTTTAGTGAAGGTGGCAATGCAGAGCTGACTTTCTAGGATGGTCTGGCTCGAGCAGCAGCAATGTAGAGATGATTGCACAGTAACCTGATAGATAACGGCTACGTCTAGACTGCAGGCTTCTTTCGGAAGAAGCTTTTCCGGAAGAGATCTTCCAAAAAAACTTCTTCTGAAAGAGAGCGTCCACACTGCCACGGCGTATTGAAAAAGCGACCTGCTTTTTCGAAAGATAGCGTCCACACTGATTGGATGCTCGCTCGCATAAAAGGTCACCTGGAATCACTTCAGGCAGGGCTTTAGGTTACCAGTTGCTTCCGAGTGCTGGTGCCGGAGCCTAGCAGAGACACGCGCTTAAAGGGACCCACCTGGACAGCCGTTTCTCTGCTTCTGCTGCCTGCTGTGATTGTCCAGCGTTTTTGGACACCACAGCTTTTTCCTTTGTGCAGTGGAGCCAGAGCTGCCCCTGGGCATGCGATGGCCCCACATGGCCATACTGCAGTTTCTGTAGCATTTTGCACCGGCTGCCTTCCTGGTCCTAACTGAGCTCAACCCCGAGCTCATTCTGGGGACCCTCTCCCTGGGTGCGGGAGCAAGACCATGACAATCGCACCCCAGAGTAGAGAGCCATTTCTGGAAGCTGGACACCAGTGGGACCAGCTGGTCATGGAGCAGAGGGACCACCAGCAGTGGCTTCAAAACTTCCACATATGAAAGGCCATCTTTTTGGAGCTGTGTGCCTGGCTCTCCCCTGCCCTCCGGTGATGTGACATGCACCTGTGGCCCAGTATCTCCCTGGAGAAGCAGGTCGCAATTGCCATCTGGAAGCTCTCCAATCCCCAACGGCTACTGGTCGGTGGGCAACCAGTTCAGTGTGGGTAAGTCCACCATCAGGCCCCTCCTCATGGAGGTAAGGCACTCTCCCGCTGTAGTCCCTGCGCGGGGCGGGGGAGGGAGGAAGAAGCCTAGCAGAGACACACACTTAAAGGGACCCACCTGGACAGCCAGGAGAAGGAAGAGTCCTTGGAAAGGGGGACCCCCAGGAAAGGGGAGTGGGGGAAAACACCGTCCCTGGAGGATTGTGCTGTCCCGCCCTCATACAGCCCTGCTGCTGGGGGCAGGCCTCATAGGGGGTGGCTCCTGGGGTTTTGAGTAGGGGAGGACCTCCCAAGGGCTCAGGCATCCTCCTTCTTATTCTCTTTTTTGTGTGTTTGTTTGTCTCCTTCTGTAGGTGGTGAGGGCCATCTACTCCATCCTGCTGTGGAGAGTCATCCTCCTGGGAGACCTGGATTTGCTGCCCTGGGATTCCCAAACTGTGGGGGAGTGATTGATGGGACCCACATCCTGATCTGCGCACCTCAACATAGAGCGGCCCAGTACATCAACCGCAAGGGCTACTTTTCTATAGTGCTGCAGACCCTGGTTGACCACCATGGACAGTTCATAGACATTTTTGTCAGGTGGTTGGGCAGGGCACATGATGCCCAGATTTTTCAGAACTCCAGCCTGTACTGGAAGCAGGAGACAGGCACGTTCTTCCCCTGCTGGGACTTTGCCATTGGGGACATGCAGATGCCACTGTGCATCATGGGGGACACGGCCTACCCCCTGATGCCATGGCTAATGAAGTCTTATACTGGCCACCTGGACCCCAGCAGGGACAAATTTAATGCCCACTTGAACCAGGCCAGGATTCAGGTGGAGTGCGCCTTCAGCTGCCTCAAGGCGTGGTTCAGGTGCCTCTTGACCCGCCTCGATGTGAGGGAGCACAACATCCCCAAGGTGGTGTCAGCATATTGTGTCTTCCACAACATTGTGGAGAGGAAAGGGGAGGCCTTCCTCCTGGGGTGGGGTGCAGATGCTGGCTGCCTGGGGAGAACTTTCGAGCAGCCGGGGACAGCTGCCATCAGACAGGTCCATCAGGCCGGGGTGCGCATCTAGGGGGCCCTGAGGGAGAGTTTCTTGCAAGCACTCTAGTAATTCTCCCCAGGGCCTCACCCCTAGGGGCTGCTGTCTTGCTGCCCTATCCCTTTCATACCACAACCCCTCCCTTCATCCCTTCCCTGACCTCTCAGTAAAGACACCTGTTTGGTTTTGAACAAAACAAACTCTGTATTTATCTTTAAAAAAAGGTGGTGGAGGGGGGTTCATAACCTGGAGGGAGGGCTTGGAGTGGTGTGGGGGGCAGCTGGATGTGCCACCTCAGGTGTGGGGACCATGTTGGACTTGGGGTTGGGTGGGTGTTGGGACCACAGAGCGGTGGGCAGGAGGGGGGGGGGCTGGAGCAGGGTCAGGGATGGCAGGGGAGCATGGGGGTCATGGGCATCACTTGGGGAGGGAGAAGAGGCATAGCTTGGGGGCCAGGAGGAGGGGGAATGGGCATTGCAGGGAAGGACAGGAGGGTGGTAGGCAGGAGCAGTGACAGCAGCTGGGTGTGCCATCACTTCCCCCATGCTATCACACCTCTGCATGAGCTGGTCCCGCAGGCGGGTCTGCCAGTCTGCGTCCTTGTGGATCTTCTGCACTAGGGTCTGTTGCATGTCGCACAAGACGCTGACATGCTGCCACATCAGGTCTTCATGGACCCTGGCACGCTTTTGGGTCCCCTGTACTCTGGCAGCTGGTTCAGTTGGTGTGGCTCACCCTTCAGTCCCAACTGGTCTGACTGTGGAGAATACAAAGAGGTGGTCAGTCAGCCATGCAGACACTGTCTCTGAGGCCGCGCCCTCCTCTGAGAACAGCGATCAACAATCCTCGGGCCAGAGGAGGTGGATGTCTCAGGAGGAAGGCCATGTGCCCAGGGGACCATGCTGTTTGCTTCCTTCCCCCCCCTTTGGCCCATGGACAAGGAGGCAAGGGAAGTGTCTGGCCACTGTGGGATCCCCCAATGGGTGGCAGAGGAGCTGGGAGCAGCCTGGCCCTCCTTGGGGCCCACACACACAGTTGCGCCTCACACCACAGGCGCAGGTGCTGCCTCGCACGTGCAGGTGTGCCCATGTGCTGTGTGCAGCACTCCTTGGTGTGTCTGGGGTCATGCCTGCACCCTTGTGGCTAGCCTGCTTCCAGCCGTGGCAGGTGCTGAGAGGGGCACTCCCCCGGGGCCAGACGTATGTATGACCTCACCTGAGCCTGGGAGCAGGATCCTGGGCGTGCTCAGGGGCTGCCTGCTGAGTCTGCGTGGTGCACACTAATGCTGCATGTGGTTCCACGTGCATGGACTGCAGCACGCTGTCCAGCCTGAGCAGGCTGAGAAACTCTCGCACCCCTCCCCCTCTGTGCCCGCCTCCCCCATCCTGTGTGTGTGACAAACTGAGAGCGCTCACCTGAGGATCCCTCCCCAGTGTCAGAGGAGGCCTGGGAGATATCCTGGCTCACAGGAACCGGCTCTAAGGAGAGTGTGACGGTCTGCTTCCTCCTCCTCATGCTGTCCCTGGTCCTCCTCCTCCTCCTCCTCCATCGTGACCTCCGAGTGTGTTGAGGATGGAGTCCACAACGACAGGTGAGGAAATGGCTTCCTCCAGGATTTGGTTCAGCTCCTGGTAGTAGGAGCAGGTGCCCTGGAGCGCGAGATGCACTCTCTGGCCCTCATGTATCCCTGGTGGAGCTCTTTGACCTTACTCCAGACCTGTTCCAAGGTCTGGAGTAGGTGTCTGTGCTCCACCAGGGGCTCAGCCATCCAGCCATTAATGTCGGCGTTCCACCATTTGGAGCGGAGATCCTGGAGTGTCTCCTCCTCATCCCACAACTCAAGGAGGGACAGAATCTCTGCTCCGGATCAGGAGGGTGCCCACATCTTGGTCCCCCTGAGAGCCTTGGTCCTTCTGAGAGCCTTGGGGCTACTCCTTGTGAGGGCCAAGGGAGTCTCAGGGAGCTTGAGGCTGGGATATGTTTGCAGTGCCTGTGGCAAGGAGAACCGCACAGTCCGGGTGCTGCTCCCAGGCCAGCTTCCTGCCACAAAGCTTGTCCAAGGTCCCTGCAGCTTTAAGCGGAGCCAGGAGACAGGAACTATAGAGTTGTGATTACTTTGGATGGCATGTCCAGCAGGGCACCTGTGTTATTTCCTGGAGGCCTCTTCTTTCAAAAGAAAACCCTCCTCCCAGTCCAAACACGCCTTTTTCTGAAAGAGCTCTTTTGGAAAAAGGTTTCTTTCTCATAGAAAGAGATTTACCAATGTTGGAAAAACCTCTATGCTCTTTTGATTTTCTTTTGAACGAACGCGATTGCAGTGTCTACGTAATTGAAGGGCTTTTTGGAAAAACGGACGTTTTTCAGAAAAGACTCTGTAGTGCAGACTCTCTCATAGCAGCTCTGAGCTGAAATCACAGAACTGGGGCAGGTAAATACACAATGAAGTTGTGCAGTTCATCTTGTCTGTCATGGAGCAAACTAATGGCGGAGAGCCATCTGTTGACTACCACTGAGTCTAACTGGATTTGTGTATATGAGGTGTTACATGGTGGGGCTTTGTGGTAGAACTAAGAGTTCTGGACCTCCATAACTCAGACAGTTATTAATTGGAGCTATGGGGTGGACCACACTTCTGATTATTTTCGTATCTATCTCTATCTATAGATATAGATATTAGCGCAGTCGTCCCCAATCTTTCGGGGCTGCTAGGCCGGGCGGGGACGGGAGCCACGCATGCACCACACGCCTGGGGCCTGGGTGGCACGAATGGCTTGGGCCGGCCCTGGTCACTAGGCGGGCACACATAAATGCCCCGGTGGGCGCCATGGTGCCCACAGGCACTGCACTGGGGACCACTGTATTAAGAGAGTTTATGCTTCCATCTATCTGACCTTGAATCCATCTGTTTGTGGATCCTATTGTTCAAGAACTCCTAAACGATAACAGCTAGGACCACCAAATTTAGGGTTATCATTTATGAACTTTCAAAAAAGAGGACACTCCTGAGAAGGAGTGTATCTGTATCAGGATCTACCAACTCCCATTGTATGAATGTACTGTATACTGTAACTCATTAATACAATGGGAGTTGGTAGATACGGATACACATACATTCCTTCTCAGGAGTTTCCTCTTTTTTGAAAGTTCAAATATGGTAACCCCTAACCAAATTTGGTATACAGCTTCCTCTTATCCTAACTTAAAGCAGTGTCAGGGTTTAGTTGTGCCAAGATGATGGGAAGTGCCTGGAATGGGATTGTTTTCCATGACACAGAAAGCAAAGGGTTGAGAGCAGGGACAGTTATGTTCTGCAATGACCACTGAGGACAACGAACTCGGAGGTCAGTAATACTGCAGAATGACACAGCGGGGTGGCTGCTACTGATTTGTGTGCACAAGGATTTGTGCCCAGGCTTGAGAATTTGGTTCATTATTTTCATTTTGCCATATCAAACTTCATTTGAGGTTTTTTTTCCAAATGAGCTATTCTTGACACACACTCTCCTTCCCCCGGCTCCTGCGCCCTTTCCACCCAGGGCCCCTACTTCCACTGTCTGGACTCTTTTCAGGATCTACCACCTGAGGAGAACAAATGTCTTTTGAGTTCTGTTTGATTTTTCTGGGTTCTAGAGAGGTTTCAAGAGCCATAGTTCAAACTGCTGATCTGCCTCTGCCCAAAGTTGTTCAGTTGGGGCGTGAACCCTCTCGTCTAACAAAAAGTAACAAATTAACTCATCTTGTGCTTTCTCTCTCTTTCTGTCCTTCAAGCCACCAGGAAACCTCTGACATCTCCCTAATAATCTTGACATCTAAATCATTGTAAGTAAGGAATGGTCTGGAGTTACCTGAAAGATATAGGTAGCTTTTTTTTACTGGTTTCATGGGTGTTTTAACTCACACACATCACTCTGGAGCAGAGGATCCTGAAGGCCATAGGGGTGCTGGCTTGAAATGGTTTCCATTATATACAGGGTTTACAGTTTGGCTCAATGGCTTTCAGCACCCTCACTATAAAAATTGTTCCAGAGCTCCTGTGGCAGGCTGGAAACACGTTCCTCATCTGTTTTGTTGGGGCAAGTGGGCCTCCCACAAATCTCTGCCTTCTTCTTCTAACATGTTGAAATAGAATGACCGTATACTATGACCTGAAAGAAAGTAGATAAAACACTAATGTAATAAAATGCTGCTGCCTCATTATCTACTTCAGGAGAAGCTTTGCTTATCTCAATCTGAGATCAGTAAAACCTGAAGTCAGGACTTAGCTATAAACTTGCAATACAGATTTGACCTGATATTTCTAAAGGAAGAAATATATCCCTACATTTAAAGATAGGAAGGAATTTTGGTTCCTGTAATGCAGCATAAAGGTGGTATCCAGCTGACATAAATTCAATCCCCACCTAGGGAATTCATTGCATTCACAATTCATATTCAATTTATTGCTTTCACATGAAAGGAGACTGTATTTCAGAGTCAAATGATGGGGTGACATTGAATACAAGATTGCGTAGCACTTTATAGAACTTTTCCTTTATTAGCAGCTCTATAATCACATTAAGTTAGAATGAAAATATGAACTAATTCCTTCCCCCCAGGCACAGGCTGTAATAATGGTAAAAATCTGTGAAATAGGATAAATACAATTCAATAATTATATTGATAAATAAAATGAAAATCAACTAATTGTGCCATTCACTCAGATGCTTGCCTCTGTTGTTGCTGCCTTTCTGCTTCAGTGCTTGCTCAACTTTTCTGTCACACTTCAATAAATTTAATTGTGCAGAATAAATGAGCTAATTTTTGAAGTCACAGGCTCTGTTTGCAAGATAAGGGTGGTGATTTATTGACCTCCTCGACTCTGTAAAAGTGCCACCCTCCTTTTCTACTGACAACTGTGTGAATTTTTTCTACCTCTCTCTCAGTCTTGCTAAATCCTACTTTGTATTTAACTTCCCATTTTACTTCTTGAAATCACTTACCATATCACAATACACCAAAGGTGCCTGCTTCACTCTATGCTTGGCAGAATACTCTAAACAATTAGAAAAGTTTTAGGGATTGTGAAATGCTTTTTGCTCTCTGCAGCTGCTGGATCCTGATGGTTTTGTGAGCTCAGAAGGAGAATACTGGAAATGGGCCCAAGTGAAACACTAGATACAGACTCATCCCCAAATGCTATGAAAACTTTCTGCCTGAACTGATTTGTGACTGGCCATATGTGCGTCCCTAGAAGATACACACTTCAGTGGTAGTTCTGGTGGTTCACTCGCACCTGATCAGAGGCAGAGATTGGAGGGTAATCTCGAGAATTGTACTGGCTGTTTGAAAAAGTTTCTCTACTCTTTAATTTTTAGAGCTGTTTGTTTAGGCTGCTGTGAATACCGGGGAGAAAGATTCTGGTTCTGATTCACCACTGTGTCATTCCAGTTTTGTGCCATTGTAGTCGATGGAGTTTCACTATTGTGAAATTGTCATAAAGCTGGAGTAATCCTACCTACCCATTTTAATGAGTGGAAACCTTGATGGGGTGGTGGTGATTCGAACAAGCCAATACAAGGGGAGGGGAGTTCAGGAGTTGCCCCTCCCTGTCCAGATGCTCTATCTATTCTTTGGCCAGCTGGGGAGGAAAGGAGCTGATTGATCCCTTGCTCCCCCCAAGTCATTCATTTTAACCTATTTTTTTTTTTTGCCTCTTTTGACTTCATTTCAGCACAGATATCATGGGGAATCTGTGTTCCAGTTCTCTGGCAGACTGTAACTGAGGCAGGGGCAGTTTTCTTAGTAAAACACCTAGTTGAGGTCCTTGAAAAAACTGGCCTTTTTAGAAAGGTCAGCTCTTCTGCCGCAGTTCTGGATTGATTACAGCCTTTAAGTTAAACAAAATAAAAATTAAAAACTGAATGGGTGGTTCAAAACCCATGATACAAATCTCTCTCTAACATAGTAGAACAATTTTAATACAGTGGAGTCCGGATTATCCGACCTTCAGTAATCCGACACTCCGCTTTATCCGACCCTGCAGCTCCCGGGGATGAAGCAGTGCCGGCAGGAGCAGCATCAGCGGCTTCAGGGCATGGGGCGAGAGAATGACCCCACTCGCTGCCCCGTCGATTTCCTGGAGCCACTGATGCTGCTCCTGCTGGTGGCCACTTCGTCCCCTCCCTGTAGCACCTGGGGACAAAGCGGTGCCGGCAGGAGCGGCATCAGCAGCTCCAGGAGAGTGACGGGGCAGCGAGCGGGCCGGGCACTTGGGAGCTGCAGGGAGGGAAGGGGCCAGAGCCAGGCAGGGATGGGACCAGGATACATACAGTAGAGTCCCTATCACCCGACATATTCGGTAATCCGACCATGTGTCGGTCCCGTTTAGGTCAGATAATTGGGACTCTACTGTACTTGCAGGCCATACTCTGGTAATAATGCCCTGGAATTAACTCCTCCAAGGTTTGGTACCATGTTAAACCAAAATCCTGGAGAAAGAAAACCTCAGCAAAAGTGAATAAATAAATCAGCTATGTTGGAAGGACCCTGAAGAGTCTATGTTGCCCCACACATGCAAATGACTCCCATAAATGCCAAAGGTTGTTATTTGAGCATCCTCCTCAATGTTAAACTTGTGGTGCTGAATTGGGAAACCATACAAACCAAGTAATTTCCCATCGTGTCACTTATTGTGTGCTGCAGCTACTGTGTGACTGGAGCAATCCTGTCCCCCATCCCTTCAGGTGCTAAGCAACAACTCAGGTCATTTATAAAGGAAAATAATTAGATCTAGAACCTGGAATAATCCTGGTCTCATTGACCAGCATGGCAAAAATCCCACTGACTTCTTTTGTGCTAGGATTTCACCTTACATCTCTAGAATCAAAGATGTGTAGAGCTTCTTTTCTCATGTGTCTTTCTTTGCTGTTGTAAATTCTCCTCTGTTGTTATTTTCTATTCAAGAACACTAAATACCAACTGAATATTTTCTGTCAGGTGTTCACTAGGTGAAATACTTCCCAGGGAATTAGAGGTGGAAGAGTCACGATATCCCATGTATCGAGATCCAAATTCCTTCCAAGCTCTTCATCCTGTCTTTAGCCTGAACTGTGTATGATCTTAACTCTTCTTTTTTTGAATAGAGAGGATTGATTTTTGTAGAACACAGAGCTAATAAAAAAAGGATTTTCTACATCTAGGTGTGACTTCATATTCCATATTCTTTATGAAAATATGCTTATAATTGACTATTACATTAATTAAACATGCTTTATGCAAGGTGACTCATGTAAGGCATCATTGGAAAGGTTATGATTTACTGAATATGATTATCCCATTCATATGCATGTATTTTGTATTTGTATTTTATATTGGCTACTTTGGGTCATTCCCACTGGTGACGCTTCAGGGACTGCAATGGAAATGGGCAGGGCTAATTAATCACCTGTGAAGCTGTGCTGCCATGTAGTTTAGAGAGAACACTGCCGCAGAAACATGAGAGTTTGTGTATAGGGCAATGCGATTGATTTGTATTAGGGTATGAAATGAAATTGAAGTAGGGACTGAAGTCATTATTTGAGAAAGAAAATGGTGCCAAGCTTAACAGGATGAAATTGCAGCAGCACATTGGGCTGTAGTGAAATACCTCACTGAAAGATTTCTAGTTCGTAAAACTCTTTTGAAACATGATCAACTTTTTACATTGAGGGGTCATTATCATTTCTACCTATGGCATTTTTGTATGAAATTATTTCAAAAGCTTTCTAGATTGATTCCACAGAAATCTGGGAGAAAGAGTTGGTACTGAATGGCTGCTCTAAAGACAGACCTTGTTACAAAAATCCTTGGGAACTGCAGGATCATTACAAACAGCACTCCTGAAGGTATTATGAGAACATGTTTATCAGTCTAGCAAATGATATGCCAAAGCTTTCATAAACTCTTATATACAGCCGAGTTTGTGGTGTACAATTGGATCACAATAACAGTTCTCAGTACAATGAACCAGGCCTATCATTTTATCAGTATCAATTATTAATTATTCTTGTTTGCTATTCATTTCTGACAGTGCCCATTAGCTCATCTTTGGACTGACACAAAAAAGACACAGTACATGTCTCCTTCAGGTGACATTCTAAAAGCAAAACGAATAGAGAGATGGAAGGATGGAGACAGGGGAACAACAAACAAGTAAGGTGACTAGATAGTCATGGGTGATTGACTAGCAGTAGTTTTCTTTCTGTCCATGGTTCTTCTTAACCCCTCCACTACCACAGTATCTGAGCACCTCATAGTCTTGAATGTATTTATCCTCACAAACCCCTGTGAGGGAAGGAAGCACTATTATCCCCATTTTACTGATGGGAAACTGAGGCACAGAAGACTGAGTGACTTGCTGACTGGCACTGAAGGTAATTTAACCCAAATCTCCCAGGTCACATGGTAGCACTGGATCCTCCATTACCTAAATCTCAGCTATAAGGAGCTTCATAAACAAAATCCCAATGCAAGTGATTTTTTTATGCAATGCTAGATCAGTTAGGTGCAGAGTTGTATAACATCCCTGAAACACACTTCTCAAAGGGGATCCCTCTAGTCTATGGTACAGTCCCTGAATTTGGGCTGTCTGATCTGCCCTTGTTTATACCTCACTGATCTCATTACAGTTTCCTATGTGCAACTGAAGGTCACTGGTGCCATCTGAAAGTTGGATGTCAAAAATGCCACCTAAATGGGATGCTTAGAATCTTTAAAATAACAGGAAGTTTATTCTGACATTCCACCAACCCTCGTTCCACAAGGGCTAAAGGGAATTTTGGAATAGTACGGTATTTCAAAATTTGGTGCTGTGCAGACAGCACCACATTACGAAATAAGCAATTGCAAAATACAGTTGAAATAAGCTATGCACTTTGTGTAGCACAAATGCGTAGCTTATTTCAAGCTAAAGCTGCTGTGAAGATTCTGTAAAAGGTTTCACTGCTGAGTGCTGGATCTGGACAGCATCTGCAGGTATACAGTTGGGGCTGGACATAATGAGACTTCTACAAGAATGGGCTCATGATGTACAGCTCATATGTGGCTGAAGTTTAGGGTTAGGTTTTGGTTCACTCTGCTGCTAAGGTAGAGATCAGCCTCAATGCTTAGGCTCCCATTTGAATGATCCATAAGGATATGTCTAAACTGCATGCTTATTTCAAAATAAGTTATTCTGAAAGAAATACTCTGAAATAGCTTATTTCAAAATAGCACATCTATACTACAGGGCAGCATCAAAATTAGTCCAAGGCAGGCTTTCCTAATATGGATGTGCTACCTCGATTTAGAGCCGTAGGAGGCACTGGGAAGTAATTACTTTGAAAAGCCTTGGAGAGGAGCTATTTAAAAATAGCAGCAGTGGAGAATCCACACTACAGCTATTTTGAAATAGCTATTTCAGAACAGGCATTATTCATCATGGAATGAGGTTTACAGAAGTCAGAATAAGCCGTCTGTTATTTCAAATTTATTTTGAAATAACGGAATTGCTGTGTAGATGCTCGCATTGTTATTTCGGAATAACAGCCATCTAACACCCTAAGGCTATATCTAGACTACGATCCTCTTCTGCAAGAGGAAATGCAAATGGAGCGCTCATTTGCATAGGTCGCACTCTCATTTGCATTTCCTCCTCAGATACCTTTTGTGCAAGAGGCTTTTGTGCAAAAAAGAGCTGTGGAGACCGCTCCTTTTTGTGCAAAAGAACACTTTTGCGCAAGAGCCTTTCTTCCTCAAAAAATGTGCAGAGTATTCAGAGCCATCCCTAGTTTGTTGGAGTCTGAGAATGAGGAAGGCAATACCAAACCCAACAAACTACTTCTCAAAAACGGGGAGAGGGAAGGAAAGGAGGGAGATTAAAAAATAAAAAAAGTAGGAAATACTGAAACCCATCTGATAATGCAACCCATTAAATCCCAAGGAGAAACAAAACTGAGGTGAACTGCATGCATTTGCACCTGAGGAGAACAACTATTCTTTTGCCATCACAGAGATCAGGTTTCTAGCGTGAGCCTCACATTTGGCTCTAGGACAAAGACCATGCATTTTCCACTCAGCGCTTTGGAGTCTAGAAGACTGACCTGATGTGATAAGATCTGATAGCCCAATGCTTCACATGCTCTCTGTGAAGTGTTTGATTAGACTGTGGGTTTGTTCTAGTGCAGTTTGCAGGCTGCCTCCGAATATTTTATATAACATCAGCCAATGTGCAGATTTATGAATTATACTGTAATTACTTAAACAGGGGATTTTGCATGCTATAGCCAATGATTCATGAACTGCAGGGTATCTGCAAAAACAGGCTTTCATCGGGATTATGGGATGTACAATGCCTGAAGGTTTTTGCCTTTGATAGAAGACCCGCTATTGCATCCATATAGGGTTTGTCTAAGAAATGGCATCAGAGCTTTTGTAGTAGCCTATTAACGGTAATTTCCTTCCACCCAAGACCTTGCTTTTCAGTGATATTTGTAAAAGGAAACCAGTTTTATTTGTATTGTGGCTGTGGAGATCATAGGTTCAGTGGGCTTGTTGCTGACCATTCAATGTAAAAATAGATAACTGAAGAGGTTTCCTTCTAGAGCTCACTGATGTCGTATTTGCAACGAACCAATTTTTGATAAAAAGCAATTTATGAAGCAATTTACGAATGCAGGCTGGCATTCTTCTCAGAACCACCCAGGCGACTGAGCCACACAATGCTGAAGCTTCCGGAATTCCCCCTCAGCTTAAAAAATGCCAACACAATCTTTCCTGGAGCCACTGATTTTTTAGAGAAGTCTCTGACCCAGCATATCCAGCTGTTTCAAAGCTAGAGGAAATGGGGGAGATTAGAAGTAAAAGAACGTGTTTGAGGTAGAAACATAGGGGGACTAGCAAGGATTTAAAACTGTGTAGTGACTCACAAAGGCCGTGTCCAGACTCAGGGTTTTTTTCGGGAAAGTAGCCTTTTCCCGAAAAAACTTCCCCTGCGTCCAGACTCAAGCTGCGTTCTTTCGAAATTATTTCGAAAGAACGCGGCTTTTCTTTCGATGGCGGTAAACCTCGTTTCACGAGGAAGAACGCCTTCCTTCGAAAGTTCCTCTTTCGAAGGAAGGCGTTCTTCAATGTAAAGAGGCCGTCTTCGAAAGAGAGCATCCAGACTCGCTGGGTGCTCTCTTTTGAAAAAGCGGATTTCTCTTTCGAAAGATCCGCCTGCAGTCTAGACGCGATCTTTCGAAAGAGGCTCTTTCGAAAGATGCTTTCGAAAGAGGCTCTTTCGAAAGAAGCCTGCAGTCTAGACATAGCCAAACAGAATAGACTGAACCTTTTTCCTGATCAGTATGTTCCGGAAAAACAGCCATTTTACTGGAAAAAGTACACTTATGTCCACACTGCAATTGGGTTCTTTCGACTGAAAATTGAAAGAGTGCAGGGGTTCTTCCAACAGCGGTAAACCTCTTTCTACGAGGAAGGAGCCTTTTTCCGAAAGAGCTCTTTCAGAAAAAGGGGTGTGTGGACGGGAAAGAGCAGGGGAGGGGAGGAGAGACGGTTCGAAAGAAGAGGAAAGGGAAAAAAGCACAGGTGTCCTGGTGGCCACTCCATCCATAGTAATGACAACTTAAATGTGAGATAGTGTCCAATCAGTGTGGACGCTATCTTTTGAAAAAGCATATCGCTTTTTCGATGCGCTTTTGCTGTGGATGCTCTCTTTTGAAAGACGTTTATCTGGAAGATCTCTTCCGGAAAAACTTCTTCCGAAAGAAGCTTGCAGTCCAGACGTAGCCTATGTGAAGTCCAACAGAAACTATGAGTGGGGAGCTATAAACATGCACTGTACTGCAAATCTCTTCTTTTTGGCTCTTCAGAAATGTATACGAATCTTGTCTGATAAAAGCCCCAGTTCACACAACAGATAGCTGGCTCAGGTGTGTTGGAATGTCATTGCCGTTTTTTCTGTCCACACTGGAATAGCCCTGCTTTAGCTTGTTAGTTAAATGCCTTTCTTCATTTTTATTGCTGTTCTATGGTTGCCTGTGAATTCTAATTATACCAGACAAATGATTTGGGGGCATATTAGTTGCTGGTTTTGTGCAGGAACCCATGCAGTGGTGTATATTATTGCTATATATTCAAAAATGCTTTCTCATGCACATCTCTCTAGTCTAGATTCTTGTGTTGTTAGACACGTGCAGGGAAACAACTACACTCCCTCCTTGAACCCCTCATTCTAGGAGTCAACACAGCTTAGCTAAGCAAATGCGGTAAGGGGCAGGTCAAAGGTGAAAGTAAATAACATGACAGAGCATGTTCAGGGTGAGCCAGATTTTGCAATGACCTGAACCCTGCATGCACAGGGGGAATGCCAATCTACAGCAACAAGAGAAGCAGATTTGCTTTCTACCCCCTTAGTAACTTTGGGTGGTCCATGTTTTGAATTGCCTAGTGATTTCAGTCTCTGAGAGGCTGACTTGGTTGCAAAAAGCTATTATAGTATGAAGGCAAAAGTCAGTGATCAGCTCTGTCTACGGTATTATCTAATACCAAGGGCAGAACCCTGTGTTCTCATCTGAGATCTACTGTTCAGCTCAGGGCTTTGGGTTAGGCTTTTTGTGCATGTTTTTGAAATAAACATCAGCTTTGTACGGTTTCACTCTCAGCAATCCCTGCTCTGTTGTCCTGTACTTGAGCATGCACAGCAACACTCCAGAATAGATCATCCGAGGAGACTCAGCACAGCAAAGCTGCAGGTGGAACAGGACGCTCGGCCCCTTTCTTCCATATGTTCTGTCCAGCGGGGCTTGACTAAACCTTGACCCCAAAAGGAACTAGTCTAACCCCCAATTATATAAAGCAGCCAAACTCGTTTGCGCTGAGGCTCTCTGTGGCTCAGTATATTTTATCAGCTGGGGAGTTTTAGAAGAGGTACATTCTGCATTCCGATTTATGTAAGTCCTAAATCAGCTCTTTTGTGCTTGACCTTAATGTGCAATCCCTCAAATGAAACTTCTAGGGTTTCCCCCCACTTTCCTTAAATCAATTCAAATTGACCAATATTTTTATAAATTCTTAGGTCCCGGAATGGGAACCCCTTATTCCTGGTGAAGTGGGCTGTTCTGAGGGAGTCAACGGGACTAATTTGTGAGAGGAATTACCTATCAGTGTGAGTACGGAGTTAACTGTTTGGCCTGTGTATTTTTCCAGCTATGTAGATCATCAGTGCAGCTGAATGATGCTTGCTGTGTATCAGATCAAAAGACTGTCTTACTAGGTACGGGAAAAATATGGGGCAGCCAAGGCAATCTAAAGTGACACATGAGAGAGTCCTGTGTGTGTACAGCTTATATAGCATGCACACACACTTCACAAGTACTTCATTTCTTCAATTAGTGCCCTGTTTCATTCTCATTTCCAACCAGCCTTTGACATTTTTTTCAACGTGAAAAAAAGTTAGTCACTTTATGTGTTGTTAAATCCTTTTCCTGTACCTTTGCTAACCACAGTGTAGAAATGTGCATGGGACACCAATGGAAGCAAATCCATTGCCAGTCAATTTCATAAATCTTTGAACAGCTTAGAGGTGGCTGCAGCGTGCTTGGTACTAGTCTTTAAACTTAGAAGCTAGAGTGGGGAGGGAGGAGTTTGGGTGGATGAGGTGCAAAGGAGGAGGGGAAGCTGGTGAGGAATGAATTAAAAACACATCATTTTTTGTTTAGAAGCCAGAATTTTTCATCCCAAGGATGTACAAGAGGCAGAGCCACAAAAACCATCAGTTTTCTGCAATGGGCCACTTACTTCCTTTGTTTCCTAAATTTCTAGAGAAGCAATTCTGATGTTTCTTTGCATGGTTAGCAGTGTGAGTGACCTTCAGTCTTGCCACTGAAAACTTCTGAAACCAAGATCTTCACATTGTCTCCTCCAAATTAAAAAAAACACACCTTGCTCTTGCACACACACACACACACACACACACACACACACACACACACACACACACAGTGCCACCGTGCTCATATGTTAGTGCTACAAGGGAAGTTCTCTCCTCTGTACAAATCTCTCTCCACCTTGCACAAAACTGACGGGGATTTTTCACTCCTTACCCTCCTTTCTCCTCTTTGATTAACTTTGGACCAGATGGCCAGTCCCCAATCTCCCAGCATGTGTTTGACTGACAGGAGCCTTTGATAAACCTCAGAAGAATGAAGTCATCTCCAGGTCACCTCCTCCGCCTGGCCTTTAGCATCCCACACATACCACCATTATCTGCTGAATAGAAGACAAAGGAAATTAGCTCCAATTCCCTATCATCCCTATTATTTCCACACTGATTTAAACGAGGAAGCAATGAGATGCCCTTCACTTTCCTTCCAAAGGTACAAATGTCAGCTGTTAAGAAATGCAAACAAGAGGTTTCCCATGTTAATGGATGGGCTTCTTTGTAAAGCCAAGGAGTAGTAAAGTGGATCTATTCACCGACTGCCTAGAAAATACTTACCATACTTCTAAACAAATTCTTTAACCACTTTTACTTTATATACACTGCAGAGTGCTTTAGAAGCCCCAATGTTTTGGGATGGAGATAAATAATGAGATGATATACTGCACTCTGTTGTTCTTACCATTTGTGGTTGTTGAATCTTCACATGAGGGGTAGAAATGGGCCAGAATCCAAAGATCTTTGAAATATGGGGGAGTATGTCTGCATCTGGATCCAGTCTCTGAGGTTCAGGGCTTATCTCCAATTAAGTGAGAAAAAACTGGATAAAAATGGATAGACCAAAGCTTAAACCAGAAGAGAATCTCTCTGGAGGCTCAACCTTTTTTTTCTCTTTTGCTCCCCCCCTGCTTGCTTTGCATGTTTCTACACTTTAAATTCTTGCCTGAGGGTATGTCTACACTACAAAGTTAATTCGCAATAACAGCAGTTATTTTGAATTAATTTTAATAGCTTCTACTCAGCCAAACCGCTATTTCGAAATAAAATCGAAATAGTGGAGCACTTATTTTGAATTTGGTGAACCTCATTCTACGAGGAATAACACCAAATTCAAAATAGCTAATTCGAAATAAGTGCTGCATAGACAGTTATTTCAAATTAGGGGGCCTCCAGCCCTTCCCAGTTTCCCCTGGTGGCCACTTTGGGCCAAACCGGGAAAACTCTTCTCCTCTCCCCCAGCCCCGGGGCCCTTAAAGGGGTAGAGTCTGGCCACTGGGCACATGCCAGAACCAGGCTTGCCAGCAGCCACAGACCCTCACCCAGTGGCCGCACAATGGCAGCCAGTGGCAGCCAGTCATCTCTCGCCCAGTCCCCCAGCATCCAGGGGCCATCAAGGGGCCTTAGACGGCATGCGCCCGCCTGGACTAGTGTGGAGATCATGCACCACACTGAGGTTTGGAGGGAGGCCCCCAATGTCCATGATCTCTGCACTAGGGAGAGGAACGTGGCCGTCTACGGCTGCATAGCGGCCACCATGGCCTCCAAGGGACACAGGCGCACCCAGGAGCAGGTGCACCTCAAAATTAAAGAGTTGCAGCAGGTGTACGCCAGGGCCACCAGGGGCTGCCACCTACTCCTACTTCCCCGCCCTCAACTTCCCCACCCTCAACCAAATCCGGGGGGGGGGGGGGCAGTCCGCACCAGCCAGGGGGGCAGCGAGCCGGGAGCTGAGGGCCCTGACCCAGGCACAGCAGAGGGGCACCCACCAGCTGTCCTAGCACCGGAGTCAGCAGGGCCATCCGGGGAGGCCATACCAGGTAAGTGCCAGCACTGTCCCCTACCCTGGGGGGAGGAGGGGAAGGAGACCAGGGACTGCGTGCATGGGCAATGCCTCCCACGGATCATGCAGCCACCTGTGCATGTGCGGGCATGTGCCGTGCCACCCTTGGGCAGGTGGCTCCAGCTGCGTGCCACACAGGGGCTGTGGCTCAATAGCCAAACGTGTGTGAGAAGAGACCCGACATGCTCCCGACCTCGGGTGGGACACAGCAGGGCGCCCTCCCTTCACATACCCCCTCTACTCAGGGGCAGGGGACATCTCCCCCCCGGCCGCACTACACACAGCAAAGGGGCATGGGTGTGGTCTCGGGGCAGCTCCCACTCCCGGGCAGAGGCGGACATGCCGACCATTGCCTCTGTGCAAGCACATCGGCTCTGACAGTGCAGGGCATGGTCACCCTCACCTCGCAGGGTGGGGCTGGGCATCATCCACTATGTCCCCAGGGAGACCTGACCACTTCTCTTCTTTCTCTACAGCCGCACCAGCTGCTTGTGCAGGGCGCACCACCCTTCCTGGGACCTGCTCCCACACCCGTGGCATCAGCAGGACCACCACCACGTGGCAGGGGTACAGAAAGCAGCACCTGCAGGCCCTGCGAGCCCACACCCAGATCATGGAGCAGCAGTCGCAGGACAACCGGGAGTTCCAGCGGGAGCTGTTTGCCCAGGGTCATGCCATCTGTCACTATCTACAGGTCCTGGTGCAGAGCATGCTGCCTTGTGCCGGTCCTGCACCTGCTGCCCCCCCAGCTACTGTTCCTCCCCTCACTCCTGCCCCTTCCCACCTCTTCCTCTTCAAACTCCACACCCTCCTCCTCAGTCTCCACACCCCCCACCTCAACCTCCGCACCCTCCTCCCCATCCCCCAGGGACACTGAGGCCCCCTCCCCCGCGGTGCTGGGAGGCAGTTGGCCCGGCGAGACCCCCACCCCGAGCGCTGAGCTTCCCCTCCCCCTTCTTACCCTTGCTTCCCCCTTCCAGCTCCCTCCTCCCAGTTTTCCCCCTCCCCTCTCCCACTCTCTCTCCTGTCCTCTTCTGCCTCCTTTCCCCCGTCTCCCCAGAGTTTCATCCCCCGCCCCCAGTTGTGTTAAATAAAGACAGTTTCTATTTTTGAAAATACGCATATTTTATTTGACATCAGGAAGGGGGGGGCTAGGGAAGGGTAAGTGGAAGGATGACAGGGAGGAATGGGGCACAAGCCCCCAGTGGGGCAGACCAGGGAGACTGTTAGTGCTCCTCAGGGTGGAAGCTCTCCCGCAGGGCCCCCTGGATCCTGACAGCGCCTTGATGGTCCTCCCAGATGGCAGCCTGCAGACAGTGCAGCCAGGTTGCTGGCAACATGTCCGTGAGACGCAGCAGAGTCCTCAGGGGCAGGTCTGGTTCCATGTTGCAGAGTGCTGTGGTGTCCCTAGTGAGGGCAAGCAGAGCACTCCAAGACACAAATGCTTCACTGTCCGCAAGGGCAGATGACCGTTTTGCGGGGCCCCGAGCAGCATAATTCCATGGGGCCCCCCCTTTGCCATGGCGCATGAGCAGTGATGCCATGCGCATGCGCAGCGGCACCACGGCGCATGTGCAGGGCTGTCTGAAGCGCGGGGCCCGGGGTGGCCACCCCATTCGCCCTGCCCTATATCCGCCCCTGACTGTCCGTCAGGGTATGTCTACACTACCCCGCTAGTTCGAACTAGGAGGGTAATGTAGGCATACCGCACTTGCAAATGAAGCCCGGGATTTGAATTTCCCGGGCTTCATTTGCATAAGCGGGGCGCCGCCATTTTTAAAACCCCGTTGGTTCGAACCCCGTGCAGCGCGGCTACACGGGGCACGAACTAGGTAGTGGAATGAGGAGTAACGGTAGTTCGAACTAGGAAGCCTAGTTCGAACTACCTAGTTCGTGCCCCGTGTAGCCGCGCTGCACGGGGTTCGAACCAGCGGGGTTTTAAAAATGGTGGCGCCCCGCTTATGCAAATGAAGCCCGGGAAATTCAAATCCCAAGCTTCATTTGCAAGTGCGGCATGCCTACATTACCCTCCTAGTTCGAACTAGCGGGGTAGTGTAGACATACCCTCAGCGAGGTAGACCAGCAAGCAGAGAAACCTGAGAACTGTCTGTCCGGGATGGGGGGGGTCAGGTCCCTTTAAGCACAGACCTCGGATAGCATGAGGCAGCAGACCCGCACACCAAGTCTGACCCTGATGCCCTGCTGGCAGTGGTTCCGGCCAGCCTTACCTTCGATTAAGGGTCCCCTGAACGTGGACGTGCTATTTTGAATTAGAAAAATGCTATTTTGAATTAGTTTTTGTGTCCAGATGTATTATTTCGAATTAGCTTATTTTGAATTAACTAATTCGAAATAAGTTAATTCGAAATAGTGCTGTAGTGTAGACATACCCTGAGACCAGAAGCACCAATGTAACATGAAAAGGGCCTGAACATATAGTCGTCTTGCCTAGAAGCAAAAAGTGCTAGAAATCTCACAAGAGCACTTATTCTTGTGTGATTTCCTCCCCAAATTTGCAGGCCTTAGGTTTAATGAGTTTCAGTTAGTTCTGTTAGGTTCAGCAATCAAAAGTATCTGACCATTTGGTCATGAAAAACCAATTTCCAGATCTTGGTGGTTCACCTGCATATGCGCTATCTAGAATTAAAACTGTACAGCTTTCCAAATTGAGCTTGAAGAGCAAAGAAATAGCACTGTAAATATTTGCACTCTGAGGCCCTCCCCCACCACAGGGTCTCAGAGCTGTGATTCCATTCTGAGCCCAAACATCTACATTGTTATTTTTAGCCCTGCCAGTCCTGCCCCCTGTGCCCAAATCAGTTGACACGGGCACTGAGACGGAACGCTGCAGATTTTTTTATTGCAACGTAGATGCACATTTACAGCAGGTGGGAAACCTAAGCCCCTGGAGCCCCGACTTGCCTGGATCTGGCTCCTGAGTCTCAGGGCTCCCTTCCAGCACTGGGAAGCCCCCACAAAATTACCCCTAGACTCTGGTGTACAAGGGGTATGTGAGGAGTATCAGCGGTCCTTGACCCTAAAAAGATTCCCCACCCCAATTTAGAGCTTTATCTTCAGATAGCAAGCACTGCACAGGCACTAATTTATTATTTTATATATTAATCCTTAGAGCCAGCCAAAGGTGAGAGGTACAAAGAGTATAAAAACTGTTACGCATCTGAGCAGTTTGCTGAGGTGTTTGCTGTTAACTGCAGGGCCCATTTTTGTTGCCTGGCAATAATCCATTTTGTTGGTTGCTTATCTCTATGGCAGTCTGCCCTAGAGATGAGCAGAATGGACTGTTTAGGTGGTCTTCAACAGGTACCAGCTACCTCTCTCTTTATTCCCACTGAAGCTCGCGACATAGCTCCTTTCAAGGTAGGAGTGCTTTGAAGGTTGTTTTCAGAGATTTTGAAGCTAGAAAGGACCATTATGAATGCCTGGTGTGCCCTCCTGCATAACACAGGCCAAAGACTCTTGCACACATTTTTAGACAAGCTGTTGATTTAATCCCCCTCCCCAGATCAAATGCAACACTACACTCGCTGCACTTCTAGCTCAGCCAGGTGTACTTCTAGACTAGGTACTTCCCTTCCTACAGCCCCCAGCTTTCTTACTTTCCAACTATTAGTTGCTCCTTCTCTCTGGCCTCTACAGATTTCCCGACTAATGATATTCCCAACATAATGTCTTAGCAGAATCTTTGCTGTGCCAAGCCAAGCAGCTCTATTGCACTACTGCCTGCTGTATGCTTTTTCATACTCACAGGTAATGTAGACTGCAGTGTGTGCTTCTTACTCTGGGAGATATGGGGAGGTGAGCTTCGAGCAAGGGTGAATTCATTTATGGAAATGGTAGAATTTCTCTCTTGGTGTTGGGGGATTCTTCAGATATATTAGTTCCATCATCTTTATATATCATTGCTTTAAGTGCACCATGGTTCTGCAGTGGTTACTACAGGAAAGACTTTCCATGCTCACATGGACATGTTGACTGAATAGAGGAGCACTTATCTGGAGCAAAATTTTGAGGCATGTCATCCCCTCTAATGACAGGCTTAAGGATGCTGAAATGTGAAGGTAACACTTTCATTAATTCCCCCCCCCCCCTTCCCCTGTTTTATCAGTTACTGGGAAAAGTAAACATGAACATTTTTATTCTTGCCTGTTCTGCTTTTAGAGCAGTCTATTCCATTGATACCCTTACGTGCGTCTTGAAGGTGCTAGCAGTGCCTTCCTGCCTATATGCACCTTAAAGCACTGAGAGGATAGCTAGAAATGGAGGTGCCTGAAAGAATGGCTGGGGTCAGAATGGCTGCATTGGGGATGAAATTAACTCCCGTGCAGACAGATAACACAAGGGTTACACACTACGTAAGCCCCAATTATTCAATTATGTCATTTCACCAGAATACACTTAGGCTGTGTCTAGACTGGCAAGTTTTTCCGCAAAATCATCTGCTTTTGTGAAAAACTTGCCAGCTGTCTACACTGGCCGCTTGAATTTTTTTTACTCATGTAAAATCATCAGTGCTTTACCGGAAAAACTATGCTGCTCCCGTTCAGGCAAAAGTCTTTTTCCGAAAGACTTTTGCGCAAAAGGGCTAGTGTAGACAGCATAGTACTGTTTTCCGCAAAAAAACCCCGATCGTGAAAAAGGTGATCGGGGCTTTTTTGTGGAAAACCGCGTCTAGATTGGCCACGGACACTTTTCTGCAAAAAGTGCTTTTGCGGAAAAGCATCCTGCCAATCTAGACATGCTTTTCCAAAAATGCTTTTAACGGAAAACTTTTCCGTTAAAAGCATTTTCGGAAAATCATGCCAGTGTAGACGTAGCCTTAGAGTAGTGCAGTGGGAAACCAGGCCCATACTCTTGTAAAATTACTCTGAGTCCTTATTACCATTGATGAGTGCTCAGTCCTTAGCAAGGTAAGAGTTCAATAGCCCTTTAGAAGTTTGGGATGCATCTCACATTTATCCAGATATTTCAGCCTCTCTTCTTCCTTTCCAACCCTCTTCTCTGAATAATATTGTTTTTCTAGCTCAGCCAGGTGTTCTTCCAGACTAGGTACTTCGCTTCCTGTAGCCCCCAGCTTTCTTACTTTTCAACAGTCAGTTGCTCCTTTCCTCTGGCCTCTACAAATGTCCTGACTAATGATATCCCCAACATAATGTCTTAGCAGACTCTTTGCTGTGCCAAACCAAGCAGCTCTGTTCTACTACTGCTCTCTGTACGCCTTCTCATAGTCACAGGTAATATAGACTTCAGTGTGTGCTTCTTACTCTGGGAGACACAGGGAGGTGAGTTTTGAACAAAGCAGTCATTACAATTAATAATATCTATGAATCCATGGTACTGTTATAATCTCTCTAATTAGTGCTGGCAGTGCTACTGCATCTTAAAATCCTTGTTCCTTGGCAACCTCAAAGTATCTTCTCCGAGAAGCTGCAAATTCTTCGGCATGTGCTCTAGCCAAAATCTGAAGGAGGGATGGAGCGACTAATAGCAGAGTTGCCATATGAAGATTCTGCTGCATCCATATTAGACTTGGGCAACCTCCCCCTGAGAGCCTGCTAACTCCAGATGGGATTAAGGCACCAGTACACGCTTCCCAAGATCCTATTTTCTTTGGAGAGGGATCCAAGCCATATGGAAACATTCTGTGCCAGAGATCAAAATCTATGGTCAGAAAGAAAGTATTCCCAGGACGTGTTCCTTGGCAAAGCTAGCAAAATCACAGAGCACCGTTGGTCTTCTAGTTTTCTATAATGTATGTTACCACTTGCATTGCCTGGCCATCCACCCCTGTGCTAACGTGAGCATTTCAAATGTAGACAGGCCCTAGGAATGTGTTCCTCTGGTGGGTCCATTTCTTTCACTGGCACTCTGTGACATAGGTCATTTTCACAGTGGGTGCTGAAGTACATCTAAAGCACAGCAATAGCTGTAATTTCAAGTTTTTCTATTATTTTTTAGACAGGCGTATTGACTATCTATAATTCAAAGCACAGGGGGTTCGTGCTTTTCATTTTGCTTAAAAGAAGGTCATGGTGTAAGCATGCGATTGCATATTTTGCATGAAGCTGCCTATGACAAAGACAAAGAGGAAGGGTTTGTCAGAGCACTATGAAAAGGAAGCAAAAGAAAGAAAGAGAGCGAGAGAGGGAGATCTGTATTAGATTTTTAAGGTATGTTTGAAAGAATGATTTTTTTTAAAAAAATGCTTTCAAATCCTCAGGGACTTTCCAATTTATCAAGAAAGACACATTCTTCCTAATGAAAGGTTACTGACCTTCATGAATGTGACAGTTCAATTACAGCCCATTCATATGCAGAGCAGCCGTTGATAAAGGATTTAGGAAATGTGACTAGCATAGCAAAAAATGAAAGCAAAAAATAAGAAGAAAAATGTCTAGATTTTTTTTTATTGTGGAGCAAAGCATTCTAAATAAGATTCACTCAGGTAGTAGAACCTTTTCTTCTCAGGCCCAGCAACCCATTAGCTTTGCTTCAGTGAATCCATTGACTTTCCTCCCCTTCTTTTTCTACTAATATTTCTGTCTTTTTAATCCCCTGAACTACTAAACCTAACAAATCATTAAACTCTTGGGGTGCTGAGATGCCAGGTTTCAAACATTTTTTCCCCTCTGACTGGCAGAGAAAGCTGGAATGCGTTCTAATGTTATTTTAAGTGCTTGACTAGTATTTAAACTTTTAAATGAATGGAAAGTTGAAGGAGTAGGCAAACGCACGCACACACACATGCACACATGCCCGTCCCCTCCTCCTTCTGCCCCCCGTTCCTCCTGACTTGGCCTATCCAAGACTGTTAATAGCAAAAGTGGATATTGGCTAGACTCTCCGGAGCCAGTCTTCAGCCAGTGGAGGGTGACACCTGTAAACTGAAGTTTGTTGAACTTCAGGTATATGAAAGATGCTTAAACTAACATAAAGCAAGAGCCCAGAGTGTCCCTCATATATAGCTCCTAGGGCCAAGGCAATGTGAAACAGCTATGGAGAAAAAATATGTTTCAAACACTGTGAAGTAATCCCAAAAGTATCTATCTTCACAGACACACACACAGATATTTATTCACAGGGAGAAAGGGAAAACTACTTACCTATGATCTATTTAAATGCACACTCACCTACACAATTGCTTTGCAAGTCAAGGTGATGATAGCCATGTGATGAATTGCAAAGCAAGATGATAAACCCCCTCTCTTTGGCATTGCTTTCACAGGTTGCCATGATTTGCGCCTGAGCCATGACGGATGGAGCTAGAAAGGAAGCAGATGGCCTGTGAGTGGGGTAAGCGTAGTGTTGAGCTTGATAGACTGCAGCATATGAAGTTTTTAAAGTTTGTGCCATGGTTGTGCAGAAGGCAAAGTCCCGTATCCAGCAAAGCACACATGCTTAATGGTTAATCTAGGCTGTCTCCACCTGGTTACAGAGTTGATTTTTACCTCCCAGTGTTGTTAGTTTTCAGGCTACTTTACAGATAAAATCAGTAGGAATGGGACCAACTATTCTGCTTCCTTGGTAACAGAGTAATACCATTAGGGGAAAGTGCAGAATATTCACTGCTTATATTATGACCAGGAATAGTTTCTGAGACACTGGCCATGCTGTTGGCACGTAAGGCCACCCACCGCTTGCTCATTGGACCCATGTTCACTTTGGTGACTTGAAGCCTGTGGAGAGACATTGGATCCATTGTTATCAAGCTAGTACACCCCCCCTCTCCCTTCTGCTCAAGGCTCCAACCCTTCTGGTAATGTGGATCTAGCCCCTCACACCTTGCCCAGGGACCCAGTAATTCTGTTGCCCGCCCTGGAAATGCGTGGTTGAACTTGGGATGGCTAACTGATGTGGAAAAAGCAACTGTAAGAATTCAAAATACAGAGTTAAACCAGAGGCTGCTTCTGAATTCTCAGGTTGCAGCTGTAGCCAAGAACCTGTATTTTTATCTGCATGTGGTGAGGTGAGTAGGGCCATTTGTTTTGCATATAGATCATGCTGTAGAATGCACACCATTGTTGCCACAACATCAGATGTCTATACAGCACTCTGCTACGTCTTGAGCCCACTCTGGAACTAAATCCGGCACAGCATGTGTCCGCATTTTAAAGGAGTTGGAGGCTGGAAGCACATAACACCAGGGCCCACCTTGGCTACTGCTGAATTTCTGGGTGGAAAGTGTTGCTATTTCTTTTTAAGGCTCCCAAGTGTTTTTGGGCCCAGTTACTTGTGAAATAGCTCTCTTATGTAATGCTGCCATAGCTGAGATTAGCTGAAGTGCTCAAGCTGGATTTTAGTTGCCATAAACAGGAGATGACTGCAAAGAGATCCTTCTTCAGCAGGGCTCTATTTCTCTAAACACTGGTTTCCCTCATTGGTTTGCTTGACTAACTGGCTTCCCAGACATGCTGCAACATCCCATCTTCTTTCCCAGGCACATGCCGAGCTGTGTGCATGGTTGCAGGAAACACTGTATGTCTGAGGGTGTCAAAGCAGACTGAGCAGTTGGTTGTTAATTACTAACAAGCTTTTAGATGTGTTTGTAATTTTAATTCTGAGAGCACCCAGAGTAGAGAGTGGGCGCTGGTTGCTCTTAGACACTTTTTGAAATATACATAAATAAAATCTTATATTCCTTGTGTGGCGAACCAGGCAGGGTCTGGGCACCACCGAAGGCATCCGCTTAGGGCGAATTGCTCAAATTCAGGGCTCCTTACAGCTCCTAGACTGGAGACCTTCCCAAATAGGCCACAAACCAGTCCCACAGAGCGCTTCAGCTGCCTGCCTGGCCAGCCAGAAGCCTCACAAGCAAAACCCCTCTGACACCTCAGCAATATTCGTGCTCCAGATGCCCCCCCCCCATGGATGCAGCAGTAATCTGGCTGCTCCCCTTAAAATCCAGTAACATGACACCTTGTGAAAAAATTGCAGAGACAAATGGTAAAATGATTTTATCAAGCATCATTGATTGCATCACCTACCTCTTCTGGATGTGTTCTAACATGTTAAGCTTCTAAGCAGCATCTAACAACCATCACACTTTTAAAATCAACATACAATGATTTAAAAACTAAAATGTGACATTCATGCTACTCACCAACAGTGTACCTGCTAGAGGCTGAGGACAGACCCATGACAACTTCTGTTTGGATAAATATATCACAACTTTAAAGTCAGGCATCCCACAGCTCTGCAAGGCAAGAACTGGGGACTTAGCTCCCCTACAGGAGTAGATTCCCAGCAGTACTTCAAGGATTTACTTCTAAGCTTTGAAAGACCTAAAATATTAGACTTTAAAATTGAGCTTTTTTTTATAGAAATAATCTAATAATTTAAAGGGTTTTATGGCTTCCTCTGTACAGTTAAACCTAAGGGCTATATCTACATTGTACGTTTTCGTGGCAAAGAGTACGCTAATGATGGCCTCATTACCATGAGTCGCGCTGTCATTAGCATATTTTCTGCCAATGCTTTTGGTGCAAGGGGTTTTTGCGCAAAAAGAAGTAGTGTAGCCACTTCTGTTTTGCTCAAAAAAAACCTTTTGTGCAAGATCTTTATGCCTCTCCTTTCTGGCATAAGGAGCTTGTGCAAAAGGGTTTTTTTTTTTTTGCACAAAATGAAAGCGGCTACACGGCTTATTTTTGTGCTAAAACCCCTTGTGCAAAATGCATAAGCAGAAAAAATGCTGACATCATGACTCATGCTAATGAGTCCATCATTAGCATACTCTCCACGCAAAAACTTGGAGTGTAGACAAAGCCATGGTATTGAGGGCCCCAATTCATTGTAGCACTTAAGGTATTAAACAAGAGCTTATGTCCCATGAAACCAATGGGATTTTAACATACTTAACATGCTCTTTCTGAATCAGTTAAACTTTATATCTAGAGGAATGCAAGAAATAGTTCCAGTAAATTCTATAAAGCTCCCCAAGGAATGTTGTGGAATCTCTGTCCATTGGAGATTTTTAAGAGCAAGTTAGACGAACACCTATCAAGGATGATCTAGATGATACTGGGTCCTGCCATGAATGCAGGGGACTGGACTTGATGACCTCTCAAGGTTCCTTCCAGTTCTATGATTCTATGATTCTTAAAATAGTTTGTTGGTGATCTATGTAGTATATATAAAATATGATGCGATATAAAGCTTTTACTGTCATTCATTTGGAAAGCTTCCATAGCGCACTTCCATTTTTATTTTTTTTTAGCTTCTGCTGGGTAATGTACCAGCCCTGACATTGCAATCTGAGTGAGAGCTACAAAACACGCCTGTAATATTTGAGGTTATTGAAACATAAAACATTTTGAAATCTGATTTACTTTTTTACCACTGATTTAAATGTGTTTACTTTTTGCACTAGATACAACTTAGACAATGGACAGTGCATCTCAGCCAGCCAGGCAGCCTAACTTTAATTTCTGGTTAGCTTTACTTTATGCTTTGCTTAAGAATATAAGCTTTTTAATATTCAAAATAAATTTAAATCTGTCTCTAGTGACTGTAAAAATAAAATGGCCAAAGCAAGAAGATAAATCAAATATAAGTTTTGGTTTTAAGGTTTGTTGACAAGGTTCCTTTAAAGTTTACTCTCACTATAAGACTTAAGAGTTCAGTCAGGCATGTGATTGAGAGCAATCCTAATGGGCAGACTGTTGTCAGCTCACCAGCTAAAGCTCACAGGCTAGGGGGGCTTGTTTACCAGGGGAAAAACACAGCCCACTGCTGCTCAAGCTAGGATGAACTTTACATACTGTATGACTTTTTTGCTTGATTAAAAATGTATTCATCCTTAAAGGCAAATCGCCCAAGGACTTACAATAAGTCACAAATACAAAGATGAATTTCTTGCCTGTATGTTTATGTAATGCTCTCTTTCAGGAAGAGGACTTTGTTTGCAAGGTTAGTTGGTTGGTAGTGACTTCTGTTCACTCACTGGTCCAGGCAGGTTCTTATGAATCAGTTCACATGGAAATCAAACTGCACCTGAGCAAACATTAAAAGGTGGGGGAGGAATAGCTTTCCTTTTGCAGCTGCAACCATTACTGTGACTTATGCACGTTTCTTAGGGGAAAATTTTGTCTCATGGCAAATTACTTGATAAAGTATTGCAGGAATTAACTTTGGAGTGGTTAATAATGTGATATTGATCTTTTACTTTTCCAGCCCTTAGCTGATTTCAGGAAGAAATGGCTGCACCAAATAAATAAATACAAAAAATCTAGAGAAAAAAAAATCTAATCTCATCTTCAGCCTTTCAGTGAACCTGAATGTAAAAATGTGCTAGGAGAGCCCCAATGAACTAATCAGGGATGGCATGGAAGAAGGTCTGATATATTTTGACAGTTCTTTTACAGACTCCTAGAGAAATAAGCAAGGAGGCATGTACTGCACTTTACTTCTGAAAAATCTATATCCCTATTCCAGTGGTTTGAGTGGTATGTAACCTCAATAAAAGCTCAGGATGAGAAATGGGACAACAATTCAGCTTGTGAAAGAACAACCAGGCCAGCCCAGTAACAGGGCCCCTGAAACAGTTTGCGTTCCTATTAATAGTCACTCACTGGACTAAACTGTTGGTAGATCTCTTTGCCTCAAGGGACTACAGAAAATTGAATATCTATCAAAGCAGGTGCTGTGCAGCAACCATGTGGGGAAGTATGTGAATTTTTATCTAGATAAATATTTTATCTGGGATATAAATTGTGGACCATGCCACTAATTTAAAAAAGAAACCCAAAGAAACATGAAAATACAAAACGGAGCCCATGACTGGCAAGGATACTGAATCTACAAATAGGACAGACACTTTCCATCCTAGTGTCTCATGACATGTTTACAATAGAATCCCATAATACAAGCACCAGCAGAGCAGCAGCCAGGGCCTATAGCCAGGAAATATTACATCTGTTTGTGTATATAGCTATCTAGCTGAAGCATTTAAAGAGGGCCCACCACCAGAGTTTCAAATTGCTTCGTTTTCTCCAAAAGAGCATTTTCTGCTTTGATAAAGGCAAGAAAAACTGCTACAAGTCAAGATTTATTTCAGAATCTGGGCATCTCTCCAGAAAAAGCACAAGTTCCCAAAATCCTAGAATTTTTGCTAGATAGCTTATATCGAGGGTCAAGCTAACAAGCTTTATGAAGGTGCAGAATTGTAGAAGAAACAGTTTGGGTTTGTTGTCTTTTTGCTTCTTTATTATGTATAAAGAAATTCTGATTACTTTTTTAAGATCTTGGGATTTCCCCAGTTATTATTATTATTATTGTCTTCCCTGGTTTCTGCTAGAGGATTTGCTGCTAGTTTTAGAGACAAGGTCTGTAAACTCTCTTAGCTTTTATTTGAAGGGGTAAGATGTTGATGCTTTAAGAAAGACATTTTTCTCATACATTTCTCAGGCATCTGAGTCTAATATGGCTGAATAAAACCAAATAAATCCTAAAAAATTTGAAATGTCTGAACAAAAATAACTTTCACTTTAAATTAAATAGATTCTACTTTTATGATAGCTCAGAGGTTATAATTCTGCCAGTTCTCCTGCCATCCATTGAGTGTCCCAGGAAAAGTGAGACAAATAAGGCATGAATTTCTATTAAAAAAATAGAAGAAAAACTCTTAATAAAAGGGGAGTCAGGAAAGGTATTGTCACCTTCTTTTAAACCAGAAAGTCAGCTCTGCCATCTTGAGGACTGAGGATTTTTTTTGATTTGTTGGCAATTACACAAAACTGAAACAAAATGTTTTTAGTTAAACTAAAAAGAGAATGTTTGGTGAATTGGAAAGTTTAAAGGAATTGTTTTGGGTCAAACCAGTCTTCTCTTTCTACAAAACTGAAACTTATTTGGCATATTTATTGTTTTAAAGACACAATTAAAGTAAATTAAATATAAAAGCTCACTTTGCACCAAAAAATCCCATTTTGACATTGTCAAAATGAAACATATCTATTTCTTTCAGAGTTTTTTGTTCGTTTGTTTCTGACCACAACAATTTGGCAAAACCAACATGATTTCATGAAGCGTTGCTGACCGGGCACTTTTTTTAACTGAAAAATATTTACAGCTGAAAATTTTTACTCAGCTCTCCTGACGATTTCCTTTTGTAAGCTCCCTCCTTCCTCCCCAAATAGACACAGCCATCTACTTTTTTGGCCAAAATTATGGAAGGCATGGCCAGATTGTGTCTGTGTTCCAAGGACCCCAAGCCAGCATAATGAGAATCTAGACCCCCACACAGCTACCACAGCACAGCAAACAAAACTTATAGCTTTGTGTGGATCTGGAGAGTGCAATGGTGGAGAAGACCAGATCCATAAGATCTAGACTAGTTTCCAGAATGCTTTATGTGCATTTCTCTAGTTGTGTAATAGCTTAGATTTCAAAACTACCTTCCATGTTTTCCCATGCTTCTATTTGGCCTGTTTTTGTGTTAAGCTGCAGCCCTTCACTGCTACATCCTACATCCTACAGAGGTCTGGGCAGTTTTTTCCTTGCTTTCTTGTCTCAGAAATATGACTTGATGCATGTGCAATAGGAGATAAGGGTTTTTTATTTTGCCAGTGTGTGGGTAGAAAAATATCCATGCTGTCAAACTCTTCATGACTAATAAATATTATCTACATCAAGTCTTCTAATTATATATATATAAAAAGAATATGTGGCCAACTACCTATGCCATCTGCTAAAGAGCACATTTGGAGAGTTCATTAGGAAAATAACCAATGGGGTTGAAAACATGAATAATCAAATAACCGAACCTTGATCAATAGGAATTGTGAATTTCACTTACTTTGTAGGAGTCTCAACATTAGTGACAATCATGTATGTGAAGTTCTCTGTCAACCTAGCACTAACACATTGAAAAAACCCTACTTAAGGTGTGAAGAATATAAGATTCCACCTGCAGGACCCATTTTGAAAATGGAGCTCAGCACAGCACATATCCATTTGTTAGTCCATATAAAGCAATAACTAAACACAACAGAACAGCAGGTTTGTTCTGACTGGGAGCTTGGCTCCCATTCACGTTCTTACTTTTGCGTTCGTGTGCATTCATCATTTCTCTTGATCCAGCAAACTTTGTAGGTGTGATGGCTTGAGAAAAAGAGAAAGAGACTTTGGAATGCCGGGCGGCAGGCAAGAACAATCAAAAGCGCAGGTGATATTTCAAAGCGCCAAGTCAAAATGGATCATCAAGCTCTGGGGCCTGCATCTTTTCAGCAACTCTTTGAATTTCAGATGCTTATTAACCCTTTTACAGCTAAAAATGAAACATTCAATAAAGTATTTGATCCCTTGCACAAAGGCCTTACAGCAATTGGTGCTTTGCTCTTAGCCCTGACCTACACTAGGGAGTTATTTTGAAATAACTCCCCTTATTTCAAAATAACAAGGCAAGTGTCCACACTGCCCAGCCCATTATTTTGAAATAACAGGCTTGTTATTTTGAAATAACTCCTGCTTGTCATGAGGAATAACACTTATTTGAAAATTGTTATTTTGAAATAGCATTAGTGTGGATGCTTAGCAGCTATTTCAAAATAATTGGCCGCCAGAGGCCTCTCACAGCTGCCCTTGTGGCCACTCTGGCCACACCCCTGACAACTCCACTTCTCTCCTTCTCCTGCAGAATTTAAAGCTTCAGGCAGAAGGGAAAGAGCTTGTGACACTACAACAGCCTTGCAAGCCCCGTGCCACACAGCATTTGACCCCAGTACTCCCTCTGCACTCCCCTTGGCTGCCAGCATGCCTGCAACCAGCTCAGATGCCCCTGGCAAAAGAGGGCATTGGCCTGGACTGGTGCAGAGATCCTGGATGTCCTCAAGGTCTGGGAGGAGGAGACCAAGATCCAGGATCTCTACCATACTGAAGTCTATAGCTGGATGGCTGCCAGCCTGGTGGACAAAGGGCACACCAGGACCCTGGACCAAGTGTGGATGAAGATCAAAGAGCTCCAGCAGGCCTACACAAAGGCCAGGGAATAAAGTTCCTGCTCTGGGGTAGCACTGCACACCTGCTGCTACTATGAGTAGCTGGATGGGAGGGGGACCGGTTATCTCTTCCCCACCCAGTCATCATTGAGTAGAGCCAGGATATGCCTGGCATCATCCTCTACAAGGGTAGGGTTGTGAAGGAGGACGAGGAGGAAGAAGAGGAGAAGGAGCTGGAGAAGAAGGCCAGTCTGGACACCATGCCCACCAGAGAAGAGGTCATCATCATCCTGGAGCCAGTCCCTTTCCCTTCCAGGATATTTCCCAGGGCTCAGATGAACCAGGAAGGCACTGCAGGTGAGTTCTATAACTTTCCCTTTACACACACGGGGCAGGCGGTGAGAGGTTGGGCACTCCTCACTCCAGGTTTTGAAGAGTCCTTGGGAGGTCACAAAGTCCAATCTCCTGCCCAAATCAAGACCAATCCCAACTAAATCATCCAAGCCAGGGCTTTGTCAAGCCATGACTGAAAAACCTCTAGGGATGGAGATTTTACCACCTCCTTAAGTAACATTCTGGTGCTTCACCAACCTCCTAGTAAAATAGTAAAAGAGTCAAACCTGCATTTCCCCATGCCGAACTGATGTTTGTCCCCAACTCCCCATCTTCAGTCCTCCTAGCTGAAGAGCATATAATGGACAGCTCTGCCTAATTGTGTTGTGAGAGTTTTCCAGGTAAAGAGACTGGTGGGTTTTTTTAAATGTGACTTACTTGGTATATTTTGTTTATTATGACTGAGCAACATTTATGAAATACTGAAATAGTGGCATATGATTTGCTTCACTTTCAGTGAATTGTTGATTTTGTTGCTTAAGGTCAATTGAAAACGAAATAATTCCTTCTGCGGCTACTGTAAAAATACCTCAGTTCAAATCCCAAGAGATTATAGTTGCTCAAGTTGCTCAGGGACCAAACATTCCTTTGTGTGCTGGAGGTGGTGACTGTCAAAGCCCCAGAGTGCAAGGGGGGGGGCATGGTCAGCCAGTTTTCAGACCCCCCACGTCAAATGCATGCACTTTGCTATTGAAAGCAAGTGCTGGAGTGGGAAAACATGTTACTGTTTTTGAGTGCTCTAGTGAAAGGCACTGCCAATCATTTTGGGCCTGATCTGACCCCGCTGAAATCAATGGAAATCTTTCTACCGACTTGACTGAGCATTGGCACAGGTCCTTAATGCTCCAGGACATGTTTTCCTTTCTGCCTTGTTCAGAGAGAAGCATTGCTCAGAGGCTCTCCACAGCCACTGCACATTTTCCCATAGCATACCTCAAAATCTACCACCTGATTCCAGATTTCATTTTTCTATGTTAAAATTTTCCAGTCATTTTCTTTGAGGTAATTCCCCTCTGAAATGTAGGTTTGCAGGAGGCTATAATAAAAGTGCTGGGACTAGAATGATAGCACAAGAAATGATAACGGTCATCTACAAGCTGTACAATCAACTACTAGTTCTCACCTCTTTCTAAATATAAATTCCTTTTCTGACAGAGTTGCTGGCCTAGTCTATGTGGGGAAACAGCAAATGTGGCATAACTTTATTTTAGTAAGGCTTTTTACACAGTCTTTACTTATCTTAGAAAAATGTGGTCTAAATGAATTTACTATGATGTACAACTGGGTGAAAGTCTCTATCCAAAGAGCAGCCAGCCGAGCTTTGCTGTCAAACTTGGTGTGAAACCTGAGGAGGTCCCTAAATCCTGGATCCAGAACTATTCAATATTTTTGATAATGGAATGGAGAGGATATTTCTAAAACCTGCAGATGTCACAAAGCTGGGGGGCAGGGGAGTTACAAGCACTTTGGAGGACAGGATCATACAATCATAGAATACTAGGACTGGAAGGGACCTCGAGAGGTCATCGAGTCCAGTCCCCTGCCCTCATGGCAGGACGCAGTACTGTTTAGACCATCCCTGACAGACATTTATCTAACCTACTCTTAAATATCTCCAGAGATGGATATTCCACAACCTCCCTGGGCAATTTCTTCCAGTGTTTAACCATCCTGACAGCTGGAATTTTTTCCTAATGTCCAACCTAAACCTCCCTTGCTGCAGTTTAAGCCCATTGCTTCTTGTTCTATCCTCAGAGGCCAGGAAGAACAAGTTTTCTCCCTCCTCCTTGTGACTCCCTTTTAGATACCTGAAAACTGCTATCATTTCCCCTCTCAGTCTTCTCTTTTCCAAACTAAACAGTCTTCCTTCACAGGTCATGTTCTCTAGACCTTTAATCATTCTTGTTGCTCTTCTCTGGACCTTTTCCAATTTCTCCACATCTTTCTTGAAATGTGGTGTCCAGAACTGGACACAGTACTCCAGCTGAGGTCTAATCAGCGAAGAGTAGAGTGGAAGAATAACTTCTCTTGTCTTGCTCACAACATACCTGTTAATGCATCCTAGAATCATGTTGGCTTTTTTTTGCAACAGTGTCACACTGTTGACTCATATTTAGCTTGTGGTCCACTATAACCCCTAAAGCCCTTTCTGCAGTACTCCTTTCTAGACAGTCACTTCTCATTTTGTATGTGAGAAACTGATTCTTCCTTCCTAAGTGGAGCACTTTGCATTTGTCCTTATTAAACTTCATCCTGTTTATCTCAGACCATTTCTCCAATTTGTCCAGATCCTTTTGAATTATGATCCTAATCTCTGAAGCAGTTGCAACACCTCCAATCTTGGTATCATCCACAAACTTAATAAGCGTACTCTGTATGCTGATATCTAAACCGTTGATGAAGATATTGAACAGAACTGGTGCCAAAACAGACCTCTGAAGAACCCCACTTCTTACTCCTTTCCAGCAGGATTGTGAACCGTTAATAACTACTCTTTGGGAATGGTTATCCAGCCAGTTATGCACCCACCTTATAGTAGCCCCATCTAAGTAGTATTTGCCTAATTTATTGATAAGAATACCATGTGAGACCATATCAAATGCCTTACTAAAGTCTAGGTATACCACATCCACCTCTTCTCCCTTATCCACAAGACTCGTTATCCTGTCAAAGAAAGCTATCATATTGGTTTGACATGACTTGTTCTGTACAAATCCATGCTGGCTGTTCCCTATCACCTTATTATCTTCCAAGTGTTTGCAGATGATTTCCTTAATTACTTGCTCCATTATCTTTCCTGGCAAAGAAGTTAAACTGACTGGTCTGTAGTTTCCTAGGTTGTTTTTATTCCCCTTTTTATAACTGGGCACTATATTTTCCCTTTTCCAATCTTCTGGAATCTCTCCTGTCTTTCATTCCCCCAACCGCCCAAAGATGATAGTTAAAGGCTCAGATACCTCCTCAATCAGCTCCATAAGTATTCTAGGATGCATTTCATCATGTTAGAATTCAAAAATCAAAAATTGATCTGTATTCAACAAAATGAAATTAAATAAAGGCAAAAGGAAAGTCCTTCTTTGTACAACTACAAAATAGGGAACAACTGGCACAGTGGTAATCCTGCTGGAAAGCATCTGGTGCTTCTTCTGGACTGCAGGCTTCTCGCGCAAGAAGCTTTTTGCAGAAGAGATCTTCTGTAAAAATTTCTTGCGCAACAGCGCATCCACACTGCAAAAGCACATCGGAAAAGCGATGTGCTTTTGCGCAAGAGAGCATCCAGACTGCAAGGATGCTCTCTGACAAGAAAGCTCTGATTGCCATTAACAGAATGGCCACTAGGGCACCTGTGCTTCTTTCGATAGGCTGTTTTTGCACAAAAAAACTGTTTCCCATCCACACACACCTTTTGCACAAGAGCTCGTGCACAAAAAGGACTTAGTCCTCATAGAAAGAGGAATACCTACATCACAAAAACCCCTCTGTTCTGTCGATTCACTGTAAATTTACTTGCGCAAAAATGCACTTGAGGTGTGGATGCTCCATGGATTTTTGCGCAAAAACTCTCTAGTGTAGCAGTAGCCTGGGTGATATAGTGGATCATTTACTAAATGGCTGCATCTAGACTGGCATGATTTTGCGGAAATACTTTTAATGGAAAAGTTTTTCCATTAAAAGTATTTCCGCAAAAGCGCGTCTAGATTGGCAAGTGCCTTTGCGCAAAAGATTTGCTTTTGCGCAAAAGCATCCGTGGCTAGTCTAGACGCGATTTTGCGCAAGAAAGTCCCGATCGCCATTTTAGCCATCGGGGCTTTTTTGCGCAAAACAGTTCTTCCTTGTCTACCCTGGCCCTCTTGCGCAAGTATTCTTGCACAAGAGGGCTTTTTCCTGAGCGGGAGCATGAAAGTATTTGCGCAAGAAGCACTGATTTTGTACATTACAAAGTCAGTGCTCTTGCACAAATTCAAGCGGCCAGTGTAGACAGCTGGCAAGTTTTTGTGCAAAAGCAGTTGCTTTTGTGCAAAATCTTGCCAGTCTAGACACACCCAATATAAAAGAACAGGGTGATGCAATTGTGAATAAAGCTAATACCATTCTGCCATGTAGTAACAGGAGTGTTGTATGTAAGACATTGGAAGTAACTGTCCCACTCAACTCAGCACTGGCAACTCGTCAGCTGGAATATTGTGTACTTTAGGAAAGATGAGGTCAAATTGGACAGAGATCAGAGGAGAGCAATAAAAATGATAAGAGATTTAGAAAACCTTATCTACTTGGAATGGTTAAACAAACTGTGCACATTTAGTCTTGAGCAAAGAAGACTGAGGGGTGACCCAGTAACAGTCTTTCAATAGGTTAAGGGCTGTTATAAAGAGGACAATGATCAGTTGTTCCCATATCTACTGAAGGCAGGACAAGAAGCGGGAGCTTAACCTGCAGCAGGGAGAGATAGGTTAGATACTAGGAAAAGCTTTCTAACTGTAATTATAATTAAGGACTGGAATGTGCTTGTGGAAACCCTGCTATTGGAGACATTTAAGAAGCTGTGGGACAAACACTTGTCAGGGATGGTCTAAGTTTACCTGTTCTTGCCTCAGCCCAGGGGGCTGGATTTCATGATTTCTCAAGATCCCTTCCAACCCTGGGGGTATGTCTACACTACAACATTAATTCAAACTAACTTAGTTCGAATTAGTTAATTCGAACTAAGCTGATTCGAACTACCAGATCCAGACTAAAAAACTAGTTCGAATTAGCGTTTTGCTAATTCGAACTAGCATGTCCACATTACGTGGACCCTGAAGTGGGCTTAAGGATGGCCGGAAGCAGTGCCGGCAGGGCATCAGAGAAGAACATAGAGCATGGAGATGCTTTCTCAGGCTAGCCGAGGGCTGTGCTTAAAGGGTCCCGATCCCCACCCCAGACAGACAGTTCTCAGGGGTGCCCGCTTGCAAAGCAGTCCTGGCTTGGATTGCCCGGACTACGCACACTGGGCACATCACAGCACTCGGCCAGCAGCCCGGCTGCACTTGCCGCAGGCTGCCATCTGGGGAGAGGAGGCAATTGTGGGGCTGCAGGAGAGCTTCCACCCCCAGAAGCCCGCAGAGTCAGCCCAGTCCTCCCCATCGGGGGCTCGTGCCCCATTCCTCCCTCACCTCCTTCCACTTACCCTTCCCTAGCCCCTCTTCATGATGTACAAAATAAAGATAACGTGTCTTCCAAAATGGAATCTGTCTTTATTGAACAAAACTGGGGGAGACTAGGAAAAGTAGGTGGGAGAGGGGAAGAGAGAGGCTGGGAGAGGGGAGGGCAACTAAAATGATCAGGGGCTGGGAACAGGTCCCATATGAAGAGAGGCATATGAAGGGGGCCGGGGCCGGGAGGGGGGGCAGAAGAGTTTCCCTGGTGTTGGCCAGAGTGGCCACCAGGGAAACCTGGGGAGGGCTAGCCTCCCACTAGTTCGAATTAAGGGGCCACACTCCCCTTAATTCGAACTAGCTAGTTTGAACTAGGCTTAATCCTCATAAAATGAGGTTTTCCTAGTTTGAACTAAGCGCTCCGTTAGTTCGAATTAAATTCGAACTAACGGAGCGCTAGTGTAGCACCTATGAAAGTTAGTTTGAACTAACGTCCGTTAGTTCGAACTAACTTTGTAGTGTAGACATACCCTATGTTTCTATGAATCTATAATGCTAGTTTTCCCTTGTTTTTATAAAACCATTCACTGTGGATCTTCATATAATACCAGAGTGCATGTTAAGGTCAGTTTGCAGAAATTACTGATAGCCGAGACAATAACAGTGAAAAAATGTCTCATTGTGTAAAGCTACAAAATTCCTAATGGTTATATAAGGCAACAACAAAGGAACTGGTATGGTCTTTCTCTTTCATAGAAAAGTCCATGGCTCTGCATACAACAAATCCACAAAGATTTGAACACTGAAACTGCAGAACATGTTGGCAATCAATGCTCCCCTCTTGCAACTGGTGATGGATTTTCCATAGATCTTATCACTAGGCAGAACAGAAATGAGATGCAATATGTTCCTTCCATAGACAAGAACTGCGGCTTCTAAAATCTGTGCCTTGAATTTTTGACTCTTTTTCACTTGCATTTCTCGTCGGGTGATATTATCAACTTCATGAGAGCTTTTGTTTAGGGTTTATTTTTCCTCCTTTCAGTGTTTCCTTTCACACTTTGGCTGAATTTAAATGAAGCTTTCTGCCTGACAAAAGCAGTCCTATAGCTAAACAGCTCCACTGCAAAACTTTGTTTAACCATTAAATAAAAACACTGGTATAACCAAATCTCAGTCTTGTCCTTTTCTTGTCCTTTGGGGATGTAGAGTATGTTTCAGTAAGCTCTGGTTTCTCTGGACACAAACTTGGCAACGAGTTTTGACTGGCAACTGCTCTTCCATCTCCTGAAGGGACCCAGTAAAGAGGAGATGCCCTGGCTAAAGGGAAGCAGATCAACCAGCTTTCCTATCACCAGACCAAGTTTGTGTGGTTTTGATCCTCAAAAGGCACCAGTTGGCTGGGCTGCAATATCACAAGGCAATCTCTGAAAGTTTTAATGTCTATTGTTACTTGTTCATTCAGACTAAGCACTGGTTTACACTACAAACTTATGTCAGTATAACTACTTCCAGGGGTGCGAAAAATCCATATCAACCTTACCCCTGATGTAGACCACATTGTGTCAAGGGGAGAGCATCTCCCATCGATATAGGTACTGTCTCTCAAGGAGGTGGAGTACCTATACTGACAGGCGAAGATCTCTCATTGGGATAGGTAGTCTGCACTCTGCACTATGGCGGAGCAGCTGCACTGTAAGGCTGTGTCTACACTGGCGGGTTGTTGTGCCAGAAGTATGCAAATGAGGCTAAGCGTGGAATATCGCCGAGCCTCCCTTGCATACCTAATGAGCCGCCATTTTGCAGAAGCAGCTCTTGTGCTAGAAGGAGCTGTCTACACTGCCCCGTCTTGTGCAAGAAAAACCCTCTTGCGCAATGCCATTATGCCTGAAAATACTCAGCGTAGTGGCATTGCGCACCTCTCATCAGCGCATGCAATGTCTCTAATGTCCTATTATGTGTGTTTGTATTTGTCTCTTTCTGCAGGTGGTGACGGCCATCAATTCAGAGCTGCTTCACAGGATTGTCCACCTTGGAGAGTTGGATACCATCTTGGTTAGATTTGCAGGCCTGGGTTTTCCGAACTGCAGTGGAGCACTTGACAGGACTCACATCCCGATTCGCGCACCACACCATCGCGCAGCACAGTATATTAATAGAAAGGGCTACTTTTCGATCGTGCTGCAGGCACTGGTCAACCATCGGGGACAATTCACAGACATTTGTGTCGGGTGGTCAGGCCGGGCACATGATGCCTGCATATTCCAGAACTCATACCTGTACCACAGGCTGCAGGCTGGGGCATTTTGCCCGAAGAGGAACTATGCAGTTGGGGATGTGCAGATGCCTATGTGCATCATGGCTGATGCTGCATACCCCCTTATGCCCTGGCTCATGGCCACCTGGATGCGAGCAGAGAATTCTTTAACACCCGCCTGAATCGGGCTTGCTTCCAGGTGGAGTGTGCCTTCGGCCATCTGAAGGGCAGATTTAGATGCCTGCTCACTTGGTTGGACATGGGGGAACACAACTAGGTGCTCCACAACCTACTGGAGAGGAAAGGGGAGGCCTTCCTCCCTGTGTGGAGGACACAGGCTGATGTGGAGGGGAGGCACTTTGAGCAGTCCTGGACAGCTGCCACTTGGCAAACCCACCAGCTGGTCTTGCACATTCAAGAAGCCTTGAGGTAGCAATTCTCCCAAGGAGGCCCATGATTTTCCCCAGGCCCCTCCAAATGTGATATTGCCTCATGCTCCCGGTACCTTCCTCCCCAAAATCCCTCCCAGTCCCACATTCACACATTGTACGCATTCATCACACACTGAGAACAGAGACAGGTGTTGATGAAAAAATGTTTACAGTTTATTTCACTGTTGGTTTTTTGAAGAACTAAAATACTCTTTTGTTCAGAAAAATAAAGTGTTTGTAAACAAAGTTAAGTGCTTCCCTCAGTGACTTTCACAGGTGGGAAAGGGGAATGTCAACCTGGAAGGGGGGAGGGAGGCTCAGGGCTGAGGGTGCTGCCTTGATGAAGAGACCCTGGCACTTTGGCTGTGGAGGCCTTCTTGCATATGGCCGTGCTTGTGGGTTGGGACAGTAGGGGGCTGGGCAGGAGGTGGGGCTGTAGCTGGGTCTGCGATGGCAGGGGCTGATGGGGGGGCAGGACCAGGCACAGGACCGGGGAAGGCCATGGCCTCCCAGATAGCGTGCAAACAGCAGTGCACTGCTGGGCAAATTCCTCCAGCAAGCTCCTGCGCCACTCTGCTTCTGCCTCCATCCTTTGGTTCATTGAGTCCTGCATCCCTTGTAGGACCAAGATGTGCTGGTGCACCAGGTTCAAATAAGTGCACCAGTGCCGATGGGTTCCCTGCAGCAGTGTGGGTGGTGGGACAGGTGTGGCACCCCCCCCCCCCCTGGTCAGCTGGTCCGGCTGTGGACAAGAGGGAAAAGTCGTCAGTCATGCATGCCCACACTTTCCCTGAGAGGTCATTCCCTCCTTCCCAGCAGTCAGTGCCTGTCCTAGAGTCAGAGGATGCTCATGTACGTCTCAGTAAGGCATGGTGTGGCCTGGCCTGCAGCCACGGCCATACGGTGTATGTAAGGGCAGGCAGGATGGTGGCCTGCACACCTTCTGGGGTCCAGGGAGGCCAAGAAGCACAGACAAGTGTCAGGCCACAGTTGGGGTTCCCACAGGTTGCTGAGAGGCTGTGTGGCAATCCCAGTGTCCCCAACCCATGCCTACACCTGGCATCACTGCCTGCAGGAGTAGGTGGTGCCTCGCAGCCATGCGGGTGCTGGGGTAGGACAGCCCTCCTTAAGGGTGGCCATGGGTGTGCCCCCCTCCCACAGGCTGTGCTCAGTATGACATGTCACAGCACTGCACCATCCACTTTGCTCCCACCTGCCCTGCCCCGTGTGTGTTGGACCCTCACAGCACTCACCTGATGTTTCCACCCCAGTGTCCGAAGTTGTCTGAGAGGCCTCCTGAACATCTGGCTCCTGGGTGCTCCTGGTGCTGTCTTCCCCCCCCTCCTCCTCCTCCTTTTGGAGCTCTTGGTCGTCTGCCTGGAGTTGCAGCCACTGCTGCCCAGGGGTCTGTAAGCCAGACTTCACAAGCCTCTCGGGAGGCCGGGGTTCCCCTGCCCCCAAGATCCGGTCCAGGTCCTAATAGTAGGCACAGTAGTGTGCCAGAGCGGGAGCTGCGCTCACGGGCCCTTATGTATCCCTGCTGCAGCTCCTTCACCTTGGCTCTGACCTGTGGTATGGTGTGGGGGTAGTGGCCTTTCCTTGCCAGGCCATCAGCCATTTTTGCGTAGATGTCAGCGTTCCTGCACCTGGACTGTGGTAGCTGAAGAGCCTCCTCCTCGGCTCATAGCTCCAAGAGGGCTTTTATCTTGGGCCCAGACCAGGAGGGTGTCTGGCGTTTGGTGCCTCTGGCTTCCTGGGGGGATGTGTCCCTGGAAGGGCCAGGGAGTGTTGGGGGGGGGCTTCTCCCTAGGACATGGCTCCTAGTTTCCTGACCAGACAGAGCTGCATGGTCTCAGGGTCCTGGCTGGAGCTGGCTTGCTGCCAGAATGCTAATCCTGGGTGCCTGTGCCTTTTAAAGATGGCTGCAGGCAGGAACAATAGAGTTGAAAGCTGTGGCAGGAGTGTCCACCAGAGCTTCTTCCTGGAGGCCTTTATTGTCGACATAAATTCTCCCCTGCGTCCACACTTACTTTTTGTCAACAGAACTCTGTCAACAAAGGCATTATTCCTCATAGAATGAGGTTTACCGCCATCGACAATACTGCTGCGTTCTGTTGACTTACTGTGGGCAGAACTTGGAAGTAGTGTAGATGCAGGTATAGTTTTGTCGACAAAACCCTGTAGTCTAGACACACCCTAAGGCTATGTCTACACTGGCACCCTTTTCCATAAAAGTAGGAATAAGGGATCTTCCAGAAAAGGGCTTATTTTCCGCAAGATCCCGTCTAGACTGGCGCTTTTCTCCGGCAAAACCCCGAGCTGGAAAAAAGCAGCAGCCATGTTCATGCAAATACCGCGGGGGAGATTTAAATCCCCCACGGCATTTGCAATTCCGAAGAGTCTCATTAGCATCCCTTTTACGGAAAAGGGTGCCAGTGTAGACACAGCCTAAGTGTAGACAAGCCCTAAATAATAATTGGTGTTACTGGGAAGATTCCCCTTATTTTCGGTGGGCTTTTGGATCATCTCTAAAGGCCAGCATCTGCATCCTATATTCACACCGAGTAGTACGTTATCCATGAATTGCCCCTCTGATTTTAATGGAACTTGTAACATAGTAAAGTATTATACAGTCTCAAGTTTGCAGGTTCTCATAATTGTCCCTGAGCTACTGAGCCATTTCCAACAAAATGGTCTTTTTTAAAAAAATGATCATATCATATGTTTCTTTCAGTCCCTTCCTTCCCCTCCCCAAAAACCCTATCTATCTATCGATCCGCGTATGTGTTTTTTAACCTTTCATTTACTGAAGCTGGATTCTCAGTAAATGAAAATATAGAAAAGCATTGTGATAGTGTTTTGGATATTTTGTTCAATAAAAATTAAGGGGAGGAGGGTGAAAATTTGAAAAGAAAACTGGGTCCATTTCAAACCCTACCACTTCTTAAATTTGGAAATTTCAGAATGTCATGAAACTAGATTTTCATTTTCTGGTCAGCTCTACTTTAACCCTTTCTAACAACCTCTTTATATCCTGGTTGCTTGTGATGCTCACACTTGGAACAGAACTTCACTAAGTCTCATACTATTATTTTCTATGACAAATGCTTAAACTGGGAAGACAAATGTGTTCACCATGAACCAGCCACCAAAAATGTACACGAGAACAAACCCATTTCTAAACTTTGTTTAAACTGAAGGCTGTTAGGTGAGACCGTGCTACTCTCATAAAAGTGGGGGAAGCCCCTTAAAATTAGGAAGCTACACTATGTGCAGATTATGAAACTGAAATGAATACATCTTTTGCCAGCTGGTTTCACACCCCCACTTGGCAATCCACACAGGTTTGGAGGAGAATTAAATCAATTTTTCAGTAGAACTAACTATTTTTGTTATTGTCATATAGATTCCATGAGCTATGCTTTGGGACTGTCAAGACCGGCAGACAGCTGCATGAGGGGTGGAAGGAGAGAGGGTGATGTTGAAGATGAAATCACCACTCCCACTGACATTGCGGGAAGAAATGCATAACAGTTCTTTAACCAGGCTTGATTTTGAAGATGTCTCATGGGAGGCCAGTCATGAACTTTCCACTGAACAAGGCATGTAAAAGTCATTTGACATGGGTATTGTTTCAAATGAGAATTTCATATGGCTTCCGGGCTTTAATTACTTTTAATTTACTTTTTTGCACTTGGGGCTGTGATTGCCTTGGTCAAAATGAGATAGATAAATAAAGAGAAATACCGTCTCTTTAAAAAATGGGCAAGAGAGAAGATTGGGGAGTGCAAAGGAACTGCCTAGACACTAGCCTGAAAATCAGCTGATAGGCGTGCGATAACAAGTGTTCATGATGGTAGAAGTTTCTTATCTCTGCGTGAGGGCAGTTATATTGGTATTACTTGTTCTTAAAAATCACCTGCCCTCTAAGACCATTAAGTGTTATTAGAGTGGAAATGGAGTTGTACTGTTGTATCAGCTTTTGCTCAAGATTTGCTGCTTTACTGCACAACTGATGACTTAGTGCTTAGCATTATCAGTTAAGGGCCCTCAAAGCACAATGCAGCAACTGATTTTCCAATATGCGCAGCAAATCCATGCTGTGTATTGTAGGTCAGCATCAGGGTAAGTTATGTACTAACTGCAGGACTAAATATCTTCTGGAAATTGGGCATTTTGTTTCCTGGCACTTCTTCATAGTAAGTTCTGGAATAGCAACTGTGGATATTGCTGTTTCTCTTTGGTATTTCCCAACCCCCAGTGGATTATGGGTAGAATTCATCCCTATGTAGAAGGCCAGAACCAGGTCTATGCACCATGTAAGTCCCATTTAAAACCTGTTTTGATTAGTTAATTAGGGTATAGCTTCTATACAGGGGTGATCATCTTTTCTTTTTGGTAATAATTGCAATAGACTTGGTCTGAATTTTTGGCTTAACCCCATTAATCAGGACCGGGTTGGGTCCAAGTTTCATTTGCTCTCACTAAAATTCTAGGTGGTTTTGGATAAGAAGATCCAATTGCACAATCAATGTCCAGGGCCATTTGGGTAAAAAGTTCTAATTATGAATCACAAGAGTGTGTAAGTTTGGTAGCCATGTTGTCCCCAGAATATTGGCGGGCCAATGTGAATGAGGTGGTATCTATTATTGGAACATCTTCTGAAGTGAGAGGGACAAGCTGAAGAACAGTTCTGTGCAGCTTGAAAATGTCCCTCTCTCACCAACAGAAGTTGTTCCAATAAAAGATATTACCTCAACTACCGTGATAGAAATGTAGCTGTGTTAGTCTGGTGTAAGACTCTAGTTATCTTACCCATTACAAAGATAGCTTCTCCAGTTATCACCTCTAATATCATTAGCTCACAGACATTTACCCCCTCCCCCGCATCCCCCTTCTGTTCTGAAATGTGATTTGTCCTTTTCATATGTGTTCTTTTTTTTAATTGTATCCTTGGGTATATATGGTTGTGACTATTTTCTTCCACAATTTGATCTGAGGAAGTGGGTCTGGCCCACGAAAGCTCATCATCTAATAAACCATCTTGTTAGTCTTTAAAGTGCTACATAGTCCTGTATTTTGCTTTACCTCAACTACCTTGTCTCTCATAAGCTATGTCTACACTGTAATGCAATAGGGACACCGGAGGTATCCCGAAATAGCTATTCTGCATCTTTTGAGCAGGGCTAGTCTACAACATTTTGGCACCTGAGACGGGGATCTCAAATGATGCCCCATGTCTCCTTGCTTGGGCCAAAACTTTGAAAGGTCTCAATTCTGCCTTCTTCCTGTTCTACTTCTCTCATGGCACTCCACCATCTCCGTGCATCTAGAGCAGAGAGAATACATATGCACCAGCAGCAGACACAATTTTCTACACTCTGGGTCCTAGCGGTGCCCCCCGCCCAGTCTGGCACCCGAGGCGGCTGCCTCAGTTCGCCTCATGGTAACGCCAGCCCTGCTTTTGAGTATGCCCGTTATTTTGAAATATAATTTCATTTCATTTATTTTGAAATATAATGGGCTCGCTATTCCAATGACCCCATAAACCTCATTCTGCAAGACATAAGGGACGTTTCCGAATAGTGGGTTATTTCTAAATAAGTGCTGTGTAGACAGTGCCAAATTTAGAAATAGGCCATTTCGAAATTGACTCAAAATAAGCTATGCAATTTGCATAGCTCAAATTATGTAGCTTATTTCCAGCTCTAGGTGCAGTGTAGATGCATCCTAATTGAGTTTTCAAATTATGCTTTAGCAGCTCCTGGTACTATTATCCAGAGAAAATTAGAGAATGTGTTCAGTAATGTTCATAAAGCCAAACTAGAGATTAGTTTCCATATGTTACAAAGCACCCAAAAGTGTTAGAGCCAGACATCTCTAATGGCTAACCAGCACCAGCTCTATAATACTCCCAACAGCCTAAGTAGCGGTGTAACCCTAGGGCTCAGAAGACCAGTCCTAGATGCATGTGCGCAACAGAAGCGAGGCAATTCAAATGCATCACCATGTTAAACACTGGTTTATTACAACCAAAATGCTGTGTGCATTTTGACTTTGTCCTGTGGAAATATCACCTCCGAAGACTGATAAGGAAGCAGAAAAATCACTGGGAAGAGAACAAGTAGCAGCTTGAAATCATCTTTGGGGAAAAAAAGAATGAGAGGGAGAGAAGGAGGCAGAAATATTCATAGAAGTCCTTTTCTAAGTTGTCTTTTTTAAGTCTGTCTTCAAGACTGCTGTGATTTATTTGTCAGAAAAGGTTCATAAACAGGCTGAATCTATATTTGTAAGCTTATAAGTTATTGAATACTATAGAGAAGAATGGAAATAAGTTGTACACAACTTTTGTTGCACCATGGGTTATAATGACTACTTTTCAGGACCCAGGAGTTAGTGAGGTGCACACTTAACCTGCAATCACATGACCATGCAGTTACATAGGAACTGAATCAGAGATGAATGTGCACAGTTGCTTTCATTGCGTATTTACAGAGTGTGCACAGAACATTACAAAACACATAGGAACACAAAATACATGCAGGCTACGTCTAGACTGGCACGATTTTCCGCAAATGCTTTTTTAAAAAGTTTTCCGTTAAAAGCATTTGCGGAAAAGAGCATCTAGATTGGCACGGACACTTTTCCGCAAAAGCACTTTTGTGAAAAAGCATCTGTGGCCAATCTAGACGCACTTTTCCACAAAAAATGGCCCCATTTCCATTTTCGCGATCAGGGCTTTTTTGCGCAAAACAAATCTGAGCTGTCTACACTGGCCGTTTTGTGCAAAAGTTTTTGTGAAAAAGGACTTTTGCCCGAACGGGAGCAGCATAGTATTTCCACAAGAAGCACTGATTTCTTACATGAGAGTGTCAGTGTTCTTGCGGAAATTCAAGCGGCCAGTGTAGACAGCTGGCAAGTTTTTCAGCAAACACAGTTGCTTTTGCGGAAAAACTTGCCAGTCTAGACACAGCCTTGGAGAGATGTAGAGTAAGACGGGTGCTGTTTCTCTGAAACCTGCTTCTTGATGAGGACACCTACCTTTGAGAGAGTCACAGGCATTAAAAAGTGCAGGCTTGAGTCTGTCAGGGGACTGCAGTGTATTGATTTGTTCAGAATCATAACAGAATAGTTCTTCTCTTCCAAAGGGGTGCCTACAACTGTGGCAAGATCTGTGGAGGGACCACATGCATTTGCATGACTGAAGAGCAGGAAACTTGTTTTCTTACTGTGTGGTCAAAAGCTATATCTTCTTTCCTTCAGCTTTCCCCTCTGTCTACCATAATGCCATTCCCCAGCACTATTTTAGGTTCTTCCCCTCCCTCCTCACACCCCTCATTAGCTGAGAAGGGTTTATATATGATCATGCCTTTTTGTGCACGTTCTGGTATTACCCACTAGAATCAGCATTTCAGGATACAGGGTAGGTGCTGATCCCTCGGTGAAAGATAGATTGGCTCGGGACAGCAACAATGGCTGTCACATTGCTGTAGTCTTGAATGACAGGGGTCTTGAATGATATTTTATGCAGGAAAGACCAGGACAATGAATCTCATGCCCCAAAAGATGGAATATTGGGATATTGGCACAACAGCCATATATCACTTTATTCCCAAAGAAAGCACCTCGAGCAAAGTCTGTAAGCCTCTATTCCTTTTGAGGCTCTGTAGAACCAGAGCATAAATGGCAAATAAAGACTGTAAGACTGATTTTCAAAGTGAACCAGCAATGGGCATTGACATTTAGTAAGATGACCAATTGCATCCCCAGTCAAAGACAATCCTGGGACAAAGGCCAGACTGCCAGCACAACAACTGGAGAAGTCTGCCAAAAAGGACATGGAGGGCATGGCTGGGAGAAATGTTCCCTTTGACTCCAAGGCACTATGATGCAGTGCATCAATTACTAGCTAAAGAGATGGAAGAACAGTGCAATGAGCTCAGAATAAAATGCTCTACAGGCGAGTTTAGTTTTTATACTTAAAATAGGCATTTATGTAATATAATTCAATGCCTGCAGAGGTGCAGGTAAATATCGTGGTGGAGACCTGCCAGAGACTAATCCTGGCAGACCAGGTCTGGCTCACCAGTTGCTATTTGACCACCTCTGTCCTAGATTTATACAATATCTAAAGACAATATACCTGAGATAAAGCAATGGATATTTATTTTTTAGTGCATGCCCTTTTAATTCTCTTTATTATCCAGTCTTTTTAGCATCTGAGAGTGTGTAATCAAGGGGCAGGCAGCAGGAATCAAACATAAATAAATAAAATCTGGTGGATACATAACTCTGATCTCATGGATATCACTAACAACTGGTTAAGTTACCCATTTATCCCTAGCATGATGAAAAGTAATAGAGAAGTAGCTGTGTTAGTCTGATCTTGGTAAAGCAAAAAAAGCAGTCATGTAGCACTTTAAAGATTATCAAGATAGGTGATGAGCTTTCAAGTGGACCTGCCCCATGAAAACTCATCATCTAATAAACTATCTTATTAGTCTTTAAAGTGCTATATGACTGCTTTTTTTGTTTTACCATTTATCCTGTGCAACCAAACCTCCTCTTGAGACCACCATCACTACTTGCGTCCTAACTTGAGACCACTTGCAAGTGTCTCTAGTACATTTCACAGCAACCTATAAGGAAGGAAATAAAGACTTACTGAAATCTCTATTGATTTAGGATGCCCAGCAGCAGAGCTATGACTGTCCGACACTCATTTTATTCAGTTCATAGAATGCTTGTGATGTTTGAAAAGTATGGCTGACTCCTAAGCATGGTCATATGTGTGATATCAACAACATCCATTGTGCTATACAGAACTTATCCAGAGACATCGTACTGCTTTGACAGACAGAATACACTGAAGCAGCCACAGGGCTGTTCTAATTTATCATGTCTAGAATTGTTCCCAAAGTGTCCATTCTTCCAGCAGGGACTGATGTCATGCATCACCAGTGGTGATTTTAGCGATCAGGGCCCTCAACTAAAGTGAGTAACTTGCATTCTTTCCTTGGGCACTCACATGGTTTCATAATATTTATGGATTCTTCAATACACCAAGGTATGTCAGTATCCTTTTCAAAGGGGTTGGGCTGTTAGGATTCAATAAATGAGCCACTATCTATTGGAAGGAAGGGCAAAGGCATAGCATTTGGTTTTGTTTGGTTGACTTTTTTAGATAAATAATAAGGTGTGGATGAAGCATGTTGTTCCTTACAACTTTGCTGGTTGAGCTCTGCTGTTCTATTCAATAACTGAAGTTAAATAGACAAAATGTCAGTGCAGGTTAGGCTAGAAAACCACAGAATTTTCTGCACTGAGATTGAAGTGTCATTAAAGGAGAGCAAACATGTAAATTTCAACAGCTCTGCTGAATACTCTCACAGGAGAGGAAATTAAAAAATGATCATTGCAAGCTTCAATAGAAGGTAAATACACTAATAATTACACAATAACGCATGGTACGTGATTTCTATATTAATGTCACCTGAATTCAGCATGAATTCACATTGCACCAATGAATATTCAGTGTGCGCTATGAAGGATATGTCTTTGTGTAAATATTGTATCACACAACCAGGTGTCATTGTTATCAGGAAGGCAGACTGCTCATACATCACCCCAATCTTTCCATAATCACTAAGAAAGGCGAGGGCAACTAGAACAACCATAACTCTGCTGCTGTCTACAGTAAGCAGCTTACCCAAGTGGCTTTATCTCCCATTACAATTCTGGGTCTTGGCATCAAAAATCCTGCTTCACAATTTGTTGAAAAATTAGTTGCAGAACAGGATCTTGGGCATTAAGGACTTTATCCCAAATCCACTGATCGTAATGGAAATCCCACTGATTTTCTCTGCCTTTGGATCAAGCCCCAAGAGCATGATTCTGATCTCAGTGATACTGGGCATAAATTGGGAGTAACTTCACTCAAGTCAATAGTGTTATACTAAAGCAAAGTGAGATCACAATGAGGCCCTAAAAATTCCATGCCAGACATTTTAAGCCAATGATCCCCTACAGTGCTGTGACTAAACAAACAGTTCTATGTTGAGATATACTTCAGTAACTCCTTAATTTTATACCGATTCTAAAAATAATTGTCTCTAGAAGCATGGCCATCTTCAGTATTACATTGTCATAATAGATACCGTTTCTGCAGTGCTAGATTGTTAATGCAGTGTTGCAACACCATAAGGCTTGCTGGACATAGCTATTCTTATCTTTGAACTTGTTCCCCCAAATTATTCAGTTGCTCCCTCATAGGAGGTTGCAATTCTCCACAGCAAAGTAAAGTGCTCCTTGCTCATCACCACTCAGGAACATTAAGGGCTTGTCTACATGTAGAAATTGAGCTGTTCCCGAATAATAATTGTGCTGACTACTCTGAAATAACTCCCTGCATTGGCAGTTCTATCCGGCTACGTCTACACTACATGCTTCTTGCGCTAGAAGCCTTTTGCTCAAAAGTATTTGCACAAAAATTTCTTGTGCAAGAGCATGTCCACCCCTCAAAGCACATTGCAAAAGTGATATGCATTTGTGCAAGAGGGCGTCCACGCTGCATGGATTCTCTTGCGCAAGAAAGCTCTGATGGCCATTCATAGAATGGCCATCAGAGCACCTGTGCTTTTTCCCATAGGGGTTTCTTGCGCAAGAAACCCCTCTGAAGCGTCCACACTGGCCTTCTTGTGCAATAGCTGTAGCACTAAAAGCAGTTATGCCTCAGAAAAGGAGGTTTACCTATGGCGGAAAAAGCCCTCTGTTCTGCCATTTAACTACCCATTTAATTGTGCAAGAGCTCATTTGAGGTGTGGACATTCCACAGGTTTTTTTCACAAAAACAGCTGGTTTTGCACAAAAACCTTGTAGTGTAGATGTAGCTTCCCAGAATAAATGTGACTTTCAATGGTGATTGTTACTCTGTGTCAGAAGTAACTGAATAATTTTATACAAAGATGGCAGAGGAAAGGTCAAAAGCAAACTGGCCTAAATTGTGTTAGTGGTATTCAGGTAAATCTCCCATTAACTATAATGGACTTTTGTGTTTGTTAAACTGAGAAAGGGCAGCAGGATCTGGAGCCATAGCTACTTAGTTAGGTTACTGATGCTTCTAAACTTATGCTCACATAGTACAATGGAGTAATGATATATCATTACTTAAGGACTCCTAAAGGAAAGGCACATGATATACAAATGGAAGGTGTAATCTGAAATGCCACAAAGCCTTTAGGAGGATTATCCCTGTTATCTCATACTGTATCAAAGAATTACATGTAATATAGACACATAAATGGCTTAGCTGCAGAGGAAGAGCCTTCGGGGGGGGGGGGGGGGGGGGAGACCAGCCAACAGGGAGTTGTACATTTCCATGCTGGGAAAATGTTCAAATTAGGGATGGACCTGATAAAAATCTAAATTTGGGTAAAGTTCAGAAGGAGGCACTCTTCTCCCCCTCATCCTCCTCTCCCCCAAAACTTTGCATCTAGCCTCGGAGGCTGATTCCACACTTCTACACACTTTATATTATTATTTACATGTGTGCAAAAGGAGTGCAGAATGCTACTGTTCCAGTTTGGTAGGATTTAGTTCCATCTACACAGCTCCTTTTTGCACAAGAAGGTTTTTGCACAAGAAGAAAGCAGTATAGACATAGCCTAAAAAGAGTAAGGTCAGCTAGGGAAAGCAAAGAGCTAGGGTTGGTTCATTTTCCAGAGGCTGTCATGATTAAAAAGGCAATTTTGGTAATCAGCCCCAAGTAATCCTGAAAAGAGCCTTTCACGCTTTTGAAGTGCCTCTAGGGGTGCACCTTGAAAGTTTTCTACCTCCATTTGGCAACTTATCCCTAAGGATACAGCTACACTGCAGTGTGATATATGATGCAGCTAGAGAAGACCTATGGCTAAAAATGCCAGTCTAGATGCAGTGGTGCAGCTTTCAATGTACAAGCCTTCTGGGATGCTCAGGTCCTCCTCTGTTGATCAAGCTGCTGCATCTACACTTCTATTTTAGCTGTGCTAGTGCTGGTAAAGCTAGTAAGGGCACACCTTCTTGTGCTGCAGTCCCCCCTCTACTTGCAGTGTAGCCATAGCCTGAGAAGCCTACCTAGCGTGTCTGCAACCATTGTTGCCTGTCAAGTCTAATAAATCATATTTTACTTAAAAGCTATATGTGCATGCACAGTGGCCATGAAGTGAGGTTGGTTATTAAAGTCTGGAACATAAATGCAAACTAATAAAATGCAGTTCTCCTCATCTAATAATTTGTATTTGTACACAGAAAAAATAAAGGATGTGAGTCTTTACCCTGACAGTGGCATTTTATTCTCTCTTGCAAGCTGGACACTTAGAAAAAACATCCTCCTCTTTGGGTTGTGATGGGGACTCATGGGCTACATCTAGATTGCAGGCTTCTTTTGGAAGAAGCTTTTCCGGAAGAGATCTTCCAGATAAACTTCTTTCGAAAGTGAGCACCCACAAAGCAAAAACTTATCAAAAAAGTGATGTGCTTTTTCAAAAGATAGCGTCCACATTGATTGGACGCTATCTCGCATTTAAGTTGTGGTTACTATGGATGGACTGGCCACCAGGGCACCTGTGCTTTTTCCTGGAGACCTCTTCTTTAAAAAAAAAACACCTCTTCCCCATCCACACATGCCTTGTTTTGAAAGAGCTCTTTTGGAAAAAGGCTTCTTCCTTGTAGAAAGAGGTTTACCACTGTCAGTAGAACCCCTGCATTCTTTTGGCTTTTTGTCGAAAAAACACAATTGCGGTGTGGACATAAGTGTAGTTTTTTTCTGGTAAAATGGCCATTTTCCTGGAAAAATTGCAGTGTAGACATACCCTGCTATTATTATTGATAGGCTGCTAAATAGTTGTGTTCCAAAGGGCAACTTGCATGACTAGAACTATTCTGGCATTCATATGCTTTACGTGAAACATCAGAAGTTTGAAGGCCACAATATATACAAAAATTTATTATGCATGTTCTGAAACTCATTGGGTGAAATCATGGCCCTGCTGAAGGATGGTAAAAGGCAAAATTCCTATAGACTTAAATGGGACCAGGCTTTCACCCATAGGCTTTAAGGAGGTTGGGAAGGGTGTTGTTATGACCTGCCAATTCCCCTAGAGCAAGCCAATAAAGTCTGAGAGATCAGATGGGTGTTAACCATTTATTGAAAACCACAATAGAAGCCAAATGAATGTTCCTAAGTTATGTACAGCAAGCAGTCTCACTCCCTGATGGGTGGTCCAGTGAGATACACTAGTTATGAACAGTCACCTCTCCACACCAAGAAGCGCTATTACCACAAGCCTGGTGTTATGTCTGCACCATGTAATGGTCCTATATACACCGTTGTAGACAGAGTCATACACAGCTCTGTTCTACTGAAGAAAAAGGAAGAACTCAGACATGCATTTGTGACATTATAGTCCATATTCCTTAGAAAACATGCTTATGATATGAATGACATAACTGATATATGTTTTATGCAAGGTGGCTCATGTAAGGTGTGACTGGAAAGGTTATGATTTACTGAATATGACTAGCCCATTCATATGCATGTATCTTTTTTTATTTGAAGTTAGGAATGTATCTGTTTTTCATATTTGCTACTTTGAGTCATTCCCACGGCTGACACTTCAGGGACTACAATGAAAAAGCCAGACAGAGCTGATGGCCCATCAACATGAACAATGGACTGTGAATAGGCTTGGCCTTTTTGTGGATGTTCCACACCGCTCCTGACTCGTGGTTGCTTGACTGCAGCAGGTGACCTGGTCACCTGATACTAACCTGCATCTTGGTGTGTTGAACTGTTTTATTTAGGGGATAGGGGAGTCAGACAAAGGGTTCCCACTTTATGGAAATTCTATACAAGGCAGGGGAGGAAAACAACGATTGTCTTCACCTCTGTCTCCCCACCCCAAAGATACACTTGAAAACACGTGCGGTATGTCTAGACTACATGCCTCTGCCGACCGAGGCATCAATTAGACATACCAACATAGTCAATGAAGCAGGGATTTAAATATCCCCTACTTCATTAGAATAAAAATGGCCACCACGTTGTGCCAGCTCAGCTGTTTGTCGGCACGAAGCGGCAATCAAGATGGGGATCGGTTGGCAAGGAAAGCCTTTGCCGACTGATCCTTTATGCCTCATGTAACAAGGTTTACAGGATCAGTTAGCAAAGGCTTTCCTTGCCAACCGATCCCTATCCTGACTGCCGCTTCATGCTGACAAACAGCTGAGCTGGCACAACCTGGTGGCCATTTTTATTCTAATGAAGCGGGGGATGTTTAAATCCCGCTTCATTGACTATGTCGGTATGTCTAAATTACATGTCTCGGTCGGCAGAGGCATGTAGTCTAAACATACCCCTGGAGACAAAAGGATTTGAACTGAAAGAGAGGAGGGTAGAACTGTTGGATCCAAGGTAAAAAGATATGTGGCCTGTGAAGGTCTTTATCTAAACAATATCTAGGGTGATGAATTGTTATTTGTAACCAGATTCTTTAGTGAATCTAGCTTAGATTGCGGGCTTTGTGTTATTTTCTTCGTAATCTGCTTTGTTGTGTTGGCTATCTCTTTGAACACCTCAAATGCTTCTTTTTATAGTTAAACTTATTTATGGTTTGCAATCTAACTCAATGTATGTAATTTCTAACTAGGTAGACTGAGAGGCTGTGCATGCCTTGCTTCACATTGAGGGAGGAGGTAAACTTCAGAATACTTTGAGTTTGTATCTCAACAGGGCATGTAAACCTGGATGCTGAGCAAGTCCCTTAAGCTGAAGCTTCCCAGATCTGATCTCAGTGTCTCTGTCTTCTGCATTTGGGGATGGCCCTGCCTGTATGCTTTGCTGGAGAAGGCTTTAGTGTCTGGCTCAGCCAGACAGGGTTAAAGGGGACCCTGGCTTGCAGAAAAAGTTGTATTTTCAGCATCTCAGGAGTTCCAACCCGTGACAGTATTACAACATAAAACAAAACAAATTATTAGATGACAATGAAATAAACATTAAAATAACAAGGGCAGAGGTGCCTCATGTCCCCTCCCCTTCTCTCCCCTGGATACAGGAGTGTTTAAAGGTATGGACTGCATGTGGTTTCTCCAGACCCCTAACAATGTGTGTGTTTACCTATTTTCAGGAGAAATAGATAAGCACACACAGTATTTTCAATTGTTTATGAATTCCTGACACTTTCACCCACCAGAGGCTGGGTTTTCTGGCCTCAGCCTCTATGTGAGAATGAATGGGGCTGGGATCTTGAACAAAATGGGTTGGCCATATGTGAGTGAGAAAAGAGTGTGAAACCCATGCTCTACATGTGTATATAGAAACCTTGTCTGAACAATGCAGAGGGGTGAATGTTGTGAGAGGAATTGCCCTCACTGGACAAGAGTGCCTTTGAGTATTACAGTGAACATTTGTTTTGCCTGGCACCTTTGAAAAATCACATTGTGCATGAGTTGTAGTTTTTCACAACCTGCCTCATTCAGGATCTGGTCAAAAGTCTTTTCAAGTCTTGTTATTGCCTTTAGTCATCTTTGGATCAGGACTTTGTTGCCCAGTAAATTGCACATTCAATGGGGAAACATTCGAGAAGGAATTCCAGATGTTTTTGTTTATTGATGGGATTTTTTCTGTAGCTCTAGCACTGTCTTACCAATGTTATACTCTCCATAGATATAAGTCTGATGGGATAGAGACCACAGTATAGCCCCTGTTACTGGATAAGCTGCAAAAAAGGCATGGACTAATGTTCCATTTACTGAAAGAATTCCCTGGATTCCCCCCAGCGATGAGTACAGAATTTAAATTAGGAGGAATGGCAGAGTTCCCAAATACTGGTATATCAGGTTGTGGGGTTTTCATTTTCATCAGTCAGGCCAGTTTTATATATAAAGTGTTGAATTGCAACAGAAATCCACAAATGATGATGACCTCAAATAATATGTGAATCTGGTATTTCTGGGGGAGGGGTTGTTCCTTACATTGTTATGGTTGAGTCATTTACAGTAGCTAAGTCATGTTGTTTCTTACCAAAGGCTGAGTAGGTTGCACAATATTCTAAGGTCATGTGTCTAGATGAAGTCAGAATGGTAAGTGACCAGTGAAGTTTCCGTTAAAAATCTGGAACAGATAAAGGCTGTGAATGTCTTTAATTGAGTTCCAAAAACCCAGAATGCTGTGGGAACCTGGCATTAAAATGCACAAGCTGAACTTTGTATGCAACTTTCCCCTATTTGGGAATTTGTTAAGAGGCTGAAAAGTACACTGAGATAGTGAAAGAATAGCTAATTGCTAGCTTGGTCTCCTCGATACTGTGTAGCATGTAAAAGGACCATGATCAAAAAATTGCAGGTGTTATTGTTAACAATGAGAATATAAATATGGTAATTGCTTTCAGGATATACTACACAGTATTTCATTTAAATGTATGTTATTTTTGTCCACGATTGGCTTTTGTTGGTGTTGTTCAGTGTTTTCTGTCTGACATGGCTAATGCATGCATTGCTGAAATAGAAACAAAATGGATTTTGGTGTTTGTCTCATCCTCCTTGATTAATTAATTATTATTATTATTCATTTATATTTTTATAACCCCAAAGTGGGCCAGGAACCTCTTAAGGAAAGGCATGATCTGTGTGCTGATAAGCATAAAAGCTAAAAGTTGTCTGTTTTTGTGGCTGCATCCCCTTATGATACCCTTTTTAGGGATGAAATCTGTGCTCGTGGGGGGGATGATGAGATCCCATGCTGTGAAATGTGTGTAATGAGATCTTTTATGAAAAGACCTGGCTGATGAAATGGCCTCAATGACACAACATGGAACTCTCCTGGCAAGACTAGAGAGAGCTTAATTAAGCTCAATGGTGAATTTTAAAGAGTGTATGTGTGCATGTGTGTGTGAAGCCTTATGACACGTATTAACTTATTGTTAATTATACTCTGACATTCCTGACATGCCTCAGGTAAACACTCTCGCAAGTAACATGCACAACTGGTAGCTCACAACAGACACACAAACAGCTGACCAGAGTTTGGCAGCTGAGCAAATATGGGCTTGGAGGTTGGCTTATTCATTATTTATTATTATGATTATTATCTGGGTGCATTTTGAATGACGGATATGATAACACCTACAACAATTTTTTTGATAATCTTGTCAGGTAAAAAACAACCAAAAGTGATGGAAGAACAGATTAAAATGGGGGCAAAAAGACTGATAACAGAAATGAACAATGGCACTTTGCACTTTGGTATACTACGTGTCTACCAAGATTCTTAAGGTGCTGATTAGGGATGTACAACTATAGCCTTTTGCTAGATGAGACTTAGAGGTTAAGTGACTTCCCCAAAAACAACACAGTGTGTCGATGGTGCAGCCAGTGTGAAAATCCAAAAGTCCGAACAACTTGTCTCAGCGCCAGCAATGGATGAGGATGGGAGAGGGTCACCTTGACTAATGGAGAGCTAATTAATATACTGATATACAATTGGGCACAATCCTTTTTAGCCAATTTTTTCTGATGAAACTCTATTGACTTCAATGGAGCAGTCACCCTAGGGCTCCGGGTTGCTGCCACTGCTACATCGGTGGCAGCAGAGACCGGAGCCTTGGACTCTTTAAATTGTCACTGGGTAACACCGAGTGCTGGGTGGGGGGGATATGGTACATAGGACTGGTTGCCCCTAATCCCACACCTTTTGCCTGAGTCCCCATCAATTCCGGGGGGGCCTACATCTGAGCCCCACCCCACTGACCAAGCGTCAGCGATAATGGTTGCCAGCCCTGCTGCTACTCTAACTACCAGGTAACACTGTGGTATCAAGACCCATCCCCAACTTTCTTCTTCTTGAAGAACACGTAACCTACATGTGATATACAACAGTTGATGAAGTAATGAATGAACATGGTGTGTTTCTACAAGTTCTGTGACACAGCTACTTTTACTGAATCATGCTGTGTTTGTTATTAGTATTGTAGTTGAATATTTCAAACAGAAGCCAATAATGTACCAGGTGCTTCCAAAAAGAGACAGAAGACATAATACCTGCTCTGAGGCACTTATTAGCTAAATTAGACATGAGATAAGGAGGAGGGACTAGGCTAGGTACAGACAGTTTTCTGCAAGGCTAGCTTATTGAAATAACCCTATGGTTCCCTGACTAATGGAGAGCTAATTAATATACTGATATACTATTGGGCACAATCCTTTTTAGCCAATTTTTTCTGATGAAACTCTATTGACTTCAATGGGGAGTATTCCTAGGGATGTTAAAAGTAGATAATTGGGCAAATGTGTAACCGCTGAAAATCTTAGTGGTCACATGGTTACCCGCACCTACAGTGTGGGGTGGCAACCGACTCTCTGGGAGCTGGTGCACTTCAGGAGCCGGCTTTTAAGCTGGCTCCTGATGTGCACAAGCTCCTGCCTGCAGTCCTGCTTTCAGGGAACTGTTTGCCACCCCCCTGCTGCTGTTCTGATCACCAGAATTATTGGTTATACCTTCTCATCGCTAATTACTCCAGGGATGAATTTGGCATGATAACCTGTAAATCTTTTCTCTCTTTAATTTCTTTGGTCTCACCGTAAAATGAAGAGTAAGAAACTTCTGGTCTTATTTTCAGAAGTTCAGAACAACCAAAACTCCTGTTGAGGTGAATGGGAACTGCAGGTACTCAGTACCTCAGAAAACCAAGCCCAGATTAAGTTGTACATGTTTTACTGTGAGGCTGGGTTCTGGAGCAGACAACCACAACTGTAGAGAGACTATATTTGGATGCTAAGCTTTTCAGGGTGGGAGGGACTTTCTTCTTACTATGTGTGTTTATAGTGGCCAGCACAGATCTCTGCAGGGACATCTGGATGCAAATGTAATAAAAATATTTGACAACAACAGTAATACATTCACCAGATCTGCATTCAAGAGGTCACAGATAATGTTTATTTACCCAGGACAATTTCAGTCAAAGGAAGCATGTAAAGGTCCTGGGGTTTTTTTTAAATCCAATGTTCAGTTGATTTTCCATGTCCATGGTTTCCTTCTGATCTGAACTGCAAGATATTTCATGTTCCCTGTATTATATTTGCTTTTTTACAGTCCATAAAAGCCTAATTTGGAGGCAGTCTAATATAAAAATGAATGCATCTTAGTCACACAGCCAGAGGCAGATTAAGATTTATCGGGGTCCTGGGCATAAAGAACATTTGGGCTCGGTTCTCAGGGCCCATCTTCTGCTCCTCTCCTGCTACCAGTCCTCTCCTCCTGACCTGGCCAGATGCTGAGCTGTGGTAAGAGTTGCAGAGGGAACCCTGGCTACTGTGAGGAGTCCCAGACCTTCCACTTGCCAGGGGCTCCAGGGCTCCCCATAGATGTCTGGGATCCCTGGGCAGCTCTTACCACAGTCTAAGGTGACCCTATGTCTCTTTTTGGCTGGGACAGCCCCCTTTTTAAGCCCTGTGCTAGACACCCAACTTTTTTAGCAAAACTGGGCTTTGTCCCTTTTGCTCTTGTCGATTGAGCAAATAGGATAAGTGGCTATTTCTGCCAAAAACAGGGTGGGGTGGGAATAAGTGACAGGGCTTGGGCCCACCCTGTGCAGGGAAAGAGGGGAACTCAGGCCAGCTCCATGCCAGGGGAGGAGAGAGAAGGGCATGAGCTGGCTCCAGACAAGGATGGAGGGAACAGATGAGGAGAGCAAGGCCAGGGGGAGGGAGCGAAGTGGGGAGAATTGAGCTTCAGTAAGTGACTGGGCCAGCTCTGTGCAGGAAAGAGGGTGGAGAGTATTCTCACCACGATAGCTAGCCTTGGGCTTCCTTCTAGACTGGCCAAGGTGTAAGATCTCAGCAGGAAGAGGAGGGCTGAGGGGTCCTGGTTGAGGGCGGAGAGGGGAAGAGCAGGGACAGAGTTCCAGCAATCCTGCCTAAGGCCCCCAAGTTGGCCAGGGAGTATTTGCCATTGCACACACCATAGCATGGAACAAGCAGATCATCCATTCACTTACTGAATGTGTTTCTAACAACATCCCACCTTGCCCTATAGACTTGACATTGTGAGCTATAAGGTGACATCTGTGAGGTGAACAAGACTAAAGTGTGAAACCACATAGAAGGTTGTTTATAAAGTCCCAGAATAAATACAGAAGAGGCTTGTTGAATGTTTTCCTTCCTGACTTCACTTTTATCATGACACCGCCTGCCCTGTGGCTCCGCATTCCATGGAAGACGAGCATCAGATAGATAATATCATTTTATCAATATATTTCTCCATTGCCCTCAACTCCTTGGCTTTTTATGAAAACCAGCTGTTTAACGAGTTGTGCTCTGGCTTTCTGCTCAAGGCTATTTCTTTGAGGGGAAAGATTACCACTTTTATCGCTGGTGCTTAAAAGAGATCTCTTTGATTAATCAGGCTTCTGTTTTCAAAAGGACAGCTCACAGGGTCCTTAAAGAATCTGTAAGGCACTGGGGAAGGAATAAAAAAGATTAGTTGGATTTAAAAAAACATACAGTCAGGGGAAACCCAACATAGAGTATTTTTGGTGTGAATTTCCCCCCAAAGATTGCTTCAGCCTTACAGTTCACTTCTGATGATAAGTACAATGATGCTAGGCAGTCTGCCAATGTCTGTTATTGTAGCACTGTGTGAACCAGTTCCCCGAGAGAGAAAGAGAGAGAAAGAGACTTTTCTTTTCTCTTCCTAGGTATCCCACACACCCCTCCGTCTGGTCCTTTTAGAACCTCTTGGACTCTTCTTCACTTCCAGGAACATTGCTCGGTGCTGGAATCTAGAAACATGGTCATATTTTGCTTTAGGACTGACCAAGGACATCATCCTCTACCTACTCCCGGTACCTTTTCATGTGGCACCTTAATTTTAAGAGATAAATTGTGATAAATTTGTTCAAATTGAGTAGTACTGTATGCCTCAAATGACCCTACTTGTGGAATCAGGTGCTACTCTGTCTGAGCACAGGGTTCGCAACTAGGCCCTGAGTGTACATCAAAATAGCATAATCACAAGTGACTGAAACATCTTCCATTAATTTCTCCATATTCTACTGGGAGTTTCTCCTGAGAACATTTGAAAATGCAAATCAGTGAACATAATCACTTTAATCCCCCTTCACTTTGATACATTGCCTTGAACCCTGAAACTATAGGAATCTGACACACTGGGAGTTTTCACACAAAGTATGCTGGCTCCCAAATGTGATAAGAAGCCAATAAAAATGAGCTGGGTGGTAAAACAGCCAGAGTGGAAGAATTTGTAGCTAAATAGATACCATCTGTCCCTCAATGTGAACATGTTCCCATTCTTCCCCGGACTGACCGCTATGAACTGATGTTATTGTGGTTCAGGCCATGTGTGTCCTGGCTGGAGTTCCCAGGACCCAGAACGATCATTTATGTTGCATGGACTTTCTGAGAAAAAAAAATTAGTGGTTGAGATTTTTTTTTTTTTTTGGCGAACTAAGATCTGTAATTAAAACAACATTTTATCCTAATAAAAAAAATGCTGGGCCTCAGCTCAGTTTAACCATCACAATAGACAGCCTTAAATGTTTCAGCATGGCAGTAGGAGAAAAGAAGACCTCTGGAATGACAAAAACTAATATATGAATAATGAAGAGCACTTTCGTGTCAATAATTGATAGGGGAAATATTCTCCCAGTGTCATGGTCAGGTAGCACAGACCACTTTTGTTTTGTTTTAACTACAGTGTATCTACTTTGTCTGGAAAATAACAGAGCTAAACACTGGGACAGGGCAGATATTACAGTAGAAATACAAGAGTACTACATAGCAATATCGCAAAGCAAATAACTGAAGGAGAGCAGCAATTAAAGGAAGCTGGTTGGTGTAAGAATGACCGAGCAAACTTTGGCTGACATAGGGAAGGGAGCATGTAGCACTGGAAGACAATGCACAATTTACTATTTAGGGCCAAATCCTGTGCAGATTATCCAGTAGGGCCAAATCACCATAGAAATACCACGAATCTCCCACACAGAATTGAACAAGCTGTCAGCGGAGATTTCTATGCAGGAGCCTGTAAAGCATAAGCGTAGTTCAGTGTCTCTTTAAATAGCTTATGGGTGCAATTAGCAGGCTCATGAACTATTTAAAGGGATACTACGGTAGTCCTTTACAAAGGGCCCACTCTACAATTACCCTGAACAGAATGGAAGAGAGCTCAATGGTGAGTAGGTGTATAGAGCTCATGGTTAATCCCACAGAGTTGGAAACCCTTGTATAGAATGACCAGCATGTCTCCTCACCCTGCCCCCCCGCTTCTTTCTGGTAGCATCCCCGTTGCACAAGCTGCTTCATGCAGGGGCTGTGGGTTAGTGTCCATTTGCTCTGACTTCCAGATAAGCAATTTAGGTCTAGATTGGGAATTGGCCTATAACCTGCAAAAAGGTGTAAGAACTCTTCTTGCATCCCTACCTGGAATATCTCTACCTTTGGGCCAGGAAAGCTAGAGTAAAGGGACTATTTGCTTGGCAGCTAACCCAGTGAAAAGCATGTCGTAGTATATTGTTGATATGGGTTAGCAGCTAATTACTAATGCCCCCATTTTTCCCCATGGAGGAAGAATGTGGAAGAAATTGGACTTTTGAGTCACCCTGTCTCCCAGAATTACTCCTAGGAAGGGCTTACTTACACAGAATCACTTGCTCAAAGTCAAAATCCAGCTCTTATAGAAGGGGAAATAACATCCCAGGCATGTTGTGACTGAGTGGTATCACTCTGCAAAAGTGCGGTTCAGCTTGTGACCTTCATGTTGCATTACACACATTGGCTATGTCTACACTGGCATGATTTTCCGAAAATGCTTTTAATGGAAAAGTTTTCCGTTAAAAGCATTTTTGGAAAAGCACGTCTAGATTGGCAGGATGCTTTTCCGCGAAAGTTCTTTTTGCAGAAAAGCGTCCATGGCCAATCTAGACGCGGTTTTCCGCAAAATAGCCCTGATCCCCATTTTCGCGATGGGGGCTTTTTTGCAGAAAACACTACTGTGCTGTCTACACTGGCCCTTTTGCGGAAAAGTCTTTTGGAAAAAGACTTTTGCCCGAACAGGAGCAGCATAGTATTTCTGGAAAATCACTGACGATCTTACATGACTAATGCTGCCCAGACCCAGCTAGCTAGGAAGAACATGGGTTCCACACAAGGTTCCAATTACAATGGACTGGTGCCCATCCACAAGGGAACCCACCCAGGTCTGTAACACATGTAAAAGCTCATTAGGTCATAAATGTCCCTCTTGCTCTGACATCATAACTGCTTAAGTAGCTTTCCACAGTGGACTTGTCATGTGGCCAGAGCGAAAGAACAAGAATGATTGTATAGCCCAGTGCTGAGGGCACTTACCTCAAAGGTGGGAGACCCTGGCTCCAATCCCCCTGTTCCAGTGACTCCATTGTTTATTGAGACTGAAACAGATTCAAATGCAGCTACTGAGGGAGCCCCATGTCAGACTACCCTGTAGCTCAGGGGAAGAACCGCACTCCTGAGAGGTAGAAGAAACCTGCTCGTGTCCTCACTTCCCCTCAAGCAGAGTGCGGAACTGAATGAGGATGCACCCTCAGTCCAGACCCTTTCACCTGCCTGGTGATTCTGTCTCTTTTCTGCATGGTTTTATGCATCCTCGTATGCCTCATTCCCCATTGCCACCCCCAAACACACAACCAAACCCTGACCTTGCTTTAAATTATGATAAGAGGAAGCTGCATACCACATTTGGTGGTTCTAGCTCTTACAATTTAGGAGAAGTTCTTGAACAATGGATGGACAGACAGACTCTTTGGGTGTGTCTAGACTACAGAGTTTTGTCGACAAAAGTGGACTTTTGTCGACAAAACTATACCTGCGTCCACACTACCACTGAGTTCTGTCGACATAACGTCGACAGAACTCAGCAGTTTTGTCGACACTGGTAAACCTCATTTTACGAGGAATAACACCTTCTGTCGACAGAGTTTCTGTCGACAGAAGGTGTTATTGAATGGAAACTGTCCTTTGCGTCCAGACTACCATGTCGACAAAAGCAGCTTGCTTTGTCGACAGAACTCAATGTAGTCTGGACGCGCTTTGTCGACAGAAGTTTTGTCGACAGTATCTGTCGACAAAACTTCTGTCGACAGAAGCCTGTAGTCTAGACGTACCCTTTGACAGATAAACTTTCTCAAATATATAGTAGATTAGCCCATACACAGGCACTAGTAGGTTGTGCATTCCAGGGAAGATACACAGGATACTGTTTTTTCTAGACTGATATTTACCAAGCCAACTTTTGACTGAAGTTCGGCAACATAACTTAGCTCTCTTGTTATAAAAACAAAACAAAAAAAGGGTCTCTTTCATCACTAGAAAGTTGGTCCGATGACAGCTATTACCTGACCCACTTTGTCCCTCTAACAGAAAGCCCTAAAAGTCAGAGCCTGCTGAGATGTCATCCATTTAGCTGTTCATCTAAGAAACTCTTAAAATATCTCCAACTATAAAGAGACTGAACAGCTGGCTAAGAGGTAAAACCAGTTCTATTATGTGACATTTTCAGGTCTAGAAGATCATCCCCTGATAAGCACATTTTCTTACACTTGGCATTTCTAGAAGGGTACAATAAAACTTCCCTTTGGTGTTTGAGTTCATCCTTTATAAGCTGTTAGGAAGCCTGATCCTAGGACTTGGTCCCTTTTCATTGCATATGGTATGTATAGCTCCTTAAAAACTAATCTCATGCCTTAGCCAGGAAGATAAATACTTAGAAAACATCTGCTATTTAAGCCTTAGATTGACCTATGAATCTTAATGACTAATGTGATCCCTGAAATAGAAATCATCTACAGATTACAAAATTATTTGCTGATGATTTTCATTCCTGGTAATTTTGGAATTTAATCCCTATCTCCCCCTCCCCTCCTCTCCCACAAAAACAAACAAAAAAAAAACAAAACCCGCTGCTGAGAGGAAGGCATAGCAACTTTAATAACACAAGAGAATGATGGACCAGACAGGGGTTGACAAGCATAGAATAATGACAGAGTAGAGGACAGATAACTAACTGTTTGGTGGATTTCCACTTGAGAAACTTCACATGGTGGGAATGTTACATGCCCATTTATTTCCACCTCAACTGTGGAGGTAATGAGTTTGATTAACCTATTTAACCTTGTGCTGGGAATCCAGCTTTCTTCTTCAATGTGATTTAATGGGCAGCATCCTAGAGAGGCGATGTTATTGTTAAGAGACTTCTTCCTCTCCTTCTATCCCAAAGACTGCTGCAGTAGCGATTAGGAAAGAATGTTCAAATAATGCATGTATTATGTCTCACCTTCAGCTGAAGGAAGATGAACATAAGCTTCTTGGTTCTGACTGGGATAGTGGGTAAAACGGCAAATATCCTGTGATAAAATAAGAAACTTGGTTCCAAAGGTGATTCATTGATTGCTAGCTCAATGAAAGCTGAGCTGGCATTTGACACTGCTTCTGTTGCTGAGAGAGGTAAGTTTCTACACTCACACAGAGCACTCCTTCAGGTCAGTAATCTCAGTGCAGCTTCTTATGGACATTCTTAAAGTGCTACATTGTCCTGCATTTTGCTTCAACTACCCCAGACTAACACGGCTACATTTCTATCACTATTCTTATGGACAGGCATCTGTGTCACAAAAACCCCTGGCACCTAATTGGCCATAGCCCTTTTAGACAATACCAGCTGGGAAGCCAAGGGTAAAAAGGAGACTTGGAGACTTTAAGGCCAGAAGAGACCATACTGATCATCCAGTCTGACATCTTGCACATTGCAGGCCACAGAGCCTCACCCACTCAGTCTTACAATTAGCCTCTTATGTCTGTGTTACTGAAGTCCTCAAATCATGGTGTAAAGGCTTCAAGTTACAGAGAATCCACCATTTACACTAGTTTAAACCTTCAGGAGACCAATGCCCCATGCTGAAGAGGAAGGAGAAAACCCTCAGGGTCTCTGCCAATTTGACCTGGGGGAAAATTCCTTTCTGACCCTAAATATGGCCATCAATTAGATCCTGAACATGTGAGCAACACCCACCAGGCAGATACCTGGGAATGAATTCTCTGTAGTAACTCAGAGCCCTCTCTATCCAGTGTGCTGTTTGTCCATTGGGGATTTTTGTTACTAGCAGTCACTGGTGGGCCATAATAACATCCGCTCCATACATTTATCAAGCTCAGTCTTGAAGTCAGTTAACTTTTTTGCCTCCAGTTGTCCCCATAGAAGGCTATTCCAGAACTTGGCTCCTCTGATAGTTACATACCTTCATCTAATGTTGAGCCAAAATTTATTGATGTCCAGTTTACAGTCCTTTTGCTCTTGTGGTCACACTGGCACTAGACTTAAACTAACTCTTCACCCTCCCTGCTATTTATACATCTGATATAGGTGCAGGAAGCAATCATATAGAATTCACCTGCAGTATGATATTAAAACATGTAGAGTAGATTGTGAAGTGATCAGTAATCAAAAAAGGATGAATAGATGTGATTGGCATCTGAACCAGTGCTGTGTATTTTCAATTTCAGGTATAAGAAAGCCATTATTGACCAATTAAAAGTTCTCCCTCTTAATCCAAAATGATATGTTTCCCGGCCAAACTGACCACTGTGTCAGCCTCAGTTTGTTCGGATGGGTCACCTGCAGTGACTGGACTGATTCACTTGCACACACGCTGACAAAGTCCCTGTTTGTGTTGGCTCCTTACTCTTTCTATTTGTCTTGTCATCCACACATACTCTGAAGGCATTTCCATGATTGCCCATGTAGCTGCTCCTCAGAAATGTAACTGACTGGAAAAGAACAAAACCAACAACAGCAGGGTAATTGTTTTGATAAACTCTACTTATGGGAAAGCACAAAAATATGAAGTGGTAGTTAAAAACTAACTCAAAATAAAAATAGGACACACACTTCCACAGGGAATGCTGTGGCCAGAACCCATGCCATGACTCAAAATGGATGAATCCATTCAAATAAGAAGCAACTAAAAGCATCCTCCAAATTCAGACTTCATTAGTTTTTCTTGGAGATTTGAAATTTCCTTAACTAGTTAGGACTGATTTATGATGAGACTACCCTTTAGGTTTCAATAAGAAGCTGCAGTGCCAAAATGTTTTGAGAACAGCTATTCTTGTGATGTTTCTTATTAAACCAGTTTTTGAAAAATATCTCTTATGGAAGCCAAGTCTCATCCTAGTGTTAGTGTTGTTAGGATGAAAAAAAGGAAAAAAGGGGGTTAAACTGGGGTGAATTTCTGTGTGCTATACCCAGTTCTGCTGAAGTTTGCAAATGATGGAAGCTGTATGAAGCTCTCCTGAAGCTGGTGGAGATACATCAATTAACATCAGTGGAGAATCTGGACCGATAAAAGAGAATGTTCAGCCCTTGTGGATTTCAACCTCAGACTTCCTTAGGAACTTCCTTCAAATTAAGCTGCAGTTCTCTCGAGGAGTAGGTTCACAAGGGGACTCTTATGATATCAGAGGACCACAAATGGAATACCCAGAAATGAAATTCCTGGTTAAAAACTACAATCACTACTGGGACAAACAGAAAGCAACATGTTTTCATTGGACAATTGTGGCTGCAGTTTGTAGCCTAAAAGGCTCATATGCCACACAGGCTTAGCACAGCAGTCTCGTTCTAGGAAATGTGATTCACCTTCTCTCATCTCTCTTGAGCTTTGGTGCAGAGAAGTACATATCTCTAAAATCTGCACACAAGAATGGCATTGTAATGTGACTGGCACAAAAATCCAAGCATGGCCCACACCAAAACTTAACTTGAATCTATTTTAAAACATAACTGTCCTCTTGGATAGCATGAGATTTCTACTGTCTTTCTGATAATGCAGTTTTTTCTTTTCTCTTGATTTGGCAATTTATGTTATCCACGGACCTATAAACAGAATACTTTTGGGCAGGTTAGAAGAACATAAAAATATCTTTCTTCCCCCCATTTCTAGTGCAGTCATTAGTGTATTATCAGGCAGTGTGATATACTGTATTGCAAGGAAATATTACAGCTAGAACAAATATTTAACGCCTACCCACCAAAACTGTTTGGGCCTCATCAAACATGCATAAAAGTCAACAAGGATAGCATCTATTTGAACTTTGTAGTCATTTGAACTTTGGGAAATACATGCTCCCTAGTCATAAATGTTGTGACTTTTGGTTGTTTGAGTTCTTAAAGTTATCTGTAAAGACATTAAAAATGAACTCCCACAACCCAGTATAAATACTTTGTACTCAACAGGTTTTCATTTATACTGTAAGAGGGTTTGTTTTTTAATTGAATGTTCTTCCAACAGCTCATTGGCATTGAACATATAACATGCATGTGTAAGCAGAATGGAAATTTTCATTTCACATATAATCTTTTCATGTTCAAATTGCCCAGGGCATAAGAAGGTAGAGTGGAATTTCACTCCTGAGGTTTAGATGTAAACAGAATATGATGTGTGAGGATGGGCTTAGAATTAGGCAAGGCTCCTTTTTCCCAGTGTGGAATCCTGATAATGTAATGATGGAACAGTGCATGCAATGTGTTGTACTGATGTTTACTCTGAACGAAGAGAGTGTTCCTTATACATTTTGCCTACCCAGCCTCAGTCCAGGGTTAGAGTATCAGGTTTCTGCATAAGCCTCCTTCTTGCCCTCACTGCCCAGAGTCTCTACTCTACTGGCTGGACTGAAATAGTGGTCACACCCTCGGCGCACCACTTTTGCAACAGACCCACACAACAGGTGAATCAGCAGATGGGGCAAAGGACAAAGTTAAATGTAGATCTCACTTCTGAGCTCTTCTCAGTGCAAACTTAACACTATTTTAATGGCCTTTAAAATGAAATTATGTATGGTTGTACAGATATATGAATGTGAAAATTATTAATATTAACCAGCATGTGAGATGGCCACCAATGAAGAAAAATGCAGGGCATTAAATATATACCATATACATGAATACATTGCATTAACTAAACCCAAACATGTTTTAAGGCTTTTGTCTTTAGGAATGAGAATGAGCAGGACAAATCCAATAAAACATATATATATCCCTGGGGAAACTTTCTGAAGTTAGTGGAGTTACAGCAGGGATGAATTTGGCTGATTCTTCTGCAAGCAACTACGTGAAACTCATATTGAGGATTTCTTTTAAAAATAGTGAGAGATTTCCACAGTTGCAAAGAGTTTGCCAAGCCAAACACAACTTACTAAAAGGAGTTTCCTTATCTGTTTAAATAATAATAAAAATAATATGTTACATAAAAATAGTGGGTAATTGGAGTGGAAGGATGCCAGATGGGAATTGCCCATCTCATGTCTCTAAAATACCTGGGAAGGAGCAATAAGGAATATCTTTGTTGTATTCTTAAGTGGCCTCGGGCAGTCAGCTAGCAGATGATTTCTTCAAGCTCCTATTCTTTCCCTTGGCAAGTGGATTTTTCTAGCTAAATCTAATTTCCCAGCATTTATCCTCAGGGGACCTGTTCCCATCTTCCTACATTTCTGGTTTTATAGGTAAAGAGTTCAACATGATTGGCAGAGTTTGTAAATAGCAGCAGGCATTCTGTCTGTGCTGCCTCTCAAGAAGTGTTGCTTGGAAGAGAGTGGAATATTCTGTCAGTCTTCCAGCAGGACCAGCAGCACTTTCTTACCGACACTTCAGGTGGTAATGAGTGGGAAAATGGGGTGCAGACTGGCAGTTGTAAATGTAAAGAGATGTGGAAGAGAGGAAAAGACAGGCTCTGGGCTCAGGCAGAGAAGAGTAAAGTTAAACTGTAATCAAGAAAAATAAACAAAGCGCTACAGAACAAAAATTAAAGGATTGGGGTGCATGCTAAGTCAAAGTGTCTCTTCCAGAGTCAGAAGCGTCTGTGTACTGAATAAAATCATCCTATGCAACACTGTAAACAAATTAGCTCTGTTCAAGAGAAACATCTCACTTTTTCTGAAGATTAGAAGAATGAGAAAAGATGGTAAGGAGCTAAATTCCTTGTTTCTCCACAGACTTCTCGTGCAACATGGGTAAGTCACTTCAGCCTATATTCGTCAAGGTATTTTGGCATTGCTAAACTTGGCCCTACAAGCCTAAATGACTTAGACAGCCAAGTCCCATTTTCAAAAGTGAATCGGGAACTTAGGTTCCAATAAAATCAATGGGTCTTAAATAAATATCTTTGATGATCTGGGCCATTGGAGGCTGTCTAATTGAAAATCAAAGAGACTGGGGTTGGTTAAGGATCCAAACTGCAGCTCATAGTAAAGACCTGATTTTGTACTCTCTCAACTAATGAAACAATGCAGTACTAGTGGTAAACCAATTTTTAAAAAAAATCCTTTCTACAAACAGATTTGCTGGATGCTGTTGGACTTGAACCTACAGTGCATAAGTGACAAGGAGTCCTGTGGCACCTTATAGAATAACAGATGTATTGGAGCATAAGCTTTCGTGGGCAAAGACCCACTTCCTCAGATGCATCTGATGGGTCGCTTTTGCAGATCCAGACTAACACGGCTACCCCTCTTATACAGTGCATAAGGAAATATAAGGAAGTTTATTAGATGTACATCAGGGAACATTAATCGGAAGATCTCCTAGAATTATGGGAAGCAGAAAAATATTCTATTGTCAGAGGCTCAGATTAATAATAAACACTAATGTTAATATTAATAAAACTATATATGTAAATGATTCAGATTAGGAAACACAATGAAAGGATGATAACATGTTGGTGACTCTTTAGCACAGTTCTGAGCCCAACTCAATACCCCCTACAAATGTCACCATTGGGGCTAACAGAACAATTCTGTGTTACTGTGTATATAGTGTACCGCACAGTTTGATTTTACAGTGCTGCCTCTGGTAGCAGCCAACCAGCAGGAGAGCAATAAGAAATTCCTCACAGTGGATGGAGGATGAAGAACAAACAACAGATTGAAATCATTTCATCCACAGCAATTTTCATGGTTAGTCATAAAATAAATCCTTGAGAATGAATAGCTAATGCAGTTCCAGTCAATTCCATCTGATACCTTGGATATAGGTTATCTAACATGCTGAGAAATTTGCATGCTGCAATAGGTGTATCATTGAGGGAGGTGTAATGATATCACAGGCATGATTGCAGTTCTATGATATGGTAAAAGAAGCAGTGTTGGAGCAATATGCAGTCGCTTTGTTAGTAAAGCTAACTGTAAGTAATAGGACAAAATTATTAAAATACACATCGTAGAGAGAAAAGGACGTAGGTTAGGATTTTCAAAGTTGCTTAGGGATGTTGACACCTAATTGCCACTAATTTCTAATTGGAATTGGGCATCCAAACTTTTTATAAAACAGGATTTTCAAAAAGTCCGAGGTCAGATTTTCAAAGCCCCCAAAGTAACTACATTAATCTTCAAAGGGATTTATGCTTCTAATTCACTTAGGCACTTTGGGAAAATTCCATCGTAAGTTAGTAAAGCAATATTATGCCATAATGCCAATGACATTAATTTAAGTATGTAAGAGAAAAAATAAATACAAGATTTGACATGCATATGCATGACTTTAAGATTAATTACATCATATTTTATTGCACTATAGCACTAGTATATGACCGTGTAATTAAATGATATCAAAACACAAAGACGGGGGGTAGTGAAGGTTGTACATTCAACATTAAGTTTCACATATGTTGAATTTTGAGTTCTCAGCTATGCAATGGCAGTGCTCTTATACAGAATGATCTAATGCCCACTGGCATCAATGGGAAATCTTTCACCTATTTCAATGGAGTTTGGCTATGGAGCCATCATGTAATGATTATTTCCATTAAGTACACAAGTACACACAATCCTGCTCCTATGGCAAAGCTCCTATTGATTTAAGGGGGGAGATGAATCAATCTTTAGCTTGCGTTGTCTTTTCCAGTGATAACAAGTCCATCAACTATTACAAACAAACTACAGAACAACTTGTACACCCATGAGAACACCCATGAGTCAGGCAAAACACCCATTACTCAGCTGGACATTTTACTGAAGGACTGCTGGATTAGGCACTAAATTTAGCTTACATGAATACACATGTAGGTACTCATCATACAAGCTAGGAAATAAAGTCTAACTGTCATCAACTCTTTGCAGAATCAGGCCTTCCATTATGTGCTGATGTAAGGGACTGACAGGACCTGCAAACCCTTACACTCCGAAATCGTTCCACTGAGGATAATGGCACTGGGTGGCTATGTCTACACTGCCGTTCTTCAGCAGAGTGTCCACACTGCCCACGTGCTCTTGCGCAAGAAGATTTACAATAATGTGTGGTAAGAGAGGGCTTCTTGCGCAAGAAGCTATGCTCTTTTCTAACAGGTATAAGCTCTCTTGCACAAGAGCTCTGTGCAAGAGGGCAGTGTGGACACATGGCAGGGGTTTCTTGCGGAAAAGAGCGTCCACACAACCATGGATGCTCCTCTGCAAAAGCACATCTCTTGCACAAAAGAACATGGCAGTGTGGACATGTTCTTGTGCAAGGGTTCTTGTGCAAAAACTCTTGCGCAAGATGTTCTTGCACAAGAACCCACCAGTGTAGACATAGCCTATGAGTGCTACCTCGTTGACAGAGAACTGAACTAGGACTCAGAAGATTTGGGATCTATTCTTGGCATTATGGGCAACTTGAGCAAGTCACTTCAGCTCCTTGTGCCTCAGTTTCCTCCTCTGTACAGTGAGAGTAATGATACTGCATTCATTTCTAATAGGCTTTGAGAGCTATTTGTAAGAAAAAAAACACTAGATAAAATATGGGAACAATTATTACACAGGGAGTAAAGAGAACTCAAAGTCATAACAAATTGTAGGACTAGGTCCTTTCTTTCCTATGGCGTACCATCCAGTGGCAGTAGAAAAGACTAAAAGCTGCAGCCCTGTGTGAACCTCATTTTTTTCCAGTATTTTTTAAATTTCATAGTACATCACTGATTTCAGAGGAGAGAAACATAATTTTGGCAGTAAATCCATTGTGATTTGCTAAAATAGCAGCAAGGCAAATCTGGCTTTACAAATATCTCAGGCTTTGTTAATTATTGACAGCTTTTGTTTTTAATTTAATTTGAAACAACACAGAGAAAATGGGCAAGCCTGCCCTCCCTTCAGCTCCCTGCTGGAGAACCCACCCTCGGTAAATGGGAGTGAGCCATCTCTGCAACGAGACTTCAACAGTGGTTGCTGCTGCTGCCATGCCTGCTCTCTCGGTTATGCGCCCTAGATAGATGCAAGGAGACAGCTGCTGGGGACCGGCAAGGCTGCACCTGGCACAATTCTAAGGGGCTCAAAATTGGCAATCCCGCTTCTCGGCCTGCTGGACACCTGCTTAGTCCCTGGTGCAAGATACAGCAACCCAACTTTATGGGAGACCTGAATCTGAACCAAAATCTACGTCAGCAGCAGCTGGATGGTTGCAGAGGGTCTTTGAAAATGCCGGTTAAGTGCATAGCCCTCAACAGAACCCTCCTGGAACACTTGGCAGACCAGTGTGAACTCCCTGCCATGTTAAAAACTGACACACTTTTATTCACACCCTTGGCTTTCTGTCCCTCAGCCAGTTCCTAATCCTTGACAGAACTTCACCTCTTCCCCATACCTACGTGTTTCCTTAAAGTGTGCTCCTAGCCTGTTCCACAAGAAACGAATGTATTACCTAGAAATGGTGCAAACAGAAACGGGACTACATCCAGCATCAGCACCAGTTCTGGATTTTCCTGGTGCTGGAAGATCTGTTTCTATAACATCTTTCTATTTTTTTGCACTCTCAGCCATTACAAAGAGATCTTAGCCAACAGAAGTTTGCCATCTTTAGCAAAAACCATAACAGAAGGGAGTGTGTACCTGGCCAGAGTTGGTATATAAAAAGTTGGCCTTGTGTAAAACACCACCACCTCCTAGGAGAGCCCCAAATTTTTCACAGCCCCCACCACATAGGCATGGGCATGCCCTCCTTTGATGTAGAATAGTGATAGAAATGTAGCCGTGTTAGTCTGGGGTAGTTGAAGCAAAATGCAGGACAATGTAGCACTTTAAAGACTAACAAGATGGTTTATTAGATGATGAGCTTTCGTGGGCCAGACCCACTTCCTCAGATCAAATAGTGGAAGAAAGTAGTCACAACCATATATACCAAAGGATACAATTTAAAAAAATGAACAAATATGAAAAGGACAAATCACATTGCAGAACAGAAGGAGGATGCGGGGGGGTGGGAAGGGGGAGGAAGGAAGGTAAGTGTCTGTGAATTGCTGATATTAAAGGTAGGGAGAGTGGGATGTTTGTGAGTTAATGGTATTACAGGTGATAATTGGGGAAACTGTCTTGATAATGGGTGAGAAAGTTCAAAGACTTGTTAAGTCCCTGGTGGTAAGTGTCGAATTTTAACATGAATGACAGTTCAGAGGATTCCCTTTCAAGTGCAGATGTAAAAGGTCTTTGTAGCAGAATGCAGGTGGCTAAGTCATTTAGAGAGTGTCCTTTCTGGTTAAAGTGGCAAGAAACTGTTTTCTCTTTGTGATCTTGTCTAATATCTGTTTTGTGGGCATTAATCCTTTGGCGAAGTGTCTGAGATGTTTGTCCAATGTACATAGCAGACGGACACTTTCGGCACATGATAGCGTAGATTATATTTCTGGATGCGCAGGAATATGTGTTCTTGATCTTATAACTCACTTGGTTAGGTCCAATAATGGTATCAGCAGAATGAATATGTGGACAAAGCTGGCAACGGGGTTTGTTGCAAGGGAAGGTACCAGGGTTGGTATTATCCCACTCTCTAAATGACTTAGCCACCTGCATTCTGCTACAAAGACCTTTTACATCTGCACTTGAAAGGGAATCCTCTGAACTGTCATTCATGTTAAAATTCGACACTTACCACCAGGGACTTAACAAGTCTTTGAACTTTCTCACCCATTATCAAGACAGTTTCCCCAATTATCACCTGTAATACCATTAACTCACAAACATCCCACTCTCCCTACCTTTAATATCAGCAATTCACAGACACTTACCTTCCTTCCTCCCCCTTCCCACCCCCCCGCATCCTCCTTCTGTTCTGCAATGTGATTTGTCCTTTTCATATTTGTTCATTTTTTTAAATTGTATCCTTTGGTATATATGGTTGTGACTACTTTCTTCCACTATTTGATCTGAGGAAGTGGGTCTGGCCCACGAAAGCTCATCATCTAATAAACCATCTTGTTAGTCTTTAAAGTGCTACATTGTCCTGCATTTTGCTCCTTTGATGTAAAGTGACATGTCTGGTTCAGAGTGATATGACGCAATGCACATTTTAAACACATTCAGACTTTGGCTCAAAATGTATGGCTGGATCCTGCACCCCACCTGATTAATCTATGCACAACCAAGTGTTCCCACAACAGGACTGTTTGTCTGAACAAGGACAAATCCCTCAGGTGAGGGTTGCAGGAACAGGGTCTATATTTTTACAGTGTAAGTTACTTTCCCCCATCATGTTCTAATAGACAGTTTGATTTTGAATCCTCTACATTAGCTTCTCTGTATATCAAACACTGAATCTATTCTACATTCAGCTGTGTGTATGTTATCCCAAAAAAGAATATGGCAGAATCAGAGGGGTACAGAGAAAAATGGCAAGATGGTTAAAGGGATGGAGAAACTCTTATAGGCTATGTCAACACTACCAAGTTATTTCGAAATAAGGTATTTCAAAATAGTAACTCCCGAAATAACTATTTTGAGATAAGCTTATTCCTCTTCACAAACAGGAGTTACAGGCAGTCCCTGACTTACGCGGATCCGACTTACGTCGAATCCGCACTTACGAACGGGGATTTTCACGCCCCGGAGCTCACGGGCGGCGGGTCGCCACCCGTGTCCTCCGGGGCGAGAAAAGCTTCTCCTGGTCTCCCTGGTCTGCTGGGGAGGGAGGGTCCAGCAAAGCCGCTGGACCCCCCCCAGCAGACCAGAGACACCCGAGCAAAGCCGCCGCCTGGCCGGCTTTGCTCCTGTCCCCCTGGTCTGCTGGGGGGGTCCAGCAAAGCTGCTGGACCACCCCAGCAGACCAGGGACACCCGAGCAAAGCTGCCGCCTGGGCGGCTTTGCTCCCAGGCAAACGAGATGGGAGCAAACTGGTCTGCAGGGAGATGGGGAGCAAAGCCTTGGAGCACGCCCGCAGCGGGACAGCCCAGGCGTGCTTGGGCTGTCCCGCTGCAGGCGTGCTCCACGGCTTTGCTCTCAGTCTCCCAGGTCAGCAGACCAGGGAGACGGAGCAAAGCCGTGGAGGACTTGGGCGGTCCCACCACCCCCGTCTTCCTGGTCTGCTGGGGGGGGGGTGCAGCTAGTGCCCCCCCCCAGCAGACCAGGCTTTTCTTGCCTACCCCTGGGGTAGAGCAGCTGGGGGCTGCCAGGTTGGTCCCACAGTGCCGCTCCAGACCAACCCGGCAGGACCCCAGCTGCTCTGCCCCAGGCATCCTGATTCAGCCGCTGCTGGTCAGTTTCAGCAGCGGCTGAATCAGGACGCCTGGGGCAGAGCAGCTGGGGTGCTGCTGGGTTGCTCCAGTAGTGCTGAGGAGCCGCGCTACTGGAGCAACCCAGCAGCACCCCAGCTGCTCTGCCCCAGGCGTCCCCAAGTCAGCCGCTGCTGAAACTGACCAGCGGCTGACTACAGGAAGCCCGAGGCAGAGTTGCTCTGCCCCGGGCTTCCTGGAATCAGCCGCTGATCAGTTTCAGCAGCAGCTGACTTGGGGATGCCTGGGTTTCTTAAGTTGAGTCTGTATGTAAGTCAGAACTGGCATCCAGATTCAGCCGCGCTTGAAACTGACCAGTTTTAGCAGTGGCTGACGCCAGTTCCGACTTACATACAGATTCAACTTAAGAACAAACCTACAGTCCCTATCTTGTACGTAACCCAGGGACTGCCTGTATTTCAAAATAGCAGGCGTAATAGTGTGGAAACTCACCTTCCTATTTCAAAATTTGGGGTGCATCTACACAGCACCTGTAACTTGAAATAAAACATACAATTTGCGCTATGTGCAAATTTGCATATCTTATTTCGATTCTATTTTGTAATAGCTCATTCTGATATTTGGCACATCTACACAACGCCAAATTTCAAAATAAAGCACTATTTCAAGATATCCCTTAATCCTCGTAGAACCAGGGTTATAGGGATGCCAAAATACTGCATCTGTTATTTCAAAAAATAATATGGGAATTATCCTGAAAGAGCCACACTGTGTAGACGCACCGAGTATAGGCATGACCATATAGGATATGTCTACACTACAGAGAAATATTGAAGCTGCCAGTGTCAATCTTCCAGTGTTTGAATTAGCAGGTCTAGTTAAGATAGCTAATTTGAATTGAGAAGGGTGCTCTGGTAGATGTCGATAGTCCTGCTTCCACGAGGAGTAAGGGAAGTCAAAGAGGGTATGTCTACACTACAAAGTTAGTTCGAACTAACAGACGTTAGTTCGAACTAACTTTCCTAGGCGCTACACTAGCGCTCCGTTAGTTCGAATTTAATTCGAACTAACGGAGCGCTTAGTTCGAACTAGGTAATCCTCATTCCACGAGGATTAAGCCTAGTTCGAACTAGCTAGTCCGAATTAAGGGGTGTGTAGCCCCTTAATTCGAACTAGTGGGAGGCTGTCCTCCCCAGGTTTTCCTGGTGGCCACTCTGGCCAACACCAGAGAAACTCATCTGCGCCCCGGACCCCTTAAAGGGGCACGGGCTGGCTATGGTGCCCGTGCCAGGTGCAAGCCTGCCAGCACCCAGCCAGCAGACCCTGCACCTGGCACGGATCGAGCCACCCACCCGATGCCTCCCAGCCCTCCCCCTCTTCCTGGGACCAGGTTGGCGGCTCCCGGGAGCTTGCCCAGGACCGCAAGAGGCGGGCACCTGCCTGGGCTAGTGCGGACATCGTGGACCTCGTCCCCGATCTCCGCACTAGGCACAGGAAAGTGGCCGGCTAGGGCAGGAGAGCTGCCAGCCTGGCCACCCAGGAGCAGGTATGCGTGAAAATCAGGGTGGTCCAGTGAGACCCCCGACCCTGAGCCCTGAGCTTAGAATAGCCGTACTGGGTCAGACCAAAGGTCCATCTAGCCCAGTAGCCTGTCTGCCGACAGCGGCCAACACTAGGGACCCTGGCGGGGATGGACCGAAACAGTGACCAAGCCATTTGTCTCGTGCCATCCATCTCCAGCCTTCCACAAACGTTGGGCAGGGACACCACTCCTACCCCCTGGCTAATAACACGCCATGGACCCAACCTCCATGACTTGATCTCACTTCCCTTTAAACTCTGTTCCAGTTCTAGCCTTCACAGCGTCCTGCAGCAAGGAGTTCCACAGGTTGACTCTTTGCTTTGTGAAGAACAACTTTCTGTTACTACTTTGAAGCCTGCTACCCATTCCTTTCCTTTGGTGTCCTCTAGTCCTTCTTTATGGGAACTAATGAAGAACTTTTCTGTATGCACCCTCTCCACCCAACTCCTGCTTTTAGAGACCTCTATCCTGTCCCCCCCTCCATCTCCTCTTTTCTAAGCTGAAAAGTCCCAGTCTCTTTAGCCTCTCTTCATATGGGACCTGTTCCCAACCCCTGATCATTTTAGTTGCCCTCCCCTCTCCCAGCCTCTCTCTTCCCCTCTCCCACCTACTTTTCCCAGTCTCCCCCAGTTTTGTTCAATAAAGACAGATTCCATTTTGGAAGACACGTTATCTTTATTTTGTACATCAAGAAGAGGGGCTAGGGAAGGGTAAGTGAAACGAGGTGAGGGAGGAATGGGGCACGAGCCCCCAATGGGGAGGACTGGGCTGGCTCTGCGGGTTTCTGGGGGTGGAAGCTCTCCTGCAGCCCCCCAATTGCCCCCTCTCCCCAGATGGCAGCCTGCGGCAAGTGCAGCCGGTCTGATGGCCGAGTGCTGTGATGTGCCCAGTGTGGGTAGTCCGGGCACTCTAAGCCAGGACTGCTTTGCAAGCGGGGCACCCCTGAGAACGGTCTGTCCGGGGTGGGGGTTGGGACCCTTTAAGCACAGCCCTCGGCTAGCCTGAGGCAGCATCTCCACGCTCTAAGTCCTCCTCTGATGCCCTGCCGGCACTACTTCCGGCCATCCTTAACCCCGGTTCAGGGTCCACTTACTGTGGACATGCTAGTTCGAATTAGCAAAACGCTAATTCGAACTAGTTTTTTAGTCTGGATCCGTTAGTTCGAATTAGCTTAGTTCGAATTAACTAATTCGAACTAAGTTAGTTCAAATTAACGTTGTAGTGTAGACGTACCCAGGGAGAGTGACTTCCTGCTGTGTTAACACCACCAAAAGCCAAGTTAAGGTGCTTTGACTTCAGCTACATAATGAATGTAGCAGAAGTTGTATTTCTTAATTTGACTTTGTCCTATAGTGTAGATGTACTCATAGAGATTGAAGAGATGGACTGCCTAACTGAGATGAGAGATGAGTGAGTGGGCCCATGAAGAAAACAGACAAAGCAATAAATGGTTTGTAGAGTGGATAGATCAGGAACCTCTATTCACCCTGTCTTATCATAATAAAAGAACAAGGGGACATTATAGGAAATGAAAAGGGATAAATTCAAAATGTATAAAAGAAAATATTTTTTCATGCAACACACAATTAGCATGTGGAACTCATTGCCACAAGATATCACTGATACCAATAATCTCTCTCTATAAAAAAACCTTTCCTGCAGGATGACAGAGTGATGTAATCATGTCACTCTTCATCCTGCAGCCCCTCCTCATCCTGCAGCCCCTCCCTCCACAGTCAGCTGCCCAGCTTCCTCCTTCTCTCTGTCCCCTCCCCTGTACAATGGCAGGGTGGAAGCCACATGGTGGGAGCCATACGACCCTCTTCCCTCATGCGGATGGTGGAGCCATGAGGCCTCCCCCCTTATGGGGGGGCTGGAGCTGCATGCCCTCTCCCCTCACAAGGGTGGAGACAGAGCTGGGAGCCCTCTCCCCTCACACGGGGGGCCAGAGACATGCACCATTACCCTCGCAGCAGGGAGGGCCAGAGCGATGATGCCTCCCCCTCATGCGAGGAGGCTGGGAGCCGGAGCCATGAGGCCTCTCCCCCTCGCAAGGGGGGGCTGGAGCCACAAGGTCTCTCCCCTCACAGTGCAGAGCCGCACACTCTCTCTCTCTTGTGGGAGAGGGTCACTTTTCCCAGAGCAAGTCACCCATAACTGCTTACTGCAGGGTTCCTTGCACCTCATCTGAAGCTGACAACTGTTAGGGTATGTCTACACTACGGGATAAGGTCAAATTAATATATGCAGCTTCAGCTACATTAATTGCGTAGCTGAAGTCGAAGTATGTTATCTTGACTTTCGGTGTGTCCACATTGCGGGAAGTAGAAGGGAGAACAATCCCCCTTCAACTTCCCTTACTCCTCATGGAAGCAGGACTGCCAGCATCAACCGGAGCATCCCTCTCAGTTCGAATTAGTGTGTCTTCACGAGACCCACTAATTCGAACCCTGGAAGATCAACAGCAGCAGCTTCAATCTTTTCTGTAGTGTAGACATACCCTGAGTGACAACATGCTGATCAGGATGACTGGTCAGCCCAGTTTTGGCAGTTCCTGTGTTCCTAATGATTCCATGTCAACTTATTTATTGACCTGCATTTCTTGTTCTGGATAAATGCCACATGTCCGTGTGTGTGTTCATTACTAAATCTCAATAGGAGGTGTGTGTGTGTGTGTTTATGTATGCATAACACATAGATGTAATTACACATCAGTCCTTCAGAGTCACTTTTCCCAGCGCAGCAAACTGCCTTGTATTTGAAATTAATTATTGCAGAAATAAGGCTATAGAACTTTTCCTGGGTATTTGTTTTCAGTCGTGAATGCAAAAGAGAAAAAAAAAAAGACCATGAGTTGGATTAAATCTATACTCATAAATGGAAATTCATCATTTCAGAAAGAGCTTTGCTTTATGAATCCAGGAGTAACACTGAAAACTCCCATATAGACCATGGTGTTACACAGCAAACAATATAGAAGTGGCATTTATGAAAGATGAGTTGCTTTGTCAGAATGTCATTTTTATTTTCTAATTTTAATGGATAATATCAATATTTATTTTTATGCATTTAAATTTTCATACTTGACTAAATTATGGATTTTAAGCATTTTTTCAACTTTTTACCAATTTACATTTTCACAGGCGTGACAAATTATGGTGAGGCTTTCAGACAATGGGAGGATCAGACAATTATTTAATGACCATACACTATGAGATTCAAAAGCCAAAACTGTACAGCCATTAAAATCATGACATTATCAGCATCACATGTCAAAATGTACAAAGTAAATATCCTTAAAAGCAAACTCAAATAAGTTTTCAAGCAGCATTTTTCTTACTTTGTCTAACTGTAAATTTCAGTGCTTGTCACTGAATTTCTCCCCACCCCCATTAGTTTGTGTGTGTGTGAAGGGGAAATCAATGGTCAGCGACATTTACCAATAATAATTTATTTCTTCCAAGCCTAATGAGGAGCTGTGGTAAGAAGGCTTGTCATCCTGATTTTCTAAGCTGTCTTTGACGTGAACAAAATCACTGGAGCTATGGAAATGCAAGTACATTCAAAAATCAGGTGCCTAGTAGTGGTTAAAGCAAAGAACTTGGAATCAGGGAATCCGACTACTAACCATGGCTCTGCCACATCTTTGCTGTTTGACCTTAGGCAAATCACTTGCAGGGGACTATTCCAGAAGAGTGATTTGGGGTGCCTTGCTAGCATTGCCTTCTCTCCCTACGTCCTTCGCTACTACTTGTTTGCTTGCGCTGTATCTGTCTGCCTATGTCTCCCTCTCACAAACATCCAGGACTTGTATGTTTGGAAGTCTTTTAAATTAGTTTGGAATGTGGCTCCCATATGTGCATGTGGTGCACAGCACAAGCAATGAGTAGCTGGTGCCAAAGTGACTTAACTTGCACCTCCCGGCTTAGTTGTGCAGCTGGCTGAATAGTGCATAGGGACTTCTAAGTGCTTCTGAAAACGCCAAATGAATGCCCAGATGCTAAATCGCACTCTACCACTGCCTTCTTGCCGTGCTCGGCACTGGGCACCCCTCTCTTACCCTCCTGCTATGTTCAAAACTGACCTTTAAGTTCTGCTGTTACTGTCTCTTTCTCTTAGTTATTTGCTCTCAAATCTTGGAGAGACCTTTACCTCTACTGCTGCTTTCTTAATAGAAAAATCTGAGATTTGGCCATCCAAGAGGAATGGAGAGAGTTGTAAAGCTAGTGAGCCATCTCACAGCAGCGACACCCTCCCTTTTTGACCAAGGAAGTATTAGCTTAAGTGTCTCCACTGGTCTGAGATTAGTACTTCAGAAACCCCTCCTGAAAAGACATTACCACTTTTTGTTAATGGGATATCTTTACTGCAAAGGGACAGAATCTGTCCTAATTTACATCCTGCACTGCTCTGTTGCCTTCAGTCCGGTTGTCAAGGCAGAATCAATGCAGAATTTGCCTCAGGAAAATGTAAAAGGGAAAAAAATGGCCAGTTAAAAGGATCCCGAATGATTCAAATTGAGGAGCCAATTGTGGAACATCTCATATATATGAGAAATCCTTACTCGTGCACGTCAAAAGGACCTCTCCTGGTAACAAATATTAGTTTTATGAATAAGGCTGGTGCTGACTTGGATCCTGTAATACAGGGGTGGGCAATAATTTTTGTAGGGGGGCCACTTCATGAATTTTGGTACATGGTCATGGACTGGCTCCACCCCTGGAAGGAGAGGGGCCTATGTGCAAAGGGTGGGGTGGGACCTAGCCTCCCCCAGAGTAGTGTGGGCCAGAGGGTTGGAATTAAAAACACAGCAAAGGGCTCCCAGTTCCTGGCTCTGCTGCTACCATGTTATCTAGCAGTCACCTGGGATTGCTGTGCCTATTTAAAAGGCTCACAGCTCCGGCCCCTGCTGGAGTAGTGCTGCGACCATGAGCCATTTAAATAGGATCCTGAGCCACCTCCAGGAAATTCAGTGGCATGGGCAGCAGGATATAAATAGAAAGTGCTTAGACGCTGTCCACGGGCCAAATCAAAATGTTAGGCAGGACGGATCCGGCCCCCAGGCTGCATTTTGCCCAGTCCTACTATAATATGTAGGATCTGCTTGCCTATTCCCCCCTCCTCCCCATTGTAACACTGTACACATGGAAAGAAAGATACACACTGATCTCTGGCCCCTTGGAGAGAGCTCTCCTCAGCCCGCTGTCTGACAGTTCTACATTCTGCTGCTGCTGTGCCACTGGGCCAACTACACAGAGGCCTCTCCGCTCCAAAGGCTAACCTCATAGCACTGCACGTGCATTATATTGCCATTCTTTCTTGTGGCAGGTCATTTCCTTGACCTAGACACAATGGAACTGTATTTAAAGAACCAAGTGATAAAAAGCGATCACGGGGATATAAAGCGGGAGGGAGGAGGAATTAAAGGGTGAACAACACAAAGGAGTTAAAAGAAAAAGGAAGATTTGAATAGTGTCAACTATTTGAATTGCATTTGTTTGATAAGCATTTTTTAAAAGGTAATGTGAAGACGCGTTTTTCATACAGGTGTTGTTCATTCATTTTTCCAATTAGAAAAATCCCCTTTATATTTTTAGCAGTATTTAGAGGAGAGTGAGAAGAAAAGGATGCAGAATGCTTTTGGCTAAAGTAGGTTCTCCAAACTGGCTTTTGTTGCACCAGTGTGAATTACTTAATAATTCATATTTCAGAATACATTAATGCAAACGATAATTTTAGCCTGCTGTTGAATTTTTAAATATGCAATGCTAGCAATTTATGTTTCTCTTCATTTTCCCAGGTAAGACTTTTTAGACATTTTTAACTCATGCTTGCTTTCACTCACCATATACCTTTCCAGTTATCCTAATTTTGAGGTAATAAAAATTTAGAATCATTGCAAATAATACAGGAAGTTCTGTATTTCTGGACAAATAACCCAGGACCAATATTAGCTATCTATTTTTAAATGTGGAGATTTGGGGTAGTACTGCACTAACAGGAATAATATAAAACATAAATGTAGCTAGTTTGCATCTAAATATCATGATGCTGTGGATGAAAAAGTCTGGTTCTTTATCTGTTTTATTTGGTAGATGAGATAGTTCTAGGATTTTTTTCCTGAAAGATTTTAACAAACTTACATTTCCTCCCCTTCCAGGCAGTACAGCTAGGAGGCTGCAAATTGCAGATTATCTAGGATGTACTTTCCTTCTTCATGTTTTTGAGTAGAAATGGTCAAATAGCAGGAAGGAATGAGGCAGGAGCCACTGAACAGAAGACCTCTGAGCTATCCTGTTTTCCCAAATTAAAATAACAATCTCTGCAGAGAATATTCCTTCCAGGCCCCCCTGAGGTACGCATAGGACAGAATTCATTCCTGTCTGCACAGAACATATCACACATTGGGAAAGTGCTTGGCATTGGAAGGAGAGAGCATGCCGTGCTCCTTACTGCTTGTCCAAAAACAGTATGCATACTGGGTACTTGTTGCTAACAACTGAATATGCCTCTGAGGTGGCATAGGTGAAGGGATGGCTCACTGGGGCTCAGCTACTCCTTGCCCCCAGCCAGTTGACAACAGTCCTTGGAATTACAGATTGCCTCCCGGCAAATTAGCTTGGTTCTTCCAATGCTCAAGGGGTTGTGTGTCTGAACCCCTACACATGAGGAGAGGATCCTCATTCCTCCATACCAACCCCCTACTCCCACCCCAAGCAAGACACATCAAAATTATGCTCTCATTTCTTTTTATGAATTCAAAACAATATTGACCACTGACCAATTCGAAATATGTTCCATAGAATATTCCTGGCCTCTGGTTTCTGCTCTCCCATGGTTGCTGAAACATGGCAAAATGGTGGCATTTCCTAGATTTGGGTTAGACAAACAGCTAGATATTGCCTCGCTACCATTTGGACCTGGAAAACAGCTCCCAGATGAAAAATCTTTGCAGTATTTAATAAAATATTCAGACATCCATTTAAAAATAAGGCAGCTACTAAAAAGGAAATGGTAATGAGAAGAAAATAGATTTCAAGGAACCAAAACAATTTGTTATAAATTAATATTACAACCTGGGGATATAAATATGTCTGGTTATTGGAACACACATTTCTCTCTCTTAAACCAGTGCTAGAAGCATAAAACTTCCCGTGACATGCTGTATTGGTCAATGGATCTCTATAAGAAGGTGCTTTGCATCTCAGAGGTAGCATAAGAGCCATTAGATGTGGGTGTTGCTATGGTAACTGCTCTTTTTTTTAATTGAATAGCATAGTAAGTAGTCTTGTAAAACCCACCAACCCGTAACTAGCTGGTGCCCTGAGGCAGCTTTAACTGAAGCACCTTTTCTTTGTCTTCTCCTCCTTACCCTCCCCCCAAGGTACTCAGGTACCTAAGCATAAGCTACCTACTTCCAAGAGTAATACACTCTGCCATGAAAATCTGCCCTACTATCTGTCCTAAAGATCTGACACAACAGGAATGCAGGTAAGAGATTTGGTCTGTTTTTCCTGGCCCGGCTATATATATGGCATGGATCAGGGTTACAAAAGGTAGGGACTGGAATGCATTGACTTCCGTGGTTATTGCTCCATCTTCACTTTTTTCTTTTCTTTTTGAAAATCAAATGCAAACTCAGCCAAAAACAGCAACCCTAAAATAATTAATAAATTATGCAAATAGAAGCTTCTAGAAAAAAGAGACTAGGGACATTTGAGCAATTTCCTCCATGAGAGGACTATCCTCTTTCTTACGGGAGACACATCAATAATTACATTCTCTATAAACCTTAATTGCTTTCTGATCACACAGCTCTTTCTTATTTTTAGAACAGCAGCAGCCTCTTTGGCTATTGAGGGGGATCCTGTTTTGCGGTTCCTCATGCTTTCCCTCACCAGTGACAGCGTGGGCATATGTTATTTTTGTCAACACAAGGGCACTGTCAACAGGATGCCGGACGGCCTCAAGAAACAGAAAGCCAGAGTCCTCCTTGTAAAGTTGGGTCATTTTATATTTGAGCTAAGAAACTGAGCTCCTACACACTGACCACTGTAAACAGTGGGAAGTTTGAAGCAGGAAGGAAGAGACTGATTCAAAAAACTACAAAGGGGAAGAGGATGTGAAATTCATTGCAATATAGGGCTTGAATTATACACTTTCTGTTGGTCTTTTATATTGGGTGAATTTCATCCCTATCCATGAGTATATAAAAAACACCTTATTGCTTATTGATGGAGTTGTCTTATGAAAATCAAGTCGGTGGGAGGACAACAGAGGAAAGCTTCCATTTCTACCACAATTGCAATGACAATGACATTCTTATCCAAAGATACATGTCCCATGTCCAACCACACATAAGGACATAATAACTTATTGTGAAAATTTCTCTCTTCATCTAGGCTAAGCATTCCCAGTATGTGTCTTTGTCTCCCACTAATGGTCAAACCACATTTAGTAGTTATGAGTTTGCTACTGCCCCTGTACTAAGGGACCTGTACTAGTTACCTGAATACTTCTGAAAACCTGGGCTCAGGTGCTACAGTCTAGTAACTGAGGCTTTGCACTCAGAATTTAAGATCCTGTAGCTGACACAGCCAGGGGTGTAATTTTAAAAGCATAAAGAGGAAAATTTCCATTTGTAGATATTTTCCATTGACATTATTTCAACATTTAATTTATAAAATAGCCATTGAACATCTATTTTTGAATGCTCTAAAATGACAACAATAGCAAGAAGTTAGCCTTTTTTAATCAAAACACTATCTATAAACACATCCCACTTTAAGACTAAATGAATCGTGAGGAGAAACTTTACTTTAAATATAGTATTAAATATTTAGGGCCAAATTTTCACCTAGCCTTAAGTTGCCTTCTTCTTTTGTATGCCTATTGTGGTGCCCACAGCTCACAAAAGTGGACACACTCACTTGGGGCTGAATATTATCTGTTACTATTTACATATTTGCATCAAATGCTTTGCTTGTCAAACTCAGCAATGTGTGTGATCTTTTGGTATAGGCAGGACAGTGTGTGTGTGTGTGTGTGTGTGTGTGTGTGTGTGTGTGTGTGTGTGTGTGTGAGAGAGTGAGAGAGAGCAAGCACGAAAATATAACAACAGTTAAGTATCTTGTTTTAATATCTTACTTACATAATATAATAGGGTGCATTTACACAGCAACCTAAACTCAAAATAAAATATGCAATCTGAAAATAATGGGCGGCTTGTGTAGACCCAGGGTAGCCATTTTGGGATACTTGCAGTATCCCAAAATAACCGTGCAATGTAGACATACATGTAGATATACCCCAAGAAACTCCTAAGTTAAGCATGTTATTTCTGTACCTAAAAATGAATATTCTTAACTAAATAAAATGTAAAATGCTCCATAATCTTTGCTTGTTTTTGAAATTGAATGTATAAAATACAGAACTACATTGTATTATAATGTGAACTACCTTCTTAATGTTGTGCCTTTACTAGGTAGCAATAAACATAGAATATAATCTGCAGGGACAGCATCCTGCATCCTCTGTCTCGGGCTATATAATAATTTTCTAGGCTTTTTCTGGAAAAAGCCTTCTGATAAAACATGAGAAAAGTGTAACGTTCTGTTTAATTTGAGTTTCAAGTAGCTCATAGACACTATGGCTGTGTCTATACTGGCGCAATCTCGCGCAAAAGCGGCCGCTCTTGCACAATAACTTGCTGCCTGTCTACACTGGCCACGTGTTCTTGCGCAAGTAAACTGACATTCTAATTTATAAAATCAGGGCTTCTTGTGTGAGAACTCTGACTCTCCCATTCAGGAAGAAGACCTTTTGTGCAAGAGCTCTTCCAGAAGAGGCCCGTGTAGACAGGCAACATGAATTTCTTGTGCAAGAAAGCCCGATGGTTAAAACGGACATCAGAGCTTTCTTGCGCAAGAGGATGACTACATTGGCATGGATGCTCTTGCGCAAAATCACATGCCAGCGTAGACGCTCTCTTCTGGAAGAGTTTTTGCAGAAGAACTCTTTTGCAAAAGGGTTTTTGCATCAGAACGCGCCAGTGTAGACGTAGCCTATGTGTATTTAGCACGCAAAGGCCTGTAGTACGTTTTCAGTGTTGGTGAACATGTTGCATGCAGCTATTGTTACAAGAGTGCTCTGTGGCTCTGACTGCTCTTTATGTTAGCTTTTAACATCTATAATTTGGATTTCTGTGTATTATGCTCTGAAATATAAGAGGCCACGTCATGATATAAATGATGCAACACTAACACTGAGGATCTGGCCTAAGAAGTCTGACTCGCTAATAGCAGGTGGCAGTTCAAGGAAAAATATTGTAGACTCTGAATCACTGTATTTTCATTCTCCTGGAGGCTGTATATTCTTTTAATCTATTCTGTTTTCCTTAAATCTGATACAAAAACCATTTTGGCTTCTGTTGCCCTGTTTGTGTAGAATAGCATAATTGCTAACAGGTTGATTCCTCTTGTTGCAAGTGATGTTCACGTTGGTTCCTGTATAAGCTCATTCTATCTATTTCTCAGCTCTTAGGACAAGAAGGATATCAATTTGTTTGAAACATGAGTCTGAACAAAAATCTTGGATACTGAACTTTTAGGAGAGCTCAAAACAAAATCTGGATTTTGTGGCCAATACCTATCGCAAATGTTTAATGAGGGGTGGATGGAATTCACACCTGTTCAAAGTGTTTAAGAGGGAGTTAAGGGGAGCATAAACCTTGTGCTGATACTCTGCAGAGGAAGTGAATTTTCCTCTTGTAGCAATGTGACTAGGGTTGCCAGATGTCTGGTTTTGAACCGGACAGTCCAGTATTTGAGCTTTCTGTTCAGGAAACAAATTGAGAAAATATACATGTCCAGTATGTTCTAAATAAGATGTAATGTAGATTGTGATGCAATGTCAAGTGTGTCGGCTATTTTTGTTGAAACCATCTGGCTACCCTAAATTTGAAAAAATTCTTTGTTTTTAACCAAACGAAGGGTATTCATTGGTGAAACATGCCTAATGTTTTATGGGTTAGTAGCAATTCTTCACTTGTTTAAATATTTTGTTAACAGCTAATAAACATCCTTACCTAGAATAAGGAAAAGAAAATATCTGAAACACACTTAAAAGGCCATGGATTGTTCAAACGCAGACAAGGAATTTCTGAACAATCTTTAAATTCAAATCACAACTTCTCTGTGAAAGAAAGGTCACTTCTACTTGTGTTCCAGGGCATTCCTATCTTTTGTCCTCCCCGTAGTGTGATCTCTCCTTTTGTATTATTACGGATGTACCTTGGTTTTGAACTTTTTTTCTTTTAGTACAGAGGACTGATATTTCCTTTTAAAAAGAATAAAAAATAATATATGCAGCAAAGTGAAAAAAAGCATGTCACAGTCCATACCTTCACATTTTACAGAAAAATATGTAATACATGGGATCTGAAAAGAATTAAGATGCACTATTTTTTGCTGAAGGCTATTTTAAATTAGGCTAATAAATTGCTGCTCTCTGCCTTGCGTGATAATGCATTACATTATCTACTGATGTACATGTATTGTTTGACTCTAATGGTGTGGAAATTAAATGTTAGACATGGGCCAGATGTTCCTATAGATGAATGTGAAGTATGACTGTTGTAGCTGAGTCCCAATGGGCTAAAAGGTAGAAAGTGAGGTTTCTGAACAACAATAACAACCACCACCACTTTAAGTGGGTCACTGTAATATGCATCCAGCTTTAACTCTAACACTGGTCTAGTCTAATGAGTGACATTATCTGCCTGAGCCATATTTGTAACCATTGCTCAGTGAGAACATTTTTTTTGTTTTGCATTCATGATTACAAAGCTCAAAGAACAGGCTCTAGAGAGTGTAAATGTTTGCCATTCCTATTTGACTGACAGAAACAGCTTGGGGTGCTTCACTAGGTTTCTGTCTTAGATGCAAAAATTCTGAAGCTTCCCTGTGCCCTTCCCCCTTTCTGTGTGTATTCCATGTAGTGGCCAAAGGGGCAAACAAATGTGCATTACCGTGAATATTAATGAAGGTCCCCCACTGGCATCCATGCTCTGGGAAAGACAGGAGGAGAAAAGGCTACAATATCCCTTGCAGGGCTAAATTACTCAGTGACTCATAATCGAAGTAGCTGCAGACTGTTTCAGAACATGGGCACTTAGGATATTTGATAATGATGGACAGGAGCGTCTTTCAAAATTGACAGTAACGTAGCTTTGCCTTATGAGTGTATCTTTTTGCAGCAAACCACCAACCCTTAACAAAAGACTATCAATGGATTTAACAATATGTTTGTGTGTTTGTGAGGGGGAGGGAGGAACACTCTTATGTAATAATTAAATGGCTGCACATAAACTACATGGAAATAGGACTGCCACAGCTCATTATGGAAATCGTTGGCAATGCTCAGATAATCTGCCACTGAGCAGTTCCATTTGTATGTGATTTCTCAGCAGCCAAAATGTATTGCCATAGGGCCCAATTCTGTCCCCCTTATCCCTCTTAAGTAGTACTTACTCATGGGAATGGGTCCCATATGAAGAGATATTAAAAAGACTTGGACTTTTCAGCTTAGAAAAGAGGAGACTAAGGGGAGATATGATAGAGGTCTATAAAATCATGACTGGTGTGGAAAAAGTGAATAAGGAAAAGTTATTTACTTCTTCCCATAATAGCAGAACTAGGGGTCACCAAATGAAATTACAGTAAAACTCCATTAGTCCAGCATCCAGTTGTCCAGTACTCCTGATAGTCCAGCATCAACTGGAACCTGGAACTGCTCAGGTCAGCCGCTCTCATGGCAGGCTGCTGTGAGCCGCATGTGCTATCACGGCCCGCGCCATTCTGTGCACACAGCGTCCAGCCGGCATATGCTAGCAGCCGGCCGCTGAGCACAGGCAATTGCTTTGGGATCCAGACATAAGGCTGCGGGAGAAGGGGGATTGGGTGACAGCAGGGAGGGGAGAGGTTTGGCTGTGGGGAAGGGAAGGGAAGAGGAGGGGAAGGGGATTGGGTCCCACACGGCATACCAGCCAGCTTATTGAAAAGCCGGCTGCTCAGCGCACGTGCCCCAGCGCCTGGAGGGAAACGCGCGACTCCAGGATCCAAGCATAAGATGGGGGGGGGGGGGAAGGAGGATTGGGTTGAGAGTATGCCCCCTTAGGTAGCAGGTTTAAAACTAACAAAAGGAAGTTTTTCTTCAGGCAGGGCACAGTCAACATGTGGAACTCCTTGCCAGAGGATGTTGTGAAAAGTAGGACTTTAACAGGGTTCAAAAAAGATCTAGATAAATTGATGGAGGTTAGGTCCATCAATGGCTATTAGCCAGGATGGGTAGGAATGGTGTTCCTAGCCTCTGTTTTCTGGAAATGGGTGGCAGGAGAGGGATCATGTGGTGATTACCTGTTGTGTTTACTCCCTCTGGGGCATCTGGCTTTGACCACTGTTGGCAGACAGGATACTGGGCTAGATAGACCTTTGGTCTGATCAAGTATGGCCCTTCTTATTAATAGCTCCACGCAACGCTAACAACTTACACTCAGTGCATTGAAGGTAAGCATGATAATGTCAGGTCCCTAAAGAAAGAAGCTGAGTGAAATTTTTTTTTGATAAATGCACCATGTTCTGATAAAAACTAACATTTTTCTGAAGACATTTGAATTGAAAAATCAAAATGTGTCAAATAACTTTTTATTTCTAACTTTACTTTAATTCTAATATTTTTAAAGAGGTAAACATGAGATCACGAAATATATTTTTGTTTTGGGCTGAGTGAAATGCTTTGTTAGATGCAAAACCGTTTAAAAAAAAAGTTTTTCACTTCACTAAAACTTGTTTTTAAATTTAAAAAAACCTGTTGTTCACACAGCTTTACTAAAGATTGACAAAAATACCTCTTAGCTCTCACCCCACCATCTGATTGCTGGCCAGAACTTGCTGGATGCACAATTGTGGTAAGTTGTATCCCATGAAATGAGGGACATAATAACTGGCTCATTGGGCAGCTTTGTGAACAGTTTTTCCTACTTGAGGCAAAAAGTCTCTCTGGTCTGTAGGCTCTGGGCTGCATTGAGATCTCTGGTAAAAGTCATATTGCAGTGGGAGTTCTGTTTTTAAATTTGGAGGGAGGGGGAGGTTGTGTGTATATGGTACTTAGAGTATTGAAGAGGAATACTGCATCTACAGTGACCTCAAGATGAGGAAGCTTACCTGTCAGACTTCATGCCCAAGAGCTCATCCCCCAGCCTAGAGTGAGGCATTCAACAAGGAATTGCTGCAGCAGTATCACTTGATGGTGAGCACTACCACCAGCACTAAGTAGCTGAAAGTGGTGGAGAGAAATGCATGGTGGAATTTAGCGACAGGAGACCTAGGTGACCACCTGAGGTGGTAGGAGTGGAGGGCACCCCACCTGCAGATTTACAGATCCTAGCACACAAATTTATCATGTTATAGGAGAGGGATAAATCATGCATTCAAGTTACAAAATGGGCTCCAGATGCAATAAAAAATTAAGTATTCAAAATTTTAATGAATGGAGATGTTGTATCAAAGACACTTCTTGCCAGGGCAACATTTGATCTAGGACCAGCCCTGCGTGCGGGGGGGGGGGAGGGGGTGTCCATGGTTGCACCCTACACTGTACCAGTTAGCAGAGCTTGGGGAACGCACTCTGGAACCAGTAAAAGGCTGGCTACCATTTGCATATGAGACCCTCGGAGTTCCACCCCGGTTCTCTTGCTGCAACACAGCCCCAACCATCTCCGGTTCCAGAACTGATCCCTGGATTTAAGATGTTTAGAAATCAAGTCTGGTTCCGCATCTAGCCATAGTGCTTACTGCTGTCCATGCTCTCTCAGCAGCAGGCACCCCCGGCCCGAGAGAATGTGTTTTTAACATAGTGAACAGAGGGCAATACAGCCTGCATGTAACTGTTTTAGCACAGTAAACATGCAAACCAAATGCCTAGGGGGAAAAAAGCCTGGCCTGGCAGCAATCGATCATTTTTAATTAAAACATGATATATGGATATTAAAATGTGATATATTAATTTAACCAGCAAGAGATGCCAGACCTAAATGATTTAGGGCAGCACTATTTAAAAGAGCACTTCTCACCCTAGGTCCCATCATGGTGGCTGCAATCAGCTGGGGAGTGCCTGCTGTCAGTCCCCAGGCTAAAGAGCAAGTTGCTAGAGGCAGAGTGTTCCCAGTAGAAGGTCTGTCTGCACTGAATTCACTTCCTCAGCCAGTCTGTAGCCGCCTCCTTTCAGGCAGTTTACTGCCGATGGTGGGATTTAGTAGGTGGGTGGGTTTGCTTTTCTGGCAGGTAGGGGCAGTTTAATCAGGGCAGACTTATCCATTAGGCACAGTGCCTAGGACCCACGAAAATGTTTTAATTTCTTTTAAAATCAGAAGAAAAAAAATGAACTTTTAGGGTCAAAGAAAATGTTTTACTATTTTTTCCTCACATCAGAAAAAAATTGAAACTTTTAGGGCTCACAAAAATCTATTAAATTTTGCCTAAAACAGAAAAAAAATGAAGTATTTAAAGTTATATCAAAAATAATGTTTAATATTGATATTATGGTGGGAGGGGCCCACGAAGGCAAAAGTGCCTAGGGCCCACAAAAGTCATAATGCGGCCCTGAGTTTAAGGTAATATCAGATGTAATATGGTGCCAAGGTACCACTGGAATAGACAGCTAATAATTATAAGGAAACAACCAGTATGAGGAACTTTAGTAAGGAGCATCAATTCCCTAGGTCACAAATTGGTAGCAAAGAGTTTCTATGACCACTGCTCACATTGCTGGAACCTCTCCACCTACAGTGGATTCAGATTGTTCTCCAGCTGTAAGGCTGTGTCTAGACTACATGCCTCTGTCGTCAGAGGCATGTAGATTAGACACATAGGCAAAGTCAAATGAAGCCGCGATTTAAATGATCGCGGCTTCATTTAAATTTACATGGCTGCCGCGCTGAGCCGACAAACAGCTGATCAGCTGTTTGTCCGCTCAGCGCACTAGTCTGGACGCTCTCCTGTCGACATCAAAGCCCTTTGTCGGCAGCCCCATTGTTCCTCGTGGGATGAGGTTTACCAGGGCTGCCGACAAAGGGCTTTCATGTCGACAGGGGAGCATCCAGACTAGCGCACTGAGCGGACAAACAGTTGATCAACTGTTTGTCAGCTCAGCGCGGCAGCCATGTAAATTTAAATTAAGCCGCGATCATTTAAATCGCAGCTTCATTTGACTTTGCCAAAACAACAAATCTACATGCCTCTGACGACAGAGGCATGTAGTTTAGACGTACCCTAAGTGTGGTAATATCAGATGTAAGGGTACAGGGTACCTGCAGAGCTGTGAGCCACAGTCTAGGGAAGTACCATTCCTCTCAGTAGCCACCCTGCACTCCTCTGTGCAGAAGTGGACAGAGACAGGGATTCCATGCCATCTGAATCTTCCAAGATTAGGGAGAACAGGAGAACAAAATACATTTTAGCTCCATTTTGGTCAGAGGATGTGTCCATCCCAGTGAGATCAGATCCTTGGAAAATGTTTGAATCAGTTGAAGGGGGCCTGGCTTGATGGAGTTTGATATTTGCTAACATCTGACCTTTTTCCTGCGTGAATCAACATTGGAGATGCTGTTTGTGACTTAGCAGTAAAAATACATAAATAAATAAATAAAAGTAGTAATGACAGCTGCCAAATAATTTTGAAACCAGATTCTGGCCTGTAGTTGGTGTCTGGCAGGTGCTCATCTGCCTTCCAGGAACAAAGAGTCCCACTGTGTAAAATTTAGTTTTGAAAAGAATTTTAAAATACATTTTTATTGACAGACAAATTAGCCCTTAGTAAAATCTCTTGCAAAAACTTAGCACTGAGAAGTCACTCAGAGACTTTTTAAACACCCTATTTTTTATTCCACTTACATAGCAGTCAAAATTAGAATATAGATTCAGGCCACGTTGATCAGTGGTGAATGGAGGGGAGCATGCAGCACAGGAATTTTTTTTTCAAACTCTCAAACAACACAACACAGCGCTGTGTTTATTTTGATAGCTTTAATAATTATATGTCTAAAAGATACAAAATAGAGATGATTCTGAACCAAAAATCCAGACATGCCCAAGCCATTGTGCCATTCAAAAGCCAAACCCAGATGTGGTCTTATCTTTCATGACTGGGGTAATTTTCGAAAGTGGGCTGTTTAGACACACTAGATATGAAGTTTGGGGTTGAGGCCATTTGATCCCTCCATTGGGCACAAAAGTCCTCTTCTCCCATAGAAATTACTAGGAGTGCCTCTTCTGGGGGGAAAGAGGGAGGGGAAAGGGAGGAAATGCAGCCTCAGGAATACCGTCATTTCAGGAGAGGGCCGTACACAACTTCCATTAACTTCAGTGGCAGCTGAATGCACACATCTCATGGGCGACTGGGCCCACATTCACAGCTGGATTTTCTAGTCTGAGCCCATCATCAATTAAAAATATGAACAATAAGGGGAAAAGCTTTGCCTTAAAAAAACAGGATAACACACAGAGCTCTAGCATTTACTGTTACTAGATGCATCTTACAAGAGACCATAGCAGAAAGATAACACAAGAGATATCAATCTCACTGCAGCAGTGATAATGAGAGAGAGAGAGAGCAGTGCATAAATTTACAGAGCATTAATTACACTACACAGATAATATAGTGCTCGGGTGATGCTTCCTATCTCACACGAGTAGACATGGCGGAAGAGCTGAGCACAAATCCAGTTTTTCTTTGGCATAATCATCCCTGGCACTTTTATGATGAGCTCAAAGATTTTTTACGGATACTAATTAATTTTCAGGTTTGAGCCCGTCACCAATTAAAGAGATGAATGACAAGCGAAAATGCTGTTCAAATTTGCACAGTGAGTATCAACTCCAAACAAACAAGATGCTTGTGAGGTAGGTAAGTATCAATATAATTTTAAATATTGAGAGAAACTGAGGCAAAGAGGCATTAAGTCACTTGCCCAAAGTCAGACAGCAATCAGATAGCTGAGCTGGGAGATAAACTCCAGAGTTCTGGCAAAGTCTTCTGATTTAACCACTGGATAACATTATCTTGGTTGCTTATAGACTGACAGATTTTGTCATCTTCTATGTGATATTTTATGCAATGAAAAGGGCACAAAGAGTTTCTTTCCCCACACTTTAGGGACATTATTGCCCTATGCAAAATTAAGCCCATTGCTTATTGTAACTATAAATCCTTGTCTTGAAGTTATGATTCAAGATACTCAGTAATTTCAAATTTCATTAAAATCCAGGATTTCACAGCCTAATACTGAATTTGGTTTCCCTACCTGGAAACCAAAGACCAAGATAATAATAATATATCTACAGTATGTCACAGGAACATCATAAGACTTTTCAGTACTATTTGTGCTGGAAAGTGCTTCCAACTCTGCCACATCACTTTGCTTTATGAATCAGTATAGGTCACTTAAGCACTTTGTGTCCCCATTTATCCATCTTGTCTGTGAAGGCTGCTCTGAGACTGTAGAGCAAACTCTAGTAAGAACTCAGGACTCTCACAAATCACATCACCTTCCACTCCAAGCACAAATTTTTTCAACCTAACCTTCTCCAGTACAAGTTGAACCCCTCTAGTCCGGAACCCGCAGGACCTGACCAGTTCCGAACGAGACAATTTTCTGGACTACGGGAGGTCAATATTGTCTAGCAGCATTACCAACACTGCCATGGCTTACTGAGCTATTAGAGGATATTTAAGGGCAAATTCGAGCTAAATAACAGCACAGAACAGAACTAGGACTGTTGTCTGTAAACAAATATTATGGGCCACTGGAAACTTGGCCACACTCATAAAAAGTGACATCCAGCTAACTAAAACCATGCCAGACCACTGATGTTGCTGGTCCAGAGAGTGCTGGATTAGAGACTCAACCTGTATGTATGTATAAATAAATAACCTGTTTTCCTTTTGCTCTTTAGTTACCATTTGCAGATTCTCATCCTTTAATGAGTCATGATCATTAGTACAGTACATATGTATAAACTAAAACTCGTCTCCTTCTGCCTCTTCCTGACTGCAGCTGCTTTCCCACCTCCATATCTTATTTTTTACATTCAGACCTAAGTCACCAAAATGTTCCTTGGAAATTAAAAAAAACAAAAAAACTTTTCACCCACTGTCACCATAACGACAATATCTTTATTTGTTGTCGATTTAACTTGCTGCTTGGGCACAGAACTATGGACTTAAACTCTGACTGATGATATGAGTTGTCTCTTTGCCACACTAAAGCAATCACAACCAATTTGAAACAGCAGTGCAAACTGGGCAAAAGCTAAGTGGAGGGAGAAGGGGACCAAGAAGCCCTTACTTTACCCTATGGGCCTCTCCAGGATTGTTTACTAGCAATGACATCTTTGACAAACGCAGCTTAGTGCAATTTGTTGTGCCTGGACTCTTTGCTCAGAAGAAAAACTGAACCAAACTTTCCTAACTGACCAGGAGGTGCGGTGCCTAAACTCAGGTCCTTAAATGCAAAGTCAAGTACCGGAAGAAGTGGCCTAATTTTCAAAGTTACTGACCTGCCACAGCTGCCTTTGAAATTGACTGATACAATGCCTCCAAAACCTCTCCATCAGTTACACACTCCAACCTGCATATTGAGATGAAACATACATTTATTTGAAATATAAAGGTCAGTGATCCCAGATAAGTGATGTCTCCATTGCTGTCTTTGTAGCGTAAAGCAGTGCTTCCCAAACTGGGAGCCAGGAAGTGTTCATGGCAGGGATCCAAGAGTGTTTGAGGAAAAAAAAATCAAAATGCCCATTTGGGTTGGGTTTTTTCCACATTACAAAATTATTAACTCACTTGCATCTTATCTCTGGGCCTGCTAGCAGTGAGAGCCTTTCTGTGCCCTCCAGTCCTGTAAGGGGCTTTCAGCAGAGAGACTCCCTGCTGGGGGAAGCACTCTGCAGGATGGCTCTAGCAATAGCACTTGCAAATAGCGGAAAGGGGCAGTGGGAGAGACAGGTGCATCTTATCTTTATAATGGAACATTTTTTACCAAGTGCTAAGCCTCCATAATGCACACATCTGGCTAAGGAGGAAATGCTTTTAACAATGTTAAAACTGAAAAGGAAGAGAAGTAGATAAAGCAATGATCGTTACATTGTGCATGGATTTGTATGTCTTGATATTACAGCAGAAAATCCATAGCCACACTGGGTCATTTGTTTCCATGTGTTAGTAAATGAAAACATGAAGTGCAGGCATTTAGAAACCAAACTTCAGGAAATCCATAACCAAGAGCCACAATTTTTCCTTCAGAAACAAGAAGAATTCAAGCAGCTAAGACTAAATCACGAGTAAAGTAGGAACTGTTCCTTAGAAAGCCTTAGAAGGCTCTTAAGTTGTAGCCACAGAAATTGCAAAATGCAAACAAATATAAGCCATTGATAAGACCCTTCCACTTCCAGCACCAATAGACATCTGCAGAATTATGATGGGGGAGCTAGGAGCCAGGGCATTGAAAATGATTCCTATGCCAACTAACATCATCATCCTTCAGTCCTTTGATTATCTTGCAGAAAACATCCAGGACCAGCTGATAGAACAAGTGAAGAAGAGTCAGTGTTTTGCCAGGCGGTTTGCTGAGTTCACAGACACAGACACAGCCAACACGGCCCAGCTTCTGTTTTATATCAGATCAAGTACAATAGAGAAAACACTTATTTTTGCAAAGAGATCCCAGTCTGAGCAACCTGTGAGGAAATAGTCAAGATAACTGATACATTCATAGTGCAGGAAGGTCTGACCTGGGCTATGTGTGTTGCACTGATGGGGCAGCAGCCATGACAGGAAAGAACAAGGGAGCAGCAGCATGGGTAAACAAAGTGGCACCAGCAGCAATTTGGACATGCTTCATAATTCATCACCAAGGTTCGGCACCAAAGCAATTGCAACCTGAAGAACATGAGGCCTGTAACATTGTTTGGAAATTGTTAACCGCCAGGCAGCAAACACACATTGTTCTAGAATGCTGCATGAAGAGCTCTTTTAAGCTAATATTTTCTGGGAGCTGAACAATGACTGGGTCATGACTGGTTTCAAAACCCCATTGTGGCAACAGCTGACTCCATTCCTACCTTAATCATCACTGCTCAGGAAAGTCTTTTAGAATTATCAAGTGATCAGATGCTGATGACCATGTTTTCAAAACTAACAAACCAGGAATTCTGGATTTCTGTTAAAGGAGGGTACACAGAACTCAGTGATAAAGCTATGCAAGTGATCCTTCCATTCACTTCCAGTGACCTCTGAATCTGGTTTTTCAGTAATTATTTCTGTAAAAACTAAACACAAGAAATTATTTACACTTGGAACACAACTTACATCTGGGACTACCTGAGATTCACCCAACATTACACAACTACACAGTTTGAAACAGACCCATTCCACTCTCTGAAATCTCAGGTTGTGTCTGAACATGCTCCCAACCCCATATTTCCAAATTGTAGTTTAAAACTCTGAATTAGATTGGAATATGTAATTACAGTAACTGTATGTTGTTGAACAAGGTTGCAAATCATCCAAACTCTAGTATCCCTCTTGAATCTAGTTTCCTGAGTTCAGTAAAACAATAACAAAAACCAAACAAGAAAATGTTATTTGGTTGTTGGGGGCCGCCTAGTCTTCAAATAACTGCAAGGGAGCTGCAGCTTGGTAAAGGCTGGAGTTAATTCAGAGAGAAGAACTAGGCATCTTAGAAACTGGACTTCTATTGCCAGGGTTTGTTTTCATGACATTCAGAACAAGATTCCAAACAAAACTTATTCCTTGAATAAAATATCCTTTTCCAACTCCTTCCTTTTGTCATTTCATCTTTTTTTTTTACATTTAGTAATATCCTATGTGTTTCTGACATCCTGTCTCTTGCTTCCTCGCCTTTCTTCAAAAGTTTAGTTCAGTATTCTTTGCTATAATGTTCTCTCTCATCTTCTCTTTTCACTTTCCCTTATGTTATCAACCCCCCCCCCCACACACACACACCCATTAGCTTCCTCTTAGATTGTTAGTTCCCAGTTTTGTCCCTCCTATTTCTAGGCTTTAATTGGTGATTTAAAGTCTTAGCTTCTTCCATCAATTGTCCACCAGCAGAAGCTTTCCTGTCATTGCTTTCTTTATTCTTAGACCATAGCCAGCTATGGTCATTTGTTTTGCGAGTGCAAGAGGAGTATGTACATTCCTTTTAAAAGACCTTATCCCGCAGGTATGTCAAGTTACTAATAATTTGTATCCTCTAAGATGCTTAATTTCTCACGGCTAAATTGGCATCCTGCTAATTAGTAGAGAATAATGTACTTGATAAAATGGCAAACTTAAGAAGCCATACACAGGACTTAAAATATAAAATTATTCTTGGAGGACTAGGGCACAACCGAGACCATACCCACATGCAGGTGCAAGAGCCCCTCTCTGTTGGCTGCCTTAGGTCCAGATATGTAAAAAGAAGCCTATTCACCCAAATACTACCTTCCCAGAGCATGATGGTGGGGAAACATGAGCAATTAGCAGCACATTGGATGCACATACTCCCTCCCCCTCACTGGGCAAAAGTAGTTTATAGCAGCAGCAAACTGCTACCCCTAGTGCTAGGAGGATTCAGAAGAGGCGATGTAACTCAATACCTCCCTGGTCTATTACCTAGCTCTCCCTGATCAGGGCTGTGCTGGGGGCTCCCCTTTCTCCTAGGTTGTTCCAAACTCTTACAAACTTTGGGGAAGCAGGAATGTACCCAGGAATCATTCCAACACCAAGATCTATCCCAGCACCTTAATTAGTATATGCAAAACCCCATAGCTGTTACAAAGGCTGCGTCTAGACTACAAGCATCTTTCAAAAGAGGCTTTTTCAAAAGAATCTTTTGAAAAAGCCTCTTTTGAAAGAGAGCGTCTAAACTACAAGCAGATTTTTTGAAAAAGCGAGACGCTTTTTCGAAAGAGTCTAGGCACTCTTTCGAAAATGCACATTGTTCATTCAATTGTGCCTTTTTTCGAAAGAGTACTTTCTAAAAAAGGCATTATTCCTCATAAAATAAGGTTTACCGTGATCAAAAAAACTTTCAAAAGAACTCAGCTGCAGTCTAGATGCAGGTGAAGTTTATTTCGAAGAAACCCTGTAGTCTAGACACACTCAAAGTGCAGTCAGTCAGACAGAAACCCGAGATGTCTAAAGGGATCTGTGCTGCCTTCCGTTAAGGCTATGGACAATGCCTGTGTCTCCTGCACGTTCTTAGGGACCACGTGATCCGACTGTTACCTTGGCCTGATCCGCAAGCTCAGGCTCTCTACCTGTTGTGTCCCTGCAGCACCGTCCAGCACATCCTTTCTCCTACAGCCTGCATGCTACCTATTTGAGTGGCATTACCACTCTTCTATCAAAGGATAGCTGGCAGCAGCAGGAATTAGGGATGGGGTTTTCTCTCGAGCCTACAAGGGCTCTGGGCAGAGATCAGGTTCTTTTATCTGTCCATCCCCTACCCAGTCAGTGCTCTGAGAGCACGGTCTCATAGCACTGCTGCTGCTAATCTGTGAAGTGGCAGCATCATGCTATTCATTAGGGATTTAACCTTCTAGCTTGAACTCTTTGGGAAAATTCTTAAAGCACACTGAGAAGCCATGCTTGAAGGATCAGTGAGACAGGGCATATGTTGTTCTCTCTGCATGTACCAGGAAAACGTAAAGCAGCTGATATAAAAAATGTTAAACAGATTGGTACAGGGTGGGATCTTACTATAGCATCAGTAGAACTCAAAGCACTTTACAAAGGAAGTCAGACTCATTATCCCCATTTGGAGACATGGGGAAACTGAAGCACGGGTAGCAACATCACTAATTAAGGTTGCCCAACAGGACTCTGTTTTAAGTTGCTTATAACTTTGCTCAAAGTTACCCTGCTGGTGTCTGCCTCAAGAAGATTCTTATTTAAGCTAAGACTGTTCAGCTGTTTCTGGGAGCGAGACTGGGGAGGAAAAACACTGTCCAAATGCAAAAGTATTTCTTGCTGTTACATGGAGAAGCTCTAGTGACTCCATGCTTTGGAGAAAGGATTTGGAAATTTGGACAGGAGGAAGAAGGGAAATAGTTTGGCTTGGTTTTTAGGGTTGGGGAGCTGTATTTCAAGTCTTCCTCTACTCTCTCTCATCCTTCCAGGACAAAATTATCTCCACGGCCTGTTCAGCCAGTTCTGAGATAGGAAAGCTAAGAGACATTGCATTTCTATTGCACAGGTTTTCGTTGTGTGGTAGGTAAACAAAGGACTTTGGTGTCAAGTATCAGAGGGGTAGCCGTGTTAGTCTGAATCTGCAAAAGCGACGAGGAGTCCTGTGGCACCTTATAGACTAACTGAAGTGTAGGAGCATAAGCTTTCGTGGGCAAAGACCCACTTCGTCAGATGCATGGGACATGCATCTGACGAAGTAGGTCTTTGCCCACGAAAGCTTATGCTCCTACACTTCAGTTAGTCTATAAGGTGCCACAGGACTCCTCAAAGGACTTTGGGGCTTTCACCATGGCACTTGTCATGAGCACTTTGGACTTTAAAACCACCACTAAAACACTCTAAGGGGAAGTTTGTGCTACTTATTTGGCTGGATTTTACAACTTCTTTGCACAAGTGTAAACGACTACACGTGGCACAAGAAAGTCAGGAATCAGGCCTTCAGTCTACAATCCATCCTTGGGGTTGCCTGAAGGTTTTAAGGAAACCAACTGAAGACCTTAATCCTGGAAAAAACACACTGAAGGTGCAGGGATCTGCCATGGAGTGCCCCTGTAGTCAGAAGGACTCCACACAAATGCAGAGGCTGTCTTTGCAGGATCGGGGCTATTCAGTCTGAATTTGGGGATATTTGTTGATCAGCCCAAGGCTATGAAGTCATCCCAATTTTTAATAGTTGGATCAAATTCACCTCTCCTTTGCATTGGTGTGGGCCCTAAATAACTCCATTGACTTCGAAGACGTCACTCCACATTTGTATCAGGGAAACTGAGAGGGGAGTTTGCCCCCCTCTTGCTCATCTGTTTTGCAGTAGTGGGTGTCCTGCAGCATTCTATATGTATTTCAAGTCTCTCCTATCTGTATTTTAAAACAAGTTAAAAAATTAGAGGACAATCTTCCATTCTCCCGTGTGCCGCTAATACCTGTTTGTCTGTGTCACTGTGGTGATAATGGAAATCATCTTTTATTTCCACAGAAATGCTGGGAGCTTCCATTTTTGTTCTGATGTGTCTGAAAGACAAGGATGCACAATTTATGTAGGGGCCTGTGTAGAAGAAATTTGTTAATATTCACAGAACCTCTTTGGTAAATTACTTTTGACCAGATTTGCCATTATTTTTATTCCAGGTCTAATATTAATTCTCTCATCTGTCAGCAGCTACAATCCATCATTTTCTTGCACTGCAAAATGAAGTGCATATATGCACAAGCAATCCACCCTCCCCCCCCCCCAGTCACTTTGCTTCCCGTTTCTGAACCTTGGAAGTGGTTATAGGTTCTTAAATGTATCAACTGTTTCTACTGGCAACTGCAACAGAACAGTATGATACCAGTTCTACAGCGGACATGAAATGCCATTCCATACATAAAACCATGTCTAAAACCCACAAGGAACACTCAAATAAACTTTATATTTTCTTTTCCTTTTGTCTAACACCAAATAGGTTGCGAAGAAGTGCTGGACACTTTAAAAAAGTGCACTTATGATTTTGAATCCAAGCTGTGAGAATGCTCATTGGAGACAACTGTTCTCTCATGGGCTAGTCTTGAATAAACAATCGTGTCTCTGTGTGATATTACTTCTTAACCAGATTCTAGCATGGAGCTATTGGCTTGCCATGGTTACTTGCCTTTTAAACCAATGGTGCTTTTTCCTTCCCTTTTGCCAAGATTCCTGCTTACTTGGCAGTAGCTTGTTCTCATTTGAACTTTTGCCCTCTTTTAATCTTCACCAAATTTTAGTCTAAAAGAACCTTTCATGGATACCTTTGTTGCCCTGAATTTCTATTGCGTGTGAGAACTAACTTGTGGATATGGTCACTGGAATAGGCTCAAGGGACTGTCTTCTTCCTCTGAGTAAGCAGCACCTGACCATGACAGGCATCTGTGAGATTAGAAAACAAAACAAAAGCAGCACAAGATGCTAGCTCATTTCTGAAATACAATTAAATAGGAAAGAAGGGACAGATGTGGAGACGAACAGACACACGCTCACATATACTTTACCAAGTCATTTACTAAGAGATGTACTTGTGCTTGTCAGTTCCAGAGGCTCTCACTAAAATTCATCTGAGGATATCAGTTAAACTTATGTAGTATCACTCTGCCACGTGGGTGATCCAAGTCTGAATCTTTCACTTGTACCTCACACCCTGAGCAAGCAGAGCCCGAGGGAAACTATGGAGCTGTTATGTTCAGCATGGAGAAAAGGAAGAATGCTTCCGGTTCCTCTTGAAAAACTCTTCAGTTGACAATCCAGGAGCCGAACTGTACAGCTCTGCCAGGAAGGTGAAATACCTCCTCTTCCAGAAAAGGTCACCTTGAATGGTATTAATTAATTTGATTTTTAGTATGTCTATATCCTAATATGAAGATATTTGGGAGAAACGGGAGAGACCATAAAGAATTCCCTCCCCAGTGCTGTTTAATAAATTAAGGGACCGATTTTGCTCCTACTGAAGTCTCTGGAAAAACTCCCAAAACTCCCACAGGGCCTTAATTACCTATAAAGAACAAATATTATTCTCCACCAGACACATTGTGTGTGTTTTCTGTGTACAGTTGTATACGTACATACATAGGTTACATATACATAAATAATAAAGTCTTCTTTAACCAATATTCACTTATTTAAGAAAACACTTTTTCTTGTATTTGGAACATTTCTGCCTTTAGTATGAGAAAAGCTATTTCTATCCAAAAATCTTTCAGGTTCACTGAATTGGGTGAATCATTTTTGGCTGAGCTTTTAATCTGAAGCAGGAACCTGTTAAAGTTCTCAGGAATTAGGATATCTTTACTCTGAACTGTCTAGGATGAATCAGAGTAACATCTTTCTCATAAATGCATCATGTGAGCTGATTAATCAGCCCAGGGACCAGGATTTATTTTTCTTAATCATCATCATCATAATAATCTTTTAACTCAGATTCCCCTTTCTTGGACTAAGACAAGCAAAGGACTATCTTTTCAGCACAACAAAGCATTCTCACTAAAACTGGCTCTCTTTTGTTATATGAATATTGCATACTTACATTCTTTGTGACCAGTATTTTTATGTCTTGGAAGGTTTTTAATGCAATCATACAATTAAAACCAAAGAGTCTGCCCTTACGCGCACACATTCATTTATTCAATTTTAGACAGCAACTTTCTTTGCAGTAGCAAAAAAAAAAAATCAATATTTGAGATAATGTTTCTAGCAGCAGTTTTCTTTCTTGTAAAATGTTATTGGCAATCTACTTCTTCTGTGCTGAAACAGTCAAATGAAAGGAGCATACTCCTCTTAGTCTGCTACTTTAAAAAAATAGTATTTTTATTTCTTTTGGCACTCATGCAGAAGACATTTTTCAGCTCAGCTACATAATTATCCATCTCCATGATATTTCTTCACATGCAAAGCATCCTGACTGACCAAAAAAATCACTAGGTGGTTGTCAGAAGTGTACTTTATCGGTATGTATTAGTAGGAGCCTCTCTCTCAATCTTCCTATTTCTGATCTGGGAGCAGACCATTTGTAGAGCACATGAGAAAACATTAATATGCAAGTTGAATCTGGCGTTGTCCATGGTGGGTACTATGTGCTTCCTTAAAAATGCTGAGCAGCCTCCATCCCCATTGAATGCCAGTGCATGGAGGGCACCCAGCACCTCTCAGCAGGGGTCAGTATCACATAGATTTAATTACTTACGAAAGGTAAACGACAGCTTTCCTCTGTGAGCAAAGCACAAAAAATGACTTCAGTGGGTCAAGCTAAAGCTAACCAATTTTGTTGTTGCTATTTCTAGATCACCAGTCACCATTATATTTAAGGCCTCAATCTTGCAATGAATTTTGAGAAGCACAGGGGTCCATGGCATGGAGCTCAACAATTTTACAAAGGGGGATGTCAGGGATCATGTGATTAAGCAACCACAACTATTGTCAAGAGCTCCTCAGTCCAAATTAACCTGGCATGCTACCACAGTCTCCTCAGTCCCAAAGCAGGACAAGATAGGAGATGGGGAAGGCAGATAGATAGGAGCTTGTGTAGCCCTTTGTTTTGCACTTAAGTAATAGAACTTTGCCCTTCTTTAGAACCTCTCATCTGAGAACCTCAAATGCCCACATACATTTTCCAAAAATGCGCTACCGCAGAGGGAGAGAGAAATAAATATTATCCCAATTTTACAGATGGGAAACTGAGGTACAGCTAAGAAACTTGCCCGGGATTAGAGAGTGAGTCAAACTGCTCCTAATGGACTTACTGCATCTCCTGCAGTTTTAATGTGCTTGCGTGTTTATCTTGCTAGAACTGCTCTGTTTGGATCCTGCTACGAGTCTTATCCCGAAGAACACAGAACAGATCCTTCCACCAACTGGGGGCTATTGGGTACATCCACTTGAATGATTGGCAACGGACTGATAGACAAAACTAACATGAAATTATGAGTTATTACAAAAGGGCAGGCTGAAGATCAAACCTAACCCAGGTGCAGCTCTATAGATGGACCCAAATCTTTGCAACGGAGGGCTCATTAAGTGAGCAAAGAACTTGAGTATAGGTGAAGTAACCCTATATATTGACATCAAGCCCAGTTCTGATTGTTAAGAATTGTCATCAACCTAGCTGCATCTATAGTGAGGGGATAGGTTGATCTAATTCCACAGAGTGTGACTTTTTCAATACCCCAAGCATTGTAGCAAGGTTTTAGTGGTGGAGGGCAGTTGCCCCTGGGAGCCATGCTAGGGGGTGCCAATTTAGTCCCCCTCCGCTCTCCCTGTCATCCCTCGGCTTGCCTGCTCCTCCTCTGCCCACCGCTGCCACCTGGAGCCTCCTCCCCGCCTCTCTGCCCCCAAACTGACCCTCCTCCATCTCCACCAGCAGGTTAATGCATGCAGGGGCCTGGCCCCAAACTGGAGGGGGCTGGGGAAGACAGTACAAGCTCCCCCCCTTCCCAGGTTTGGGCTCAGCCACACACCAGTTTCAGGGCCCCACCGTGCAGTAGCGGCAGCAGGTGGGGGGCACAAATTTTGCTTTTGCCCTCAGGTACATAACACCCTCGCTATACCTCTGCTAGGTTTGGAGTTAGACCAGGCCTTTGTAAAGTGGACATTCAGTTGGGGTGGAACGGATATTTTAGATACAACTTATAACAAAGAAACTTACTACATTTGCTATTTGGCATCACCCAAGACATTAAAAAGGGGACTTTTTGGCACAATTTAAATGTGGTTCCTGATTCTGCCTCCCTCTCCTGTTGAGTAGTAGTACCTTGATCTGCCAGTAGTCTCGATGAGTAGAGAACAAAACTACTGTTCATCAGGCCCCCTTAGGGAGTATGTGACCTCATGACATATCCAAATGTTTCAATGACCTCTTATAATCATTTACAAAACCTTTGAGCATCGGTGGTTAAAAACTCTGCTATTCCAATCCAGCAAGAGAAAATCCTGTGTGCTTTCCACTGCAAAACTATGATTGTGTGTCTTATTTGTATTCAGAGATGAACTGAGAAACAGTGGGGAAAGTAAAAAGCATAAAAGGGAATAGACTTAGGGAAAAACAGGAGCTAGAAATAATCAATAAAATGTGGAATAAAGTAAAGAAAAGGAACCTTTAAAGTCCCCAAGCTTAAATGTCAGGAGTATTAGAACAAAAGAGCTTGAAGCAGAAATGTGTGTGGCAGAAGAATATCGTGACACTCATACAGAAAGCAGGTTCATTCCCAAGCATGGAAAAGAATGTAAACTACAAAGAATGGTCAAGAAGGACAGAATAAGAGATTAGGAAAGGATAGATAGATAGATATGCTTCTAAAACAACTTGCAATAACAGAATAAACCTGATTGTTTCCAGAAGCTTTTGAGCTGTAACATTAAAGGAAAACATCCTCAGTGAATAAAAGGATTGCCTTAAAAGAATCATTTAGTAAGCCTCTTGGAACATCTAGGCTATGTCTACACTATAGTCTCTTGTGCAAAATCATATGCAAATGAGGTGAAGAGTGGAATATTGCTGTGCCTCATTTGCATAATTAATGAGGCTCCGTTTTTGCGCAAAAACTCCCTCTTGCTCAAGAGCCATTCTTCCTGAAAAACATGCGGAAGAACAGCTCTCATTTGCATATGTTTTTGCACAAGAGGCTATAGTGTAGGCATAGCCCTAAAGTAAGTGGTATAGTCTCCTATATGCCATATATGACACCAACATTACATGACCATCTAATATTGCTTACATTGTATTATAGGAAAAACCCCACCTTCACTGCCCATCAGGAAAAAAAAGAACTCTGTATTTGCCCTATCCATTACACTATAATTAACAGTGAAGTATACACAGTTACACTTGCTTTATCTTATTCCCTGGGGCAGTGATTCAGGAAGGCATTTATATATACTTCCTGTTCTGAGTGTACAGTCTAATGTTTGGAGAGAAACTAGCACACATTTTTATGTGCAAAGGAGGGCAGAATTTGAAAAGCCTGCATAGTTGCTTCTGGTCCAGCTTCAGAGAGAGGCTGGAGCATGGAGAGAGCAGGCCCAGGGAGGGGCAGAGATAGTAATGGATCTGTGTCTAAGATGATTAGAAGTTTCCCCCAGCAGAGATGGAACATAACAGCCATGAGCAGTTCTGCAGGCCTGAGGCTGCAGTAGTGGGCTGCTGAGTTGCTTCATAGCTCCTCACCTGAATTCCTGTGGAATGTCCCAATGTGCAGGCCATGTACTCAGGCTAGTATTTAGAACAGTATTTGCAGAAAAAGAGTCTCAGGTGAGAACATGGTTTTAGTAAGAGATTACTACAAAAGATGCAACCAAGCTATTTTCTGTTTTGAACGTAAGATGTCATCTAGATCCATCTGACCAGCTCTGCATTCCTGTGGCACTTTGAGTGCAAGCAATGCATTCACTGCAATATATTGTCCATCTGAGAAAATCAGTGGTACAGATCAAGATATACCTGTTCTGCTTAAGGGACACAGTTTCAAAAATGTTTGTCAAAATGAAACAATTGTCCTCTTACTGGAAGGGTAGGGATCATGCTATGAGTATGGGAGTGTTAATACAAAACAGAATCAGCTCAAGCCTCCACCCACTTATCTAAGTAAACTAAACACCCTGGAGTGCCTTTGAGTGGCAAGATTTTCCCCACTTGCAACCACTGTGTCTGTGTATAACAATAGAAAAGAGAAAGAGGAATGGGAACCCAACATTATTTCTGGGAAAACACCACAATTATATTAAAAAAAAAGCATGTGACCCAATGCTACATGTCAAATAATTTGAAAGTGGGTCAACATTATCTTTTCTGTTTATTCTAACAATCCACTCCTGCCAGATGCTAAATATCTCCAACGAGGTTTAGAGTGCACACTAGAGCACCAAATGTTAAAGATGTTCAGCATATGAAAGGCAGTGTACAAAAATTTGAAGAACTGGGTAGTTTAAAGACCTACCCACCATAGTCTCACATCAATGACTTTTTATTGCATTAAATATTTGACCTGAGTTAATATTTCAAACATTTTATGTTAGCTCAAATTTTTAAATGGATTTCTTCAGTGTGTTCCAACTCCATTTGCCTTCTTTTTCATTGGCTATTCCACTAAATGAGTTTACCAGGAGTGTTTGTGAAACAATGCATTTTTCAGTGAATGTTGATGAATATTTGAAGGAAGCAAGTTTTTCATTTCCAGATGCAAGTATTTGCATCTGAAATTGGATTCTAAAAGTTATGCTCATTTAATCAAGAAACGGGCCACATTGTATGTTTGTATGTGTCCAATGAAAACAGCTGAAATCTGACAATGAACTGCTCACAAATAGAGCTGGGATGGAAACAGTTTTCTTGTCCTGCAAATATTTGAGAGTTTGAAATATTTTTCTGGTCAGATCAGGGCAAAATGGCAACATCTCATGAACTGATGATCCAGAAGGTTTTTCTTAGGGATCAATTTAAATGTTTTTGTCCTTCATTTTAAAACCTTTTCTGTCTAATCAGCTGACATTTCAAAATGAAAAGTCATTTTGAACCAAAAAACTCAGACATGTTTTGGTTTCGAAAAGGTCAAAATGAAAATTTCAACAATTTCAGAACTTTTTTCTAAATATTTTTTTGAGTTGAGAAATTCATCAAGCCTGCCCTGAGCTCCTTCCTGCCACTCACACTTGCCTCCAACCTCCTGCCCTTAATCCACTGCATTATACCCTACACTTCAATTTCTTACAGGTACGGTCATATGATTCACATACCTCAGCCCCTGCCCTGAACCTCTCCTCCAAGTGGGGTGGAGGTGGTAATACATCAGTAACTGTAAGAAATTTAAGTTATTTTCACCCCTGCATGGGTCCATAGAATGGAGAGAAGTTTTTTGTTTTTTTTTTTAAGGTCTACAGTACCTATAATTTAAATACCTATTTATGTAGTGTGTGTGCACACGTTTGTTTATATTGATTTGTGTGTGTATGCATTCACATGTGGGTGTGTGCATCTGCATTACAAAATACTGTAGAAATGGAAATATTTGCAGTACATCAATTTTCCATTCTTTGTGGATTTGAAAAGCCAACCACAGTTAATTTACAGAAACTATTTCTAGCACCAGTCAAGTGGTATTGCTCCCTGAGGTGGTTTGGTAGCGTGAAAATAGCTTTAGGCAAATATTCCACAGTATTTGTATAGAGGGCAAAATCCTGCTCTTAGGGTATTGCAGAACAGCAGTTGCTAAATACAAGGTCTCTGAACGGTCTTCCCTCCACAGGGCAGGATGGCTAGGAATCTGGAAGAATTGCACTCTGTGGAGCCCTTTGCTGCTCCTCTGAAAATAAGCAGCATGCCCCCTCTCCCCCGGTCCCCAGTGCCCACAGCACGTATTCAGTGTTGGCTAGAGGCCTGTAGAAATCCATTTGCCCATGAAAGCTTATGCTCCTACACTTCAGTTAATCTATAAGGGTATGTCTACACTACCCTCCTAGTTCGAACTAGGAGGGTAATGTAGGCATACCGCACTTGCAAATGAAGCCCGGGATTTGAATTTCCCGGGCTTCATTTGCATAAGCGGGGAGCCGCCATTTTTAAAACCCCGCTGGTTCGAACCCCATGCAGCGCGGCTACACGGGGCTCGAACTAGGTAGTTCGGACTAGGCTTCCTATTCCGAACTACTGGTACACCTCGTTCCACGTTCCACGAGGTGTACCGGTAGTTCGGAATAGGAAGCCTAGTCCGAACTACCTAGTTCGAGCCCCGTGTAGCCGCGCTGCACGGGGTTCGAACCAGCGGGGTTTTAAAAATGGCGGCTCCCCGCTTATGCAAATGAAGCCCGGGAAATTCAAATCCCGGGCTTCATTTGCAAGTGCGGTATGCCTACATTACCCTCCTAGTTCGAACAAGGAGGGTAGTGTAGACATCCCCTAAGGTGCCACAGGACTCCTCGCCACTTTTGCAGATTCAGACTAACACGGCTACCCCTCTGATACTAGAAATCCATGGTACACCCACATCTTGAATACAGCATGCAGATGTGATCACACCATCACCACTATATATTGGAATTGGAAAAGGAACAGAAAAGAGCAACTGAAGGCTACGTCTATACTGGTGCTATTTCGGGAGTATCCCGAAATAGATATCCCATGTCATAACAAGCCCGTTATTTTGGTCTCACTATTCAGACGTCCCTGTAAGCCTCATTCCACGAGGAGTAAGGTACGTTTTGGAATAGGAGGTTATGTCGAAATTTGGTGCTGTGTAGAAAGCACCAATTTTGAAATAAGATATGTAATTTGCATAGCTCAATTGCTTATCTTATTTTGAATTACAGGTCAGTGTAGATGTAGCCAAAATGATTAAGCAGGGGACAGCTTCCATAGGACGACAGATTACTAAGACTAGGACTTTTCAGCTTGGAAAAGAGAAACTAAGAGGGATCTGATAGAAGTGTATAAAATCATGAAAGGCGTGAAGAACATAAATAAGGCAGTGTTAGTTACTTCATCTCATAACACAAAAATTAGGATCACCAAGTTAAATTAGTAAGTATCAGGTTTAAAACAAATAAAAATAAGTATTTTTTCCACACAATGCACAAACGATGGAACTCCTTGCCAGAGCATGTTGTGAAGGCCAAAACCAAAAACAGAGTTCAAAAAAAGAACTAGATAAGTTCATGGAGGGTACATCTACCAATGGCTGTTAGCCAGGATGGACACAGATGGCTTTCCAAGACATTGTTTGTCAGAAGCTGAGAGTAAGCAACAGGGGATAGATGACTTGATGATTACCCTGTTCTGTTCACTCCCTCTGGGAACCTTGCACTGGCCACTTTTGGAACACAGGATACTGGGCTAGATGGACCTTTTGTCTGATCCAGGATGGTTGTTCTAATGTTCCCATTTATTGGAATGAGATTTTAACTCAATCCATAACTCAAGCCATTTTATGACAATAGGCTCACTGAGCCCTCTTACCCCACTCAGTTAACATATTGAAGATTTTGCTAATAGTATGCATTAGTCTGACTACATGTGTGTCTATTTATAGGTGTGTATATGTATATACCATGTAAGACAATGCTCCATTTTCTACATACAACATATCAAAGATATTTTTCCTCTTCAGGTTTTGGGCATAAATCCCTACTTGTTTTCCTAGTAACATTAGCTCAAATTTGCAGCTACTGTATGCAATAGATAAAACTGTAGCTTGGAAAGACCATATGTCACAGTGAACTGCTCAAGAGCCATCAAGCCTTCCCTGCTTGCAGATCCGTTAAAGACACAATTTTATGCTCAGTTAAAATGGAAAAGAGCATTATGTTTAAAGATAAACCCATTTACTGTGCAACTAGTTTGCTAAATTACTAGTTAGTGAGACATTTGGACTGTCAAAAAAGTTACACATTTCCCTCTGTTTATCAGTTGCTATGGCAATAATTATGATGTCACAAACAGAGTGATTAACAACTCCTTCTAGGGGGAAGACAAGACAAAATAAGTTATAGGGAGAATATTTCCTCTTAATATATTGTCATCCCCCTTTAACCAGAGCAGTTAGTATTCAAAGTCTAGGTTGTTTCTATTAGAAGGAGAAATTGATGATGTAGGCTAGTATTTTCTAGTTCAAGCCTGTTTTTTTTTTAAACAAGGCACAAAAAGTCCTGTTTCCCTGAACACAGTAAGACACAAATATCAGGGGTCAGTTTTTTACCTTTCTAAGCCTCTTTCCAGCCACACACTATTCAAAAGCCTTCCCTTAGTTTTTTCACATGATTTTGCTATAAGTGCTGCCTTGGCTGTCCACAGTGTTTGCTTGTTGCCTTATCTGTCCATTTCTGTGCTTGCTTTCTCTTTCACACACAAACAGTGCTAGCTCCATCCAACAATTCACTCCTCAACCTCCTATATCAGCAGTGAATACCCATAGCTCAGACTCCTGACTAGCATTGCATATGTCCTGTATTTTAGGTGCTGGCTCCTATTGTTTCAGTGTTCTCATTCCATAAAAGAGCTTAATTGCTTCTTACACTTACCATGTATGAAGGGTTATGCCCACTAGCTTTGGCAAGATTTTATATCCCCTCCCATTATAACCGTATATTCTCTAAAGATTGCTTTTAGGGATGTTAGTGAGTGAAGAATAGGATATCCTTAATATTGTCCAAGGGATTTTTGCTCCCAGTCAGACCACTTTTCCTGTGCATTAGTTCTGCAAGGGAGCAGAAATTCTGTCACTGTCTCACAACAAATTATCACAAAACAACTATATTAAGATTGTGAAGGGTCCTGCCAGAGTAAGATGTGTTGTGTTGCTATCCCACCCATACATAGTGTAGATGTGGCCTCGGTCTCTACTGTCCCTCATTGTGTCAGTCAGGACAGGATTTGACTCTTAACATATACTTAATCCTCAAGTGCAAATGTATACAACAGGAATGGTTGTTCTGTTCTTAAAGCAATATAGCCTGTAGGATCCTCTCAGGTATCTAGGTATTTATGCCATTTCCATTACCACGGTATTGGAGTGCTTCTCAGATACTAAGCCTAGGTCTACACTGAGGTTTTTTTTTCAGAAAAACAACTGTTTTTCCAAAAAAACTTCACTTATGTCCACACTGCAATCACAGTCTTTCAAAAAAAAAATCAAAAGAACAGAGGGAGTTTTCCGACATTGGTAAACCTCTTTCTACGAGGAAGACAACTTTTTCCAAAAGAGCTCTTTCAGAAAAAGAAGTGTGTATACAGGGAAGACAGAGTTCCTTCGAAAGAGAAAAGAGGAAAAATCACAGGTGCTGTGGTGGCCATTCCATCCATAGTAATCACAGCTTAAATGCGAGATCGCATCCGTTCAGTGTGGATGTTTTCTTTCAAAAAAAGATCACTTTGATGCACTTTGTCAGCATGAACACATTTTTGGAAGAAGGTTTTTTGGGGGGGAAGATCTCTTTTGGAAAAGCTTTTTGATAGAAGCCTGCAGTCTAGATATAGCCTAGATAAGTTTATAATGCATCATAAACTCATATCTCTAGGAGGACTGTTGATTAATCACAAATAACTCACATGCTTACTCAAAAATTAATCAGTTTTAAAAATGAATTGTGATTAATCACACTGTTGAACAATTGAAATGTATTCATGTATAAAATGTATTTTGATGTTTTCCTATATTTTCAAATATATTTATTCCTATTACAACACAGAACACAAAGTGTATGGTGTTCACTTATTACAAATATTTGCAAATGATAAACAAAACAAAGATTTCAGTTCATCTCAAACAAGTATTGTAATGCAGTCTCTTTATTGTAAAAGTGTAACCTGCAATGGTAAGTTATTTTGATACATAACTACATTCAGAAACAAAACCATGTAAAATTTTAGAACTTACAAGTACACTCAGTCCTACTCCTTGTTCAGGCAATTTCTAAGACAAACATGTTTGGTTACAATTTGAAGGAGATAATGCTGCTGTCTTCTTGTTTATAGTGTCACCTGAAAGTGAGAACAGGCATTCCCAGAGGACTTTTGTAGCCAGCATTGCTAAGTATTTACTTGCTACACACTAAACATTTTTATGCCCCTTCATCTTTCAACCACCATTCTAGAGGACATGCTTCCATGCTGATGACACTTGTTAAAAAAAATCACGCATTAATTAAATTTTTAAATGAACTCCTTGGGGGAAGACCTGTATGTGTCCTCTTCTGCTTTACCTTCATTCTGCCATACTTCATGTAATAGCAGTCTCGAATGATGCTCCACCACATGTTCATTTTAAGAACACTTTCACAGAAGATTTAACAAAATGCAAATAAAGTATCAATGTGATATTTCCAAAAATAGCTACAGCACTGGATCCAAGGTTTAAGAATCTGAAGTGCCATCCAAAAACTCAGAGGGATAAGGTGTGGAGCATTCTTCCAGAAGACTTAAAAAAAACAATGCTTCAATGTGGAAACTACAGAGCCTAAATCACCAAAAAAGAAAATTAATCTTCTGCTGATGGCATCTGACTTAGATGGTGAAAATGAACATGTGTCAGTCTGCTCTGTTGCATCATTATCAATCAGAACCCATTATCAGCCTGGACACATTCCTCTGGAATAAGTGAATCATGAAGGGACATATGAATCATTAGTGCATCAGGCAAGTAAATATATTGTGACACCAACTTCAACCATGCCATGCTAATGCCTGTTCTCATTTTCACAGGACATTGTAAGAAAGAAGTGGGTAGCATTGTCTCCTGCAAATTGTAACCAAACTTGTTTGAGCATTTGGCTGAAGAAGAAATAGGACTGACTGGAATTTAGTCTGTAAAGTTTTACATTGGTTATTTTGTACATAATTCTACATTTATAAGTTTAGCTTTCATGACAATGAGATTACACTACTTATATTAGATGAATTGAAAATGATATTTCTTTTGGTTTTTACAGTATAAATATTTGTAAGGAAAGTAAATATAAAATGAGCACTGAACTTTGTATTCTACGTTGGAATTGAAATCAATATATTGGAAAATGTAGAAAACATCCAAAAGTATTTAAATAAGTGGTATTCTATTATTAACACTGATCAATCATGCACTTAATCACAATTCATTTGTTTAATCACACAATTTAATCATAATTAAGTTTTTTCATTGCTGGAAAGCCCCAATAACTAGTTTGCATACCTACATTCAATCATTTTGGGGTGGAGGGGGCGTCTCTTCATTCAGTGGAGGGTCAGAGATCAGTTGTACCCTGAAGGGATTGAGAAAGACAGGGAGAATATGCCTTCTTCCCACTGTGCGAATCCACACACATGAAACTTAGAAAGCGTCTTTTAACTCTCCTAAGGTGCTGACTGAAGTTGTCCAAAGGCCCCAAGATGGAAGACAGACTCCTTGGCAGCATTTACTGGGTAAGATTTTCACAGGGATAAGACATTAATGGACTATATTTCCAATCTGCATTGATACTCCTAACAATATGAGGGGGAACCAGCAAGTACTTGTGAATTTCATGCCATGAAAACCATTGTATTCAACAGAAACCTAATGCAAATAAAAGTTCCCCATTACAGAACAGACGAAACCTGCATTTTTTAATTAAAAGTCTCAGGCCATCAACTCACCCAGTCAGACATTAATCCCCAAGAAATGTCCTATGCAGAGATCATTATTTCTTAATTAACATACAGTGAATAGTGAATGTTCGGCTTAGCCTTTGAGGTAGGGGGCAAATTTTCTTCAAGAACTAGAAAGGTAGCAGCCTTTTACATGAAGTAGTCAGCCATGATCAGAAGAATTGTTAACACAATGCTTGATTCAGCTCAGGTTAACTAGGATCCTCCTAAATGTGTGCTATGTCTTGTAGTCCAGATAGCTTTGAATGGTTGAATGGCATTGCACCTTTTCAGTCCACATTGCACATTTAAAACCCTGGTTTGATTTTTAGTAGGTTATATCAATTAGTAATGTCTCTTTAATGTCTTATGGATCAATTTGTAGGTCATTAAAATGCAAAGACTGCATTAGCTGGCCATATCTATTTAGCTACTTTTTAATGCAATACCACTTGGCAGTATAGCAACTACTGCACTTAGCATTAGAACTGTCTGAAATACATTATTTGTTTTTCCACAGAAAGCCTCACAAAAATGCCTTTGTTGTTTAAATTTCCACCGGAAAAAAAAAATCACTTCTTGAATTTTGTTATTGTCACTTTACAAACCTTTTCTTTCCTTTCCTGCCCCTCTCCTCTTTCCTGTAGCCACAAAATAAGGAAAAGAAAAATGGTAAACCAAAGCCTTAGACTAAAAACTGAATATTTTTATGGTTAATACCCCAAAGCTTTTAAAATTTTGAACAAAAGGATCGTTTTCTAAAAGTTGTTCATTTAGAAAAAAGATTCTATTTGCTTCTGAGCAATTATTTTGATTGAAATGTTCTGGTACAGCAACTAGTAGAAATAAAGCAGTAGAGCAACTCATGGTAAAACCTTGCAGCATATATCTATTGTGGTAGCCCTTAGAAACTTGCCAATTACAGTTGCATAGAGAACTAAGGTATTGGAAGGATTCAAGGTATTTTCTATGGTAAGTATAGGAAAGTACAAGGTTATATGGCAGATACAGGTGTATCTTATTTTTAAGAACTATCACTGTATGTTCCTATATGTACGCCGCTCTCCATTCCTCACAGGCAACAAAACTCTCGTGATGAAACACCATTACCTTTGCTGTGATGACAACAAAAATCTTGACAATAGTTAAGCAGCTGCTATGCTGTGACCACTTCTTATTATGCTGACCAATATGATCTCATTGTTTCTTCCTCACCAGCCCCCATCCAGTCTGTCAGCTCTGGGTTTGGACTGCATACTTTAGAACTAGGCCCAACTTTGTGTTCTGTCTGTGCAAAGCACCAAGCATGGTGATGTCCGCTCTATGATTGGGGCTGTAGGCTGAAATACAAACACCACCACCACTCACCTATCCCTAACTGCTACAGTGTCTCTCCACAAAGTTACTACTCTGTTTATGACATTTTCCGTAAGACTTCCTTTCATTGTAGCAGGGTTGACTCACCACAGCACAGCTCTTCCCTCAGAGTAGCTTTGGGGAAGTAGCTGGCTGCTCCAATGAACCCCCTTTGGGTGTGGTGTCTTCAGGGCACTGCTGTCTGGCAGTGACCACTCTGGTCTTGGTCCGTGCTCCCTTCGGAGGAGGTGGGAAGAAGTAATTGTTCTTCCTTCAGTCCAGGGTCCTCCTTACTCCCTAGGACCCCCAGTTCTTCTTCCCAGGAACACCCAGCTCCCTCCAGGAACACACAGTTCCTCAGCACCCTCCAGGCCTCAGTGGCCCACTGCCAGTCCCTCTGTCCCCCTGTCTCCAGGCAGACTGCAGATTCTCCCAACCATTCCTCCCTGGCCAAAGGTGCACTTCTGCCTGCCCGGTTGCCTCCTGCAACCCTGCCTTGTGGTCTTATGGCCTGGGGCTTTCCTGGCTCAAACTCCCCCAGCCAACCACAGCTGCCTCCTTGCAGCCTGACCTTTTGGAGCTGCCTCCAGGCAAGCCCCACCCTCCATGACTGCCTCCTTGCAGCCCTGGGCCTCAAGCCACATAGCCTGGGTTTGCTAGGCCAAAGCCTCTCTCATTGTAGGCAGGTCTCCCTCCTCCTTCCAGGAGTTGCTTTATATGGCCTCCAGCTGAGCCCTCCTTAGCTGTCTCAGCTGGGCTTCCCTCCAGCGCCCAGCCCCTTAAAGGGCCAGTGCAGGGCAACACCCTACCACGCCATCTTTGTGAAGATCCCTTCCCCCCACCCCAAGTCAAAGGACTAGCCTTCATTCTAAACTTCTTCTTATTGCATTTACAAAATTAACATATCAGGGCAGATTCTCCCCTGATCTACCAGCATCAAGTAGCCCTACAGTTAGCAGACTTGGTATAGAGAAAGATATAGACTTGATGTAGCACACAGTTCACATCTGAATCAGTCATCTGTCGGTGATTTACCACGAAGCAGCTGAAACCTTCACATGAATCCATATGTTTAGTATCTTTCCCTAGCTGTGCAGGGGTGTATATTGTCTGAGTGATAATTCATTCTTTGCTGTCCTAAATTGTTCCAGTTCACAATAAGTTGAATCGTAGAAGTGGACTATTAGGAAATATCACTATCACTGCATAGGAATAAGTCTATCCGCATCTTTGCTACCAATGATAATGATATTGCATGATTAGTAAGCATCTTATTTCAGTGCTATTGACAATCATACCAATTTATATCTGGCTCCAATACAGGTACAACAGCAATTAGTTTGGCCCTTTATATAGCTTTAGACACCACAGAGATCTGTGTATCACTATTGTCTTGCATGTTGTGTAAACATTTAGGCTATGTCTACACTGGCAGCTTCTTGCGCAAGAACAACTGTACTTGCAGAAAAATGTGCCTGCTGTCTACACTGCACGCGCGTTCTTGAGCAAGTAAATTTATAGCATCAGAAAACAGGGCTTCTTCTGGAAGAGTTATTCCTCTCCCCATGAGGAATAAGCCCTTTTGCCCATAGCTCTTCCACAAGAGGGCAGTGTAGACAGGCAACATGAATTTCTTGAGCAAGACGCCCCTATGGTCAAAATGGCCATCAGCTCTTTCTTGAGCAAGAGAGCATTCACGCTGCCATGGATGCTTTTGCGTAAATGCACATCTCTTGCACAAAAGCACATGCCATTGTAGACGCGCTCTTGTGAAAGACTTGCGCAAAACAGTTCTTGCGCAAGAAGCTGCCAGTGTAGACATAGCCTTACACTTGTGCAAAGTGGATGTAAAATGTTAAAGCACCATTGTGAGTGGAGAATTCAGATTTGGTAGCATTTTACACCCACTAATAATGGAGAATCAGGCTCTACTTCTTTTACCTCTGCAGATAGCCAAGGCTAATATGTAGCCCCTCCAGGGTCACTGCAGACATTTCACCATTCTCAAACATTTCTAATTGTTTGTTTTGTCTTAGCCTTCTTCTACTTTAGATGCACTGGTGAAACTGCTGAAAACCCAAATCCATAGGTAATACCTCATTTCATTTTAAGCATAGTTTTGTTAAGCCACCATTAAAGTTTTTGATGTTTTGCTCCTAATTTAGAAGCATCTACTAATAAATTGATAGGTTGTGACATATCATAGTAATTTAGAACCTTTTTATCTCTGCATCTGAGCAGTGCTTTTAGTGTTTTCTGAAGGCTTTTATTCATAGACAGTATCCCTCTTGAGAAGGTCTGAGTGCATTGTCAAGACAGATATATTTGGTATAAGTTTTTCCTGGAACTGAATGCCATTTCTCCATAAAATGTTACCATTCTCATGTCTGAATTAGGTCTGTTTCTATATTGGCTAAATAATTTGTGTGGCTTCCAGTACATAAGAGAATCCTTTTTATTAGCTGAACTCTAAGTTCATCTGTTTAAGTCTAAGCCTGTTTGGGTATAAGATCCTCTTTCTCTACATAGAGATCACACACTAATGAAAATCATTTCTTCTGTGCTGTCTAACCACTTGTAATATACTCTCCTGTGTACTTCTTGTTCCATTATCTACTATAGCTATATATTTGAGAGAATTTGTCTATTTATGTGTCTATCTGTCTGCCTAAGAACTCCTCCTAAATGGTAAGAGATAGGACCACCAAATTCAGTATAGCTTCCTCTTATCACAATTTAAATCAATGTCAGGGTTTAGTTGTACCAGGAAAATGGGGTGTGTCTAGAATGGGATTGCTTCTTATAAAACTATACAGAAAAGAGACAATCTCACTAGGCTGGTGAAAGGGGCTGGCTGGGGGCACCGGTCCTCTAGGACTGCCCCAGTCCTGAGCCTCCCCCTTCCAGGTTCCCATTTAGGGGCTGAACCTGGATTTGCCCCAGCTGAGAGACATGCACTCATCCCCGGGCTGTGCCTGCTAGAGCTGCAGCGGTCAGGGAGAAGCACTTCTCACTTGTCCCCAAACTGCTGTGATCAGAGAGTGCTGTGGCAATCCTCTCTCCGACTATGTCTACACCAGTGGCTTCTTGTGCAAGAACTCTTATGCAAGAACACTTCCACACTGCCATGTGTGAGAGGTGTTTTTGCCCAAGAGCATCCTTGGCAGTGTGGATGCTCTCTTGCGCAAGAAAGCTCTGATGGCCATTTTAGTCATAGGGCTTTCTTGCACAAGAAACCTCTGTCACACGCCCACACTGCCTTCTTGCGCAAGAGCTCTTGCGCAAGAGGACTTACACCTGTTAGAAAAGAGCGTAGCTCTTGCGCAAGAAGCCCTCTCTTACCACACTTCACTGTAAATCTTCTTGCGCAAGAGCGAGTGGGTAGTGTGGACACTCTGAGGAAGAACGGCCCTTCTTGCGCAATAACCCATCAGTGTAGACATAGCCTTCTTGGGGCAGCCTTCCCATTGAACCCATCATCCTCAGCTCTACCCCAGAGCAATGATTTAAATGGAGTGTGTACATTTCCATTATATTTTCCAAAAACAAAATATTAATTGTGTAAAGGACCCAAGCAATGCCAGGTAAATCTTCTAGTAAGTTATAAATGTCTGAATCTGGGGCATGGAATTTTGATAGGTTAGATCATTATTATTACTGTTTTACATTTGCATGGTGCTAGTGTTTTTTTACCTCCCCACCAATTCTAGAGTAAGGCCCCTTTGTGTATGGTACTGTACATACTAATAATGAAAAAACAGGCTGTGCTCCAAAGAACTTCAATAAAGATAAGGGTTCTTCTGTGAATGTAATTTGTCAGTAGTGATAATTGGTATCAAGAGAGCTAAATTATGGATCCAATTTTCCACTCACCTATACCTTTGCAAACCAAGAGTAATTCCATCAAAACCAGTGTAAAATAGGGGTAGGTCAGAAGACTCAGACCCATGAATGTACTCCTGCTGGATCTAAGTATCAGTGGGGTAGCCATGTTAGTCTGAATCTGCAAAAGCGGCGAGGAGTCCTGTGGCACCTTATAGACTAACCGAAGTGTTGGAGCATAAGCTTTCGTGGGCAAAGACCCACTTCGACTTTCAGTGTAGATGTAGCCTAAGAAATACATTCCTCTTTCCACTCACATCGGTTGCTATTTTCCAAGCATTTTTACAAGTTCATTTCCTCAACTTTCTTGTTAGCCTCCTCACAGGGCACTGAAGGATATTAGGATCTGTTAAAATCAGTGGGCATTATTGGTGTTTATCTCCTTCCAGAATCTTGTCTTCCGTCTATTGAAATTTAATCAAATAGCCAACTCTTTCCCTGGGAACTATCCACAATATTTACTTCAGCATATTCAGGCAGAAGGTAATTAAATCATTTGTGCAGCTTCAGATTCTGCACAGCCTTTCTAATAAAATTTCCTCCTCTCCCAGATTATAACCTTCCTTCCACCTGCCCAATATTTACAACTCCAACACTTTATAGACAGAATCTGTTGTTGACAGCTGGAAAAAAAACCAGTCACTATTTATGGTATGATTAGGCAGGTCAAGATTAATTTCAGCATTGTACGTGGTTCTGTTACCCAATCATTTTAATGATATACTACTCAAGCCAGCAGTGGGGTCTAGGGTAGAATGAAAACCTTGATTGGAGCTTGTCTGCTGATGATTGGAACTCTCTATGAAAGAACACTAATGTAATCTTTATTTGCATGTTTTGCTAAAGGTAGGGAACTTCTGTTGCTAATTTACATGTAGATATATATGATAGATAAGAAAGGGACTTATTTTGGAGGGGTATGGTATTATAAAAATGTCATTTTCTTGCAGTGATGAGCCAAATTGTCCCGGGTAGATATATCCCTCATGGGGCATTGGGTCGCATGTGACAAATAATGGGTTATGACTCAAATGGCTAGGCACTGCTGTACTGGCCTACAAAAACAATGAGTAGGTCTGTGGCACCTTAGAGACTCATTGTTTTTAAAATTAGACTAACATGACTATTCCTCTGGCCTATAAAGCAGAGTAATGCTCTCAGAGCAGCATGGCCCAGTGACCAGAGTCCGGGGGTGGGGGGCTTGCCCTTGCTCTCAGGGCAGTGTGATTTAGCAATCAGAGTCTTTGGACAGTGTTTGCACTCAGCAGTAGGTGTGGGGCAGGGTAGGGGGACCCACGCTACCACACTGGGTCCCAACCCAGGGGCCTGTGAAACTGGTAATCCACTGCTCTCAGTGGCGCACCTTCCCCATGCAGTCTTCAGTGCTGCCTGGAGTGCACCACACAGCACTTTAGCAGTGATTTAAAGGGCCCAAAGCTGCTGCCGCCACAGTAGCAGTGGCAAAAGCCAGGAGTCTGTCCATTTTGTATCGCTGGGTTCTGGAGCAGTTTCTCCTGAATGCATGGTAGATTCATCCTGTCACAATATAACAGGTACACGGTTGCTGAAACACCTAGATGTTATTCTTGGTGTTTTGTGGGGCATTGTCTGTTGAAGAGGGTCATGGAAAACTGAAGGATCTCACTAGTCATCTGAGCCAATAGAGCTGGTTCAAATGTCAATGCATACGTAGCGTGATGCCATCACCATGTTAATACACATCCATACAAAATTTGCAAAAAAAGCAAAATTTCTAGAAGAAGGAAGAAGTTGTATCAAAGTTTGGTCTGAAAAGCAATTAGATCCCAATTTACCTAAGAGAGAAAATGGAAATTAATAAATTACAAATAAATTATGATAAGATTATTGAAGAGAAACTAAATACATTCTTTGCGTTTGTCTTTATGGCTGAGAACATGAGGGACAGTCCCAAACCTGAACCACTTTGTAGGTGACACATCTGAGGAAATGTCCCAGATTGACGTGTCTTTAGAAGAGGTTTTGGAACAAATTGATAAACTAAATATAACAAGTGACCAGGACTAGATGGCTTTCACCAAAGAGTTCTGAAACAATGCAAATCTGAAATGGTGGAACTACTAACTGTGGTTCGTAACCTATCTTTTAAATCATCTTCTGTAGCAAACAACTGGATGATAGCTAATGTGATGCCAATTTTTAAAAAGAACTCTAGAGATGATCCTGGCAATTACAGACTGGTAGGTCTACATTCATTATTAGACAAATTGGTTGAAATGATAGTAAAGAACAGAACTGTCAAATACATAGATAAACATAATTTGTTGGAGAAAAGTCAACATGGTATCTGTAGAAGGAAATCATATCTCATCAATTTACTAGAATTCTTTGAGGGGGTTAAAAAGTATGTGGACAAGGGGAATCCAGTGGATATAGTGAGCTTAGATTTCCAGAAAGTCTTTGATAAGGTCCCTCACCAAAGGCTCTTAAGCAAAGTAAAATATCATGGGAGAAGAGGGAAGGTCTTCTTATGGACTGATAACTGGTTAAAAGATAGGAAACAAAGTTAGGAATAAATGTCCAGTTTTCAGAATGGAGAGAGGTTTCTTGTTGTGTCTCCCAAGGGTCTGTACTGGGACCAATCCTATTCAACATTCATAAATTATCTGGAGAAAGGGTTAAACAGTGAGGTGGCAAAATTTGCAGGTGAAACTAAAATGCTCAAGATAGTTAAGTCCAAGCAGACTGTGAAGAGCTTCAAAATGATCTCACAAAACAAAGTGACTGAACAACAAAATGGCAGATGAATTTTAATGTTGATAAGAGCAAAATAATGCATATTGGAAAACATATTCCCAACTATACATATAAAATGTTGAGGAGTAAATTAGCTATGACCACTCAAGACAGAAATCTTGGAGTCACTGTGGATAGTTCTCTGAAAACATCCACTCAATGTGCAGCAGAAGTCCAAAAAGCAAATGGAATACTGGGAATCATTAAAAAGGGATAGAAAATAAGATAGAGAATGATGTTATTGTCTCTATTTAAATCCATGGTATGCCTACATTTTAAATACTGAATGCAGAGGTGATCATCTTTCAAAAAAGATATCTTGTAACTGGAAAAAGTTCAGAAAAGGTGAACAGAAATGATTAGGGGTATGGAGCAGCTGCCATATGAGGAGAGACTAATAAGACAGAGACTTTTCAGCTAGGGAAAAAAGATATCTGAGGGGGGACATGACAGAGGTCTATAAAATCATGACAGGTATGGAGAAAATAAATAGAGAAAAGTTATTTATTTGTTCCCCTAACGCAAGAACTACGGGTCACCAAATGAAATAAATAGATAGCAGGTTTAAAACAAGCAAAAAGAAGTATTTCTTCACGCAATGATAGTCAACCTGTGGAACTCCTTGCCAGAGGTTGTTGTGGAGACCAAGATTTTAACAGGGTCCAACAAAGAACTTGATAAATTCATGGAGGTTAGGTCCATCAATAGCTATTAGACAGCATGGGAAGAAATGATGTCCCTAGCCTCTGTTTGTCAGAGGGTGGAAATGGATGACAGGAACCTCATGTGATGATTACCTATTTTGTTCACTCCCTCTGGGGCATCTGGCATTGGATACTGTCATCAGATAGGTTAGGGTATGTCTACACTACAAAGTTAATTCGAACTAATGTAGTGGTCCATGGAGTGGTATTAGCCAGGGGGTAGGAGTGATGTCCCTGCCCAAGGTTTGTGGAAGGCTGGAGAGGGATGGCACGAGACAAATGGCTTGGTCACTGTCTTTGGTCCATCCCCTCCAGGTTCCCTAGTGTTAGCCGCTGTCGGCAGACAGGCTACTGGGCTAGATGGACCTTTGGTCTGACCCAGTACGGCCATTGTAAACTCAGGGCTCAGGGTCGGGGGGTCTCAGTGGACCACCTTGATTTTCATGCACTCCTGCTCCTGGGTGGCCAGGCTGGCTGCTCTCCTGCCCTAGACGGCCACGTTCCTGTGCCTAGTGCGGAGATCGTGGACGAGGTCCACGATGTCCGCACTAGCCCAGGCGGGTGCCCGCCTCTTGCGGTCCTGGGCAAGCTCCCGGGAGCCGCCAGCCTGGTCCCGGGAAGAGGGGGAGGGCTGGGGGGCATCGGGTGGGTGGCTCGAGCCGTGCCAGGTGCAGGGTCTGCTGGCTGGGTGCTGGCAAGCTTGCACCTGGCACGGGCACCATAGCCAGCCCATGCCCCTTTAAGGAGTCCAGGGCCGGGAGGGGGGCAGACGAGTTTCCCTGGTGTTGGCCAGAGTGGCCACCAGGGAAACCTGGGGAGGGCTACCCTCCCACTAGTTCGAATTAAGGGTCTACACAGCCCTTAATTCGAACTAGTAAGTTCAAACTAGGCTTAATCCTCGTGGAATGAGGATTACCTAGTTCAAACTAAGCGCTCCGTTAGTTCGAATTAAATTCAAACTAACGGAGCGCTAGTGTAGCACCTATGAAAGTTAGTTCGAACTAACATCCGTTAGTTCGAACTAACTTTGTAGTGTAGACATATCCTGGGTCAGATCACTTCTCTCTGTTTCTCAGTTTCCCTATGGGAATGTCTACACTACAGCATTACTTTGAAATAACTCTCGTTATTTTGAAATAATAAGGCAAGCATCTACACAGCAAGTGTGTTATTTTGAAATTATTTTGAAATGATGGACTTCTTATTTTAAAATAATAAACTTTCATTTCATGAGGAATAATGCCTATTTCGAAATTGCCATTTTGAAATAGGATGAGTGTGGCTGGCCCCCAGCTGTGCTTATTTCAAAATAATTGGCCTCCAGGGCTTCTCAAAGCTGCACTGGTGTCCACTCAGTCCACATCCCTCAAAACTCCATAACTCCCCTTCCCCTGCAGCCTTTAAAGGTGCAGGCAGAAGGGAAAGTGCTTGTGGCACCACACTGGCCCTGCCAGCCCTGTGCCACAGAGCAGCACCCTTCTGATTAGCAATGTCAGACCCCAGAGCTCCCACCAAGCCCCCCAGGGCTTCTAGTAAGCAGGCGGCCATGTCCAAAGCCCTTGGCCAAGGGTGGAAGAAGATGGCCCCTTCCTGGTCTGGTGTAGAGATCCTGGATCTCACTAATGTCTGAGGAGAGGAGGATAACCTCCAGGATCTCCACACCAGACACAAGAATGCCGATGTGTAGCAGTGAATGGCCACTAGCCTGGGCCAGAAAGGCCACATTCACACCAGGAGCAGGTGCACATGAAAATTAAAGAACTTAGGCAGGCTTACACAAAGGCCAGGGAATGGTGTTCCCAGTCAAGGGCAGGATCCTAGTTGTGGTGCTACTTTGGGCAGCTGCACCTCATCCTGGAAGAGCTGGTCAGTCCCGTCCCCACTCCTCGTTGACTCCAGTCTGAAGGTGCCAGTCATCAGCCTGCAGGAGAGTGGGGCTGTGGATGAGGAAGTGGAGGAGGAAAAGAAGGCCAGCCAGAACACAATGCCTGCCAGCCAGGAGATCGTCATCTCCCTGGAGTTGGTACCCTCCGTCCCCCTGCTCAGGAGGTCTCCCAGGGTTTGGATGATCCCAGGGAAGGCCTATAAGGTGAGTGGCATTACTTTCCCTAGACACATGCAGCAGGAGGCAGTGGGCAGCAAGGGGCTGTGTGCTCCTTGCTTGGCCTTCTCGGCCTGAGGATCGCACAGCAGCCTGTACACCTGGGTGCACGTGGAGCACCAGTCCAGAGCAGACAGCCACATGAGCCTACCACACAGGAACCAGTTGCTCCTTCTCACAGGGTTTCTGGAGAGGCCTGCCTTACTCCCAACTCTGAGGAGGGACACCTTCCCACCACAAGCCACCACTAAGGAGGTTGGGGTCATGGACACACACAACAGTGCCACACATGGCACACAGTCATGCCCACATTCTCAGTGCAGCATCCATCCCTGGGCAAGCGCGACATGGTGGAGGACACCAAGCCCTTGCATGGGAGCATGTTGGGAGGAAGGAAGTGGAGGGGACCCCAGTAGCACCCTTCCCGGTAAGTCAGGGTTTCCCAACCTATGGGTCGGGACCCAAATATGGGTTGCCATTACATTTCAAAAGGGTCACCAAGTGTCTCCCCAGGTGGCTCTGCTCTCCCTCTTCTCCCTGTTTTTGAATTCCCTTGGGTCACCAAGTCTTCCTGAATTGTCAGAATGGGTTCCCCATCTGGAAAAGTTTGGGAAGTGCCGCAGTAAGTGGTATCTGCCACTCATACACAGCTCCCCCAACATCCTCCTCTCCTTCTTCACCAGCGGGTAGGAATAGAAATCCTCTCCCTGTGGGATGCCGCCAGTGCTGGATCCAGCACGTGCATGGCACAGAGGGAAGGCAAGCCCCCCCCCCCCCCCACCTGCAGGCTCCTAGCCCACCTGGCAGCTTCCCATACCTTCTTGTCCCAGGGCATGGGGGTAGTGAGGCTCCCCTAGGACATCTATGCCTCTGCAGGACAATGCCTGTTGTCTAGGCTTCATATGGACTTGCTCGAAGTACGTCAACATCGTCTGACCGGAGACCTTTTGCTGTCAATTCAAAGATGAGGGTTAGGCTTCGTGCACAGTGTCTCCTGTGATGACTGCCCTTCTCTCTGTTCTTCACAGCTGGACAAGCTGTGAGTGAGGCATATCCACCACCTCCTGCACCATCCTCCTCACCTCTCAAGAGCCGCCACAGCAGACAACCCCATGAGGACCTGGAGCAGGAACACATTGTATGCTTCTGTGCCCTCCAGCAGGGTCTCGAGTGGGATGAGCAGGATCAGGAGGCAGACTTGGAGGAGCACCATGCTGACCAGGGGCTGTACAACACCATGTGGCAGCAGCTGTCCCAGCAGCAACAGAGCATGTGCACAGAATACACCGCCAACATCCACTGCCTGGTCACCACCATTGAGCAGCCACCACCACCTCACACCTGCTTCTTCCCAAGTCACCCTTGCCCCTTCCCCTGTCCCTCTGGCATCCCCCCTTAGCTCCCTCTGGGTCCACCAACGGTGGGACCACTCAAGGCAAGCAGCACTCCCAGCCCCACCCCGGAGCCCCTCCTCCTCCTCCCAGGTTCTTTCACCAGTGCCACCTCAGTTATATTTACCCCCAAATAAATATCGCAAAGAGTTCATTGGTCCAAACCTAAATGTCTTTTTTATTTGGTCTGCAGAGAGAAAGGGAAGGGAGGGCAAGGGAAGAGAGTTGTGGGGGCGACAGACACAGAGGAGCTGTGCAGAGGCCCCTTGTGGGAAGGCCCAGAGGAGAGTGCCACAGCTGGCCTTGGCTGAAATTCTCCCTCAGGGCTTCCTGGATGTGCACAGCCCCATGATGAGCCTGCCGGATGGCAGCTGTGTGCAGCTGCTCAAAGGTCCTGGCCAGCCGCTTGGCCTCTGCCCCCACCCTGACAGGAACATCTCCCCCTTCTTCTCGCACAAGAAAAAAGTGCCAGCATGCATCCCCTGGAACAGGTTGGAGTTCCTAAAGATGTTTTGAATGTGCCTTCCCCGACCACGCAATGTTAAAGTTGATGAACCAGCCCCATTGGTCCACAAGAACCTGCAGCACCATTGAAAAGTACCCCTTCTTGTTGATGTAATCGGAGGCCTGGTAGTCAGGGGCCTGGATGGGGATGTGGGTGCCGTCAGTGGCTCCCCTACAGCTGGGGAAGCCCATGGCAGCAAAGCCGGAAATGATGAGGGAGGTAAAGGTGAAGAGTCTGAGACATGGCTGTAGAGGGGAACCCCTTTAATCATGAGCCTCAGATAGCCACAGGCCGCATCTACAGGAAGTGACTACTGTCGTGATGCCCTGTCTGGAGTGCTTTAAGTGCGTTTCAGGCTCCCAATCAGTGTGGATGAAATATTTCGATATAGCTCTGCGCTAGTGATGGGGATTTGTAATCTGGATGCACTATTTTGAAACAGTTATTTCGAGAGTCATTATTTTAAAACAACTTACTTCAAAATAACCTGGTAGTGTAAACATACCCTGTCTGTAAAATGGGGATAATAATAGTCATCCATCTACCTCACCATGGTGTCTCGAGAATTAGAGTCCACACATTGTTTTGAACATAAGAAGTTGCTAAATGTTGTTCCATCACTTCATAAAAAATAAAATGTTCAGTAGATTCCCCAGTTGTTGTTTTAAAACCACCTTAGGTTAGAACATCATCCTCTTGAGAACTGTTATTTCATTTGCTTGTAGTCTTTGACAAGAACGAAAGATATATTGTACTAGGAGGAGGATTAGTGGAGCTTTCAAATCAGAGGCCTTTCCTTTTAAAAAAGAAAAGAAGTTATCCAAACTGGCCCATCTGCACTTGTCAATGATTTAGCTTTAAGACCATAGCTCCGAATCACCAAACATTTACCTGCTTTGCAGTAGTTCATCTTCTCCTGACAGACACTCTAATTGTGCTTGAAGAGAGCTGGTCCACAACCCAGAAGGATCTAGTTAAACAGCAGCTCAGCTGGAAGATGACAGCCAGTGGGCTCCCCCTAGGGGTAGCTGAGTCTCAGTGGCGTGAAAGAAGGAGCCGTGGCGTGTTGCCAGGAAACAAGCCCCACTGTTTGTTCTGCCAGAAAAACACAAGACGCAGAGAATTTTGTTTTGTTTTGTAGCTCCTTGCCTGCACTACCTCAGTGTATTATGAATCCCTGACACTGTTCTTGCTGGACTGCTGTGAACCACACTGTTGGGAAGTTAATTCTCATCCTATCAAACAAACTTTCAGGTGCTGTTTTCATTATTGTTTTCTTGCTCTTGTCTCCCTAACTCTGTGCCACCTTCTTGTCATTCTTAAAAGTGCAGTGGCATTTAAGGCTATTCAGCCTCTGGTGTGAGGGCAATAAAGCTTAAATTAAATATACATATATTAAAAACTGAAAAGGAAAACCAATAAAAATGGCCCACACTCATCAGCAAGTCACAAGTGTGTACGCGGCAACATAAAATATAGCATGGAGCATGGTCACCAGCAAATACACACCTAACAGCTGAACCACAGTTTCCCATCATCTTTTCCCAGCTCTGTAATCCTCTTGCTATAGTAGAAGCTCCTCCAATGTTTTGAATGCTAAATGTGGCCTCAGTTAGGTGCACTTGCGGGCAGAGGGCAGGTGAGGTGATAAAAGGTGGATGATAAGATGCTGGCTTTGGCTCAGTCAGGCCCGCTGAAAGAGGGGGGGAGAGGGAAGGGGGCAATTGCTCCATGGCCCAGTGAGTCAAAGGGCATGGAGCTCCCAGGTGCCACTGCAGCTACCACAGAAGCAGTGGCAGCCAGAGCCTTTTAAATTGCCACCGGAGTGCTGCACGACACATTCCAGGCAGTGCCGAAGGCTGGGAGGGGTCTGGTATGGCATACTCCAAGCAGGGCTGAGTCCTGGCTGCCCCTAGCCCTCACCCCACCCCACCTTGCCCAGCGGCCCCTGAGCTCAGTCTTATTTCTTTCACTAGGGAGCTAGGCACCCTTGACTGGGAAGACCAGGATCTTGAACTAGCACTGTTAGGGATCCGGGCACCCCTGGAGGGAGAGGAGTACCTGTATGCTATGTTCTCTGCTGTCTTTCCTGATGAGGAGGCGGGATGCTGCCATGGGTGGTAGGTGTAAGAGGTGGGAGAAGGTAATCCCTTTCCAAACTGCCAGGCATGGCTCCACCCATTCTCTGTCCCCAGAAAGCATACTGCTTCAGCACGGCTCACCAGCTGCGCTGAGAATGCAGACACCATGTGCTGCCTGCCCCCTCCATGCTCTTCAGTCAGGAAGTCTGGGACCACGTGCCGCCCACTCTCCCCATGCCCTGGGGCTGTGGGGGGCATGGGAAAGCTGGGGCCACACACTGCCTGCCATCCCTGTGCTCCGAGGCTGGTCTGGAAACTTGCCCCTGCAGTGGGGGGAGGCTTGGATTCCGTGGGGGGCAGGGCCTCGTGAAGATGGGGCAGGGCCGGGGGCTTGCCTCCTCAAGCCCTATGTTCACCCACTACCCACAGATGCTGCAATCTGCACAGGCTGCTTTTCCTGTGTTGCCTCAACCTTCAACCCCAGTACAGGGATTTACAGTAGTCCAACCTGGAGGTGACAAATTCATGAATTACGTGGCCTAGATCTTCACCTGAGAGGAAAGCCATTGCTTCTGACATATTAGAGGGTAAAGAAATTCATCTCTCACCCTAGTTGCTACTTGGGTATCTAAGATGAGTGCTAGAAGCAGATCCCATTGCTACACCCTACATTAACAAAAAGAGGATAGGTGCCTTCAAAGGAAGAGATGGTTAGTGTCTTGCTGATACTTTAAACACCCCCTCTTCTTTCCAGCATCATTTCTGTCATGTCTGGATTCAGTCTGAACCAGCTACTCTTCACCCAGTTGCTAGCAGGCTCTTACGGTCCCTGGAGAATGTCTGAAGATGGTGGTCATGAATATTAAGAATTCAAGAGCACCAGATCTCAGCTGATGTAACCAATTTACACCAGCTCCGCATCTGATCTAAATTTTGGTGTCAACAATGAAGCACTGGCCAGTCACCAAGCTCATAACATATCATCCCCTCGTTAACAGGTTTCAGATATTGAAGAGGAGAGAAGTAGCATTGATCTATACAGAAGAGTCAATAAGAATCTATGCAAGACCCCAAGTCCTGTTGTTCGTTTGATTTTTATGTGTGTGTGTGAAATAATCTGTCAAGCTATTGCCCTAATTTTAAAAGTTCAAAGGGTATCTCAAGATCTTTGGAAAACCAGGGTTCTTCACATAAATCACAGTATAAAATTAATATTCGTTAATTACTTATTACTAAAAGGTGCTTGTCATTTGGGGCACAGAATTTTGTTTACTTTTGGTGAAGTGGCAAAAGTGCAACATTAACATGGAATTCTCACAGCAGAAATTGTCTTTTGTGTGTCCTTATTCCATTGCACCAGCCAAGTGTTTGAGACACCTGGTTCATTTAGTTTCTGTTCCTCCCATGGACTGATAGGGACAGAAACAGGAAGACCACCCTGCACAATGCAGAAAATAACTGTTTTGTGCCAAAAGGGAATGTATGATTAGAATTGCAATGGGCAGGCAATCAGTGAGCCAGTGACCTGAGGCAGCACAATGTGTCAGTAAGAGAGAGCAGCAGCTGAGGGACATTGGTGGCCCACAGCCTCAATTTGTAATGACTATGTGGCCTACCTGCCAAAAAGTTTGTCTCCACCTCTTCACTCTAGGGATTTGTCATTATGTTCCTAACCACTTGAACATCATAAGAAAAAAGAGTCTGCATGTTTCCAGCATATAACCCAAGGCATCTGCTCAAACGAAACAGAACGGCAGACCCTGAATCTAATTCAGAGCTTTCCAAACACCTGTGAGTCAGTTGATGGGAAATTCTCCCTGTCTTCATGAGCACAGATGAGTTTTGAACCTTCTGGGCATTTTAGCAGTTTACCATCTGTACATATAACCTTTTTTTTTCTTTTTTTTCTTTTTTTTGAGTACATAGAAGTCTTGTAGGAGGATGTAAAATCCAGGAACCAAGATAAGAAAACATGTTTACACCTGCTACATCTGTTCAAGAATTTCCCAGCCTATATTACACTTTTGACTTTCAATCATTTTTCCCCCTTGGTCAAATGCCATCGTCTTAAAAACATTTTTATATATATTTTTTAAGTCTCACAGACTTTCCATCAAAACTTGCACAAAACATTTTAACTGAACAGAATTGTGAAGCAGTCTATTGATAGAGAGTAGTGCTGGCTGCTAAATCTTTTGATTATAATAGATAGTTTGTATACTTAGAAATCATGGTAAGGAAAAATAATGTTAAATATATACATGAAAATTGGTGATTAGTTTTCTTAAATAAAAATGATGGAAGGCCTGGAGAAATATATCTGCAAGCCCAGGTTATTAGAGGAACAATTACAAAAAAATATCAGCATATAAAGAAAATATCCACAATAATCCCAACTGATAGGATTTACTAACTGTTTTCATAGATGCCAGACATGATGAAATATGCCTTCAGAATGTCACAAAAACATAAGAATGGCCACACAGGGGTCAGACCAAAGGTCCATCTAGCCCAATGGTCTCCAACCTTTTTACACCCAAGATCATTTTTAAATGTCATGGCAAGCCAAGATCTACCACCCTATCCTTCCCCCAAGACCCCACCCCTTCCTTGAAGCTCCGCCCTCTCTATTCTCCTCCTCTCCATCACTTGCTATCCCCAGCCCTTTTACACTCTACACTGCCGCTTTTTTTCGATTCTTCTGTAGGAAGAGGTTTTTCCAACATTTGGCCTGTCTAGACTGGACCAAATGTCAGAAAAACCCCTTCTTTCAGAAGCCCCCTTATTCCTCATGGAAAGAGAAATACAGGGGTTACCAAAAGAGCATGTTTGCTCTTCCACTAAAAAAAGTGGAAGAACAAACACATCTCTGGACGCAGAAGAGTTTTTCCAGGATATCTCTGAAATCCTGGAAAAACTCCTGCAGTCTAGCCGTACCTTCCCTGGGTTGAGACAGGATGGCTACATCTACACTGGCCCCATAAAACGGAATAGTCATGCAAAGCAGGTAAGTCAGAATAGGGAAATCCGCGGGGGATTTAAGTATCCCCCGCGGATTTAAATAAACATGTCTGCCGCTTTTTTTCCGGCTTGGGGAAAAGCCGGAAAAAAGCGTCTAGACTGGCGCGATCCTCCGGAATAAAGCCCTTTTCCCACAGAAAAGTCAGTTGGGGCCACACAAGTGAGATGCAAAAAAATATCTCCTCCAAAAGCCTCCCAAGCCTCACTAATGTGGCCCCAACTGTGCTGGTGGGAGCAGGAGACATGGTACTGGGGAAGGGTGCTAGTAAGTGCTGGGGCAGGGGACAGGGTGCCAGTGGGGGCACCTACCTCCTCCCGGGACTCCTGTCCCTCGCAGAGGAGGGAAACCCCGGCGTGCGCTTCCTCCGGGGATGACTTCTCCCTTCCCCCCCACAGAGAAGGGAAGCGCATGCCTCCTCCAGGGACGACTCACCCCTCCCACAGAGAAGGGAAGCCCCAGCGTGCACCTCCTTCGGGGATGTCTCTCCCCTCCCACAAGTTGCTAGCATGCCACAGACCTGGGGAAGGGGAGCAGCCAGCACACTTCCGGATCCCCCGGAAGTGGCGTGCAGCTCCAGCACTTCTGTCCACCCCGCAGGAAGCCGGCACTACCTCCATTGTCGCTGGAGGTAGGTAGTGGGGCTTCTTGGGGGTGGGGGAAGATGAGGAAGGTCCGAATGCCACACGATCGACTGGTTGAGCCCTTACGATCAACCAGTTGATCACAATTGATGGGTTGGTGACCACGGATCTGGCCCAATATCCTGTCTTCCGAAGGTGGCCAATGTCAGGTGCCTCAGAGGCAATTAACAGAACAGGGAATCATCACATGACCCATCCTCCCCTGCCGCCCATTCCCAGATTCCAACAAACAGAGGCTTGGGATCAACCTCGATGAAAGAACTAGAAATATACAATAGCTACCAGAAAGGTAAACCAATAGACTATATCTGATCAATTTTTTTCCTGAATAGTTGTGAAAAAAATTCAAATTTCAAAGTTGTTTCCGCTTTGGAAGGTTAAAAGACATATTTTTATTTTTGTCCAAAAAATGGGATTTTTTTAATGAGAAATATTATAGGAAACATTATCAAATGTTTGCATTTAGAGAAAACTAGATTTTGGATCAACACCAAGGGTGCAGTTACACTTCACCGTTATTTCGAGATAACTAGAGTTATTTTGAAATAACAATGCGAGTGTCTACACAGCCATTCTCTTATTTCAAAATATTTTTGAAATAACGGACGGCTTATTCCAAAATCTGTAAAGCTCATTTTACAAGCTTTTCCAAAATAGCTATTTTGAAATAAGGCCCCATCTTCTCAGCCACACCAGCCCTGGCCCAGACCCTTTTTCACACACACATCCCCGCTGCGGCCAGCCCTGGCCTTGGCCCTTTCTCTACAGCCACGCCAGCCCTGGCCCTTTCTTCCTCCTCCCTCCCCTCACCCCTGGGCCACAGCTGCTCCAGCCCCAGCCCTCTCCCCACACCCCACAATGCTGCGGCTTTTTCTCCCCGGCCATGCCAACACTGGCGCTCTCTCTCACCCGCCAAGGCCTAACCCTACCCCTCTGCCTGGTCAAGGCTGTGCCAGGCCCAGTTCTGCCCCTGGCAACTGGGAAAAGCTAAGGCCGTGGCACATCAGGCTTAGCTATGGCCCTGGCAACAAGGAAGGGATGGGCTGAGGCCGCAGCTCACCAGCCCCAGCTCTCCATGTGGCTGCTGGAGAGGGTCGGGCTGGCAGTGGGTAGGGCTTGGCTCCAGGGATGGGACCTCAGGCAGAAGGGGCAGGCCTTGGGGGCTGGACTTTACCAGCCCATGCCTCGCCCCCAGCCTGTGGATGCTGTGATGTGATGTGGTCCCTCTGTCATCCCACAGGAATTTTTTTATATAAAATAAAATAAAATAAAATAAAATAAAATAAAATAAAATAAAATAAAATAAAATACACTAATATCTGGTTAATTCAGCCAGCAACAAATTCTGAGGAGCACTGAGCTAAATCCTGCAGTCCTTGAGCCATTTTTTGACAGGGGCAAACTTCCACTTCTATCAATGGAAATAAGAATGCTACCCAATGAAATTTGACCTTTTAAACAACAATAAAACATAATCCTCTAAATTGAATACAATATGATCACTTACATTTATCCGAAATCAAAACTTACACCAACAAGACAGTTACAACGTGGCATAGCCCTCTACTGGAAGATAGAGTGTACAAACTGCATTGTGTAGGATGAGTTTCAACATCAATGTCACGCTAATTGGAAAACATGAAAAATCTGGGCGACCAGTTCTAAGTCCACAAAAGCCTTCACATTTTGCCAAGAAAGGAGCCCCAGAAAGCACCAGCTACTAAAAGCTATTTTTTGAAAGAGTTTCACATCATAGTCTCAAACTGAAGAAAAATCATAGTGAAGAAATGAGGGCTTTCAAATGTGAAAGGGTTTTTAAAAAATTTCTGCAAGCAACAATGATTTTTCTCTTAATTGTGGATGAGGGGAAGGAGGAAATAGTGCAGGGTCTCTCTGGTAACAGTGAGAGACTGCTATATTAGAAGCATCCCTGCCAATGCACAAATTGGCCTAGACCTTTATTAAAATGTACATTCGTAACTGTTGTACTCTACTCAGCTGAAAGTAAGTTGCCATTTTGTTGGTCCCACAAGACCTTTCCTACCCTTGACATATCCTTTCCCTCGCATGAGTGGTAATGACTAGGATGAAGTTCCTCTGGTCCCTGCTGGATTGCTTTATCCTGCTCCAAATCAGTATCTTTTAATAATGCCGTGTTGTTGTGTTCTTTTTAATCTTTAATCTACAAATTAGTTGATGCCTTTAAAGCTCTGTCTAAACAGCAAATAAAACCATGACAATTCAGATGTCCCCAAACCAGATTATAAAAATGGTTCCCATGTATGGTATAGGATCTTTGATGTTTCAGATCTAGGCTGAAGCCTTAAGGTGTACACAGATAGGCATTTGTGTCCACATATCAGGTAACTGCAGGGCAATTGTAATCATAGTGCCTCATCTTTGCACAAAAACACCAGTTTGCACACTGAGAAACTATGCAAAGATTTGTACACACAGATGTGCACACATTTTGTGCACTTTTGCATCCAGTAATGGCAAAATTCTGCAGGACTGAGTGGGGACAGTTGAATTTGCACCTAAAAAGTAGTAGAATGAATAAATTTTAAATCCCTGTAAAAACTATTCAATATTAACTCCAAAGACTAATGACAATGTTCACAGAACTCATAGTTCAGCTGCATTCAGGACTTTTCCTTAGTGGCTTCTTAAAGCCACCTCTTGACTCTTCCTATATTGTCCACATTTCAACCTGATCGGTCACTTTCTCCAAGGCCAGCAGAGCAAAGTCATTCCCCTGACTCACATAGCTCCAGATGGAGTCAGACTCCAACACATGCTCTTCCCTGGAATTTGGCATATGTTGGTTTTGTATACTCTAATCAATCAGGCTGATTTCACTTAATCCTAATGGTCCTGTTAGGGTTCCCAGCTAGCAACAGCAGAAGCAAGAAATCCCCAAGCAGCCTAATTGACACAGTCTAATTACGTTCCTTCCTGAGATTTCCATTAAATTACTCCCTGAATCCATTACAGTAGTCAAATGTATGTTTCAGTGATTTTTCTTACTAGGATATAGTCAATGTGATATTTGAATTCTTTATGATCTAGAGGGCATCGGATCCTGCCATATGCATTTGTTTGCTGTCTGTCCATCACCTTGTTCTAGCAGTTATCTAATGTCTCGTCTATCCATAGATGAGGACACCCATTTTGACGCTCAGCAAACATGGTCATGTCAGTCTAAATGTTGGCAGTGGTTCCTTCCTCAAAGCACTGCACAAACTGCTTGATTAAAAACCTGCCAGCTCCTATCTACCTCTTGTGCAAAGGATATGTCTCATTATAAACTAAGGAGCTGACATTCTTCTAAAAATGTCTTGAAAAGTTACGCTTTCTTGTCACCATCACCTTCCTTCCCACAACTCCTTTGCTAGAGTAAACTATAAACAGATCAATTGCAATTCCATCAATCACAGTTGGGATTCTTTGGCTAATTTGATTGCCCTTTCCATCAAATTATTGTTTCTTTTTACCCCATGTTGCTAGTCTGTCAATCCAGGTCCTCTAGATTATGCATTTTAGATCATGCATGACTTTAGCACTGAAAACCAGAATGGCCAGTCTCTTGCCCACTTTCCAGGAAGTCCATGGAGAATGAAATCATTTTGTCAACAAGAGTTTTCAGATGAAATGGTACATGCAGTACATGTACGTGTCAAACTTTGAACTTAATATTGTAAGTGAAAAAGACATGAAAAGATAAGCATGTAAATGACTGCAATTTGGAATGTGCATAAAATATGAGACAAACTTTCACCTTTAACTCCACGTGGAAACTGAAGTTAGGGCAAAATGAAGCTGCCCACTTATTTATGCTGTTTCTCCCCTGAACACGTGACACCAGAAGCCCCGTGATCTGCACTGGCTATCTTTTGGCTTTCACCTATACTGTATTAAATGGCTTGGGAACTGACTACTTAAGAGACATCCCCTTTCTTGTGTGGCACTGCCATACATGTGATCAACAGCGGCATTCAACCAGGAGCGAGGGAAAGAGCAAACAGCAGGACATTCTCCATCAGGGCCTTTGATTTCAGTACCTGTTTTCTTCCTTGCTCCGAAAAACCCCTGGGTGCTGATCCTCAGGGAACGTTGCAAAATCCAATTCTTTGAAGTGATAGAGGGTACTTTAGGGTGAGAGAAGGTGGAATATTATGTCAACGATTAAATGTATCTGCTTGACTATGGTCTTAATTCAGTATATTTTTTCAAAGATCTCCTAAGGGGCCACTTAGATTACATTAAAAGCATTTCTTTACTTATGTACACAAACTCAAATAAATAAAAAAGATTTTAAAAATCAGTCAATCAATGGACAATGGCAAATCGGACTGTCGGAGTGGAATATGAAGGGTAATTGGAAGCCACAGAATTGCCCTCACTAAAATAAATTAGTTTTATGTATACAAAGAGAGTATCAACTGAAGCCCCTTGTTAAATGTTTATTATCCTAACTCTGCCTGGGAGAGGGTAAGATCAGTGTATTGGTGGCATTTGTCCCATCATGACCCCCTGAAAAGCTCAATTCCTGGGCCTCTACCAGTGCTGGCACCCATCACGCTGGGTAAAGTTTGCATTTCACTTCTGATGAAATCACCATGTCAGGGGACCCTCTTGCTGCCTCAGAATTCCTTGAAACTGGATTGCAGATGCCTAACACGGCCAATTGATCAGGGACAGTTCAGAAGTACGGTGTGGGCAACAGAAGTACACTTGATTGGATAGGGAAAATGGACAAGCAATGAAACTGTAAACAATGTATGCAGTAATGTTAACATTGTGTAAGGCCTTGTAAATTACATGGTTATGACATGACACTTGGGATTGTTATATTTTTAAAATATGGATGTTTGCATCAGATTAATGAATGCCCTTTAACTACAGGGTGGAGAGACAAAGCAGGAGTCTGGCGCAAGGTCAGGTCTTAACTGAATCTTCCACATATTGAACACCTTATTTTTGGCCCCACTCCAGAGGCTCTTTCCTGATTAATTGTAGCTAAATTAGCCCCCGTCATATTGTATGTATAGTTGAAATTATTTTTTCCAATGTGCATTTCTTTACATTTATCCACATTAAATTTCATTTGCCATTTTGTTGCCCAATCACTCAGTTTGGTGAGATCTTTTGGAAGTTCTTCACAGTTTGTTTTGGTCTTGACTATCTTGAACAGTTTAGTATAGTCCACAAACTTTGCCACCTCACCGCTTACCCCTAGATTATTTATGAATAAGTTGAATAGGATTGGTCCTAGGACTGACCCTTGGGGAACACCACTAGTTACACCTCTCCATTCTGAAAATTTACCTCAGATGAAAACATTCCCTCAAAATTCTGATAATCTAAATTTGTTCTATTGGCATTAGAATACTTGATATTGTACTTTAATGGAGTAAACCTCAAAAAAGAAAGAATAGTACCCTGCAATCAGAAAGGCCATAATGTAAATATATATTACCTCCAGGCATAGCATAGCCATAATATTCATCAGTAAAGGGTAAGAACATTTATGTATTTCATTTTCTCCTATAAATGCGTCATGATGGAACTCTCATTGAAATCAATGGGAGTTTTGCATGTAGGGGACTGGCAGAATCAGTGCTATAGGCCAAAAAGTGGTGGTGGGGAATCTGTGACATCACAGAACAACTGGCCAAAACATCCGAAGGTGTGAATTAATGACAGGAGCTAGTGGCCTTCAGTGGATACAGAATGAAGGGCTGGCATGAATCTACATTGTTACCATTTTTCCTATGGTGATATTTCCCTTATTGAGGAGCAAAATGGGAAAAGCTCCTGTTTCTGCAACGTGATATCATGCTGAGCTGATCTTAGTGAGATAAAGCTTTATCTTTATAATATGTACCACTGTATACTTCCTGGACTTACGTTTGCTAGTGAAGGCAACCCCCAAGTAAAACAACTGCCATGAAGGGGAGGATACAGATGGTGCGGTAGTGGTACGCATTCTGTACACCTGCACGTTTGGCACACAAGTGTCTGAGTGCAGCTTTGCTAGCTAAGAAGACAGATTTATTTTTCTGAGGAGGCGGGAAGATCAGATCACCTCCAGGTGTTACACTGATAAATACTGAGAATAACTCACCAGTCCTCCACAATTCTTCCCTGATCAACCTCATCCTTGAGATACGAATTAAAGGCACAGATATGTTATCTGGGAAGTTGTCCAGATTCGTTTTCAAGGAAGTTAGACACTCAACACAGGCCTGCAATCAGCAAGGCTTTGGGGTTTGTCATGGTGCCAGAGGCAGCACTGAAAGGCCAAGATTGGAACCATGTAGCCTAATCCCCAGCTGTGTGGAGTTCAGATAAAATGGGACTCCATGTTCAGCAGTACCGAGTTTTGTTTTCAGTCCTGAAAACTGAAATCCAATCAATGAGGCTTTGCAAACCAAAAAAAGCTTACAACATGTGGGCTAAGTCCTGCAACCCATTAGTGGTTACAGAGGAAAGATGTGTGCTTAAGCCTTGATCCAAGAACCAGTGAAATCAATGGGAGACTTCCCACTTATTTTGGTGGCCTTTGAATAAATCATTGCTAAGTGTGCAGCAACTGCACAGTGTGCTAAAAAATGCCCTGTAATCAGCCCCGTGAGCACAGCAACCAAAAAGGGTTGGGGCAGAGACAAGGATGGCTGACTGAGTGGTACTCAGCAACCAGTATACTCTGTGGACCCTTATCCTATTGGAATTCCAAGGAAGTCTATAATGCTAGGTGGGACTGGATTCTATGTGTGTGCTCCTGCCACGGTTAGAACACCCAGTGATCTAATATCAGAAGCAAACCCTAGTTTCCTGTCCTGGAATCTTAGTGGAGAACTATCTGGGAGAGCACCCTAAGTGATTTTAGGGAAAACAGAGCTAACTCTTGTCTACATGAAAAACTTTCACCGGATTCATTTACCTAGGTTTTGAAACCAGTTTTTCAATGACAGCAAATCCCTGTAAGGATCGTCTTATTTCAGTTTAAAAGTGGCATTTTGGATGTAGCTTTGCTGAGTCAACTTGACAGCCATTCTGCTGGGCCCTGATGCCTCCAGTGCAGCCCTGAAGAGACTACATCCTAAAGTAATGTTACTGTTCATAATTGCAGGCCCAGGGTTTCTGCAGAAATGCCACCAATTCTGCTTAGCTAAACAAACAAACAAACAAAAACTCAGAAGGAATCAAGGCAGAAGAAATGCATCTCCATGTTCATTAGTTGCCTGCCACTTTTCAATACATGCTGCAAACCTGAATATTAAGCTGTGGATTAGCATTCACAAGACCTGGGCACAATGCTAGAACTACTGCTATGACTGTGTGTCTACTTTGTGTTAAAGCCATGTGAAAGTTTACCTTTATTTTCCCTCTTGCTATTATTGTTGTTTTTCTTTCCAGGTGCTGATCACATGGGCATTAGTTAGGTCAAAATCACATAATACAGAAAGTTCAAATTATCCATTGAGCTCAGCCTTCCTCACACACTACAAGACTCACACACTCAGCATGATAAATTTTAGCAGACATGGGAAAGAAATCTCAGCTGAAAACAGCATTTTCCTTTCTGTGAGGCTTCATCAAAGGAGAAAAACAACCTTGCAGTGTTCCCTTGGTTGTGTTACAGAATTTAGTAGCTGCTCAGGGCTCCAGCAGAGACATACCAACCTAACAAAGTGCTTGCAATGTTCAGATGCTAAGCTACCACCATGCTTACAATTTGAAAACTGGTAAACAAAACATTGTTTGGAAAAGGGCAGTCGGGCCTCCAGCTTGGCGAAGGTAATAAAGCATATGCACAACTTTAATCAGAGAACTCTTCTTTTTTTTTTATTTCCCCCACACCTCCCCCTTTTACTTTCCTCTAGTGGGATGATGCATCCAGTTGGAGCGGATAAACAGAAGGAAGCAAGGAGGAGAACTGCATCTCCATTTCTATTAGCCGTCTGCCGTTTCGATACATGCTGCAAACCTTGGCTTTCAGCTGAAGTGCAAAACCTCTTGGGCTTTTGCTCCCTGCTGTCAGCATGTGAGGCCTGATTTTTATTTCTGGAACAAGCACCGGAATAAAGAGCTTGTCCCTTTAATACAAAGGCAGAGAGAAGGGCAAAGCTGTTCCCAAGAAGTCAGTAAAAGTGGTAATGCCTATTAATGATTGCAGCAGAGTGCTTTTCAGTAGCCCTATTAAAGAAGCTCTTTGTCCTAATAAATACCAGCGAAAGAGCTTGCTCTCAGAGCACCTTCCCTGCACTTTATTTATAATGAGTCTTCTAATGAGTACATAGTGTTTATGTTTCCTTGAGAGACTCATCACTCCCCTTCTCAGTCTGTTATTTAACTATAGGGTACTGTATGCAGGTTCCCCCCCCCCAAACACACTCCCCTATACCTTTCTGCAAGGGCACATGAAAACCCCCAAAGGATGAATGAATATTTGAGCAGGCAGGAAGAGAACAAAGTGTTCATTCCAAACCTTAAGCATGGCATGGCAAGCCCACAAAGGACACAGCTCAGCTCAGAAGCAACTTTCTACATGTGCTTTTCAGAAGTGGAACTCATGCGCTCCAGTATGAATCTCACAGGTTAATTCCATCAGACATCCAGGGCCTGATCCTCATATTCACTAAGTCCCCTTTGCACCACTTTGGAAGCATAAAGTGAACGGGAAGCTACAGCTACACTACAAGCTGAGAGTCTCCCTGCTCACAGACACATGCATGTGGTCAGTTTCATTGAGCTAGCATGTAGGAATACTAGCTATGCCATGTATAAACCCACCTGAAACTGGAGGGTATGCATCCAGGGAGATGAACTTGTGCTGCCACTGACCAGGACACAGCCACGACACAGATATTTGTACTCATGGCCGCTTGATGAAGCTGCCTCAAGAATGCGTACACCAGCTGACAATCACACTGCAAGTTCCTGGGACTGACATAGCCTAAGTAGTGTTGTCCACTCTCATGCTTTTATCGAAAGTGTCAGGATATTTATTTATTTATTTCTTGCTTAATGCCTCAGTTCACAGTGTCATATGATTACATGACAGCCTCATCTTTATTTCTTTCAAAGTCAGTTTCTAGCCCTCATGGTTGTGGAGGAAAGACTGAAAAGATGCAACCGAGAAGGCAAATTAAAAATAAACCAAAACGTGTTCTGTTTAAAAATCTCATGATTTTAAGTCAATTTTACATTTTCTTCCCAAGCCCCAACTCTGATTTATGCCTGGAATCAGTAATATTGCTTGAATTTATGCTCAGAGTTTAATACCTGTATATTAGAATGACGCTCCTTAAGTTCACACACTTCCAGCCAAGTGAATGCATAGGAAATTATATCTAGGTAGAATTATGATCAGTCTGAACATTGTACTGTAGCTGCTTTAAAATGTTTAAAGTATCCAGTAGATAAAGAGGAGAAAAAGGAGGTAGAGAGGCCTGAAAAGAGCACTTTGTAGCTTTTATTTTAATGAGGATTTAAGTGTGCTGCAAATGAATAGACATAATCAGCAAAGGCAAAAAAGTTTGATGAACTAAAAAATGCTTTAAAGTGCTTTTTCTCACCCCTGGAATTTTGTTTTGGCTTATAATATAGCTGAAACTAATATGAAAGAGAATTAAAAACTAACATTTGGTGATTCAAAGAAATGAAAGGAAAAATGGGAAATCAAGCAGTAAAAAGTTAAATTTTCAGACTGGAATGCCTATTGGTACACAATATGGATTATAAGTGCTCAAGTTTATACATTTTGACATTCAATTTCCTTCTCACAAAAAATACCCACTGCTTTAAATGGTTTCTGACAAACTTAAACCTTAAACTTGCTCCACCTTATTTTATTCCTTTTCCCCCTCTACTTCCTCTGTTACAACTTTGTTTTAGTTGCTTCTTCATGGTCAACAGTCAGGTATTAAAGAGCTCCTGGATTTGTCATGGTTCAATGATGAAATTTCATTAGTTTCTGATAAGTTAAGTCTCAGAGAACTTATCTAAATTCTCTTGCTACCTTTAAGGAGAAAGGAGACCTTTTTTTCATACTTAGAGAAACAGCTGAATTGGTACAAGGGCAGAAATGTTGACTTTTCTCCACTATTTCTGCAGTGTTGTTGTAGCTGTGTCGGTCCCAGGATGCTAGCGAGACAACATAAGTGAGTGAGGTAAGGCTGGTGCAGTAAGAGATATTACCTCATACAATTTGTCCTGCTGAATTTTCTACACAAAAGGATACATATTGGAAATAGAGGCAGAACCGTGACAAGGAAGTGTGAGATGATGCTCAGATTCTATGGTATCAGCACTCTTATTTCGGCAATAAGTACCATAGAAATCCCAATCTATACATATAACATTTTAAAATCACATTTCAAAACCACATTTGGCTACTGGTAGAATTGCCAAAAGCAAGCATCAAAAATTAGAAAACAACCCAAAATAAAGCCATGCCATTACTTAACAGCCTAAAATAATACTGACTAAATCCACTCTCTTTGCTGTGGCAGCATGATCTAAAAAGAGCATTTACAACTTTATATCTCTGTCTCACAGGAAAGGGAATGAGTAACTAAGACCTAGAAGGGTGCAGTTTTCACCCCTTAAATCTGAGGCACAATTTTGGCCAGAGCTCAGGGGCAGTGCAGCTCCACATCTCCCAAATTGCAGACCAGGCTGTTGGGTTCCCATGACAAATCACACTGGTAGTTAAGGGTGCCCAGTACCTTACAGATTCAGGTATCACTGTGCACTAGCAAGAACCAGTAAATCTTTCCGTCCTAATTTGGCAGGTCTGCTGAGCTCTTAAGACAACGAGCTTGTTGGCCAAATTGGTTTTTATGAAACTTTCTGTGTAAGTCGCCAATGCACGTTCTGTGACAAACCATACCATGATACAAAACAGCTTGGCTTAAAATCTTTGTAAGGGCTCATATGATGTCTGTTTCCTCTCAAGCTAATAGCTTGAGGCAGTAGGCACTCACATGACACACCCATAATGTGAGCTTGTGACAGAAATGAATTAACTCATGTAACCAGTAGGGGTGAAAGAAATGTCTTCCACTGAGCTATTTAGCTGCCCTAGGCCAGATGGCAGGATCCAAAGACTCTCTCTTTCATTTGCTGTGTTTGCTTTTTGTACTTGGGTGTATAAGAGTAAAAGGTTTCCCTTGTTAATTCTTTTTCTGAGTCTCCCCCAGAGCTATCTCTAATAAAACCAAAATCAGACAGAGGGGGAGGACTCCAGACTTGCAATCAAATGTCGATGGTGAAAATGACATTATCTATCCATGTTTGCATTTCATATTGCCACCCAACACCAGGGTATCAGAGTGGCCTCCATGTCAAATCTCTAGCAAAGGCCCAGATCCAGAAAGGGGCTTCAGTATTGCAATGTCAGAGTTGTGACTGAGTTTCATGACTCCTAAACTTTAGGCATCTTGAAAAATCATTGGAATCCACAGCACCTGAGTTGAATACCTAGGTTCCTATACTCTGAATAGGGAGAGATAGGTGCCATAGACTGCAATCCACAAATGCCAGCCTGCTAGTCAGGAAGCTGCCTCAGCTAAGCAATAGGAGAAGCTAAACAGAGAGGTGTTTCCTGAGCCCTAGCCCTCTCATGGAGATAGGTACCTATTGAGGACCAGACTGTTGCTTAGCAATCCACAAATTGCAGCCCTTTGCCTAGAGTCAAGTAGCTTAGGTGCATAAGTAGTTTCTTATGGGCTCTTTTCCCAGCCCCACATGCAGGGCTGCAGCTGTCACCGGATCTGAACCCAAGGTTCTATTCTGGGTCCCACACATGGGATCATGGCTGTCACCACAGAGACTCGGCTCCTGGCTGACACCCACACCCAGGGCTCTGTTCATGACCCTGCACCTGGAGTCTGCACATGGGGTCCCAGCTGCCACTGGCCCCTTATCAGGAGCTCTGCTTCCAGGCCTGCATGTGGGGTCCTATCCCTGGCCTCTTTAACCATGTTCACACTTCACACACACACACACACACACACACACACACACACACACACACACACACACACTCAGAACCACGGCCTGCTTCTGGCCCCAGCTTAAAGGGGTGGGAGAGCACAGACAGGACCAAAGGGGAGGGAGGAGGTAAGGTAAAAAGTCTGGGGTGGAGACCACTAGATTTCAGTATCCCATTGTAAAAAAAAATGTTCCAGGGCCACTGCATTAAAATACAAAAATATCACAGCACTATGGACAGTGGATGCACCTAGAACAGGGGGAGGCAAGCCCCCAGCCTCACCCCTTCAGCTGGAGGTCCCCTGGGGGAGCCAAGCTCCTTCCCCATAGAGATAGATCCCCAGTCATTTCCCTGCACGAGCAGCACACGGCCCCAGCAGCCATGGCCTGAGAGCATGGGGAAGTGGGGGGCACACTGCCCCAGCTTCCACAGCCTCGGTGTGGCTAACATCTGGGCATCCCCAGGGGAGAAGATGAAGCCATGCTGAAGCAGGGGAGGTCTAAGGGCAGAGTGTGGGCAGGACCACACCTGGCAGACTGGGAAGGCATTACCTTCCCCTTCCTCTGATATCTGCCACCCATGCATAGCACACTATTACTGACAAATTGCTTCCTTTCTCATTTTTACCATATAATTATAAATCATTTGGAATATAAACAATGAACATACATTTCAGTGTATAGTATTTAGAGCAGCATAGTCTGAAATTCTATTTTGAACTGACTTTGCTAGACCTTTTTACTTAGCCTGTTGTAAAACTAGGCAAATATCTAGATAAGTTAATGTATCCATGGGAAGACCTCTGTGTATCTCCAGGGTATGCAAGTGCCCCTGGCTGAGAACCAATGGGTTAGAGCATGCAGTTGCCAAAGAGGTAGAAGACAGCTGAACAAGTGATTGTTCACCTCTCAGGAGTTGCTCTAAACATTAAGCTGTGGGGTATTCAATGAGGATTTTCTTCAATTTCTCCCATGGAAGATGTTTCCCTGTGGATAAATAATAGAAGAGGGACTGGAGCAGAGGGATTGGACTCTGGACATACTTACAGCAGGTACCCGGTCTTCAGCTGCCCTTCCTCCCGCCTTGTTCCATCCTGCAGCCAAGCTGCTCTCAGGATTCGGACCATCCTACTAACTTTAAGGAAGGGTGGGAGAAGAGGAGAGTGTTGATGTCAGGATGTCCCTCAGCCCCCAGCACCCCATCTCTGCAGAGCAGGAGTCCAGGAGTAAGATATATAGACATTGAATATTGAATGGCTGAGACCAGTGCCTTTCTTAAAGAGGCAACGCACTCTAAGATTTCTCCTCAGCCTTTTCTCTCTCTTTCTTTCTGTCTCTCTCACACACAAAATCTCTGTGCCACACCCACAATCACTGTGCCACACAGATACTGTGCCACACACACTATCCCAATCTGTGCCACAAATTGTCAAACATATGTTCTGTGTCACAGTCTCTGTGTCTCACACAGAGTCTCTCTCTCTCTCTGTCACCAGCCCCCTGCCTTAACCATTCTGCCTTAAGCCCCACCCCTTCTAGGACACCTGGAGCCAGACTGTGACAACTCACCAAAATTTGTGGTATGGCTCCTCAGAGAAAATTATTTCCCATCCCCAATTTATACAAACTCACAGAATCTAAGACATGACAGTTTCCCTGATTCCAGATTACAAACAGTCCAACATCAATACTTAGCTACTGCTTAATTTATATCAAAACTTGCTGTGGTGACACAGGCGTGAGAAACGGCGTGTGGGAGGTTCTACATCACTCCTAGGCTTTGGGCTCAGCATGGCCTCATCCCAAGGTCCCAGTTGCCAGCTTGTGCTTGGGGGCCCCACTGTTGCCGATGGTCCTGTCTGTCAGGCCCTCTGTTGCTGCCTGGGGGACCAGCTGCCAGCCCCAGGGACTCTGCCACCGGTCCTGGCCCAGAGCTCCACAGCTACCTCCAAGCAGTGGCCCCAGACTGTGACAGTGAGGGGCTCAGACACGGGTCAAGTGGTAGAAAGGGGTTTAGATCAGAAACCCCCCCTCCTAAAATTGTTCTAGTGCCATTTGAGAAAGCTATATCAGAAGTAAATCAGATGAAGAGCATTAAAGCCATTGTGCAAGTCTCACCAAGGCTAAGTGAATCACAGGTGTGGTAAGTAGCATTCTTTTACTGCTGTTCCAAGTGGTTAATAATTCTTGATTGAAACATCAACAACACAAGGTTTTAGAATCTTGAACCGTGGCTCAAAGTTGTAACTGAAGGGGAAGGAAGTCATTATTAATTGTCTTTGGTGCTATGGAACCATAAATGTCAATTAACCCTAGTTGACTGGAGGTGTAGATGCTTAGGTCTGTTAATTACCCCACATATTTTTCAACAGGAAATGAGCTCTGACAACTTTTCTGTAGAAAACAGAGGAAGTAATGAAAAGAAGAAAGATTATTATCTCTACTTGTAAATATTTGGCAGATGCTTAGATACTTCATCAGTGGGCCAACAGAGACAGATACCCTTTTGCCTGGGATAGCTTTAATTGATATAAACACCTGAAATGATCTCAAATGGCTACGTCTAGACTGCAAGCCTCTTTCGAAAGAGGCTTTTTCGAAAGATACTTTTGAAAAATCCTCTTTCAAAAAAGAGCGTCTAGACTACAACCAGTACTTTCAAAAAAGCAAGCCGCTTTTTCGAAGGAGAGCACCCAGGCAGTCTGGATGCTCTCTTTCGAAAAAACACAGTTTGCATTACATAGCACCTTTTTTCAAAAGAGCACTTTTGAAAAAAAAGTGTTATTTCTTGTAAAACGAGGTTTTCCACTGTCGAAAAAACTGCCACGTTCTTTCAATTTACTTTCAAAAGAATGCGGCAGCAGTCTAGATGCAGGGGAAGTTTTTTCAAGAAAAGGCTACTTTTTTCGAAAAAACCCTGTAGTCTAGACACACCATAAGACATCATGAGATTGACCTCAAAATGATGAGATTTTTTTAAAACAATCACATCGTACATTTCTAAGACTTCTGATTTTTAAGATCACTGTACACAGAGACAACTGCAGTGTAGCCATCTTGCAAGTATATTGTAAATAGAACCATCTTCGCTACTGCTTCTCTCTGCTAGCCCCATTGAGATTGCAGCCTCACTGTGCTAGCTACTGTACAAATATATAGTAAGAGACACTCCTTGACCGAAGAGGTTATAATCAGAGGATGATGATTGTGACATGATGGTGATGATGATGCAAAGGATGATGCGTTTGTAACATGGGAGTTGAAACTGTGTAAACTTATCTTTTGTCCCTTAGCAGGGTCAGATGCACAAGAGTCAAACTGGTGACCTATGGGGTGAAAAGTTAACTAGTAATGTCTAGAGGCATACTCTGTCCCCAACAACAGCTAATGTTACACCTTTGAGAATCTGGCTTGCTTACTGATTAAGATAAGTTTATCAAATCAAGTCCTGACCTTTTTGGAGCGTATACAGAAAGAATATTCCATTCCCTGAACACAAAGGCAAAATTCCACACAGCCTTCCTCTTTCTCTCAAACATACCCTTACATTCTTCTTAAAAAGACAGCACCCCTAACCCAAGTTAAAGAATAAAAGTCAATCATAAAAACAAATATTAGCTCAATATCTATATCCACTTTTAAATGAAATTATATTTTGCGTTATAAAACAATTCCAGCAATTACCCCAGAGACCTTATGCTAACTTTCATAGTTACATTTACTTTTTTTTCATCACTGCCTGGATCATGAACAAGGTTCAACCCCTCACACACACTCTCGCCCCCCAGCATTCTAAGTCACAGCTCAAACCTATTCAATGTCATCTATAGAACTAACTAGTGAAAGGGAAATCAGATTTGCTTGTACTTGTGAACAGAGAGTTATCATCCCTATTTGGCTTGAGCAACCAGTTACTTGTAGTATTGTATCTTCCCCTAGAAATGATGGGTCATGAACATTCTATACTCTCATTTGATGTGACAAATAGTGGTGTGAATTACATTTCAGTAAATTGACATAAGTGAGCACAATCAGGGTAATTTATATACTGATGGGTCGGAGGGTCTGGTATAGGAAACATAGCAACCATCAGAAAAAAAGAATATGACAAAAGAAGCATTTCTGCAAGAGCTGTTTAGGCTTTAATACTGCCATTCCATCCTCTCTTTTATCTAATTAAACCATTTTACACTCACATGCTGGATTTACACCAGTTTATGTACCTTTTTCAATGTGTAATTTATCCCACCATTTATTTCACCTCTGAATTTGGTCCCCCATATATAATTTACCAAGCTCAGTAAGCTTCACTTGGCAAGGAAAAGTAAATACCAACTATTCTTTTCTACAGGACTGATTTTACTCCCATTGCATGCAGACAGTTTCCCTTCAGCTGCCAAAATATGAAAAAAAAATGGCATTAAACTTGTGTTCTTGTGAAGAGAGGAAATTATCTCCTTTAGCTTAAAATTCATCAGAGTTTTACTGAAATTTCAACAACAAAAATAAAACCTTTAGCAATGTTAGCAATAATTTGTAGCTCTGGCTAAATCAAATTTAAGCTTTTCCTGCAAGCTACACTTTGAAGTCACTAATGTCTGTAGCAGTATATAGTATCACATCAGCCTACAATTCAGGTAAAGCTGAAATGATGTAGTTGAGGTTCAAATGGACTTGTAGCACACATCCTAGCAAAGCTAAGAGAAAATATCCAAAGTGATTTCAGGAAACAGCACCCAAAATTCTACCCATGATAAACCTACTAACGCCCATTTAAAACTAAGGGAAAGATTTGGACCAATGAATTGATTTAGTAAGATAGATGCTTTTAATAATCATGATTACATTTCAAAGTGGTGCATTGAATTTTAATTAAGTGATGCCCACAATAATGATGTAACAATACTATTATTAGAATTCCAAAGTACTTACAAATTATAAAGTATATAGACACACAGAGATATGGATAGTTATATATTGTGTCTATTAATATGTACCCATATAGTTCTCTAGAAAGAGAGGGAGAGTTCTAGATACAGGCAGTCCCCGAGTTACGCGGATCCGACTTATGTCGGATCCGCAGTTACGAACGGGGCACTTCCTCTCCCTGGTCTCGAGCAGACCAGGGAGAGGAAGCAAAGCGGCGGCGGAACGCGTGGCCAGCTGACAGCCCAGACGCGTCTGGGTTGTCAGCTGGCCGCGCGCTCCGCTCTGCTCCCCCCCCCCCCCGTCTGCAGACCAGGGGGAGGGGGAGCAGAGCGGAGCAGAGCAGAGCGGTGGAATGCGCAGCCAGCTGACAGCCCAGACGCGTCTGGGCTGTCAGCTGGCCGCGCGTTCTGCCACTCTGCTCTGCTCCGCTCTGCTCCGCTCCCCCTCCCCCTCCCCCTTCCCCCTGGTCTGCAGACCAGGGGGAGGGGGAGCAGAGCGGAGCACGCGGCCAGCTGACAGCCCAGACGCGTCTGGGCTGTCAGCTGGCCGCGCGTTCCGCCGCTCTGCTGTGCTCCGCTCTGCTCCCCCTCCCCCTGATCTGCGGGGGGGGGGGGGGAAGCAGAGCGGAGCACGCGGCCAGCTGACAGCCCAGATGCGTCTGGGCTGTCACCTGGCCGCGCGTTCCGCCGCTCTGCTCTACTCTGCTCCCCCTCCCCCTGGTCTGCAGACCTGGGGGACGGGGAGCAGAGCAGAGCAAAGCCGCGGAGCCCGAGGGCAGCAGGATAGCCACGGCGCGTCTGGGCTGTCCCGCTGCCCGCGTGTTCCGCCGCTTTGCTCCCCGTCCCCCTGGTCTGCAGACCAGGGGGACGGGGAGCAAAGCAGAGCAAAGCCACGGAGCCCGAGGGCAGCAGGATAGCCACGGCGCGTCTGGGCTGTCCCGCTGCCCCCGTGCTCCGTGGCTTTGCTCCGGACGCCTGTGGTACAGCAGCTGGGGCGCTGCCGGTTGGTCCCGTAGCGCCGCTCTGGGTGCCACTGGACCAACCCAGCAGCACCTCAGCTGCTCTGCCCCAGGTGTCCCCTAGTCAGCAGCTGCTGAAAATGACCAGTGGCTGACTACAGGAAGCCCCTGCCCCGGGCTTCCTGGAATCAGCCGCTGATCAGTTTCAGCAGCAGCTGACTTGGGGATGCCTGGGGTTCTTAAGTTGAATCTGTATGTAAGTCAGAACTGGCATCCAGATTCAGCCGCGGTTGAAACTGATCAGTTTCAGCAGCGGCTGACGCCAGTTCCGACTTACATACAGATTCAACTTAAGAACAAACCTACAGTCCCTATCTTGTACGTAACCCGGGGACTGCCTGTATATTGTACATGGGAATTACTTTGCCCACCACTGAAGAGTGGTCATTTCTGATATGGAATGTGGCAGCTGTTTAACAGTGCACAGAAGCAGCAACACTACACAACACTCATGCCCATTCATGTTTATGATAGACATGAAGCTAGCACCCTGGACACTGCTTGTGCTAATTCAGTGGTGTCATTAGAAGGTCATGCTATTACATTTACAATCAGGAGGGAAGGAGCACTGAGCCCAATTTAAAGTTTGCCCAGTTCTACCATTTTCTTCCCCCACAAACAATGTGACCTCAGTTGAAGTTCAAGTATCGAATCTATAAAGCTTATGCTGCTCTGTTTTAGTCCCCATTTGGAAACATATTCCCTTCTGCGGGATGTTTAATAAGTCGATGGTACCATACCTAATGGTTTTGACCTCATTAACATTACCTCCCTTTTCTTGTTTATAGCCTGATCATAAACCCTCACAACTGTGCAGTAAGAAAAAAATGTTGAATTTTAACAGCACTCCAAGGGTACAGCTGATCACTGATGCTATACCATGTCTTTCCACAGTACAGTCCTACAAACAGTCCTTATGTTAAAACATAAGCTTTTATATTAAAGTTCTACAGTCAGCTTTCCAGAGGCAAGGCCGAGATCCCTGACACCAGCAAAATTCTAACTGTTTTCGCAGATCATGCCTTAAGACATGGCAGCTTGCTAATTGGAAGAAAGGAGTAAGAAAAGGATGATAATGGGAAACATGTTTTTGGAGCAAAAAGGAACAAACAATAAATAGCCCCAGAAGCAGCCTGGCAGTGTTTATCTAGACAAACCTAACTTACTCACGGTGTTGAATTTGTTAGGGAATATGTTGCCTATCCAATGAAGCAGATGATTTATTATCCCCATCAGAGTATAAGAATGATGGGAGTAGGAGAAAGAGGGTGCAGATTGAGCAGTCCTGATGGAGGAAGTTTAGGAGCAGCCAAACCTAGAGGGAAGGTTTGAACTGATCTCTATCTTACTTTATTTCATTTTTATTAATAAAATCAAACCCTCCGAAGGGATGAATTTAAAATGTACATAGTGTCGACTGTGTCTTTGGAGTAGGATGGAAAAGGCATCTGTTCACAGTTTCCTTTCCACCTTCTATATATTTGGGATCACTGACTAAAAACTGAGAGATCAGAGGAAATATGTGAAGGTTATAAGTGATGGCAAAAAAGGCATCCAGTCATTTTGTTTATATGTGCACTCATTAATTTCAAATGACTAGTGTAGAGGAAACAGACTCTGCACCAAAACTTATCTGTAAGGGGAACGCTTTTTTATTTAAATCAAGGCACTTAATGTGATGTGCTGATGGATGGTTGAAAGAGGCCCTTCATTAAATTCCTATGATATTCATCCATTGGTTGAATGTTGCAGAAGCTTATCAGAATCATTTATCTCTGGCGTTCAAAAATATTTTTGAAGAGCAATCATTTTACCTTTGACATATATCAGATTACCCCAAGTGTCAAGAATTTTTAAAAATATCTTTCCAGGAGAAGATGTAAGGAGATTTCATCCCCTCAACCCATACCAAGTATTTTTGGTGAGATTCTTCTACGCAGCTCACACAAAATAAAGGAAGACAAACTTATGGGACCCACAAGTGCCATGTGTTAACATTGTGCATCAAAAGCACATACCTTACTGGGTAAAGTTTTGGCAGTGCTGAACTAATCTGAATGAATAAGAACTCTTCCCACTGAATCTTTGACCAAAATGTCCATGGAAGACAAATCAAACCTTTTCTGAAGTTCAAAATGTTTTTTTGACATTTGTACTCCCCACTATTTTTCCATGTATAATGTGATGCTACACCCCCATATTTTGATGGAAATATTTTTTGAGTATAAATACGCATAATTCAAATACGGTATGCTTTATGAAAAACAGGTCAAATAACCTGTCATTCAAGAGCCTATGATGCCCTGAATGTATATATTCTATATGTATGAATGTATCATTCTTGAATATGATGTGAGAACTATGAAGTGTAAATGTGTTTATTAATCTGGAATTTCCAGGAAAGCTATTAGTGGCACTTGGAACTTAATGGCCCTGTGCTCAAGACAACAATCTGTAAACAGTTTTGTTTTTCCTGTAAGTCTAAACTATGGTTGGTTCTATAAAGACATGTGACCATGCCACCTGATGCTAGGATCCATCCTGAATTTGTTATTTTTTCATCGGGATGGGGGGAATGGAACAAAGACTTCTTGTCCTGGGGAAATTCTATGTAAGGAATGAGAAGCAATCAGTGATTGTCTTCAGCTGGCTTTGAATCTGCCTCCCCCCTCTAAGATACACAAGCTATAAGACCCAGGCCAGAAAAAAAGACCAGCTCTGGCTTGTGAAAAATTGCATGAGATAAGAACAAGGGTGAGAAATATGATTTGTAACAGCTTAGTGTATTAGGGATAGCTGGTGTGTTTTGTTTTATTTGTGCTTAGAGACTTATTTTGATGTTTTCACTTGCAATCACTTACATTCTAATTTTTATACTTAATAAAAACCTATTATCTAGCTCAGCGTAAATAATTGTTACCGGGGTGGGGGGAGCAACAGCAGTGTATATCTCTTTTTCATTTATAAAGAGAGCAAAACCTATGAGCTTTCTCTGAGTAAAACTTTTAAGACAGATTTCTCTGGGGGTTTGGTCCTTTTTGAGGGCTGTGCTCCTGGATACTGTCAGGCCCCTGTAGCTGAGTCCTCCCAGAACTGTTTTCAGAATCTCTGTTACTCTGCAGGGAGGCTGTTACTTCAACTCTAAGACTTTGCTGCGGGAGACCACAGCTTCTTGACCTACAGGACAGGGTGGTGTGGTGCCCAGAGTGCAGGTGGGTAGGCTCATTGGTATCATCAGCACACCAGGTGAAAGTCTCCAGGTTACCTCTGTGATCCAATACATCACATACACCTTTGCCCTTTGGGTTTCCAACTGACTCTGGAAAGAGACTTATTAAAATATAGCTTGAAAGGCCGTGAGCAGAGACTCTTTCAAATCATGAGATACCCAGCCCAATTTCACAGTCCCAAGCAGTTCAGGAAGATTGGATTTGCTTTTGATATGCATATAATTCACTCCTTACCTAGGTTCCTCTTTTTTTTCCATTGCATTATGGACTCAGTGTGAATGAAGTTGTATTACCATCACTTGGGGCACTTAAGAGTACTATACGTGTACAAAATAGTATAGTTCATATTGCCAGGTCTGGTCTATACAACAAAGTGACATTGACATAAGTTACCTCACACATCTCATTGTGCATGTGTCTACACCCCATTATGGCAACACAGGAATGCCACCTCCCTGAGTGGCATTGAGCCATGATTGACATATTGTGATCAATGTAGTGTAAGTGTACATAATGCATGACTTATATTGACCTTAACAGTCCTCCAGCAGCTGTCCCACAATGCCCAGCACTGACTGCTCTGGTCACCATTTGTTCAAAAGCTTCAGAGGGATAGCCGAGTTAGTCTGTAACTGGAAAAACTTAAAAAACAACAAATAGTCTAGTAGCACCTTAAAGACTAACAAAACATATAGATGGTATAGTGTGTTGTGCCCACAAAAGCTCATGATACTATCTACATGTTTTGTTAGTCTTTAAGGTGCTACCAGACCATTTGTTGTTTCTTAAGTTTTTCCTTGTCACCACTGTGAAGTCTGCTGCTCACGGGCTATGAAGACTGAAAGCCACCGTCAGCTTTAAAGCTCCTATGTATTTTAATGCCTTTTCCTAATTTCCCAGCTTGCCAACTACAGCTCGAATCTCTCATGTGCAACTGCCCAACCAGGCATGCCAGCTATATGCTTTAGAATGCATGCCTGCCTGGAGTAGACAGGTGGTATTGGGTCTCTTGGGTCTGTAGGGGAAGAGGCTGTGCAAGCACAGTGACAGTGCAGTTGTAGAAATGTGGACATCTATGAGCAGGCTGCATGGCAATACAGGCAAGGAGTAAGACAGGTAGCAGCACCAGTGCTGTATGAAAGCAAAGGGACTGCTGCAGGCATATGAGGAAGCCAGGTTGACCAATGGTTGATCTGATGCTGAGCTGCAGCTCTGACACTTTGACAGCCACCTGCATGGCATTCTTGGCGAAGATCCCACCAGTACCCCACAGAGCACTCTGGATACCTCCAAGGAGCCCTACAGAACCCTGCCATGAACAGCAACGAGGAGAATGGAAAATGTGTGACCAAGGGTTCCAGTTACGCTCTTAGCCAGGCTCTGTTGGACTCCACTGCAGCCCAGTCAGTCAGTTCAGCCCTATGCAGGGTAAGGAACCTGGGGTAAGTCTGTGAATGCATTTCCCTGTTCCAACGTTTAAATAGCCAACCCCAATAATGCGGGACACAGCTATTGCTTTTCCATTACTTTACATGTACTCCAAGAGGCAGCAGTACAAACAAAGAGAAGCACAGTTTTTCTCTCTCTGCCTTGGTTACTCTCAGGAGCAAGATGTCATTAGATCAGCATCACTTAGGGCACTTAAAAATATGCGGATATAACTTGTATCAACTAAAGTGTGTAATGTAGACATGGCCCCAGTATCTCAAAGTGCTTTACAAAGTAATGTTAGATACTGATGGCACAGTAACTAGGAAGACAAATCATGATAGCCACAGGCATTAGTAGTTGTGTTATTTACAAAAGTTATATTGGCCATGGCACAAGGGTTATCTGGAAAACTTTGGAGAAATGCTATCATAAGATCTAAACATTTTATCGGAATGGCTGCCACATACAGGAAGAAGGGATATCTGATTTCTCCTCTGAAGGACATTCCTCTAGTAATGCAGCCCCTCCCACCTACTAATGCATTGTGCTGTCAGCATGTGTCCAAGTCCTGGAGGGGAACTTGAATCCAGAGGCAAGAGTGCTACTAAGTGAGCCATTATGACAAAAGCACTAAAAGCTCAATTTCTCCTCCCTTTAAATTACAAATGCTGAGCATCTTTCACAAAGGAAATCCATTTTTCTGTCACACGCAGCATTATTTTCACAGCATACAGTTTCACTTCACCCACCTCTCATTTTTGCTATTTTAAAAATCTTTCAAAGGCTCCAGAATTTGCCATTTGTATATGTTTTTAGCACAGCATGTTCATGAAATGAACAACTGGAAGCAGGTGTGAGTTTAGATTAGGTCAGTTGGCCCTAAAAGTAACCACGGATTCTACTGCAGTGATTTTTACAGAAAAATGTGCACATCCATTCATGTCTATGCCAGAAGGAAGATGGGGAGCCAGAAGCTTCAAATGCCAAAAGCATGAGAGCAAGGTTCAAGAAAGCATCCGCAGCAACAACAGAATGCCCCTCTCCTGCCCCTGAACTGAAGAGGTGAATGCAAACTGGCAATGCTGACAACATAAATGAATCAGTTATTTAGCTTCAGTCACAAATATGTACAAGGGAAATAGAATATCCTGAACATCAACCTTGTGCACATCATGAAGGGTTCACATGTAATGAATATATAGATTTTAAAAAGAACTGACAGCCCAACTTTTTTGTATTATTGTATCTGTGCGGGTCCCAGGATTTGAGAGAGATATGATGAGTGAGGTAATTCTTTTTATTGGACCCTCAGATTCTGTTGGTGCAAGAGAAAAGCTTTTGAGCTCACACAGAGACCTGAAGAACATCTCTGTGTAAATTCAAAATATTGTCTCTCTTTCCAGCTGGAAAGATATTACTTCACCCACCTTGTATGTGTGGAGCATGTGCAGCCACATTTGAAACTCACCCAAATTAGCCTTGGGTTTGAATCTAAGTGTTTGCAGACTTCAGCCCATAAACATTAAAGTTTCATCAATGTGAAAAAATGGAGATTTATGGTTCTTAGATGCTATAATAGAAATAACTGGATAGATTACAGAATAGGGAACTGTCCCTTTAAAAAACACATCAGACTCACTTGGCTATAAACAAAAACAAAGGGCAAAAATAGCCACATACCCTCACAAGTATAGCAGAAATGTGCATCTGAGGAACTAATTGCTTCCAACGCACTAGACATGAGGCTTGTGAGGAGCAGGGGAAACAAATACAGGAATTCTTGAGGGGAGGGGAAGAGTGTGGGAACCCATAGAACAAATTCGCTTCACTTTCAGGAGCACTTGTTCTCTCAGCAGCTTCTGTGTATTATACACATGAACAGATGAAGGATAGAGGGATGTGTTTGGGAAATACAAGTCTTGTGTGAGTGAGTGTCTGATAGCCCTTGTATCAGCCTTGTTATTGACAATGTATTTCAGTACAAGGGCAAGGGTAGGGGGAAATAAGAACCAGTCAGAGTTTTTGTCCATCCTCCATAAGGAAACTGAACGCATGCTTTGTAAGAGGTTTGAAGTAGTGCTGGGCGTATGGTTCAGACAGAAAGCTAAACTCCCCTGCACACTGGCTGCTTTTGAGCTGGGACCTATCCCTCTCTCACAAGCTCAAGCTCCAGTTAGCAAAGAGACCACCACATGGGAACCCGGCTAGAGAATGCAAGCAGGCACACAAAGTGCAAGCCATGGAAAAAGCTAAGGAGATCCCTTATTTTGGGGCACCATCACTAGAGAATGAGCTAGCTCCACTGGGGAGGAGCATCTTTAACATTGTAGGAAACAGCCAGAAAAATCTGGTGAGTCGTGGTGTAGCTGTACCTTTTAGCAACTAAGCAACTATCTGTTTTGGAGAGAATTGTATACTAATCCAAACCCTTTCAAATTTGGGAGGAAGGGGATGCGAGTGGGAATTCTGACTTGAATTGGCATGCCCCTTCTCTTGCCTGGTTTTCAAATATAGTTGTAATGTCACGTGAGCAGCCTGAGACTGCAACCAACTCACTGATCTCACTATGTTTCCACAATTCAAGGTGTGTGAACAGTTTGAGATTTTGCCACTCGTGTATCCAGTTCATAACCCTAGTCCTGATTAAGCCCCCAAAGCAATCACAAGCCTGACCCATATCTGTATACAAAATATCAGTGCCTCAGCCCATCTCTCCTACAATATTTTAGGCCCAAAGTACGATGGAATTCCACTGAAAAAAGTGATGAGGAGCTGCCCAGAGAAACTGATGGACTTCTGAAGAGTATAATTTCCTCCGCCAATTTCCATGCTATTATATGTTAATTATCAGTTCTACAAAAAGTTTCTATTCTGCAGGTTCCAAATTTTGCAGAGCTTTATAGTTAGCAGCATCTGAGAAGACATGAAGACATTTCTTTTTATGATTCATTTCCCAAATTATGCACTCCCAACGACTCTTATGACAAATGGTTTTATAGAGCTAGTTAAACAATTCAAGAAAAGATTCAACAATATTTTCCCACATAAAAATGGCAAGAACAGTTAGTGTTAATGAACATAGTATTTGTTGTTTGATAGTGTTAGGATGGCTATTTGAGTATTTGTGAAAATGTTTGTGAATCCTGGGAGTTTCACAAGTTTAGCATGAATGACTATTCTTCTAAAGAATAGTTCATATTGGAAGAACATAGTTCACTTTTGCTGTTAACTATTTATTATTTTCTATTAATTATTTTTTATTCCTCATTGAAGAGGTTTCAAGTAAAGCTGGTCAGAACTCGGGCATGTAAGAGTTTAACCAGTTAACTGATCAACTTGGTTTCTACTAAGAGTTAAAATCTGCCTAGGGTCTGACCTGCCCACTTTGCAGCTGGAGTCGCTCTTGGCTACTGCTGACTAGGGTTCATCATGCCTGCTGGCCATGTGACTGAGGTGCCTCCAGGTTGCCACCTGGCTGCAAACCATCAGCAAAGACTGAGACAAGGGGCTGCAGCTGGGACCTGAGAGTGGAGCTGGAATCTGAGAACCCGTACACACTGGGATGCCTGCCAGAGAGAGAGCCTGAGGCACAGGACTGGCAACTGGGACCCTGCATGCTCCAGGATGTTGGTAGCAGCAGAGGTTCAGGTGTGGGGGCATCAGACAGGACGCTGGGCATGGGGGCACCTCGCCAGTAGCCTTCCCTCCTACCCATAAGTCCCCATGTAACCATTTAACTGTGTTAGAATTTTGATTGGTTATACAGTTACTGCTTTTATATATTTATTATATCCCTAGTCAGAACATGTTTCCAGCCTCCTCACTCCCTTAGGAAAATTGACCTTTTCAGCCAAAAAATTCAAACGCAAAACTTTTCCATGGAAAATCAAACATTTCTATTTGGAATTTCCATGACAGCACCTCAGAGAAGATGTAGATTTGCTTCAATCATACCTCCATTCTCTGTAGGGTAGGGTCTGGTTAGGCTACATCTGCCATGATTATCATGGTCCCCCTCCCTCTGAGAAGCCATGGGGCATCATAAAAGCATGCTATAGCTAGGGTGTCCCGCTCATACAGGGAAATGGGGACATGAAGGATGTGGATTACAGTTCCCATGAGGCAGAACAGTGTCATTTACCCAATTGAAGTTTTCAGCCAAAAGATTTCAAGGTTTGGGAGTTATTTTTTTTTCCAATTCAGTCAAAAAAAGCAGTCACTTGTTATGAGACAGTTAAGTAGTCCCAAACCTCCTTTTCTGTCAAAAAACAGTTTCGACAGAACATTTGACACAACATTTGACCACATTGTACAGATGTGGTCTCCTCACCTCAAAAAAGATATTTTAGCCTTGGAAAGGGTTCAGAAAAGGGCAACTAAAATGATTAGGGGTTTGGAACGGGTCCCATATGAAGAGAGGTTAAAACGACTGGGACTTTTCAATTTAGAAAAGAGGAGACTGAGGAGGGATATGATAGAGGTATATAAAATCATGAGTGGTGTGGAGAGGGCAAATAAAGTAAAGTTATTTATTAGTACCCATAATAGAAGAACTAGAAGACACCAAATGAAGTTAATGGGTAGCAGGTTTAAAACTAATAAAAGAAAGTTCTTCTTCACACAGTGTGTAGTCAACCTGAGGAACTCCTTGCCAGAGGAGGCTGTGAAGGCTAGGACTATAACAGAGTTTAAAGAGAAGCTAGATAATTTCATGGAGGTTAGGTCCATAAAAAGGCTATTAACCAGGGGATAAAATGGTGTCCTTGGCCTCTGTTTGTCAGAGCCTGGAGAAGGATAGCAGGAGACAAATTGCTTGATCATTGTCTTCGGTCCACCCTCTCTGGGACACCTGGTGCTGGCCACTGTCGGCAGACAGGCTACAGGGCTAGATGGACCTTTGGTCTGACTCAGTATGGCCGTTGTTATGTTCTTAACCCTGATTCAGTCATCCAATAAGTGAGCAGACACTTCATATGCCTTACGTAGCCAATCATTCACCATAATGACTAATATACAGTCTCTGTCATGGGGTGAGAGAGAGGTTCAGCCTCCTTTGGATTAGGGATGTAAAAGACTAGTCGACTAGTCTAGTATCCGATAAGCATTTGCTTATCTTTTGACTCGTTGACTAGTCAATACCTCCCCGCCTTTGCTGCCTCTATTAAATAGAGGCAGCAAAGGGGGAGAGGGGTACTTCAAAGTGGCAGAAAAGGCATTTCAAAGGTGGTGTTTCAAAGGTGCAACTGTGGAGCTCGGGGGTCAGTTGGGGATTCCCCAGCTGATCCCAGACTCTGCACAGCATTTTTCTGGAACCCAGGCTCCTAGCAGCATGCAGTGTGAGCCCCCGCTGACCCCGGGTTCCATAGCTTTGAAATGCACAAGAGCCCCTGCTGGGGACTCTTTTGCATTTCAAAGCAGGCACCCACATGTAGCCTAGAGTCAGAGGGATTTCCCACTGGCCCCGGGCTGTACACCGTGTTCCGCATTCCTCCTTTGAAATGTACAAGAGCCCCAGAAATACCTATCAACTAGTTGACGGAAATTCCGCATATTAGTCAATTAACTGCATTTTAACATCCTTACTTTGGATGCTACTTGTAGGAATTTCCTATCTGTAGCTGTTACTCATACATAAGGGTGTATAAAAAACTGCTATCTGATGTAGCAAATTCCTACAGATAGCAGTTTCTATCTGGCCATCAGGAGGGTTGGAGCTCCGTCTGGCCAGGGCTTCTCTGGCCAAGGAGGGGGGAATCTCAGGGCTCCTCTGGTCATGTGGGACGGGGGTATTGGAGCTCTGGCCCTGGGGAGGTGGGGAAGGAGCAGATCCATGGCTAGCCTCTCTGAAGCAGGGCTCTATTGCCCCCCATGGTCTCAGAGAATAGTTCATGAACACTGAGGCGACAGTGTGGCTTGAGCACTGCTTCGGAGACCTGAGGTTTTTTTTGGCTCTGCTACTGGCTGGCTGGGTGACCTTGGGCAGCCTCAGTTGCTCCATCTGTAAAATGAGGGTAAGTGACCTGCTTTTATAAAGCATTTAAGATCTACTGACAAGAAGAGCAGTGTGAAGTCAGTGCTGGTTTGCTAGGATAACAAGTACATTTTTGGAGTGATCAGAATCAATTTCACATGGTGTGTGGAACAGTAAAAAAAAAATGTGTATTTTCACAGCAAAAAATATTCCAAATGAGTAATTCAAACAATTCTGCTAAATGGTTTCTTCTCTCTGTATCTCAGACTTGCAACATTCTGAACATTTGGTCTGTATTATACGTGGTATTAGGGATGAGTAAACATGATGGTGGTTGGGTTTTGCAAAATTCTGTGCTTGCTTACATTTCCTGTCAGGGCTTTCCCTCAGGGGCTGGGGAGCCTGAAGCAACCCCTCACCTAATGCCCCAGGCCTAAAGACCTGGGAAGCTCCCCGCCCCCCGCCACAGGCCCTGCTGCTGCCCTGCCTCTGCTCCATGACGCCTTCACTGAACCCCATCCCCAAACCTCTCCCCCTGCTCTGCCCCTGTCCCTGCTCCACTCCTTTGCCCCTTGCCCCCTCTCCCAAGTGCTATGAGGATTACTGGGGGGCCTGACTAGGGGCAATAGCAGGGATCTGCTCCTCCTGCACTTGCCACAGCAGTGGGAGGTGGAGCAACCAGACAGCCTGCTCCACCTCACTGCCCGCTGCACTCTGCTTCACCACGGCGATGGACAGCAGAGTGCTCTGGTCCTGGCACACTCTGCTTCCTGCTGCCACAGTGAAGTCGAGCACAGTGCGCCAGGAGGTGGGTGGTGGGATGGAGCAGAGCAGGGTGCTTGGTCACTCTGACTCCCACCGCTCATGCTGCTGCCCCATGCCAGAACACCATGGTAATCCCCTGGGCCACCTTGGGTCCCACCCATAGGATGGCTGAGATTACTGCCATAGGGACTCCAAAGTGTTGGGCTTGGGACAGGGGCCCCGAGCCATCTTATGGACAGGATGGCTCTGTCTTCTATACCTCAATGGAGCTGCAGGAGGATGAATGTTAACACACATATGTTGAAAAATTTTGTATGTTTTTGATTTTGTCAAACATTTTCTCAGTACCTAGAAACATGTTTTCATTCGTTTCAACCATTCTTTAATTTCTTACCTCTATTCTGCTACCTAAATGGGAGACTGAACAGTGCAAATCATAACAATTCTTGCTTGAAAGTAACACTTCTGGAACAATCAGGGAATAAACAAAACAGCAAGCATGAAGCAGCCCAGGACTTTTATTGTGTCAGAGCCAAATGGAAGTCAAACCTCAACAATTTTGAGTTCCCTTCTCAATCCAGAACATATAGTTTTCAATTTTTCTTTCTCCAATCCTGGCATGTTATTTAAAATAATATCCATTAAACTAAGGGCATTTTTGTGCTTAGACCCCAGGCTTCAATCTGACAAAAATAAACTCAGCAAGAGAATGATCTTGCACTGAAGTCAGTTGGTATTTTGCTATGTGAGAACCTTCAGTGGGAGTAGGGTCAGGAACAGTGTTTTCCCATTCTGTTTTAAAGAGATAAAAATACTTTTTGTTCTGATCTATTCAATATAAGTTGAATGCCAAACCAGAATCCTAATTTTCTACCCGTACCTCCAAGTTCTTACCTCCCTTCACTCTAGCTAACTGGATTTTTGGTTAAAGACACTTAAGCCAGGAAAAGCCACCATCTATACCACAATACCCACAGAAGAAAGTCCTTTTCATGACTTGGCCTGCTCCTCATTTTCTAATATTCTCTCTGAATCCACACTGGACTATTATTTTGAGATAACTAGCGTTATTTCGAAATAACAATGCTAGCATCTATATAGCCATTCAGTTAATTCGAAATTATTTCAAAACAACAGGCAGCTTATTCTGAAATCTGTAAACCTCATTCTATGAGGAATAACGCCTATTCCGAAATAGCTATTTCGAAATAAGGTGTGTGTAGATGCTCCACTGCTGCTATTTCGAAATACCCCTTCACCAGGGCCATTCTAAGTTATTCCTCCTCAGTACTTCCTGGGACTCTAAATCAATACACCTTAAGGAAGCCTGTCTCAGACTAATTTTGAGGCTTCCCTGAAGTGTAGATGTCCTATTTCGGAATAAACTATTTCAGAATAACTATTCTGGAATAGCTTATTTTGAAATAAATGTGCAGTGTAGATATACCCTCTCTTCTTCAAGTGAGAAGCTAGGTGGTTTGCTTCTCTGTTCTGGTATATTCTGTTCTCTGTTCTAGTACACCAAGGACTCTATAACTCCTCTACCTGAAGCTAATGATATAAAGGTCTGATTCTGCAATGCACTTGAACACGTGCTGCCATTATTTGCATGACTGCAAAAACTTAAAAAACAACTAATAGTCCTGCAGCATCTTAGAGACTAACAAAAGAATGTAGATGGTATCATGAGCTTTCATGAGCACAACCCACTTCTAAATACACACTTAAACACTTTGCAAAACCAAGGCCTTAAAACTAAGAAAGGCATTTTGCCTTAACACACATTTTAGAGTTATATGTTTTAGGGTACAGTAGCTCCATTTGCTACCACCCTTCCCTTTGACAAGTACTAATATCACCAGAAGCAAAATCCTTTATGTTAGGCAAGGCTTTTTTTCTAGCCATTCCAATATGAAATCCCATTTTGTTCTAGTGAACGAATCTCCTTTTCTCTACCAATACCCAACATTAGCCCTGTCTCTTCATATCTGTCAGAGATTCAATCTCAGATGTCTAGCAATTACTGGAAATTGAACTCAGACAAAACGGAGGTTTTATTGATAGTTCCTCATCAATTGCTTGCTGGTTCTTGCCTTTCAGAGGTTAGCTTGGAGAATGTCCAATTCTCACACACTCTGCCCACCAGGGTCAGATTTCAGTGAGATTATTGATTCTGACTTAGCAGTTAAGGAACATATGACCACTGTGACATAAACAGCTTTTTACCATCTCATAAATATTGCTAGACTGTGACCTTCCCTCTTACCTGCTGATATTGAAACATTAGTTCCTTACTTCTGTTGTGGCTCAGCATTTAATACTGTAATTCTCTGTTTGTGAGACTTCCAAACTGCACCACACTGCTCCATCCATTAAAGCTTATCCAAATGCTGCTGTGAGGATTATTGCAGGTACCCAGGATAGCTGATATAGTTTGGTCTCTGTCACATGAACTAAACACACCAATTAACTTGTGTAAGACAAGAAATTCAGAGGAAAAAATAACAGACTTGTAGATATTTTATGGATTTTTTCAAATGAAAATTCTCAGCAATAGGAAAATTGGTTTGTTTTTGGTTTTGGTTTTGGGGTTGTTGGGTTTTTTTTGTTATTGTGATTGAGTTGGGCTGGCTTTATTTTTGGTTGTTTGTTTGGGAGAGGGGAACTTGGCCTCTTGAAACTGTGAGAAACTTTTTACTGACTCTCATATTCGGTTCTCGGATTCCTGTGATTCACATTTTTTAAGATGTCGTCTGAAATAAGCCTGACGCGTGGTGTTCAGAAGAGCTGACGATCACAGTGGGTCCCAGCAATTTCATCTGGAGTGCTCAGCAACTCTAAAATGAGGCCCTTTGGGAAAAAGTCACTGGAGTCTCACCCACTTACATTAGCTTTTAATTTGTCCCTAAGACCGATGTGAGAGGCAATTCTGGGAAACTGCTTACCTGTAAAAGGGCAAGGTTTTCTGGGGTCTCTTGGTCGCAGATTGGTTGCTATGAAGAATGCTTACCTACATAACCATCAGTGGTCCAGTGCAAACAAAAGGGTCCATATTGTATGGTTTTGCAGGGCTCTTACTGATACCCATGCTATGGTGACAATAAATAGCTTTACAACCTATCCAAGTACTTTTAAACTAACTCATCTCTGATGTACTATCAGTGAACTTACTGATTTACTCCAGGTACTAACCTGGCCGAATTTATATTTTTACAGTACATATTTAAGATATATGGCTCAGCTATAGTCAATAGTTCTTGGACATTTTATATAGTGGGAGTGCTGAGAGCCATTGAAACAAACTGTAAACCTTGTATATCAAGGTGGGAAGCCTATGGCTGGTAGGCTGGATCTGGCCTACTGCTTTATTTCATCTGGCTTGTGGCAAGTCTATGGACCTTGGACCAGAAGTCCCAAACCTGTACCCCTGATCCCAGGTGCAGAGTCAAACAAAGAAGGTCTGTGTGCTGCCCCCGCCCCCAACACCAGCTTCACAGCACCAGTTGGCTGGAAATGATGGCCGATGGGAACTGCGGTCTTGGCGCATGTGGGTAATGGCAGTGCACACCATGGCGAGCTGCCTGGCCCCTCCACATAGAGGCTGGACATCCAGCTGCTTCAGGGAGCAGCACAGTATGAGGGCAGTCAGGCAAGGAACTTGCCTTAGCCATACTACACCACTTACCAGGAGCTGCCTAAGTTAGCGCCTCCCACATCCACAACCCCTCCAGCCTCCTGCCCCAGCTCAGAACACCCTCCCACACCCTGACTCCCTCCCAGACCCCTCACTCATACCTCAGCCCCTTGCTGCAGCCCTGAGCTCCCTCCTGCACCCCACACCTCTAATCCCCAGCCTCATCTCAGAGCCCATACCTCCAGCCAGGGCCTTCATGCCTACCTAGACCCAGCCCAGAGCCCCTATCACAACCGGAACCCCTCATTTCTGGCCTCTCTCCAGAGCCTCCAGCCTCCCCATCACAGGGTCCGCTATTGATTTTTAATGTGGTCAATGGCTGCAACAGAAAAAACAAATTCCACACCCCTTCGTATACGATGGAAACTACTTCAAGTGGGTGGAGGGGGTACTACTGCATCCCCAGCACCTCTTGGTTCACCACTTATGATTTTCTGGCATCCAGCATAGTATCACTCCACAGCAGGAGCAGAGTTTAAAAAATAACAAAAAACTGCATCCTCTCCTCAACACACATTGTACCTTCCGGGAGATCTCTCAATTCTCATTGAAACCTGGGGTGGTGGACAGCCCTGAGTCATGTCCAGAATTACCCGTAGCTTCACACAATCACAAAGAAGGAAAGAGTAGATTTTTTACACTATACTACAGCTCATACGTGGCTTTTACCTAGAAACATTAATAACTAGAGCAGGCTTAAACAATTCTGATCATTGTATTTTATGTTGAAAAATGTAGTTTTACTGAAATTAAATTTCTCTAATTTGAAAATCCTGTTTTGTTTCATTTTATAGTATTACAATTAACATTGTGTTATTTAAATATTTGTATACATAACACTAAATACAATACACAATATGAAGAAAAGATTGAACTCTACTGAATAGTATAATGTATATATGGTATCACGCTTTTTGATATCTTAATAAATAAAAATGTTTTGTGTTGTTCCCGAATACAAATTTTCCAGAACATTCATTCCACAGTAAATGTTGAAATTTCTTTTCACCATGCCAATTCGGAACAAAAAGTATTGCTATTTACTGAGGGACAGGCGTTGCATTTTCTGACCACTTCTTGTAATAAACTCCTCAGCTCCCTGTTGGTGAGAAAGGGCCTTTGAAAAGCTAGGAATTCTGGATGGCTACTGACTGTGGGGCATTCCTGACTTAGATGCTCGATCCCATACAATCAAAATCAATGGTCATTTTTCCATTTATTTGAATGGGGACAGGATCAAGTCCTAGGAAACCTTTTGCCGAATACTGAATTTGGGTAATTAGTAAATAAGGGTATGTCTACACAGCAAAATTATTTCAAAATAACAGCTGTAAATTTGAAATAACTTTCCTAGCATCTACACAAGCCAACGGCTATTTCGAAATTAATTCAAAATAGTGGAGGGCTTATTTCAAAATTGATAAACCTCATTCCATGAGGAATTGCGCCAATTTCAAAATTGCTATTTCGAAATAAGTACTGTATAGATGCTTATTTCGAAATAGGGGGCCTCCGGCCCTTCCCAGGGTGCCCTGCTGGACACAAGGTAACTTCTGACCTGATGCCCTACCGGAACCAGTTTCGGCTGGCCTTAAATGTGATTCAGTGTCCACACTGATTGGACACGCTATTTCAAAATAGCAAAAAGCTATTTCAAAATGCATTTTGTGTGTAGATGCATTATTTTGAAATAAGATATTTTGAAATAACTATTTCGAAATTAGATATTTCGAAATACCGCTGTAGTGCAGACATACCCTAAGGGAATAAACATGACCAAATCAAGGCTATTTAACACAATATGTAGCTTATTTATTACTTTTAACAGTGTCACATCATAGTATTTACACATAGAGATAAAGCACTTTCTAGTGTGGTACTATATAGACTGTGTTATATTTCTAAAGATAATAGCCAAAATATTTGGAATATGAGCCTCACATCGGGCCCTGCTATTGAATCTGTGCTGAGAAGTGGCTTGAGACTGGAGGTTTATAATGGAATCCGCTTATTTGCAGATCACTAAAGTGAGAAATACCAAGGCCAGTGTATGTGTGTGTGTTTAAATTCGTTCACACTTGCTCATTTCTGAGCAGCAGACCCCATTGGGACTTGGGAGAAAAAAGAACTACTTTGAAACAGTAGCTTTGCAAGCCACTTAACTTCGTTTTAAACTCGTGAGTTTGACCAGATGAGGAAAAGAAGCTTTGTCCTCTCCCAGACCTTGCAACAGCTCTTAAAAGGGGCCTAGTGAGGGGGAGAGAACCCAAAAGCCATCCAAATCACAGAGAGATCATTGTGATCAAGTAGGGCTGCCAGCTTTCTAATCACTCAAAACCAAACACCCCTTCCCTGCAGCCATTCCCTCACCCCTCCCCATCTCCAAGACCACACTTTCCACTCTCTCCATCCCCCGCCCCATTGCTCATTCTCCCCCATCTTCACTCCCTCTTAGTCACTGGGCTTGGGCAGGGGGTTAGAATGTGGGAGGAGATGAGAGCTCCAACAGGAGTTGCAGGCTCTGGGGTGGGGATGGGGAGAAGTGGTTTGGGGTGAATGAGGGGGCTCTGGGCTGTAGGGCTGGGCCAAGGGTTTTGGAGTATAGAAGGGGGCTCAGGCTGTGACAGGGGCTTGCGGTGCAGATAAAGGGGCTTTAGGGTATGGGAGGTCCTCAGAGCAGAGGAGTGGGGTGTGGGAAAGGGTGCAGGCCACCTGAAGTAAGTCAGTGCTTACTTCAGGTGGCTTCCTAGAAGTGATGTCATGTCCCTCAGGTCCTAGGCACAGGGTGGCCAGGTGGCTCTGCCTCTATTTGAAGGCACCAGACAATGGGAGCTGCAGAGCCAGCACTAGGGGAAATGGCAGTGTGCAGATACCCCCTCCCCCCAACCTGTCCTCCACCTTGAAATCGTGGGACATGTCACCACTTCCAGGGATCAGTGCGGAGCCAGGGAGGGAGCCTGCCAGCCCCACACCACCTGGACTTTTCATGGCCCAGTCAGTGGGGCTGACTGAAGCTGCCAGGGTCCTGTTTCAGCCCGGTGTGCTGGTTGAAATTGGGACACCTGGCCATTCTATGCTCAAGCCTAAGGCAAATATGGGGCTGCAGGCCTGGCTCCCAATGCCACATGCTGCTCCTGAGGCACTTTCACAACAAGAATAATAAATAACACCTTAAAGAGTCTCTCCCATTTAATTGGTTGCCCTATCATCATGGAATACATGGATCATGAAAACAATATGGCCAGCACGTTGTGAGCCATGAATTGCACTGATTGCAGACACAGCTGGGAATCCTCTTCAGCCATTCCCAATTGCTTCATTTCTCCAGCCCATTTTATCATTTGATTTTCTCTGGCAATAAAATAAAATTAATACCAGGGCTTTGTTGGTTTCCCTGGCCCAAACTCCTCCTGGCAGCTTCATTATTATTTTTTTAATTGGGGTAATTCATACACCCCCCTTTATCTGTATAAAGAGTCTCCCTATTGCTTACCTGCCTGGAGATAGTCCTCCATAGGGTTTCTGAACTCAAACAAAGTTGTTAATGTTTTACAGCATCCTTCTCCTTTCCTGTTCTGCCTATTGCCTGCTATCCTGTCACTGTTTCTCAGCCTGTTTTATATGCTTCCCTGGTGCTGTGATATATTTTCAGTTAAGTCCTCTTATTGGCTTTCCTATAGAACTGGAAACTGAAACCTGGCATGGTAAGTAAGTGAAGTCTTTTTGTGTTCATCTTGGCTCCCTTCTACACAAAAGCAGAGAGATTTTCCCTGCAGGCTTGTAATTATAGTGCCATTGTAGGATAGGGCCTTTTAAGCCAATCATGTGAGATGCCTGTCTTTCTGTATTCAGCATTGTGTGGCTGAAAGAGAAAAGCACCACATCTCCAAGGTAAGCAGACACATTGCTGTGGGATTCTGCTTCAAACTGAGCTCCTGATCCAAAAGACTCCCACTGAAGTAAATGGAAAAGCCTCCCACTGGCTTTAGATGGCTTTGGAGCGTAGCCTATTGGTGAAATTAAGGCCTGCACGCTACTTACGTTCCATGCATACCACACAGAACAAGATAATTAAATAAATTAATGAGAATGGTCATTATTCAGTATCTGCTGGGGAAAATAATAGGTCACAATTCCTGACAAACTCCTGTTCATCTTGGGAATAATTCTGCAGTCACTGATGTCAGCACACACACACACACACACACACACAGCTGTTTGAGCACTGCCTTAAAGTTCAAGAGTCATTTTTCCTGTGGCCCAAGCAATATTCAATAGAAATTGTATCCCACTGAAACTCTGGTTTCTGCTGCACCAGCAATGTTGAGTAAACCTGTCAGCTCATCTGTGCATGAAATTCACAATTGTTTTCCCCCTGGTAAAACAAGCCATGTCAAATAAACCCCTGGGATTTTTCTGTTATTCATGATTTCCAATAAGCATCCCAATGCAAGATAGGTGGCTAATAAAGTTACTGCTGTACTTTTAGAGGGTCAGCTGTATTTGACACTATGAAGGGCTGTTGATCTGGCAGGGGTAGATGGCATTGCTGTTCAGCAGCCCCATTCTCTGCACTGACAATGCCAAGTGACAGCTTGTCTGTCCAAAAGAACCCAAAGGATTCCCTGGGTCCTACTGTTCCATGCACAAAGCCAACAGGGGAGAGAGTGGCACATTATGAGCTCCCATGTCTAATTTTCTTCCTTATTTAGAGCCAGCTGTTGCAATAGAGCAATATCTTGCTATTTTCATGACATGGGTCTAGGAGGGCTGGGTCATAGCTCAGGCTGAGATAATGCTAGTAGCCTGGTAGTAACGATGGGAAGAAATAGCAAAGGTCATATTAGCTCCACCAATTAAGGAAGGAATTTTTCCTCAGATCAGATTGACAATGACCTTGGGGGAGTAGGATGGAGGTTTCCGTTCTCTGCAGCATGTGGGTGCCTGTCACTTGATGGGATTATCTGCATATATCTGGTGTGCTTCAGTCCCTCCCATGCCCCGTCTAGAATGGCCACAAATTCCGGAAAAGGGATGCAAATCAGGTAAGTCAGCATAGGGAAATCCATGAGGGATTTAAATATCCCCCGCGGATTTAAATAAACATGTCCGCCGCTTTTTTTCCGGCTTGGGGAAAAGGGATGCTTTTCTGGCTTCAAGGAAAGTAGGAATAAGATAGCCTCCAGAAAAGGGCTTTATTCCAGAGGATCGCGCCAGTCTAGACGCTTTTTTTCCGGCTTTTCCCCAAGCCGGAAAAAAAGCGGCGGCCATGTTTATTTAAATCCGCGGGGGATATTTAAATCCCCCGCGGATTTCCCTATGCTGATTTACCTGATTTGCATCCCTTTTCCGGAATTTGTGGCCAGTCTAGACGTAGCCTAACTGTTTAGTCTCCTATGAGCTGTAACTCTTTGGTCCAAGCTTGGTTGTTGGGTTTAGAGTATGGGTGTAGAGCGGTGTTGGTGTCCTGTGAACCAGGAGGTCAGACTAGGTGACCTGGTGGTCTATTCTGGCCTTAAACTCTATGACCAACTAAATTTGCTTTCCTTTATTTTTTATATTCAGATTCACTATCTGATGTTCTTCCTGCACCCTGATTTGTTTGTGGCTTCTCAGGAAGTAGCAGTGTTCAAGAGTTCTGGCCATGGATTGCAGCCTTAGGGTTACCAACTATCTAAGCTTACAAAGCCAAACACTCTTACCCTGCTACCTGCACTGCTCCTGACCCACCGCTTCTGTTGATGACTCTCAGTCCATCCCCCCTCCCTCCATTGCTCCCTGTCTCCCACCCTCACTCTCACTGGGTTAGGGTAGTGGGCGGGGGTGCAAGAGGGAGTGCAGGGTCTGGGCTGAGGCTCAGGGGTTCAGAGTTTGGGAGGGGATTCTGGATTGAGCTGGGAGCAGGGCAGGTTGGGGTACTGCAGGGGATGCTGCATGCAGGTTCTGAGAGGGAGTTTGGGTGGACAAGGGGGCTCAGAACTGGGGCAGGGGGTTGGAATGTGGGAAGAGGTGAGGGGTGTGGACTCCAGCCAGGTGGCACTTACCTTAGGGGGCTCTCAGTTGATGGCTCAGTGGGCTGGCAAGCTCCCTCCCCACACTAGCTCTATGCTGGTCTCAGAAGTGGCTAGCAGACTAGGTGGTACTGCTCACTGCCCCCATCTACAGGTGTTGCTCCTACATCTCCCATTGGCTGCCGTTCACCTTTCCCAGCCAATGGGAGCTGAGGTTACCACTCCTGTGTATTTCAGATATGGAGATCACCACATAAAGTCAGTTTTAATAATTTAAACTTCCATTAAACACTATTTACTTCACACAAGGACCACTCAGATACTTTTGATGGTACAAAGCATGTGAAAGAACATTTAGAATCAATCATAGAATTTTAAGGTGGTGTGATGGGACGGTTAAATACCGGCGCACCGCAGCCAGTCCACCCCGCACTCGGCCTGCGCCGACTCCCATACGCCACGGGGAATCAGGTGCAGAGCTGCACACCTGCACTGCTTGCTCCGAGGCCGCGGCTCAGCTGGCTCGTGGCGGGAGGTGGGATGGGCTGCATGGCACAGCTGGGAGACGGGGCAAGAGAGTAGCATGCAGGGGCACACAAGGACAGAGGGGCGGGGCCAGGGGGAAGGACGCCCAGCCAGAAGGTCCAAAGGGGAAGTTGCTGGAGCGTGAGGCTGGTGGTGGGTGTTCTTGGCAGCGAGGAGGTGGACCAGGAACCCCACAGTGATGGGGGTCTTCGGCACGGACGGGCCAGAGCTGGAGAGGGTAGGAAGTAGCCCAGGGTAGGGCGATGGATTAAACTTGCCTGAGGACTGGTGCATTTTGACTGAAGCCCCACGAGTCGGACCAAACCCAAGGGGTGTTGGTCCTTAGGGCCCTGCGTTGGGACCCGTGATAGGGGCCGGGCCTGGGTCCCCCTATCCTCCCTCATGAGCAGCGCACTCCTGAGGGTGCTACTGCTAATTTCTTGATTGAAACTGACCCCAAAGACATTGACTCCTTGACCCCAGTGGGGGAACTGGAGTTGTGGTGGGATGTACACTTGGACAAGGGGGTGTGACTAATAGAGGAAAGGGGCCACCGTTGGCGAACCCCTTACAGGTAGAAAGAGACCTCAAAAGGTCATCGAGTCCAACCCCAACTAAATCATCCCAGACAGGATTTTATCAAGCTGGGACTTAAAAACCTCTCAGGATGGAAATTCTACCACCTCCCTACATAACTCATTCCAGTGCTTCACCACCCTCCTAGTAAAATTGTTTCTTTTAATTCCAACCTAGACCTCCCTCACTGCAACTTGAGACCATTGCTCCTTGTTCTGCCATCTGTCGCTTCTGAGAACAGCCTCTATCCATCCTCTCTAGAACCTCCTCTGAGGTAGTTGAAGGCTGCTATCAAATCCCTCCTCGTTCTTCTCTTCTGCAAACTAAACAAGTCCAAATTCCTCAGCCTCTCCTCGTAAGTCATGTGTTCTAATGCCTTATTATTTTTTGCCCTCCACCGGACACTTTCCAATGCTTCCACATCCTTTCTGTAATGGAGGCCCAAAATTGGATGCAATACTCCAGATGTGGCCTCACTACTGCCGAATAAAGGGGAATAATAACCTCTCTAGATCTGCTAGCAATGCTCCTCCTAATGCACCCTAATGTGCCATTAGACTTCTTGGCTACAAGGGCACACTGTTGACTCATATCCAGCTTCTCATCCACTGTAATCCCCAGGTCCTTTTCTGCTGAACTGCTGCTTAGCTAGTCAGTCCCCAGCCTGTAATAGTGCTTGGGATTCTTCCATCCCAAGTGCAGGACTCTGCACTTGTCCTTGTTGAAACTCATCAGATTTCTTTTGGCCCAATTCTCCAATTTGTCTAAGTCACTCTGGACCCTATCCCTGCCCTCCAACATATCTACCTCTCCTCCTAGCTTAGTGTCATCTGCAGACTTGCTGAGGGTGCAATCCATTGCCTTGTCCAGGTCATTAATAAAGATGTTGAACAAAACCAGCCCTAGCATCGACCCTTGGGACACTTCACTTGTTTGTTTCTAAGCACACTTTGTTAGGGGGGCTTAAATCTATGAAATCTCCTAAGGACTTGATCCATGTTACCTCATAAAATGCCTTTTATGTGAGACAGCTGCAGTTGATATCAGCTCAGGTGCTCAGCATAACAGCCCCCTGAGATATCCAAGAGGCATCTGCTGATGGTGGGGGTCCTTTGCTATGAAATTATCTTTCTTCCTCTTACAGTCAAATCTCTTAACTGTCAGGTTACTTCACAAAGATTAGAACATTCTGTCAGGGGCGGATATAGGGCAGGGCGAACGGGGCGGCCGCCCCGGGCCCCGAGCTTCAGAAAGCCCTGCGCATGCGCCGTGGCGCCGCTGCGCATGCGCATGGCGTCACTGCGCATGCGCCGTGGCAAAGGGGAGGCCCCGCAAAACGGTCGTCTGCCCCTGCATTCTGTAATAGTGTAGGGAAGGTCTGAGTGGAGAAGAGACCTTTAGTTTCATGGTAGTTGTGGCAGAGTTTCAGCTTCTCGTTTAGTTTTAATTTGTTTTTAATTCTCAAGATGGTACATGAGCCCAGAGCATTAGGTGAGCATTTTAACACATCAAAATGAAATATTAATTAAATAAGATACCTATAATATTTCCCTTTTCTGATAATACTGACACCTGTGACCCAGTGGGTTTTAAGCAGTCTGTTTGCTAATCCGATGTAGCTCTCTTTCACTTAGCCCTTGACTTGACCCTGCTGCCTCCACTGTCTCAAATGCTCTTGCCTAATAATTTCCCCTGAGTTTTAGGTACAGGCTGCACCTGGTGTTTTCTTTACTATCAGGAAACATTGCTAATAGCACAGTAAGGTGGCAAATCTGAAAGGAAAGTAATACTGTGCTTTAAAAATTATTGTATATGTGTAACTAAACCATGATAGTCAGGAAAGCAATCTTCCCGCATCATGGCCCTTCTCACCCTAAAATATGTTCACTCTTGGCTGTGTGCATTCCAAGCCTTTGTGCCCTCAGATTAAAGGAAAGAGTCTGATGTCAGTGGCCTCCTGGTGAGCAGCTGGTTTAAATTAAAATGTAGTTCCTCTTAGGAAGTTTTATATGTCTCTGTTGACAGATCATCTGCCTGCAAAATTAGATATATTTAGTGCCCACGACAAATCTCCATCAAATTACTAAATCTCAGTATAAAAGACAGCAGCAGCAGAAATGGCTCCAATTCAGTGAATATTGTCTAAGCTCATCCTGCAATGCTTTGTATACACATATGAGGTAGAACGCAGTGGGCCCTATTCACTTCTGGCCACTCCAGTCAGAGTGATAGAGTCACATGTAGAGTCAATTTGACCATTTAATGTAAAAGTCACAGTTTCCACTTGTGTTCACAATGACATCCTTCATGACATCTGAGTTCCTCAGGCCAAGGGTCCCATGCCAAATTCTGGCTCCCATTGACTTCCATGGGGCCAGAATTTCACCCCAGGCCTTCTCTCTGTATCAGAAGGTTATTGCATTTTTGAGTCTTGTTAAAATAATTAGTAATAATCATTCTTGCAGGTGATACTTCAGAATAATGTAAAGAGGCTTTAGTGTCAATTAGAATTAGGCACCATGCACTATTATTTCAGAAAATTGTCAAATAATATGCAAAAGATACTTTGCTATTGAATCACTCTGAAAATCTGAATGAACAAATAATAATTCTGTTGTGTGAGAAAGGGAGAGAATATAGACAAATGTTTTATTCAAGGATCTTAACGTGTTCTAGAAATGTTAGTGAGTTTAACTTTCAGGGTTCACCCTTTTAAGGTATCATGATATTATCCCATTTCATAGCTTGGGAAACAGAGGCCCAAAGCAATTAAGTGACATGTTCCAAAGTAAAATAGTAAGTCTGTGGAAGAGTTACAGATTCCTAATTCTCATCTCTCCCAGCCCGTTCTTTAGCCACAAGACTATTCTTTCCTCCTTAGGCTATGTCTACATGACAAAGAAAAGTCTTTCAAAAGAGGCTTTTCCAAAATTTGGTGCATCTACATGGTGCCAAATTTTGGAAAAAACTTCTCTTTCGACATATCCCTTCTTCCTTGTAAAATGAGGTTTACAGGGATGGCAAAAGAGTGTGTCCACTTTTCCAAAATCTTTTTCGGAAAAGCGTACGCATTCCTTGGATGTGGTATAGCTCTGGTATCCCAGAAAAGAGCTGCAATCTAGATGCAACCCTAGAGAAACAGTAAAGTAGTTAAAACATACTGGCGGGCTGTGTCTAGAATGGCAAGTTTTTCCACAAAATCATCTGCTTTTGCGGAAAAACTTGCCAGCTGTCTACACTGGCCGCTTGAATTTCCGCAAAAGCACTGACGATCTCATGTAAGATTGTCAGTGCTTTTCCAGAAATACTATGCTGTTCCCGTTTGGGCAAAAGTCTTTTTCCGAAAGACTTTTACGCAAAAGGGCCAGTGTAAACAGCACAATAGCGTTTTCCGCAAAAAAGCTCTGATCGCGAAAATGGCGAAAAACCGCGTTTAGATTGGCCATGGACGCTTTTCTGCAAAAAGTGCTTTTGTGGAAAAGCATCCTGCCAATCTAGACGTGCTTTTCCGAAAATGCTTTTAACGGAAAACTTTTCCGTTAAAAGCATTTTCGGAAAATCATGCCAGTGTAGACGTAGCCGCTGTGTTTAGACTGCATCCCTTTTCCGTAAAAGGGATGCAAATTAGACACATCGCAATTGCAAATGAAGCGGGGATTTAATTTCCCCCCGCTTCATTTGCATAAACATGGCTACCACTTTTTTCCGGCTCAGAGCTTTGCCGGAAAAAATCACCAGTCTAGACGCAGATCTTTTGGAAAATAAAGCCTTTTCCGAAAGATCCCTTATTCCTTATTTTAAGGCAAAGCTCCGAGACGGAAAAAACAGCAGCCGTGTTTATGCAAATGAAGCGGGGGGGATTTAAATCCCCGCTTCATTTGCAATTGCTATGTGTCTAATTTGCATCCCTTTTGCGGAAAAGGGATGCCGTCTAGACACAGCCACTGTATCTAGGATGAATACTTGCACAGATGAGAGTACTCTCATCCCTAAATATCAGAAGCTTATAAAAAAGCTTCGCTCACTTCTTTCAAATGATGAAAATCAGCATTCACAGGAAAGTTATTCTTTAGAGAGCACATGCCTTAATCCAGAGCATACCAGAGGTTAAAACAAACAAACAAGCTGGAGCTAGCCAGATGTGTTCACAATTAACTCAGACCTTACACATGATAATGGATAATTGTTATGCCAGGTTGTAATGGATAAATTGGCAAGTCTTTATCCCTTGTATGTCTCTAATGCAGTCTCTGGATAAGGTCACATTTGCCTGCTTCAACTACAGTCTTTTCTTCCAGAAACAAATACTAAGATATCATGATTCTATAAAACAAAAGTTTTTATAACAAGTTTGAGAAATTATTAAATATGAAAGGGAAGGGGTGAAAGGCATCTGATGTCAGAGAAGGGAGCATTTGATCCCTCTTTTTGCAGTTCCCATTGTAGAGGCCAGAAAACAGTGGTCTATTTAAATATTAAAGTGGTAGCACAGCCAAATTAAAATTTGTCAATTCTCATAAGTAATGTTTCCAACAAAGCATGAAAGAATAATCAAAACTCCAAACTAGAGAAGAAGTTAAGACCCTCTAATGTTGCCAAGAACTCCCTATATGCCTGCACAAAGCACAAAGCAGAATGTCTTTGCCTTTAAACTTCATGGTCTCCCCTCTTGAGGTCTGATCCAGCTCCACCGAAGTCAATGGAAAAGCCTCCCACTGACTCATACTGCTTCAAACGTACAATACACATTTTTCTGGTAATCAGAAACTTTCAATGCTACAGAAATGATTGCACAAATATTTTTTCAACGGGAGTTGGAAACATTATGGTCAAAGTGGAGTGCCAAGGGAGGATCAAAACTGTGGTCACTCTTGTAGACTGGAGGGGGGGAATGTGGTTGTAGTTTTGAGTGTGTATTCCAGAAATTGCTTATTTTGCATTGCCACCTTTTTGTAGTTCCAAATTCTCCACATCACTTTTTTAAATGGCAAATTATTGACAATTTCTTTTCTAAAAAAGCACCTTAAATGCAACCATCAGGATGATTACATATATGATGATAGGTGAAATCTTAGCTCCATCGATGACAGAGTTTTGCCATTGATTTCAATGACAACAAGATTTCAATTGTCCATATGTTGACTGATACTGCAGTCTAACAAACTGTTCTTATTGCAGAATATAACTCTGATCTCATCCTGCCTCATCTTCACTTCATTTGTCATGTTTGCTCTATTCTTTACTAAATCCAGAAATGTCTTTCTATTACCAATGTCCATAGCAGAAGTCTTTGTCTGATCGGGGTGCTCTTTAGCACCTATCAGAATATTCCTAATATCTTGTTTAATTTCTGTGCCAAAACACACCACACCCAGAAGGTATGTGAGTTACATTTACACCAACACTTGAGTCTACTCTGGTTAAGTGGAGCTCACCCTTTCCTCAAAAAGTTTCCCAGTGTCTAATTAAATGTATATATCCTCTCTCTCTATTTCTTTGTTTCATTCACATGTTGAGATTTTGAGGTTTCGTGTGCCTATCTTTTCTTGCCTGTACAAATGGAATTCATAAGTCCAGTTCAGAGAATAAAGGGAAATAAAAGGAACTGGGCTTATGACTTTTCCCTAATCATCTAAGTCTAGGTTCCAGGACCTTTCCTCTCTACTCCATCAATTGTTAGTAAACATGCTTACCATGAGCACCAACTCCTTCCCAGCATTCCTTAGAAGTATGACAAGACCTACTAGGTAAGTCACTGAGTCATTTTTATTGTCACAACATATTCAGCTAGGCTAAGTTTTCCGTTAAAAGCATTTTCGGAAAAGCACGTCTAGATTGGCAGGATGCTTTTCCGCAAAAGCACTTTTTGCAGAAAAGCGTCCGTGGCCAATCTAGACGCGGTTTTCCGCAAAAAATCCCCGATCGCCATTTTAGTGATCGGGGCTTTTTTGCGGAAAACAGTACTGTGCTGTCTACACTGGCCCTTTTGCGCAAAAGTCTTTCGGAAAAAGACTTTTGCCCGAACGGGAGCAGCATAGTATTTCCAGAAAAGCACTGACGATCTAACAGGAGATCGTCAGTGCTTTTGCGGAAATTCAAGTGGCCAGTGTAGACAGTTGGCAAGTTTTTCCGCAAAAGCAGATGATTTTGCGGAAAAACTTGCCAGTCTAGACACAGCCCTATTGTTTCTAATGATCAAATGATCTATCACCACAGTCACTCTAAGTTGCACAAATGTAACCAACTCCTGGAGTGACTTCTGGGGGTGCATGAGGAATAGTAAAAGTCCTCTCCCTCTATTGGAAACTGGCTCAGTTTCTGCCTCCACTCTTCCTTTGGTCCTCTCCTGTCATGAGAATGGGTTCCTCAACTGGAGGATCAAGCCATATGATAGGTCTGTTCCATTGTCTGAACACATGGTCCTTTTAAACCCTTCTCTCTCTTCCTCTCTCTGTGAGGTTTCAACAATTTTGATCTCAAGATACTGTAAGTAGCCTTGAGTACTCTGAACTGCTTCCAATGGATGCATACGTATGCCACTTGGCCACGAGACATACATTTTAAAATCCTTTTAGCTCTTGGCCTCAAGAATACTTTGTGGCAATGAGTTCCCTGGCCTAAGTAAGCATTTTTAATCTCTAAATACACTCAAGACAACCCTCTATATCATCATGATAATCTCTTTCTTTTCCTTTGCTAGTTTACTAGCAAGTTTTACCTGGGTAATACTACTAAATTGAAGCCTGAGGAATTAGTCCTAGTATGCATCTTCTACTTTAATAAAAATGGTCACAACAACTACATACTAGCAAAACCATTATGATTATTTACACAGAGCCATAAGTGTACACAGCTCTTTACAGACATGTAAAAAGAAGATTACAGTCTAATTCAGACAAACACAATAAACATGACAATTATTCCTTATTGCAGAGAAGGGCACAATTCAATTTGGAAGGAAAGAGGTGTAATTGCTATTTATCAGTCCTACTGTTATTTTATATCCTCTGTTATTGCTCCTCGTAAAGAGTTTCTGTATTTAGCAAAGTAGTACCTTTGCCAGAGTTTTCAAACTCTGTCATAAACTCAGGTTTATATACTATCTGAGCACTTGATTCACTTTAGCATCACTGGAGAGGTTTTTGAAATCTATCCCATTAAGTGGTATAGATTTGCCAGAAGTATAGCAATGAATGATTCCCAAGTATAGCAAAATTGCACTGATAACCTTTTGTCATTACAAGAACAAAGTGGCCCACTCCTGTACACGTAATATTTGTATGGAGCCAACTTTCTCTGTCTTCAATAGGAAACACTACCAGCTGGGTAGGGTGGTTGGCCCCATTTCTCGTTGATTCAGCTTTCAAGTGCTCATCTGTAACAAAACATCACTCGCCTCATCTTACCCCAGCAGCTAACATCGAACAAAAGCATTTCTGAATCCCACATAGCACATGACATCACTAGCCAGGCTCAAGAGAGGATGATGGCAAAAAGAGTTAAAGTGTGGGTCTCATCATTTTGCTACTGAGTTTGTTCCCCCCTTCCCCCAAAGAAACTATTCATAATTATAAAGAAGATCTCTAATAACAACCCAATTGTTGGGGGGTATCCTGAGAAGGGGAGGAATCGGGTAGGAGGGGGGAGGGTCCTCCCCAAGCGCTTAGGTAACCTGTCTAACTCCCTGGTTTCTGTCTGTCTATTTGTCTTGTGCTGCAGGTGGTGAGGGCCATCAATGTGAAGCTGCTGAAGAGGCTCGTCTGTCTCGGGGACCTGGATAACATCATTGCCAGGTTTGTAGCCCTTGGCTTCCCGAACTGCGGAGGAGCCATCGATGGGATACACATCGCCATCCGCGCACCGCCCCATCGAGCAGCCCAGTTTATAAACAGGAAGGGCTACTATTCCATGGTGCTGCACGCCCTCATCAACCACTGGGGACACTTTACGGACATTTGTGTCAGGTGGTCGGGCAGGCACATGATACCTGCATATTCAGGAACTCCTACCTGTACCGCAGGTTTCAGGCAGGAACATTTTTCCCCCAGCGACACCTCGCGCTCGGGGACGTGCAGATGCCAGTGTGCATAGCGGCCGACGTGGCCTGCCCCCTGATGCCGTGGCTCGTGAAGCCCTACACTGGCCACCTGGATGCGATCAAGGAGCTTTTCAACATGCATCTTAGCCAGGCTCGCTTCCAGGTGGAATACGCCTTTGGACGGCTGAAAAGGAGGTTCCGTTGCCTCCTCACATGCCTGGAAATGGGCGAACACAACATCCTGGAGGTGGTGGCCGCATGTTGAGCCCTCCACAACCTGGTGGAGAGGAAAGGGGAGGTCTTCCTGCCAGGTTGTGGGACAGGTCCTGATGACAAGGAGAGGCCATTTCAGCAGCCCCGGATGGCTGCCATCCACCAGGCTCACCAGGCTGGTGTCCAAATCCGAGAGGCCCTGAGGGAGAGGTTCTCATAAGGAGTCAACCGACTCTCCCCAGGGCCTCCCCCATGGGCGATTTGGCCTGTCCCACCCCTACCTTTCCCACCACAACCCTCACTCTCTTCCCATTAAGAATACATAGAAGACCCACTTTTCTTTGTAAACACAAATTTGCTTTATTAGAAACACTAGCAGTAAAGAAAATGTGTGAACTGTTTAACAAAACTTTCTCTTTTAACTGTTCACCCGTTTATCCACAAAGGATAATCCGTCTGTCAAAAATAAAGATTTTGTAACATAACTGAAATGTCCTTTAATTGGGGTGGTAGGGGACTGAAAACCTGAAGCGGGGAGGGGGGCTCAAGAGGGCTGCTGCTTCCCTGATTGCAAGGTCTTGCCACCTTCCTCTGTCCTGGCATCGCCATGGGCCTTGAGATCAGGTGGAGCGAGACCTAGTGCTGGCCTGGGCAGGAGGGGGGGCAGCTGTTGTCTGTGAGGGCTCGGGAGCAGGAGGGTCTGGGGGGGCAAGGGAGGACTGGGGGCTTTAGGGGAGAAGGGAGGGCTGGAGGAGCAGGGGGAGCAGGGCCCGTGATAGGGGCAGGCAAGGCGAAGAGCTCCCTCATTGTGGCACAGATGTCTGTGCACTGCTGGACTAGCTCGTCCAGCAGCCTGGTGCGCCACTTGGCCTCTGCCTGTGTCCTCTCCTGGAGGGTCCTGTTCAGGTCCTGCAGGGCCACAATGTGCTCCTTCAGCAGGTCTGTGTACACAGGCCAGTGGCTGCGGGTGCCACAGGTCCAGGATGGTGGTGGGGAAGGTGTTGTGCTCCCCTCTTGGGAGAGGGTCTGGCTGTGGAGGAGAAGAGGAGGAGACAATCACTGTCTGTGTGCCCCCCTGCTGTCCCCAAGGGCATGCCCTGGCTGTCAGGGGCTCTCCTTTGGACAGGAGACTCAGGGGTATTACATGTGACACCGCATGTGAGTTGGGCAGTGGCCTGAAAGCCTCACAGGGGCCCCACAGTGGCAATGGGACTAGCTGGCCCCCACACTGCCAACCTGCCCGTGTGTGGTGACCTCTCAAAGCACTCACCTGATGATCCTCCCCGCTGTCCACAGATGCCTGGAAGACCTCTGGGGTCTGGAGGACCAACTCCAGGGAGAGGGTCCCTGCTGCCTCCTTTTCCTGCTCCTCCTCCTGGTGCAGCTCTCCCACCTCTCCTGCTTGGTCTTCCTCCCTCTGGAGGGGTTGGGGTCTTCCTCCCTCATGATGTGGTGGGGTAACCCAGACTCCACCACACGCAGTGGAATATGGGCTTCCCCACTGCCCAGGATCTGCTCCAACTCCTAGTAGTAAGGGCAGGTCTCTGGGGCTGCCCCAGAGTGGGAGCTCTGGTCCCGGACCCTGGCATATCCCTGCCGCAGTTCCTTTATCTTGGCCCTCACTTGTGCCATGGTGCGGGGGTGATGCCCTTTGGTGGCCAGTCCCTGGGCCAGGTGCTCTTAGATGTCCGCATTCCTGTGGCATGTTTGCAGGTCCTGCAGGGCTTCTTCCTGGGACCTGAGCTCCAGCAGGTTTTGGATTTCTGGCCCTGACCAGGCTGGTGCCTGCCTTTTGGTGCTCCTGGGTGGGTCCTCATCTCTGTCCCAAGAACAGACCTTCTCTTGAAGGTCTTGAGGGGGCCTTGAGGCTGGACCATGGCTGGCATGGGTGCGTGGGCTAGCTGCCGGACAGCAAGGCCTGTCTGGGTGCGTGTGCCTTTAAGAGGCTGCGGCCAGGAACCACAGAGGTGCTGTGACTGTAAAGGCTAGATTGTCCACCAGGGCTTCTTTCTGGAGGCCTTTTTTGTCGACAGAACTGGCCCCCTGCATCCACATACACCTTTTGTCAACAGATCTCTGTCAACAAAGGCATTCTTCCTCGTAAAAGGAGGTTTACCGCTGTCGACAAAACTGCCACGTTTTGTTGACTTACAGTCGGCAGAACGTGGCGGTAGTGTAAACACAGGTACAGTTTTGTCGACAAAAGGCCACTTTTGTCAACAAAACCCTGTAGTCTAGACACACCCAAGGGCTTCCAGACCTGTGCTGACCATACCAATGTGCCACCAGTGCTAGAGAGTGAACACACAGAGAGTCTCCTTTCTGCCCCCAAATGTTACCCTAGCAAAAATCAATTATTTGGATGAAATGTTTCTAGAAAAAAGTTGTGTGGGTGATAAGAACCGCCCTATATATAAACATACCTCCAACTGTTTTTTGGTAAAGTAGATAGAGGTGGAAAGGAAAGCCTGGAAATACTCTCAATGATTTTGCATTTGATAACAATCATAATTTTTCAATGAGTCTGACGATATCCCACTGATGAAAACTGATGAAACAGGATGAAAACTGATCCTGATGTGGAAGCAAATGGCTACCTGAATGCCAAAGTTGTAAAGCAGTTATGTCAATGTGACCTAAACATTTGATAAGCCCGAATAAAGATGGGCTGAAAAATATACACTAACAAAATATAATGTTTTGTTAGTCAGTCTGTCTTTGAGTCACAGATACAGCAGCAATTACAAATCTTCTCTTGTGTTTGTACACTAAATAAGTCCCAAATGTCTCCTTCTGCTGTTATTGACGTAACAGGTATTTCAGTGAAGGACACTATAAAAGTGTCACAATAAATATTAAATAACTAACTATCTGCCACCTTTGCTTCTTGTTGTTATAGAGAAAAAAAGAGAAGAGAAAGCTTCATTTTTAAATAATGCAACCAGTAATTTAGTAAATTAGTCCAATGAGCATTAATCCCAACAGCCAATGTGAAGAAAACTCATCACAAGATTGAACTGTAGACTAAAATCACCATAGTATTTTCCCATTAAGTTGCCTGCCTCGTCTGCTACTGATAAATATTGAAAAATCAGACACTGTTCATCCACAAATGTGGAAGCAATCCATTCTGTATTGGATTGCTCCTTGTCTTTCTCATTGTTGTCTCATTTGATCATTTGGTAGAGAAGATTTGATTTCAGGCCTATATTTTGTTTATTTGTACCTTGGCCACAGACAAATTCAGAAAAAAAAATACAACATTCAGCACTGCCATTCCTTTTTGTTTTACACTTTCCTTCAGATTTTCTATATGTCTGAAAGTTTCTGAGAGAAATGGATTCCCATGTATCTCTAGGAGAGCGAGAACAAGAACTCCCCACAATTGGCCCCTTTGTGTTTTGAGCAGATATTGTATCTATAGAAATAAGTCCTTTTATACAGCTGGTCTTTTTTCAAACCTTATGTTTTTTGTTGTAATCCCAAACAAATCATAATGCAATCCACCACAATTCAATGAATGCTTAAGCCTACTCTATGTTGCCTCAAACAATTGCCATTCTTAAAGATGCTGATGAATACTTATTTTCATTCCATCTGTTACTGCAACAGTGCATTGTGTAACTACAGCAAATGTATTAACTAGACTATATCCTTCAGTTGCTTATCATGGGAAGAAGGGAAAATATTTCATTTACTATAACTTTCTTTCAGCCATTGAAATTTCAGCTATTTCAAATGCAGTAGTCCAAGCCAAACATTCATTAAAATATTCATTTTAAAATATCTGTGTGAGTATTATTTGCACTAAAAGGACATCTAGACATTTTAAGAAATATGAAATTCATCCCATTTAGTCAAGTTAAGATCTCACAAACAGTGGCTGTTCCAAATTTCAAATATGCTCATTATAGTTTGCTCGGATCCCAAGTGCTCTGGCGTACATAATTCCTGAGAAAGCAGTTCTTCTGGCAGATTAAGGGAACAGTTTGCTTTAGCCTCAGGCCATTAACATTTTAATAAAATGATCGTCAACTGTGATAACACAACTTTAGGGGACTTTATCTATTATTAACCTTATTAAGTAACAAGTTTATTTTTGCTGACAAGGAGTTTTTTCAGCTCTTATCAAGATTGATTCTATTTTTTTATTTCTTGTTCAATTAAAGTTGGATTCATTGGCTAAATGTATGTTTTACAAATCTGTTTGTTTTCCTCTGTAATGCTTCTATAAATGGTTGTGTAAGCAAAACACGTTGCATCAGCTGTGTTGTGATTCACGTTTAGTTAGGGAAAATTCATGTATTCCTGTTCATCAGCTATTCTAATAGCAGTGAACCTCAGTTCTCCACATCCCAGTTTCTCAAGTACTGGATTTCTCAAAACAATATTTCATCCCCCTGAATCTAAAATGCATATAAAAATTTAAATTCAGTTAACTAGATCTCTGGTTAAGCAAGGTTGCAGATAACTGCCACATTGAAGTTGCCACTGTATAATGTAAGTACCAGACACTTTCACCCATTTGGAATTACAGTACAAACATGTCTTAGTTCTTATTTTGCTAGATATTGAGCATATCCTATCAGATACAGACAGCCCTCACCATCCATAGATTTCTCAGTATCTTGCAGGTGAGGGATGAACCACTTCTGAAAGAAATTTCTCAGTTCCAACACTAATGGTGTGTCTACACAGCAAAGTTATTTTGGAATAACAGCCATTATTCTGAAATAACTATGCGAGCATCTACAAAGCACTTCCGTTAATTTGAAATAATTTCGAAACAACAGATGACTTATTCCGATTTCTGTAATCCTCATTCTACGAAGAATAACACCTATTCCAAAATAGCTATTTCAAAATAAGGCGTGTGTAGATGATCCTCTTCTGCTGTTTCAAAATAGCCCCTCACCAGGGCCATTCTAAGTTATTCCTCCTGGGGCTCTAAATCGAGATAGCACGTCTACATTAGGGAAGCCTGCCTCAAACTAATTTTGAGACTTCCCAGCTGTGTAGATGTTCTATTTCAAAATAAACTATTTTGGAATAACTATTCCGGAATATCTTATTCCGAAATAACTGTGCAGTGTAAACGTAGCCTGCTATAACCCTCCCACCTAATAAATCCTTTGCCTATTTCCAGACACAAACTCAGTCAGAAGCTTTTAGGAGATTTAGGAGTTCCTTCCAACCCTTATTTCCACGTAACTTTGCATTTCCAGATTCTTCTTGTGGTTGAGACAGGAAGTACTGAGTTTTTAGAAAAAAAAGTCTATCTTGTCTCTGGTTTTTGGTCTCAATTTGACGGGATAAGCCTATGGATGTGTATGTGCAAGGACTCCATATTATTTCTGGTTCACCCTTGACTACCCATGAATAGAGCTAGTGTTAGTAATGGAAGAAAAGAGGGGAAATCTTGACTTAGTCATGGTAAAACAAAATTAGAGCTGCGAATATATTTTTTAAAAGGCAAAAATTCACATTGTCTAAAAAACAAAATACCAGCTATTTTGGACAATACATTTAAAGCTCTTTAGTAGAAATTAACTATTTAAATCAGGGCCAATGACTGGGGGGACAAAAGGGACAGCTACCCCAGGGTCAGTGCTAAAAAGGGCCCAGGGTTCCCATCTGCTACTGCAGCAGCGTCCAGAGCCCCCAGCACTTTAAATAACAAGAGCACAGAGCAGCTCTGGCTGGGGGAAGGCTCTCAGTCCCACTCCTTCCACATGCCTGGAGCTGGTCCCCCTCACCTTGCCCAGAGGTCTGGCAATTCTATCAGCAGTTCTAATTTAAATAAAGTGAAACACTAACAGAACAGGCTTCTTTCCCAGACATTGGATGTAACTATCTCCCCATAGAGTTCATGAAGACTCTCACTTTAAAAGTTATAAAGCCAATGCTTTTTATTATGAAAAGGCCATACAATTATGTTATTAATTACAAGCGTCACGACTATGACAACTCCACAGCTTTACTCAAAACATTTCCCTTTCAAGTTACTGTATGTAAAATGTTCAATTTTTTGAGGAAGGCCTTTTGGCAGAGGATTAAAGGTCTGAAGATCTGGGTTCCAGTCCCAATACAAGTTTTCTCTGTGATCCTGGGAAAAATCACTCATCCTCACTTTCCCTTCTGTTGAACTAGGGAAAAAATACCTCCTTTTTGTAGGGTTACTTTTGTTCCTGTTTCTAAAGCACTTTGAAGTCCTCAGATAAAAAGTGACCCAGAGGTATAAATCAAACTCCAATATCTCCTCTCCCAAACTTTGTTAAAATCCATATCTGAATCTATGGCTGTTCCCCTCTCTCGCTGTATTGTCCTTTCTATGAATTATAGAGAAATTTGAAACCAAACCGAAACTTTGTGGCCCATCACTATTTATGCTATTCTTGCTATGAATTAATGTACCCAGTGCTACTTTGGGGGTGTGGCTTATTTGGCTCTACTGCATTGGTAGGCAACCTACAGCCAGAGGGCTGCATGTTGCCCATTGGGGTTCTATGTGTGGCCCACGAGACATTTTGTTTACTGTTGCCCATGCACAGAGTCACCAGGTTCTGCTGGGTTTTGTCCATATCAGGTTTTTTCTCCACCAGTGTTCCTAAAGTGACACACACTTAAAACAAGGGCCCATGAAATGAGCTGTGTGCTGACTGCATACAACATGCACTGTGAGAGCTGTGCACTCCTGCATCCAATCAAAGTGCTTCTGTGGTTCAATCGGCACACTCCACAAATTCTAGATTTGCAAGCACAATTAGCAAAACTACCCTACTCCCGGGGACCATCTTGATTACGACAGTCTTGGGGCCCACTGAGATGAAGGAGGGTCGCTTATGTGGCCCACTCACAAGCTGAGGGTACCCTTCACTGTTCTACCATGAGACCTCTCCAGACATGACATCAAATAGAGATTGTTTCGAGATCTTCACCTGAAATTCTTGTGTGTCCAGAGAGACCAGTAAGGAACAGGTACAACTTCTAATCCATTTCCATCTTTAATAGTATTTGCTTCTTAAAATACCATTCCAGTGAAATCACACCTACAATTTCAAACAATCACTTATAGTTAATTCATCTCTTCCTTTATTGCCTACCAAAGAACAGGTAGCACTAGCAGAGTACAACAAGCTCCACTGAGACAGCAATCATCCATTTCCACATAATATACCAGTTAGATCTAGTTTGCCTAATTATCCCATTAACCTGTTCCTAAAGATCCAATTATTCCAGCTGTGAGTGATTCAGTAAGGGGCAACTGCTACAGACACCAACTATGGGATGTGTGTCTTCCTTATCGGAAGCATTTGTAACTGCCTGAGTCTAATGTTCAGTGAGAAGCTCCTCAGGGACCTATCCCAATGATTCTGAATGAATAAGATTCTTTTTGCTTTCCTTTGTTAAAGTGAAATTGGGTTAATGTCTTTGACCATTGAAAATGTGAGTCAAAATCCTGTTTTATGTGGCAAATGACAATGAGTAGCAAAGATTCTACATATCAGCACAACTGGAAAGACCCCCCCAACCCCTCCTCTGAAAAAAGTGGTTTAATATGTAACCCTTGCTTGTCCCCTACATGGGCAAGAAAATGGGCCCAGTGTGAAGAAGTAGTGCTTATGATTTCTCTCATACAGATGAGAGATAAGAGACCCTCTATCTATGGCTTCTTTCTTGATTACACAAGGGATGGTGCATACACAACTTTTTCAAACAGCAGTTTGTGACAGTATACATCACTCCAGAAGCCAATAGCTAGAGGAACAGAGGGAGAAAGACAAAGGGAGGTCCCTTCCAGTTGTAGTATTCTATGATTCTATTAATATATTTGATGCTCGAGAGGCTCATTCTTGAAGCCCTTTTTGCTGATGACTGTGCACTTATGACACACGAGGAATCTGATCTCCAGCTTATCATCAACAAGTTTGCTGAAGCCACTCACCTCTTTGGTTTTACCATCAGCCTAGGAAAGACCGAGGTACTGTTTCAGCCTGCTCCAGGATATGCTGTTCTCTCCCCTTCAATCTCTATTGAAGGAACAGAGTTTAAAACAGTGGACGAGTTTAAGTACCTCGGCAGTGTGATAGCCAATGATGGCTCCCTTGACAAAGAAATCAATGCCAGGATCTGCAAAGCCAATCAGGCATTAGGACGTCTGAGAGCATAAGTGTTGAATCAGCTCAATATTTGACAATCCACTAAACTGAAAGTGTACAGGGCTGTAGTCTTGACCAGGCTCCTGTATGGCTGTGAAGCCTGGATCTTGTACAGAAAACATGTGAAACTACTGGAGTGCTTCCACACACGCAGCTTGAAGTTATTACTGCACAGTCAATGGCAGGACAGAGTCATGAACTTGGAAGTCTTTGACAGAGCAGGAACCACAAGCATTGAAGCCATGATTCTGAAAGCCCAACTTCGTTGGACAGGGCACGTCATTCGAATGGAGGAGTCAAGAATTCCTAAGCAACTCCTCTATGGTGAACTCTCCCAGGGCAAAAGGAATTAAGGTAGGTCTCTCAAGAGATATAAAGACTGCGTAAAGGCCAACATTGCTCATGCTGGATTAAAGCCAAAGCAGCTAGAGCAGCATGTAGAAGACTAAACAGGCTGGCATGCTCTCGTACGACACACATGTGACAACTTCGAAGAGCAGCGACACATATGCGAGGAGAAAAGCAACAGTAGCAGCTACACCCACAGAGCCAGGAAATTCCTTTGCCCCCACCGTGAATGCCCATGCCGTTCAAGGCAAGCTCAAGACGTCGGACACAATGGACTACCAACATTTGAACTCACAGACAAGGGTTATAAAATGAAGATAGAAAAGAACAAGGGATATGATATAAAACTCCAAGTGATAAAAAAGAATCACATGCTACATTCTAATTTGGTTAATATTAAAATGCAAACAACATCTGTAAATTACAGTTGGGCAAATAACTGATTTTTGGATCTGAGGGCAGTCCAAAAAGTGGTTTGGATCAACCCAAAATTTTTTGGTGTGTCAGAAAAGTCAGAAAAAAGTGATACTTAGAGTCAAAGAGTGTGTCGCTTTTGGCATTTTTAGTATAAAGAAAGGAAAGGAAAGGCTACAATCACAAAATGTTCTCCACCCCATTTTACCAATAGGCTATTGGTTAGGGCATTCACCCAGGGTACAGAAGACCCGGATTTGAATTGCTGCTCTGAATCAGGGACTTGCTCCACATTTCCCTGCTTATCAGTGAGTTCCCTAACTGCCTGAATATTCAGGAACAAAATACAGGACTATGTAGCACTTTAAAGACTAACAAGATGGTTTATTAGATGATGAGCTTTCGTGGGCCAGACCCACTTCCTCAGATCAAATAGTGGAAGAAAATTGTCACAACCATATACAGGCAGTCCCCGGGTTACGTACAAGATAGGGACTGTAGGTTTGTTCTTAAGTTGAATTTGTATGTAAGTCGGAACTGGCGTCCAGATTCAGCCGAACTGCTGAAACTGACCAGTGGCTGACTACAGGAAGCAGTTTCAACAGCGGCTGAATCTGGACGCCTGGGACAGAGCAGCTGGGGCGTTGCAGAGTAGGTCCCCGCAGAGCCGCACCTCAGTGCTGCGGGGACCAACCCGGCAGCACCCCAGCAGCTCTACCCCAGGTGTCCCCAAGTTAGCCGCTGCTGAAACTGATCAGCGGCTGATTCCAGGAAGCCCGGAGCAGAGCAACTCTGCTTCGGGCTTCCTGTGTCAGCCGCTGGTCAGTTTCAGCAGCGGCTGACTTGGGGATGCCTGGAGCAGAGCAGCTAGGGTGCTGCCGGGTTGGTCCAGCAGCGCTGCTCCTCGGCACTACTGGACCAACCCAGCAGCACCCCAGCTGCTCTACCCCAGGCATCGGTGAGAAAAGCCTGGTCTGCTGGGGGGGGGGGGCACACTAGCTGCATCCCTTCCCCCCCAGCAGACCAGGGAGACGCGGGCGGCGGGACCGCCGAGACGCGCCACGGTCCTGCTGTCCGCGTCCTCCACGGCTTTGCTCCGCGTCTCCCTGGTCTGCTGGGGGGGCGCCCCCCCCCCCAGAAGACCAGGGAGACGCAGGCAGCAGACCGCCAAGACACGCCGTGGTCCCACCCGCATCCTCTGCGGCTTTGCTCTACTGTAGACCAGGCCTTAGAGAGCATTAAATGCCCTCCCATTTCAGCCATGTTAACACAAGATTGGTGTAACATTAAAATGGGAGAATTTTGTACTCAGTATACAATAAATGTATAAAATACCCCCAGGAAGGAAGACATTTTGAGACTAATTCTTTCTTCTGCTGTACAATTAACATGAGTTTACGCTTAACTAAAAAAAAAAGTTTTCCCTAGCCAAATGTATTTAAAAGAATCATTTGACTTTGAAGTCTCACTCTAGCTCAAACATTTAAACTATTGCCTGTGTAGCTGCAATTCCTCACTTGCTCATGCATCTCTGGCAAGGATGCAATTAAAATAGAGTCAAGTAGACCCTGGCAAGACACTGTCTATATCACTGACCTTACTGTCTCACAATCACATCTAAGGGTACGTCTAGACTACAAGCTTTTGTCGACAAAGCCTCTGTTGACAAAGAGGCTGTGTCTAGACTACATGCCTCTGTCGGCAGAGGCATGTAGATTAGACAGATAGGCAAAGGCAAATGAAGCTGCGATTTAAATGATAGCGGCTTCATTTACATTTACATGGCTGCCGCGCTGAGCCGACAAACAGCTGATCAGCTGTTTGTCGGCTCGCGCGCTAGTCTGGACGTTCCCCCTGTCGACATCAAAACCCTTTCTCGGCAGCCCCGGTAAACCTCATCCCACGAGGAATAACGGGGCTGCCGACAAAGGGCTTTGATGTCGACAGGGGGAACGTCCAGACTAGCGCGAGAGCCGACAAACAGCTGATCAGCTGTTTGTCGGCTCAGAGCGGCAGCCATGTAAATGTAAATGAAGCTGCGATCATTTAAATCGCGGCTTCATTTGCCTTTGCTGAACAAACAAATCTACATGCCTCTACCGACAGAGGCATGTAGTTTAGACGTACCCAAAGTGTCTACAGCCAGTTCTGTCAACAAAGCAAGCCGCTTTTTCAACAGAGAGCCTAGATGCTGTCTTTTGAAAAAGCTCAGTGTGGATGCAATAGCTCCTTTTTTTGACATAACTCTGTTGAAAAAAGGCACTATTCCTCGTAGAAGGAGGTTTACCACCATCGACAAAACTGCCGCGTTCTGTCAACTTACTGTTGACAGAACTCGGTGGTAGTGCAGACGCAGGTATAGTTTTGTTGACAAAAGTCCACTTTTGTTGACAAAACCCTGTAGTCTAGACACACCCTAAAGGACTGACATACACACTGAACAGATGGGGAAACAAAACAGACTCCTCTGGCACCCCAGCAGAGAGAGTGCAGGGCCTGGCCAATTTAGCATGCATCAAACTTGCCCTTTGTGTCCTCTCTTCTGGAATAGGGAAATCAAAATATTAAGTCTCCAGATATTGCTAGAGTTGCTCTGACAGCACTTTCCCATACAAAAAAGAAGTTTAGGCCAAGTCTGCACTAGACCCAGCAGCACAGCTCAGCTATTTAGAATACATAGCTGGAATCGGCTTACTGTAAGCCAAGATTTGGTGGCGTCCCCACTGTGGGAGGCTCATGGAAACAAATTCTCCCATCAGCCTTCCTTACTCTTCACAGAAGGAGAAGTACTGGACGCCAGCTGGGGTGCCCTCTGAGTTTAATTTAGCAAGTCTTAACTAGACTCACTAAATCAAACTCCAGAAGATAGATCACAGCAGCCCCAATCTTCCTTTTAGTATAGAGATTATAGATTTTACAATGCAACTAATGCTGTGTGCTGCTTTGTGGGATTGCTTTCTGCTTCTTGCTTCATATCCAGCCACCAGCAAGCTTTCATGAAAGGAACGCAGAATATACAAGTACTTATAGCAGGTATATAGTGTCTCCATGGTCAAGACTCACTCAGAGCCTCCGCATGACACCAGCTGGAAAGTGCCTACATCTTGCCAGTTCAAACTAAATGGGCAAGAGATCTTGGAGCACCATGGGCCCCAAGAGAGGTGGGGTGCAGTTTGCTGGCCCACTGACATGTGCCTATGCCCTGGTCCTCACCTACCATGCCTCAGTTATGCGAAAATCATACCAGCCATGGATTAAATTGTGAGGGTGGCTATCCTTTGGCACATAGAAGTTCTCAAAGTGGCAAATTAACCCTCAGTTGAGGGTTAAATAGCTGCATTTCTGCCAGTCACCTTGCTGGTTGCAGATGGGCATTTGTTGGATTGGGAGGAGCGAGTGGGATTGGCCAATGCACAAATCTCACCCACTTGAATCCACTGGCTGTACAGACAGTATGAAGGTCAATACTCCACTTCACAGGTAAGACAGGTTGCTGGCTGGCTTATGCTGTCAGTTCCTGGGGTTAACATCCTAGGCCCAGTGACAATAATTTCTAATGCATGGACTTCAATCTTAATTCACTCTAACAGAGCCCAGCATAATGAGTTTCAGAGCATGATTTTAAAAGAGTTTATTTGATTTAGCTCGTCTGATTCTACAGGGATTTTATCTGTTTTTATCCTTTATCTGAATTTGCTGCTAATAAAAGGATAGTGGTTTTAACTGTATCCAGTGTGGGTGGTGGTTTTATATGATTTATTGCTCTGAAATGTGTAGTTTTAATACATGACTAACTGTTATGTCAACAGGTGCTCTAAAAGTCTTTAACAATGCAGAAAAGGGGCTACTACTCAAGAGTATTTGTCTTTTTCTATTTAAAAACTGAAGAGGTTATTATATTGCATAGTCAGACAGCATCATGTCACATGTCATGACATCACATGACAACTTCACACAGTGTCAGGGGCAGGTTATATACAATAGCTAAAGAGCTTCACTATCTTTATATAAATACCTTTCCATGGTTCACTAATGCACTAACAATATGTCCAGTGTTTTAGGAGCTGATAACAGACAAGCTATTATTCAAAGAGCTGGTACTGTGCTCTGCAAGCAGACACAAAGCAAGTGCAGCATCAGTCTCTTTTCTATTTAACTGTATAAGCAACTGTTCTGTTGGACATCTTTAAGTTTTCATTTATTTGAACTTGGGCCATTGGGTTCAGGTAGGCTTGTTAAAAAGGGATTTGCAGGTCTTTGCAATGTTACAGCCCTGCCAAGCTGGAAGCTGAAGACAAGGTCAACGTCTAGGACTCTCCTGTATTAAATGAGCAAGTAAGCTTATATGCATTGCAGATTCCCTGCCCATGAGATCTCTTGTCTAAAGCAATCTGCTGAAAGGTGATGGGGTTGAAGTATAGGCTAGACAACATGCATATGGCAGAGGGTTTGTAATATTCTAAATAGCATCAACTGTGCCCTCTTGGGTCAACGTATGAAGAGTGTTGGTAAATCAATAGTTTAATCCAAGTGAGTTGAGACTATCATGCCTCATTTAAAATAAAACAAAACAACAACATTTCACTATGAAACAGCTTTGCAGCATTGTTGGCAGCAGCCATTTTACACCATGTGGCATAGCACAATTACACCAGCACTGTAAACAACAGCTCTAATTCTGTGTTTCTGCACTGAGAGTATGCTAGCTAAGGAGTCCAGTTGTTTTATTTGTGCTTATGTACACAGATATGAAGAAAATATTGAGAAGTTGCATTAGAGTTGTGTAATAGGGAAAAGACAGAAATGACAATTGTATATTAACTCTTAATTGAAAGTTTTTCAATATCATCTGTTGCCTTTCTCGTGACAAAGCTGCAATCCACTCTGAAGACAATTTATTTTTAAAAGTACCGGATAGGATGTTGTTAAACAAGAGAGAAGGAAAAAATATGGATCCACAGCAATGTCTACAGTGCCACTTTTAGGCAGGCAAAGAAAACAGGCAACAAAAGTCAATAACATTGCTTATATTAAGGCAAACAGGCAACAAAAGTCAACAAAAGTTTAATAAAATTGCTTATATTAAGGCCAACATTTTACAGTGTGGAGTACCCACAGCTAGGTTCCTAGTTAGCAATTCAGAGAAAAAGTGGCTTGCTTTACAGAGGTTCCAAGCCTTCATAAATCCGATAGAAGTCAAAGAGCATTATTGGTACCTCTGAAAATTAGACTTCATGGAACTAGAAGCATCACCTTAGTCATGCAGATTTAAAAGTTTCAGAGTAAATCTTTACAGAGATGGACATCAACTTACAAAATTTGGGTTAGAACCCAAATTTGGATGTAGACTTCCCCAAATCTGGGAGGTGCTTGCATATAGTGATGCAGTAGGGTCTCATCTGTGGATATTTTAAATGTAGACATTATCTGGTCTATGGAAACTCATGCATGTGTGCATGCACACACACAAAATGAAAGAAAGGACTAACAATTAAATAATATAAATACACATAACTAAACCCCTCTTAGTTCTCTGCTGACCTTAAAAGCCAAAATCATAAATTACACCATCATTAGGAAGCTTGAGCTGTGTTATTTCCTTCTGTCCTACTCATCTAGTCATTCTCCAAAACCAGTGGTTTTCATTTGCTGATGAAGTGCCTGACAAAGCACTGCCATTGAAGTCCAGGCTTCACAAGATAATGGGATCGAGGAAAGATTTGAATTGGGAACCCTAAATTGCACACAGTTCAAGGTTATCAACAAAACTGGGAGTTGAACCTTTTGAAGAAAAATGGCTGTTCACTTGAGAAAAAAAAAGAGAGGGGTGTGGGGGAATCTTTATAAAAACAGCTAGTTCTGACAGAGGCCAATCTTAGTTTCATAGGATTCAATGGAAAGCAAGATATGCTGGGCCCACTGCAGCTCCTGTCCTAGCTGTGATCTGCCTGTCTTCAAGCTTCCATCTACTTGACGACCTCTGGCCTATTTCAAAATAAGGCATGTGTAGACGCTCCACTTCTGCTATTTTGAAATAGCCCCTCACCAGGACCATTCTAAGTTATTCCTCTTGCGGCTTTAAATCGAGATAGCACGTCTACATTAGGGAAGCCTGCCTTGGCCTAATTTTGAGGCTTCCCTGCGGTGTAGATGTTCTATTTCAAAATAAGGTATTTCGGAATAATGATTCTGGATTAGCTTATTCCAAAATAACTGTGCAGTGTAGATTTAGCCTCAGACAACTTCACTATCCCTAAACAACATGGAAGAATGGCTAGCAGCAGCAAAACAAGCGCAATAATTTGAGCTCGATGTTGAAACAAGAAGAGTGTACATTGTACAGCCTCTTCCCAACTTATGAACCGGTTACGGACCAAGCAATTGGTCTTAACTCTGTTCATTTGTAAGTCGGACCCCATAGAGTTACACGCGACCGCGCTGTTCGTAAGCGCGGATCGCATTCACAACTCGGCGTCTGCCATTTACAACAGCTGCGGTCGTAACTGCGAACGGTTGTAAGTCGACAGTTTGCAACTCGGGGACCGGCTGTAATGCTATTGGTAAAACATGGGCTGATGGGTTAGGAGTCTGTGTATAAAGCCCATGGAGGTGTAGGGAATCTATACAAAAAATCTAGGTGACAAAGGCCTGAAAGTGGCACTGATTCTCACTTTGGCACCAATGAACAAATCTATTCCTTATACAAGGTCAGACTGATATCTATAGTCAATTAAAAGTTAAGGCTTTCATTCTGGAACAAATCCTCTGTTATTTTCTTTAACAAGAATTACACAGATTTCTTCAAGGAAAAGGAAACTTCAGTCTCTGTGTCCTTTTAATATAACTCAGTAAGCTCTTCTATAAGGCCATGGTATCCTGGCTTTCAGCTACATTAAATCCCAGTATAATCACACACAAGGTAAGAACTTATATTCACAGTACTCAAATTCTTTGGCTCGGGTGGGCAGTGTTGAAAGGAGCCTAGAGTATAATGCAGGAAAATGAATGAGCTCTAACCTTTCTTCTTCAAGGCATAGTCTAGAAGATACTGCACTTATTCAGATCAGAAAACAATGAACACAGTTCAAATCCTGATTCTTCTCTTGCCTTTCTGGTAGCCCGGGTGACAGAAGAAACACATGAGTATTAAAAGGTTCATTTTTTTAATGTTATTTAATGTTGTATTACTCCTCCCCTCCAAACATTTTTACTCGGATAAAATTTTTCTAAGTAGCTTGGTGGATCAAAACAAAGGCCCCAGTCTATACAGAACCGGGTAAAACTACAGAGGCTGGATGGCAACCTGTTAGAGTAAGTGCGTAAATATTTGCAGCTGTTTTGCAAATGTAAAATTGTTTATATTGTGCAATTTAATCCCATTTTGTCTGATACAAAGCAGAAAGAATTTATGTGAAACTTTCATAGCATTTTCAAATTTTACTACAGTTGATTGAGTTAGTTATGGCAAAGCTAGGTGACAAGATTTGGCATTTGACTTTACATTAATTATTCACAAATACACTGTTCACATGATTTGACTAGCTCTATAGAGGGGCACACAGTAATCAGTTCATCCTTTTGCCAAATATTGCTTCTGTCAATCAGATAGTTATCTGCAAATAAATGTTGTTGTTATTCACCCACCTCTCCTATTTGAAAGAGAGACCCAGTCTTCTATTAAAAGATGCCAGCTGCAGTGTGAGTTTCTTTATTGTTTTATCACTGCTCTAGTGGAACTCTGATAAATATTTTGCAAAAAAAAGGTAAAATTCTGAAACAATTACTGTTGTTTAGAAGCCTTATCAATTATCCAGGTCTCTCCACAGTCCTGTTCTCTGTTGGTTTTGATTGACACTTTCCTTGTCTAACCCAGACCAGGAGAGTATGGAGTTTTGCCTGACTCTAGTAACTGATCCAGATGAGAAGTCTGAATCTGTTGCTTCAATAGAGTCCATAGGAGAAGATTCTCAGCTGCTTTAAATGTCCACAGCACCCCTGAACTCAAAAGATATATGATAATTGGCCCCGGTGAAGGATCTATCCTGTGGCCTTTTAGCTCACCCAACATCTGTGCAGAGAACTGCTGACATAGGACATGGGACTCACTGCAGAATCAGGGCCTTACACCAGACTAAAATGCAGGGAGCCATATGCTCAGCTGGTATAAATTGGCATTGCTTCATTAACTTCAATAAAGCCATACCAATTTATATCAGCAGAAGATGTGCCCCATACTGTAAATTTGCCTAGAAGAAACACACCACATATTTATTTTAGCTTGTGAACAGATCACAGCTAACCTAAGTGGTGCATAAAAATTACCCCCAATTAGAAGAATAAATGTTTTCCATCAGTTCTCAGAAATCAGAGGAATTTTCTCCACTACATTTCTCTACTAAAGAGATAGAATGTTTTATAAGCAGCACTTGGCTTGCTTCTCTTTCAACACTCTGAAATTAAAGGACTGCGTAATACTTTAGGTGGATTGTTCAGTTTCCCAAGGGCAACAAAGTCTGAACACACAAATGAAGAAGGGAAGCACATGGCACTGACGTTCTATCAGACCACACTGCCCAAGGGCTAGGGAATAACAAGAGTCATTGTGAAGGCCTCGGGCCTAGAACAGACTCCCCAAGTACCACTGTGTTCTGTGGGCCTGCCATTTCTGCAGGAGAGAAACCTCAAGAGAGCCAGCTCCTTAGGCCTGACTCTCCACTGCCTTGCGTCTTGTGCAACTATTTACAGCTGCACAAATGGAATGTAAAATGCAGCCATTCTGATTTGGTAGTTTTCCATCCACTTTGCACAGATATAAATGACTGCAAAGATGTGAAGCAGTGGAGAACCAAGCCCTATGAATGCAAATACAGAGTCTCCCATTACCCCCACACTCATTACTGCCACTTGAAGAGGCCCCTTATTTTTTAACTCTCCATTTTTAGAAATGTCTTCAATCCACTAACTAAAGTTTCTGTAGGAGCGGGCTTTTTGCAGTTTTGTGCTGCTGAAGCTATTGCAAATCCATCAGGAGCAGCACAGATTAGTTCACAGGTCCTATTCCCAAATACTCTCAGAGCCATGCTTGAGAAGCTAACTACACAAAGCTAAGCTGACTTATGCACTATATAATTCCCAAGGAAAAGAAATTTGATTTCACAAAATGGAAAAATAGCACAACAAAACTTATTAGGAAATGAAATGCTTCCAAGAGAATATGTAAAAAAATTGAAGAGTAAGCAAATAATTGAAACAAGAAGTACTGTACTGTGTCTTTCCAATATTGCGGGTATGGAGCATTGGATTTTATTTTAAGGGGCATGGTCATTCCCTACTGAGATTTTCCCCACATAAAAAATTGGAAACATAAGTAGAAACTCATAGACTTCCCTAGAAGTTATTTGAGCCCTTCTTACGGCTCAAAACAGAACAGCCAGTCAGATCCATCACCTCACAGAACTTAGAGGAATTATAGTGATCTAAGAGGTCTGCTAGAGACCAGGGCCATTTATCATGAAACCTGTACCTTCTCCTTGCCTCCTGGATATGTCTCTGACCCCTGTAGATTCCCTGGCTTGCTGCTGCCACTGTTGCCATTCATTCCCATTTTAAAAGGGGGTTTAAGAGTGCAGAGTGGGAGCGCGAACAAGATAATGTCGACTGAACTTCATTAGCATAGTCATATAACTGATCCCCCATGTTTCCCTTTGCTATCAAGATTTGTGTGGGTCCACGTGATGCACCTTATGCAGATTTAATGGCCTAATTTGCATATTCTCAAACATCAGCTCAAAGGGACAGTGTCAATTCAGTGCTATTGAAAAGCACTAGATTGACATCCCTGGTGAATGAAACCCTCTGTTTATCCACTTGGCAACACTAGGTGAAGCCTTCTGCATTCTACACTCAACCAGCTTGCCTGAACCCTGATCTGAGGGAAGCTTCTCTTGGGGTAGTTTAGTATCATTGATGCCAAGAGTATTTGGCCTCCCAAATAGAATAAAGCAGGATGGTGAATTTGTGGTGTGGGAGCTACAGCCACAGCAGAGATCCTTCAAACTAGTCCTACATAAGGGACAAACACAACACAGTAGCTATGCCCTGAAGCTTACAGTCCTGAAACATGAGGACAACGTTCTTAAAAGATATGATTTTTTAAATCAAGCTTTGTATTTTTTTGAGTTTATGTTGGGGCTGGGACTGTCTTTCACCTTGTGGACAATGGCAAAATCTCCAGCACACTGAGTATCCAGCAAATTGATACATTATAATCAAGTGTCCCATTTTATTCTTATAGGGACAGCCGCTATTAATCAGTCCTACATATAATGTATACAGAAAAAGTGCTGTTGAAACCTCTAAAGTCATACAGTCAAGAATGCTAAAATTAGGAATTGATAGAATTATGTTTACTTTTTGAGCTGGTCAGAAATTTTCCATCAGAATAGTTTTTCCAGTGAAAAATGCCATTTCCAAAATCAAAATTTTCAATGGAAAAATATCCATTTGGCCAAAAAAAAATTTTTTTTGTTGGAAAATTTGAAGCAAAGTATTTTATTTTAGAGGGATTTGACCTAAACTGGAATATTTTGGATTGCTGAACTGACCAAAACTTCTCATTTCAAATCAGATCAAAATTAAACTTCATTTCCTTATAGTGGCACAGTGCCTCATAGGAGTAAAATGTTGGGCCCTAATGCTTTCCTATACACTGAGCTTTCTAGCCAAACTACATATTCCATGATGCAATACAATTTTCCCTACTAGATGAGTTATTTGGGCCATCATGGGAGCCACATGGCTAGAGCTGCATCTGTAAGATATCTAGCTTGGGAGCCTGGCCCACAGGGAAAAATGACGCATCAGGCTCCTGAACTACAATTTGGTTGTACCACATTAGAAAATTGAATTTAATGCTGTCCTAGATCAAAATGAAACATTCTAATTCCAGAATGTCACAATGGTTCATCTGATGAAAAGCGCTGAAATGAAATCTTTCAGAACTTCCAAGTTGCACATTTTAGAACTTTCTGTTGTTAAACAATTTCAATATTTCAGCTTTTTCATAATTCAGGATGAAAACAAATATTGAAATATGAGAATTTTCAGCAGAATGGAAAGTCCCAGTTTTCATTCAGTTCTAATTACCTGTGCAGTCTTACATCTGCCCTCTTGTGTATATGCATAATGATACAGTCTTTAATTACATAACCACATACAGTCCTGCAGGGGTTATCACCAGGGTTTAAACCAGGGATTTCAGAGCCACAGTACAGAGCTCTTCCATTCAAGGATAGGAAGCAACTGGCCTCAGAATTTGGGTGTTATCTTCTATAGTCTACCCTTGTGGTGGCATGTGGCATATAGTCTCAGCACGCACCGCTAGCTCAGTGTAGACGGTGAGCCAACACTGAAACTTCATCACTAGACATTTTCATTTAATAAGCAAATGACGTTAGTTGAATGAGAGCCTTTGAAAATTATTCCATGGAAAACATTATTTTCTTTTAAGGGGGATTGTATCTGTGCCATTTCCCATTCTTTGGGAAATAAGTAAGAAATCAGTTTAGCAAAAGAATTACATTTCACAACTTATATCATCGCTGAAAAAGTAAACTACGTTTCTTGGCAATTTGAATGCTTTGTAGGGTGGTCCAGCCTGGTTTCTCCCAGGATGTTGCCTAATATTATTCTATCATCTCAATTGTGCCCAACTGAGGTTAACCCTTCTGCACTATTAATTAGTGCAATTGCAGTGCAAGAGGTTTTTGATCCTTGACTTCTGAATCACAGAAGTTCATAATCTGGCTTAGATATTAATTCCCAACCACACTGTGTTTTTCCTTACATTGAAAATGCACACAATGTAAAGAAGGGAAATGGAGAACAGGATTTTGTTTGTTTGTTTGTTTTATTTTGTTTTTACAAATTTATACAAGTTTGATTTCAAAAAGCTTGAGAAAAAAGAGCTAGTAAATCATTTTATTTACTATGTGATTTGCTGTTCATGATGTGTGGCATAGTTGAAATGGATCACATGGTTTGGATCGCATTAAGTCCTTTGGCATTGATCTGTTCCCTTGGAGTATCACTATTAGGTCTAATCTTCAGAGGTACAGAGCAACTCCAGCTCCTATTGTTTCCAATGGGAGATGTGGGTTTGAATATATTTGAAAATCTGGCCCATAACTCTTATCTTTAGGTTTCTGAAATTGTTTTCAAAGATATGAAATCCTCAGTTCAATTCAGTCACACAAGTGTTTGTGCCTCTTTTGCCCCTGCTTTCCACAAACATGGCTGAAGGAAATGTTTACCCATTCATTTGAGCATGTGAGGATATGTTATGACAGTGTTTATCCAGCTGTATTTAGCAATGCCTCCTGCTACAGAACCTCTTACAACTGCTGATGATTGCTACATGTGTTCAGAGGGTTGTGTTTTCCAGTAGCTATGTTCATGGCAATAACCATATCCACAACTGCATGGACATTTTCTTTCTCTCTCGCTGTAAAAGACCCTCTTTATCTGCCATTCAAACTGGATTAGGTTCCATAGCAATATCACCTATCTCTCACCATGCAACTGCCCCAGTTGCCCGTGTGCCTCATTTATGGAGTTAAAACCGAACAAAACCCCTAAAGGATTCCAAAGGAACAAAATCTCAATGAAATTCTAATGAACAGTAATTTTAAATATTATTCTTCACCCAATTTCTCACCCACTCTGGGCTGCAGCACATCCTTGAGGGTCCGTACAAAGCTTTTTCCTCTTAGAAGGGAGCATCCACCTGTCCTCTCTCAGAAACTCTGACCTTGGGCCCAAAAAAGCAAGTTAATGAGCAGTTACATCTTAAACCCTTTATTTCCTTGCCCAAGACTTCTTTTTTGACTCCACCACAGAACCTGACCCTGTCTGGTTCTCTAGCCTCACAACCTCTTCCTCAGAGTACTTTTGGAAAGCCCAATATTTCCAGGACCCGCTCTATCTAGCCTGAAATAAAATCATCCTTACTTTTCTGCACGTGTGCACCTCAAAGGCCTCCTCATAGCAGCTCCTTTCCTGGTTTATTCCCTGACCTAGGTTTTTTCAGGCCCGTTAAGTCGAGAGGCCTAGCGCTCCTGTTTCTTTTACCAGTACCAGAAACCCATAACCTTCTCTCTTAGGCTTTCTCCTGGTTTCTCTATGATAAGCTATTTCTCACCAGGCTCTCTTACAGGGAGATCCAGGGGGCATATCTTGTTCCCTCTCCACTGAGGAATAAGAGCTTCTTATATACTTGCCCCTTTCCCAACATGCTTTGCTATCAGGGCGATAGGCCTGGGCATGAATTGTGTCACATTTACAGGTTTAAAAAAATAGATGCCCCTAAAGCAACATGCTTTATAAACAGAGAGTGCTTATTTGAAACCCAAATAATGCAATGTATTTAACAATTTTATTTGTATTATTAAAAGCTATTTTCAGTTAGCTACCTGGAAATATTTCTAATTAAATACACATGTCAATAACCATCTACACACAGAACTATAAATATAGACAACTGTTATAAACAGGCAGAGACACAAGGTGGACTAAATTCTGTTGGTGAAAGAGATAAGCCCTTGACACACGCAGGGCTCTTCAGATTTTCAGTTCTTCTTCTTTGCAAGCTTGTCTCTCTCACCAGCACAAGCTGGTCCACTAACAGATATTATTTCACCCACCATGTCTGTGTGGGTATGTCTACACTACAGCGTTATTTTGAAATATTTTATTTCGAAATAGTTATTTTGAAATAGCTTATTGAAATAGCTTTTTGCTATTTTGAAATAGTGCGTCCACACTAAGTGGATGCTGAATCGCATTTCAGGCCAGCTGGAACCAAGTCCCGCAGGGCATTAGGCCAGGACTTACTTTGTGTGGCTGCTGCCTGAGGCTATCTGAGGCCTGTGCTTAAAAGAACACCCTCACCACTCCCCCGGACAGCCCGTTCTCAGGTTTCCCTGCTTGCTTGTCTACCTCAATGAGGGACAGCAAAGCATTTTGTCTCTGCATGCTCTGGTTGCTCTCACTCGGGACACCACAGCACTCTACAACATGGAGCCAGAGCTGCCCCTGGGTACTCTGGTGCTTCTCCTGGATGCGTTGCTGTGATCCTGGCTGCACTTTCTGCAGGCTGCCATCCAGGAGGTCCATCGGGGGCTGTCAGTATCCAGGAGGCCCTGTGGGAGAGCTTCTACCCTGAGGAGCACTAACAGTCTCCCTGGTCTGCCCCACTGGGCGCTTGTGCCTCATTCCTCCCTGACGTCCTTCCACTTATCCCTCCCTAACCCCCCTTCCTGATGTCAAATAAAATACATGTATTTTCATGAACACAAACTCTCTTTATTTAACAAAACAGGGGTGGGGGGGAGAATGGATAAAACTCTGGTGAGACTAGGGAAAGGAGGTGGGAGACGGGAGAAGAGAGGTTGGGAGAGAGGATGGGGAAACCTGGGAGGAGGGACCTGGAAGGGAGAAGCAAGGGGAAGAAGGGGGAGGGGAAGCTCCGGGCTCTGGGTTGGGGGAGTCACGCCGGACCAACTTGATTGTCATGAAAACCTGCTCCTGGGTTCGCATGTAGCATTTTTTGGCCAGGCTGGCAGCTATCCTGCCATAGACAGCAACGTTCTTCCGTCTAGTGCAGAGATCCTGGACGTTGGGGGCACCCCCCCCCCAAACTAAGGTCCATGATCTCCACCCTGGATCTGGAAAGTGCCTGCCTTCTCTGGGCCCTGGCAGGCTCCTGGGAGCTGGCAGACTGCTCCTGGGAAGCGGTGGAGGGCTGGCTGCCAGTGGCTTGCTGGCTTATGTTTTGGGGCCACTGGGTCGGGGCAGTGACTCCTAGCTCTGGGCTGGCAGGCTTGGAGCTGGCACAGGCACTGTGGCCAGAGTCTACCCCTTTAAGGGCTCTGGGGAGGAAGAAGGGAGAGGAGTGTTCTTGGTTGCGGCTGGAGTGGCCACCAGGGCACCCTGAGATACTGGAGGCCCCCTATTTCGATTTAAATGTCTACGCAGAACTTATTTCGAAATAGCTATTTCGAATTTGGTGTTATTCCTCGTGGAATGAGGTTTACCAAATTTGAAATAAGCGTTCCACTATTTCAAATTAATTTTGAAATAGTGGTTTGGCTGTGTAGATGCTAGTAAAGTTATTTCAAAATAACGGCTGTTATTTTGAAATAACTTTGCTGTGTAGCCATACCCTATAATATCCTGGGACCAACACAGATACAACTATATTACATAAAGGGCTACGTAGACAAAGTCTTCTTTTATATACAGGTTCCTAAACCCCTAATCTTTCCCATCATTATTTTAAATGTAGGAACATGCACTTATAGTTTAGTTCAAGGCTGCATTAGATTTAAAAAATATTAGTCATTATTGAGTAAGACTTTTCAAGAAGGTGCATAAGAATGTAGCCTATTGGGTTCCCTGGAAACTAAATATGGTTCTACAGAAATCACGCTACAAACTTTTATTAGCAAATTATTATAATTTCTTTAAAAGACATTAATTAGCATGGAAAATAATGGTATTTTCTACTAGATTTTCAAATTAATCTATGGAATGTAATATCTGTGAAAGGATTCTTTAAGTTATCTTTATCTACTAAGTGCTACAGGATGTTTTAAATGGTTATATCTGCTTGTTTACTGGATCATTTTCAGTACCCATTTGTTTCTGTTCAGCTGTCTGCTAGAACCAGATATTTACTATGTATCTGAGAGAGTTAGTGTGTCTGTTTGTCTGTACATCCTGAGTCTGTTTATTCAAGAACTCCTGCTAAATGGTAAGAGCTAGGACCAACACATTTGGTAGGCTGCTTCCTCTTATCATAACTTAAAGCAAGGTCAGGGTTTGGTTGTACTGGGCAATGGGATTTGCCTGGAATGCATTTGTTTTTCATAAAATGCAAAGGGAGAGGTCTGCTAGCAGGCACATTGATATTGCAGAATGACCACATGGGGACAGGCACACTGGTCAGAGAGTGGTTGGCTGAGGGGCGGGGTTCTGGATGTTGCCAGTCACCATGCGCTGTTAAAGATCTCATGCTGGTGAGTGGCCAGCCTGGCAGTGCAGTCACCTCCCCACCCAGCCCCAGAAATCTGGCAGCCATGCTGTGCTGCCCTGGCCAGGCTGTGCCTCTCACACTGGCCCAACCAGTCCTGGGATTGGCCAGACTTGTGCACACCCTGCCATAAGTCCCTCCCACACACACATCCCAACCCCCTGCCCTGACTCATGCATCCTCCCCCTTGCCCTGGATCACTCACCCCCTGCCCTGATTCCTCCATCCCCCCCACCCTAAGCCTCTCCTCAGCCCCTAACCCTGAGTCCTGCCCCCCAGACCCTCAGCGCCCCGCCCTGAGCCCTTCCTTAGGGACCTGAGCAACGCTGGGTAAATGTGCTAGTACACAATGAAGTACATATATTCAGGTAGATAAACACTATTTGATAAAAGTATAAGAAAGATTTGAAACAAAACAGCATTTCACGTGATGTTGCTGTATATAAGGAAACTATAGGGCCTGTCTGACTACTCACAACACATTTAATTTTGAATCAAAGTACTCCTGATTTTTGCCTGCATATTACGAAAGAAAAGAATCACGTCATTTTTAAACAAATGAGTAAAAACCATCAAGGGTGATAACATTGTTAATGGTGCATTCAAAATATCAATGAGATTTGTATATAGTAGCTACGCCATAGTACCTAAGTAAAAACAGATGGGGTATGTCTACACTACCCCCCTAGTTCGAACTAGGGGGGTAATGTATGCATACCGAACTTGCTAATGAAGCCCGGGATTTGAATTTCCCGGGCTTCATTAGCATAAAGCCGGCTCCGCCATTTTTAAAAGCCGGCTTGTTCGAACCCCGTGCCGCGCAGCTACACGCGGCACGGGCTAGATAGTTCGAACTATGTAGCCATTCCGATCTATCTGTACACCTCGTTCCACGAGACGTACAGATAGTTCGGAATAACTACATAGTTCAAACTATCTAGCCCGTGCCGCGTGTAGCCGCGCGGCACGGGGTTCGAACAAGCCGGCTTTTAAAAATGGCGGAGCCGGCTTTATGCTAATGATACCCGGGAAATTCAAATCCCGGGCTTCATTAGCAAGTTCGGTATGCATACATTACCCCCCTAGTTCGAACTAGGAGGGTAGTGTAGACATACCCATGGAGAGTTAGGTTTGTAAATCTCATGAGATCAGGCCAAAGAAGTCAAAAAGAAAAAAAAAATAATAAAAATGCACCTGTTGACAAATCTCACTTTTTTCATCACTAAAGAAAGGGATTTTCAAACAAACTTCCACTATCTTTTGACCTCAGAAACATCACAAATACAAAAATGTCTTCAGACAGATGCTGTAAGCAGCAATGGAGTTTTCCAATGAAAAGAAAAGGTATGTAATTGAAGTAAAGAAAAGATAAATAGCAAAAACGTTCCATTTCAAGTAAGTTTATATTAGAGATGGACCCAAGATGTAGAATGCATCTGACGAAGTGGGTCTTTGCCCACGAAAGCTTATGCTCCTACACTTCAGTTAGTCTATAAGGTGCCACAGGACTCCTCGCTGCTTTTGAAGATGTAGAATGCAGACCCAGATTTCTAACACACTCTAAATTTAGGGGTATCCAGCGAAGCTTTAGTTTGGATGAAAAATTTGCTTCCTAAAATTTTGGGTTTGATTTTAAAATTCCCACTTTTACCCTGAAATTCAGATTAGAGGTATTAGTCTGTGCCCATCTCTAATTTAAATTAGGGACAAGCCTAGTGGTTCAAGTAAAATAATAACCAGCCCAGGTTTAAAACTTGCTCCAAATCTGAACCTTTATTATTCTAAACTCAAATTTTTCAGATGACTAGAAGCAGAACTAGCAAAAACACTACGGGTATGTCTACACTACAGCGCTAATTCGAACTAACTTAGTTCGAATTAGTTAATTCGAACTAAGCTAATTCGAACTAACGCATCTAGAACTAAAAACTAGTTCGAATTAGCGTTTTGCTAATTCGAACTAGCGCATCCACATTAAGTGGACCCTGAAGCGGGGTTAAGGATGACCGGAAGCAGTGCCGGCAGGGCATCAGAGGAGGACTTAGAGCGTGGAGATGCTGTCTCAGGCTAGCCGAGGGCTGTGGTTAAAGGGTCCCGACCCCCACCCCGGACAGACAGTTCTCAGGGGTGCCCCGCTTGCAAAGCAGTCCTGGCTTGGAGTGCCCTGAGTGCCCACACTGGGCACATCACAGCACTCAGCCATCAGCCCAGCAGCACTTGCCGCAGGCTGCCATCTGGGGAGAGGGGGCAATTGGGGGGCTGCAGGAGAGCTTCCACCCCCAGAAGCCCGCAGAGCCAGCCCAGTCCTCCCCATCGGGGGCTCGTGCCCCATTCCTCCCTCACCTCCTTCCACTTACCCTTCCCTAGCCCCTCTTCTTGATGTACAAAATAAAGATAACGTGTCTTCCAAAATGGAATCTGTCTTTATTGAACAAAACTGGGGGAGACTGGGAAAGGAGGTGAGAGAGGGGAAGAGAGAGGCTGGGAGAGGGGAGGGCAACTAAAATGATCAGGGGTTGGGAACAGGTCCCATATGAAGAGAGGCTAAAGAGACTGGGACTTTTCAGCTTAGAAAAGAGGAGACGGAGGGGGGACAGGATAGAGGTCTCTAAAAGCAGGAGTTGGGTGGAGAGGGTGCATACAGAAAAGTTCTTCAGTAGTTCCCATAAAGAAGGACTAGAGGACACCAAAGGAAAGGAATGGGTAGCAGGCTTCAAACTAGTAAGAGAAAGTTGTTCTTCACAAAGCAAAGAGTCAACCTGTGGAACTCCTTGCTGCAGGAGGCTGTGAAGGCTAGAACTGGAACAGAGTTTAAAGGGAAGTGAGATCAAGTCATGGAGGTTGGGTTCATGGAGTGGTATTAGCCAGGGAGTAGGAGTGGTGTCCCTGCCCAAGGTTTGTGGAAGGCTGGAGAGGGATGGCACGAGACAAATGGCTTGGTCACTGTCTTCGGTCCATCCCCTCCAGGGCCCCTAGGGTTGGCCACTGTCGGCAGACAGGCTACTGGGCTAGATGGACCTTTGGTCTGACCCAGGACAGCCATTGTAAGCTCAGGGCTCAGGGTCGGGGGTCTCAGTGGACCCCCGTGATTCTCTTGCACACCTGCTCCTGGGTGGCCAGGCTGGCAGCTATCCTGCCCAAGCCGGCCACTTTCCTGTGCCTAGTGCGGAGATCGTGGACAAGGTCCACGATGTCCGCACTAGCCCAGGCGGGTGCCCGCCTCTTGCGGTCCCGGGCAAGCTCCCGGGAGCCGCCAGCCTGGTCCCAGGAAGAGGGGGAGGGCTAGGGGGCATCGGGTGGCTGGCTCGATCCGTGCCAGGTGCAGGGTCTGCTGGCTGGGTGCTGGCAGGCTTGCACCTGGCATGGGCACCGTAGCCAGCCCGTGCCCCTTTAAGGGGTCCGGGGCCGGGAGGGGGGCAGACGAGTTTCCCTGGTGTTGGCCAGAGTGGCCACCAGGGAAACCTGGGGAGGGCTAGCCTCCCACTAGTTCGAATTAAGGGGCTACACACCCCTTAATTCAAACTAGCTAGGTCGAACTAGGCTTAATCCTCGTGGAATGAGGATTACCTAGTTTGAACTAAGCGCTCCGTTAGTTCGAATTAAATTCGAACTAACGGAGCGCTAGTGTAGCGCCTATGAAAGTTAGTTCGAACTAACGTCCATTAGTTCGAACTAACTTTGTAGTGTAGACATACCCTACAAGAAAAGCGATTTTAATGAAAATATACCAGATTTTAGGCAAATTTATATCTAATTGGACAATGCCAAATATGTGTCTAAAATACTTATTTCTTGATAAGAAGGGAAAATGTACTGGTGTCACAAGGATCATCCATTCAGTAATCTGATAGTCTAGAAAAGTTTGCTATTTGACATTACAATTACTAAGAAAGTAAAATGTCTCAATGGAGACACATTATCACAAACTGTAGCACTCCCAAGGTTCCAAACATCTGTACTTCCATCATAAATAACAATTTCTTCTACTGTTTATCGTATAAATCACACTATCCAGTAAGGATCCAGTTTCCATTCTCAGTCTAACGATTATATTGGTTGATTTCCAGAACAATAACTGAATATTACAAGAATTTTTATAATATTTTCTCAGCTGCTATTTTCTCAGCTGATGCATGCTATCCTATGCATATTTTTAAAAAGTAAAGATTAATATGCACATTTGTTATGCTAAGTGCATTTGTGATGTTAAGTGTTCACAAGGGGTTATTACTTGCAGAGTTTGCTTTGAAATTATCAGTAGAGATAACTATTTAGCTCCCATAGAATGCAGAAATCTCCTCAGAGGTGTCTAAAGGCTCTTTTAGCCTGGAGGGAAGAAGGGTATCAGGGGTATTGGTCTGTATTTATTCACTCTTTTTCCTTTGTAGATAGGGCAGAGAGAGAAAAATTATTTCAGATATTTTTCTTCTACTTTCCTTTTCCCAGCTGCAATAAAGCCATTTAGGCTCCAATCCACACCAGTTCCTATGCAGATATTGGGGTTCATTCACGCTGAGCAGTTAGTTGTAAGATCGGGGGGCTACATTGTGACTATTTAACTGCAAATAATGATAAATATAGTATTTTATTTTTAAAAAATACTAGTTGTCTCTTTTCAGGAATTCCACTTTTTGCTGGAATGAAGCCAGCCATTATAAAACTGATGAACAAGCTTCCTGATAAATATTTAGTCCAATACTTATACTGAATGATATCCAAAAAACAATAAAAACACAAATTTACTGACTACACCAGTTATGATTAACTACTTGGAGAAATCTCAACATATATAATTTTGCCATGCAAAAAAAACCCTTTATTATTTAAGAAATTCTTTAACATAGTTCTGAACTTTTCTTCCAGTTAATTATTTATCCATGAAACTTCTCCCCCTCCCTTTTTTAAAACACTAAGCAAGTTATTACTGGACTTTTTTCCCCTTTTGGTAATAGCATGCACATATGCATTCAAGAAAAGAAAAACACAATAAGAAGCACCCTCGGCCCCAGCTTTCCCCAGTTGTGCATCTGATGTTTGCTGGTGCCATCAAGCAAACACAAAATAACAACAAGCACATTCTGTTGAAATGTTTAGCTAAATGGAACCAAAACAGTCACAGTTCACTATTTCATAAATACATTAATTAGAAGTGTCTCCAAATAGCATGTGATTTTGAATTATTAACATAAAACACTGCATTATAAATGACTGCAAATTGCATTCCTAGTGCTCTCCATGCTTAATTTATTATGCCGTAGGAAAATTTGCAAATTACTTCACTGTTTTATATTTAATGGATAGTTTTATATGTATATTGTTTCATTAAGATAAAATTAAATCACAGAATACATATTATATGCCTTTCCAGTGGCATAAATGTCACTGGAGACCATCAAACTTTGCCAGGAAAGGAGTGTGCTTCTGTCATTCTGCTGCCACAATAAAGAAGTGAAGATTGGTTTTAAGTTGCTCCCCTCCCACATGTCCATCCCCAATGGCTCTTTCTGCCAGCCTGTTCATTCCTCCATGAGACTTACAGTGAACATCATAGAAAAGTTTTCTGGTACTTCAGAATATATTAATGGACAGCAGCAAGTCAGCAATCCCATGATTATGGTCCCTGGTATTACTTTTTGGAGTAAGAGGAAATGTTTCTGCAGTGTCCTTGACTTCTGGTAAGATTTGGTTCTATATAATGTATCTTCTGGGAAGTCAGAATGGAATGAAGTCTGGTTAAGCTAAAAGTCATCTGCATCAGACAAGAGCTGCTTCACACACCTACTCTGTGTGGAGGAAAGCAGCAAGTGCCATGTGCAAACCCCTATCTTCACCACCACCCCCAAAAAAACAAACCTGGAGAAAGAAGACAACACTGCCCCTCACTACACACACACACACACACACACACACACACACACACACACACACCACACAACACCACTTCAGAAGGGCCCCCACTAATCCAACCAGCTGGGGAAATTTTGTAAAGAATCCTGGTCATGAGGCACTTTGCACGTGCACTATGAAGGGTTTTCTAGGGGTTTTGCTGTTACATCTCTCTCCAGGTTGGGAAGGATGGACATTCGGCATGATGAAGCAGGTTGGCTGGGATGTCTGGAAAAACAGAGGGGAATTAAAGATGTTGTATATTTAAAACACAATTTTATAAACGTAACAAATACCACATACATCTTTGACAATTCCTTTGCATGTTGACTGTGCATATCTGTTTGTCTATCTTCTTTAATTAGATTGTACATTCATCAGAGCAGGTGTTTGCATAGCATCTAGAACAATGAGGATCCAATTTAGTTAAATCTTCTAGTACTATCAGTGTATACATAAATAATGGACCATGAAGACTTTTATAGCTGTATTTAAACAGGCTGTCCAACCCATGCTCCTCCCCAGTAGTTTTGTTAAGAATGAATGATATGCCCTGAGTGGACAATGATAGACTGGACACATCTTTGGTACTTCTTAAAACCATTTTAAAAAGACACTGGTTGCCAATCTGCCTAGTTTTACGTATCCATACAACTTATTCTTTTTTAGTAAGAATATAGAAGTATAATGATATGTTTGTACAAAGTGTGGGAGGCAAGGAGATGGTATATTTTAGAAAAGCTGTAAATTCTGCTTTAAGTTAAAATTGCATTAATTAAATCTATCTCACAAGAAGAGGCTGGGAAGAAACATACCTCAAAGCTACTCTTTTCAAGTAATAAAGATGAGACTGTTGGAGATTGAGGTGTCAAAACTGGAAGTGCTGGAACAAATTCATAAATTACAGAGCAACAAGTCACCATGACCAGATGGTATACATCTGAGAGTTTTGAAGCAAGTGAAGAATTAAGTGGCTGAGCTGCTAACAAAAAAATATGCAGTCCTTCATTAAAACAGCTACTACCAGACAGATTGAAGAAGGGTAGCAAATATTTTACATCTTCTTTAAAAAGCTGCAAAGAGTGATTTTGGGAAAGAGGATAAAATACCCAGGTAACCTCCTACATTATCGGTCTGGTTTCAGACATGAGATCAGAACACATAATCAGCTTATCCTTGATTGACAATCTCCTATCAGCAGCCAGCCATGGATGAAGTGCATGTGATGATTTTTCTGACTCAGCAGCCTTCCGCAGCAATTGGCCAGGAGCTTTTGGTGACATGCTGGTGGAATCTTACAAGACAGAGCTAGAGTGTATCCATGTTTCTCAGGGGGAGATCCCAAAGCTTGACAATTAACTTTAACATACATCACATATTTCCTCTATGTAAAGCCTCTGGGAACATTTTGCCTTGTACTAGTGATAATATGTAGTTAATTTCTGGATTTACAATTCCTTATCAGCAAACAAGATAACGTGGTATCTAAGATCTTGAAGAGAGGAAGAGGAGGCAAGAGTAGGAAAATATAGGCTTAAGATCAGCCACGATAAAACAAGTGACCCTTAACAGATTCATAGGCTATGTCTAGACTGGCAAGTTTTTCCACAAAATCATCTGCTTTTGTCTTCTCGTGTCTTGCTCACAACACACCTGTTAATGCATCCCAGAATCATGTTTGCTTTCTTTGCAACAACATCACACTGCTGACTCATATTCAACTTGTGGTCCATTATAACCCCTACATCCGTTTCTGCCATACTCCTTCCCAGACAGTCGCTTCCCATTCTGTATGTCTGAAACTGATTGTTCCTTCCTAAGTGGAGCACTTTGCATTTGTCTTTATTAAACTTCATCCTATTTACCTCAGACCATTTCTCCAATTTGTCCTGGTCATTTTGAATTATGACTTTATCCTCCAGATTAGTTGCAACCCCTCCCAGCTTGGTATCATCTGCAAACTTAATAAGCGTACTTTCTATGCCAATATCTAAATCGTTGATGAAGATATTGAACAGAGCCAGTCCCAAAACCCAATCATCATTGGGTGCCCCATTTAACACGGCACCCTAGGCGATGGCTGAGTCAGACTATACACATGCGCCGCCCCTGCATATACACCAACAAAAGGGAAAACTAAAGCCAAGTCTTGTATGTAATTAAAACATGGATGTAAACAGTCAAATGAACTGGGAGCTATGTTCAAGAATGCTGAGCCCAAAGAAATTTACACACCCTCAGTGCTAATCAGCTACAGGGCCTACTCCTATTTACTGAATCAAAAAATATTCCCCATCTAACACAGGTCAAGTCCAACCTTCTTCATGTTGTAAAGTCCATATGGCCATAAAGCAAGACAATAAGGAAAGCTCTGCTATAAAAAACAAACAAACATCCGGTATGTTTACCTGTCAAATTTGTCCAGCTTGCTTAAGTTAACAGAAGTTGTTTCTGTTCAATGTAAGCGCCGAGAAAAGTTGTTGCTAAATTTGTGTGGGGTTTCCTCACTACTAGATTTCTCTCCAAATCCAACCAAAACAATTCAGCTGGCAAGTTAGGGCATGTTGGGTAGACGGCTCCGTTAATACAGGGGTGGGCAATAATTTTTTGCTGGGGGCCACTTCAAAAATTTTTGAAGTGACCCCAGGCTGCACCAGAAGGGACAGGGCCTCAAACGGAAGGGGTGGGGCCAGGATGCTTCCGGGCTTCCCCACTCTCAGACCAGGATTGGTCTGGGGGTGGAGAAGACTCTTTGCCCCCACCCCCAGGTTCCCACTAGGCACCCACACCCTTGGCTGTGGGAGGAAACATCCTGGCTATGTCTACACTGGCCCCTTTTCCGGAAGGGGCATGTTAATTTCAGCTATCGTAGTAGGGAAATGCGCAGGGGATTTAAATATCCCCCGCGGCATTTAAATAAAAATGTCCGCCGCTTTTTTCCGGCTTTTAGAAAAGCCGGAAAAGAGCGTCTACACTGGCCCCGATCCTCTGGAAAAAGCGCCCTTTTCCGGAGGCTCTTATTCCTACTTTGAAGTAGGAATAAGAGCCTCCGGAAAAAGGCGCTTTTTCCGAAGGATCGGGGCCAGTGTAGATGCTCTTTTCCGGCTTTTCTAAAAGCTGGCCTACTTTGAAGTAGGAATAAGAGCCTCCGGAAAAGGGCGCTTTTTCCGGAGGATCGGGGCCAGTGTAGACGCTCTTTTCCGGCTTTTCTAAAAGCCGGAAAAAAGCGGCGGACATTTTTATTTAAATGCCGCGGGGGATATTTAAATCCCCCGCGCATTTCCCTACTACGATAGCTGAAATTAACATGCCCCTTCCGGAAAAGGGGCCAATGTAGACGAGCCCCCTGTGCTCTTCCACATCCACATCCACTGCATGCTCTTGGCAGAGTGGAGGAAACTTCATGTGCTTTCCCCTGCCCCCAGGCCCTAATTGGCCTGGAGTCCGGGGGAGCAGCAGGGCCTTCGCAGGCCGGATCCATCCTCCGGAGGCCCTTTTACCCACTCCTGAGTTAATGCATCCATCTGCATGGGCTCAGAGCTGGCAGTAGTGGTGGTAGAAACTTGTTTCCCTGGCTGTGGTTTGATTGACACTTCTTAGTTGTGCCTGTGGACACAGCACTCATGGCAAAGCCATACACTTTTTCTTGATTTTTTTTTCCATTTTTAAGTCTCAAGTCACTGAGCTTTACTTAAGACTGAGAATCTATCATCTTCATCTGATCTCTGCCTGACAGGCCTCTGAGATATTACAAAACAAACAAAGACTCCAAGGAGTGAATAAAACCCCTTCAAAGTGCTGCTTTACTTTGGTGTTAACTCACAGAAGTCTATCTTTTGCTCTGCCTGGACCTAGTCAGATCTCACACAAAAGGGAAAAAATGCACTTAAAAGTGCTGTTCCCTTTCCACTTCCCCTTGCACCCCAAATCATTAGTTTTTCTGCATTTCTCGTTTATTCCCCAACCAGTTTGTGTCAAATCACATTATAATACATTAAATCTCCAGGAAATACAAAGCACTCCACAATGCTCTTTGGTGTCTCTATACATGGATTCTGTCATGCGCTCCCATAGTAATTAGTCCTGTCTTAGGGGTAGTTCTCACACACACACACACACACACACAGAAAAATAACCCTAAATCACTCATGTCTTAGTGAGATTACTACACAATAAATTCACATGGAATGATTCTTATGCTGACATCTTTGCTTGCTAGCAAAACTATATCTTGCTCACTGCCTAACATGAAGCAATGTTTTGACCTGCCTTTTGGGCTCACTCTTTATTGCAGATATGCCGTAATAATGGGGGCATTCAGGCTAACTTTGATGTGCACCTTCTAGTCCTCCCTCTGAGAAGATCAGCCAGGGAAAGACTCCCTTTGACTTCAATAGGGCCAAGATTTCACCCTTGTTTGCTAACTAAAGGGGAGGGCAGTTTGCTGCTATTTGTGCTGTCAAAAGAAAGCATTGAACATAAGAACATAAGAACGGCCATACTGGGTCAGACCAAAGGTCCATCTAACCCAGTATCATGTCTACAAACAGTGGCCAGCACCAGGTGCCCCAGAGAGGGTGGACCAAAGACAATGATCAAGCGATTTGTCTCCTGCCATCCCTCTTCAGCCTCTGACAAACAGAGGCCAAGGACACCATTTTATCCCCTGGCTAATAGCCTTTTATGGACCTAACCTCCATGAATTTATCCAGCTTCTCTTTAAACTCTATTATAGTCCTAGCCTTCACAGCCTCCTCTGGCAAGGAGTTCCACAGGTTGACTACATGCTGTGTGAAGAAGAACTTTCTTTTATTAGTTTTAAACCTGCTACCCATTAATTTCATTTGGTGTCCTCTAGTTCTTTTATTATGGGAACTAATAAATAACTTTTCTTTATCAGCCCTCTCCACACCACTCATGATTTTATAGACCTCTATCATATCCCCCCTCAGTCTCCTCTTTTCTAAACTGAAAAGTCCCAGTCGCTTTAACCTCTCCTCATATGGGACCCGTTCCAAACCCCTAATCATTTTAGTTGCCCTTTTCTGAACCCTTTCCAAGGCCAAAATATCTTTTTTGAGGTGAGGAGACCACATCTGTACACAGTATTCAAGATGTGGGCGTACCACAGTTTTATACAGGGGCAGTAAGATATTCTGGGTCTTATTTTCTATCCCTTTCCTAATAATTCCTAGCATCCTATTGCCTTTTTGACCGCCACTGCACTCTGTGTGGAAGTTTTCAGAGAACTGTCCACGATAACTCCAAGATCTCTTTCCTGATTTGTCGTAGCCAAATTAGCCCCCATCATACTGTACGTATAGTTGGGGTTATTTTTCCCGATGTGCATTACTTTACACTTATCCACATTAAATTTCATTTGCCATTTTGTTGCCCAATCACTCCGTTTGGAGAGATCTTCTTGGAGTCCCTCACAGTCTACTTCTGTCTTGACTATCCTAAACAGTTTGGTATCATCTGCAAACTTTGCTACCGCACTGCTTACCCCTTTCTCCAGATCATTTATGAATAAGTTGAAAAGGATTGGTCCCAGGACTGACCCTTGAGGTACACCACTAGTTACCCCTCTCCAATCTGAAAATTTACCATTTATTCCTACCCTTTGTTTCCTGTCTTTTAACCAGTTCTCAATCCAAGAAAGGACCTTCCCTCTTATCCCATGGCCATGTAATTTACACAAGAGCCTTTGGTGAGGGACCTTGTCAAAGGCTTTCTGAAAATCCAAGAATACTATATCTACTGGATCCCCCTTGTCTGCATGTTTGTTAACCCCTTCAAAGAACTCTAACAGATTAGTAAGACAGGATTTCCCTTTACAGAAACCATGTTGACTTTTGTCCAACAAATTATGTTCTTCTACATATTTCACAATTTTATTCTTTACTATTGTTTCGACTAATTTGCCCAGTACTGAAGTTAGACTTACCGGTCCGTAATTGCCAGGATCGCCTCTAGAGCCCTTTTTAAATATTGGTGTCACGTTGGCTACCTTCCAGTCATTAGGTACGGAAGCCGATTTAAAGGATAGGTTACAAACCACAGATAATAGCTCAGCAATTTCCCATTTAAGTTCTTTTAGAACCCTTGGATGAATGCCATCCGGTCCCGGAGATTTGTTAACATTAAGTTTTTCTATTTGTTCCAAAACCTCCTCTAATGACACTTCAATCTGGGATAGTTCCTCAGATTCATCACCCACAAAGGACGGTATAGATTCAGGAATCTCCCCAACGTCCTCAGCCGTGAAGACTGAAGCAAAGAAATCATTTAGTTTCTCCGCAATGGCTTTATCGTCCTTGATTGCTCCTTTTATAGCTCGATCATCTAGGGGACCCACAGGCTTTTTATCAGGCTTCCTGCTTCTAATATACTTAAAAAACATTTTGTTATTTCTTTTTGAGTTTTTGGCTAGCTGTTCCTCAAAATCTTTTTTTGCTTTTCTTATTACATGTTTACACTTGATTTGACAGTGTTTATGTTCCTTTCTATTTATCTCACTAGGATTGTACTTCCACTTCTTAAAAGATACCTTTTTGTCCCTCACTGCTTCTTTTACATGGTGGTTAAGCCACGGTGACTCTTTTTTAGGTCTCTTGCTATGTTTTTTAATTTGGGGTATACATTTAAGTTGGGCCTCTATTATGGTGTCTTTAAAAAGTTTCCATGCAGCTTTCAGGGATTTGGCTCTAGTCACTGTGCCTTTTAATTTCTGTTTAACTAACCTCCTCATTTTTGTGTAATTCCCCTTTTTGAAATTAAATGCCAGGGTGCTGGACTGCTGAGGTGTTCTTCCCAACACAGGAATGTTGAATGTTATTATATTATGGTCACTATTCCCAAGCAGTCCTGTAACGGTTATATCCTGGACCTGATCCTGCACTCCACTCAGGACTAAATCGAGAATTGCCTCTCCCCTTGTGGGTTCCTGCACTAGCTGCTCCAAGAAGCAGTCATTTAAGCCATTGAGAAATTTTATCTCTGCTTCTCTTCCTGAGGTGACATGTATCCAGTCAATATGGGGGTAATTATAATCCCCCATTATTATAGAGTTCTTTATTTTGGTAGCCTCTCTAATCTCCCTCAGCATTTCTATGTCAGTATCGCTGTCCTGGTCAGGTGGTCGGTAATATATCCCTACTGCTAATTTCTTATTATTGGAGCATGGAATTTCTATCCATAGCGATTCTATGGAACATGTTGATTCACTTAATATTTTTATTTCATTTGATTCTACATTCTCTTTCACATACAGTGCCACTCCGCCACCCACCCGGCCTGCTCTCTCCTTTCTATATATTTTATATCCCGGTATGATTGTGTCCCACAGATTTTCCTCATTCCACCAGGTTTCAGTGATGCCTATTATGTCTTTCTCCTCATTTAATACGAGGTACTCTAGTTCACCCATCTTATTAGTCAGACTCCTAGCATTGACATCAGTCAAGTGTCTAACCTCTGAATTGAGTGTGAGGAAGACTTTGCAGGTGGCTATTAAGAAAAACCATTTCACTAGGAGGATGGTGAAGCACTGGAATGGGTTAGCTAGGGAGGAGGTGGAATCTCCATCACAAAAGGTTTTTAAGTCCCAGCTTAACAAAGCCCTGGCTGAGATGATTGTCATTGAAAAAAGTAACCTGGCCCCTCAGTGGAACAATTCTATCAGCAAAAGAGTGGAGGACCCAAGTTACTACAAACTGTTGAGGTCTGTTGAAAGTACACACCAAATGTTGTGATCAGATGTTAACCTGAATTTGGGAATGTTAAAATTCCATGGCAGGGGAGGGAACTTTTCAGATCCTGCTCAACCAGGATTGGTATTTCATGATTCTTCATAGTAGGGATCAGAACAGCAGTGCTATGCATAGGCAGAGTAAACAATTGATTAAGTGAGCCCCCAATTTGCTGTTTATTATATTTTGGGGTGCAAAAATTCCTGGTTAGCATGCCCAATGGACTAGCACTATGGGAACATCAAGGAATCAGAGGGAAAAAATACTGAGCCAATTATCTAGACTGAGCATAATCGAAAGACGTTAGTGATGTGCGCAGCTTTTCACTTTTCATAAGGAAATGGATCATTTCTGTTGGATCTTTTCTGCTGAATACTCTCTGATTTTGTACCCAAGCACGTCCACGAACAATAAATAAGTTGCTAAAAGAAACAATTCTGTCTTTAAATAGCAACAGCTAAAATGGCAATACAATTCTTAACAAGTCCTGACTCCCACACTAAGATCTTGTGAAATTTTTGTGAGAAAAGGAAATTGTTCTCCTTTTAGCTGTCACTATAGTAAATTTCTCTAGTTTTTGGAGGCCAGTTTATGTTGTTTAAGACAGTGAGGGGCTAGTAGACCCATTATTTCACTTCACATCTGCACTTAAATATGATTACTCTTCCAGTCCCGGGACCCTCTTTTAAATGGAGCCTGATATACTTTTATTGTGTTGATTTCATAATGTGGATAAACTGGGTCCATGATGGGAGCATGCAATCCATTTGCTGTTGTGCCCAAAGCAGAACATTAACATAGCTAAAAGGCTGGTTAGATAAATGACTTCACCACCCATTCCATAAAGAATCCTTTAAAAAAAAAAAGCACAACTGAAGTAATATAATAAAATGGTGGCTCGTTTCATTATACAGCTAAAAAAAAAGGATTCATTGGCTTCAAAGCATACATTTAGATTAATTTTTCAAATCTGACAACGTTATAAAAATTATATTGATTCTGAAATTATCATTTTAGATTGGTTCTGTCATTTTAGTCTATTAGCAGTCTTTAAATGAAGTGATACAGCATTACAATCAATCTTATCTTCCATTATGCACTTCCTGGTGCTAAAAAGTAAGATCGATTCCAATTAACTACACGGCTTCAGTCATTCACTATTTTGTGTTGTTTTGTTCTTAAATAAGCTTGTTACAGCCCTGGTAGCATTGAACAATATATTATGCATTTAATTCCTTGTTTCATATCCATGTCATTTTTTATATTTAAAAAGATGAATTGTTGCTCTTCTAAATATTGTGATGAGAACAGTAATGCCACTGTCGACCAGGGCAGCATGTGAAATATTCACCTGAGTATTTTTTAAAAAGGAGTTTGGCAAAAAGTATGTCATCTGCAGTCTAGATTGTAAATCTATGTGAACAGTGAAAGGGATCAGCAGCCTTACTGAAAATGTCATTTTCAATTTGAGGCAGTGGGCTCTGGAATATTTTTAGATGTTCTTTAAGGAGTGATGAGAAGGAAAGCAAAAGGTGTGAAAGTAAACCAAGGCAAACTGATCTGAATCAAATAAAAACCACTTCCAATCCATTTTCTTCCCATGCCTCTGGACTTTCAGTTTCTAGTGTCAGCTGTAGACTGGACAGAGTAATAATACAAATTCCAAGAGAAACTCTTCTCCTAGTGCCTGATTCTCCATTGCCTTGTGTCAGTGTAAAATGCTGTCAAATCAAAATAGTTGTGTTTCACACCCATTTGCACACATGTGAATGACTGTGTAAGGTACAAGGCTATGGAAACTCAGCCCTCTGTACTTCCACCTGAAATAAAAACTGAAATCTGTTGTGAGAAAACAAGAGCTTGACAGGTCTGTAGTCTGATTTGTGAACAAAGAAACCAAAGAAACTGATTTCAGATCACTCTTGAGGTGGGAATTTGAATATTTTGAGTTCTGACCACTGCCATGTGGCAAAGAGAAAGAATTATAGTCATTTGCTCTAAAAACAGATCAGGGAATTTTATTAGAATAAGAAGAACACTATTTTCCCTAATGTCTCTCAGCTTCTTCATAGGGTTTCTGCCAGGAACCATCCCTGTCTCGTCCTGTCTGGGTTCCTGCTACAGGTTTAAAGAAACAGAGCACCTATCTTCACACTTGTTGCTATATGAACTCAGATCTCTCATACAAAGTGCATGTTATATTTGCTTCTGAAATGGCCCCTACAATATTCTTTCGCATCCTAACAAAGCAGGTGAAAGAATCAAGAGAAAGAAAACTAATGCCTACTATAGCATCTCTTTTGATCATCCTTAAACTGCCTACAGGCACTTTGTCCCTGTTTCAAGTTTTAATTATACCACAGCTGTAAGTGAGGAGTGACAACACTAATACCCATTTTTCACATAGCACAAGACAGTGGAATATAGAGAAGTGTGTCAATATGTTTAGAGAAGTGTATCATGGCATCCAGTCACATTGCTCTGCACTAGAAATCTAAGGCCACTACAGTACAGCCAAAGGTTGACTTATGGTACGCAACTCCAGCTATGTAAAAACCATAGCTGGGGTTGATGTACCTTAAACTAAGCTTTGGTGCCATCCTCTGAGCAGGAAGTTGATGGAAGAAATGCTCTTATTGACTTCCCTCTACTCCTTGCGAGGAATAGGAGTTCCAGCATCGACAGGGGTGCCTTCAGCTTTTGATTTAGCAGGCCTTTACTAGAACCAGGAAATCACACACCAGAAAATCCACCACCACAGTGTTGCTCTTCTCCATAGTCCAGACGTGGCCTAAGACTATTTGAATACGGAAAGCTACAATTCATCTGTTGCCTGTGAGCTAAACATGATTTCTTATGGGTCTGTCCACAGGATATCTACTTTGGCTAAGACGGGATTTGTGAATATTGTACATAGAATCATTTTATTTAAGCATTGACAATACGTTCAATACTGTACCAGGCACAAATATAAAGAGGAGAGGATGGTGGTGTGATGAAGACATTGGATGTGGGAGATTTGGATTTGATTCCCAAATCTGCCTAGACTTTCTGTATGATCTTAGCAATCACTCGTGGTTTCACTATGAACCTGTGTACACAAGTAGTCACACTGAAGTCAGAGGAATTACTGGTGTGCATAACTGCTCATTGATACAATAAGGATTCACCATCTAGCCGTAAACTTCACTGTCTCCATATTCCATATGTAAAAAGCAGGGAAATAATATTTTATCTCACAGGAGTGCTATGAGGTTATATTAATTAGTTACTGCAAAGATTTCTGGTGCTATGGTGACAGGGCCATATAAATACATAGAAAGACAGTAATGTTATAATCTGAGATTTAGACAATAGTGCTGGTACGATGCCTTAGCAAACTGAGAGGAGAGTGTAAGATGAGGTTTTTTTTCTTTTCATGATCTCACTCTTGTCTTCCTAAGCAAGTTCTCAAATACCCTGGTAGAAAGCTCTTTACAAATGCAGCAAATGAATGACGGAATGTTGGATCTTTAGGGAGGATTTGAATCAGGAGAGAAGTAAACACCTGATGTATCTAATTCAAGAGATTGCTCTGTGCACAGGAGGGCAGCACAGAAGAAGATAGGAATACGAGAAAGAAACTGGATCATCAGAGTTGGCATCCCTAGTGACAGGAGACAAAGGAGGACATTTGTCTAGAAAACGGCTTTTGTTCCTCTCTCTCATTTCACAGACAGTGTTTCTATTAGAAGTGACTTTTGCTGCCAAAGGACTTGTCATTTTACATTAGGTTTAGCAACTTCTGCTGTGGCAAAGTGCGCAACGTCTCCCGTCACATAAAGAAAATATTTTCACAAGTCTGTTCAACCTGCTAACTGTGATTGCAGCCAATTGGCCCAGGGCATGACATTTATCATCCCCACTCCTAAGTAAGAGAATCACAGCAACTAGCCAGTCAGCTACCTGAGGGGTATACATGTGTGTAGGTATGTCCTTAGACAGTCTTCTGGACCTAGGGCTGAACTTGTCTTGTAAGCATATATCAGGTTGTTAGTATCTTAATATAAAGATTGTGTGTTAAACAATGAAAATAAGAAATTGAAATGCACAAATTATCTTAGCTTTCATGTTTTTAATGGATGATCTCTCTTATCTTTTTATGTTCAGACTGAAATATGCAGGATTTTAACAGCTGGCCACTTGTGTAGCTGAGGCTCTTTGTGTAATCATGTGTGAATGAGGAATGTACAGCATGATGCAAAGTGGCTAAATAAAGGGAGTTCCTTTAACACCATCCTCTTCTAGCAGATGACAGGTAATCTCAGCCTGTATGAGGAAAATAAGGAAGTGAGAAATCAGACCAAAGGAAAAGATATGCAGTGGGTGAGGGAGTGGTAAATAGTCTACACAGTATGCTTGTTTTAAAATAAGCTATTCCAGAATAGTTATTCCAAAATAGCTTATTTTGAAATAGCACCTCTACACTGCAGGGAAGCCTCAAAATTTGAGGCTTCCCTAATCTAGATGTGCTATTTCGATTTAGAGCCCCAGGAGGCATTGAGGAGTTACTTAGAATGGCCCTGGTGAGGGGCTATTTCAAAATAGCAGCAGTAGATCATCTACACACACCTTATTTAAAAAAAACTATTTTAGAACAGGCATTATTCCTTGTAGAATGAGGTTTACAGAATTTGGAATAAGTTGTCTGTTATTTTGAAATTATTTCAAAATAATGGAATGGCTGTGTAGACGCTCACTTTGTTATTTCAAAATAATGCTAGTTATCTCGAAATAACAGTGCAGTATAGATGCACCCTAAAAGAAGGGGCTAAAGTGATTGCGTCTGCATGTCAAAGGAAATGGTGTGGCTGTTGTGGGGGGAGGGAGCACAGCAGCATATAAATAAAAACAAAAACAAACTGAGCTAAATATTAAACCATGACAACTTCTCCTTTTTCCCCCATTGAAGTATCACTGCCACTGGGAACAATTGCTGCACCAGTTATCTTCACCTCTGTGTATATTAACTAGTTTGCAGAGAACTGGCTTGAAATGCAACTATCCTGTATATAGTAAAGGAATACATAGTACATATACAAAGTACATATTTTAACAGGCTTCCAGAGAAGGCTGAGTCATGGCTGTGATCTTTAAGGATAGTTGAATGTTATCTGATGGCTGTTTGGTTATTTATTGTGTTACATAAGGGGAAGGGGTTGTTCTGGGCTGGATTTATTCTTTAAAATAGTTTGCATGAATTGCAATCATTTTCAGTTTTGTTAAATCACCTGGGCTGTGTCTAGCCTGGCCAGTTTTTCTGGAAAATCAGCTGCTTTTCCGGAAAAACTTGCCAGCTGTCTACACTGGCCGCTTGAATTTCCGCAAAAGCACTGACTTCCTACTGTAAGAAATCAGTGCTTTTGCGGAAATACTATGCTGCTCCCGTTTGGGCAAAAGACCCTTTTGCACAAAAGGGCCAGTGTAGACAGCTCAGATTTATTTTGCGCAAAAAAGCTCCGATCGCGAAAATGGCGATCGGGGCTTTTTTGCGCAAAACCGCATCTAGATTGGCACGGACGCTTTTCCGCAAAAAGTGCTTTTGTGGAAAAGCGTCCATGCCAATCTAGACGCTCTTTTCCGAAAATTCTTTTAACGGAAAACTTTTCCCGTTAAAAGCATTTCCGGAAAATCATGCCAGTCTAGACGTAGCCCTGGTGTTTAGTTAGACTTTCCTGCACAAGCCATTCTGAGGTATTGAGTTTTGTCTTCTCACTTGATTGGCTTTATGCAAGATTACTTTTCCGCAGGTCAGTTTCCTATATTCTTTTTAAAAAAGAAATCAAGGATTGGACTATGGGAAGTGGAACCGAAGGCAGCCTGGTGCAGCAGTTTGCAGTGAGTTGTGAAGGAACTCTCTGTTATACATTGTAGCAGAACAAATAACCTTTTTGTTATTTTTTAACTTAGATATGTGTCTGCCAGCAATGTTAATATCTTATGATATCCTGGTGGATTGATGGTAAGCATGGGGCATGCAGCTTTATTTTGATTAAGGATACGCAATTACTTTAAGCTTTGACATTATTTATTTTTCCTTCCATTGTTTCAGAAACAAGAATGATTGATTTATGACATTGTTTTGTGTTGAGTTTTCATTAACATTTTGCTTTGTTGACTCTTCTTCAATTGTATCACCAGGTTGTTTAAAAAAACACAGGAAATTCAAGGAAGGGCTTTCAACATTTCTTTTGTTGAAGAGGGGTTCTCATCAATGGCTGAATCCAATGTTAAATTTGCACATGGCTTAGCTTAGCAAGGGACAGGTTCCTACTGGATAGGGTTGCTTCTCAAGAACCCAAATTTGTTCAGCCTTCCTTATTTTAAAGCTCACTTTAGAAGCCAGCCCTCTTGTTCTTGACCTGTGTTAACATCAGAGGGAGATGAGCTGAGTAAGCTTTGAGAACTGGGCATCATTGGAAGAGATGGTGGGGAAGAGGCAGAGAAAGAAAGAGAAAGTGCATAAACAAAGTACTCCACAAATTTCCTTTTCCCACACAGACATGTGTACATCCACAAAACACACACACATACATGCACATACATCCAATATTCATTTCAGAAATAAAACCAAACATTTGGAAGGGTTGTCCCCTAATAAATGCTGATAATTTTTCCTTGGGACCTTTAATGCGACACAGTAAGAACCATTTCCCCAAGGCCCCTCATCAGTTCCAGGAGCTTTTCCTTGTTCAGCCACTGGGTAAAAACCATCAAGACTAATCAAGGGAAGCAGCAGTGTAAATCTCTGCCCAGAAAGATTGTGCCTTGTGGGGGTATCTCAGATCTGGTGCACTAGCTCTCTTTTTTCACTTGGCACTGAAAAAAGTAAACATTCCCTTTTATTCTAGCTCAGGAAACTAATCCCTTGAAATCATTTGGCTCCATATTTTAATTTTTCCCTCATTTTTCTTCAAATCTTTCCCTTATTTCCATGAGTGTTATAGTCCATTCCTAGGCCTTGAAATCCAATTGCCAAACAATGTACAAATATATGACTGCGCGTGGTCTATGGAAACAGCTGCAAAATTGCTAATATTAGGTCTAATTTAGCTACAATAAATTAGCAAGTGTGTGGAAGCACACTGATGACAGCATAATTATAACAAAAGTCGATGTGTTGAAGTATATGGATGACAATACATACTAATTTTAGCAAAAAAACGCACCAAATGAAATGCATGCAATGAACAGACGGGACTAATAGCTCAGACACATATACTTAATGTGACCAGTCACTGTAAAAACAAAAAGATAGATGAAGCTGTTCAGAATCTAGTGCTAACAAGCAATGTAGTCTGAAACCATTAACTGTCAGGGGTAATAACACTCAAAGTACTGAAGTGCAGTAAAAAAGCAGCACTTTTCTGGGGATGATGTGCTGATGTACAAGCACACACCTGTGAAGAGGGCACTAAATCTATCCCTGCATTTATTACTATGGAGGGAGGAAAAACAACACTAATAATGTAAAGTATAAACGGAAATAGCAGACAGCAGAGAGTGACATTTGCATGGTCCCAGTCAGCTTGTTAGCTGAAGTGGGTTTTAATTAGCTATTTTCCAGCAAGCAAACGAGCAAATTAGTTGCAGCCATAAACAAGCAGAGACAATCAGACCCAAAGAAAAAAAATGATCGGACCTTTTTTGTTTTTCTTTTGGAAATATGTTGCTTCGATGTTTCATCCAACTATTTCTATTGATCAAAAGAATGATGCAAGGTGCAGATCTTGGTTAGGGTGCAACATCCTGAAGGGGCTCAAAATACGGTGTTGGAAATATAGCAGGAACAACAGAGGAAGCCACTCTAAGCAGCCCTGCATTCTAGGGGTGGGGGGAACCCTTCCTGTCTGTAGGAACAACTCCTCGACATTCAGCACAGAGGCTACAGCAGGCGTATTCCATTTCCACAAGGGAGAATGACCATGGTTTTGGCGTAGTTGTGGGTCCATTAACTCCACCTTTGCTCCCTGAACACCGAACACAGTGGTGCAGATGTCCATGTGAAGCACTGACAGTGGACGAATCACAGGACTAGAAGGGACCTCAAGAGGTCATCTAATTCAGTCCCTTGCACTTATGGCAGGTCTAAACATGATTAAGGTACACTGCACGGATTCCTCATATCCTGCTTCCTCCTGCTTCTTTCTGTGCAAAACCCCATTAATTCTGCTCAGTAAGCCAGGCCTTCTGAAACATCAGGAGTTAGGGTTTGGCTCTTGGCTGATATTGGGATTCAGTAATGATGTCCCCATCGTGTAGTCAATCTCTTTGACTGCCAAGATGATTATAGTAGCATCCCAAAAATCAAAGGGACAACTATCAGTAACATTATCACAGGATGATGACCCATCATCACACTGTCCAAGCAAATACAATACCAAAATGAAGTAAAACTTCATTCTGATGAACTGACTTTCTTTCTGAGGCACATCAGTAAGCCCCATGCAAGGGGCTGTTTTGAAAGATATGGAAATTTCATTCCTCAAGCTAGTCATCTTTCTTCTTTGGTCCAAGCATGGCTAATATTGTAAGGATGGGCAACATGACATGAGATTTTCCTCAGCCATTTGGTTTTATTCCTGAAGGAATCAAGCATACTCAGTATAAAAAAATATATTTCCCTGTCACTGTGTACATGAACATTTGGTAGAAGAGAAGAATGATAGAGAAGAAGATTAACCAGTGGTTAAGGGAATTCACTTTTGGCTCGGGAGAGCATATTTTCATTCCTTACTCTGCCTCAGACTTCGTGTGTGAACTTTGGCAGATTACTTAAGTCTCTTTGTGCCTCAGTTCTCTATCTGTAAAATGAGATCATAGAACCTCCCTACCTTATAGTAGTGTGTGTTGTGAAGATAAATATATTCAAGATAGTGTGGTGCTCAGAGACTGTCGTGATGGGGACCATATGGCTGTGTCTACATTGGCACCCCTTTCCGGAAAAGGGATGCTAATGAGACCAATCGGAATTGCAAATGCCGCGGGGGATTTAAATATCCCCCGCGGCATTGGCATGAACATGGCTGCCGCTTTTTTCCAGCTCAGGGTTTTGCCAGAGAAAAGCACCAGTCTAGACGGGATCTTGCGGAAAATAAGCCCTTTTCCGCAAGATCTCTTATTCCTACTTGTACAAGTACAAGATCCCTTATTCCTACTTGTACAAGTAGGAACAAGGGATCTTGCGGAAAAGGGCTTATTTTCTGCAAGATCCCATCTAGATTGGCGCTTTTCTCCGGCAAAACCCTGAGCCGGAAAAAAGCGGCAGCCATGTTCATGCAAATGCCGCGGGGAATATTTAAATCCCCCGCGGCATTTGCAATTCCGACTGGTCTCATTAGCATCCCTTTTCCGGAAAGGGGTGCCAATGTAGACACAGCCTATAAGTATCAAAGAGAGAACAAGAAAAAACAGTGCATAATGAAAACTGATTGCTATGTATACAGTGCCACAGGACAAGGGAGAAGATCTATAACTGATGTAAATTGCCACAACTGTTGCAGACGATCCTGCCTCTCTTCCCCATCCTTGTCATGAGCTGAGCAAATTACAACCTAATTCTAATGCGTACAGATGACACAAGTAAAGATACCAATACATTTGTTGCAAGTGAGGTAAGGGGTGTAACTTAGTTCACAATTGGCCCAAAGAATATTCCCTATCTCATCTTGGGCAATTCACTCACTGCCATTCAAGTACAAATTCTCTTCTCAGAATTAAGTGCCTATTTGTCTTCAGGAATGGATTCAGCAACAGCTAGCAGCCTGTCTTGGGCCTTGTGTAAGACTAATTTCTATTCTTAAAGTTTCCCAAAATGACTATTATTGAGGCAGCACCGCCGATGGTAATGGTGATAAGAAATGTAACATACACCACTTGCCAGCTCTTTTTGGAGGAGAGCAAATGATATAGTGGTTAAAGCACCAAGGACCATGGTCAATCTGTCTCCACTAGAAGTTCCATCATGTTTACCCCTACTGGAGCTACACCACAACAAATGGGTTATTTTAAGAAAAACAAAGTGTGCAATAGGCAAGGCTTTGTTGCTTGATTTTATATTAGTTGAACTTTCTCCATCTGAATTTTCTTCCTCGATTTTATTGTTGTGGATTAAGGTTTCTGGTATTAGCAAACATAACTTATTTGAATTAAGGTATTTTTTGTCCTATATGAGTCTTTAGGTTGCATTGTTTTTAGCTTATGTGACATCTTAAGCATTTTCATCACATTTAATTTTTATACATGTTTGATTAAAATGGCCTCTTTGTCTAGCACAGCTATATGCTAATACCAAAGATGAATGATAGGATATTGCTCTTGCAGATACACGGAGCATGGTGTCTATCTTCTATTCACACCAGACAGCAAATAGTAACTATCACTAAAAATGCCATGTTAGTCATCTGAGCCCATTAGAACCAAAGATCATGATTCCTAGTTGAGAGAACTACTGCATTGCAACATAACTATCCACAAGAGTATCCAACTGTGATTTCAACACATGCACCAAATAGATCTGACCTCAAGGATTTTATCCCGGAGAGATATTATACCAGTAAAGAAATGAAGTAGTTATCTGAGCTTATGTGGGGGGGCTTTAAAAAGGGGAAGAAGAAAAAAATAAACTTTGAGAAAGCCACTAGAAGCTGAAATAATTTTAATTCTGATTTTGTGTTGAGAGTTATGCATGGAGGAGCAACAAAGTTAAGTTCCAGCATGTACACACACACACACACACACACACACTCCTGTCTTCTTTATAATTCTTCCTAGATCTGGCCAAAAAATCATCAGTTGTTCTTTTTTATTCTTTTTTTTAAATCTCAGAGAGCAATTGCTCAAGTTACAGACAAAGGTAGGCTTTCTTTCCAATCTTCATATTCTCCAGAGCAAAGAGTTCATGGTATTATTGAAGCACAGCATCACAGAAGAAAAACATAATCAAGATATTTTTCACTAAGTAATGAGTTGGACAAATGGATAAAGAGAAGGATGAGCTAAAAGGGCAGTGTCTCCAGCCTCCTCCTTCCAATTTCCACCATTCCAGAAACAAACTGGATCTCCAGTAATTCCCAGTTGATGGATCACAGCCAGCTAGCATGCAACTGACTCCAGCCATGACTGTGTCCCTTTTAATCCAATGGAAACTGGGAAGAGCAAAGAATTTATTCCACACTCTTCACATAATGTAGCAATTATGGAACCCAATTAACTAAAATATCTGCTTTTTAATTCAGACTATGAAACTCCTCAAAGTTAAATGGACAATACTGTTTATCGTGTGTACACATGCACAGCCCACTGTTTTCAGAGGAATTGCGCCAGTATAAATGGGAGCAGAATTTGGTCTAAATTTCTTTTTGTTGAGTGATATAACAACATTTTCTATTGTAATTCATTTACCCTTACACCAGTTTGCTTTAAGAAACAGTACGATCTACTCTCCCTAATCCCCAAAACATAACTAGCTTTCTCAGCACTTGGGTGAATGAATATCCTAAAGTCACCTTTTAGTGACCATCCCACCCACCGGCTCAGGCAAGTAGCTGAGACTGGTTCTTGTAAAAGGAACATCATTTGGTTTCAGGAGGGACGTAGGAAGCTGAAAGACCTGAGAGTCAGGAATGCAAGCTTTGGAGACAACAGGACAGCATCAGAACATTCCTTTAATTCTGCCTCCCTGCATATCACATGCTTTTAATAAAACAGGAGCTGGACCCCATCTAGATGCAAGGCCATGGAGAGGGGAAATGGGGGGGGGGGGAGAAGAAATACAGCTGTGTAAGCGGCAGAAGAAATTTTGCAGCACCTTTTTACAAAAAGTATTTATCAATGAAAATGCTATCTAAATAAGTCCTGTGCACTATAGAAGTTCATGTTCTCCAAACGTACCTGAAGCTGTGATACCTGAAAAGAAATAAGCAACAAATCCATGTATTCACACTAGCAACACCACACAATCTCTCCTCTTGCACGTTCACCACTGACTTAGTAATGACACTTGGAAATATGGGGCTGTTTCACTTGTCTTCACCCCCTACCCATCACATTGCAAAACTGAGATGCAAAGGGAAAGATAAAGATGCTGTAACACCACTTGGAAATGATGCTCAGGGAGATGGCTAGTGATGGAAACAATCTGAGAGTTTCTTAAATGAGACCACTCCTTTTAGGTTGGGGTTGGTAACAGGTAATCCTAATGAGGCCCTTGACAGTGACATAGCAGAGATGAGAAATGCTGGTAAGGCAATGGAGAACAGTAAGACAGTGATAACTGGTGACGCTACAGTGGAGCTGATAGAAATCCTGGATTTGAGGCATAATGTGGATTTGCAGAATGGGTAAAACTGGATGGCAAAACAAGAGAATCCCTGGTGATTGCTGCAAAACTGTCCTGGTCCCAGTACATAAGAAGGGAAGCATGTATGAGGCTGTGTCCAGACTCAGGGGTTTTTTCGAAAAAAGTAGCCTTTTTTCGAAAAAACCTCACCTGCGTCTAGACTACTGCAGCCACGTTCTTTCGAAATTAAATCGAAAGAACGCGGCTTTTCTTTCGATGGCGGTAAACCTCAATTTACGAGGAAGAACGCCTTCTTTCGAAAGTTCCTCTTTCGAAAGAAGGCGTTCTTGAATGTAAATAGGGCTTCTTCGAAAGAGAGCATCCAGACTCACTGGATGCTTTCTTTCGAAAAAGCAAGCCGCTTTCGAAAGAGGCTTGCAGTCTAGACATAGCCTGAATGTGGAAACTACTGAGGGATAAAGTTACTGTTGCATGGTACAGGGGCACTGGAATGGGGGGGCGGGCGGAGTAGAGGTCATGACTCTCCTGCTTTTTGAAAGTGGTTAGAAGGTCAGAGCCCTGCCTTATACAAGAAAAAACTCAATGACTGGCTAACTGATGAGCTGAAGGACCAAAACACAGAAGAACAGAGGCATCACTTTGTGGGAGATAGCTTCCCAGACATGGTATTTACCAACAATGGACTACTACAGTTTGCCTTACAAGGCAACACCAGAATTTGCAAGTCAGGTGTTTGACCACTATATTTCTTCCTCAGCACAGGTTAATGGTAAAATGGAATCAGTTCTGCAAACAGGTAAGAGACTGTTACACCAGGCTGTTTCTTTCGATTCAGACTTGTTAGCTTCTTTGGACCAAAGGAATATCCCATCATAATGGGGACAAAAGAGTCAAGGGCCAGCACTGATGAGCTGAAGGACCAAAACACAGAAGAACGGAGGCATCACTGAGAGGAAATGGCCAACAATCAGAGAACACATGCCCTATAGTATGACCAGTCAGTCAAAGAGCCACTCATGTGAGGATCCAGCACCATGTCATACAAAGTGACTGGACAAGAGGGACAATTGATCTGAAAGAACTAGAGATACTTATGAGCCAGCAGACACAACGTCCAGATAGTGCCGAAAGAGATACTGAGATCTTCACACAACAGAGAGACACAGAACCATCCTGAGGCTAACGCCACAGGAAGGGAAAGGCTCCACATGAGACAATTTTAGGAAATTATTTTAAAGAAAAAGTTTCTCCAGTTAGGTATGAATTTCCTGGGCTTTTCTTCTTTTGTGTTATGACTTTAATGTTATTCAAATATAAATTTCCTTTCATAGTGTGTGGGGGGAGGGAGGACATGAATGCATATATAAGCTGAGAAAATAAAAAAGTAGAGTCGTTACTGTGCAGCCAGCAGTTATTCTTTTGCCAGAACATGCCATCACCTAACCATATAATGACAATGCTATTTTTAACACATATTCTACCCAAAAGACCATAAGATTTCCCTTCTGGCTCCAAAGATGCTTTCTGTATCTGTCATTTTCATCTGTCTGGTATTGTTATTATGTAATTAGTCACTTTTTAAAAAGACAGTTTTTGTTAACCAAAAGATCGAAGCAGCAACTTTGAAACAGCTTTCAGTGTCTTATGTGATTATCTAAGGAAGTTTATGTGGTGAAAATTATTTACAAAATCTCAAGAAAAATGGAATGCAGTAGATGATTTTCACAGATATACAAAGAGATAGACAGATTTACCTTTGGTAGCTTTTTAGTAGCAATGGGCAAACATCAAAACGTCTGGTTCCAATGCTTATATGAAGAAAATTCATCAATCAGATCTGCAAAACTCACATGGAAATCTCGTGCTAACAGCTTTGCATGATGTTGTGGTGCTTTCACTCTCAGGCTATGTCTAGACTGCTAGCTTTATTCAGAAGTAGGCTTTCCGGAAGAGATCTTCTGGAAAAGCTTATTTCGAAAGAGAGCGTCCACACAGCAAAAGTGCAACAAAAAAGTGATCTGCTTTTTCAAAAGATACGTCCAATAAATACGGACACTATCTCACATATAAGTTGTGATTAGTATGGATGGAGTGGCCACCAGGACACCGGTGTTATTTTCTGGAGGCCTCTTCTTTCAAAAGAACTCCCTCTTCTACATCCACACATGCCTTTTTCCAAAAAAGTTTTTTTGGAAAAAGGTTTCTTCCTTGTAGAAAGAGGTTTACTGCCATCGGAAAAACTCCTCCGTTCTTTTGACTTTGTCAAAAAAACCTCAATGGCAATGTGGACACAAGTATTGTTTTTCCGGAAAAATGCTGCAGCATAGACATATCCTCAGTGCAAATATGCTTGAAATATGCATACTGTAATACCTTTCCCTACCTCCTCCTCTAGTCTGTTGGGAGTCTTGGAAAGGAATAGGATGTGTCCCCTTATTTGCTTGTGTACGAATCCGTTGGTATGGAATTCCTGAAAGAAGATGGAAGCTTCATTCCTTATCCCTTCCAAGGTTTTGTCTTCAGTTGGAATTTGCCTGGTTTTTACCAATTGATGACTAACTGCACTAGTGCAAGCACTTAGTATAAATAAGGACAGGGATGGGCAAGATAGCTTCTGTGGGCCAGATCCGGCCCGCCAAGCCAGTGGATTGGGCCCACAGCTGCCCTGCCACTCCCTCATCCCTAGGCCAATTGAGACCTGGGGATGCGGGAGTGCGCAAAGTCTCCTGCCTTCCCCCCACCATGGGTGCACGGTATCAGAGGGAAGCACCAGCTGTTTTCAAACAGCTGGGTGTTCTCTCTAGCTGCCGCGTGCCCCTGGCAGGGCAGGGGCAGGGGCTGAGGAAGAGGAACTTTGTGCACTCCCCCCACCCCTAGGTCTTGATTGGCCTGGGCACTGGGGGAGCGTGCAAAGTCTCCTCCTGCTGCAGCACCTAGAGGGAACTGCCAGCTGTTTTAAAACAGCTGGCAGTTTTCTCTAGATGCTGAGGACAGGGGCAAAGATTTTACAGGCTCCCCCACCCCCAGGCCAATCAGGGTCTGTGGGCAGGAGAGTACATGAAGTGACCTGGCCCCGCCCCTTCCAGGGCAGCCCGGGGCCACTTCAGAAATTTGTGAAATGGCCCCCTTTTAAAAATCATTGCCCACCCCTGGATAAGGAGCTAGTGGAGCTAACCAGTTTCAAATGGAGGTAAGCAGTGCAAATCTCTATGGGTATGTCTACACTACCACCCTAGTTCGAACTAGGGTGGTTAATGTAGTCATACGAACTTGCAAATGAAGCCCGGGATTTGAATTTCCCGGGCTTCATTTGCATGTTGCTGGGCGCCGCCATTTTTAAATGTCCGCTAGTGCGGACTCCGTGCCCGTGGCTACACGCGGCACGAACTAGATAGTTCGGACTAGGAAGCCTAGTCCGAACTATCTAGTTCGTGCCGCGTGTAGCCGCAGGCACAGAGTCCGCACTAGCGGACATTTAAAAATGGCGGCGCCCGGCAACATTCAAATGAAGCCCGGGAAATTCAAATCCCAGGTTTCATTTGCAAGTTCGTATGACTACATTAACCACTCTTGTTCGAACTAGGGTGGTAGTATAGACATACCCTATTTTCCTTGAATGGAGCTGGGCTTTGCAGTGGTGCAGTTATATCAATGTCTGGATATTGATGGCTGGAACCCAGACAAATTGGTAGTGTAAACAAGGTCAACAATTCCAGGGATGTGTCCGTTTAATTTCACAGTTCTTCTGCATTGGAAACCCTTTCTGTTATACAACAGTGATGGGCATTGACACAAAAACCTGAGCTAGAGTTCCTGAAAATAGTGGTTTTCAACATCAAGGTCCACATTCTATGTTTAAAGGATCTGCAAAAGGTTATTGTTACCATAGAAGAGAGGTTTCAACCTGTGGTCCACAGACTTCTGGATTTCCAAAAGGGTTTGTATCTCCATTTGAAAATGTTTAGGTATCTGCAAATGAAAAAAGTTGAAAATCATTGACCTAAAAAACATGTTTTGTGGATGGAATAGGAGGGGTAGTTAAATATCCTTCTTTCAAGCCCATCACACTGCTTTCTTTGTAACCTTTCCCAGATTTGTAAAGAAAATATCTATGACAAATTCAGTCAGTTGGCTTGGTTGAGGACTTGGTTGATATTAAATGGGATTATTCAGAAATATGAAATTACTGAAATATGGGAACTGTAAGGCTATGAGTAATGGACAATGTCTTGCTTCTTGTCTAAGAAGGGAATGCAGAAACACTGCTCTCCTCCACGAGGAAGAGAAGTCTTAACATGCATAAAATCTTTACTCTTTACCAAAGTTTATGCAAAGAAAAGGTAATTATAGATGCGACAGTATCAAAAGAGGTTTCCAGGTCAGAAGTAATAAGAAAAAAAATTGCTATCCTAGAGAGGGTAAATTGGCTATTGTACTGGGGAAAGGAATCAAGACTAATTCAGTTCTCAAGGCAGTGCACCTGATTTCTGAAATATGAACACAACAGATAACTGTATGATTCATATGGTAACACAGATTCAAATCTGCACACACCAGAGTATCACTGTTAGGCCTCTGCAGTAAGACACAATCACTAATACTGTGTGGCTGTAGCTTTAAGATACTGGAATGAGAAGCAAAAGGCCTTAAGAAGCTGATATGCTGAAGGCTGAAGTGGGAGCATCATATTGCTTAGCTCCATTGGACAGTAACTCATGGTTTGGGCCTTTTTGAGGGAGCCTTAGACACAGGAATTTTTTTGATACTGCTTATTTCTAATATCAGTTTGATCTTCTTTCAGTTTTGTAATGAACTTATGTTTCATTTGCGACATTCCTCTGCCTTAGCCTGCTTCTGGGATAGTTCACTGAGTCTGTTCTGGGAAATAGAGAAACAAACTTCTCATCTGGTCAGAGGCAGATGCTAGACAACAGATGTCTGACTTGGAGCATTCAGCCAAAGTCAGTTCCCCATTTGTGTAACCAAAAAGCTGACTGAAATCAGCAAGAGGAAGGCAGAGGACCAGGTAAAGTGACAGGAACAGAGAGTCCAAAGTTTGTATAATCCTTTCTCCATTAAAGAACCCCCAGGGTTACTATGTTCATAGATTCTTAAATACTAAAGCCAGAAGGGACCTTTATGACCATCTACCGTATTTTCCGGCGTATAGGGCGACTGGGCGTATAAGACGACCCCCTATCTTTTTAATTAAAAGATAGGGTTTCATCTTATACCCCAGCGCCCCTCCGCCTCCTTTGCTCCCGGTGTCCCTGGTCTGCTGGAGATGGTCCCCAGCAGACCAGAGGCACCGGGAGCAAAGCCGCCAGGAGCGCCAGGGCTCCGCCCCCCCCCCCCCCCGCCGGAGCCCCTCCGCGGCTTTGAAAGCCTCGGGGGAAGCCGGCGGGGGGACATCCCAGGCGCGCATGGGCTGCCCGCCCGCCGGAGCCCCTCCGCGGCTTTGAAAGCCTCGGGGGAAGCCGGCGGCGGGGCATCCCAGGCGCGCATGGGCTGCCCCCCCTCCGGAGCCCCTCCGCAGCGGCGCGGAGGGGCTCCGGAGGGGGGGCAGCCCATGCGCGCCTGGGATGCCCCGCCGCCGGCTTCCCCCGAGGCTTTCAAAGCCGCGGAGGGGCTCCAGCGGCGGGGCATCTGGCGTACAAGACGACCCCCGATTTTGGGGGGATGTTTTTTAACTTCAGAGGTCGTCTTGTACGCTGGAATATACGGTAGTCTGGTTTGCTTTACAACACAGGCCCTATATTTCACCCAGTAGTTCCTGCTTCTAACTTAACAGCTTGCAATTGAGGTAGAGCATCTTTTAGAACACTGGTGTCCGATCTTTTCAACCCAATGACGGCAAATATTTTTGAAAAGTCCACAGTTAGAATGAAGAATATGGGGCAGTTTAAAGCTGCAAGTTTTTCCACCACAGATTCCTCCTCACTCTCTTCTTAGGTAGGGTCTTAAGAAACTGAACAGGGTGCCTACAAGCAGCTTCCAACTCAGGGCCCTAAAACCAGACTTGAGGTTCAAAGCTTCTCAGCTATGTTTTCAGAGCACCAAAATGAAAGCCACGGCTTCCCTCTGAGAGTCCTGATCTTCGTGCCCCTACCCCTCAGAAATAGCCACCCCCTGCCTCTTCCCAAAGCTATGGCACCAATCCCCTGCTCTTCTTCTCTTAAAAATTCAGAAGCTTAGTAGATGCTTTGCTCTTCATTTCCCTTCCTCTACAGGAAAAATAAACCAAGCTACCAGGAAAACACATTTTCACTTGTAATCAAGACTACAAATATTCTTAACACAGATCTCCCAGTGAGCCACAGGTTGGACACTCCAGCTTACCCAACTCTTTTTTTTTACATAGGAAGCGTCTAATGTTCTAATTTTTAGGACAGGCTAATCATATTCCCCATAATACGTAATATTGTGGCGTCTGTTACTCCTCCACTGCAGACAACTACCTGAACCATAAATGCAACAATTTTGATGTTTGAATAACTATTTTTTTCAATAAGTGAGCCAAAAGGACATAAATCCAATCTAACGCCAGTCATGGGTATGTTACTCTAGCTATCTCCTCCATTTAAGGGGACCAGGAACATTGGGTTTATAATTACTGTGGTGTTAATGACCTCTGTTTGAGTTTCTTGATTCAAGAAGAAATTACCCTCTACCTTGCCTGTGGTCAAGTTTGAGAGAGGATGGAAGGATTTCCTCTTTCTCGGTAAAAGAGAAACTATTTCTTCTCTTCCCTAGCAAAAACAGGAAACCAGTCTTTGATGAAAACTGTAAAAAATGATGCCTTTTCCAATTTTAAATAGCAAAAAATCCGAAATTCATAAGGTTTGCTTTATCAATATTTTTCTCATAGAGTGTTTCTTCAGTTGTCTCTGGTAAAAATCTCATCATAGCTGAAAGAAGAACCAGAAACATTTAGATACAAATATGCTAGTTCCATCTGTTGAATGAATGTAGAAATTCCATTGGCTATTAGTTATAAAAGTCCAGACATCCTCTTTCATACATGCAGATACTAGATGGAAGAGATGCTATATACTGCAACCTTAAACAGCAGGAGACTGCAAGCAGGTCACTTAGAAGCAGTTAGGTATCAACTATTTATTTTCAATTTAGTTCACTATCACAAAGATGAAGGGCTGCCCCATATACACTTAAGGATACTGCACGTACTGACGTGGTAGAATGATTGCAGCAGAACAACTGTGGGATGATGATGGAAAGCTGATCACATCCCAGAGAGAAGACAGAAGGGCTGACCATGCAAAGCTACTAGACTGAAATGGGAGGTCTGGTGTGGGGTGGCAGGGACAGAGGTTGTAGGACCAGGCCTAGCAAAAGTAATGCAAAGTCCTTCTTGTGTTCTGGTGATGTGTGTGTTTGATATTCATCTGAGATGAGATGAATCCCAGAGAATCTCTGCTTCAAAAAATAATTCCATCCCCAACCCCTAATTTATAGCTACCACCAAGCCTCCTTCTTCTCAGAAAACATTATCTAGACTTTGTGTGTACTTTATGTGCATAAACTCATATGCTTCCACTACTTTCTCAGACTAAAACAGATGAAACTTCTCAGAGGGGCAGCAGTGTTAATCTGCATCTGCAAAAACAGTAAGTGGTCCTGTTGCACCTTAGAGACAAGCTATGAGTTTCGTGGGTAAAACCCGTTTTAGCCATGAAAGCTTATGCCCTAATAAATCTGTTAATCTCTACAGGTATGTGTACGTTGCATTCCGAGAGAGGAATGCAAATGCAGCTGAGCAAAATTGCAAATGAAGCGTAGATTTGAATTTCCCACACTTCATTTGCATAATCGTGTCCGGGCGCTATTTTGAAATATCCTATTTCGAAAAAAGAAATGCTATCTAGATGCGGTTATTTCAAAAGAAAACCCTTCTTTCGAAATTACCCTTAAACTTCATTTTATAAGGAGTAAGGATAATTTCAAAAGAAGGGTTTTCTTTCTAAATAACCATGTCTAGACAGCATTTCTTTTTTCAAAATAGGGTATTTCGAAATAGCCCCCAGATGCCATTATGCAAATGAAGCACGGGAAATTTGCAATTTCGCTCAGCTGCTTTTGAATTCCTTTCTCGAAAGAGGAATGCTGTGTAGACATACCCTAAGGTGCCACCAAACTTCTCCTTGTTTTGTTTTTTTCTACAAAGAGGAACCTTTAATAAACTTTTTGCAAATTACTGAAAATATTTTGTTTCCCACTGGATCGTGCTACAGGTTGAATCTCTCTAGTCTGGCACGTTCAGGACCTGACCCATGCTGAACCAGAGAATTTGCTAAACCACAGGAGATCAATACCAGAGCAGCATTACCAACACCTCCACTTCTTGCTAAGCACAAAGAAGACATTTAGGGATAAATTAGAGCTAAATGACAACACAGAACACTGAGAGCCAGGACTGGTGACAGTAAACAAACTTTATGAGACCATGGGAAACTTGGCCATCTCCATGAAAAGTGGACATCCAGCTAATTAAAATCATGCCAAACCACTGATGTTGCCAGACCAGAGAGTGCCAGACTAGAGAGGTTCAACCTGTATTAGTTTCCTGTGGTCGCAAATAAAGTGAAATTAATTAGTCATAGTAATTACAAGTGGTTGCTACTTTCAGAGCTCATGTATTATAAAAAGATGAGGAGGAGCACCACGTGACTGAATCCTTTACTTAGAATGTCAGTTCTGGTGAGGAATTTCAAATGACACAACCTCACTGGGGGTATGTCTACACTAGCCACCCTAGTTCGAACTAGGGTGGCTAATATAGTCATTCGAACTTGCAAATGAAGCCCGGGATTTAAATATCCCGGGCTTCATTTGCATGTTCCTGGGCGCCGCCATTTTTAAACGCCCGGTAGTTCGAGCTACCTGCCAGTGGCTACACGCGCCACGGGGTAGGTAGTTCGAATTAAAGCTCCTAATTCGAACTACCGTTACTCCTCCTGCAATGAGGCGCCCGGGAACATGCAAATGAAGCCCGGGATATTTAAATCCCGGGCTTCATTTGCAAGTTCGAATGACTACATTAGCCACCCTAGTTCGAACTAGGGTGGCTAGTGTAGACATACCTTAGGCTCTTTGACTCAGGTGTTAGGACAGATAGACTAGACTCCCCTTCAGCACCTTAATGAAGAGTCTCTGTACTGGGCTGTACTTCCTGTCTCCAGTACTTCCTGTCTCCAGTGCACAGTGAAGATAGGGCAGCCTCCAAATACGGTCTCCTGAACTACGACCCACTTCTCCATTGCTTCATACCTTATGCTTCAAATCAAAATGGTAGCGTTTTTCACCTTTGTTGCAAGGGGGAATATTGGTTATGGAAGGTATAAAGGTAGAAAACCAGGCCTATGCTCAAGGAAGCGTCTTTACTTTTCAGCAAGTGCTCATCTATATGGAAGGCAGCAGGACTTAATTTGATACAACTGGAACATTTTCCATACAAAATTTGGGATGAGCTCTAGAGAGACTATCCAGCTAATTAAATGCCCTGTTTTCCCATAGACCCAAGCTTTGAAACGTAGAATGGTAAAAGCTTTTCCTGCTGCTACCCTTCCTATTTTTTGTTATGGGTAGGTTTAACCAAAGCACAAGAGAAACAGCCAAATAATTGTTATTGCATTGTACAGAGAGTCTCTATACAATGCAATAACAATAATACACCAAGCTTTGGACATCTCTCTTGTGCTTCGGTTAAGGGACTGAATTGTCATACCACTGGAAGTTTTCCCCAAAACACTGCCACAACCCCGCCACCCCTCTGCTGAGCTTCAAACTGGTGTCCTCTGCCATTATTATTGTTTTATACTTGTTTTGTAAAAACAGTGCTCCTAATGCTCACTGTCTGCCCAATAAAAAGAAGCAAGCTGCTGATTTTTAACATTGCAGTGGGCAATTAATTTTCCACTTAATGAAATTTTGACCGTTTGCTTCTTCTGCTGTTGTCTCCTCAAAGGGTTATTGTAAATAACAGCTTCACATTTTCCTCTTGCAGACTTTCAACCTCCATTTGCCTCATTTTTTTTAAATACACAAGGGCTCAGCTCTTCCCCATGATAGGTGAGTCCTTTTTTATTCATCTTAGCTCAAGGATCAGATCACTAATACGCATAAAGGATAAGGCAACTGCCAAATTATTATATTACAAAAAGAAGATCCTTAGACACCTGTCATCTTGATGAAAGCAGCACCATCAACTGACCTTTGCCAGTTCAAGGTCGATAATGAGACGAGTCAGGCAGGAAGAGCGGCGTGTGCTGACTCCATTAACGTTAGCCGTGTGCGCACTCAGTAGCACTGCATCTCCTGTCAATTAGTGTGGGTAAACTAGGGACTGCTGATTACCAGAGACATGGCATAGCGAGCTGCTGCTACCTTTACTTCTACACCCTGCTGCATTTTAATTAGCTCCAGTCCCCTGACTGTTTCTTCAGAGCTTCATTACCACTGTCTTCAGGAAACTGAAGGCAAGCTTTTTACATTTCACATCATTAATGAGAAGAAATGGCGAACATGCTAACAACAGAGTTTCATAACGTCGGCGTGTGCATGTCAAGATGTAAGAGTTTTTACCACACCACACAGCCTCGACATCAGTCAGAGCCACACAAAAACAGAACTAGCCAGAGTCGGCAAGGGGAGAGGTTGAAACCACAGAATGACAAAATGAATAGTACGTACAAGATGTGACTATGTGCTGCTGTGAATGCGTGTGTGCGATTTCAATAGCTAGAGACCCAAAAACCAAAACGCTGCAGTTCTATAACACTGGGGTCAGGAATCAATCTCCATCCTTTAAACACACACCCGTATAGAAATGGGACAATTCTGTGAGTTAGGGATGGAAGACCAGATCCTCATTTGGTGTAAATTGGCCTGTCTCCAGTGACTTCAGCAGAGCTAGAATGTTTTGCACCAGTTATGGATCTGGCCTAAAGTGCCAGCACCAGATTTAACTCAGTGTTAGGCTTTGTCTCAGTCATTTCCATAACTGCAGTCTAGCTGTGTTTGTTTTCCGTGGGGGGTGGGGGAGGTTGATTAATGGAAGATTATGTAAATTACCATAATAACAATAAAGTGACAACGATGTGTTCAGTGCTGATCAGACCAGAGAAGCAGGATCTGGATTAAGAAAGGGGCTTTAGGGGTTGCAGCCTAGGGCCCCAAGCTACAGGGGGGAGGGGGCCACAAAAAAGATTGCGAGTCACTAAAATTGCAGTTCTTTGTGCGAGGCCTCCTTAGCTTTGGGCCCTGGGCTGCAGGCACTAAAGTGTTATCGGGCTGTGCCTGGCTGGGGGGAGAGGCTCCATGCGCTGCTTTCCTTCCCCTTCACTGAGCTGGAACCACATTCATGTGAACGCTGGGGAAAGCTCCGTCGCTGCTCTCTCCTCACTTGCAGATTCTGCCACCACAGATCCCATTGGCCAGGATTCCCAGCCAAGGGGAGCTGTGGGGCGGTACCTACAGGTGAGCACAGGGCAGGGCAGCCCAGGCTAAGCCACCTCCTTCTCCACCAAAAAGGAGCTACCCAAGATAAGCACCCTGACCCCAAACTTCTGCCCCAGCCCTGAGCCCCTTCCTGTGCCCTCAGTCACCAACTCCCTCATACAACCCAACCTCCAGCACCCTAATTCCTGCTCAGACCACATACCCCAACCTCCTGTCCTGGGTCCCCATCCCAAACTGCAACCCCCTAGCCTCCAGCTTGGAGCCCACACTTGCACTGCAAACTCCTCATCCCTATACCCTCTCTAGAGTCCCTACCTCCAGTTGGAGCCCTCACCTCCTCCTATACCCAACCCTCTGCCTCGGCCCAAAGTCCAATCTCACACCCACAAAATCTATTCCTTCCGGGCCCTCAGAAGTGTTAATCCAGCCTTGCAGAGAAGGCAAAGTCAACCCTAGTTCAGGGAACTTTAATGCTAAATAAGACCGATTGCACAGCCCAACCCTAAAAGCACACTTAGGCTACGTCTAGACTGGCGTGATTTTCCGCAAATGCTTTTAACAGAAAAGTTTTTCCGTTAAAAGCATTTGCGGAAAAGAGCATCTAGATTGGCAGGGACGCTTTTCCGCAAAAGCACTTTTTGCGGTAAAGCGTCCGTGCCAATCTAGATGCGGTTTTGCGCAAGAAAGCCCCGATTGCCATTTTTGCCACTGGGGCTTTTTTGTGCAAAACAGTTTTCAGCTGTCTACACTGGCCCTTTTGCGCAAAAGCATTTCTGGAAAAGAGCTTTTTCCCGAATGGGAACATCAAAGCATTTGCGCAAGAAGGACTGATTTCGGACAGTAGAACATCAGTGCTTTTGCGCAAAATCAAGCGGCCAGTGTAGACAGCTGGCAAGTTTTTCCGCAAAAGCACCTGCTTTTGCGGAAAAACTTGCCAGTCTAGACGCAGCCTTACATTCTTGAGACAGGTCAGGTATATATACCACATGGATGAGGTATTTGTGCTAACATTTTGGGCCCGAGTCTTGGTTGTATTCCAGTCCTTTTGCACTGCCCTAGTGGCAGGGTTCAAAAAGCTGCTAAATTGGTCATCTGAGAATCCCCCCATTATAGATGGGAGATTCTATTTACAGTCTTTGATTTAGGGGTCTGAGATATCAATAGAATTTTACCTTAACACTAGTATCCTCTGAATTCTACTATCAGCCTATCTGCCAGCACTATTCTTCCGTTTCATGAAGCAATAGTCTCTTTAACTAACCTGATTCATATGTCACCTGTACAAACTTGCATTCGAAATATTTTTTGTAGTTTAAATTAATCTTGGAACAAATATTATATGAGTAACAAAAAGGAGTAATTAAAGAATTGCTTATTAGGTACTTGAAAATAAAAAAAATCTAGGATGGTCCAAAGATACTTTCACTTCTCTTGTTTTAGAAGCTGTACAGTTCTAGCCCGATCAATGCTTGGAGGAGAGAGCAAATAGAAAGTTGTCAGTAGTATGGGTATGTATGTGTTGTGTTTTTCCTATAGTCCATCTACAGGACAACTGTACTACTAACAAAACAAATAGATGATTCCCCTTGAGCTTCATAGGTAGTTTTACTGCTTTAGGATAAAAAGTGCAACTACTTGATCGAATGGATCCTTCACAAATAATGAGAATCCTTCATCTGATGCGTAATCACTTGGGCTACGTCTACACTGGCAGCTTCTTGCGCAAGAACTGTTTTGCAGAAGAGTTCTTGCTCAAAAAGTCTTCCACAAGAGCGTGTCTACACTGGCATGTGCTTTTGCACAAAAGATGTGCTTTTGCACAAGAGCATTCATGGCAGTGTGGACGCTCTCTTGTGCAAGAAAGCTCTGATGGGCATTTTAACCATAGGGGCTTCTTGCGCAAAAAATTCATGTTGCCTGTCTACACTGCCCTCTTGTGGAAGAGCTCTTGCGCAAGAGGGCTTATTCCTCCTGGGGAGAGGAATAACTCGTTTGGAAGAAGCCCTGTTTTACAACACTATACTGTAAATTTACTTGTGTAAGAACGCGCGTGCAGTGTAGACAGCAAGCAAGTTTTTGCACAAGAATGGCTGTTCTTGCGCAAGAAGCTGCCAGTGTAGACATAGCCTTGGATTTCCTTCTGGAAAAGCATAGCTCTTACTGCACATCAGCATTATCCACTTTCTTAAAACTGATAATCCTGCCTGGGGTTTGTCCTTTCTTTTTCTTTTCCCATGGCTGGGAAAGGTGGAGAGGACAAAGGGCATAATGAGAAAAAGCAGCTTAATGTTGAACTTCAGGACTGGCCAGGCAGAGGAGTAGTCACACACCATTCCAAGGGGTGGCCCAATGGTTGTACTCATCAAGGTCCTCTTGATACACTGTGCTTCTCTGAGACACAATACTCATCCCCAGGGCTGTAAAGCTCAGTACTGCTGCCCCATCACAGCCATAAGCTTTAATGGCACAGGCTGGTCCAAAATATGTTTAGCAGTCTAGTGTCATTTTAACTCAAGGAGAAAACCTGTGAGAGGTAGTATGTTGCACTGGACCGACTTCCGTTGGTGAGAGAAACGCACGGTTAAGCTCAGACAGAGATCTTCTGCAAGTCTGAGACACTCAAGGGCATTTGTTCTTTTACTAACAAGAAGCGCTTTGACACAGGTTAAGAAAAAACATAGTCTGTTCGTAAAAAACAATGAATTGCCAAATAATTTTACGTTTTTAAAAATAAGTCCTGTCGGTGTGCTTTCCATACCAAGTTTCAGAGCAGAACCTATTCTTATAAATGCCACAGCCCCTTATTCTGGCTCTATGGCTGAATAAGAGAAACAAGTCTATCAATGAAATATGAAGTTCTACTCTGAGCTAAAACAAATGACAATTAACAGGAAAAACCTAGACAACAAGCACCCTTTTTCTGTTCCTCAGACAAGTTTCAGGCCCTTTTCCTTATGACCAGATTGCATTCATGCTGTGCCGTCTAACAAACACTCATTAGCCACCTGCTTAAAATATGTTTAAAATAGCAATGTGAAAAACCCACCATCCAAACATATGGGTAAATGTACCTGGAGGCTGAATGCATTATCCACTCATTGTCACACCTAACATAGCCATATTGTCTACTACTGTTGTGATGCATACCAGGTACATTATGTCCAACATAGTTGGATCAGGGAGCCTGATGTACAGGAAAAAAATGAAAACATGAAGCATCTAAACTACAATTCCCATGTGGCACCACGGCAGCGCCTCCAAACAGGTTAATTCGTAAACCAGTTAAGCGTATTGCTTACTCAGTATCAGAATGCTTACTGAGCCACCGGTTAATTAGACTGTATCCAAACTCTGGTAGACGGTGAGCCAGCTGGACCCTGGCTGTGTCCAGGCAGAGCTGCATTCGCATTGGGCCAGCAGACAGGGCCCTCACTGTACCAGGCAGGCAGGACTCTGACTGTGGCTGCAGCAGAGTAACCCTAGTCCCATCCATGGCGGGCACCCTGGTTTGGCGTAGGCCCTGCCACACCTGGCTATCAGGACCCCTACCTCTGCCAGGACTACAACCCTGGCAAGACACCAGCCCTGGTTGCTCTGCACTGGCCCACTAATGGTTAACTGCTTAATCGGTATAATTTTAATTGTTTAACTGTTTTAAAGGATATTTACATACCTGCTTCCAAATTAAAATTCTTAATTTTAGCAGAAATATTTTTCAGTGTTCAGACTTTCACACACAAAAAAAGAAAAAGCCCTAGAAAAAACTTGCCAATTTTTCAACCAGCTCTGTACATTTCATCTCCCATTCCTCCAACTTCTCTCAAACCACACTAACTGGCAATCCAGCCAAGAGTTATCAATTCCCATTTTCCATATCAGTTTGAATCATAGAATCATGGAAGATTAAGGTTAGAAGAGTTCTCAGGAGGTCATCTAGTCCAACTCCCTCTTCAAAGCGGAACCAATGCCAACTAAACCAGGGCTGTGTTGACCCTGGCCTTAAAAACCTCTAAAGGATGGAGATTCCACTACCTCCCTAGGTAACCCATTCCAGTGCTTCACCACCCTCCCAGTGAAGTAGCTTTTCCTAATATCCAACCTCCCCCACTTCAACTTGAAACCATTGCTTCTTGCTCTGACATTTGCCATCACTGAGAATAGCTAAGCTCCATCCTCTTTGGAACCTCCTTTAGGTAGTTGAAGGCTGCTATAAAATTCCCCCCTCAATCTTCTCTTCACATACTAAATAAGCCCAGTTTCCTCAGCTTCTCCTCATAAATCACGTGCCGCAGCCCCCTCAATTTTCATTGCCCTCCACTGGACTTTCTACAATCTCATTATACTGCTCCATCACCGCTCTGCTGGCTACTCATCGTGCTGCTGCTCAGTGCATCTTCCACTTGCTTGGGGGTGGATTTGGCTCTGGGCCAGACCTAGTGATTTCAGTTCTGAGTGATTTCAGTTCTTAGCCTGAAGGACAGCACAGCCACAAGAAATTCTAGCATCCGCTAGAGTAAATTTAAAATAATAAAGTCTGTTGTGAAGTCTGTTCTAGTTCTATCGTTAGAACGGGGATGAGAAGAAGAAACCAGTTGGATCATCACAGCTGGATGGCATGTAGCCTTCTGATTCAGAGTCCTGCCTACCTCCATTTAACTTCACAGAGCTTTGGCAGTAGAGCCCTTTTCCATCCAAGGTTCTTTATACCAAGAGTGTCTCTCCTTTTGAACTGAGTTAAACACATTCCCACAATAACTGCAAGTATTGGTGATCATATGTCACAATTCTTGCATTTATTGCCAACACAGTGTGTGACCCCACAACAGCCAAATTGGTTACAATGGGCTAAACACCATTGTAACAGTTGAATATCTAGCAGACCTAAGCAAACTGAGTGAACTGTATCTACATGCACATGCCCAGAATCTCATTCTTTAAACAGCATGTTTCCATCCTTTGTGCCAGGTTAAGCATCAACTTTCTTCTTTTGTATTTCTCCAATAATTACAGTCATTGCAATTAGAATTAACACAATTTGTGATCCAACACCAGCCAAGTTGATTACAATGATCAAAACACCATTGTAGCAGCCGAATATCTAACACATCTAAGTGAAGCAGGGGCAAACTGTATTTATATAACCATACTCAAGATTTATTTCCCATTCTAGCTAGTTGTGATGGAAGCATTGACTCAGACCCTGTTTACACAAACACAAACAGATTAAGAACCAAGCAAGCAGCCACTGGATCTACTCACTGCAGAATTCTTCAAAGCTATCTGCACACACTCAAAGTCTCTCCAGGTAGAAGCTGTTTTCTTTCAAAAAAGGAATCTCACAGCATTTTAACTTCCAGTAAACTTCTGAGTAAATATTTGGTGCCAGGACTGGTTAAGAAGCATGCACCCACTCAATATGATTCTCATACTTGATTGACAGTTATTAGATAGTTTTAACATAAAAACCAGAAGGGAGGAAAGAGAGTTCCTGACAAATGTACATATTCATATGTCTGTATGTTTCCCTTAAACACAGAACTCAGGGGTTTACTAAACACCCTGCTGACAATCTTGTCTTCAGTTCCCAGAGCAATGACAACTAAGGATCACATTTTAAAGACTTCTAGGTATGTACAGCTGCAGACCAGCATTTCAAGAGATTTCTTTAAAAGTGCCTTGGTGCCTACATGGAAGCTAAATGTCTTGATGCTTTTGAAAATCCCGCTAGGAGGAGTCTATCTGCATTTTTATACCTGTATTATCTGCATACTTTTGAAAATGTGTTCCCAAGCTTACAAAGGAAGCATTGAGTAACAAGGCAATGTTCATCAAATTAAAGGAACAGAAAGAATCCAGGGTTTTATGATCACATAATGGCCGATTGCAACTGGGAATAATGGTCTAAAATGTTTTAAACATTTGTTCAAGAGTTATCTGTGTTTATTTATTTGTCACTGAAGAGTATTTCTGCATTTCTAGCTGTCCCATTGTAAAAATCACCCAAAATAGGTTTTAATACTGCTGGTGATATGATTTTCATGAGGAGCAGAAGGAAACACCCACAATGGGCAAAAAAAGATACAGGTAAGCCTGAGAGTAGTTCTTGCAACCCAACAAATCCACAGAAGCAGGAAGGGGGAAATATGCGATTGTAGCTATAACAATTGTGTGTCTGTGACGGACCCCGTGGGGTCCGCACTAACCTGGGTCAGGGGATCAACCCTCCCCGGCACCAAGAGGGCAAGCGGACAGCCCGGGAGGCCGGAATAGCCCCGGTCAAGCAGAGACCGTGGCTAAGAGGGCAGGGCCAGACGCGGCTGTGGCAGGCGGGCCGGGAGCCCAATGAGCGTGCCGGCTGCACAGGGCCACACAGGGCAGGGGGCAGAGTGCCACACCCCAGCTGTTGCGCAGTGGGGCATGCGGACGCCCGAGGGGCGGGGCTAGCATCCCCAGCATCCTTGCCCGGGCCGCTTGAAAAGCGGACGGGGGAGACAGCTGGGAGCGGCACCAGGAGGAGACTCCAAACGCCCCACAAGCGAGCAGGTATCCCACCCCTCTGGAGGGTAAGAGGACCGATGCCGGAGCCCCCAGGATGCCAGCCGGATGGGGCCAACAGTTCGGGCGGGGTAAGTGACGTGGGCGAACCCTTCGGCAGGGCAGCCGGGGGCGAGGAGTGGAAGCCCAGGGCAGGGTGCTTCTGGCGCCCGTGGGCAGGTGAGTTACGGGGATAGTCCCCACCTGCCGTGGAGGGAACGTGGTTGTTATCCCCCACTTAGGGCCCCGGGCTGGGACCCGGTGGAGAGGGCGGGCTTGGGTCCCCCACACTCCTCCCCTTTGCCCGCCACCCCCATTCGTCCAGTGTATCCGTCACAAGGTCACCCCGCAACTCGTAGGGAGCCAGGCAACCAAGACCGTGAACTGAGATGCTTGACACTCATTACCCTCTTCTGAGGAGGACCTTTCTTTGGAATGGGCCCCCAGAGATTTCCTTCCTCCCTCCCCATTCCTTACAGGACCCATGGACCCCTGATGGGGCAGGGCAGTGAGTCCGCTGAACCCCGGCCCCGATACACGGCTGGGTGATCGCACTCACATCCCCCACCCCGGGGAACAAGCTCCGGGGCAGATTTACATTTAGTTGCAGACGGTGGGTCCGCTGAACCCCCCTGCCCCGCCGGGAGGGGCCGCTCGCACCCAGTAAATCCATCACAGTGTCTTTAGCACATTTATCTTGAAAATCTTTTCAATGCCAATTTATTTGTTTGTGAGGAGCTTGGAAATATTTAAGCAACTGTGCATGGCCGTCTAAGGTCCCCGAACTCCCCTTCTTCACAAAAACACAAACAGAGAATGTAGCTTTTCTTGCCTGCAATGTCCAACATATTCTCCCCTGGTGAAGCAAAACTAGCAGGAGCCAGGAAGAGACAGAGGCTATACTTTCCCAAAGCACATTGGGTAAAAACCTCACAGATCGAAGGTCACCCATACACATCTTTTCTAGCCTTGTGCCCAGGGCCGGATTAAGACTTTTAGAGGCCCTAAGCACTGAGAAGATTATGGTGCCCCCCAAATGTAATTCAAAATAAAAACAATACTATACCGTAAAATAAAATTGTATTTTCTGAAATGACACAAAACTGACATGTCTTCTGAAATTAAAATAGCTTCTTTCTAGATTTTCTGATTGCAAAATTCTGGATACATTCATCGAAGCTGACTTGACAAAGCACGTCCGCTTCCATACAAATAGGGAAAGTGAATCCAGTCTGTCCTGACACATTGTTGTTCTCTGAGGGTTTTATATTCTTTCAGCTGAGAAAAAGAGCGTTCTGTGGAGGTCTGACTTTTCCCACAATGACAACTTCGATGCCTTTTTTGAAATATCAATTTTTTTCAAAAAAAATCTCATTTTTTTGGTGCCCCTGCTTTGCTGGTGCCCTAAGCACATGCTTAGTCTGCTTATTGGATAATCCAGCCCTGCTTGTGCCCATCTCAGATATCTGCACCCCTCTCCTCACCATTTGTGGCATGGCACACAAAGTTACCATGGTAACAAAGTTATTAGGCTTCCATTGCTTGTCTCACCTCACCACCTCCTCCTCCACACACACACACACACACACACACACACACGCATCATGTGCATGGCCCTAAAGCTGAATAATGTATTATGGAGTTTCCCAACAACTGTTCTACCAGCTGGAGTAAGAGAAGATACCATGCAAAGTGGGTGTTCTTCATCTTCTCCCTCACGTTCCACACACACACACACACCAGTTTCTGCCCATTTTATAGGACAGGATGTAGCCAATTGCATGTGTTCACATAGGTAGGGAAATTAAAGTAGTCATATAATGAGAACAGGAACCTTACTAAAATTTAGACTCTCCCTGCCTATAGGTTATTTGATATGAAAAATAACATGAAAGCAAGATTCTACCTATGGATCTCAGAACTGTGACCTACCACTAAGCACACATGACATTTCAGAAGCTTCAGAGGGGTAGCCGAGTTAGTCTGTAACTGGAAAAAATTAAAAAACAATGAATAGTCTAGCAGCACCTTAGACTATGTCTACACTACAAAGAAAAGTAGGAAAAAGTATCTTTTTCCACTTTTCTTCTGAAAGAGGCTTTTCCGACATTTGGCCCATCTATATGGGGCCAAATGTCAGGAAAAAAAATCCTCTTTCGAAATATCCCTTCTTCCTTGTAGAATGAGGGATGCCGAAAAATGGATCTGCTTTTCTGATTTTTTTTTTTTTGAAAAGCAGACGTGTTCCTTGGACATGTCTGCAGTGTAGACATAGCCTTAAAGACTAACAAAACATGTAGATGGTACCATGAGCTTTCTTGGGCACAACCCACTTCTTCAGATGAATGGATTTCATCTTCAGATGAAATTTCAGTTTAGGTAACTTTTAAGTTTTGGCTCCTGTTGGAGGAAGACTCTATACCTAGTCAATATCAGCCTCTCAGGTCCATATGCCTTGATTGGGACTGAAAAACCAAAAACTTACTATGTGCTGAAAACATACTAGGTACTTCTCAATCTCTGCCATGGAAATGAAAACAATAGTCTTTGTTCTGTTTGTTCTACACATAATAGTTTATTACTGTAATGTGTAATGCAGCTTTAAATGTTTAAGAGAGATTTTGGAAGGGAACAAAATTCATTAGTTTAATAGCAAGGAAGGGCCAGGTCTGCTTTCCTTAACATTCAGGTAACTTCAATCTCTATGGGTACGTCTACACTACAGCGCTAATTCGAACTAACGCATCTAGAGCTAAAAACTAGTTCGAATTAGCATTTTGCTAATTCGAATTAGCGCGTCCACACTGATTGGACGCAGGAGCTCATTTAAGGGCGGCTGAAACTGGTTCTGGCAGGGCATCAGGTCAGTAGTTGCGTTGTGTGGCTGCTGTCTGAGGCTATCTGAGGCTCGTGCTTAAAGGGACCCCCCTGGACAGCCGGTTCTCAGCTTTTCCTGCTTGCTTGCCAACCTCGCCGAGGGACAGCAAAGCATTGGTCTCTGTGCCCATCTGTGTTGGTGCTTCCCTTCTGGGACGCCGCCGCAGTTGGCAACATGGAGCCAGAGCTCGCCCTGCACCTTCTGGTGCACTTTCTGGACTTGCTGCTGCAAGCCTGCCAGCAATGGCTCGAGGCTGCCTAGCACCACCTGGTGCACGTCAGCCCCCTGCCTCTCCACCTGGCCGCCCTGGGGGCCGTGGAGGAGCCGCGGCGGCGCCCCGGCACCGGCGTGCCCCACCGCATCTGGCGTCTGGACACCAGCAGCGACTGGTGGGACCGCATTGTCCTGGAGCGCTGGGAAGACCGACAGTGGACCCAGAACTTCAGGATGAGGAGGGACACCTTCCTGGAGCTCTGCGAGTGGCTCGCCCCTGCTCTGCGCAGAAGGGACACTCGCATGAGGCCCGCCATCCCCCTCCAGAAGCGGGTGGCCATCGCCCTCTGGAAGCTCTCCACGCCGGACAGCTACCGATCCGTCGGGAACCAGTTCGGCGTGGGGAGATCCACCGTCGGAGCGGTGCTCATGCAGGTATGGCATTCATCGGCCACCGAGCCGGGGGGGAGGAGGAGGGCTGCAAGGAGGGGATGGGCCGCCCCAGGGACAAAGGGGGGGGGGGAAAGGGAGGAGGCAAAAGCGCCTGCACCAGATGGGTCGGTCTGTCCCGGCCGTACTACACGTCGCCAGTGGGGTTGCTTCCGGGAGTGGGGCGCGGGGCACTGCCAGGGCATGAATGCTCCCAGCCACCCGGGCACCCCACTGATTGGCGCTTTGCTGTGTCTCCCTCCGCAGGTGGTCAAGGCCATCAATCGGGTGCTGCTCTGCAGGGTTGTTCGCCTCGCCGACCCGGACGCCATCATCCGGGGATTCGGCACCCTCGGCTTCCTCAACTGCGGGGGGGCCATCGACGGCACATCCCCATCCGTGCCCCGGAACACCAGGCGTCCCGGTACGTCAACCGCAAGGGGTACTTCTCCATCCTCCTGCAGGCCGTGTGTGACCACCGGAGACAGTTCACGGACATTAATGTGGGCTGGTCCGGCAAAGCACATGACGCCCGGGTGTACCGCGACTCCTCCGTGTGACAGCGGCTGCAGGACGGGACCTTCTTCCCCGACCGCCACATCAGGGTCGGGGACGTGGACATGCCCGTCTGCCTGGTGGGGGATACCGCCTACCCACTGCAGCCGTGGCTGATGAAGCCCTAAACGGGGCACCTCAATCCCTCCCACCAGGCCTTCAATGCCAGGCTGACCAGGGCCTTCGGGCGACTGAAAGCCCGCTTTCGATGCCTCCTCACCTGTCTGGACCTAGCCGAGCACAACATCCCTCCCGTGGTGGCAGTATGTTGTGTGCTCCACAATTTATATGAGAGAAAGGGGGAGGCTTTCCTGCCAGCCTGGATGGCTGAGGCTGACCGCATGGCTGGCCACTACGGTCAGCCCCGCACCGCCGCAGTCCGGGAAGCCCAGCGGGGGGCAGTCCGGATCCGGGAAGCCCTGTGGGAGAGCTTCCTGGTGGAGGAGGAGGACTGACCTCTCCCTGCATGCCCCACTGGGGCCGTCTTCCACCCTACCCCCTTCCCCTTTCCCCTCCCTACCTACTGTCAAATAAAGACACCTGTTTTTCAAACAAAAATGTCTTTTTATTTTACATAACTGGGGTGGGGGGAGGGAGGGAGGGAGGGAGGAAGAAGGGTGGGAGAGAGGAGGGGGAAACCTGGGATGAGGGAGCTGGAAGGGGAGGGAAGGGAGGAAGGGAAAGGAAAGCTCAGGGGTGGGGGTCCGGCTGCCTCTCCTGTCTCGCAACACTGCGTATCTGGGGGCGTTGGTGGGGAATGGTTGTGGAGGGGGGGGCAGAAGGGGGTGTGTGGAGAAAGCAGGAGCGGGAGCAGGAGGGGGAGCAGGGGGAGCAGGAGGAGGAGCAGGGGGAGCAGGGGGAATTGGGAAGCGGTCGAGCAGGCTCTGGAGGTGGCCTCGCAGGGCACGGCCCTGCTCCTCCAGTGCCTCCAAGCTCCTCCGGCGCAGCCTCAGGTCCTCCTGGACCCAGTGGACCTGGAGACGGAGCTGTTGCTCCAGGAACCAGAGGTGCTGCCTCTGGTACTCCTCCTGGTTCCTGGCTCTCCTGCTTGCCCGGGCATGGGCAGCTGCTGCAGGCAGGGTAGTGTGCCCTGCAGGCCCAGGTGCTGCGGCTGTGGTGAAACAAGAACAGCGGTCAATTACCCCAGGGGCCCAGGTGTGTGAAACCCAGCTCCCCTCTGCAAAGCTAGGGCCCCTGCAGGATCCCCAGCTGCTGCTCCGTGTGGGCAAGGCCCAGGCGCACGGTCCCGGGGCTCCCTCTCGCCCCAGCCCCCCGTACACATAAGGGGAGCATGATGGTACTCACAGGTGGACGCCTCCCCAGCCTCGGACGACACAGGCGAGCGGCTCTGTGGGGTGCCTCAGGGGTCCCGGGTCCTGGGCAGGCTGCCGGCAGGCTCCTGGCTCTCAGAGCCCTCCTCCTCCTCCTCCTCCTCCTCCGTCTCTTGGAGTGGTCCCTCTGCCCCGGGGTCTATCACATCCCGGGGGGCAGGGACGGCATGAGCCCCCAGGAGGCGGTCCAGAGCCTGGAAGTGGGGGCACGCCTCCGGGTCGGCCCCTGGCAGGCAGGCCTGGGAGTAGGACTGCCGCAGGTCCTTTATTTTCCAGCGCACCTGCTCCCGGCTGCGCTGGTGGCCCCTGGCGGCCAGGCTGGCAGCCATGCGGCCATAGACTGCCGCGTTCCTGTGGCTAGTGCGGAGATCGTGGACATTGGAGGCTTCCCCCCAAACCTCGATGAGGTCCACGATCTCCGCACTAGACCACACGGGCGTCCGTCTCTTGCGGCCCCGGGCAGGGTCCTGGGAGCCGCCAGTCTGGTCCCGGGAAGAGGGGGAGGGCTGGGTGTCATCGGGTGGCTGGCTCATGGGTGTCAGCTGCTGGGTGTGCTGGCACGGGTGCTGGCAGCCTTGCAACTGGCACAAACTGTGTAGCCAGCCCGTGGCCCTTTAAGGGCTCCGGGGCCGGGAGGGGGGCAGTAGAGTTTGCCTGGTGTTGGCCAGAGTGGCCACCAGGGCAAGCTGGGAAGGGCTAGCCTCCCACTAGTTCGAATTAAGGGTCTACACAGCCCATAATTCGAACTAGTAAGTTCGAACTAAGCTTAATCCTCGTGGAATGAGGATTACCTAGTTCGAACTAAGCGCTCCGTTAGTTCAAATTAAATTTGAACTAATGGAGCGCTAGTGTAGCACCTATGAAAGTTACTTTGTAGTGTAGACATACCCTATTTGGGCTAATGCATCAGAAAGTAGAATTTGCCAGATGCATTAAAGTTTCTGTGTGAACTCACAAACAAAAGCTGTTGTAAGCAATGTGTTAAAAAGAAACCTGGTTGGCCACTGTGTTTCTCAGCTACATTTCCAGGTGTAAAAATGTAATAAAATCATAGACCACAGACCAAAAATTGAAAGCATAAAAATGCTGAGAGCTACTGGAAGCTAGACGGCCCACTGGGACAGGCAAGGCAGACACTGAGACCCTAATAAAGCTCACTAGCCAAAGTGAAAATGGAAAAGTACCCATTTTTTTGTTCTCCATTAAAATGTGCTGATACCCCCTACTGACCATTTCACTTTATTTATTTTTGTTGGATGGGTTTCTGTGACAATCTCTGGGAAATCAAGAATAAAAGTCCACTCGATCTCCTGGGCCCAGGCAGAGTTATTTTAAATTCAGCAGAGCAGAAGAGGAGAAGGAAAGGTTTTCATTTTCTATTTGATTCTTGGATCTTTAGTATACTGTAACCCTGCATGGTTTCAAACATGCTCATTAGGTGCTAAGCTAACAGTGGCTATAATTAAATGAAAATTTCTGTCTGCTGCCAAGGTGCAGAGGTTTCTGGGGAGCTAGCTCCTTGTCACCTTTTCTGGATAAATATGAATATTAATCAGCACTCATTTCTTCTCCCTCTCCCTTTTCCCAATTTATTCACCACTATCCTTTCAGTGCTGAAAAGAAAAATGTAATTAGCTTCTCTATGAACCTTCATTCTCCTCTGGTATCTTTGAATGAGCCTCCCACTTTGCCAGTGGACAGCATACTGATCAAGGAAAGGGTTTCTAATAAGATGGGGGGCTGATTATCTTCAGCAATGCTGACAAGCCATGGAGTGCTTACACTGATGAAAATAAGATTTCTATCTGCTGTTTCTAATGATGTAATTCAGATTGGTTGCACCCTTGATCCAATGAAACATATTACCAGGCCAGGGTCAAAAGATTTCTTAACTGAAATATGACAGCAAACACTCAATGGCAGTAAGGACCACAAGATTAGATCCAATGCCCCTGCTACTAATAAGAATAATAATGACACCTCTCTGCTAAGTGATAGCAGATGTCCAGGGCCTTGCAGGTCAGTCTCCTGTTGCCAGAGAAGTCAGTGACAAGAGTCTGGTGCAACTGTTTTATTCTCTACACGTCAGTCCTTGAACAGAATCAAGCAAACAGCCCATGGGCCAATCTTTCCCTCACCAGTCTCAGACAAACCATTAATATCTAGTACCCAGGAAGCAAATCTGTCCTAAGAATTAACTTTAGTTACAGAGATTAAGGCAGAGAGCAAATGTCCTTGCTTTGGCTCCATACCTTCCTCCCCCGCACAAAAAAAAATCACTTCACAAACCTAACACCATTGCAGGGTTTTTTTAGAGGACTGAATTGTATTTGCAAGAATAAAGTAAGATTCTCTGCAACAGCACCCCTCCTGCCATAAGTCTATGTAAAAATGAACATCATAAGCTTGTGTATGACTGAAGCGGGGCCTTTCTTCTTTATTGTCTGACAGTGGAAAATGCATACGAACATTCAAGGAAAGGACTGGAATAACTAGACAGAGGGGTCTGTTTAAGGCCAAAATTAAGACAACCCAGGCCCCTAATAGCATTCCCTATGGAAGTCCCTTTAGCCAAGCACCAGGAGGCATGCCCCCGACTCTCTGTGCTGTTGTCCTACTCATAGCTGCAGTGGCCATGGCAGAGACCACTTTACACAAGAGCCATCTGTTGGGCTGGCAGGGGGCCATCACTTTTCATCGGGAGGCAGGCTGAGCCTCCCACTTCTTCGACTGTAGCCCCTTAATTTCTGTGGGCTGAGATCCACCCAATTTCCACCAGCTCCTTTGTATGTAAAAGAGCCTGCCAGCCTTACTCCAGCAGAATCTTGATGAGTTGGCTGCGAAAAGGGACCCCCATACACAGCAAAACCCCATGCAGTAGTGAGTCTCAGAAACCAGACAGAAATACTTGGGTTTGCAGGACTTGTGCTACATCCAGGACGGCTGACAAGGAGGGTACCCATGGGAGCAACTCCCCAGAGCCTGACCTCAGAAGGATGAGGGAGGGGTGAGGGCTGGGAGTAAGGACCAACATCTCTACAAGCCTGCCCTTGAAGAAACACCTTTGCCCTGCTGTTGCTGCTGCCACTTTTGCTGTTGTATCACCGCCTGGGTAAGAGTCCTGCCCCTTTGGGACTAAGACCATTACCAGGGGCGGGCTTAAACCCAGGAGACCGCCGCTGGCAGGTCATGCCTTTGGGGCAGACCTAGGAGAAGGTGTGTGTTGTGTTGTGGTGGTGGTGGTTGTGTGTGGTATAGTTTAATTTTAATTTTTGTATGTGCTGGTGAGAGCAGCGCATTTGTTATTCGTGTGGTGGCCTATTCAGTGTCTGGTGAGAGCAGGGACGGGCAGGGGAAGGTTCTTGGTTACAGAAGGTTCCCCTACCTGCCTGCACTGAAGGTCAAGGAAGGGGTGTGTGTATTGTGGTCTCCCCCACCTCCATTATATGTCATGGCATGGTCAGAGTGGCTAAGGGGGAGGGTTCAGATGGCATGGTGGGAGTTGTAACAGGCAAGGGGAGATATGGCGGTAGCAGCAGCGGATTTAGGGCAGGGCAAGCGGGGCGGCTGCCCCAGGCCCCGCTCTTCCTGAGGCCCCGCGCATGCACTGTGGCAAAGGGGGGGCCCTGCGAAATTTTGCTGCCCTGGGCCCCGCGGCGCTTCCATGGGCCCCGCGGCACTCTCATCCGCCCCTGAGTGGTAGGATAAGGATGGGCCAGCTGAGGGGAATGAGGTTTAGACAGTTGTGGGTTATTCATCATTCCAGTCCTGCTCCCCGCCTCAATGAATCTGGGAACCTTAACAATTGGCCATCAGGCCTGAGAGTGCTGTTGCTGAATATCAGGTCAGTATCCCACAAGACAGCTATCATCCGGGACTTAATCAGGGATGAAGGGGCCAACCTGGCCTTTGTCATTGAGATCTGCCTGGGAGTGGAGGGAGGTGCTGACCTTTACCAATTGTGCCTTCCTGAGTTCTAGGTTCAGCACAAACCTCAGCTTGACAGTGGGGGGGACTAGGGCAATTATCTATTGGGATGCCATCTCACTGGCTGGGGCCCCGGTCCAACCAAGTGCTAGATTTGAGTGTTTGTCCCTGGTGTTGGGTTGCTGGGATAGGTTGGGTGTTCTGTTTGTGTACCACCCACCTCACTGCACAACAGATGCTCTGCTTGAGCTGGTCGAGGTGATCTTGAACATGGTTTTGAGGACCCCAAGGCTTTGGTCTCGGGGGACTTTAATGCTCATGCCGAGGCTGTCTTGTCTGGTGCACCTTGAGGCTGTATGGACACCATAGTAACCTTAGAACTATCCCAAGAAATAACTGCCCCACGCATGTTGCAGGTCATACATTCAATCTAGTCTTTTGGACTAAGGGCGATAGAGATCTTGGGATAAGGGATGTGGTTACACTCCTTTTGTCAAGAACCAATCACTACCTGGTCAAGTTTAGACTATCTGCTGACCTGCCCCTCTGCAGAGGCAGGGGACCGATTAAGATGGTCCGACCTCAGAGGCTGATGGATCTGGAGGTCCCTGTGGGATTGTTAGGCCAGTGTGGCTAGTGGTCCTGTTGATGCCTTGATCTATATATGGAACATCAAGGTAGCCCAGGCAGTTGACATGATACATCCTGGCTGTGTCTAGACTGGCCAGTTTTTCTGGAAAATCAGCCGCTTTTCCGGAAAAACTTGCCAGCTCTCTACACTGGCCGCTTGAATTTCTGCAAAAGCACTGATGATCTCATGTAAGATTGTCAGTGCTTTTGCAGAAATACTATGCTGCTCCCATTTGGGCAAAAGTCTTTTTCCGAAAATCTTTTGCGCAAAAGAGCCAGTGTAGACAGCAGAGATTTCTTTTCCGGAAAAAAGCCCCGATTGCAAAAATGGCGATCGGGACTTTTTTTGCAGAAAAACGCGTTTAGATATGGCCGCGGACGCTTTTCCACAAAAAGTGCTTTTGCGGAAAAGCGTCCTGCCAATCTAGACGCACTTTTCTGAAAATGCTTTTAACGGAAAACTTTTCTGTTAAAAGCATCTCCGGAAAAACATGCCAGTGTAGACATAGCCCCTAAGCGCTCCTTTCAGGCTAATCAAGTCAAGTTTGCTCCCTGGTTTTCTGGGGAGTTGCAGGTGGCAAAACAGTCTGTGTGACAGCTAGAGCACCGCTGAAGAAGAACTTGAACTAAGTCCGATCAATTGCACGCTAGAGCTGAATTGCGAGTGTATTCTGTGGCGGCACTGAGAGCAAAGGAAAGCTACTTCTCCACCTGCATTGTGTCTGCACAGTGCCACGAGGCAGAATTATTTCCAATGGTGTGGGGCCTCTAACAGCTTTGCAGATAAGATTTCTTGCATCCAATCTGATTTGGACTGTGGCTATCCTGGAATCAGGGTACAGAATGTGTTGAGCACACCACCTAGTCATTTTTCTTTGGATCAGTTTCAGCTTTTACAGACCGAGGATGCAGACGAGGTGCTTGGAGGAGTGCGATCAACCATGTGCTCCCTCAACTCCTGCCCTTCGTGGATTATTAAAATCAAGCCGGTAAGGAATGACTGGTTGGGTCAAGAGGATTATGAATGCTTCTTTTAGATCTGGTATGGTTCCCGCTTCCTTGAAAGAGGCGGTGATAAAACCATTCCTTAAGAAGCCTTCCCTGGACCCCTGTTAATATTCTCTTCCTGGGCAAGGCACTCAAGTGGGTGGTGGCATTGCAACTCCAAGCTTTCTTGGAAGAAATGGATTATCTAGATCCATTTCAGTCTGGCTTCAGGCCTGGTTTTGGAACAGAAACCACCTTGGTCATCCTGGTAGATGACCTACACCAGGAGAAAGACAGGAGGAGTGCATCTCTGTTGATTCTCTTGGACTTTCCAGTGGCTTTCGCTTCCATCAATCATGGTATCCTTCTGGAGCACCTGGCAGCGTTGGGACTTGGAGGCATTGTTTGCAGTGGTTCCAGTCTTACCTGTTAGGATGCTTTCAGAAAGTGGAGCTCGGAGGCTGCTGCTAAACCATGTGGCAATTGTGTTATAGGATCCCACAAGGTTCCATCTTGTCTCCTATGCTGTTTGCCATCTACATGAAACTACTGGGAGAGGTTGCAAGGAGATTTGGAGAACAGTGCCATCAATATGCAGACAACACCCATCTCTATTTCTCTGTGGCACCAGATTCAGGTGTGGCGGTGACTGATCTGAACCAGTGTCTGGAGGTGGTGATGGACTGCAGGAGGTCAGATAAGATGAAGCTGAATCCAGATACGACTGAAAATATTCCAAAGGGTTCAGAGTTTGCAACCGCAGCGGCTGGTGCCCCAGGCCCTTTAAATTGTCAGCAGAGCTCTGGGCAATGTGCATGATGTGGCACTGAGAGCTGGCAGGGGGAGGCTAGCCTCCAGTCCCGCCCCTTCCACCAAGGCCCCATCCCTTTTGGAAGAGTGACACTATCTTCTACGTCTTGCCCAAGGGCCCCAGTAATTCTGTGAGCCCCCCCTAGCTACAGCATTAAAGATAGCTATGCAAACATTCCTGCTTGGACTGGAGGTTGGGCTCTGAACCACAGGACTACTTTCCACACCATGCCAGAATTTCTACATGACTTTTTTAGCACCAAAACAAAAGCCTGAATCTGTAGACCTAGCCTCTGAGACTCTGTCACTGGGGAATTTTTCTCCACATGGAAATGCCCAGAGAGGCCTCTGTGAGGGTGTGTGTGTCAGGAGTAGAACTGAACAAATAATAAAAAGAAAAAAAACATGAAACAAAAACAAAGAACTAGTAACACACCCATAAATATTAATTCAATATTCTAGAGTTCATTTTGGCTGAGTTCGCGCCTGTTTTGCATTTAATTTCTGCAAATATTCCAGAAAATGTGTTTACTGAAGAAACAATCACTAAACCAGCCAATTGTAAACAAATATTTGTGAAAAGCTTTTTTCCGATTTCTAATACCAAATACTTACTCCAGAAATCAGATTCTAAGTGTTCCACTCGTCTAATCAAGGAACAGAAACTTACCATATAACCCTTGTCTCCAATCAGATGGCTTATATTTTAACAACAATCTGCTGACAAAGAATCCTTCAGAGAAATAAGGAATACATTGACAAAATCCCAATGTGTTCATTGGTAATTCAAAAATTCAAAAGGGGGTAGGGGAATTCATCAAGAAAATTATTCATTGACAATTATTCATCCAATTCTAGTCAGGAGAAAGGTCTGCCCTTGACATTTTCCAACTAGGGCCGTGAATTATAGTCCCAATCCAGGTCAGTAGTAGTCTTTCCGTTGAGTTCAATGAAGATCTGTCCTGGACTGAAAGCTAAGCAGGCGTGGTATCATCTGAGGTAAAATAGTTCAAACTATTTTTAAAAAATATAGAGCGACCGTCTGAAAAATAAAAAGGAGAGTAAAGAAATTACTTAACTGCTTTTTACATTTAACCTAATCACCTTACTGTTTCCTTGTGCTCCTCCCATTTCTCTGTCTGCCTTTGCTGATGTCGCTAGTCTCAGACTTAGATCGTAAGCTTTTTAGGGCAGGGACCAATCATTGTGCTCAGTATAATGAGGATTCATGGTTGGGGTATATGGGTGCTACCATAATAACTATAGGGAGAAATATAGTATATGCTATGGATTTATTTCTGTTCACTATAGGCAAGGATTGTAGGCCAGTTGCTTAAATTGAATACAAAAGCATCGCATAACTGGGTATTCATACATTTGTATAGTACCTTCAATTAGCATAAATCAAAGTGTTAAAAGAAAGAAGTCAGTTTAAGAGGCTAAAAAAAATTTCACTAAGTCCAAGCCAGGTGTCTATAATACGTTTCATTGATATTTACACAGAATCTATCTGAAAATTAAGGTGTCTTTTGTTGCCAAGGGTAGCAGATGTGTGTGCTTGACACTATTGCCAAAAAAAGTAAGTAAAAGAATAGGGTTTGGCTCCTTTGCTTTTTTAAAGGTTGATGTCTCTGCTGTCTGTATGTTCCAAAAAGAGTAGCAGCCAAATATCAAGAGATTTAAAATATTTTAATTTGCAAGTCTCTAGCTGCAGCTGATTATTCTTATTCTGTTTCACAATGAGTGAACTTCAGATGTAAAGAATTGCATTCCTTGTGTGCACATTTGGTTTTCATTAACAAAGAATATATGTGTACTGCCAGAAGTGGAACTCTTAAACCTAGCATAATAGCTTACAACAACAGCATTAGTAATACAGTTACTCACATGTCTTGTCAAAAGAAAAAGAAGTAGGTTAAGAGTGGCGAACATCTCACCTCAAGGTTACAGTTCAAATCAAAATCCAGAAACGTAATTGGACCTTGCTGATTCCCAGTTTGGTTGACTCAGCAGAGAAACCAAGGACTTTACGTGCTGAAACATTGAACTCTCAGTATCAGAAATAATTTCTGCAGGGTTCATGCACACTGGTTGGGGCTACCTAGGCAAATTTGCACTGCCACTATCTCTGAGTGTATCCACGCTTCAGGATACTCAAGCCCACATCTTTTAATTTACTATTTTATTTAAAAAGGGAGTGGTTTAAAATGTTTAATGCACATAAATCTGGAGTCACTAGGAGTTTTTTCATGGACTCCTATTATTTTCCATTTAAAAACTATTACTATGCTTGATTTTTTTTAAATACACTTTTCTTATTTTCTCAGACATTTAACAAGTGGCAGTTCTAAGCACATCTTAGAATTATGGATAAAGACGTACATATGTTAACAGGATCACTGACACTCCCTAAAGTACAGGAAAATTGCTAATCTTTGCAGGATCAGGACCCAATTAATTTACTGAATAGCACAAATACTGCCTACTATAGTACCTAAGCGTAACTAGGGGAACCCAAACATGCAACTTGCAGGTTTACACTCAAATATGAAAGTTGACACTTCATAAAATTTCCTTTCACATTTATGAGAACTGAGGCTGCAAAACATCTTGCCTCTTCAAGGGAAGGAAAATTAAAAGAGAAAATTGCATATCAGTACAATCACTTGTCTGGCTTTTTTACTCATTCTTCTCTTATTCCTGGCTATTAAGGCAATCACACTGGGTAGGTCAGTGTACGGTAGTTCTCCATATAAATTCCTCACCTAAACTCCATTGCTGTGTTTGATAATGCTATCACCTTCCTAGTGCCACAGCATTTATTTTTGCTTCTTTTTTTTAAGTAATTCAGGGTATTTGTTCAGATGACACACTATTTAAAAAGAAACCAACAAACCTCCAACTCCAGATACTGCAGAAACTATCATCTTGTGACCAAGAACTGCAAAATGCCCGAGGTAGGGAAACACTATTTATTCTTGTAATGGTTTTTATGAACAAATCAAATGAAGTGAGATGTTTCTGAAAATTTGATCATTTATCACCAAAGCATTTTCCCATCTTCTACTCATCAGTTCTGCTACCCACCACTGCTAGAAATATGTCTTGTGTAAAGAAATAGATAGACACAGACACACACGCATACAGAACAAGCGTCTTGCCCCACTTTGGATTTAAAGAGATGTGAGGTATGTTTAAACATTAATTTTCATTTTTTTAAATAGTTAAGCACCTGGTGCTATATGTGGCAGTGCATTTTAAGCCCTCCTTCTCCCCCAAAGAGAACAGCTGCAGTTCAGGTTACTGTTTTGGTTTCTTAAAAAACAATTGTAATGGGTTTAGAATTACAGCAAAATATACCAAAGATACAGTGAATTCCAAACTTGGATCGCTACAGTCATTTTCTGAGGCATTGGGTAAAGGTGGCCACCAAAAATAGTTTTAACCCTGACAAAGTGCTGGGTTGTGGTGATGGTTCTTTTGGTTTTTGGTGTCACAAAATATCACAAGGTAGTTTGGGGGTTCATGGGATGAAAGCAAGTAAAAATGCCAAAGCTTAAGAGAACTGTGCCAAAAATGTACAGCTCTATTTGCAAAAGCTTGGCAGCAGCACTTAACTGACAAAAATTACAATAGATCACGGCTTCCTTTCCAAGGCTGCTTTGCAAGAGAAGGATCATACATTGTATTTCGTAAGGCACTGAATGAAATTCATCATAGCTGAAAATATTCATGGGAAATCAATCTTAACAGTAAAACTACTTGTAGTTAGACACTGCTGGTGATGGGTAAAGCTCAAAAACTTCACAGAATCTAGGCATAAAAATCAAGTCAGGAATATCAAGAAAAGTTCTGATTTGAATAGAGCTGTCTTGCTCCTGGCAGACCTTTTCACTGGTTCATAGATTTTAAAGCCAGAAGGGTTGATTACGGTCATCTATGCAGGGGTGTGCAACCTGTGGGTCGTGACTCCCTCAGGGGTCGCGGCTGTCTTCTTGCAGCGCTGGACTGGCCGCCATTTTGTTTTCCCGGCTCATTATCCTATGTGCATGTTAATTGATGTTGCATTGGGATGAGGAGATTTTGAATGGTAAATAGCCTCAGGATGGCATGATTAAAATATCCTGATGCTGTCACACCAGAAATGTCCCTACAGATAACATTTAAAAGGTGGCAACCCACAATGCTCCTTTTCCTTCCCTTGTTGTTCCCATTCACCTCTCTTTTTGTTCATCTCAACCATATTCTTCTTCCACAATCTAATTCTTCCTGCTCTTCGACTATCCGTGTCAACACCTCAATGCGTAAGAACATCATCTTGACAGTCTCTCTGACTCCCACAGACCCTTTTCTCTTAAATGGTGCTCTGTCAGGTGAGTCTCTCTCACTGCCAGATTCTCATCAGCAATTTTCCCCCATCTTGTTTATTCTGGAATGTCTGTAGTTCCAAGGCACCCTAGAAAGCGTCAAATCTTTCTGACCTCAAGGAAGCTCTGGAACAAGAAAGTAGATAGCCCTGCCAAGTTTAGGAAATCTGCTGACACACCAACTTGGATTTCTTTAAGCTACGTAGTTATAGAATATGGAATTCTGGGATTTGTGTGTTGTGTCAAAGGTCAGAGTAGGTGACAAAAATGATCCTGTCTGGCTTTAGAAACTATGAAGCTGTGTCTATATGCAAGACTACCTTACAGAGCTACATTGATGCAGCTGTGCCACTGCAGTGTGGCTGGTGAGGATGAACTATGCCAACGGGGCGGAGGAGGGGCGGGACGGGAAAGGATGTTCTCTCATTGGCAAAATTACTCCACCTTGGCACGAAGCAGAAGTTATATCCACAGGAAAGCATCTCTAACCATCCTAACATCAGTATGGACAGCGCAAAACTTGTGTTGCTTAGGAACTGGCCTTTTTCATACCCCTGAGTGACGTGAGTTAGATCAACTTAAGCAGTAACTTTGACCTGCCCTTAGTCTGTTTTAAAAAGTTTCAGGTTTGATTTGAAACTGAAATTGTGAAATAATAGAAGTGTGAAATATATGGCAGTGAAGGAGACTGAGGGAAGGGTCTATTTTTGCAAAATGCAAAAACCACAACAAAAGGAAGAGGGTTAAAATAACCTCCAGTGTCCATTACAATGTTCTTTGAAAAAAACTTAATGATTTCATATTAATGGCTGGCTTGCTTCTAATGCAGGGGTGGAGAACCTCAGGACCAGGGGTGTAGCCAGACACAAACCCCATCTTGGTTTTCCATGAACCCCATCTTGTTCTCCCCCCCCCCCCCCGAGAGCAAGAGAAAGGCAGTCAGCCTTTGATGCCCTGGGAATGCAGGTGTGGTGCCTGTCCCTGACTCTACCATAAGCAGAAACCAGACAGTAAATGGGCTAGCTGACGAGTGGGAGGCCTCCCATCGCCGTGATGGCTAGTATCAGTAATTGACATGCCTGCACTGTCTCAGGAGAGGAATCTTCGCCCATCACATACCAGAGGTGCCCATTGTCTGCATCTTCCCAAGTGTGAATTATGCTTTGCACCCTTCGTGGGAAACTTAGCATTCAAAGCCATTTTTCCTAATTGGCCACTTGAGACCAGGAAGAAGCCCATGTGACCCAAGGCGTATAAAGAGGGTTTAGTTGCCCACCCCATTTGAGCTCCAATCACCTACACCTGCTGGCAGGTATTGATTGTCTCCCAAGGTCCATGGGACGCCCAACCTCGTCCTACTTCTTCCCGAGGGATTGAGAGAAAGACGCTGGCCACGCCAAGTCTGGAACACAGGGGTGAGAATTGTACCTGCAATGTGTTTTCTTTATGTGTACACTTTAATTGTCTCTCTGTTATAAGTTTAGTTACTTTAGTATAGTTTCTTAAGGCAAACTGCTTCATTTCTATTGTAAACTGCCTTTGGTAAGGTGATTTAGCTATAAACTTTGGGAATAAGTGGGATGCCCTCATTCACTTATAAAATATATATATATTGAACCAAGTTTCTTTTATTTTATTTTCTCTTTCTTTCTCCTATAAATAAGCCAGTGCATGTCAAGCTTCTGACTTGAACCTGTGCTGCTGTACCCGAACCGAACACAAACAAAAGAACTTCAGCCGGACAAAGGGATAGGTATAGGGAGAGCTTGGGCGTTTTGGATTGTGTCACTCCCAGGTGGCAGATCCATTGGGGCACCTCTCAGCCTCCCCAGGCTGCCCACTGCGAAGGAATCTTGGATTCTAGCAGCTAAAATCTGAGGTGTTATAAGCTCTCCCTATAAACTTATTGGGGAGCCCGTCAACCTCCTCCAGGTTGCCCACTGCAAGGGACCCCGGTCTCAGCAGTTGAAGTCTCGGGTGTATAGCGCACACACACACCGGGGCGTCTGAGAGCCTGTTGGCTGCCCTCTGCGACGGGACCCCGGTCCCAGCAGTAAAATCACAGATGTTAAACTATTTTTTCGGGGCGCCCTCCAGCCTCCTAGGCTGCCCACTTCAATGAGACTTTGCGTCTCAGCAGTTGATGAGTTGGGTGTAACACACACACACACACACACACACACACACACACACACTGCCCTGACCATTTCGGCTGACAAGGGTTCAGATGCAGCCCCCAACTTGCCTGGATTGGTTCCCTGAAACTCAGGCTCCCATCCCAGAACTGGGGAGCCCACACTGGCACTCTAGTCTGCCGCCCCCACAACCCGTTTCTCACTTGTGTGCAGCCCCCAACTGATTTTTCTGTAAGTCAGTGGCTCCCACCCCCAAAAAGGTTCCCCACTCCGTCCTAATGCATAGGGAAGTAAAAAAGTCAAATAAGACTCATCACATAAAGGTAGTTCAAAGACAAAGGACCGTAACGGTTTTCTGAAGAATGAGTTGGCTGTGAAAGTATTTCTTGCTCTGCCCTCATATAGCATAGCTATCAGACAGGCGGATCTGCTCAGAGATAATTGAAGTAGGATTTGTTAAAAGGCACTTTTAAAGAGGAGTCAAAAACATATTGTATATTAATGTATTGAAGGAGGTGATTTCTCAAATGTGTGTCTTTTCCCTTTATCTTTACTACTAGTGTGAGCAGAGATGGGTTTGAACTAGAATCTCACATCAGCCTCTGCCCTAAATTTCAGAAGGGCTCAGGATCAGATACTGCATTCTGAGCCTTACCCCCCACTTTTGTACTCAATTCAAAGCCAAGATGAAGAGGCTTTTGTTAGCCTTTTGAACTAGCTGGTATTCTTTCAGGGCTATCATTGTCATTCCCAAGTAGAATGTGCTGCAGTAGATGAGGCTGGAAATTGAGGTAGCTGAGGTAGGTAAGATATCCAACAGGTATCAGTTATTACTATTGGGGAATCCCTTAGAAGCAGACACACCAGGAGGACCCTGGTTTCTCAGTTGGTGTGCTGACACCTCCAAATGAGAACAAGCCCATGTTTTAGCCAGTCCCTTATGGTGCGCCCCTCTTTCCACCAATATCACTTGAATTTTGTCTAGTTTCAGTTTGCGTCAGTTGTACTTCATCCTGACACCAATGCTGGAATAGCAAAAAGGCTATTGGGAAGCTGTGCTATTAGCATTTGCTGTGAAGGAGATATAGACTTGGGTGTTGTCTTTGTACTGTTGCCTTTGGCACCCCCACATTGTCTCCCCACCTTCCTAAAAATGTTTTAGATCCATAAGCCATTAGACCAAATGTGTTCCTAAAAGAAAAGGAAATCCATTCCACAGCACACTGATATTCGGGGGAGGGGAAAAAGTGTTGACGGACTTTCTGGAAGCCTCCAGCTCACGGCAGTAGCAATTGTTTCCAGTGCTATAGTAATTTATTGATTTTGATTTCATAGCACTTACCAAAAATACAGGCATTTCCCACAAGCTAAACTTAAGATATTTAGCAGCAATCTTAAGCCCAATATTATGTTTAAAGTACATACCTTTCAGGAAGGACTGGAGAGAGAATGGTGAGGGCAGCCAAAGCATCAAAAGAATAGGGCTGCCCCCGTGTCCAGATGCTGGAAAATCCATGCAGATTCAAGGAAATTCCTGCACTTGGAGTTTAAAATTTGTGAAATTCTTTCAGTAACATATATTTTCCCACTTAGGAGGGGATGATCTGGGCCAGTTATCAGATAGAAAGACATCACCTATGATGCAAAACACACCAGCAGATGGGACGGCACATAGAAAAAAAACCCAATAATTGATAGCCAGGATTCAGAGAATTTCCTTATTGAATTTAGCCTTCTCCAAAAAAACAAAACAAAAAAAACCAAAAAAACCCCCACCACACACCCGACCACATCCTTCTTCTTGGGCTGTTTTTATGAACTCAGATTATATTGAATGAAACAATTTTTCTTATTCACAGTATCCACTAATAAGCCTTGCCATTCCTCTTTAAAGGCAGATCTGATTATTTCATAGATGTATTTATCTATTTATATGTCCCCTATCATTCTAGTATGGGAATACTTATTACTTGTACATTATAAGTAGGGCTCCAGAATATATCTTTTTAACCATTAAACTCCGAGAAACTCCCCAAATCCAAAAAGTAAAATCAGTGTTTATTCATTATTCCTTACAGTATATTCAAAATGAAAACCCTGAAAAATTCTGATTTTTGGACATTTATATAAAATGCAAAAGCTGCTAAAAATAACCCCCCAAAAATAAAATTAATGCCCCTGGAAAATAGAAGCCCTACATATAAAAAACACACAAGGTAAAATCCTGGTTCCATTGCCTGTCGATGATAAAATTCCCATTAACTTAAATGGACCAGGATTTTGCACACAATTCTTTGTTTAACACTGCATTATTTTAAAAAGCAGAAGTTAAATCCTAGGGAGGAAAACAGAAAGGAGCATAAACTCTGTTAAATTAAGTGTAAAATATAATTAGGAAGGCCAAAAAGGAGTTTGAAATACAGCTATCCAAAAACTCAAAATGTAATAGCAAAAAAAGCCTGCTAACCAACCAGTAGGGGCAGTGGGTGATGAAAATGCTAAAGGAGCACGCTAAGGGTGTGTCTAGACTAGAGGTTTTTTTTGAAAGAATGTGGCCTTTTTTCAAAAAAACTTCACCTGCATCTAGACTGTTTCTGCTTTCTTCCGAAATTAAATCGAAAGAACGCGGTGGTTTTTCAACAGTGGTAAACCTCATTTTATGAGGAATAACGCCTTTTTCGAAAGATTTTTTTTTAAAGATGCCTCCAGGAAAAAGCCCTGGTGGACACTCCTTCTAAAGTCCTTGCACCTCTATTGTTCTTGTCTGCAGCCATGTTTTAAAGTTTCAGATCCAATGCTGTTCATCCCACCACTCCATGATGAGACGGTCCTACCAGTCTGAACCGGTGTCTAGCCTCCAAAATTGCCTCACCAGCAAGAGGTTTGGTAGCAAGGCCATTGGTGCCGCAGCTTGGGTGAGGGGCTCAAGACTGGGTTCTGAGTCCAGATGGGGCACAAGCACCATGACGGTGTCATGGAGGTGCAGCAGAGTTTCCAGCATGACAGTGTGGGGCCATTGCCTGCCCAGGGGCAGTTCCAGCTCCATGGCAAAAAAAAAAATCAAAACCAGGAAAACCAACAAAAAAACCAAAGTGCTGTGCTGTCCAGGAAAGCAGGGCAATCACAGCACACACTGCAGACGCTTTGCTGTCCCTCTGAGAAGCAGGCAGTCTAGCTTCAGCAGCAGAGAAATGGCTGTCCAGGAGGATCCCTTCAAGAACACGTCTCTGCAAGGGGAATGCAGCAGCACCTGGAAGCAAATTCTGCCCCCATGCCCTGCTAGTAGTAGTTCCAGGTGCCCTTTTTTCGACAGAGCGTCCAGACTGCACTTTTTGGATCCGCTTTATGGAGTCTGGATGCTCTCTTTTGAAAGAAGCGTGTAGTCTAGAGGTACCTTTAAAGACAATAATGTAATTGCAGGGAAACTAAATAAATCCTTTGCTTCAGTCTTCACAGCTGAGGATACTAGGGAGATTGCCAAACCTGAGCCATTCTTTTCAGGTAACAAATCTGAGGAATTGTCCCAGATGAATGTGTCATCAGAAGAGGTTTGGAAACAAACTGATAAATTTAACAGTAACAAGTCACCAGACTAGATGACATTCACCCCAAATTTCTGAAAGAACTCTAATGTGAAATTGCAGAACTATTAACTGTGGTTTGTAACCTATCCTTTAAATCAGTTTCTATACCTAATGACTGAATGATAGCCAATGTAATGCCAATATTATAAAGGGTTCTAGAAGTGATCCTGGCAATTACAGACTGGTCAGTCTAACATTAGTACCAGGCAAAGTAGTTGAAACTACAGTAATGTTGAATAGAATTGTCAGATACATAGATGAACATAATTTGTTGGGGAAAAGTCAACATGGTTTCTGTAAAGGGAAATCATGCCTTACTAATCTGCTGGAGTTCTTTGAGGGGGTCAACAAGCATGTGGATAAAGGAAATCCAGTAGATATAGTGTACTTAGAGTTCCAGAAACCTCACCAGAGGTTCTTAAGTAAAATAAGCTGTCGTGGGATAAGAGGGAAAATCCTCGCATTGATTGATAACTGGTTAAAAGACAGGAAACAAAGGGTCGGAATAAATGGTCAGTTTTCAGAATGGGGAGAGGTAACTAGTGCTGTCCCCCAAGTATCCATACTGGGACCAATCCTCTTCAACATATTCATAAATGATTTGGAAAAAGCGGTAAGCAGTGAGGTGGCAAAATTTGCAGAGGATACTAAACTGCTCAAGATAGTTAAGTCCAAAGCAGACTGTGAAGAGCTTCAAAAAGATCTCACGAAACTAAGTGATTGGGCAACAAAATGGCAAATGAAATTTAATGTTGATAAATATAAAGTAATGAACATTGGAAAAAATAATCCCAGCTATACATACAATATGATGGTGTACTGAGTCACAGACCGTAACATGGCTGCCCTCTGACTTGGAAGAGGAAGTGCCCTCTAAGACCCCTTGCTGGGCCAGTCCAGCCTCCCGCAGCCCCACCCATAGGAATTCAAAGGTCAGGGCTAACTGTATAAGAGCAGAGAACTCAGTCAGAGCCAGGCTGACGACCAGGGCAAACGCTCGGTTCCCGTTCCCACCTCGAAGGGCTCAGTTGCTCCAACCCCAGTCAGAAAACTGGGTTGGGCTGCCAGGACTGCTGCCTACTTCTGAGCCCTGGTCCGGTCTGCCAAGGCCCTGGCTGCTGCCTCCCAAGGAGACGCCAAGCCTGCCAGGACCCTCGCCAGGCCCCAATGCCTGAGCCGGCCTACATGGACACCTGCCGGAGCCCAAACCCATGAACACCCTGCCAGCTCCTCCATTCCCTGCCGACCCGTCGGAGCAGACCAGAGCTGGGTAAGCCCTCCGTGGGACTTTGGAAGTGGCCCAGCGACAGCCGACCCTGGGACGGCTGAGGAGATGGAGGATGGGTAGGCAGTGTGTCATGGTCTGGAACCCCTCTGACCCCTTTACCAAGTTGGCGTGTAACAGGCCGGATCCCTGCCGACTCGGTGGCTGAAGGGCGGCCACAGTTAGGGCCGTGGGCCAGGATGCAGTGGAGTAGGAAGGACCCTTATGCCCCTCCGCTACCATCCTTGCCCTTGGATAGCAGGTTCCCCAGGTGGGAGTAAAACCCCTGTGCTTGATGGCTTTCCAGAAATGAGGAGATCCAATTCCTGCCTGGCCGGGTCTCGGCTGCACTGCGTTCTACTACACCGCCAGTGGTAGCCATTTGTCGCCCTGACCCAGGGCTGCGCCTTAGACTTTGGACTCTTGTCCTTTGTGTGTGTTAGCCCCTTATCTGTTTGCCCCGCCCTGACCCAAGGGCCCTACAAATGGTCTCTCGATCTAAGGCTTGGCCAAGGCGTTCCGCACGAACTAGTGGGCACCTGATGGAGTTAGCAGGGCCGCTCAATAACAGTGGACCCTGTACATGGACCGTGGACAGATGGGGACTAATTTAGCTATAACTACTCAAGAGAGAGATCGTGGAGTCATCATGGATACTTCTCTGAAAGCATCCACCCAATGTACAGCAGCAGTCAAAAAAGCAAACAGAATGGAAGGAATAATTAAAAAAAGGTTAGAGAATAAAACAGAGAACATCATCTTGGCTCTATATAAAACCATGGTATTCCCACATTTTGAATACTGAGTAAAGATGTGGTTGCCTCATTCAAAAAAGATATATTGGCATTGGAAAAGGCTACAAAAATTATTAGGGTTTTGGAACGGGTTCTATACGAAGATAGATTAAAAAGACCGGGACTTTTCAGCTTAGAAAAGAGGAGACTAAGGAGGGATATTATAGAGGTCTTTAAAATCATGGCAAGTATGGAGAAAGTGAATAATGAAAAGTTATTTACTTGTTCCCATAACATAAGAACTAGGGATCACCAAATGAAATTAATAGGTAGCAGGTTTAAAATAAACAAAAGGATGTTTTTCTTCATGGAGCACTAGTCAACCTGTGGAATTCCTTGTGAGAGAATGTTATGAAGTCAGGACTTTAACAGGATTCAAAAAAGAACTAAATAAATTCATGGAAGTTAGATTCATCAGTACTTATGAGCCAGGATGGGTAGGAATGGTGTTCCTTGCCTCTTAGTCAGAGGCTGGAAATGGATGACAGGAGAGGAATCACTTGATGATTACCTATTCTGTTCACTCCCTCCCCTCTGGGGCATCTTGCATTGGCCACTGTTGGAGGACAGGACACTAGACTAGACTGACCTTTAGTCTAACCCTGCATGGCCCTTCTTATGTTATGGTCTTGTGTTCTTTTGTATTTTTGTTTACATAAGGCATTTTTATCCAACACAACAATGGTAGTTTTGGAATTACTCTACCGCTGCAGCTCCCATTTCCTGAATGGTCATAGAGGACGATTTCCAAGAGAAATCACAATACCTTTTCACAATTGCACACTAGATATTTTAAAATTCTGGTCACCCACATTCTAGTGGGAAACAAGCTGCAAATTCATTCATGAGCTGGGTTGGTAAAAACATCCTCTGAAGTAGTTTCTAATTCATCAGCTTGAATTTCAGCAATTTTTAACTATTTTACATTTGAGTTCACTAGACAATCCCACTTCATACCTGTGTGGATTAACCCTACATCTATGTTCCAGAAATTGGCACGTGTGCAGACTTTTTCAATTAACCATTTGTACTGCAAGGCTAGAAAACCAGTTTGTCCCTTTTCAGCTTGTCAGCAGCTGACTGCCACATAGCTGTGGCTCCATACGTTTGCAGTGTCTTGGCCCTTATATTTAAACAACAGCACATTCTGAACGAGTTATGTGGTATTTCCTTTTATTTCTCCCAACGTTCCCAACATCTTAATCAATTATTTTGACCAAATAAATCTCTATGCCAAACCTCTGGCAACAGTGCCTAGTGTGATGAATTGTGCTTTGGGCTAGGAGCCTGGAACTCCTTAGTTCTAGTTGTAGCTGTGCTAGTTAGGCCACACAGTATGTAACCCCTCTGCCTCCTTTTCCTACCAATCCAGGGCCACGGACAGGAAACCAGATCGCCTTTCTAGTTCTTCGTCTTGGGTCTACGAACAATGCACATCAGGAATTCCACATACTGATTACACATCATGAATTGCAAATAGTGAAATGCATTTGGCTGTGATTATTCCTCCGGGCTATTCAGTGAACGCTTACAAATAACTAGTACATGCTTAGAAATCAGGAGCCAGATTCTTAGCTAGTTGTAAATCACTGTAGCTCATTTGTGCAACTAGAGTGAATTACACCGAGGCTCTGGTCCTCGGCCTAATTCATGATGGCCTAATTTTATTGAATTGTTTTGTTCTACATATTTTATTTCACCAGCTCACCTGCAAAACTGGATTTTGAACCCAGGCACGACATCGCATAGAACCTCGGTTTCAATCCTGCTGAGAACTGAAATGTTTCAGAACCAGAATTTTGTAATGGAATTGACGTGCCAGAAAAGAGCAGACAAGACTTGTAAATAAACAAACACTGGGTGAGAGAAAGGGTAGTTTCATTAGAAAAGTCCTTCCATACAATAGAAAACTAAAGACATACGCCCCCCAAATCAATCCAAAGAATACTAGGAGATAGAGCTGAATTAGAGGTAAAAGAAGCAAAGCAGGGACACAGTCTGGAAGGTCAATTGATAAAATAGGTAGCAAGCACTGAACCAACACCAATCAATACGGCGCAGTATGAACCAACTCACAGCCTGATAACCACATCACATCCATTTTATGGTACCATCTATCACAGGAACAGCGGGAAGCAGTGGCAATTCAGCTCACTCCACACTCCAGTGGACTGGCTTCACTTGAGGCTCCCAGCATGTTAGGCTGACAGTAAGGGGCATATGGTAGCAGGACTACTACGTAGCAAGGGAGAGTGAAACTGTTCCCAAACTGAGCTGGCAAATGAATAAACACAAATCTGTGTTGGAGCATCAGGATAAAGGGAAAGAAACATGCTCGACAAAGCCATTAGGACTCAGAACCAAATCAAAAGAATTCCATCAGAGCCACCTACACAGATGAGGAGAGGAGGAAAAAAGACATCAGCAGCAAACAGAAGGAGAGAGGCAAGATTGAAGAGAGGAAGGGAGAACAAAGAGACTGAGAATCAGTAATAAAGATTTTGGGAAACATCAGGCAGGGAAGGGGACAGAATATAATGTTAATATAGAGTTGAAAACAGAAAACTGAAGATTTTAGAGTCTGGCGTTTTGTTATTTGTGCTTTCTCATGCACCTCAGAAGTTAGCAACTATCACTATATGAAACACAGGTAGGTGTATATACTTGGTGACCACTTCCCAAAGCAAAATCACAATGCAAACCACTGCTAAGGATATTGGGATCTCTATAATGAATGCAATTTGCTACCCATGTGGCAGTCTGCACAGCAGACATCCTTGCAACATTCCATCTTAACCCTTAATAAGCTGCAAATATTTAGATACACCTTCTAGGATAGCAGTATAGAAAAGGCTAATGCTCTCTGCATTAATGACTAACCCTGGGAGTGACTAACAAAGTGGGGTTTTGCCCATGAAAGCTTATGCCCAAATAAATCGGTTAAGTCTTTAAGATGCCCCAGGACTCTTGGTTGTTTTTACTGGGAGCAAATATATTTCAGGCCTGCATTTCTTGATCCTCCATTCTCAGACAATGCTTTGAATACGGTCCCTTGTTACTGAAGAATCTGAGACAATTAAACCCTTCATATATGGATCCCTTTAAAAAAAAATCAAAGCTATGCAAAACCTAAAAAATGACTGACTCGTTATTCATTTTCTATAAAGAGATAAAACCAAGATTATTTAGCTCATTTGAGAGGACATAAAGATGTCTCACATTTAGGGTTTGTTAGTTTTTTTTTATTATTATTATTAGTTCATTGCAAACATCTCTCACACCTTCATCTGTATGAATTAGAAGTAGGTGTATCACTTGTGTAAACTTACACACATTTCATAGTCACTAATAAATCAAGCCTCACTACAATTAAATGATGTCCTATACCCACAACTTTTAAGATCATAATTCAACCTTAAAGCAAGATTTTTAATCATTGTTTTTACTCTCAATAATAACAATGCTATATAATTTATGGAATAAGCTCACCGAGCAATAAAGAGTGACTATAGTTACAGAAATTTGATTAAATAAATTGCTGCCTACATTACAGATGTTATTTCTCCAAAAAATAACCAATCATCTCAGTAAACTGCAAACACAAGTGGCTGTATATAATAATGCCAGACTATAAGACATCTTTTGTTATAAGGATTCAATCCATGGTTAGTTCTATTGTGAACATCTGAAAGTTAATGTCTGAAAGCAAACCAACATTAGTTCACGCGGAAGGGGAAAACATTACATATGCCTTCCTGCATGGCAGTGTAAGTATATATTTAGGAGAAAGTCTGCAGTTTGGTGAGAAATAACGCACTGCATATTTTACACTGCACCCAGATGAAAAACAGATTCCAGTGCAGATGATTATCTTGATCCATGAACAGGTTTTGTTTGCATTCTCACTTTATTCCATGCAGTTTGAAACAAGAACATTTTGCTGCATGTGGTTGTTTTTTAACTTTCATTTATCTCCATTATTTTACCATTCTATGTGCTGATAACTTGCTGTGTGTGTTTCAAGATTATGTTTGGTTTAGTTTTTGTTGTTGTTGTTTTGTTTTTTCAGTGCCCTAGAAAACAAAACCTCAAACTCCAATGAGGTTAATTCATCACCTCGAAGCTTAGTAAGGATTTCATGTTGCTGCAAATAATGCCAATTTATAGTTACACACACACAAAAGAAGTTCAATCATATTTCTATGTAAAAGCAATTACAGCCAATAGCATTGCAAAATCATGCTAGGTATAATTACGATTTTGTACATGCACATATCTCAGTTGTAAAACCCTTGCTCTGACAATTGAACAATTTGCTTTTTCAGCAACCCTGGCAAGACTTTGGTAGATCTTACATTGTGAAAAACATTTTTTTTTTTTTTTTTGGCCCCTGTGTTACTAACACTGTATTATTCTATAGCTCGTCAAGAAAGCTGCTTGTTACCATGCCAGTGAAAGGTTTTAGTTTCTTGTGTATGTGGACAAAGCTCACCCAGATGTGCTGAATTCTTCCTAAATCAAAGCTCTGGGGCTAAGTCTAGACTGCAAGCCTCTTTCGAAAGAGGCTTTTTGGAAAGAATCTTTCGAAAAAGCCTCTTTTGAAAGAGAGTGTTTAGACTGCAACCTCTTCTTTTGAAAAAGTGAGCCGTTTTTTCGAAAGAGAGCACCCAGGCAGTCTGGATGCTCTCTTTCGAAAAAGCCCTGTTTGCATTCAAGAACGCCTTTTTTCGAAAGAGCACTTTCGAAAAAAGGCATTCTTCCTCGTGAAATGAGGAGTACCACTGTCGAAAGAAAAGCCGCCTTCTTTCAATTTAATTGAAGAACGTGACTGTAGTCTAGACGCAGGTGAAGTTTTTTCAAAAAAAGGCTACTTTTTTTTACAGCACATACTTCATCTATTTGATGATACACAAAGGTAGTTTTCCTTGTTCTCTCTTCACTCTTTTCTCTCTGCATATTGTTACAAATTGGTCTGGGTGAGTAACTGCCTCACTTTTTCTATTCCTGGAGGAGTATTGCTCCTGGAATTTCCCCACCTCACACTTTGCCACTTTCAGTTCAGTTCTATAAATGGTGGGATCTTATCGAGAAAGGGACAAAAAACCGCCCTCCAAAAAACCACCCAGCAGCAGAGGGTTCCCAGTCATAAAATATATTGTCTCTAGCTTACTCTGAATTTACTTAAGGCTCAGAGTATACACACTTTACACCACGCCAGTCCCATCTCTGGAAAGGACTGCAATTAAACTGCAGAGACAGATCTTAGGTGTGGGTTTTTTTCCTTTCTGGTGATATTTTCAATCTTTCCATCCCCAGATAGCACTGTGATAGTGGTTATCTGGGTCAGAATTTCTATGGCCCACAAACTCCATAGTACCTAAGCACTCTGTAACATTAATGAATCCTTCCTGAAAACACACTTCTTTCAGCCATCCTTCCACTAATAACTGTTTTCTCCTGTGCTTCCCTTTGTTAAAAACAAACAAAAAACCCTAGGGATCCACGTCTAACCACCATATTGCATGATTAATATGTAATAGCTCTTCCCCATCACCTCTGTCCACAATATCGTAAAACCCAGTGTGAAATCTTTGGGGCAGGGACTGTTTCCTCTCCTATTTGCCTCTGAAATACCAGGCACATGTATGGCACAGTAGAAATAAATAATGGCAATGACTCACATTTTTCTTTTCATCCTCTTATTGATTAACCTTTAAGAGAGCTTAACATATAGCCAAAAAATAAGGGAATAAGGGCATTCCTCGTGAATAATCCCCCTCTCCTATACGCTGAGAACAGCATTTTTGGAGAGGTCAAAAATAATTACCAAAGCCTGTGCTTGCACTTGAGTATCTAAGGCTGGCGCTAGTTAAATATCTTTCCAGGTTTCTTTTCCCTGTTTAATTTTATCAAATATGCCTCCACCTACAAGTTTTAGTCAAGTAATTAACCCAGAAATTTGCCTATTCCGATGAAGCGTGTGAAATAGTGCACCAAACGCTGCTTCTATGTGCTTGTCTATCCATTCTTGCCTGGTGTTTATTTTAGTCTGGAACTCCCACACCACAGACAGGGGTGGGATCGTCACCATTCTCAATGCACCAAGAAGCTCAGTGTCACTTACTGTGAAAGGAACAAGAAAATGTGCATCAGCTGCTGTGTCTGTTGTGATAGAATTGGCTACTTTTATTTTTAATTTAATTGAATTTGTAAGTTTGGTATTTGTTATTAAATTTACAAATGAGTTATTGGTGGAAAATTAAGCCACTGTTTTCTATCCAGCCAAATCTTTACTGGGGATGCCAATCCTTCTATTGACGAATTCTTGATTCAGAGCAAATTTATATATGAATTATTATTGTCATGTTTAAGTTCCCGTAAAAGATTATATTTACCGTCTGCTTTTGTCAGCCTTTCTTTTCTTTGTGGATATTTTGGCAAGGAGATCATAAGAACAGCCATGTTTTTTCAGATCAAAAGTCTACCTATTCCAGTATCCTGTCTTCTAACAGTGGCCAGTGCCAGATGCCCCAGAGGGAGCGAACAGAACAGAGAATCTTCAAGCAATCCCTCTCGTCATCCATTCCCAGCCTCTGACAGAGGCTGGGGATGCCATTCCTACCCATCCTAGCTAATAGTGATCTAACCACCATGAATTTATTTAGTTCTTTTTTTAATGCCGTTGAAGTCCTGGTCTTCACAACCTCCATTAGCAAATAGTTTCACAGGTTGACTGTGCACTGCATGAAGAAAAACATCCTTTTGTTTGTTTTAAATCTGCTACCTATTAATTTCATTTTGGTGATCTAGTCCTTATCTTATGGGAACTAGTAAATAACTTTTCATTATTCACTTTCTCCATACTTGCCATGATTTTATAGACTTCTATAATATCCTTCCTTAGTCTCTCATTTCTAAGCTGAAAAGTCCCAATCTTTTTAATCTATTTTAATATAAGACCCATTCCAAAACCCTAATAATTTTTGTTGCCCTTTTCTGAACCTTTTCCAATGCCAATATATATTTTTTGAATTACCACATCTTTACTCAGTATTCAAAATGTGGGAATACCATGGTTTTATATAGAGGCAAGAAAATGTTCTCCATCTTATTCTCTATCCCATTTTTAATGATTCCGAACACGCTATTTGCTTTTTTGACTGCTGCTGCACATTGGGTGGATGCTTTCAGAGAAGTATCCATGATGACTCCAAGATCTCTCTCTTGAGTAGTTATAGCTAAATTCGTCCCTATCATATCGTATGTAGAGTTGGGATTATTTTTTCCAATGTTCATTACTTTATATTTATCAACATTAAATTTCGTTTGCCATTTTGTTGCCCAATCGCTTAGTTTTGTGAGATCCTTTTGAAGCTCTTCACAGTCTGCTTTGGACTTAGCTATCTTGAGCAGTTTAGTATCATCTGCAAATTTTGCCACCTCATTGTTTAACCCTTTTTCCAGATTATTTATAAATAGGTTGAATAGGATTGGTCCCAGTATGGATACTTGGAGGACACTACTAGTTACCTTTCTCCATTCTGAGAACTGACCATTTATTGCTACCCTTTGTTTCCTGTCTTTTAACCAGTTATCAATCAATGCGAGGATTTTCCCTCTTATCCCATGACAGCTTATTTTACTTAAGAACCTCTGGTGAGGTTTCTGGAACTCTAAGTACACTATATCTACTGGATTTCCTTTATCCACATGCTTGTTGACCCCTTCAAAGAACTCCAGCAAATTAGTAAGGCATGATTTCCCTTTACAGAAACCATGTTGACTTTTCCCCAACAAATTATGTTCATCTATGTGTCTGACAATTCTATTCAACATTACTGTAGTTTCAACTACTTTGCCTGGTACTAATGTTAGACTGACCAGTCTGTAATTGCCAGGATCACCTCTAGAACCCTTTATAATATTGGCGTTACATTAGCTATCATCCAGTCATTGGGTATAGAAGCTGATTTAAAGGATAGGTTACAAATCACAGTTAATAGTTCTGCAATTTCACATTTGAGTTCTTTCAGAAATCTCTGGTGAATGCCATCTGGTCTGGTGACTTGTTACTGTTAAGTTTATCAATTTGTTCCAAAACCTCTTCTGATGACACATTCATCTGGGACAATTCCTCAGATTTGTCACCTGAAAAGAATGGCTCAGGTTTGGGAATCATCCTAACATCCTTAGTTGTGAAGACCGAAGCAAAGAATTAATATAGTTTCTCCACAATGACCTTATCGTCTTCGAGTGCTCCTCTGGCATCTCAGTTTTCCAGTGGCCCCACTGGTTGTTTAGCAGGCTTCCTGCTTCTGATGTACTTAAAATGATTTTGCTATTACTGTTTGGGTTTTTGTCTAGCTGTTTTTCAAACTCTTTTTTGGCTTTTTTAATTCTATTTTTACACTTAATTTGACAGCGTTTATGCCCCTTTCTATTATTCTCTCTAGGATTTAACTTCCAGATTTTAAACTATGCCTTTTTATCTCTCACTGCTTCTTTTACTTGGTAGTTAAGCCACAGTGGCCCCTTTCTGGTTCTCTTTGTTTTTTAATTTGGGGTATACATTTAAGTTGGGCCTCTATTATGGTGTCTTTGAAAAGTTTCCATTCAGCTTGCAAGGATTTTACTTTTGTCACTGTGCCTTGTAGTGTCTGTTTAACTAACCTCCTCATTTTTGTGTAGTTCCCCTTTCTGAAATCCAATGCCACAGTGCTGAAGTGTTTTTTCCCACCACAGGAATTTTAAATTTTATTACATTATGGTCACTATTTCCAAGCAGTCCAGTTATATTTACCTCTTGTACCAGATCAAGAATGTAAGCGACCAGTCAACTAGTCACTCCCCCACCACCTGCTGCCTCGATAAGAAACAGGCAATAAGGGGAGAGGGGGGAGAGGATGGGGTGCTGGGAGGGGCTTAAAAGCTCCAGCACTGTGGGAGGGGGCAGAGGTGCAGCAGTGGGGTTCAAACTTTGAAATGTACAAGAATCCCAGCAGGGGCCCTTGTGCATTTCAACGATTGAAATTCCGCATGGAGCCTGGGGTTAGCTGGAAAGATATTTAACAGTTTTAAAGACTGCCAAGTGTATCTGGCCCTCCTTAAACTCCCCCTCTAAACTTCCTCACAAAACTCCCTGTTAGCTGCTCCTGTTCGCTAAGCTCCTTGGTTGCTTACTATCAGGCTTTATATGCATAAACTTGTTGGACTTAGCAAATTTCTAAAATTCAGTACTTGAAAAATTAAGTCCTCTGACATTTCATGCCTTGCATACTGTGATTTGAAAAGGCTATGATAACCTTCATAGATTGGAAATTTCCATACATGTATTCACTTTAAAGTAAATAAATTGCTAATTAGAAGGCCCTTCCTCTGGCTTTGGCCATTCTCTTTCCGGGATTTTCTGACCATTAGCTCTTTCATTAGTGCTCTTCAGAAGTGACTACACATATCATAATGCACTTTCATGTTTGTCAGCTAAATACTCGCCCCAAATCAGACATTATCTCCAGTTTTAGATTTTTTTCATACTTAGATGACTGTTCTGCATTTCAGAGAGCATTTTTTTCAGCACCGCTAATAAAATAAGTTTAGTAAAAGTTATCCTCCTCTTTAATTTCTTCCAAATTCACTAATTTCTTCCAGAAACGTACGGCTCGTGTGCCATAAGTGGCATGCAAGATGATTTTGAGTGGCACACACAATGAAAGCTTAATGGTATTATGGGTATGTTTGCCAGAAAAGCCCCCTTAGTCCAGAACTCGGACACTTATGGCTTGTGAGCCATATATGGTTCACTTGGAGCCAAATATGGCTCAAGGCTCTACCTCAGCACTCCCCTCCCCCCGCACTTCCTCCCACCCACAACGGGGAGGGGAGCCACTGCTGGAGATCCAGCATCATGCCCCCCCTCAAGATTGGGGACAGCACCAGATTGCTGCAGTGGGGGGAAACCCCGAGGCTCCGTGCCAGATCTGTCTTGGTGTGCACACGCACTGCTCCTCCCCTCTCTACAGCAACGCCTGTGCTTCCTTATCCACCCTGCCTTCTCCTGTACTCTGGAGAGGCAGGACACAAGAGCTGTGTCTGTGCTCCCTCCCCTCCCCCACCTGGTACTCACCAGAGAGCGTGCATCTGGCTGTGGAAATACAAAAAGGAAAACCGGAGCAGAGCCCAGGGCAGGCGACTAAGAGGGGCATGTGGTGGAGAGAGTCCCTCCTTCCCTCCCCCAGGAGAGCAGCACGGCCCAGGACAGGAGGGTTCTCTGGGGCCATAGTGGCTGGCCGGGCCCCTCCACCCAGTGCACAGCAACGGCTACAGGTGCTCTCAGGGTGGGCTGGTCAGTTCCCAGCAGGCATCATAGTCCAGTCTCTCTTTTGATTTGGGCTGCAAGGACGGGGCAGCCCAGGTGAGTGAAGAGGGTCTGGCGGGGCAGAAGATGTCGGGCCAGTCAATCACCAACTGCATCGCGGCCCCAGCACAGCGTCACAGGCTCAACCATCTCCAAAGCTGGATGTGGTGGTGATGCACGTTGGGCATGCCGGGGCTGGCAGGAGCGGATAAAATGGTAGCGGAGGATCTAGGCTTTGGATCTAAGAGTGGCACTGCCTGCAGATCCTGCCCGTGAGATGTTCATCCCTGGAGACCAGCAGGTGCTGGCCGAGCCACTCCTGCTCCCTCTCCCCAAGGATCACACTACACACTACTGAAGCTGCTAAAATATAAGTAAGACTATTATCGACTTTTAAAAGTATCAGTGGCACACAGATCCGTAAATAGAAGTGAATAAGTTCAGTCTTGGCAGGCCACTTCTGAAAGGTTGCTAACCCCTGTTCTACATGTAGCCTTGGGTACAAGTTCAAAAATGCCAGGGTGACTTAAGAGCTTGAGGAATAGCTGCAATATAGCCGAGGGTGTGATTGCAGCACGTGCAGAGGTACCCATGCTAGCTTTGATCTAGCTAACTTGGGTGCCAATAGCAATGAAGCTCCTGCCTAGGGTACTCCTCCCCAAGTATCCTGGGGTCCAAGATGGGCTTGTGAAGCCAGTGTTGGGTTATTTTCCTGACCTGGCTCTTAAGCGATTAATTTGTATTTAAACCAAACATTTTAAACTAAATTCATGGTGGTCAGGTTTTAGTCTTAACTAGGGCTGGAGAAATAATTCATTAACATAATGGTAGAAGTACCTGAGGAATTATGTAACATTTTTTGGAAAAGAAATACAACAAATAATTTTCTTCTTTATTTACCCAGCTCTAGTCATAAATATATTTGAATCAAAATTCACTTGTGCATGTTCAGGATATTCACAAAGAAAGTTTTGTTTACAAAGCTGTAGTCCAAACTCATGTGAGAAAAATCCTTTTGCTACCTGCAATGTTATTATATGATACTGGTTGTAACAGTCACTTGCCTTGTACTGCTATTTTAATATTTGAAGTCCTGTACAAAGCAGTCAAAACCTCCTACTTCCCCAGAACAGCTGTTCCAGTATATTTGAGCACTCTCAATGCAAAACTATGGGACATTTTAAAATATGCGCAAAATACATTAAATTTCATATTCAAATAAATGTTACAGGAAATTATGTATTGATTGTATAATTCATTTTCCTATTTAATTCAATAAAAAACTCCACCTCCCAATTCACTTCAAGTTGCTACAGAATTTCCAGTTGGATGCTGAATTCAGCATCCAAGGGCTTCAAAAACCGGCACTTTGCTGCAGAATTTAGGGCTGACTTGCTACCGTTGAGCAAATAAGACTTAGACAAATAAAAATGACAGGTCAATCTACCAAAATACTCAGCGTCTTAGGGCCAAATACTTACTCTCTCAAGTAGCCCTTATGTACTCAATTAGCTCAATTAACTTACACAGGGCTATTCTCAGGGCTATTCACAAGAGTAAGAGTTTTCAGTGACAGGTTCTAATTTGAACCTAACACAAGGGGAGACAAACAAAGGAGATGGGGTTCAGTGTGGCTAGTTAGGGGCAGGACAAACGTTACATCAATAAGAGGTCAGGAGATGTGCTTCGTTTGCATAAGGATCTTGCATTTTCTTTTAATATGTTATTAACTGTGCCATTTGAGAGGGAAAAAAGTGCATCAACAGGCCAGTAGGTCAGTACTGCTAAGCTTAGAGAATAAAGCAATAAGATCTGCAAAGAGATGTAATATTGTAAGGCTTTGCTCACTTGAGTTTATTTTTATGTGATTCATTTATCTTCTGATCTGTGTAACCCCTTCTGATATAAAATGTAATGTCTGGAGGAAAGGCACTAATCAGTCTCAAGGTAAATGTAGGGTTACTGATTTCATTTTCAACGTTTTTCCTTTCAATTTATTTAAAAAAAATAAATTGGTACTACCAAATTTAATGACAAGGCCACCCCGCTGAGTTTGGATACCAGAAAGCTATTGTCTCCCTGGTCTATGTATCCTAGACTGTGCTAATGTTTCCTATAATGATACTAATAACCAACCATCAGCAATAAATGCCTTGTCATCTCCTTGTCGCACACAGCAATAGCTAGAGCAGTGATACTGACAAATGAACCTGTGTAATCACTTTAGATTTCTTTGTTACATTTCACAGTGTGAAGACGTCTGCTCAGCACACCACAAAAACAAACAAACAAACAAACAAGAGTGATTCCCATCTCCTCCATCAATCTCTGCTTATTGTTGTCACCCACATCCTTGCGTGGCCCAAAATCCACAAACCACCTTCCAGCAAAAGTAAAGTCAGTGGGATTTGGGTGGAGGGGTTGTGGTTAGAAGGAGATGGACCTTTGATTTCTCTCTCTCACTGTTCCTTTATAAACAATTATTACCAAGAGACACTGAAAGGGGGAGAGAACTTGAAACAGAGGAAAAGTGAACTTTCTGTACTTTCTAAGGCTGTCTCACAAGGAAAGAAAGGGGCTCATTAAAATCCAGTCGAGTCTGACATTTTCCCTTTTACCTTTTCAATCTTTTTATAGTTTCAAATCATTAACTATCAGCGTGACGCTCAAAGGTAGCTCTAGCCATCTATGAAACAGTGACACATTTGACAATAATGCTTTTGAAGAGCTTGTCACATCCTCTCCCCAAACAAGTCTCATTAATGCCTAGACTGTCTTTCGTTTCTCCCTGCTTCTTTTCTCCTGATTTCACTCTAATTAGCTTGTTTTTTTATGCTCCCTTGTTCCACAGTTTGAGCTTAAAAAAGGTGGATGTCATTTCCATGAACCCCAAGGCCAAGTTAATCAGCAGAATTAATGACTCTATTACCCATTGCACTGGGGGCTATGGTACTTATCTTCCTAGCACCCAGTGTTTTCTTCTTCCATGTGTCTTCAGTTTGCTTTGACAAATGTAAATTTTCTTCTCTTCTACAAGCAGACTCGTAGATCCAGCCAATACATGGAGGTGTATTTTACTAAGGGCTCATCTAGACTACAGGGAACAGTCAAAGAAAGATATGCAAATTCTGTGGGAATTTGCATATCTTCTTTCGGATGCACTTTTGAAAGCAGAGTTTTCGAAAGTGAAAGTAATTAAGAACCCCCCCCTTTGTTGAAAAGCCACGTAAACCTCCTTTTTTGAGTATCCTCTTTTGACCGTTCCACGTAGTCTAGATACATCCTAAGAGTCTCTCTTTAGCCTGTAGGGGCTATGATGATCCAAGAATAGAGCTCTACAAATCCACGGATATCTGCTTTATATCTATGGATATATGCATCTCTGCAACTCATTTTTGCAGATATAGATTTGGATATAAATTTTGTATCTGAAACCTTGCAAATTTGAGGATATCTGCTTTATATCCATGGGTATCCGCATCCACGGAAGTCAATGTGGATATCCCCAGCTAATTTTTTGCAGATAACAGCTGTGGATGCAGATATAAATTTTGTATCTGCGAAAGCTCTACCGAAGAGGGCAGTCTTGCTGTGCTACTGCCGCCCTCACTAATCTACGTGCTATGTTGCAATACTATGGCATTTTGTAACCATGACCTGGGTCCTGATTTGCAGGGATGTTGCACACCCACAGCCGCCTTTAAATTCAGCTTGAGGTATAGGTACTCAGCATCTCTGAAAAGCAGGTCCACTTTTCCTTTTCAATATCATTGATAATCCTTAACTAATTCATTCTCACCATATCCCCGTGAGACTGGGTAAGAAGCATCTGTCCTTTTACAAAGGAGAAACTTTTCAGAAAGGTTTGTGCCAATGACCACAAAAGAGCTTATTGTCAGAGCTGGGAACAAGGCATCAGAGTTCCTTGCTCCCCTTTCTGGGTTCAAAACAGACATCCATCTACAAGGGGGTAGAGTTGATCAGAGACATTTTAAAAAAGGGTTAGAGAATAAGACAGAATAAATATCTTACTGCCTCCTTATTAGAGCCAAAATGGGTAGGAGTGTCCCTGGTCTCTGTTTGTCAGTGGCTGGAAATGGATGACAGGAGAGGGATGATTACCTGTTTCTGTTCACTCCCTCTGGGGAATCTGGCATTGGCCACTGTCCACCAACAGGATACTGGGCTAGATGGACCTTTGGTCTGACCCAGTATGGCCCTTCTTATGTTCATCTATATAAATCCTTGGTACGTCCATATCTTGAATACTGCGTACAGATGTGGCTGCCTCATCTCAAAAAAGATATATTGGAATTGGAAAAGATTAAGAAAAGGGCAACAAAAATTATTAGGGGGTTAAAACAGGGCCCGTATAAACAGAAATTAAAAAAAGACTGGGACTTTTTAGCTTAGAAAGGAGGAGACTAAGGAGGGATATGATATAAAATCATGACTGGTATGGAAAAAGTGAATAAGCAAAAGTTATCTACTTGTTCCCATAATGTAAGAACTAGGGGCTACCAAATGAAACTAATAGGTAGTAGGCTTAAAACAAAAAAAGGAAGTTTTTCTTCACTCAGTGCACAGTCAACCTTGTGGAACTCCTTGCCAGAGGATATTATGAAGATCAGGACTTTAAGGGTATGTCTACACTGCACAGCTATTTCGGGATACCTCCAGCATCCCAAAATAGCTAACCCGTATCTACACAAGCCGCCCGTTATTTCGAAATATTTTTTAAATAAGGGGCACGCTATTGCACCATCCCAGTAAACCTTGTTGAATGAGGGCTAAGGGATGGCTTGAAACAGTACGTTATTTTGAAATTTGGCGCTGTGTAGACATGCCAAATTTCAAAATAAGCTATTTCGAAATAGCTTCAAAATAAGATACGCAATTTGCATAGCACAAATTGTCTCTCTTATTTTGAGTTTAGGGTGCTGTGTACCCCTAACAGGACTCGAAAAAGAACTAGATACATTTATGGAGGTTAGATCCATCAATAGTTATTAGCCTGTGTGACGGGACAGGCCCGCACAGTGCGGAGGCGCCCCCCCCGAACGGCGCTGTACGGTGAGATGCCGGGTGTCAGCCAGCTTTGTCCGGGCTGCTCGGCAGCCACGCAGAACGCTCTGGTGTACGGCGCGTCGGAAGACGTCTGCCGGAGCCTGCGGGGGCGTGGGACATGGCACCGCGGCAACGGGAGGCCGTCTGGGCGCGAGAGGCGGGGCCGCCGGGAGACGCTGGGATCATGGCCCCGGCGCCAGATTTAAAATGGCCCGGCGGAGGAGAGACAGGGGGGAGCGGAGGTGATCGCCTCTGACGGAAGCTGGCGGCTGAAGGAGCGGTCAGTGGACCCATCCCCCGGTCCCCCTGAGTGGGCACAGAGTATCAACGGTGAGCGAACCGTTCGGGAAGGCCAGGTGCCAAGTGGCGCCGGCGCGGAAATGGAAGGAAGCAGCCCAGGGCAAAGTCTGGATTGACTGGTGGGCTGACGCATTAAGGGTTCACGCCCCGTCAGCCGGGTCGGGTCAAACTGAACCTGAACCCTTAGGGCCCTGGGCTGGGGCCCGTGAGAGTGGGTGGGCCCGGGCCCCCCTTCCCGTCCCGCCTTGCTAGGGAGTGGGAAACTGAAGACGAACGCGTCTGAGAGGAAACTAAAAGAAGTGGTTCATTGTTCTAGGGGAGTGACCCCAGGCGGGACGCCATGGGGCGACCTGGGGCGTCACAGCCAGGATGGGTAGCAATGGTGTCCCTAGCTTCTGTTTGTCTATCAGAGGTTGGAAATGGATGACAGGAGAGGAATCACTTGATGATTACCTGTTCTCTTCCATCCTTCTGAGGCATCTGGCATTGGCCACTGTCGGAGACAGGACACTGGGCTAGATAGACCTTTGATCTGACCCAGTATGAACCGTCTTATGTTCTTAATCAGAACCTTGTTTGTTCATAAATTAATCCCTGCTGTGTGATGTCCATGGCCTTACAATAGCATATACAGGTAACCCCCAATTTGCAACGCAATTGATTCCCAGGGAAGTGTCAGGGGCATCGTAACTCAAACCCTCATTTATGATAGGCATTGTAAATATGGGCCAAGGACGTAAGTCGAGGGTTTTCAGCCCCTTCCGCACTTAGAATAATGGTTGTAAGTGCAGGGAGTCACAACTCGGGGGTTTCCTGTATTTTAATTCTATCATGCGTCATTTCTCATTATGGTAGAGAAGCTGCCATGTAATAGAAATAAAAGAGGAACAGCCCTGGGAGGATCAGTAAAGGTGAGGGAAATGTATTACAGCAAGGATTCCTCTAATAGGTATAGCAGAGGAGAGTCACTTGGAGTTAGACACAGGGTGTCCCTTTCTTGATGTCCTATAAGAGCATTGATCTGCTATCTAGAGGGCAAAAGACTCTTTGAATTAGGAAGAGAAATGGTGCTTCCTGCGTGCTTCCACCCAAAAAAATGTGCAATGGTATGGAAGCCAGCTGGTAACCCTAAAAGACTCCTATTAAAAAGAAACCAAGGATGCTGAAAGGAAACCAGCAGTGTCCCTTCCAAGAACAGCAATGAGAAGTAGGAGAATTCCCAGGTTTGTTGATTGGGGGGTAAAGTCTCTTATGAGAGAGCAACTCTAAGGGAAACATTTCCTAAGAACTTCAAATGCATTTAACAACCAACTCCCTGCCTATTTTACTACAGGATTTACTTCAAGATTTCACCATGTGACATTTTGTAAACTCAGTTTACTGTATCTCAGCCCTGATTACTTGGGTCTAACTTTCTCTTCTGCATATTAAGCATATTCTGGCTGCCAAAGCCCAGAAGAACCACTGTGCTAGGAGTCAATCAGAATTTGGACCTACTGCTCCTTGGAACACCAGGCTATTAGACTGGCAATCATGTTCAGCAGGACTGTTGAGTCCCAAGGGAATGTAGCCAGCCAGATTGGCCCCCGACATCCCTTTGCATGCCACCTGGCATCTGGCAAAAGTGCTGGAGGGAAAAACACATTGCTCCATTCAGAAGCAGGTGTAAGAATTGCTGCTGAGTGTGCTTTTCTCCTGGGATACCCCAACCCATATTGTCTACATCTGCCTTACACCAGCAGAATGGCTGCAGGTACTTTTGCTTGGCTGCCACCACAAGTGTCTTCCTTCCATTCCTTCCAGCCCCACCAAGCTAAAAATGTGAGAACCAAGAAATGTTTTTGCTGTAAACAGTAATTATTTGAGAGACTTTTTAGATACCTGCTGTTTGCATGGAGGGAGGGGTCACATATTGGTCGAGTGGCACAGTAGAATGACTAGTTTCTTTAGCTTTAGTTACCTGGATTCAAATTAATCTACAGGGTTTGTCCAATTTGATCTCTTATATATAGTGGTACAACTAACTATCACTGCTAAGGAGATGCCCCCGGACAGAAAACAGTTAGCAGGTCTGGACTGAGGCACACTGACAGAGCAGTATTTGCAAATTTACACAGCACCTGCCTACATTATGCCTGGCCTTAGTTAGTGTTATGTCTCATGTTTTCATGAGCAACTTATTGAGTCAAAAGCAGATAAAACAATAAAGGGTTTGCTTCTGTGGAAATGTGAGGTTGACCAGGTATAGCACTCTGCAAGAATCACCTTTGTTTCATAGTTTTGCAATGGAAATTTGCATGGCTTTTCTCTGCCATTATTTTTGTAACCGCTTACCTCGTACTTTTATTAAAAGTGCTTTGCTATTAATGCATACAAAATGCAGGTTTTTGATTTGCCAGCTTTCTTTCTCCTGAGAAACTGGGGCAATTTTTGCACTAAAATTGACTGCATTTATTATGAAAAGGAAGAACTTTTGCTCAAAAAATTGGCATAGCTTAACTAGATTTTCTGGGAGAACAGCGCCCTTTCTTTGCTTGTAATGAAATCTGAAAAACAATTTTACAATTAACGTACAAAGTGTTTGCACACCTCTTTTAGTACCGCTTCATGCACCATTGAAGTCAGTGGGCGTTTTACCATTGATTTCAATGGGAGCAGAATTTAGTCCTTCTGAAGTGTAACTAGAGGTGCTATGGAACAAGTTTTTTGGGGAGGAAATCCTGTCTCACAAGGCCCAGTCCTCCAAAAAAGTAGACTAGAGTCCCAAGGAAATAGCACTGAATCACAGTTGTTACATTTTTTGTATATACAGTCTGTTTCAATTACCTTAATACTTACATATAAATAGGGCAGTAAACATCCTTTGTGTGTGCCCCCTCTTTATCAGGCTGCATCCAAACACATCAGGGACAGAGATTTCTCTCCATGTAAAGGAGCAGTATCCAGACCACAAGTCATGACATATACAAGCTACTTACAACCATATCTAACATGCTACTTTATTTACTTTGAATCTAGTAAAACTGAAGAAAGCTCATGAAGGTGAGCAGTGTCGGTGAGGGGACCGGCAAGAACACTCTGCCAGGCATACATGATGAGGTTAATAGCCGTTGGGTATGAGATCTAATCTTTTCTCAATGTGAATTAGCACTTCTGCCTGTTACCTATTATTGGCTCCGCCACCTTGTGTCAGGACCCATGTCCCTCCCAGACAGTGGCATCCTCCCCTCTGGCTACTCACTGCCACAGTGCCCCCACACTTTGAGGTCCTTCCCCTCAGAGAGCCCCCCAACCCTCTATGCCCAGGTTGCCTCAGTGACCCACTGCCAGTCATCATCTAGCCTCAGCTGCTGTCTCCACAGCCTCAGCCCTCTTCCAGGACTGGATCTTAACCCTTTAAGGGCCAGTGCAGGACAGATGCCCCATCACACAAACACATTTCAGTGTCTTCCACATTCTAGATTTTCCTCTGCCACTGTGATGTGGTGAGGGTGGATTAGTCAGAGGGCACACTGACTAGCCCTCGCCCTTAGTTTCTGCTAAGTACATACTCAGATGAACTACTTCTTCTGGATAGCAATAATACTACTGAGAATCATTAAAATGGCTGCCTCAAAGTGCATATGTGTTTGCTAAATCTCTTGTTGCAGCCACCAGAGTGAGTGACTACAGTTATATGTCTATGGAGAAGAGATATAAACTTTTGTAACTCTGATCCATGTCATGTGTGTGTGCATGGGTGTGGGTATAAGAAGCAGCCTGATGAGAATCTTCCCTGTCTTAAAAATGAAAAAGACTTCCAACTTGTCAGACGCATTAGCATAACATTGAACTTGTAAAAGAGCCAGTAAGTTTTAATGAAGCCACTTAACAGGCATGTGACAACCTGAACACTTATACATACTGTCAGTATGTGAATTTACTTCTAAAAACAGTTGTGCGTTAGTGTAAATGTTGCCATTCGCAGATAGAAAAACTTCAAAAACAAACTGCAGAGAGAAACTGCTGAGCAGGAATGCATATGGCAATTTGACATCCTGAACCAAGGTCTAAACAAACACGTGGAGTGATTCTTGCATTACATGGTTGGTAATTTTCCATCAGGTACTCTTAACTTCTTGCCACTGCTGGAGATGAGCCACATCTATTCTGATTTAATTAGCACTGATGTCACACTCCCGTCTCTGTATCCTTTTTTCCTGTCTGCCTTTTATACTTCAGCCTTGTGTTTTTACTGAAACAAACATGGCTACCCCTATAAAACCATTAAAGTAAATATGGCGACAGAACCTTTGTTTAAATCTGCTTTAAACATTTCATTATTTTGTTGCTGAAGATAATAAAAATCACATCTCAAAAAACCTTGCATAGATTTTTAGAGGCCACCCCACAGTGGAAGACTGCTCTTAAAGAAACAATATCCCTTTTCTTCCAGATAGGGAAACTCCTTTGTCCAGCTTTCTTTACTTCTGATTATTTGATTAACTAGTTTTAAGAGAACCCTCAACCAAAAGATATAAAATTGTATGCCTAAAATCACTGGAAACATATTTTTAACATAAGCATACAGTAAAATTTCATAAACATGTCTATTGTTATGGAAATTGCACAAAATTGTGTTCCCTGTTTCTACAAGCAATGAACTTTGTTATGAACACACTAAGCAGCTCTGACTGATTAATTTAAACCAATGTCTTTGTTCCAGTGAGTTAAATATGTAGTAATCTTGAATGATTACTTTATGAAGGCTTATGAGTACATTAAAATATAAAATCAGCTTAGAAATACTGATTAAGAAAATGTAAACAGAGAAGAGCTGGATCATTTCTGGCATAATATTTAATGTGGTATTCAGCAGAACAGCTGCTTGCCCTTACTACAAAGTTTTTGCTAATAAATCTCTGACCAACTTCAGGATATATCAGAAAACCCTGAAACTGACATTTTTATTCCCAAATGTAGTGCTTTTATTTAGGTATCTTGTGCATGTCCAGTTTTCACTATCCAGCGTGTAGTGGAAAACATACTCAATTTTCATTAGAAAGAAATTTTAGAAGAGTGGGGGGGAGGTTTCAACTGTCATTTACTATATTTGGGCTTAAGATTTTGGCTGCAAGGTGTGAGCAGAGTGGGAGAGGGAAAAGGAGAGAGAATGGGGAGGAGGTGGAGCCTGAGGGGAGCAGGATCCAAGTAGGGATGGGGCCACAGGCTAGGTAGCTTGCCTCCCCAAGCAGCAGCTTCACCCACTGCCCATGTGGGTGGGGGAGAGGGAGGCTGTAAAATAAAGATCAGTTTCTAACCAGCAGTCTTCTATCACAACTTCAGTACAGCGGCCTCTTCCTGTATCCATGCCATCACGTCCACTTTCTCGCTGCATTCAACGAGTCTAAGTGTAATGTCGTTTATTTGCCCCTATCCCACATTCACTTCCCCTGCTACTTGCAGTCACACACAGATGCACACAGCACTGTGGACATTTGTCTACGAAGAAGCTGTTTCCACAGGAGCTGAGCAAACAGTGCTGCACTCTAGTGCTCTGGCTCGCTCCATTTCTATCCACAAAATGTAGCAGCCTGCAGAATCAAGTCTTTAAACTGCATCATCAGTATTGTAAGTGAACTCACAGCACACGTGATTCCTTTCTGTACATGCAACATGAATAACTGTGCTTGCCAGTGGGCACGTATAGGAAGTTCCCTTTTTCTCCTTTACAAATTCAGGGTTTTAGACATGCAGCTAGTAGCTGACAAATTATGTGGAAGCAATTTTGAAAATACAGCTCCCCAAAATACATCACATTCAGCTGAAACATGAAAAAAATGATAAAAAGCGCTGCATTAAATTCAATTTTGAGGTATATTAAGTATTCATAGTTCTCTTCTATTCCTACTTTAGAATAATGATAGGCAAGGGTGTAAGCAAGCATACCATCCACACCACTCTGCCATACACAATTTCCAATTTCCTTTGGGCAACATTTCATGGCACAAGTGGATGGTTCTTTTTCTTCTATAGCCAATACTGCACCTGCTGTTTTAGACCTGCTATTGTTTAAGCAGGGAAATTCTGTGGTAAAGGGCCACAGATTGACCAGTGTACATGCCAAATTCCAGTCACATCCATGACTGCAGAAGAAATAAGACTCTTCAATTAAAGACATGACTATCAGCTTTGCATAGTTATGAGTTAAAGTCCTGCCCAAAATTTAGTTCAGCTCAGAGAAAATACAAATGCCAAGGACGTTTGTTCCTTTCCCCTTAACGTAGTGTTAGTTGCATTCTATTACAGTCATGCCGATTCCTCATTAAGGGCCCAAGACACTGGAGTCTTTGAGAGGTGGATCACAAACATGTCAGAAAACCCCACCCCCACCCCCACAGAATTGTCCCATTCTGCTATAATCATTGTCAGTATCAGTGCCACAGCAGAACTTCAGGTGCCCTCACATAAGTAGTGCCCAAATCAGCTCCAGGGGTAGAAGTGGTGGAACACCAGTTAGATGGAAAATGTGGATTTATGAGGCACCTCATAGGCAGTGACTCCCCCAAGGCTGATGCAGTTCAGGACAGATCATGATTTCCTTTACCAGGGCTCAATCCACCACCTGCTGAAGTCAATGGAAAGACTACACTGACTTGACAATTCAAGCAAAGGCCAAAGCCCTGGCCCCTTTAAATCGATACAGGAGTACTACATGCTCCATATAGCTCTGAAGGTTGGGGAGTAGGCGGGATGTGCACTGAGCTCCAGATGGCATGGAGGGCTGGCTGGCTGCCTGAAATTCACCCCTTCCACCTGAGACCCCACCCCTTCCAGAGGCACAGAGTGGGCACCCCCACCTTGCCCAAGGCTCATGCAGACTGACAACTCCACTGCACAAATACTACAAAACATCAACAATAACTGCTTCAAGAGAGAGATATCGCCACTCTATGACTGGTGAAGAAATATCCTGGCATTAAGCAGTTACAGGGGTAAAGGTGGCCAATGGGCCAACGAGGGTAAAATCTATAAAAGAAAACTGAGAAGCAACAAAGAACATGCTCAGTATCACCAGGGATTCACCACACATAAACCTATTTTGTCATGGTAGATTTCATGCTTTGTTGTTTCAGAATCAATAGACTAATATGACTAAGCAACCATTTCATCCCATCAAAAACTGAAACAATCTGAGAGGTCATATTCCGTTTTATCGCCTTGCTTTTTATCTGGAAAATGAGTGTCAGTTTGGAATGCAGTGCTTCTTTATATATATCTTTAATATGCTTAAGTGCTTCCATGAATAAATAGAGCAGGCCAGGGATAAATCTGGCCCATCACATTTAACCACAAGGAACCAAGTTCGGGCACAAGAGACTTCATAAATTCCACGTACTGTATCTGCCCCCACCCCCACCACCAACCATCACAATAATATTTCTATTTTAACACACATACCTGAAGGCATTTAGGCACTTAAACAAAATGTATTATATAGTAAAAGCAATTTGGTTCCCAATATTTGCATTTTTAATTCATTGTAGATTGTCATTTCTTTAGACACATATTGGTTTAGTCATCTACATGTTTATCTCTTTTCTTTTAGCATATGACTGAGCACTTAACTATATTTAATTTCAATACATATGGAATCTTGAGCTCCTTTCTCCTGTTAAGTTATTCCTTTTATATAATATAAATAATTATTTACACAATAAATAAGAATGTTAATAATAATAAAGTTCTTTAAAAGAAGAAAGAAAACATGAGGCAGTAGTTCCTGCTCACTCAGACAGATTACATGTATGAATACTATGTGCCTGAATAAGTAGAGGAGGATTTAACCCAAGAACGTGCCACCGCAGGGTATGGCTAAAGAAAAAAATATAACATTTAGGGCTCATCTAGACTACGCTAGAGTGTCGAAAGAGGATATGCAAATTCTGCGGTAATTTGCATATCTTTTTCCACTCTCACATTTGAAAGTGGAGCTTTTGAAAGTGAAAGTATTTTAGACGCAGCTTTTTCGGCAATCCCCCCTTGTCGAAAAGCCGCTCTTCCTCAAAACGTGAGGTTTACGTGGCTTTTCAATGAAGTGGGGGTTCACCAAAAAAAGCCGCGTCTAAACTACTTTCACTTTCGAAAGCTCTACTTTCAAAGTGAGATCAGAAGAAGATATGCAAATTCCCACGGAATTTGCATATCCTTTTTCAACACTCTAGCATAGTCGAGATGAGCCCTTACAGACCCATCCCAGCCTCCCTTTAGATGTACACCAGTGGTCACCAACCAGTATATCAGGATCTACCAATAGATCTTGGAGCCTCTGACAGGTGATCTTGACTAGTTTGGCTGGGAGGCTATCAAGTGATGGCACTTCAACTGCCCCTCTGCCCACTGCTTCTGTCCAGAGCCTTGGAGATGCCCCCTGGGATCCTCCTGCTTGTTGTGCAGGGTTGGGGGGGACAGAGGCAGGGAGCGCTGATGTCACTCTGTTCTTCTCCCCTGTACCCCCATCTTCACAGAGTAAGGAGAGAGGGTCCTCAGCAAGGGGGTGGGGGAGGTGGAGTGGGTGTGAGGTAGATCCTGGACTGACAAATTCAAAAAATGATCTTGTGCTTAGAAAGGTTGGAGACCACTGATGTACACTGAACAAATCCAGGCAAACTTATTAGTGCATTTCTGTGCTGGTGTTAGTTAACAAAATGCCTTTATTCTCCAATAAAACCCCTTAAAAATAATAGTTCAGTCAAGGTTGCAGTGCCATTCTTCAAAGGTCTTCCTTGGAATGCACAAAGAGGGAACTCCCAATTAGTAGTAAAGAGGTTATTTCACCTCTGCATTTGGTACTGGTGCAACTGCTGCTGGAATATTGTTTCCATTGCTGGTGCCCAAAATTCTAGATAGATATTGAGCACGTTCAGAGAAGAGCACAAGAATGTTTAAAGACTGAAAACCATACTTTGTACAGATAGACTCAAGGAGCTCAATTTATGTAGCTTAACAAGTAGAAGGGTAAAGGGTGATTTGATTACAATCTAGGTACCTACATGGGGAAAATATTTAACAATGGGGTCTTCTATCTAGTAGAGAAAGACATAACATGATCCCATGACTGGAAGTTAAAGCTTGAGAGATTTACCTTGGAAATAAGGCGTACGTTTTTAACAGGAAAGGTGATTAACCACTGGAACCCAAAGAAGAACTCTTAGTTAGGTCAAAAGCTTGTCTGTTTCACCAGCAGATTTTGGTCCAATAAAAGATATTACCTCACCCAACTTGTCTCTTTAATATCCTGGGGACCAACACAGCTACAATAATATTGCATATATAAACATCACTTGAAGACTTACCCAATGTTGCTCAAGTCCTTCAGGGCAGGGGCTGGCAGCATAGGGGGTGCAGGAGTTGGGGCAAGGCCTTGAGGATATGGAAAGCAGGGCATAAAGCTGGGGGCATGGGCGGTGTGAGTGAGAATTGGAGAATGAAGAGGAGTTCAGGGTGGGGAGGGTCCCATCTGGCGGGGCTGTTACCCTCTAACGCCCCTATCCACAAGGAGCCTTCTCTAGGCCCCCAACTTCCCCCTCCCCTGCCACCAGGGCCTTCTGTCTCCCCAAGCTGTCCCTCCAATCTCTAGGGGTCATCTGTCTTCCCCCAGTCACCTCAGCCTTGACTCCTCCTCCCAGCACCATGGCCAAGGGCCAGCAGCAGGGAAGAGTTTTGGGAAGGGGAGCTACTTACCCAGACTGGTGGCAGACAAGATGGCGGAGCCCCTGCTGGCCACTCTCTTGGTGGTGTGGCTGCCCACAGTGGTTTCTCCACAGTATCTCTCTCTCCTGCAGACTTGCTGCCTCCCAGTGGCCACTCTCAGTATCACATCCCTGTTGTCTATGCCCCTCCCTTTTCATGTTATGGAAAACAGTCCGATTCCCAGCACTTCCTGTTTTCTTGGCACAAACCCTGAATTTGCATTAAGATAGGGTAAGAGGAAGATGGATACCAAATTTGGTAGTCCTAGCACTTACCATTTAGGAGGAGTTATTGAACAAACAGATGGACAGACAGATACACATTTGTAAAATGTATAGATAAACAATAGTGGAACCACTAAGATTTCAGCACTATTTTTTCTAAATTCTTTCTTGGAAACAAAGATGTCACTGTGGCACGAGAAAACTGCCTGATGCCATGAACTCTTTCCCAGAAATATTGTCTCCTAGGAGAACTGTTTCTGGGAGTGGCATCATAGCACCCAAGTGTGGTGGATCTGCACATGCCCATACTATTTTGAAACGTGTCGGTATCACTGCATACCTGAGTTGCTTTCATTACAGTCTAAGATTTAGTTTATACTATAGAGTTTGTTGAGTAGGAGTTTGAAGAAAAATCATACTTCCCAGTCGATACAACTGTGCCAGCAAAACCTCCAGTTTAGGCATAATTTTGTTGACAGAGTAGGGCTTTTGTCAGCTTTAACATATGTCATTCATGAAGATGGTCTAGCTCTGGAGGCAGAAGAACTCAGGTTTTTTCAATGCCTCATAGAACCATATATCTGGGAAAAATAAGGTGAGATCTGGTTCTCTCATGACATTGCAGTACCTGTTTTTGTTGGGTACAGGCAGTCCCGGGGTTACGTACAAGATAGGGACTATAGGCTTGTTCTTAAGTTGAATTTGTACGTAACTCGGAACTGGCTCCAGATTCAGCTGCTGCTGCTGAAACTGACTAGGGGCTGACTACAGGAAGCCTGAGGCAGAGTTGCTCTGCCCCCAGCTTCCTGGAATCAGCCACTGATCAGTTTCAACAGCGGCTGAATCTGGAGCCTGGGACAGAACAGCTGGGTCGCTGCCGGGTAGGTCCCCCCAGGACCAACCCGGCAGCACCCCAGCTGCTCTACTCCAGGCATCCACAACAAAAGCCTGGTCTGCTGGGGGGTGGGGCGCACTAGCTGCGCCTTCCCCCCCAGCAGACCAGGAAGACCCGGAGCAAAGCCGCAGAGGCGGCAGGGTCCCACACCTCCGCGGCTTTGCTCCGGGTGTCCCTGGTCTTCTGGGGACCCCTCCCAGCAGACCAGGGACACCCCGAGGGACACCCCGGGACACCCAGGGACACCCCGAGCAGACCAGGGACACCCGGAGCAAAGCCTTGGAGGCGCGGGACCCCGCTGCCTCTGCGGCTTTTCTCAGGGTGTCCCTGGTCTGCTGGGGACCCCCCCAGCAGACCAGGGACACCCGGAGCAGCTTTTCTCACCCCGGAGGATGCGGTAGTGGGACCACTGCGCGTCTGGGTGGTCCCGCCGCCCGCGAGTTCCGGGGCGAGAAAAGCCCCGTTCGTAAGTGCGGATCCAACGTAAGTCGAATCCGCGTAACTCAGGGACTGCCTGTATTGTTAATTGCTTGCCATTACAGAACATTTGGTGTGTGACTTCCTCGCTGTAAGAACCGAAGCATGATGGGACAGACTTCCTAGAGAAGTCGTGCAATCTTCTTCACTGCTGGTGTTCAAAAAAGACACTGGACAGCCATCTGGCATCTTGGCAGTGGGTTAGACTAGATGACTCTTCTAGTTCCTCCTAACTGTATGATTCTGTGAACACCCAAGATGGAAATGCCCATAGCAAGAGTTCAAGTTATCATGCAGTAACCACACCCAGGCTCTCATTAAAGAGATTGCATGGGTTAACTCGTGCTCTTTGTTTGGCTGTTATAGAGCTGAGGTTCCTTTGTATAGCAAAAGGAAGTCTGATGTCCAGGGAATTGGTAAGTAAGCTCCCATCGGAGGCAAGTCTAAGAGAAAAAATGCTTCCTGCAACTCCACTTGACTGGAAATGGAAAACCAGAGCCAATGAGTGTCATGAGACACCGTGGCTCTAGACCACTTTGAGACACACTGATTTAGACAATGGCACAGAGAGTACACTTATAAAGTTTTCAGACGATACCAAACTAGGAGGGGTTGCAGTGTTTTGGAGGTTAGAGTCATAATTCACAGCACCTCATAATTCACAGCACCTCACACAGTGACCCCCTGGATCCTCACTGGAATGTCTGGCTCCTACTCTGATAAAAATATTAAATGATCCTGCTGTGGAGGCACAAGCTGCAGGAACTGGTATGGCGTGGGTGTAGTTTGGGTGTTTCAAAGGGTGTGGGTTCTTTCTATCACACCCACACCCTCTAGGTGGTATGTAGAGCAATAATGAGTGTTACCATCAGATGTATATTTGGTGGATTGCCCTTTTGCTGGTATCTTGTTGCACTAAAAAAATCTGTCATTCTTTTAGTGGTTTGCTGCTTGGAGGGTGAGCTTAATTAAAATGTAAAATGTCAAACATTAGTAAGAAGGAGGATAGCCCTGTGGGGAGTGAGGATGAATCAGATTTATTCATCACTGAGCAGCAGGCTGGTAGCCCTTCACTCAGAAAATTTTAAAAGGCAGTTAATGCTGAAGACAGAAGCACTCTGATCTCTCTATATTCTACCCAAGCTTCTGAAAAATCACCAACCACAAGTCCCACCAGTTCCAGAAATTAAAGGTAAATCTGGTACAGAGATTAAAACAGCCCCATTTAATACCTTCCTGCAGGACACAGCACACACTGTGCACTGCATTTTGATTGTAAAGAAAAATGTCTCTTGTAGGGTTTTTTTCCCTCCAATTATCAAGAAAATTCTTTGCTCTGCAGCTTATGCTGCATGTAAAAGGACTGTAAGTGAAGGGCAGTTAGTGGCAAGCCTGAAAACTAATTTGATATGCTACCTGGGAACTATTTCTTAAGGAACAGCCTCCAACAATAGAATTCTCTGTTCTACAAATCTCAAAAACAAATGCAGGTGGACCATGAAAGCTAGTTAGAAATGTGTGTTGAAGGTCAAGATTACAATGTGCACAAACTCTACATATCCTCCTAGAGGTACAATAGATTATATCCCCTGCAGTTCTGTATCATGCTGTTTCTGAACTTGGTGATTTCACCGACCTGCTATCCTCCATACTCTTCCCAGCCAAATAGTGTGTTAATAGTCCTTCCATGCCCACACATAAATTCCTCTTAAAAGCCCACTTGTGCCATACTGTTCATTATGAGTCAAGTTGACTTGTACATAAATTGACTAACATTTGTTGCCTTGCCACTAACTTCTAACTTTTCATTGATTGGCAGACAGTACCTGAGTACCTTTCTTGACAGTTTGGAAACAAGAATAGTGGGTCCTATGGTAAATAAATTGTTAAATGACACTCTGGGGGAAAAATAGGCAAGTTTTAATATTGCCTTTTTATACATGGAGAAAGCAAGAAAGTTAAGGCCAATATTTTAAAAGTTTGGTGTCTAAAAATAGGAACTTAATGCTGTATTTAATCAATTAAATAAATATCCTGTGCTCAATGCTTTTGAAAAAATTAAGCTATTTGAGTGCTCATTTTAGTCCCAAGGGTTCAAAATATTGCCTGTGGTGATTTGTGCAAATCCATAAAGTAAGTTCGTGGCAGAGGTGGGTTTAAATCTCTTGAGTCCCAATCCTGGATTATTTCCTTTGTACCATACAGCTTCTTGAGCTAGGAGCCAAACCTCTATTGTTCTAATCACAACTCTGTCACCTATTAAATATGTAGCTTTAGGCACATCCTTAACTTTTGTCATTTTTCTGAGGCCCATATTATTTACTAAATTGACTCTCAGGGATGTTAAAATTGCTAGAGAGACAAGAGGGGTGATGTAATATCTTTTATTGGGCCAACTTCTGTTAGAGAAAGAGGCGAGCTTTTGAGCTACATATGGGGCTGATGTTGATGTTTGCACAGCATTTTTTAAATATAAAGCCCTTAATAGTGATGGTGGATATATTATGCCTTTAAAATTGTTGAAATAGAAGGAAGACAAAGAGTAGAGAGGTCTGGGTTCAAGTTCGGAGTTATGGTAGTGCTACCAGTGTGTGCATTATCAATATGGAACCACAGTAACAAGCTTTGCTGTTGTGCAATTTTGGTGCGCTGCTTGTTAATTTTTAAAAAGTCACTTTTTACTGCAAGACAGCCTCAGTGGCAAGTGGAATGGAAACATAAAAGGAAGGCAACCCATACCTCTGATGGGACCCAAACCCTGCAAATATATATTTGATTAAGCCTGTCCAAGATGAAGTGAGATAAAGGAGTTGGACGGTAGGACAAAGGAGTAGATTTTTGTATATTTTTTTAAAGAATTATGTCAAGTTCCCCATTTAACTAAACTGAAGCTTTTTTAAAAGCACATGGTTGATATAGAGTACATCCTTTGTATATTTATCTGGTATTAATTTACCAAGGTTCTGCCTTATATATGTAAATAGAAAGATTGATATAAATTAACTCAGACAGGTTATCATGATTTTTTCTACCAGCCCCTCTGTTAGTCATTATATTTTTGTCATTTTCTTTTGGGACTTTTATTCATTTCACCCTTTTCAGATATTCATCTGCAAAATTTTTACTTCTGTGCAAATACAGTAGACGTGTGTACATAAAAGTATGTATAACAGACAGTCAAAACAGGAAATCCTTAAACTCCTCAAATTTCAGATTTTTTTCGGGGTCTTCTCCTCCTCCAAAGAGTCTGGTAAGATATAGTAGAGAAGCACTCAGTGCTGTCTACCACAGAAAGAACACCCTAAATAAGCCAATCTTGAGACTAGCTAAAAATGTATTAGATAGCAGCAGCCATTTTAAGTCTTTCTATAAAAAGACAATGCAAAGAATTTAAACTTTAGTTGCTAATCTACAGCTGGTAAGTTCTTTTCCATTATTTGAGCATATGTTCCAGACTTACCAGAGTCAAGGCAAGGTGGACCCAGGAACACTAGATGGAAGGATAGTCAAGATGCTATATACACAATACCTTGTGACATACAGGCTATGTACGGATGTATAGAGAACACTGGTAGGCCGCTGGCAATTTTCTAACAACTGTAGATAAAATTTTTACATGAGCATCATTTGTCCCTTCCACCTCCATTCATTGAAGCAGCAGCAAGCCCAGCCCCCAGACTTTTGGATTCTGTGAAAACCATACATTTAAAAGGATGCTATCCTAGGAGATCTATTTGTCTTTGAATCAGGTACATGGAACACTGTAGTTTCTTTCCACTCCCTCGAAGCATGATTCTTGGTTTTTTTCAGGGTTCTTTCCCTCACTATTGTTTTGTAGTATATTCAGACACACTGCCACCAGACATATTGATCTGACCATTGAAGTAAGTTTGAATAAAAGGTTTGCTGAGCTAAGGTCTCCTCTCTGTCTCATATTAGCAACATTCAGTCAGAGCCCCAAAAAATCAGACTCGCTTGCAACAAAAATAGTCCTGCGACTCTTTTATATTTTCCTATCACTTATTTCCAACAACAATGAAATTAAAGATCTGCGATAGCCTAGGCAGCCATGTGATGATTTATTTATGTGCATGTCAATTCCTAGAGTTGCCAGAGAAATTGATTGTCAATTTTTCAGTGGAGCCAGGTGAGAAAGAATGAGATGAGCTGACAAAAAGAAATGTCATTTTTAACTAATGTGCTCAGGTTATTCCCAGAAAAAAACAATCTCTATAACAAAAAACATGGCTGATTTACTTCTAATTAAGCATTCACTCTAGTTATGTGGCTCCCCTTGGCAGTCTGAGTTTTCATGGTTCTGGTCATTCTAGCTTTTGGTATCTCTGCTAGACTACCTTATCCAGACAGGATATCTCCTGCATTTGTAATTCCCAAGTTATCAACAATTAGAGGCAAAACCAAAACTCCTGAACTCTTGGCAAATACATGAAAGGAGCACACAATTTTAACTAGATCATTTAAAAAGGCAATTCATTGTAATTTAAGATATGTAGATTTTGTTAATTTTGAACATTCAACAGTTTTACTTAAAATCCTTAAAATTAAGTGTTTTTTACACTCAGCATAAAATCTGATTTTACAAAATAGAAAAGACAGAAAACATTTGGGAGGTGGAAAAAAAGAATAGAGCAACAATGTAAACTTCCAAATTACAATCAAATGGGGGAGTTGTCTATAGCATCTTACCTAACATATTGTCGCAGAACTTTTCTGCTGTGTCACATTGGTCATTACTGTAACACTAAATGAGAAATAACTCCATCTGTTAAAAAAGAAAAAAAAAGCAGCTGTTATCCTTATGCAAAAATAGCATTAACAAATACCAAGCAAACACAGTCCTTTTAACTTTTACTGTCACAGCTTTAGTCTTGTTTTATTTGTGTCACATAAGCTACCATAACACTTCTATTGTTGTGGTAATAAACTCCCGTCAAAAAACAAATGAACAAAAGTGGACCCTGTGAAAGGAATAAAGACTATTAAGGTTAAAACAGTCCTTCCATCCTTCTTATTGAAAGATTTGAAGGGCATAAGTGACTCATGGTAGCACTTGGTGGGGGAACAGAAGGGAAGGTGCAGCTCCCAAAATTTTAATTGCTAGCTGGGGTGCTCCTTTATTCCCCCTCCCTATTCCTCTGAATGGCCCTCCCTACACCTTCTCCCCCCTACATGCAGCAGTCACCAACATGCGAGGAGACAGCACAGAGATGCCCTGCCCTTCTGCTGATTCATTCTAGCAGCCAAACTAAGTGGGTCCCATTAATTACAACTAAAGAATGGAAGAGAATGAGAGCCTCACTGAGTATTTCCACACAGACATTGGGAGAAATTCTTGTGGCTTGGTCCACAGATTTGAAGCAGCAGAGCTCACGCTACTGTGCAAAAAATAGAAATATTAGTGATCTGGCTTGGGCTGGTACTTGGTCTATGAGACCTAAGAAGGGGGTGGGCTTCAGAGACCAAATTCCAGAGTTAGAATCACAGCAGTGTCAACACAGCTATTTTAGTAGGTTAGCCTGAGCCCAACTAGCATAAGTGTATTAATTAAAGCTCCAAGCTATTAATTAAGACCTACCGTCCGAGGCTGAGGGACAGTAATCTCCTTCAACAGTCAGACAGAGGAGAAAGCCTGGGATGAGGTTTATGATTTGTTGGAATTTCAGTTAAATAATGATGGGAAATCCCAGGCAGAGGGCACATTTGGACCATACTCAGAGTGTATGGACTGAGGTATGAACTAGGTGGGAATTCATCTAAGTAGGATATAGTTTTCTGTAGCCGGGGTTTGACTATGATATGGCAAGTCTGATCATGCATTGAGCTCTATTCCAGCCCATGACATACGATGGAGTGAACTCTAAAGAGAACCAGAATCCAACACACAAGGAGGCCCAATCTTAAAATGGTCTCTACTGACATTATGGCCTGGGCAGGCCTTACCATGAGGCGAACTGAGGCAGCCGCCTCAGGTGACAGACTGTGGGGGGGCGCCACTAAGGCCCAGAGAATTGAGACCTTTCAAAGTTTTGGCCCAAGCGAGGAGACATAGGGGCATCATTTGAGCTCCCCACCTGTAGCCAGACAGGAACCCCCCTTGTAACATCCATTTTTGCTAGCCTGTAGCATCCAGGGCACACAGAGTAGAAGGCCCAGGCTGTGTGACCGTGAATGGCTGTAAACAGAGATACGCCAATTGCTGACCAAGAGGCTGCCAAGGAGTGCCCTTGACTCAAACCCATATTGATACGAACACACAGCCGTCCGCGGGGGGAGGAATCTCTCGCCCAGTAAAAAAAAAAATGTCTAGTATTCACAATTTAGTTATCTCTCTCGCAAGTGTAAATTAACTTGAAACTTGCTTGTAAGAACTGGCACCACAAAACGGACCAGTACAATTTGGCATCATAGATAAGAAAGAGGATACGGGCCCCCAGGGGTATATAGATAGGTCCAGCAGCATATTTTCTCTGAGTGTCAATCTACCATCTATCTGCTGGTTGGGTTAGGTGTTTGATCTCCCGAGGTTCCAGAGGGGACGCCCACCTCGTATTTGTCTTTCCTAGGAATTGAGAGACCGGCCCTGGCCTGACACGCTGGAGTCGAGAGGCACAGAAAGGGGTAAAAATTGTACCTGGATGTGGTCCTTTGCTTAAGTATATATATACATAGTGTTAGAGCTCTTTAAAGATTAAGCTGTCACTTGGTACCATTATTTCTATTTTCTATCTTTACCTTTTTCCTGTGATCATTTTTAAGACATATATATTTATATATACATATATACATATATACATATATATATATATATATATATATATTTGCTAGCATTTAAGAAATAGAGCAATAGTCATTGTAACCATATGCTTTTATAAGTCTTTTAATAAACCTGTAACTGTTTAAGTTTTAACCTGACTCCTCCAGTTGCTGTAACAGAACCAAGCACAATTTAAAAGAACTTCAGCCGGTCATAAAAGGGACAGACATAGGGAGAGCTTGGGCGTTTGGATCTGTGTCACTCCCAGGTGACAAGATCCGTTGGGGCACCTTTTCAGCCTTTCCTAGGCTGCCCGCTGCGAAGGAACTTTGTGTTCTAGCAGCTAAAATCTAAGGTGTAATAAGCTCTTCCTATATAACAGGGCGTCTGTTGGCCTGCTGGCCACCCTCTGCGATGGGACCCCGGTCCTAGCAGTAAAGACACGGACGTTAAACCTTTTCTCGGAAGCATACACACACACACTGCCCTGACCGTCGGCTGACACCACCTCAGGTGCCAAAATGTTGTGGGCCAGCCCTTATTATGTTTCTCCTCAGTCCATAATGTTCCCTTATAGAACAATGACCAAATACTCATTTCTTCAACCCCTGACTGCACTGGATATCACCATATATGCAGTGCCCCAAATGGGACATATGGCATTAGGGATCTATTCATTGCATTTAAAACATTTCACCCAAGCCTTGACTAAATGATACCATTAAAGATGAGAAGGGGAGGTGGTGTTTGAGTCTGACTAGGTTCAGGCTAGTGGTTCAGGGTGTGGCTTTGAGACCAACTCTGGCCTGAGCTTTGAGTTCTGACCTGACAATGCCAAATATACATAAATTGTGCTTTTATGAGACCTAACTAAAAAAATCAGGGTGTTCTCCTAAAAGCAGCTGATTTGTGAGTGTTACACTATCTTGGGCAAAAATCTTGTCAGAATAGTTGCTTTAACATGAGCTCTACTACATCCAATCTCAAAGGGCATGTCTACACATCAAACTTATTTCAAAATAACTTTCCTAGCATCGACACAAGTCAACCACTATTTCAAAATTAAATCAAAATAGCGGAGGGCTTATTTCAAAATTGGTCAACCTCTTTCCAAGAAGAATAACACCAATTTTAAAATTGCTATTTCAAAATAAGTGCTGTGTAGACACTTATTTCGAAATAGGGGGCTTCCAGCCGTCCCAGGGTGCCCTGGTGGCCACTCTGGCCTCAACCAAGAACACTCCTTTCCCTACTCCCCTCTCCGGAGCCCTTAAAGGGGTAGACTCTGGCCACAGTGCCTGTGCCAGCTCCAAGCCTGCCAGCCCAGAGCCAGCAGTCACTGCCCTGACCCAGCGGCCCCAAAACATGAGCCAGCAAGCCACTGGCAGCCAGCCCTCCACCGCTCCCCAGGAGCAGTCTGTTAGCTCCCAGGAGCCTTCCAGGGCCCCGGAGAAGGTGGGCCGCTTCCTGGTCCAAGGCGGAGATCTTGGACCTTATTCAGGTTTGGGGGGATGCCCCCAACGTCCATGATCTCCACAGTAGTTGGGGAAACGCGGATGTCAATGGCAGGATAGCTTCCAGCCTGGCCACCAAAGGCCACATGCGAACCCAGGAGCAGATTCGCATGAAAATCAAGTTGGTCCAGCGAGACCCCCAACCCTGAGCTTCCCCTCCCCCTTTTTCCTCTTGCTTCCCTGTGACGGGGCGCTCACGCCCCGCACTGAGAGTGCGCCGGGAAGGGCCGGGCGGAGTGACGGGGCGCTCACGCCCCGCACTGAGAGTGCGCCGGGAGGCGCCGGGCGGTGGGACGGGGCACTCACGCCCCGCGCTGAGGATGTGCCGGGAGGCGCCGGGCAGCCACATCAGGGGGCGGGGAACACGGCCCAGCCCGCCACGGCGGGCTACCGGAACACGCCAGCAGCCGGCACAGGGAGCGTTGGGGGGCAGCGTGCGTCGCCCAGCAGGGCCCAAGAAGAAGGGGCCGGAGAGGCGCCTGATGATGACGTCACAGGCGAGGGGCAGCCAGGAGGCACCGCAGGGGAAGTGACGCAAGGGGGGAACAGAGCCGGCGGGGGATTTAAACCGAGGGCTGGCACGGTGGAGGGGAGCGCGGTGGATGGAGCAAGGCGGAGAGAAACGGAGGGAGAGGTGTGAGAGGAGAGGTCAAGGGAAGCGGGCCGGGAGGCCTGGTGGAGCAGGAAGCGGCCCAGGGCGGGGTCGTGGAGCCCGTGAGCGGGTGTGTTTTGGGGCGTTCCCCCATCCGCAAGGGAGGGACCACGGGTCCCTGCCTTTAGGGCCCTGGGCCGGGGTTCGGAGAGGGGGCGGGCCCGAACCCCCCTACTCCGCCAGCAGGCCGACCGGCTCGGGTGTAACGCGAGTGTGCGCGATAAAAGGGCCAACGGCCTTAAGGGTGACTTCTCAGGCTGAACTCTCTGTACCACAATTAGCACATAGTGGACTCTGGGGGTTGAGCCCGTTTACACGTGGTGGAGAATGTGGGTGTAGGTCTCTGGGCCCCGGGAGTAAGAAGGGGCTCTAGGAAGTAGAGTTACTCAAAAAAAAAAAAAAAAAAAAAAAAAGAGGTGGTGGGCATAAAACAAGGGAGGTAGGGTGATTGATCCGTTTGGGTGTTTGTTTGAAAAGAACTAGGTGTTGACCACCCGCATCTTACAGTTGACCCCCCCTGAACGCATAATGGAGGTCAACAAGATCATAGAATGGCTGGTGGACAACCAGAAGCAGCAACAGCAGCATCAGAATCAGGTGTTGCGGGACTTGATGACCCAATTCCAGGACCAGCAGCGGCAAATGCTGAAAGAAATCAGAGAAGGGGCGACCGCCCGAGGAACCGCGCCTGGAGCAGAGCCGGGCTCCCCAGGAGATGGAGAAGGTGGCGCCATCCCGGGCGCCCAGCTACCGCTGCGATTGACAAAGCTGGGACCCGAAGACGATCCAGAAGCGTTTTTGGTCACCTTTGAGCGAGTGGCTACCGCCGCGAAGTGGCCACAGGAGCACTGGGCCACCCTGCTAGCCCCCTTCCTAACCGGTCCGGCCCAATTGGCCTATAGAAGTATGGCAGACAAGGATGCTTTGTGTTATTACAAAGTTAAAGAAGCCGTGTTGGACCAGCTGGGCATATCCCCGGAGACGTACCGACAGCGATTCCGAGATACCCGCTATGACCCGAAGGAGCGCCCACGGGCGCTGGGGCAGCGGGTCAGGGAAGCAGGCATGCGATGGTTGGAACCTGCCAACAAGATCGGGCTGCAGGTAGCGGAGCAAGTGGTGTTAGAACAGTACCTCCGGATCCTGCCCGCCGAGGGGCAAAAGTGGGTTCGCCGACACTGGCCAGAGTCGCTGGAAGAGGCGATCACGCTGATGGAGCGCTTTTCGGCAGCGGAGGAAACGGGGGGTAGACATCCCCCTCCCACTCCCGCGGGGCCTCGACGGAGCCCAGCCAGTAGCGGAGGGGCGGACACCTCACACCGGGCAGACCCACCGGCCCGTAGACCATCATGGGGCCCGGGGGTAGAGCGAAAACTGGCCCCAGTCTGGAACCCGCCAAGGAGGAGCGAGAACCAACCGGGAGCGAGCGGGGACCCCGGGACACCCAGCCCGAGGGCAGACCCTAGCCCGAGGGGAGCCTGCTTCCAGTGTGGCGAGGAGGGGCACTTTAAAAAAGATTGCCCCTTGATGGATTGTACCTTCGGGCAGAGAAGACGGGACGGGACAGCCGGGACCACTTCGTCAAGAGCCCAGGTAACCAGGTTGATAAGCCTGAACGGGAAGCGGGTAAGGGCAGTGGTGGACTCGGGGTGCGGCCAGACCATGGTGCGGGAGGACATGGTCCCCGATTCCCAAACCCGGGGGCCCCAGATCTGGATGAGGTGCGTGCACGGGGACGTACATCCGTACTATACCGCCCACGTATGGATTGATGATGGGCAGATCCGGGCGCGCTGCCAGGCCGCTATATCCCCCAAACTCCCCTACCCAGCACTGCTAGGGAGAAACTGGCCCGGGCTGGCCGCCCTGCTAAAGGAATGGGGGACGGGTCACAAGGGCCCGGGGCCGGGACAAAAGAAACCCGTTCTGGCAGCCCAAGGGGAAGAGGTCCCCACCTCAGGGGAAACCGTAACCAGCAGAGACTGGGTTCCCTGGCCGAATGGGCACGGGAGAACTTACAGAGAGCCCAGGAGGGGCAGTGCCAGCAATATAATCAAAGAGCCCAGGTCCGAGAGTTCGCGCCAGGCGACCAGGTGTTGCTCCTCTTACCAGACAGAGAATCCAAGTTGTTGGCACGCTGGCAGGGGCCCTTCAGGGTGTTAAGGAAGGTCGGGGAGGTGGATTATGAGATACAGCTGGATGGTCCGCGGAGGGCCACCCAGATCTACCATATTAACTTATTGAAGCGGTGGGTGCCCCGGGAAGCCTTCCTGGTAGAAACACAGATGAAAGATGTGGAATTCGGACCATGGGGAGACCCGGAGGTGACGGTCAAGGAAGTCACGCTGGGGACCGAACTCACGGGACAACAACAACAGGAGCTCCGGGATCTACTAGAGAGGCACCGGAGGTGCTGACGAGCAGACCGGGACGGACGCATCTGGCCCAGCATGAGATCGTCACCGAACCAGGGAAGCGGGTATTGGACCAGGTGAGACCCCTCCCCCGTAAGATGTGGGACGTCGTAAAAAAGGAGCTGGGGGACATGCTGGACTGGGGGGTAATCGAGGAATCGCACAGCGGGTGGCGGAGCTCGATTGTGCTGGTTCCCAAGGCAGAGGGGGCCCTCCGGTTTTGTATTGACTTCAGGAAGGTGAATGCGATCTCTCAGTTCGACGCATACCCTATGCCACGCATCGATGAGCTGCTGGACCAGCTGGGGAAGGCCCGGTACCTCTCCACGATCGACTTAACGAAAGGCTACTGGCAGATCCCGCTGTCGCCAGCAGCCCGAGAAAAGACAGCCTTCTCAACCCCCTTCGGCCTTTACCAGTTCCGGACCATGCCGTTCGGCCTGCATGGGGCAGCCGCAACATTCCAACGCCTCATGAACCGGGTCTTGAGAGAACACCAGCCCTACGCGGCCGCGTATATTGATGACATCATAGTATTCAGTGAGACGTGGGAGCAACATCTAGGACACGTGGCAGCAGTCCTGGAGGCCTTGAGACAAGCTGGCCTCACGGCCAATCCCAAGAAATGCCAGTTCGGGAAGAAGGAGGTGACGTATCTGGGGTACACGGTAGGTCGGGGGACGGTGAGGCCCCTGGTGGATAAAATCCAAGCAGTGCGGGACTACCCTATCCCCACCACAAAAAGACAAGTAAGACAGTTTCTGGGGTTGGCGGGGTACTACCGTCGATTCGTGGCCCAATTTGCATCGCTAGCCACCCCGCTAACGGACTTGACCCGCAAAGGGAAGCCCCAGAGAGTCCAGTGGACGGAGCAGTGTCAGAAGGCCTTTCAGGCTCTAAAAGAAAGACTGACTCAGGCGCCGGTGCTCGCCCAGCCGGACTTTTCAAAACCCTTTACCCTTCAAACCGACGCGTCGGAAACGGGGTTAGGGGCCGTATTAACGCAGGAGATGGGGGGGGCCGAGCACCCAATACTGTATCTGAGCCGGAAACTGTTTGATAGAGAGAAGGGATACGCCACTATCGAGAAAGAGGCACTAGCCATTAAGTGGGCGGTAGATGCTCTCCGATACTTTCTTGCAGGGGCCTGCTTTACCCTGGTAACGGACCACGCCCCTCTGAAATGGCTCAATACCATGAAGGATACCAACCCAAGAATACTCTGGTGGTACCTGAGTCTGCAGCCATACAAGTTCAAAATCATGCATCGACCGGGGAGTGCCCATCAGAACGCGGACTGCCTATCGAGAAGGTCAGAGGGAGCCGCAGGGGAGGGGGCGAGTATAAGTAATGAGACGAGGGGGGAGTGGTGTGACGGGGCACTCACGCCCCGCACTGAGAGTGCGCCGGGAGGCGCCGGGCGGTGGGACGGGGCACTCACGCCCCGCGCTGAGGATGCGCCGGGAGGCGCCGGGCAGCCACATCGGGGGGCGGGGAACACGGCCCAGCCCGCCACGGCGGGCTACCGGAACACGCCGGCAGCCGGCACAGGGAGCGTCGGGGGGCAGCGTGCGTCGCCCAGCAGGGCCCAAGAAGAAGGGGCCGGAGAGGCGCCTGATGATGACGTCACAGGCGAGGGGCGGCCAGGAGGCGCCGCAGGGGAAGTGACGCAAGGGGGGAACAGAGCCGGCGGGGGATTTAAACCGAGGGCTGGCACGGTGGAGGGGAGCGCGGTGGATGGAGCAAGGCGGAGAGAAACGGAGGGAGAGGTGAGACAGGAGAGGTCAAGGGAAGCGGGCCGGGAGGCCTGGTGGAGCAGAAAGCGGCCCAGGGCGGGGTCGTGGAGCCCGTGAGCGGGTGTGTTTTGGGGCGTTCCCCCATCCACAAGGGAGGGACCACGGGTCCCTGCCTTTAGGGCCCTGGGCCGGGGTTCGGAGAGGGGGCGGGCCCGAACCCCCCTACTCCGCCAGCAGGCCGACCGGCTCGGGTGTAACGCAAGTGTGCGCGATAAAAGGGCCAACGGCCTTAAGGGTGACTTCTCAGGCTGAACTCTCTGTACCACGATTAGCACATAGTGGACTCTGGGGGTTGAGCCCGTTTACATTCCCCCTTTCAGCTCCTCCTCCCAGGTTTCCCCTTCCCCTCTCCCACCCTCTCTTCTCCCCTATTCTACCTCCTTTCCCTAGTCTCACCAGAGTTTCGTCCCCCCTCCCCCAGTTTTGTTAAATAAAGATAGTTTGTGTTTATGAAAATACATGTATTTTATTTGACATCAGGAAGGGGGTTAGGGAGGGGTAAGTTGAAGGACATCAGGGAGGAATGAGGTACAAGCCCCCAGTGGGGCAGACCAGGGAGGCTCTTAGTGCTCCTCAGGGTGGACACTCTTCCTCAGGGCCTCCTGGATACTGACAGCCCCCCGATGGACCTCCTGGATGGCAGCCTGCAGAAAGTGCAGCCAGACTCACAGCAACGTGTCCATGAGAGGCAGCAGAGTGCCCAGGGGCAGTTCTGGCTCCATGTTGCTGAGTGCTGTGGTGTCCCAAGTGAGGGCAACCAGAGCACACAGAGACAAAATGCTTTGCTGTCCCTCATCGAGGTAGGCAAGCAAGCAAGGAAACCTGAGAACCGGCTGTCCGGGGGGGGGGGGGTCCCTTTAAGCACAGGCCTCAAATAGCCTCAGGCAGCAGCCACACAAAGTAACTCCTGACCTGATACCCTGCCAAGCCTGGTTCTGGCCGGCCTTAAATGCGATTCAGCGTCCACTCAGTGTGGACGTGCTATTTCAAAATAGCCAAATGCTATTTTGAAATGCATTTTGTGTGTAGACGCATTATTTCTAAATATCTTATTTCAAAATAATTATTTCGAAATTAGATATTTCAAAATAATTATTTCAAAATTAGATATTTCAAAATAATTATTTCGAAATTAGATATTTCAAAATAATGCTGTAGTGTAGACGTACCCAAAGAGAAGCAAGAGAGGCAGATTCAGATACTTGAATTGAAATTTAAACTTCATAGATTCACCACATTTGAGCTTCTAGTGCATTTCCAATTTAATTGTGTTTGGCTCTTTCAAAGAGAGTAACATTTTTGCTCATTTGAAGGTTTTTTCCTTGGTCTGGAGTGCAGAATTACTGAGAAATATGAAGCCATTTATGAGACAGCTATAATTCTACCTAAATAAAAAAATAGTATTGTTGCAAATGTGTGGGTTATACCCATTCCCAATGGCCATTAATACATTTCAAAATGAGATTAAACTATTTCACTTCTAAAGTAGTTGAGGAGTTGTGAGAGCAGCAAGCTAATCAAAAATATGTTTATTTAGTACTAGTTATGGTTCATATTACAACAGCAACTAGAGGAGCTAACCCTGATCAGGGCTTCATTTTCTCGACTCTGCAGCGTGATAAGGTGTTTACCCTACACAAGACCAGAGTAAGTAAAAAGGACCAAGTAATCCTGTGACAGGAGGCACATGAAGGAGAATCAGGGCTGAGAAAGTCTAACTGATGATGAGGCCCAGCTGAGCAGAGGCAGGTTGAGCTGGTATGAAAGTAGGAAATGGAGAGCAAAAAGGGGGTTATGGGAAGGAACTCTACAGTCACACCCTAGAAAAGGGGGGCATTAAGAAGAGACAAGGAGGATTCCATGGGGAGAGTAAACCCTAGAATATACCTTGGAGTATAGACTCAGACAAGAGCTTGAGAAGGTTGAAACAGGGATTCCTACAGAGGAAGCTCCAATACTATCCTGGAAGGAGGCTGGAGGAGAAAATAAAGGCAGAAAGCAGACTAGGGAAACAAAGGAGTCTTGGATTAGAGTCTGGAGTTGCCAGTCATAGGTTCCCTTGGCTGGAACCCTGAGTAGTAGACGGGTCTGGGTTTCCCTACAAGTCACGGTATCAGCAGTGAAGTGAAAGACGGCCTACGATGACTCATCCAGTCAGATTCAGATATCCTGAAAGGGGAAAACGGAGGGGCCAACCCTGGGTCATGAGGAAGGAGTAGTCTGATTCCAGAGAGAGAAACGTTGTGGTAAGCAACTGAAGGAGGAGGCCATCAGACTGGCAGAGTGATAAACCGAAGATGATCCCCAGCAATGAGCAGTGACACATGCAAACACACAGTAAAACAAACTGTGGCCTGAAGAGTTTAAGCAGTCTATCTGGAGAAGATAGGCAATGGATGCAAGGAGAAGAGAGGCACAGAGCAGGTGAATGGCAGAGCCTGGAGCAGAATCAGGTCTCCTTAATCCCAGTTTAATGTCCTATCCACCAACCCTGCCATTATTCACTATATAACATAGTCAAACAAATAGTTTTAAACCAGCTTTGGCAGTTAAAAAAACATCATTTCACACCAGAGAAATCACTTGTGATACAGGTCTGATGGTATTAATGAAAAATATAAAATTTAAACATGACTTTTGAACAAGCTAACTCTCCAGTTCTTTTGTTTTATTTAAAGACAGGCCACTGAATTTGGAGCTGCACGTGGATTTTGAATACCACAAGTTTGGTGTTCTCATTTATGTGGTTTTTGTTCAAGCCTCTCTCCAGTTTTGACAGTCACAAAAATGCTGTTATTTTGAGGCTACATGAGGTTAAGGCATTCAGTGCCTCGGCCAATCCAACATGGTGCAATTTTTCAGAGTAAAAGGTCAACAAAACCACCACACCAAACATGAACTTTCCATGGCTATATTTATTGTGAAAACTGAAAAGTATTTCACTCAGCTTGCCTGACTGAGATCTTGGCATCACAGCAAAAGCTGATCTATGAAGTAAACTGGATTTTTTTCAGACTGAAAGACTCTTAAGGTCCTTGAATACAAAAGGCTCCATTTAGAAAGAAATTGCAGTCTGTAAATATAATCCACAATCAAGGCTCTCAGAGTCACAAAATAGCATGACTATATCTCTGATTACTAATTTAATCAGGCACCACAAGCACTTAAGTGAAGAACCCTGACCAGACAAAGGGAGCTCCTTACAGCTGCTTTCAGGATGCTGTATTGTGCAATAGATGTCTGAGCAGAGCTCTGTGTGTGTAAGTGATCCCATGTTTGTGGGGCAACACTTTGCTAAAACAAAGTGAGGTAATGCTAACATGCACTACAGAAATACGCTTAGATATGATGCTGCATCAACAAACAACATACTGCATTACCATTAATCCTGGATTTTTACACTATTCAGTTCAGTCAGGATGTGTCAAAACCTACTGTCATCATGATGTTTGAATGAACGATCCCTCTATTGGAAAGGGTTACCGTTATTTTCAGCAACCACACTAAAGCCTTAAAACAAGATGGCAGCCAAGTACCCTATACAGATGGAAAGCTATTGCACTCCCATGGAGAAACTCATTATGGCAACACTAGAGATTGTCTCATCACTATAGTTAATCCAGATCTCCCAAGAGGCGGCAGCTAAGTGAATTGAAGAATTTTTTATCCAGCTGGCTCTGTCTATACCAGAGGTTAGATCAGTTTAGTGACATCTCTCTGGGTTAAAAGAGGGGATTTTTCAGATGTAGCTATGCCAATGTAAGTTTGCACTGTAGTCCAACCCACAGAAAATCAATATTGGAGAGAAACCATAAAATCATATTGTTGATGCTGGCCCATTGTTCAGAAAGCTAAAATTAAAGTTTGCTTGTTTCGCTTAAGTTTATATAACTAGATTTCATTGGTCAGTGCATCTATACTGTGCCCAGAGCTTGAAATAAGCCACACAATTTGTGCTATGCAAATTGCATAGCTTATTTTGAGTTAATTTCAAAATAACTTGTTTTGAAATGTGGTGCTGCCTACACAGCACTTATTTCAAAATAAATCACTATTCCGCAATGTCCCTTACTCCTTGTGAAATGAGGTTTACAGAGATGTCAGAATAGCGAGCCTGTTATATTTCAAAATAACAGGCACACTCAAAAGATGCAGAATAACTATTTTGGGATACCAGAGGTATCTCGAAATAGCACTGCAGTTGTAGACATAGCCTGAGATACTAAAGCTATTCCAGTTATCCCCTCTCTCTCTGCCCCCACTTCCATTCTGTTTGTTCTGTCCACCTTTGCTGACACTTACTTCCAACTCTCCAGTGCTCACAAATTATTAGATTCCTTATGTGAGGAAGTTTCAAGGCGACATGCAAAAAATGTCTATCCAAAACATTCCCACCCCACTCCTAGCTCTAAGCAAACAGTGGGTGAAAAATTCATAAACACCAGGTAACATGAAGTCCCCTCTTAGCCAACATTTTAATAATTCAACCCATCTGATGGAATGTAATCCATTTTTCCAATCCCAACCAGCTTTCTAGAGAAAAGTAAGTGTCAATAAAAAAAACCCAAATAAAGTGTTGGGATTTTGTTATGGCTTTGTACACAGATGTGAAAGGGAGTGTTACATATCAGAACTCTGAGTAGTTAAAGGCTGTTATGTTAGCAGGAATCCTCACCTATTCATACAAACTATCACATACCAGATGGCTCCATGGGAGTCAGGAGGCTTGAAATGGAGCAATCATTCAGTCTGCAGATGGAATATACAGTATGCTCCCAGTTAAATAAGGGGCTCATTTATACAGATAGATTCTGCATATATGGAGCATGTCTCAGAGGACATGCCATTTTATCTGTCTCCAGATTTCCAACAAATTTCAAAGCTAGTGTCCACTTCCCATTATAGTTCTGCAACCAAATTCAGCAACTTTACTGAACATATGCTGGAGCTATAAGCTGAATGCAAAATTCACATTTCATTTATAACCCTGACCTGGGATATAAGGAAACCGCATTTACAGAAGCACAACATCCAATTTGTTCATTTGTGAGTGCAGTCTTTGGACAGAATTTTTAAACACTGTATGCTAATATGGGTAAAACTAGCACTGATTACTTGTATTTGAAAATAAACCTAATTAATGTTATGGTTTATGCTATACATTCCTTTAACAGAAATTGAGTCCTCAATTTAGTACTAGGATTTGTTACTGTGACTCATTCTCACTATGTAGAGTGCAATAGGGGAATGAATTAGGACTTCGAAGATGTGTTCCATACATGTAAAATTCCACTGTGACTCTACCCATGTGTAGAGGTCTAAGCAAGCGAATATTTATGGAAGATCATGAATTTAACATATAATAAACATGCAGTCATTATGGACAAATTTACACATCCACTAGATGAAGACAATCAGCTCATATTTCTACTTCCCATACTGCATTATTAATTATGCAGCATAGTCTGCCTTTCTGAAATTCACAGGAACTGTCATAGTGCAGTCCCAGGCAGCAGTAGACTAGCAACATAACGTGAAGTTCCACAAGATGGGCAATGCCAGCAGTGAGCCAAGAACACTTCATAAATATGCATAGATAAAATGCCAGCTATGAGTAAGGGCCTAACCTTACATCTAAGCTCCACCCCCACTTAGGAGGAAAGCTGTGAAAATGAATGTAGTCATCTCAGCTTGGTGCCCTGTTTGATGACTTCACAAAACTAACACATGCTTCACCGTGATTGGCAGCCTTTTCTCAATGAAACCCATTTGACTGAAGCAGCAAAAATCTTGCCAGTCAGGACTGTAGGGCTGTGGTTCCCAAGCACCAGGCCACGGACCTCTGGCTGCCAGGCCCTGGCAGCTCTGGGGGCTGACGCTGGCGTATACTGCTCTTGCCACAACTGTTGGGAGAGATGTGACCTGCCCTGCCTCTCAACCAACCAGTGCTCAACAGGGAACCTCTCTTCCGAGACCCTCGTCCAGCCCAGCACTGGTTGTCTGAGACACAGGGCAAGACATGCCTCTCCCAACAGCCAAGGTGGGAGGGGAGACGTAGGGTGTTGTTACCCAGCCCTGGCTGTCAGAGCCGCTACAACACAGGGAGCAGTGCAGAGTTAGATGAGGGGGGCAGGGCAGGCACTGGGGATTTCAGGGGCAGGGCTAGTGCTGTGGGAAGATATGGGGGCAAGGCTGGCACTGGGGGGCTTTGGGAACAGGCTAATATTGGGAGCAGGCACTGGGAGAGGCTCTGGGGTGGCTGGGTGCAGTGGGGCTCTGAAAACAGGAGGATGGTACTGGGTGGTCTGGTGATGAGCGCTCTAAGAAGCAGGGAACTAACACGGAGGCATTTGGCATGGGGGGCTGGCACTGGGGGGCTCTGAGGACAGGAGGCTAGCACTGGGGGAGTTGGGTGCAGGGGACTCTGGGGTCAGTGGCTGGTGCTGGGGAGGGTAGTGGAGGGGTTGGAGAGGCACTGGGAGCTCTGGGGGCTGGGCTTTTGATGGACCGGTAATGTTTTATTTGCATATTCTTCATTTGCATAATAAATATGCAAAGAGAATGTTACCAATCCACCAAAAGTTTGTGAATGAGTTTGCCGGTCCCTGGCATCAAAAAGGTTCAGAACTACTGCTGTAGGGTATGTATGTGGAAATCCTTCCTGCCGCATGGTCATGCTATATCTAATTCAAGTCAGTCACATTATTATTTGTATAATAATGTCCAGCAGTTGTCCCAGACAGGATTAGGGTCATTGTGCCAGGAGCTGTTCAAAGACTTGTTAAAATATGGTCCTATTTTACAGAATTAAAACTCTAAGTAGAGTTTATTAGTCCCAGATTTTGATGAGCCCTATAGTATAATTAACCCACAATATAATTAAAGAAAATTGTGCAAAAGTATGTACGCATCTGTAAAAAGATATTTGTAACTTCCTAGATAGGGCCCTTGGACTAGATTCACTTTTGCAGGAAGCTGTGCGCTCCTTTACTAGACTGATGTAAGACAAAATTCAAATATAACACCACAGAATTTCACACACTGGAGAATCAAAAACTTCCTATGGTGTGGCTTTATTAACAAAGAAATTCAGACTCTCCCCCAAAATTTGGCTGCAAGTTGGGTTTTTACCCAAGGTACCCTCCCCCAACCCCATGAAAGCAACTTCACCTCTCATGTCAAATTTGGGGTAATGAGCCACCTATTTTAGTGAGTCCACAGATCCCACTAAGCCGTTTTCCAGCAAGAGCAACATCTAACTGTGTAGAGTATTTTAAGCAACTGCTGCCCGCTTGCAACAAGAAGCAAATTGATTTAATCTCTTCAGAGTTCTACATCCTCTTCCCCCAACATCTCCCACCACTGCTTGCCTACTTACAACTGACCCCAGTCAGTAGGTTCAGAAGGGCTGAACAATTGGGTCTTTATTATTTACTGAAATAAGTATTTCTGTCTTTTCATACGTTGGCATGGGCAATACAGCAAGTGATTATTATAGTTTAAAAATGTGAACAAGATAGGGAGAGTATTGATTTATATTAAGAAGATGGAGATGCAGGAAGAGAGAATTGTTAAGGGACAGTTTCCTTGTAACTCTGTCTTCTATCACTTTCCAAAGATGGGAGGAACTCAATTATACACAGCAGCCTCACCTAATGTAATTGTATTCTCTGGCTGTTTGCCTTTGAACTAATTCTCCTGCAGTATGTCTCATCAATGTATTCTGCCACATCAAAAAGGGAAAGTTCTACTACCTGTGATTTTGGAGCGCTCATTAAAAACACACTGAGGAGCGGGATGGAGCAGTAAATTGCTATCAAAACCTCTATGGGTACTTCTGCCTCCTCTTCTTCCCAGTCTTGCAGCAGCACATTCACTTTGTGGACTTTGTCGCAGAAACATTGATCTCACCGATGGCTGTTAATGCATCACAGCTTTATCAGGCTACGTGACTTTAAATGCCATGAAAACAAACAAATTCTGCAGACATGTCATACCAAATCTGTTCTCCTGAAAAGACACATTCACCATTGAAACAAAGGAAAATGTAATGGCAATTAATAAACTAACATTACTGCACTAATTAGCATCTCCTAGAGGGCCTGATTATGTGTTTACACCAGTTAGATACTGCTCAGTATGAGAAAATACCACATTTCATACATCAAAAGACACTTCTTTCATATTCCCTCTTACCAGTTCCACTGTAGTGAAGTGTGAAGACAAGAGCATGAAGGAAGGTAGAATAATTCATTACCTTGTCTCCTACTGGTTTGTATGTTCAACATTTTTTTGAATAAACATAAAGCCATAAATTAGCTTGTAGCAAAACAGAATTAATTGAATGTCTTAGTAGGATCATCAAACCAAGGTTTAAAGCCAATTTATCTCCCTAAGATTTTGCTAATTTTAGGTGAGTGGCTAGCATGTATGGATAGTGTGAATGGGATGCAAACCTGGTTAAAAACACATTTTTTCTATTTTTTAAGTAATTTTAGCAGATCACAGATTAAATAGCAAATCATAAAAGAAGTCCACTGAGAAAAGAAATCTTGTATTGAGGATACAATGATTATTTCAAATGTCATTTAAAGACTCTAAGTCACATAGAAAACCCAGTGCAGTCTGTATAGCATAAAACCTTTATAATGTAGTATTTTTTCCACTAGCCCATGAACAATGCAGACATTACATTAGTTACTAATGGATATCAAAAGATGCTCTGGTAGGTCGGACCCTTTACCTAAAAAATAATATTCTGGTACATGGGACACATGTATGACAATCTGTACACAGGAGGCAGCAATACTGTGGTTTTAGGGGGTGGTTTTGATTACAGATACGCTATTAACCTCAGTCGATGCTCTATTACAGCCTAAAATGTATCATTCACCTCAGAGTATCTTAAGTCCTATTCTTGCAGGCAGGTTGGTAGCTTATTGGATCAAGAGTTTTCTGATTCTGTGACCAAATGAAACAGAACACACCAGATATCTACAATGCAGAGCAAATCTTAAAATGCAATCTGAGTGCCTCTGTCTTTTATATGGTATAATCCAGTAATGACCCAGTATGATCTCACTGGGCTAGTGAAAAGCATCGGGGCTTTAAATTAGCTCCAGAATGCTTCTATTTAAAAGGAAAACTTCAGGATAATATCTGAAAAAAGTGCAATTGCTGTGTCATTGAAGGGGAGAATAAATCATACCCAAATGCAAGCATCTTAAATGCCATGGAATATATTCAAACCTGGTGTAGTGAATGAGTGCAGCTCTACTTGAAGTCAATGGTAGTCATCTGTTTATGCCAAGGCTGAATGTGGGCCAATAGTCCAAATTCATACTAGGTATAACTCCAGTGAAGTCACTATACTGTTAAACACAAACAAGGAATAACTGGTATTTTAAAATGAGAACACAAAACAGACCCATTTGATATGAAACGGGATGTGTGTGCACATTCCCCTCCTCTTTCCCACTCTCATTATTACTGACTTGTGTTACAGTAAAATCAGTGCAGATTTCTCTTGTGCTAGGCCCTGTTCAAACACACAGTGAGGAACAGTTCCTTCCCCCAAAGAGCTCACAATCTATTTTTTAAAAGGGAAATACAAATTAGAGTAATAGACAAGTGCAGGGAGTGAGAGAGGTGGGATGAGCAGAACAGGGATGGGACAGTATGCTTATGTAGTATGCACAACGTGCAGGTTCACTCCTTCCATACACCCCCTAGACATGTCCCATAACAAAAGGGAAAGGAACAGTTTCTATTCTGTTCAGTTACATCATAATATTCAAGACTCCTATCCGAGATAGTCAACAGAGCTGGCTGGCTATAAATCAAAGCATCTTTAAGTAGTTTAGTAGCAGTATGCTTACTCTAGAAAGTATAGGATGAGAACTATTTTCACTAGATTAATCAGGGACCTCTGATAGCAGGGATCCCAAATGTTGTTGTATTCCAGACAGAGTCTTACAAACTGGAGGCCACTGTTCCGTGCAAGCCGTGTGCTTGTGCAGCCACTCCGGAGAAATTCGGATGCTGCCCAGCTGATCAGCAGAGCATCCACAACTAGGATTTGTGTTTCTATTGGTGGTGCACATTTGCACATGCTTTGGTGCACATCAAAATTTATTCCATCCATACATGGAAAAAATCTGCACATGGATGGAAAAGATAAGAAGGAACGTTGCTGGAGGCAGTGGTCATTTCTTAAGTTCATTCCTTCCTTTTCAAGAGGCACCATAGGATGTTATATTAGGCTTTACTTTCTCCCCCCTCCCTCCAAGGGTTTTCACATAGGAGGGAAAATATGACATCAGAGTTTCCAACTTGTCACTACTTAGTGAAGCTATGTAATCGTGGGCACAACAGCAAAGTGGTTTTGCCCATAACAAGAGCAGTCTGAGGATAATAGTCACATCAATCGCTCCTTTTTATTGAATCCAGTTACTACCATGCCTTTAATTTTAGTGTCTCCCAAAATTAGGAACACGGATAAGAAAAGTATTCAAGGCTCAGTGTATGTAAGACTGAGCAATGCCAATAGGTAGGTCAAAATACCTATAAGAAAGAAGTTTGAACCAAGAACATTGTTTGTTGGATGTGTCAGTGCTGTAATTGGACTATTTGCTGCCTCTGAATTGTATTGGATTAGTTGCCGCTCTTTGATTCTCAGAAGACAATGATGGCAAGCAATGCCTTTCTCTTCATCTCAGGCTGGCCAGAAGCCAGACTGGGGAGGGCAGCATGCTGCACCGCAGTCTTCCTTCCAGGGTTCCAGCTTTAAGTTGTGAACAAGGCTCCATAGGTGCTACGCTGGTGGAGGTTGTCTGGGGCGGTGCTGCCACACCTTGCAGGCCTCCTGCTACAAGGGAGCCCTGTAAGACTCTACAGGAGCCTGCCACCTTATGCCTGAAATACTCCTCTGGAGAGGCTTATTGCCATCGAGGGGTATATCAATGAAAGCCCGGGCTGGACATTTTATATTCACTACTGTACTATGAAAGATTGAGAACAATCTTGGGCCATATCCACTGCTGGTGAAGATCAGCAGCGAACCATTCACTTCAGTTCAGTAAGTCCATTTTACGTCAGCTGAAGCTCTGGCCCTTAACTATGCTTCCACAGTGCACACACAGCAGAGTCCACGTAGCATTTTATGAAAGGATAGCTCCCCTAGCGGGGCCACATTTTTAAAATAAAAAGGGCAAATCTGGAAGCCCTTTCCCTAGTCAAAACTCCAATTTGACATTCACTGAGGGGCTTTACAGGGTAAGGACTTAGAGTGGGATTTTTCAAATGCTCTCAGTCCTGTTGCCCCTGGCGTCTATAGTAAGGCAGAGCTGTGCCATTTCTGAGCCCCTCTGCTCTATTATTCACACCCTCGCCGAATTTAGATGGATACTTCCACGTGCGGATTTTGAGGTGCGCTTGCAACATCACATTTTGTGCACTCAAATTACTGCTTGGCTCGTGTGCATTTTGCAGCTGCCATTTCAGCTTTGGCCTTAATTTTACACCTCAATGTCCTGAATTCATCCTTCCTCTTTACACAACAGAAATCCCTTTCCCGCACAGGAGGGGCATCTCAGGGAATAGCTTCTATGCATCTTTTTAGCAACTAGCATTTTTAAGCTACTTCACACACACACACACACACACACACACACACACACACACACAGCTCAAATGAGGAAGATTACACAATACTGCTAATGTATCTCTTTCAATAAAAATAAACATGTTTGTTTTCAAGTAGTGGAGATGACCCCTACTGTGGTTTAAAAAAAAAAAAAAAAGAAGAAGGCTCTTGTTTACTTTTGGTGAATTTACATTTATTGCCAGTAAAATGTCACTCCAGTGCCACTGCTTCTACGTCTCTCCTTTCCATGTTATGCAAAAGCAACTTTGGTTTGCTTCTCTCACTCAAAGAAGAAAAAAAAAAGCAGAGCTGCAATAACAGCAAATGGTCCTTGGAAATCACAGTCGCATTAGGCTTCTGTTCAAATAGCTTTTAGGGCTGTGGTAATAGAAGGCATTCCTAATAACTGGTGACTCGATGAGACCCTGCACAGAAGGCTTCCAAATGACAGTACACAATTTAGAATTTAATCTAGGAACGTCGGCAGTGATGAGATTCCAGCTGGGGACCTTCTGGTCTGAAGGCCAGTGCCGTACCAAACTCTCAAGCAACGTTTGCACTGGATCAGTGAGTAGATGCTGTCTTCTGGTCACTACCTTCACAATAACCTTGGTTCCAACCAGGCTGCCTTTGACCTACAGTCGACAAGGAGCATGAGGTCATAGCTTTTATTGAACCAACTTCTGTCAGTCAGAGACACAAACTTTTGACATTTATGCAGAGCTTCTTCTTTGACTCTGCATCAAATCCAAAGCTTGTCTCCTTCTCACCAACAGAAGTTGGTCCTGTCATGGCTCCTTCCCCACTCTGACATGATAAATGCAGAAGTGGGGGCCAGCAACTATACCCCAAAGCCTTATTTACCAGGCTTTGGTATAAAACTTCCCCCAAAATCTTAAAAACCTAGATTTTGGGAATAAAACTTCTGCTGCCACCACCCAAATATTAATAACGAGATTAGGGAAAAGATAATTTGGGAAATCTCACCCCTATTATAAAAAAAATCAGGACACACAAGTAACCAATTCTAGGTTAATAAAAAGAAAAGAGAAAACTTATTATTACAACAATATTCCTGTTGCAAGCATAAGGATCAGATCGAAAGGTAACAAAATATACTTATGGAAGAATTACACCATGGGCTAGAACTTAGTTAAAAAGAAAAGCCAAACATCTCTTAAGCAGTGCCAGATATCAGATCCCATACCCAACCCTTAAAACAATAAAGCCTAACGAAACTACCTAAACTTTACCCTACTTACAGAAAGTGAAGAATTGTTTCTTGGAGAGAGACATGCTTGTCCCTCCCTGTAGCTGCAGTGGACTCACCCAGAGACACAAAAGGAGAAAGGAAAAAAACCAAATTCCTTTGTCCCAGTTTGAAAGTCCCACCTACATTCCTATTGGCCACTCCTCCTGGCTAGGTGTAGTTAACCCTTAATCCCCAGGCTGCTGGCTACACTCATAATCATGACAGGTCCAGTAAGAGACATTACCTCACCCACCTTATCTTTCTAATATTGTGTGACCAACGTGTCTACAACACCACTGTAACTGACCCAACAAGCAGGCAGCACCTAGATTCTGTCATGATTCACTCCAAGCTCAGATCATATTATTGACTGACAGAACTGGAAAGGTTCAGCATAATACAAACACATGCAATTTGTACAAAAATAAATTCAGGGTCATGTATCTTCAATGCTCTTAATTTCAGAGACTCCAGGACCATGGTTTTTGGCTGTCCTGGGTCTCCTATAAATAGTATGTGCGCAGCAGAAACACTATTTATGCCAAACCACCAAGACCACCTACACAAGGCAATAACAGTTAAATAAACAAAAGGTTTCTCTTTTGGACCTCAGCTGGCCTGGTTGGCAGTGGAGCACAACCTTACTACTTGAAAAATCCAGCCTTGAAGCCATCATTCCTTGATTCCACAGGAGCAGAAGATGGTAACTTCAATAGTTTTGCCTTCACTGGGGAAGCCAGGTATGGTGATTGGCTATTGGCAGCACATGATGCAATGATCAGGAAGGGAGAGAATGGATACTAGAAAAAAATTTGGTGCATGAAGAGAGGTGTCATGCTTTTTTTCAGACTAACCTAATATCCCTATTCTCTGCCTTGGTAAGAGCCCCCTTAGCCATTCACCTTTAATGGGTTTGGTCTTCTAATGTACATGCATAACACTGTTCATGACAGAATGCGGAGCAGTGGTCTCAAGTTGCAGTGGGGGTAGCCTAGGTCAGATTTTAGGAAAAGCTACTTCACTAGGAGGGTGGTGAAGCACTGAAATGGATTACCTAGGGACATCTCCATCCTTAGAGGTTCTTAAGTCCCATCTTGACAATGCCGTGGCTGGGATGATTTAGTTGGAATTGGTCCTGCTTTTAGCAGGGGGTTGAACTTGATGACCTTCTGAGGTCTCTTCCAATCCTATGATTCTATAAAGGTGAAGACTACATGCACATCAATGAAGAAAAAAGGATACTCCCATATAAGGAAGCTTCAGAGGGGTAACCGTGTTAGTCAGTAACTAAAATACTTAAACAATGAATGGTCCTGTGTATCATGAGCTTTTGTGGGCACAACCCACTTCTTCAGATGACAAATATCATAAGGGAAGCAGGGATGGAGCTAGAGTAGAAGAGCCCATGCCTAGATAGCTGGAACACATCCGTTGCAAAAAAACCAACAACAACAAAATTAAGAAAGGCAGGAGCACATTTACTAGTTATAGGAATAAACAGTGTTTGGGAATTTTTTTGGTAGCTAGTCTTCAAATGAAGTGTAATATTTGCTAACATCGGGTAATTTGAATTATCAATGGATAGTTCAAAAATACAAGGCGTACATTACCCAGATATCTCTATTTAAAGTAGATTTGCTTTTGTTCATCAGTGCAATGCACATGACTGGAAAATGGCAAGGTGCCAGAATGAAACTGCTCCTAATTTTCAGAGGAGGCCACTGGCTAATTACACAGACTGCAGGTGTGAAGAGAGAAGCTCAAAGTAATCAATAGCAGTAATTAATCTGCTAGACTAGAGCTAAAGAGCTAACAGCTGGACATCAGAAATGGACACATGCAACAAGATCAGCAATAATTACCTCTTTAAATATTGAATTGCCATAGCAACAATTAGGCATATAAATAGAGGCTTGAAATCTGGGCTCGGAGGCATGACTCTGAATCGCAAACACAAAATTCTCCAAATCAACCTTTTTAGCAAATCAGCAACCATATCCTTCAGCTGGGTTGACCAGAACTCCAGTGCTACCTGCGAACTCAGCTTCAGCTGCCTCAAGATTCTTTGGCATTTCTTGCTTGTCAGCTTCCAAACCTAAAGGTTCTGCTGTAACTTCTTAATCAGCCACTGTGTAAGGAGGATGGATATTATTCAGTTTGACAGCACCAGTATTACTTCTGGATACAAAGCTTGTTTCTCCACTTGCCACACTTTTTTGTGTCCTTTATGTAATGGTTTGTCCCTTCTTCTCCAAATTTTTCAGATCTAGAGCCACACAGGACTAAAATATACTCAGTGGGTATACCCACAGCAAAGCCTGCCCTCATTGGATGCTCCAAAATTGAATCAAAGGTCTCAAAAACATCTAGCAAGGAGAGAGAACTTTGAATGTCTGACCAGTGGCCCTGAATACTCCCTGTCATTCTGGTTTTCTCTGTCTCCACCCCCAGCACCTGAAGTGAAGGGGAGGGGAAGCCTGAAGTCCTCAATTTTAAAGTTACATGGTGGTTCTCTAGCACTGTATCCTAGGACATCTCCTGTCCTTTGCTGCTTATTCAAAGTATTCTTTCATCGGATGAGTCCGAACTCAGTTTCACCAGCTTCAGGCATTTAGATACAGAAGGCACACTGGAGTTTCGAGGGGAGTAGTCCATGTTGATTCAGTGATAAAGGTCCCCCCCACTGGGCATAGTTGGAAGTTGGGATTCTGACACAAATGGTACTGAGAGAATCCTGGTACTCAGTGGTGAAAGCTGAGTCTCTCTTATGCTGTGAGGGCTGAAGCCCTGTGGGCCAGCCAGAAGAAACTGAGAGGTTGCAGGGAGGGGTCAATTATAGTTGTTTATGAAACATTAATTCTGATTTTCCCGAATTCCCAGCATTTGTTTCTCATTTATCCTCATTTTAGAATGGCCTTGATTTCACATAGCTTTTATTCTCCCAAATAGCCAAAAGCAATGGACATGTCTCTACAACCTTAGCTATATCTTAATTGAGGCCCTGGACATTCAAGCCAATCCATAGACCCTTCAATATCATCGCTGATTTCAGCACACCTCTGCAAAGGTCCACGCTAGCCAATCTCATGGAAAGACTGGGACCTATAGTTTATCTTAGAAATGAAACGCTTTTCATAATTGCCCTCATGTATTGATTTCTACAACCAAGTCAGCAGAGTTCCTGAATCTCTGCAGTGTATATTTCTTTACACAGTATTTCAAAGCCTCTATAATATCGATTTGTGTTGTATCTCTCACTCTACAATATTTTGGTTTACACAGTGCTTTTGCAGTCCCAGTATTGACTGTAGCAGTTTTCCACCTCCCTAACAAGTGGGAGGAGGCTCACCCTCCCAAGAACACTTTTCAGATATTAAAAAAGATACTAGAAAAAAGTCCCAACTGGGTTATTAAGTGGCCTTAAAGTAGTTTCACTAGAAGCCAAGGTTTCACTTCTGACCAATGAAGGCACCCCCTGGCAGCTTAAATTGCCACTACTAGTCACTGTATGGTCTCCTCATCTGTTATCCTCCCCCTTTCTCTGTGTGATTGGAAAGGCCCGGCCATTTTATTGATGTACATATTGATAGCAGGTGGTGGAGAAGCTAAAGCCAAGGAAGAAGGGCTCTTTTCTATGGCTTTGATGAACACTGTGATTGGTCTATCCACGAATCCTCCATGTGCTACTTAAAGATAAGGTGTGGAATGAATACCTCAGACCAACAGGAAAAACTATGTGGCACTTTAAAGACTAAAAGATGGTTTAATAGGTGATGAGCTTTCGTGGGCCAGATCCACTTCCTGAGTCTGAGAAAGTGGGTCTGGCCCATGAAAGCTCATCACCTATTAAACCATCTTGTTAGTCTTTAAAGTGCTACATAGTTTTTCCTTTTGTTTTAGCAAGATCAGACTAACATGGCTACCTTGCTATTACTATTCAGACCAACAGGATACGTTGAGCTACATTGCCCTGGAAATGGGAGGTAGGAAGCTAAGAAAAACCTGAAAAGAGCTGTCTTCCTGTGACTGAAAGCAGGGGATTCCATTCTCCCATGCCTTATATCTTAAATCTTTGCAAAGGAGATGACAACTGCCATTCTGCTTCAGGAGTACAGGATCATCTTGTAGTTGATATACTGGGACTTTGGGAGAGCTGGGGTCAATTCTTCATTCTGCCACAGCCTTCGTGTGTTCGCTTGGCTAAATTACCTATGGTCTCAGACACCAGTTCATCATTTTTGTGGGGGGGGGAGAATATAAAAACTTCCTCTTTTTCCACCCTTTGTTTATCTTATCTATTTATATTATAAACTCTGAAGGACATGACTTGTCCTACTAAGGCATAGCTACCGTTTGCTCAAAAAACAGGATTAGTGAACTCCGACATTTTTGCCTGATCTAGACAAAACCATGTTGTGCACAATGTGAGATTGTCATGTGGTATATGCACACCCTTCCCCCTTTGGAGCACGGTGGGGTTGTAATACTGCCCTGCTGACAGTCTTCCTGATAGTTGTTAGGTTGAGTGGTCAGAAACATTTACAGCAGCCCTTGCATTCGGGGCAGTGTGGCCTGAATCAGTATGAGCGCTCATCAACACAAGGTGGTCAGTTTAGCAGCCAGGTTTAATATAATGGCCTTCAGTCACAGGGCAATACAGTCTAATAGCCAGGATCTATATAACAGCCCTCAGGTACAGGGCAGTGTAGACTAATAGCCAGTTCCTGTGAGGAACCCAGATACGGTGGTCCAGACCCACCCAATTCCACTGGACTCCAATCCAGGGCTGTAAAAGTGATGGAGCGGTCCACCAATGGTCAGCAGGAAATCCCATTAAAATACACACTTGGATGGGAGATACCACTCACTCACCCTCCCTGGGTCATTTCCTACGGTGCTTCCTTAAGTTGCAGGCTATGGAGCGTCAGGCCTTCCCTTGGACACAGACCTCCAGTCCAACTCTCAAGATCTTCAGTTCTCACAGGCAAGAGCTGGGCAGGACTTCTGCCACCTACAGCACGGGGTTTACCCTCTCCTGTCCAGTGTGTGCTATACACCCCATCCATCACATGGACCAATCTCAATCAGAACATCTTGGTGCTCTTCGAATACACACAATATTCACCAAGTTATACTAGGGATGTTAAATTTAGATTGATTTGCTAATCAAATCATTGATGCAATTTGCATCAACTATTCGATTAGTCAATTAAGGGCACCACCACCTTTGAAATGTAGCAACAGCTCTAGGGCTGTTTCTATACTTCAAAGGTGAAAGTGCTACAGGGAGCACAGGGCCAGCGAGACTCCCTGTGGCGTTTCAAAGCAGCAGTGCCTCATGGAGCCTGGCATCAGCTGGGAACTCCCTAGATGGCCCTTGGTGGCATTCAGTGTTTCAAAGCACCAGCGCCATGTGGAGCCTGGGGTCTGGCCCCAGGCTTCACACGACACTGCCACTTTGAAGCACTCCCTCATCTCTCCCTCTTCTCCCTCTTCTCTAATAGAGGCAGCAAGAGGGAGGAACGACTAATCAAGTAGTGTGTCAACTAGTCATTTACATCCCTAAATTATACTTTATGCTGGTGTTAGAGAGGTCAGAGTGGCTAGGCAGTGCCAAATCAGCTCCAGGATCCTTGCTCAAGTGGGCTTACACTGGATACGAAACATCAGTCTGCCTCTATACTTAAGGAAACAAGATGGGCTATAGAATACATTCCCTTCATTACCTAGGACACATCAGAGTTCCCGAACAACATCTCTAAAATCATTCCTAAATCCCTGAGAAATGGAGGCAAAAAGGACAAAAATGTCCTCATTTTCCAAGTCCAGCCCCAACAGTGTTATCAGTAATATACATACAAAGTGTAGTGTGAGAATTAGGCTGTTCATGAAAAACCCTCTTTGGTACAAGGCAAAAAAATATTTGCTGATATGGAGTTAAAACTGACAAATTTATTTCAGGAAAATAGTACCTTAAGGGTAGCCTGAAAGAAGGGGAAAAATAGATTGGGTCCCTTGTTTTTTAGTGAAAAAGAGGAAAGTTCTGATTTGTTGTTTGGTTGGTTGGTTTTGGTTGCAGATGTCTCAGTAGGTCTCTATCACAGGAGCCCATCTGGGAGCTCACAAATTGTACAGGACTCAGGTGGCGCTTGGAAGCTGTGCCAGGTTGGAACCTGCTCCTACCTCCGCTATAACTACTGATGGTTTCCCTGTCTGCCTTTCCTCTTCCTTCCATCTGCCACATAGATACTCTGACTCCCTGAGTGTGTGTGCATGTCTCTCCCCCTCTCCCATTCTCTCTGGACCACGCCTGACAGCCCAGGTGGTTCCTTGCCTGCTGCTCACTCCATCCTAACCATCTGTATTGGAGACATGCAGAATTTATAAAGGCTTTAATGGAAGGCTTTACAGATTGTGCCTCAGGCGTCAGGGTCACGCAAACTTTCTAGGGCACATATCATGTCTGAGGTAATGTTTTGGCTATCCACATCAAGCTGGTGTCATCACACTTGAGGTCAGCAGCCAATTGTGCCTTTGCTATGGGGAGGCCCTAAGATGCAGGATTGTTTCTCACCTGCAATCTATCTGATTACATTTTCCCACCACATATACACACTAAGGGTATGTCTATACTACCACCCTACTTCGAACTAGGGTGGTAATGTAGGCAACCGGAGTTGCAAATGAAGCCCGGGATTTGAATTTCCCGGGCTTCATTTGCATAAAGCTGGGCACCGCCATTTTTAAATGTCCGCTAGTGCAGACTCCGTGCCGCGCGGCTACACACGGCATGGACTAGGTAGTTCGGACTAAGCTTCCTAGTTTCACGAGGAGTAACGGTAGTTCGGACTAGGAAGCCTAGTTCGAACTACCTAATCCGTGCCACGCAGCTACACACGGCACGGACTAGATAGTTCGGACTAGGCTTCCTAGTTTCACGAGGAGTAACGGTAGTTCGGACTAGGAAGCCTAGTTCGAACTACCTAGTCCGTGCCGCGTGTAGCCACACGACACGGAGTCTGCACTAGCGGACATTTAAAAATGGCGGTGCCCGGCTTTATGAAAATGAAGCCCGGGAAATTCAAATCCCGGGCCTCATTTGCAACTCCGGTTGCCTACATTACCACCCTAGTTCGAACTAGGGTGGTAGTGTAGACATACCCAAAGTAAGGAGGTATACAGAAAACCATTGTTGGCCACATCTGCAGATACCTTTTACCTACATGTTCCTTTTCACCCTTTGTACTGGACCCTGTTCAGTTTGTTTGACTTCTTAATTTAACATAGGGAGGTTTCTTGTGTTAATATTTTAGTGTATTTTTAGAAATGGATTTTAAGTATATTTTACAGCATCACCCAGAGCCTATTTGTGGTGGGGCATTTATTAAAATGGTATTAAATAGACTTGGTGCGCGCTCTCTCTCATTGCAGGGGTTGACTCACAACTAATACTTCTGTATAGTCAGGCATGAAGCAGCAATACCTCCTACCAAGAGCCACTTCAGCAGGGCCAGTCCTGACCAACTGGCGACCCTGGGCAACCACCCAGCTCTTCTGTAGGGTTACCAGATGGTTTAAAAAAATACCAGACAAAAATTTGTCAAGCAAAGAAAAAGGGAGGGAAGGGCAGGTTGGGGAGTAACCAGGGAAACCTGGGGGGAGGATTTGGGAGGTCAGACCAAAATGCAGTCACAGGTCTGCTCTCCTCCCTGGCCTGTCATCAGCTGAGCTGGTCATACCTAAAAATGGCCACACACAGTCAACCCAATTGGGTCCATCTAGCCCAGTATTCTGTCTTCCAACATTGGCCAGAGCCAGGTGCTTCGAAGGGACCAGAACAAATAATCTATCCCAACATCCTGTCCCACCTTTGGCAGTTGGTATTTTAGGAACACCTAGAGCATGGAGTTGTGTCCCAGTCATCTTGGCTATTAACCATTGATGTATCTACTCTCCATGAACTTATCAAATTACTTTGAACCCACAACTTCCCCTGGCAATGGGTTTCGTAGGTTTACTATTATGTGAAGAATATTTCTCTTCATGATGAGATAAAGAAACGTGATCCCATATTACCTCATTAACCCTAGGTTGTCCAGTGTGGGGTTTGTATATCCCACTCTCCTATGGCTTTTTTCCTTCCCTAGATAGCCACTCTTATACCATTTCATAGAAGAAACTGCAATATTCAATCAGGTCAATACACCAGTTCATTAGGGAAAATAAGAGTTTTTCCTCAGGGTATTTAAAACACTTCAAACTGGAAATACACATGGTTAAGAAGTTTCATGATATTTCTGCCAGTTCATGTCAGGATTGCATTAATATCTAAGAATGAATGTGGACTCAACAGAAAACCAGTAGTCATTGAAGTGAGCCAAAACTTGGAGCAATTGTCTAAGGAATACAGTAAAGTCATAGGCCTCACTCTTGCTTTAGGATCTACTAGCACAGTCCTTTGTAGCCATGATGACTTCCCGTAACATCAATGGGAATTGGGGCGGGGGAAGGGGAGGAAGAGTTCCAGCACTTTTCAAAAATCAGATCTCTTAATTAGGTGCCTAAATATAAAGTTAGAAGTTTAGCTTTAGACACTTCACTTTGAAAAGTTTGGCTTGTACGAATTATAAATAGTGTGTTTATTGCAATTTATAAGACCTTATAAAGCCACAAGCCCTGGTCTTTCATTGGAGCCCTATGTGGATTTGGAGTCCCATTGACTTGGTGTTTATAAATTCTCACTCTATATGTGATACACATGTACATTCTCACACTATATGTGGTAAACATATTACACACAACGTACTATAGAATCTTCTCCTAACTTTTCAAGGAAATGTATGATTGTATTGAATAATTTTACATAAAATTAAAAATCCTCTCAGGCTAATCATGGTTTGTTTCTGCAGGACTGGCTCATTACGCTCTACTTCAGTCTTGACTTGAAGTCTTGGGGCTTTAACCTAGGGAGATCATCAGCTTTGCCATATAAAATAAACAGTAAAAATTCCCCAGGTCCTTTTAAAGGGCACCACCAGTTCAAAGAAATCACTAAAATCATACATGAAATTTGCTTACTGTTCTTTCACTTTTACTGCACTCATATCTTCACAGAGTCAGTGCTATATTCTCAGTGATTCTATTTTAACTCCCTATCATCCTTGTCCTTCTTCAGCATTACACAGTATTTATTATATATGGTAACCAGTTATTTAACTCATCCATTGTCTAGATACTTTATTGGCAGTCATCTCCAGAATAAATGCTTACATTAGAACTTTTGCTGTACAGTACTATAGGCACTGTGTCAGGGATGGTGTAGACGGAGCTTGGTCCTGCCTTGAGGGCGGGGGGCTGGACTCGATGACCTCTCGAGGTCCCTTCCAGTCCTATGATTCTATAATTATCTGATTAAAATAAGACCATGCAGATCATTGTTGTTACCGCTGTTGTATCATTGCCATGAATCTTATACAAAGTGTACTAAGTAAGGTATCAATAGAAAGGGTACGATTTGTGGAATATGATTATGCTATTTGTATGCATGTAGCATTTTTATATTTGAAGTTATGACTATTGATTTTATACTTGTATTTCAAAAATGTTTGCTCCCAGTTAGCACCCACAAGCCTGCACATTTTGAAAGGACTATTCAAACTGAGTGTCCTATCAAAATGACATTTTAGTCCCAATGGAAAATGCTCACCTGTGCTAAATGGACTTTCCTGTCACCATTCTCTTTGGAGTATAGGTAATTGTTTTCTATCATGACTATGCATGGACGTGTAACTTGCCTATGTGACTCAAAACTGCATCTCATCACCTGTAATCTTCCACAGTAAGAACAATGTTTTTCCCTTCACTTGGCAGAAGCTATAAAAGGGCCTGGAAACATCTCCATTTTGCCTCTTTCCTATTAAAACCTCTGGACTATAAACTTGTACTATAAGAGCATTCTAACCAAAGGATTGACGAGCTTCCAATGAATTGGAAACAATCAGAAACTTGATTTATGCCAGCAGTTTATTCCATCAATGCTACAAGCATGAACCAAAAACATTGCAATTATTGTATGTATTCAATTCCTTTAACCAATTCTAACTCTCATTTCCTTCTTTCTTCCTTTGTATAAATTAACCTTTACATAGTAAAGGATTGGTGGAATTGGAAGAACCCTTTGTTTAATTAAACTGGTTTGCCTTATTTAAACTTATTTCTCAGAAGTTTATCTTGAATTTGTTATTCTCAGTTGTGACCCAATCAGGAATGGGAGCATTAACCTGAAAATTAATATCAGTGTGACACATCACAGCTTCTAGGCATCTCAACAGGGTCATTTGTAAATTGCTGGTAACATCTCCTGAAACTTTTGGAAATGACCCAATGCCAAAAACAGATAACTGTTTCTGGAAGACTGAAATTATATGATTAGATCCAGGGGCAAAATACAACTTCTCAGCTAGTGCATTGCATGGTCCAAGAGGACTCATAGTTGGGCCAGACGCTGAGATTTTTATTTATACAAAATGATGGTCAAAGTGCCAGGAAAGAACCATTGGTGTTTTAACTGAGCAAAGTTTGGCTCATTCTTTTCAGGTACATTACCCATGGATCTTTTACTCAGATTACTATACTGAGAGAGATTAGAAGACCCATCCTCCGCTCTTTCTCCTCCTTAACCATACAATCTGGCCTACCTGAACTCGTATTCTTATCACTGAATTAGACTGCAAACTATTTCAAGCAGACATTACCTTCTACCTGTGCCATACCCAACACCTAGCACACTGAGGCTCTGATCCTACTCACCAAAGAAACTCCTGGAAATTTGTGCCAAGCATTTCTGTTTTCAGTTTTTGCTATTGTTCTCATTCAGTTGGAAGCAGATAAGACAAAATTTGAAACTAGATGAGAACTGAAAATTAGGAATGCCTGATTCTCTGTACACTTTGGCTGTGTCTAGACTACATGCCTCTGTCGGCAGAGGCATGTAGATTAGACAGATCAGCAAAGGCAAATGAAGCCGCAATTTAAATGATCGCGGCTTCATTTACATTTACATGGCTGCTGCGCTGAGCCAACAAACAGCTGATCAGCTGTTTGTCAGCTCACCGCTAGTCTGGACGTTCCCCCTGTCGACATCAAAGCCCTTTATCGGCAGCCCCATTATTCCTCGTGGAACAAACAAATCTACATGCCTCTGCCGACAGAGGCATGTAGTGTAGACGTACCCTTACACTGATACCACTCCACTGGCTAGATGAAGTCCTTGAGGGTCCAAAGAAGAGCAGAATCTCTTGAAACTTCCATTAATCATTCCTGAACCTTGCTGTACATAGCCATGACTATTTTTAACTTCACAAGAGGTAAACATTCCTGTTACTTAGCAAAGCAACGTGCAAAATATTTGCCATATTGTTCACATAGGTAATTAAAGCTATTTATTTTTGTAACAGGCAAATTATGGGCTGATTTTTACAGATGTATTTATTCAGTGACTCATTAATAGTAAGCATCAAGGCCTTAATTTACTGTGACATCAACTCCAAGATTGTGGTAAATTATGCTGCATGTAGAAATGGGACCCAGGTCTGCAGGAACTGACAAGTTTTGTAAAATACATATAAAAGTTTTAAAAAACATTCTAGAAAGGGTGGGATTTGCTAACAGTGTTTTAAGCCCCTTCTTCCAACTCCCACCCTTAGCTCTAGTCCCAATCTTATTTTTGAACTCATCCCACTCAGGCTCCTACATGAGGAATCTTGCTATGTGTCAAAGGGATGGTGTAGAAATTTAAGGCTTGATCCTGCTAACATTTGCACATGGGAATAACCATACAAACACAATCTTCTTAATATCTCAGAGATGGGGGGCAGTCAGTCTGTGCTTTGGGGTGAGGTATTCTGCTCTCACCCCAAATGTTCTGCCCTCACCCAACTGTCCTATAAATAAAACCTTTCATAGGATAACTCACCTCAGGTGCAACTGGAAACAAGGGGAATGGTTTGTTTAGTGCCTCATAGGAGAGTTGCCCCCCACCTTTCAGAATCAGACCCCTAAAAATGTGCATTGAGAGTTTGTGTTAATGTTGAATGTCTTGGACCCACAGACAATATCCCTTTTAAACTCCCAGGCCTCAATAATCAAGAGTGACTAATGATTCCGGATGCCTGATAGATGGCATCTGAGAGGGGCTGCATTTTTCAGAGGCAGCATTCCTTAGCACTTTCTGAAGGCCAGGCCCCTTTAGAGTGCCTCAGTTGGAACATCCGAAAATCACTACTCACTCTTCACAGCTTTGGGCCTCTGTTCCTCCACTTGACTTCAGATGACCAAATAGCAAGTGTGAATCATCGAGACAGGGCAGGGAGCAATAGGTGCCTATAGAAGACAAAACCCTGAATCTTAGGACTGTCCCTATAAAACCAGGATGTATGGTCACCCTAACCGGACTACATTGTCATATTCACATCTCTTTGGTCATATTTTGACTAAATATTTTGAGAGTTTTTACTTGAAACCATTGAATGTCTGCATTTGAATCCAATGCTTTCCTTCCATCCCCCAGATTGATATCTGTAGGCTTCAGTGTTATACTTTTTTCACTTACATTACATATGGCACCTAAATATAAGAATGATTAACTAGGCATCCAGGCAGAATAATTTTATACCAGTCAGATCAAAATGGAATGAAACTGATATTTTCCATAAATATTCAATCCCATCCTATTGTATGATATATATTCTGAATGTGGATGAATGTACTTTGAATGTGTTTGTTATATGTCATGCTTTTGTGGTCTCTTGATACAGCATCCTGGTGAAAAATGCCTCTTGGTTAAAAGTGTTTGAATAAATTAGTAAATCCAACACAAAGGAAGAAAGCAAGCAAAGGAACTGGGGCGGGGGGGGATGGAATTAGTGTGAGAAGAGAATATACTCTGAGACAAACTCCTTTGCATAATACTTTCTTCAGTAGATTGTATTTTTCTTTAGCACTTAGGGGAGAGTTTTGCAGATCAGAACATTCTGAGTATTTGAGGGAAGGCAGGGCGAGTTTATAAATAAACAGAATTGCAAAGGAACAATAGGCACTTACATCTGTAGTCACTTGTGAGTTATATTTCTAAGTATCAGCCTGAGAATATGAATTATTTCTGGGCAGACCATGTAGTTCATCATCAAGCCCCGTTCAGTGAACATAACACCCCAGCACATGCAATTACATGTCTTCAGCATTAATCCCACACAAGACGATGACTTGGAAAATAGAAGCATTGTATTTTTGAGGAGCTTTTAAGTAATAAAAAAGTCATTTTCCCCTCTAAACCCCCTTTTCCCTCTCCATTAAAGGTACAAAACAGTGTTCCACCTGCTAACACTCACAGACCAATAACTTTAATTTTTGGCACTTATTTATAGACTGAATAGATCCATCCACACCTGCTCTCCCCTTAATTAGTTGGCTATCTAAAGGCTGCAGATTGGCTGCTGCCAGCTTCCTGTACTAATAGGAAGATCATTTAGGGCTGATGTAAGAGCACTCCAAAAAAAAAAAAACCCCTCACACAGAAATACTAATGGACAAAGCATTAGCACAAGAGAAAGAAAATTAACAAAAATGAAGAGGTGACAGCAAGGTTGGTGTGCCATAATTTTTTAAGTGAATTCTGAGAAACATTAGTATTTTACCAGGCTCTAAGAAGTTTACAGTAAGTAGTAGCGGGCCTGATTCATAGACCCTATCAGACAGAAGGCCATGAGGGCCATTTGGCCCGGGCCTCAGGAGACAAAGGGGCCTCAAATTTTCACATTTTTTTAACCAAGTCATTTCCATTTATTATACACCTTGCAGTTATAACAGACACAAAAAAAAGAAACTATATATATACACACACCTGCAAAAATTGATTTAAATCATTTTGGGACCTCGGGCCTTCACCAGCTTTTTGGTCACATCCAAGTTTTCATCTGCATTACTGCAGACTGGAGTAGCTTCTTTAATTAGTGATTCGACGTTATGAAATACTGTTTATGGTCTTTGCATAGTTTAGAGGTTTTGAAAGACGTAATTAATTCTGTAAATGTAAAGTGATTTTGCTTGGTCTGAGTGTGAGTTTAACCTTTAAATTAGATATTTGTGTCTGCATAGGAGATTTTAGTATTCCTATTTTTTCTTATGTGTCTTCGTATACAATAACCATATGATGCCCAGATGTAAGCTATGTCTTCGTCCAGTTTTAGATTCACATTTAAAGGCTTTTTTTGTGATAATAAACTTTGAATTCTAGTTGTTTAATAAACTTTATACTAATCTGGCAATCGCCCTTATGTTCATATTTATAATAATGCACCAGTTAGAGGAATTTAATAATGCAAATTTATTAGCAGATGAAATTTCAAGACTTTGAAATAAGGCTATAAGGACTGCAGTAAATAATGCCCTCAAACCATTATTATACAATATTAATTGCAAAGTATATACAATTAAAATTTTGTATAACTAATAGCCTTTAGCAAATTAATGTATTGTGTGTTTCTGTGTTTTAAAAGAACCCCTTTATAAAAATAAAGTGAAGATTTGAAGGGGTGCAAGTAAGAGATGATAAAAGCAACAGAGTGAAGCAACAGTAAGCGTTTAAAGCTAACAACATCATTTCTTGCAGAAAAGACACCTCAGCCATTAGACAGTCATCATATTGACAGTGACACTTCCAGTTCTGATGATGAAAACTTTTTACCCACAAATGACATTTCAATACAACTGTCTCAAAATAAGGAGGTTGTTAATCAAGACACAGAAATGCCAACAGTAGCAATAGATGTAGAATCTACGCTCGATTTAGGGATTGTGCAGACAGAAAATGAGGACCTCAGAGATGCTGTGCACCAAGAGCAAGAACTTATGACTAGTACAGAACACAGTGCAACAACAGTGGCATCAGAACCTAGTATTGGACTTCTTGATAAGAACAATGTTGCTCAAATGCAGTCATTCCTCAAAGTCAATGATTTTCAGATTGTAAGTAATATACTGAAAGATGCTGAAAATTAAGGTTTTCCTCACTTGTCAGCTGAGAAAAACTCTTCCAAATGGAGAGATCTACACAAGAGACTGACTCTGCTGGAGCATGGAAAAGCAGGCTCTGTGCTGTCTACCCTATTTTATTTTTAACAGTAATACTTCAAATGCATCAGTACTGTCTGATCCATCCAGTTGTAGCATCAGTAGAGTTTGGATGAAGTTGAAAGACAGAATACCTGCACATGAAACTTCAGTATCACATAAAGATAACTATGGTATATGGAAATCAGCTAGTAGAGCAGCACTACCTCACAGTTCAAGTGAAAATTTACTCCGGAGTGAAATAAGAACAGAAACTGATAACTGGAAAAAACTCCTTGCGCACATATTGTCATTATTTTTCTTTCTGAATGGGGATTGGCTTTGTTTGGTTCCAGTCAATGTATTGGTGACCCTACACTAGGAGTAACAGTTAATTTGAGGGAAGGGTTTTGGATTAGACTACTGCGTCTACATGCGGTGAGTTAATACAGGCTACCGGCATTTTAAAATGGCGACCGGCCCCAAATATGCTAATCAAGTGCGGGATATTTAAATCCCGTGCTTCATTAGCAACTTTGGTATACTTCATTTGCCTCTCTAGTTCGAACTAGGGGGCAAGTGTAGACATACCCTACTTTTCAATTATTATTGATGCAACTTCAAACCATTTTCATAAAGAACAGATGACTTTGTTGTTTGATATGTTAAAATAGCAGGAAGTTCAAAGGTTACAACTGAAGAATGATTCATTTTGTTTGATAATTTTATGAAAAAGACTGGAAAAGAAATTGCCACTTGTGTATTAGGAAATCTGGAATGCTTCAAATTAAATTTTCACGTCTGCATTGGCCAAACCTATGACAATGGATTCAATATGGCTGGGAAGTACAAGAGAGTACAGGTGTAACCTTGGGAGGTGTGTGGGTTACACAAGCAGTCCTTTTTGAGCAAAATCCAAACTGTATTTTCTCCAATTATGGCAACTATACACTAAACCTTGTTGGCATTGATTGTGTGCAATCACATATTTTGGAACAATCCAGCAATTGCACAACCTCTTCAGTAGCAGTCCTTGAAAGTGGGAAGTTCTGAAGCAGCAATCTACCTGTTTCCCTTCGCAGCATGTCAACAAGATGATCAGCATGAATTGATGGCATTAAATCAGTTGCACAGCATTTGGACTCTGTGAGAAAGGCTTTAAGTGAGCTTGAATCTCTTACTCTCACAGCACAGGCTCACATTGAGCTTACGTCAATTCAGAAGTATACATCCAGATTTGAATGCATTTTAATGTCGTCCTTGTAGAATAAGCTACTAAAAATGATCCACACAGCTAATCTTGTAATAGAAGCACATAATGCTACATTGGATGTTGAGAGGGATAATACTGAACGACTTCTTAAAGATATTCAAAAGGTTTGTCATCAGTGGGATGCAATCTTTTCTGCATCCAAATCAGTAGCAGAGGGTATTGACAGTTCATCTGAGTTTTCCACCAATTGCAGCCTAGCATCTCAGTCTGATGCAGTAAGGCATGATCAGGTCAATGGATTTTTTTGTTATTATGGATTCCATCAAATGTGGTTTTACTTGTTGATTTGAGCCACTGTGACAAATGTGTACCCTTTTTGGATTCCTTTTGGAGTTCAGAGAACAGAGTAGTTAAGATCTATATTCAATGGCTGAATAGTTTCAACAAAGGTATAACAAGGAGGTTTCAAGAGATCTGTGACAAGATTGTCTTCCTGAAACATATACATTCCACCAACTTTAAACTGGACTGCAAGCCAAAAGAACTGCTTCAAGAAAGATGCGATCTCAGCCTGTCGACTGTATTGCCTAGTATCACAATTGCATTACATATTTTTGTCAGTCTCCCTGCATAAGTGGCTTCAGGTGAATGCACATTCGACATGTTAAAACAAGTAAAGAACCATCATCGCTCTACAATGGGACAAGAGCGTTTGAATGGGCTTGTGATGCTTAACATTAAAAGTGATGTTGCATGTAAATTAGATGTTTCTTCATTTATAAACAAGTCTGCATAAAACAAAGCCAGAAAAGCATTCCTAAAATGAAGAGTTTTGCTTGCAGTAGAAACTCACAATTAAAGTTACATTTTTAATATACATGCTATAAATAAATGTCTCAAGTGTTCATTTTTATATATCCTTTTGGTTTTAGTATGACCCTGAAGAAGAGAAGTTAGCTAGGTTGCGGGCTGAGACTGGGCTGGGGCCTCTAAACTCAAAGTGGCCTGGGCCTCTGTCATTCTCTGAGAGGGCCTGGTGATTCAATGCCTACTGAAGTCAGTGCAAGTGTTTGTATTGTCGTTAACGGGCTTTGCGTCAGGCCTATAATTAATGCTCTTAACATCTAAAAAATGTAGTCTCTTATAACTGCACAGTTCATGATAAGATCACTGATTTCAAGAGTAAAACCAATATTGGACGTTATTAACCGATGGGAGAAAAATGGCTAGCAGAGACTCGATTTACATAGTGCAATCAGCTGAAAATTTGGAGAAATAGGTCTGGAGAAATACTACAACAATAAAAGCCAAATAAGAACCTAAATTGATAGGTAATATATAAAGATTACTCTGGTTCTATTCTACCATCTTAGTAAACCAGAAGTAGTATAAGGAAAATACAGCAATTTTTAATTAAAATAATGTAGCTGCACAAAAGTCTGGTTAAATTCATGCTATGTATGATGTATACTATCATTTTGCTATATAGCCCCATTATGGTTAGGCTTAAAATACAGTTAAGAATATTTTTAAAATGATAGTTAAGACATTTTCGACACTAGGGATAAAATTTTCAAAATCATCCTTTTTGGCCTAAGTCTGCTTCCACAGAAGTCACTGTGAGTTTCCTTACTCCTACATTCAATAGGAACAGACTTACCCTAGTTTCTCAGCACTTTTGAAGATCCCAGGTACAAACATATTTTCTTATTTCCCACTGCTGCTAACAGTGGTGGTAGCAACCGTGGAAATGCTAGGATAGGTAAGATGTCACTGGCATTTTAAAGAGCCTGCCTTAGGTGTGATTGTAGCTCAGGGAGGCACACCCATGCTAGGATTAATTTATAATCTAGTATGGTTAAAAATATCAGAGAAGCTGAAGTAACTTGGACAAGACTGCCTGGCATCCTAGCTATATATTGCATTGCTAGCCCATGCCAGGATCGATGTCACCACTTTCTCATTGCCATTTTAGCAGTGCTAGTAGATTAAAGTTAATGTGGGGGTGTCTACAGGCAGCAGTCACATCTCCAGTTGTAGCATAGACCTACCCTAACTTTGAGCCAACACACACATCAGAAGTGCATTAGTGCCCCCATGTTCACTCCCTAATACAGGTATCCACTGCATACTCCCTCATTCATAAGGAGCAACAGCAGGCAATATCATCTCCCCAGATGATGTTTTTTATGGAGCTCTGCTGAGCTAAACCTAATCAGGGGTTGTATTGCAGTCTAGTAAGTGATGGTGCTCAGAGACAATGCTGAGAGGCACGGATGGCCTTCTAAGGGAGTAGGGCTCAGGAGATCAGGCTTCAGTTCCCAACTTTGCCACAGTCTTTATGGGTATGTCTACACTGCACGGCTGTTTCGAAGTAAGCTTCTAGTTATTCTGAAACAGCTTATTTCGAAATAGCACATCTACCCTGCAAGGAAGTCTCAAAATTAGTCCGAGACAGGCTTCCCTAATGCAGACATGCTATCTTGATTTAAAGCTGCAGGAGGCATTGGGGAGAAATAACTTAGAATGGCCCTAGTGAGGGGCTATTTGAAAATGGCAGCAGTGGAGCATCCACACACACACACCTTATTTTGAAATAGCTATTTTGGAATAGGCGTTATTCCTCGTAGAATGAGGTTTGCAGATTTTGGAATAAGCCATCCGTTATTTTGAAATAACACAACGACTGTTTAGATGCTCACATTATTATTTCAAAATAATGCTAGATATCTTGAAATAACAGTGCAGTGTAGACGCACCCATTATGAGACCTTGAGTACATCACAATCTTCCAGAGATGAGCCAGGCCTGCTGGTAATGGGAGGGGGGACCACAGGTTAAGGCAGTGGTTTCAGCAGATACTATTGAACATGCTTAGTCTATGTGAGCATGCTCAGTACAAACCAAACACTGGTTAAATCAGAGAGGTCATGTGACATCCCTCTCCCCCATGTATCACCTCTACATTATTACCATGGCTTGATCCAATGCCCACTGAAGTCTTTTGATTGATTACATTAGGGATTAGAGCAGGTTGTCTGTTCTTCTCTTTCCCATTTGGAACTTCACTGATATGAGTGGATTGTGCAGTATATAAATCAAAGAAGAATTTGGTTCCTTAAATTTATTTAGGTTCTAATTAGGCAGTGTGTGTAAATCCATGCTTAGTTATTCTGCAAAACACCATAATATGTGCTCAAGTGCTATTAAGGTGAATGAGCTAGAAAAGGTACATGTTTAAGTGTTTTGCTGAATTGGGATCTTAGTTTTTAATCTTTTGACTTAATATACCTTGGTACAGCATCCATCAGAACAAGGCTCTGATCCTGCTTGACTTCTCTGTGTGCCACCACAACACAACAATTTTACTCTTACTACTGCTCAGATATTTCAGAAATTCATTCCCCTGAGCTTTATTTTTAGGAGAGTAGCTCCTTACCAGCACATATTTTTTACTGTTTCCCAGACAAAAAGAAAAAAAAGTCAGCATGCAGTATATGTTAGGACAGATGAAAAAAATAAAATGTATAATTAAGTACATAAGAATGTAACAGAACGAGTAAGAGAGCAAGAATTAATTACTCATCTGAGAGTTTGCTTTGACCTGTTATGTTGCAGTCACACCTATTTCATTATAATGTCTCAATAACCCGTTTTGTTCTACTCCAAGGCTCAGACCTCTGATACTGCACTAGATTAATTCCCCCACATTGTTCTTTTCTGTTTGGGAAGTGGTATGATTATAATGACTAGTTTTGAGAGCAATAGTTTCAAAACATTGCCTGAGGCATGCAAAAGTTCCATTACTTCTTAATTAGTCACTTCTTTCTCAGGGGCATTTTATAGCTGTTTCTTGGAATAAAGTTACTATTTGATTATTACAATTGTCTACTATTGTGTGTATGTTGAAAACAAAGATTATGGAGTATCCGAGTATATTCTTTATAATACTAGGAAATTCCTTGTGTTGTAACTAATGTAATTATTTTTTAGGGCTTTGCCTCAGTTTTTAGTTTCTCATACATTGTATTATTTATAGTGTGGATTTGGAATGTATAATGTCAAACTACAGAACCTGAATTCAAACAGCTGCTGAGAGTAGAATAATATGGCCGAAAGCACTAATACTGGTCAACTATTGAAAACACAGATTTGCAGATAAATGATATCAGTTTCACCAACTGAGGCTGCTAGTGGTAAGTGTTCAGGGCTCTGAGAGTACCTGGGCAGAAAGAGAAATTCATGAACTCTGGCTGATGAATATTCAGACTGCTAACAACAGCCATTAAAAAGACAAAGTGGGAGAGGTAATAATACAGGTTGAACTTCTCTAGTCTGGCACACTCAGGTCTGGCAACATCCGTAAGCTGGCATAGCTTTAGTTAACTGGATGTCCACTTATCATGGGTATAGCCAAGTTGCCCCACAGTCCCATAAAGTTTGTTTACCGCCACAAGTCCCGGCTCTCATGTTCTGTGCTGTTATTTAGCTCTGATTTACTCCTAAATGTCTTCTAAGAGCCTAGTAAGCAGTGGCAGGGTGGTCACGTTCCTAGGCAAAATCGACCTCCTGTGGTTTGGCAAATTTTCTGGTTCCGCACCAGTCAGTCCCAAAGGTGCCAACAGAAGTTGGTCTAATAAAATATATTATCTCAACCACCGTGTGTCTCTAATATCCTGGGATTGATACCGCTACAACAAAACTGCATAGAATAGTTATTAAAACATTTAAGAGACATACCAGTCCAACAAATTCATCTTCTTCTTTGCCCTTAGTTCCTATGGGAGCATATGCCATCAACAATTTCTTTCTAAGCCTCTCTGTCTTGTGCCACCTTTTCTAATTCTCTCCAGCTTTTGCCCATTTTCCTCACATTCACATTCAGGTTTCTTCTCTAACTATTCTTTGGCCAGCCTCATCCCCTTTTTCCCTGTGGTTCTTGTACTTGTTCATTTCTCTTACTACCTGGGCTGTCTTACCTACCTCCTACATTGTTTACACATTCCAGATGCCTATTCTGGAAATTTTTCTTGCTGAAAGAAGGGGAATCGGCAGTTCAGTATCCTTTCAGGTTTGGCTGCCCTTGCATCATAATCCCTCTTTGAGACTGACTTGCTAGTCAAGTTGAAATTTTTGATGTTTTTATAGCATATGTTTATTTTTACAGGATGGGGTTGGTATACCCCCATGCCCAACCCCCCTTAGTTACCTCTTACGACATGCTTGGAAGGGTACAGAGGTCCTATTCTTACTTCCCCGTAGAGCCCCAGGAACCTCATGGGGCCCCACAAATTCAAACCAGCAGCATATTATTCACTATGGAGAAGTTTTTCAGTACTGTAGTACGTAAGGAATGTAGGAGCACAAATCCATCAGAAAATCCCATTTGTTACTTGTGCTTCTAGACTTCTTAGGCACTTTTGAAAATCTCCACCTGTACCTAGGGTGAGTATTAACACCCACATGGCAACTGGCAGCTATACTTGAGGAAGGATTCAATCCTGGTGAAGAAAATGAAACTCCTTTTAAGGTTTCACAGCATCCTCAGTGGTAGAAGCTTCTTGATAGGTTCATTGAATCAATGAATTTCCCATATGCCATAGTCTTAGTCCATGTTCATCTGGCCCCAACTAGTTTCAAGGGAGGCCAACAATCTGCAGGACTCTTGATAAAGCAGAGGTTAAACATGGACAGATAAGAACACAGTCAAGTGAATTGAGACCATTTTTATGCTCTATTCCTAACTAATAAGATATTGTACAACTGATGGATAAACAATGTTGTCATTGTTCCCTCTCTCCAGAAGTGTAAATCATTCCATCATGAGTTACTTATTTGGAATTAAAGACTACCCAGCTTGACTGGACAAAAAGACCCCTTTGCTTAGGTGTAAAGGTTGACACAATGAGCAGAGCTGTGAAGAATCAGGCCCTACAGCTCATGTAGAAATCAGTATGTATTCCAAATCCCTAGCCCTCAAACTGGAATCTTTCATTAACTCAGACTGTAGCTCTCTAGGCAGAGTAGTTTGACCTAGATCAGAATAGAGGATGTTCACTCAGCAGTATGGGAATGACCACAATTGGGCTAAATCTGTATCAGTGTGAGCCCAATGAAATTCATGGTATATACAGTATCTGCCTTGAGTTGTACGTTTATTGTATATTTGTATTTAATGTAATGGGGGGGAGCCTTTAGCTAATTATTTGTTTAAAAAAAATCAGTAACTTTGACTAACTATAAGGAATCATCAGGTTTGCTCAAATTCTATTTATCTTATTCAGAAACATTTGGTTTCTGTCTGGCTTGCTGGAATAAATTTAGATTTTAATTTCTTATTTAAAGTTCCCCTCTCATCCTCTGCTTCCATCAGAACAGCTGAGAAAGGGCAGACCTTTTTTTACTGCTATTCACCCAACTCCTCCTTCCTACACCAAAAAGAAAAAGAAAAGGCCAAGCCAGTAACTCACCATTACCAAAAATCATTTTTGTAAACTATGGACAGTCTAAAAAGCTCAATCTCCTACTTCTCCTAGTAGGGCTCTTTAAAGGCCACCAGTATTCCAAGGGAAATGATGGCTTCTTCTTTTACAGCACCAGAAAACGCATTTCAAACATAAGCAAGCTGCAACCATATCTTTGTTTGGCAAATGGAGTATTCTCATCACTAAAGTCCTGTTCATAGCAACACACAAAAGAGTACTCTGTAGCCAGGGGTAATAGCTGATCCCATAATCTGGCACGAACACTTAGAAAGATTAATTACCCTATTAAAAGCTTAGACATTACTAAGAAAATCTTTGTATAAGCATTTTAACTCGCAACAAATGCAGGCATATTTGGTGCCATCAGTTTGTTGCACAATAAAGGTTCTCACCTTCCCACACTTGTTCAGTTTTGTCTCTGTCTCCTGTGCTCTATAAACGCGTGCACATGTGCACAGACGCAGTGAGCGTTTGCTGTTTTCTCATACAAAGGAATAAAGTACAAGTGTGTTTGGAGCAGATAAAGTAAAAACTCCTCCTGTCCTCAAATTGGCTGCCTCAGAGATTAAGCAGCAAGAGCAGACACTCACTGATTCAAAGGCTGTGGCTGTATCAGAAACCTGAGGTACCTAAACAGATTTGGACTGTAATCCCTACACAAATTATGCACCCAAATTATGAAAATATGAGAAGAGTTAAATTATTAAAGCATGTTATCAACGACACCTTCTAGAGTACATCATTACTGATTAGTGCCATCAGATGCCAGTACAAAATAGCTTGTCACCTTGGCATGGTTTCATACTTTCCTCTTATATCTCCCTCTGCCACACTGTCATTGCCAAGGAAAGTTCTCACAATACGAACAGATCTAAATAAAGCAAAATGTTCACCATGCATCGATGTTTAAGGTCAAAATTATTGGCCTGGCTACTGGACAGACCACATCATAGAAATAATATCTTGTGCAAAGAATGAAGCCAGCTGCAGTCTGTCCTGTAGGAAAGTGGACTAGCAAATAAGAGTTGAAATGCTAAATGTAGAAAAGCAAGCTCTTCAGAAGCAGAATGTAATGCTATTGCTATAGTTATAGTGCTCGCATTCATGCTTTAAGAACCTGTTTACTCTCAAATATTTTATGAAGAGTCATCTTCCCTGTTTCTTTGTAAGTATTGATTCTTCTCTCTGACAAAGAGATGGTGGAAAGAGTGGAAGTTTCCCTTTGTCTCCTAGCACTTAAAGCATAACCACTGCTAGAATACTGTGTCCAGTTCTGGTGCCCACTATTCAAGAAGGATGTTGATAAGTTGGAGAGGGTTCAGAGAAGAGCTATGAGAGTGATTAAAGGGATGATAAAATATAATTAATAGTGATAAGACCCAAAGCACTCAGTCTATGTAACTTAATAAAAGAGGAGTTATGGAATGTCTTGATTACAGTCTATAGCTACCTACATGGGGAATAAGTATTTATTGATGGTCTCTTCAATCTAGCAGAGAAAAGTATAATGCAATCCAATGGCTGGAAGTTGAAGGTAGATATATTTGGAACGAAAACAAGGATTCCATTTCTAATTATGGGTAATTAACCATTGGAACAATTTTCAAGGGTCTTCATGGATTTTTAAATCAAGACTGGATTTTTTTTTTCTAAGAGCCCTGGTCTGGGAATTATGTTGGGGGAGTTCTATGGCCTATGTTCGACAGGAGGTCAGACTCAATCACAGTGCCACTTTCTGGCCGTAAACACTTTACACACTCGTAATGATTTTCATCCAATGATCTCAAAGCACTTTACAAAGACGAGTGTTACTATCCCCATTTTACTGTTAGCTCCTGCTTTTTCACACTTGTCTCGTTTTATATCAGTTACAGTCCTGTATTGTTCACATCTGTGAAAACTGAAATTGAAGAGGTGAGCCCTGGCCCTGACACATTTACTCCCTTGTGGCACATTTCTAGGTAACTGAATATTACCAGCATTGGAAAGAAAAAACAGAGTGAAAAAGCTTGGCTTGGCTTCCCTGGCATCTGATGATGACCAACAAGACCTATTTTCCCAGGTTTTTTGGTCCAATGTTTTGTTTACCACTTAAAACTAAATAACTTTTTGAACTTAGATGAAGAAAAAGCAAATTAAAACAAAGTAGGACAGATGGGTGGGGAAGAAGTAGCATCACTAAAACCTTTATACTGTATAACTTGTATGCTTTTCCTAGTCCAAGTACGCAAACAGCCAGATGACAGTATCATCTGCCTCTGTTAGACTTGGAACTCTGTGCAATGCCTTTGAACTCTTGTTGCCTGGACTTGCTCACCTGATTTTTCTCTGTTCCTAAAGAAGCTGGCTTTGGGAATAAGCCATCAAGCCTATGGGAATCATTCACTTCTGAATCACTATTTCCTTGCCACTCATTATAGCCCCTCTCAATCTTCCAGCATAAGTTCTTCCTGTGTTTTGTAAGGGTACATCTACACTAGCCCCCTAGTTCGAACTAGGGAAGCTAATGAGGGTGACCGAAATTGCTAATGAAGCACGGGATTTAAATATCCCGCACTTGATTAGCATAGTCCCAGCCGGTCGCCATTTTGGAAACTGACTAGCCCGAAGTAACTGCCTGCGTCTACATGCTGCAGAGAAGCGGAATTCTGAGATAAACCCCTTAGTTTGAATTTACTGCTAAACTTCAGTCCACAAGGAGTAACAGTTAATTTGAACTAAGGGGTTTATCTCGGAATCCCGCTTCTCTGCCGCATGTAGACGTGGGCAGTTACTTCGGGCTAGTCAGTTTCCAAAATGGCGACCGGCCAGGAATATGCTAATCAAGTGCGGGATATTTAAATCCCGCGCTTCATTAGCAATTTCGGTCGCCCTCATTAGCCTCCCTAGTTTGAATGAGGGGGCTAGTGTAGACATACCCTTAGAGATGAATCTCTTAAGATGGGTGTGTATGCGATCAACACAAACCGTAGAAGATTATCCACTACTACAGCATCATTCCTTCACTGGGATTCCAGCTCAGTAGCTCATGTTACTGAAGTCAGACATTGGCCTCATCCCATTCCCAATTTGGTCTCTATAATCATACTCACTAGACTACACACTGCTGAGCACTTACTCGTATGAGGAGTCAATGGGACTGTTGGTGTAAATGTACTTTGTTCAGCAGCCATTTCTTCCCTACTGCCATCTGACAATTTCTCTTACTCAATGGGTAGGGCAGAGTACAGTGAATCTAAAATCTCTGAAGCAGCTTCCAGGGTCCTTTCCATGCCTTCTGGCCTGACTGCTCCTGTTGCAATGATTATGGAGGCAGCAGTTGTACTGCAATTAGGATCCCCATGGGTCGGCCAATCTGACTGAGTAGTGGAGGCCATCTGCTTCACTGACAGCAAGATCTTCTTGGCACTCTTCCTTCCCTAAAACCCATCCTCTCCTTCCCAGCCATTGGCAATATTCAGTTAGGCCTCTAGGCAACAAAACCACCTCAGTTCCACCACAGACCAAAGTCACTTAAACAGCTATGTCAATGACCCACAGTCTGTGCTTGAGACCCAAGCTAAGTTGGAAGACGATCTTCATGTTCTTAGAAGCCTCTTTGCCTCTTTCTCAGAGAACATTACAGATGTTTCAGACTTTCCCCTGAGTATTCTAAAGCCTTGCAGCACAACTCACTTCTGGCCTTTCACTAACCTCCACATTCCCCTATCTGATACATCCATCTAATACAGCCTCCTCCACCTGTTGTTCAGTTTTTGTGGAAATCCACATAGTCTCAGCATTTGCACTCTCAGTGCATAAGAGACAAGGTGGATGAGGGGATATATTTTTATTGGACCAACTTCTATTGGTGTGTGTGAGAGAGAAAGAGAGAGAGAGAGAATATCACAAACTCTTCGGATCTAGGAAAAGAACTCCCAGCTTCAGAGCAAAGTGCTAGTTGAAACAGATTGTTTAGCATAAGTAGTTAGGACATATTGTAAAGGACCATTCAGGGTAGAGTGGCTATAACTACTCCACACAGTGAATAAAGGCATTTTATTTAGGCAAAGAAGAGGTGGGTGATCACCCTATGCTATTATACTTGATGCTCTTCCCTCACTTGTGACGATTCAGTGGATTATAACTATTCTAATAGTCTTCTCTGGTTCTGACTGCAGAAATTTCATAAGAAATTATTGTTTAAAGTTTCATCTTTCTAACTTTTCAGTTAACAGTCACATGCCTGTTTTTTATGTTTAATTAAAGGGGGGAAGAAAGAACTTAAGAATGGCCATACTGGGTCAGAACAATGGTCCATCTAGCTCAGTCCCCTGCCTTCTGACAGTGGCTAATGCCACATACTTCAGAGGGAATGAACAGAACAGGGCAAATTATTGACTTACTCATCCCATGTCATCTAGTCAGAAGTATAGGGGCATCCAGAGAATGGGATTGCATCTCTGACCATGCCGGCTAATAGCTATTGTTGGATCTACCCTCCATGAATTTATTTAATTCTTTTTTAACCTAGTTGTACTTTTGGCTTTCACAATATCTCTTGTCAATGAGTTCCAGAGGCTTACAGTATATTGTGTTAAGAAGGGTTTCCTTATGTTTGTTTTAAACCTTCTGCCTATTAATTTCATTGGGTGACACCTGGCTCTTGTGTTATGTGAAAGAATAAATAAAGGGATGAATTTGATAGACCTCTACCATATCCCTCTTCAGTCATCCCTTTTTGAAGATGAACAGCCCCATTTTAATCTCTCCTCATTTGGATGCTGTTCCATAGCCCACACTGTATGTCAACCGTAACAGACTCTCAACCACCAAGAAGAGCGAGAGGCAGTCTTATCCTTCATCTAGATTATTAGGAATCACTCCAAATTGACTCCTTGCTCTTTTTGCACACCCAATGGCTCACACTGCCAGGTCTCTGATCCCACTTCCAAACTTTGTGAAGAAAGGGAGAGGTATGATCCCTTGGCAATGGACTCAGGATCAGATTCACAAATATTTCCTAGCTCATTTGTACCACTTGTAGTGATGCAAAGTAGCTGAGAACACAGATTAATTGGCCACTAAAACAAGTTTATGGCTAACTTGCAACCCCTAAAATGGAACATAGTAACAAGAGTGTAATCTTAAACTGGGCCTGTGATTTTTGCAGCCCAAGATGCAGATAAATAGTCAAATATTGGGCATTTCATATATCTTTAATGAGTAAAGACAATAAACAGTGCCTCACAGAAGTGAGACACAAGAACTTTAACCCCCTGAAAATATTCTTCACGATCAAGAATATTAGTACCTAACTTCAGACTGTTGTAACCATCCTCCTAGATTACCTAGCAAATCATCACATCCTCAGATGCAGAAAAAAAAATAGTTGATGGGTACACTGCTCTTTGGCAGATTCATAGACTAATTTGGCCCCCACTGTCTTTCTACCAGCGTGCAGTTTTCCACATTAACCAACATTCCCCACAAATATTAGAGCTCTCTTCAGTCATCATTTTGTGTTTTACTTAGCATTCATGTATTAACATGAAGACATTTGAGAGTGAAGGATCGGCATGAAATCAAGTGTAAAGTGACCATATGTCCTGTTTTGGGAGGGACAGTCCTTTTTTAAAGCAAAGTCTGGGTCACCCCGACTTTTTTGGCAAAAGTGGCCATTTGTTCCATTTGCTCTTGGCCAATGTGAGGAGGAGTGTGCAGGGGGCAAGGAACAGTGACAAGCCCATGGAAAGAGATGGCAAGGGTCATGGTAAAAGGCATGGGCAAGTAGTGACCCCAGCCTCATAGTTGGGGGGAGGGGACTTGGACAAATGACTCAGGGAAGTCTTGCACAGTGTCCTATTTTCCCTTTGGGAAATAGGGTCACCCTGATCGAGTATGACCATCTTTAGAACAGCTATGGGTCTTGTATCATGGGCAACACTACTTGGCTTGACTGTGGTTTCTCCTTCCCAGAGCAGAGATGTACAGAGTTGGAATTTTAGCGGAACCATCAGTATTTGGTTGGCATGGAATACTTTGTCCCACCCCCTTTCGCGTGCCAGGTGAACACATTAGTGGTGGAACCCAATTTCTTAGCTAACAAACTAGGCGATCACTTCCCACAAAAGTTCCCCCATTCTCAAAGAACATGGCTAGCACTTATTGTCTGATTCTAGCTTCTTTAAAGGGACAAGTATCAGAGGGGAAGCCATGTTGGTCTGAATCTGCAAGAACAACGAGAAGTCCCTTGGCACCTTATAAACTAACAGATTTATTGGAGCATAAGCTTTCGTGGGCAAAGACCCACTTCGTGACATGCATCTGACGATGTGGGTCTATGCCCACAAAAGCTTATGCTCCAATAAATCTGTTCGTCTATAAGGTGCCACAGGACTTCTCGTTTTTTTAAAGGGACAGTCTCCCTATCCTTTGCTGTTCCATGTTCATCAGTGACTCAGTAGAGTTACATCTACAACAAAGTTTCATGTAGGTTTTTTCCAAAAGAAGGCTCCAAGGAGGTGTTTCTTTGCCCCACAAAAAAAAAAGATACATTTTCCCCATATAACACTAGTAATCTCTCTTTTTTTATTTTGTTTGTTAATAAAACACCATTCTTACTAAACCAAAAAGAGTATTTATTTCTTGCTTGAGGTGGATGCACAGATAAGTATATGATCAAAAAGTGTGACAGGTGAAAAATTCCATGTAGTTGCCCTCCCTCTAGTGACTAAAATAAAGATTACAATTCAGTACTATATCTTTATGGAAGCCACCGCAGATACAGGGGAAAATCCTTTGCAATAAATGTGCTGCATCTCAAGTCACACTAGAGCAGAGGAGCTGAACTTGCAGAATAACCCTCAAAATTGAGCACAGAAAACAATAGAGCCTCTGCACACTAAAACTAGGATTTAACAGTGCCATTATCTGATTAGCACTTTCGCACCAAAATTCCCTTCCAGGGTTGCAGAGCCAACATTTGAAATTTTGATCCAAGAAATAAGGACACATCTTATTATACAGACAAGGACAAAACAGAGTGATAAATGTGAATTGCCATCAGCCCTTTGATTCCTTTTTGGCTGTGTTTAATGATCATGGAACTTATAAAAGAGCATGTGTCTTTGCAACACAGCTTGGCAAGACTTTTCAAATATTTACAAAATCTGTTTTGTATGCCATGCTAATAATAGTCCAATAGGTCCCGAGGCAGAACAGCAGAGACTGAGGCGCTCTTGTTCTGGCTGTTATTTAGCAGCCCTCCTTCTTAATGCTGAAAGACTTCTCAGTTCTTGTCAAAAGGGTAAGAGGCAGGGAAACAGATTGCTGAGGTTTTCGGATGCTGTTATTTTAAGAACTATTTAGTTCAGTGATGGAATTGAGCATTTTGAGAAACCAAAAGTATGTCATGACCCGTATTCTATTCCTTCCTCACTCACTTTTGTTTAAATGATTCATTAAAAACAAGAACACGTATTTAAAAATAGTTGTCCAGCTGGAAACCTTCCTTTGATAGCCTGTTGTAGGACAAAAATTGCTATTTTGACTGCATCATTTTTTAGGTCCTGAAAGGCTTGAACCAAAACTCCAGATTCAAGCACACTCAAACTCTGCGGAAACTTGGATTTCATCTTCACATCTAATTACTATACTGAGCTACACTCAGAAGTCATTCTCAAACTACACTCAACTCTCGTTCATTGTAGCTGATTGTTACCTTTTATCACTTAAATATTTTGCCCAAATTCTGATCACCAAGGGATTTGCGTCAGTGTAAATGAGATCTGAATCTGACCCTGTATACTTTTTACTTAAGCTAGTGCCTAAGTCCTATTTGCTTCAGAAGGACAAACACGTGCTAAAGTGCTGCTCTAAATACAGATGCTTTCCTGAATTGTAGCCGGAATGCACATTTATTAAAGTATATACTAGGACAAGCAAGTCTCAAAAATGTGGCAGTCATAGGCATTTTTGTCACAAGCTATAAAAATCTAGACTGCAGCATGTTAGTGAACAGGTAAAAATGTTCATGGGTAGAAGAAAATGTTTCCACTGATATGGCTATGTGCTCTTTGGGTGGGAAAAAGTCATTGCAGATGTGTTGGTGCCAGAAAAATTAACAACACTGTTCAAGGGTGGTGAGCTAGGTCCTGTGGGGTGTCAGTGACTCTAGAATCTTGGGACTGAAGCCAGTTTCCAAGAAAACCATAGCAGTCATTCCAAGGGCACAGATACACTTTTGCATAAAGGCAGTCCACACAGCACAACAGGAACACTGATTAGTTGGAAAGAGATTCCATGGGCACTCTACCCTTCGTTTATATGCCTTGGTTGTTCTGCATTGTCTTTGGTTCCCCAGCTTTGAACTGGCATTGCAACAGAAAGCCATAGAAAAGAAACCAAGATAAATTACTTAAGAACTCAAAATTATCATTGATTTTCACCATGCCCTAGGCCTCAGATACTCCCCAAAAATCATTCCATATTTAATGGATATTTTAAAATCTCCAACAAGCAACAAAATGTATGCATAAGGGCTACATCTACACTGCCAGTTTTTTCAGCAGAAAATATGCTAATGAGGGACTTATTACCATAAGTTGCAATCTCATTAGCATATTTTCTACCATTTCTTTTTGTACAAGGGGTTTTTGTGCAAAAAGAAGCAGTGTGGACAGAGGGGTGGGGGATGCCCAAAACCCCCGTTTTGTGCAAGCTCCTTATGCCTGTCCCAGGACTTCCTGTAGTTTTTCATCCTGTAGACTTTCTACCCTCTTTATTTGAATGCAAGTGAGGCTGCTATTGCTTTTTTTAAAAATCACACCTTGCTTAATTTCATTGGAGACAGGTAGACAGCTGAGATGTTCCCTCCTGCATGAGAGACACCTGTTTCTCCCTTTGTTTGGTCACAGACTGTAAAGCATAGTTCCAATGAGTACCTAGAATTCCTTATGTGGTATTCATATTCACAATGATATAATCACCAATGCCTCATGGGCTTTCATAAAAAGTCTTCACTCTATAGACTTTTAGTATACAATAATTAATTGTATACAATTAGTTGATTCAATTGCTTATCACTTGAAATCCTCCCCTCCCCAATATTTATAGACCAGTGTACCTTTGCAATGCTTTCTTTAAAAGTAAAACCTAAAGCAAGCTTCTCTCTTATGCTGGGTGTAAAGGCCATGCTGTTTCCTCCCCACTTGTTAGTTTGATGTCTTTGTTTTTGTAATCGTCACTGCCTGACAACAGGGCAGGTCAGAGAAGCAAATATGCATTATTTTGTCTAGGGAAAACCTATTTACCAACTCCTCCTGACATGCCTGGCTTAAATCCAATTTTAGCCATCATTCCAGAAGATATCCATAACTCAATGCACATGGCATACGAACAGTATACAAGATTAATGATCAGTGAGTTATTAGTTTTCCAGTGGCATATTATATGAGACCTTTGAGATGTAGATTGTAACCCAAGTGAGTTGAATTAACCTGCATTCGACTGTCCAGCTGAAACTCATGACATGATACCAAAGAGCCCATTGCCCTCTGGCTCTGAGATGCTCTTACTGTCAGAGACATGAGCCATTGATACAAAGGAGGCAAATGAAAGTTTGCCAAAATAAAGGAATTTAGTTTCATTTAAAAAAAAGTTTCAGAGTTGCCTTTGACAACCATGAGACTTACTTTGAAGGAGGAACACATGTACGATGAGCATAGGCACATGTGGGTGCATCAAGGACAAGTGTAAGGCCATGGGAAGGACATTAGTGTATAGCCAGATATTTGGAAATCAGTTTAATATATCTGTATGGTTGTGTACCCATGTAACTGAAGACTGTATCATACTGCATATGCAGAAGATCTGCCTCTTTCCCCCCCCCCCTCCCTCCACTGTTTCCCAGTCCTAGTCTGCTCCCAACCTCCTTGCCCCAGCAAGGTCTGTATCCCCCAGTTCCAGTCTTCCTCCCAATCTACCCCACTGACCCCAAGTTTGGTTCTTGTCTCCTCTGCATTCAAATCAAAGAAGGGACTCCTACACCTACACCGTGGTTTTACTTTCGAAATGGCGCTTTTTTGAAAGAGTGCTATCATGCAATTATGCAAACGAAGCACGGGATATTTAAATCCCTACTCCATTTGCACTTTCAAAGTGCCTCATTTATATCCCTCTGCTGACAGAGGGATGTTGTCCAGACGTAGCCCCAGTGTGGATGGAATCTTCAGAGAATTTAGCTTCATAGTTCTAGAGACTCTCCAATGAGCATATGAAAAGTGATTTTTTCAGATGTTTATAACTTGGCTAAGTTTGGGTAGATTTTTCCAGGGACCCCAAGAGGCACATTCCTGACCCAAAATCCACCTCCCAGCCAAATGTCAAGTCCCCATTCCAAAGTATGGGAGTGCTATAGTGTCTCAAAAAAAAGTCATCAGAACTTTTTAACCTAGGCTATGTCTAGACTGCAAGCCTCTTTCGAAAAAGAGCATCTAGACTGCAAGCGGAACTTTCAAAAAAGCAAGCGAGTGAGTCTGGATGCTCTCTTTCTAAAAAGCCCTGTTGGCATTCAAGAATACCTTTTTTCGAAAGAGCACTTTCGAAAAAAGGCGTTCTTCCTCGTGAAATGAGGTTTACCGCCGTCGAAAGAAACGCGAAATTTCGAAAGAACGCGGCTGTAGTCTAGACGCAGGTGAAGTTTTTTGGAAAAAAGGCTACTTTTTCCGGAAAAAAAACCTGAGTCTGGACACAGCCCTAGATGCAACAGGAAATCTCTCTCTACCCTTGATCTTGGAAACCACTGTATCATTTCAGCTGAAATTTTTTAACATAAAAAAACCAAACCTTTAACATAAAGCAGATACCCTGCATGTAAAATTATAGAATAGAATAGAACTGGAAGAGACCTCAGGAGGTCATCAAGTCCAGCCCCCTGCCCAAGGCAGGACCAATCCCAACTAAAATTAACCCCAAACATTTTAAATATGACAAAGTACAAGCAACTGACGATAGAGTTTATAATGAGAAGTATCAGGGAACCTTAACGATAGATGATGCTATCAGCCCCACCTATAGTCTGAGGGTTCCTCTATGGCTATCGGGGAGTGGTTTATCTTTCAGAATTTGGTGTTGCTGTGCCTCAGTTCCTCTCTGGCTGGTTGGATTTTGGTCAATTTCATGTTTCGACCCCAAAAATAGAACACCCCTTTAAAACAAGAATTAAACAAAACATTCATTCAGATAAAATAAGTCCATCTACTACCAGTTCAACCTATGGCTCTAAGCACTTACCTGATTTTTGTGTAGGAATTTTCCTCGTGATCTCCATAGATGCCCTGCTTCATCATTTCCCAGTCTGCTTCCTGTCTGAGGTTTGCCTTCTCCTTCAGCCTTTACAGGTAGATCCCCATCCCCATCCCACCTGCAGCTCCTTTGCTGGTCCTGCTCAGCCAAGGAATCACCACTAGTCTCACTCCAGAGCCCTGCTCCTAGAAGACTCCCCCCGTTGACTCTGGTCCTCTTGGCTGTTGGGTTTCCCCTCAACTTCCTAGGCCAAGCTCTATCAGGTTTCTTTCCTCCTCATTGGACTACAAAAGAAAGATTAGAATGTGTGGGTTGGTGTCTACCTGCAGCTAAGTCAAGAGATAACCTTAAAGAGACTCATTGAATGGGCCTCTGAGAAAACCCAGATACAAGTCGGAGATGGATCGATAAAGGCCTAGCTCTGTGTGGCAATGAACGTGTTTAAGAATGTGAGTATACAAACATGCAGTTGGAGTAGGTGTGCAGCAACTGCAAACCATTCATATGTGCCCATGTATGTCTATATACAGTATTTGCTTTGTTTTTCTTTCGACTTCTTAACAAAATTATCTGATCCCAGCAATATTCAGTAAACTATGCAACATCACTGGTACCAGATACAGTTATCTTCTACACATGAGATTTGTCCTTCAGAAAACATCAAGCCCTGTCATAAATCTCTTTGATTTACAATACCTGCTGCTAGCTGGAGCACACAGATGGGGTGTCAGTACTACAGACTGACAATGAGCAGCCAGTAACACTGAGGGGGGATGTGTCACCTCTGTAGAGGTTAAAAATAGCACAAAATATCATAGAACAGAATAAACTACTGAAAGGGCCATTTAAAGCCTTCTAATATTCAGACCTAATTTGATATTTTACAATCAGGCCAGTTAGACATCCGCAAAATTACATAAAACTGGGTTGCCGTCACTGAATGTGTTGGTTCTGTATTTTTTCTCCTGGTACAATCAGCCACTTGTTATTTGATTGTCAATTTAGTACTCGGTTTTGTCAAAAAATAAAAATGTTTTAATGGAAGAATTCATTAAAAAACCACTGAAAAAATCATTGTTCACTGGTCATCTTAGAATAACTTGCAAAGCACAAACTATCTTACCCCATCCAATGTTGAAACCTCAGTTGCATACTCAGATTAATACAAGCCTTTGTGCAATGTGGAATGAGAAGTGTTTCTGAATGCAGTGTTGTGAAAACATGAACACAGTATTATTCAATATAACTGACAAATTAATTGTGGGAATAAGTCAACTTTAGCCTTGAAATAAGGACCTGGGGTCCTAGATTAGGAATTGAATAAAAGTAACTAATTTAAATTTTGACCTACCTAGAGTTTAATTCAGTGTTTTTTCAGCCTGGGGGATGTAACTATGTCTTTGTGGGTCACAACTGAGAACACCACATTCAGGTCAGACTGCTGAAAAACAAGGAAAGTACACTCCATCGTGGTTATTCTCCCCTAAGAAATACCAAACCAGCCTCAAAGTAAACTTGTGGCTAACAAAAATTCATAAAAGCAGTTTTCTGAGGCATTCTAGTCTTTGTAATCTCCCCAAAAATACTGGATTTAAAGATAAGTGGTTCTTTGGAATCCATCTCGCCAAATAGCAGGTTCTTCTGATCCCACAGAACCAACCACTCACACAGATCAGTATGCAACTCAGATGTTACTCAAAAATGATGCTGTTGACAATCCTTTAGCATCAAGGAAGAGGGAAGGAAGGAATTAGTTAAAGGAATCAAATACAATAATTGCAAAGTTTTTGGTTCAGGCATGTAGTAAGTAGGGAATAAGCTATTGGCTTAAAGTCAAGTCTCTGGTTGCTTCCAATACACTGCAAAGACCTCATTTCCTTTGCTAGAATGCTCCCATTAGTATAAGTCCATAGTCCACAGGTTTGAGCAGGAAAGAGGCAAAATGGCCATGTTCCCAGGACCTTTTACAGCTTCTGCCATATGGAGAGAATCCTGTTCTTGCTATGGAAAACTACCGTAACAACTTGTGTTTGGAGTCACATAGATAAGTCATCTCTCCATTCATGATTTCATCTAGTCATAGTAGTGGCCATTACCTATACGTCAGATGGAATGTCCATGGGAAAGTCTATTAAGTGCGGATGGGTCTCCCCAATGGTCCATTGTGTCCCTTGATGAGCCTTTGAACAGTCCCTCTAAGAGATGCTGGCTAAACACCTTGGCTGTGTCCAGACTCAAGGGTTTTTTCGAAAAAAGTAGCCTTTTTTCAAAAAAACTTCACCTGCGTCTAGACTACAGCTGCGTTCTTTCGAAATTAAATCAAAAGAACGCGGCTTTTCTTTCGACCGTGGTAAACCTCATTTCACGAGGAAGAACGCCTTTTTTCGAAAGTGCTCTTTCGAAAAAAGGCGTTCTTGAATGCCTACAGGGCTTTTTAGAAAGAGAGCATCCAGACTCACTCGCTGCTTTCTTTCGAAAAAGCGGCTTGCTTTTTCGAAAGTACTGCTTGCAGTCTAGACGCTCTTTTTCGAAAGAGGCTTTTTCGAAAGATACTTTCAAAAAAGCCTCTTTCGAAAGAGGCTTGCAGTCTAGACATAGCCCTTGTGGGTATTATCCCAGGAGCAAAGACGTGAGATACTGGTACAGAGCAACTACTCATACTTCCCAATACAGAAATGACATATTCATACAAATAGCATAATCATAATGTTTTCATAAACATCTGACAAGCCACATTTTGTACAGAATTTGTTGCATATATATCACAGTGGTTGCAACAATGATCTATATGGTCATATTTTAATAAAACATTGCATGGGGTGACTTGGGAGTGTGTTGTATACCGCTCAATCTTGACTGGATCACAGCTAGAGTATGTGGGGAAATTAATAATGTATTAATGAAAAATTCCCAGAAAAATTTTTAAATGTAGTGAAAAAAAACTTGAAAAGATGCTTAACTGAACTGTTTTTCCCCATCTCTCTACCTCTCCCACCTCTGCTTCCTCGGTTCCAATGTCTCTGGGATTTTAAACAGCGATGCATATATTTTTATATTTGCTTTTTAGATAAGGCAATTGATAATATGGTGCACTCACCAACCCAATACAGCAAAAACAACTCCCACCAAGATTCTCCAACCCACACACACATAAACCTTCCCTTACTTCATCCTAAAGCCCAGGTCTCCTGATGCTGGAAAGGACTGTGGGATACAAAGAGGTTGCAGGATGACTTGGCAGAGGGGGAGAAGTATTTTATGCATTGCAGACCACAAATGCTGAGATCTGCAGTCAAAACAGGCTGAGCCATTGTTCATCAAAACATTCTTCAATTTCAATCCATTCAAATATTGTTTGGATTTTAATACCTTTTGCTTAACATCTAGTAATCACTATCGTTTTCACTGTTTCCAATCATATGTTATTTGTGTGGCTCAAAATGTGATTGCATATTTATCTTGCTCCAAAAAATTCAATACTGTCACTAAGAAGAAAGATCATTTCAGTCCAGTTCCCATTGCACAATTAACTGCACAATACAACTAGAACTAAAGTTGGAACCAGTTAGCACCCCAGGATGGCAGTCTTCAAAGGAAAACCTAGGACTGCACGGGCTAGAATAGACCAGATTTCCCCCCCCCCCCCCCCCATGGCTAAAAGTCATTCCTTCAGCACATACCAGCAGGCAGTGTGTGGAAGGTTGTACCACAGTCTAGACTATGCCTCTGGGATAATATAACATTTAAATATTCAGGACCATATACAGGCAGTCCCCAGGTTACGTACAAGATAGGGACTGTAGGTTTGTTCTTAAATTGAATTTGTATGTAAGTCGGAACTGGTACATATTGTAGGGGAAACACTAGCCAAACATTTCTCCAGAGCTCAGTTTTATTCTCCCACACCTCCCTTCCCTCAGTCCTTTATTCTCAAGCTGAGGTGTCTGCTGAGAAAACCGCTCCGCGTCTCCCTGGTCTGCTGGGGGGGGGAGCTAGCTTCGCGTCTCCCTGGTCTGCTGGGGGGAAGCAGCTAGTGCGGGATTGTCTCACCCCGTTTGTAAGTAGGGATCCGTTGTAAGTCGGATCCATGTAACCCGGGGACTGCCTGTATTCAGAATTTTTCATCAGGACTTAATTCATGCAAACATGGCTTTTTGGTTTTAAAAGTAGCTAAATTTTCCAGGGTCTTTTAAAATTGCCTCTAGAGCACATCCACTTTCCCGTATTATATCCTACAATAAGAAGATGTGCTTAACTTTGGCATCAGAGTGCTTTTTGTTTGATTGGCTACTTTTTTGCTGTTAATGATTTGTATTATATTAGTACCTAAAGGCCTCAATCCAAGACAGGATCTGTCTTTTGCCCCTATCCATCTCCTGACCTAGACATTGTATACAGAATAGGAGAATCCTTTTACCAAAAAATTTGCAATAAAAAGGCATCCACTGTTGGCACCAATGTGACAGGGTTCTTTTCTCCAATATGTTCCATTAGACTTTTGAAGCTGACCTTTGCAGGGACTGAATGGGAAACTCCAGGGGGCAAATTCTTAGGCTGTGTCTAGATTGCACCCCTTTTCCGTAAAAGGGATGCAAATTAGACAGCGCAATTGAAAATGAAGCGGGGATTTAAATCTTTCCTGCTTCATTTGCATAAACATGGCTGCTGCTTTTTTCCAGCTCGGGGCTTTGCCGGCAAAAAGCTCAAGTCTAGACGGGGATCTTTCGGAAAATAAAGCCTTTTCCAAAAGATCCCTTATTCCTGATTTTTTATATATATTTGTTTGTATGTTTGTTTGTTCTTGTAAGCCTCCTTGAATATTTTAAATAGAAAGGCGGGGTAAAAATATTTAAATAAATAAATAATTTTTTCTTCCTCCTCGAAACAACATTTATGTACTTGAAAACTTATATTCCCTTTCTCTTTTCCAGACTAAATAAACCCTATTTTTAGCTATCCCTAACCCAAGAATATCTTTATGAATAAGATACCAATTGTTGTCACATACACCTGTATTTCTGGTCTACATAACTTCCAGGGTAGTTTGTTGAGCTGTGAAGAGGCTGTAGAAAATCCATCATTTTAGTGATGAAGAAAGCCAAGTTTTACCAGTCAAAAAGCTGCAATAAGGCGTGTTTGGCCTGAGGCACACCCATTGCTGGCTGAGGGGTCGTCTGTGCTTGAAACATTGCAGCTGTGCCGCTGTAGAACTTCAGTGTAGACACAACCTACCCTGACAGGAGGGGTTTTCCTATCGGCATAGGTCATCTGCCTCCCCGGGAGTCAGTAGCTAGCTCAATGAAAGGATTCTACCATTGACCCAGCACCATCTACCCCAAGGGTTAGATTGGATTAAATATACCACTAAGGATTATAGATTTTCCACACCCTCTAAGCGACATAACTAAGGGTACGTCTAGACTACATGCATCTGGCGACAGAGGCATGTAGATTAGGCTACCGGACATAGTAAAATGAAGCAGCGATTTAAATAATCGCCGCTTCATTTAAATTTACATGGCTGCCGCGCTGAGCCAACAAACAGCTGATCAGCTGTTTGTCGCTCAGCGCGATAGTCTGGACGCGCGAGTGTCGACATCAAAGGTATTTGTCGACCACCCAGGTATGCCTCCTGGGATGAGGCAAACCTGGGTGGTCGACAAATACCTTTGATGTCGGCAGGGGAGCATCCAGACTATCGCACTGAGCCAACAAACAGTTGATCAGCTGTTTGTCGGCTCAGCGCGGCAGCCATGTAAATTTAAATGAAGCGGCGATTATTTAAATCACCGCTTCATTTTACTATGTCCGGTAGCCTAATCTACATGCCTCTGTCGCCAGAGGCATGTAGTCTAGACGTACCCTCGGTCAACCATCAGGAAGACATTGTGAATCTCCAGCTGTGACAGCAAACTGGCAACTGTTCCAGGTTAGTAGGTCTCTCTCTCTTTTTCTCATCCAGCAAGGTTCTGAACAGAATTCAGGCCCCACAGAGGAGAGTATCAGAGGAAAGGAAAATTCAGAGTGCAAGTATATCTGTAGAACTGTGGCACAGCTGAGGCATTTCTGCTATGCAATAGTATGAAGTAACAGGTTGGTCAATGACAGAATTCTTCTGTCAACTGAGCTACATCTAAACCAGAAGTTAAGTTGGCCTAACTAGAGTTCTGAGGGTGCAACATTTTTCACAATCTTGAGCAACATAGCTAAGCTGACCTGCAATTTAGGTGTTAACCAAGACCTAGAGAGAGAGGGAAATGAAAGAAAAATGGACATAGGAGTTCAAGATATCACTAGGAGCTTGAAGAGGTAGGAATCTCAGAGAGACAGACAGAATGTGTCCATTGGATTGCAATCCATTACAATCCTATATTTAAATCCCCACTTCATTTGCAATGTCGACCTGCCTAATCTGTATCCCTCTGCCGACAGAGGGATGCATAAAATAGAATAAAGACTAATAATTTGTCAAAAATAAACACTCTGTAGTTAAATAATTTATCTCTCTAATCATCCCTGTCCTTTTTCTGCTTCCCCTTCCCCCCAACTCGTACACTCTGATTTAAAACAAAAATTCTAAGAATTAAAGCAAACTTTAGGTCTAGCAGTACTTGCCACAGAGGCATCTGCCTTGTGCTTACATCTCATACCTCAGAGATGGATGGAAGCTTTTTAAACAAGACCTACAGCTCCACTGAGCATAGGACTTCCAATCTTTGTGAACTCTATTAACGGTCTTCCTACCCTGAAAGGCCTTCATTGTGTATTACCAGGAGTCTGTGGCTAGTGAAAAGCCCCGGAAGCCTATGAACCCAAGAGAAGGCGGCAGGGGGAAAGACCATCCTAAATAACTTCTGCAGAGTGACTCATCCTTTCACTGACAACATTAACATCTCAGCTCCTGCCAGCTGGACAGCTGCTCTGTCCATGTGAACAGTGAGGGAATGTTTTGTTCCAAAGAGAAAGAAAAACCCTCTGTGTGCATGTGTGTGTGTATGTGTGTAATTGCCGTATGATTTCAGCTATTTTGACCTAATAAGAGTTACTACATTAGTCACCAGGCCTGGTAGGAACAGATGGAGTTGTAAGGATTCTAACAGAAAAATAAATGAGACATGCCATCCATCCTGATACATGCCCAGGACAGAAGAACTTTCCTTCGTCATAAAAGTATGAGATGGAGATATTTTGCTTCTCCCGCCCTCCCCGCCGCAAAAAAATAAGCCCCTACTTAATGATATGCTCGTACTGCATACAGGATCCAGGGAGATATTACAGACTGGTATGGCATTTGACTTCTTCAGAAAGATATGTTCCCCCTCTATGTTCTGAGCAAAACAAAGCTGGAGACCAATGTTTTTGCCTCATATACTGTAAACTGAACATTAATGACCATAAGGTTAGTAAACGTAAAAAACAACAAATGGTCTGGTAGCACTTTATAGACTAACAAAATATGTAAATGGTATCATGAGCTTTCGTGGGCACAGCCCACTTCTTCAGATGACTGGATTGAAGAAGTGGACTGTGTCCACAAAAGTTCATAGTACCATCTACATGTTTTGTTAGGGTATGTCTAGACTGCATCCATCTGTTGGCAGAGGGATGCAGATTAGGAAGGTCAACATTGCAAGGAGGTTTACAGGATCTGTCTAAAAAGTCTTTCTTTCTCGACAGAGCCCCCTCTAGACTGCCTCTTTTTGCCGACAAAGTGCTGAATGGCGGCAAAAACAGCGGCCATTTTTATGCAAATTAAGCGTGGGATATTTAAATCCCCACTTCATTTGCAATGTCGACCTGCCTAATCTGTATCCCTCTGCCGACAGAGGGATGCAGTCTAGATATACCCTCCATCTATAAAGTGCTAGTGCTACCACACCATTTGTCTTTTTTTAAGTTTATCCTGTACAGACTAACTTGGCTACCCCCTGAAGCTCATAAATTTAGTATCTAAAATACTTTTCCTTACAAACATTTTTAAATAAAAGTTATTTTAAAATCTCAAATCACAAGGAAACCATGGCTTTTGTTCCCATATCATGAAGACAACTACTTATGAATAAACTTTACTTAGGACATGAGCCTTCTGTCGTGGGGGGCTGCCCAGTAGCTGAAGGAGGCATAAAAACAGCTCAGAACTACTTTTGCCTTCTCTTTCTCTCCAAGCCCTCAGCTAAGCCAAGTAGGAGTTAAATGCAGCTGGGGTCTGGGTCCATTGCTTGTCCACATGGGAATGAGGAAACTCAAAGGGTGATGGTTATTTTAGAATAGCCAGTTTCTTTGTTGATACAATGGCTCACCTAACCCTTACCTCTAGGAATATGAGTGAGCAGAGCACACTGTCATTGTGCAAGGAGAGATGGTGATTTCCTGCTAATCTGTTTTCTAACCATCCTCCCTATTTCTTTCTTCTCTCACTTCATGCCATGCACCTTCCATCCAGAAACCCTCCTCATTTATGCATCTCTGTTCTCTAGCCAATAGTGAGCAATGAAGCCTCCAGCCCCTCCTCCCCTACTGCCAAGAAATGGAACCTATTCTCTATGTAATAGCTTAATCCTGTTGCCATTCAACCCAAAGAGTCACTGACTTCAATGGTGAAAGAAATAACTCCATGTCCTTGCTCTCAAACTATACCCCACTTCTCTTTGTTCTTATCTTTTGTCTCCTTCATGGACACAGAGACTGTTTCATGGCCACTGAAAAGGGCACTGTACCACAACCCAGCCTGAGCAGTGACCTGTAGGCCAGTGTTTCCCAAAAGTGTGAGAGATGCACCCCATAGAGGAAAGAGAAGGACTTGTCACCATGGATAGTGGATATAAGAGGCGAGCAGGGGTGGTGCCTCACTGGGTCTAAATGCTCTACCCTCCTCTCTTCCTATCCTTATTCTGACCACTCCTGAAGTCGCCTGTAGCAAGCTGTTTGCAGACTGGTGACTCTTTTCCTGAGGTGGATCTGCTAACTTAAAAGTGAAAAGCCTTCTAGCTTGCCAGACCTATTAGCATAACACTCAACCTGTGAAAGAGTCATTAAGTGGTAATGAAGCCATTGAACAGGCATGTGCCAGCCCTATTTGCTAACAAAAACAGTTGTGCATTACTGTGTCTACAGGACCATAGTTTAAAATTTGCTTTAAATATTTCATTAGTTTGTGGCTGAAGATTGTAAAAATCACATCTCTAAAAAAATCCTTGCATATTTAGATGCACAATCTGAGTATTCAGCTTTAGTCTTAAATGCTTGGATCGTCAAACATACCATTTTAAATTCTTCAAAAGACCACCTTTAGCTAAAATACACATTTTAATTACTAAAGTACAAAAGCTTGCTTCCAAAGTCTTCCTGTCCTTTCTATCCATCCCTACTTTCCCTTTCACCCTTTGTTGAAAAGAGCCCTTAAAGGGACCACATTCCGTTTCTTCCAGATAGTTGGACAAATGAGTTTCCTTTATACTTCTGACTATTTGATTAACTAGTTTTAAAAGAACCTCCACAAAAATCAGTACTTTACTGAGATATAAAATCCTTTAATATGCCTAAAATATTTGGAAACATATTAAAATAAGCATGTAGTGAAATTTCATAAACATGTCTTATAAAAAACAAAATAAATTAGCATTTTTTCTAAAAGTCATGAACTTGGTTAAATACACACTAAACTGCTCTGATTAATTTAAAATAATGTTTTGTTTCAGGGAGTTTAAATATGTAGTAATCTTTTCAGATTACTTTATGAAGGCTTAAGAGTATATCACCTTAGAATTACTGATGAAGAAAACGTAAAACCAAGAAGGGCTGCATCATGTGTTCCATAATATTTAATGTGGTATTCAGCAGGATAGCTGACTTGCCCTGACTACATAGTTTTTGCAAATAAATCTGACAAGCTTCAGGGTACATCAAAAAACCTGGGAATGACATTTTTTATTCCCAGATATAATGCTTTTAATTAAGTATCTTCTCCATGTCCAGTCTTTACAATCTGGCATGTAGTGAAAAACATGCTCCATTTTCTTTAGAAAGAAATATTAGAAGAGGTTCCCCCCCTCCCCCACCAATGTCATTTGCTGCATTTGGGTTCAGGGATTTGGCTGGAAGAGGTGAGCCAAAAGACAAGGGAGACAGTGGAGAGCGCGGGGCCAGTGGAGAGGGGGCGGGGCCAGGGAAGAGCAAGGGTGGAGTATCAGTGAGACCACAGGCTGGTGTTAGGCCCTAGAAAATTAGGCTTAGTGCAGTTATGCTAAAGCAGATGTAACAAAGGTTTCTGGATAGTCCCTGGACAGAACTGGAGATAGGTTCAAGCACCCTACATGCTTGCTCAAGTTGCAAAATGAGATAAGTAAGAAGCTGCATTTTTGTACCTGCTGTGATGAGGAACAGTTTGTTTTGAGAACTGATAAGGAGACTCCCTGTTTCTGCTCTCCCCCTGTTTGTTCCAAACTCCCTGTTTATGTTCTCCTTTGGCCATAACAAATTGTCTCCTTGTTGCCCAGTACCTGTCTTTTGGGCTGATAAGAAATTGCTGATGCATTATGAATTGCTTAAGGCCATGATGTATAGTTGGCCAGGTGTGCATGGATATTAAAAGTTTCTAACTGATAAAGGGGGGTGGGTTGCTTGGGCAAATAGTCTGTCACGCGACGGAACTGTCTATATAAGCCTACCTGTTAATGAAATCGTGGCTGGTTCACTTTGGAGACAGGCTGCTCTCTATTGTAGTGTGCACTATTCAATAAAGAGCTTGTGATTGGATCTTGCTGGTGTTGCCTGTCTCTTTGCAGTCAGACAACGAACAGAGGCAGTCCGGGCGCTGGGGAGCTTGCTTCCTCAAGAAACAGCTTCACTCACCACCTATGCTGGGCAGGAAGGCATGAAGACGATGGATTGATTAAAATGGCTGTTTAACAACAAAGAGCAGGATGTATGATTGGTTTCATTTTTCTAAAAGAGAATTCAGCCTTCTAAAATTTGGGAACTGAAAGCACCTCTGTAGGCATTGAAGTTGTACAATGAACTCCATATTGTAAGTGGACTCAAAGGGAAAGGCTGCAGCTTCCTGCAGCATTAAATCACAAGTGAGAACTTAACAGTAAACATTCCCAAGAGCTGAACAGTTGCAAAGGACCTATATGAACATTTACATTTTAATGTCAATATATAAAGACAAATTCAGGAGCAGAAAACTTTAAAAAAGTTGATTGAAAGATTTGTATGTAGACAGAGTATTGTTTTCTTCTCCTGGCTCCCTGGGTAGCAAAACAGAAAAATTATATGTAATTAAACTGGAAACAGCATCAATTAGCAGTGATTCTCTGAGCTGAGGAGAGAGTAGACCAATAAGGAAAGACTGATCTTTTCCTGTGGCTGCCTCTTCATATCAAAATTATGAAGAAGAAATCCCAAATCCACTTAACCATATAGTGTGCAAACAAAATTAAAGACATTCATGCAAGTGAAGGATATTTTCCAGTCAATGCAATCTTTGATTAGCACACATATGCTTTAAATATCTAACACTTGATTCCCAGTAAGGTATGATCACTTGGTTACCTGTTTCTTTTGTCCTTTTTAGACTGAACTCAATACTCTTTATGTATCATCCCTTGATGTGTTAAGGTCTATATTGCATGGGAACAAAGACTTATAGCTTACTTATTTGTAAAGTGCCCTATAAACTCCAGAACAAGACAAAGTTTTAAAAAACAGTTAAGGTTAGTAAGTAACTATCAGACCTACAGAATCCAAGCTCTTAAAAGAAAGGAAATAAATAGATAAGCAGATTATTCTTATCAAGTACAAAGAAATGTGTCTCATAATAACAAACTCTTATTTGTTGTGGATTTTATTGAATTATGGTAGCTAAATATTTTATTTTCAGTGATTGTGTTCAGAGTGAAATTTTATCAGTTAATATATTTATTAATTCACCATAAAAGTAACTTGGTCCAAGTACCAAATTATTGGTACCAAAGTATTGCTGTTTCTTGGCAATAATGTACAGAATATATAGTTTACCAAAAAAAGCTACATATCTTTTGATTTTATTAGCATATCCTATTTAGCTGTCTGGCATGGCAAGCTACCACACAGCTAGTCCTGCTCACTTCTCAACTGTCTCATTACGGTATTGCTGAGCTTCAGGGCAGGGGAAAACAATTCACAAAGTTTTATGAAAATGTTAACATATCCTATGAATGTGAGGCTGATCAGTATGAGTAATCCATGTGTAGAAATACAATTTTTAAATCTCTCTTTAAGAGGGCCCACTCACTACCTGCTTAAAGCACACACTGAAAAAGTTGTGGGGGATAGATCTGAAATCATGACTCTAAGATCTGTGTTTAACCATTAGACAGAACATGTGCTGTCTACCATCCTAATGCTTCATTTATTTAATGTATATTTTACCTTCGTTCGTGTAAATAAGTGCCATGCAGAAAAATACACTCTGCTGAGTACAGTATTTATTCCTTTCATCAACTGCTAAAAGTGATTATGTGGACATTTCCTGTAAATCTGAGTCAAATTGGAAAGTTACCTGTAAATCTGAGTCAAATTGGAAAGTTACCTGTAAATCTGAGTCAAATTAGACAGTCACTAGGTAACTAAGTATATTCTTCACACAGCACTCAAGCATATATGCTCTTGTGCCCAAGAATTAATATAGGCTTTGCCATATACCATAAATACAGAATCACTATATAACATGTGCTCTGTGAAATAAAAGAACAAGAATGATTTTTGTTTTATTTTTAAGTGGCCTGAAGAGAGTTGATTTCTTACTAACGAATGGGCAAAAGAATTTTTTTCTTCTGAACTGACATCTGGAACCTGAGCCTTTATTGCCTTGCACCTTTTGTACACTGGTGCAAAGTGAATGCAGTAGAGTCAGGATTCTCAGCAGTGGAATTTGCCCTTAGCACACTTACAGAGAGTGGAGAGGAAAGGTAGCTGTAAGATCTCCCAGTCCAGGGCAAACCCTAAGTTGAACCTTGTCATAATTTAGAGAAGTCTAAATGCTCCTGTAAAGTGTAGTAGCTAGAGCGATCCCACAAGAACTGTTGCTCTGGTCCAGGATTGCTTTGCACTCTGCCCATGCTGACCCCATCATGCCTCTTTTCAATCCCACCTCCTTTACACAGAAGCTATGCCAGATTTACCCCACACCAGGATTCCCCCTGCCTGGAAGGCTTAAAATGATTTGCTGAATAAATTTTAGTATCAAATAATAGGCAAATGTCATGGTCTCCTCATGGCAATTCACAAACAGGCCAAATTCAAATAAACTGTTCGGTGCAAATTATCCCATCAAATCTAACAAATATATTATCCTCGCTGGTACATTTTGTACAGTCAAAGGATTATACACAGGCATTGACCTTCATCAGACAAGGACAGGCACAATTTTTTCTGCTACCACGTAGGACTGTACCATTTATTTGATGGGCAATACTCGCACATGCAGATTCCAGTGATATTGCTGAACAAAGTCAGAGGTAGTAACATACCAGTCAGATAATTATGCCCCTCAATGTTATGCCTTTCTTGTCAAGACTTCTGCATGATATTTATTCATACTTTATCTCCTTCTAAAATAGGGACAACAATAAAAATCACAAAGGGGTCTGAAATGCGACACCACACATCACAATGTAATGATACTTCTAGGGCTGCCAGAGGCATAGCCTCCTGCATTTGTGCACATACACATGCACACACTTAGAACAGAGAGCACCTTGCTGAGCACCCCAGGGCTTCACTCAAAGAAACTATGATTTGGCAAAAACTACAGTGTTTTTTGTGAAGAATGAGAAGGGCCTGTGTGTGGTTTTTTAAAAGGATATACAGTATATATTCTCACTAAATATCTGTGAAGAATGTAAAAGAGGGCCAGATACAGAAAGTTTTATTTTTTTAAAAATATCCACAAGAGAGGCACAGCTAGGTATACTGAAAAATATTCCATTTAAAAAAATAACCCATTCTTGGCTTAGCAGAGGAAAGGAGGAGTGAGAAGCAGTCAAGCCAGTGCACAAGCTCTGTACAAGGCCCTCTTGAGCAGAGACTGCCAACAGTCTGCATTCCATGAAGTGGTTTTGTGAGGTCAGTTAGGCCATGTCTACATGAAGCAACTATTTCGAAATAACTAAAGTCAACAACTTCCAATTTTACAAAATTGAAATATCATGTCTCCACTATGTCTCCACCTTAACTTAGAACCCCAGAAAGCACTGGAGAGTAATTAGTTCAAATTACTCTGGGAGTAGTTATTTCAAAGTAGCGGCACCGAAGCATCCACACTACCGCTATTTCAAAATAACTACTTTAAAATTAGTGTTATTCCCCAAGAAAAGCAGAAGTACAGATTTCAGAACAACAGCCTTGGTAGTGTGGATGCAATTTGAGGTAAGGGTGGTTATTTTGAAATAAAGTAGACCAGGTAGACTAGTGTAGACCAGAGCTTAATGGCATCATACCAACTAATTAATTTTGAGACCACATGTTGGATTTGATTTCTAATCCTAGATCTGATTGTCTGATGATGTTTTAATTTATTTGCTCTCATCTAAGAGGAGCAACTTAAAAGCTATGAGCAATAAATCTAAGGACCCTACTCTCTCTGTATGTCTTAGCAACTCCTTGTGCCTGATTCACAACTTGCTTGCAGTTGATGTAAAGTCAGGAATAGCTCTATTGTTTCAATGGAGTTAAACTGACATAAGTGAGAGGAAAGTGTGGCCCCCTGGATTCTCCTATTTCAAGACTGCTCTCTTCTGCCTGTCCTAGGGCTCCTAATCTTTTTTCAAGTGCAATAAAATCATTCTACCTCAGTTTCCCAGCTTTACCATGATCAGTACTTTCCCCTTCACTATAACCTTTGTCCTTTTCTTCACAGGATCTTCACAGCCATTCATAGAATGATGTATAACTGACAAATTGCCAGGGTTTGTGTATAGTACCAACTAACTCAATGTGTAGCACTTTATGATGCCCTTGAATAAAAGATGGTACACTGGTTTGCATTGTACACAAATCCCGGTTTTGAATTATTTCACTGACATTACATATTCCATGATATGGTATAGCATGAATATGTTATAGGGTGTCAGAGGAAAAGATGTATGTCCACTAGACATCCTACAGCACAAGTAAGCAGGGCATACTCTGGATGCTGCTAAAGAAGACATCATAGAATTGCATCTGAGGAGGAGAAACTTGCCCTACAGCATTAGACCAAAATGGCTACAGCCGCTAATGGTGACATTAAAGAAGCACACAAACAAGCATTTAAGACAAGTATAAACACGGAGTGATTGGCAAAACAAAGTCTCCTTAAGAAAAAGTGAAAGTTGAAGAGCTTTCTTAAGACACTGTAGCCCTATTTATTTACAGTTGACAGAACTAGGCAGAACTGAGGGTCTATAGCTCCTTCTCCTACTTTGCAGGTAATCAGATAGAAAACTTGCTTTCAAAATCTCTTCCTCTTTTGGTGTTACCCCCAAAGTATTCTGATGTCTTTGCTCTGATGTTTTTACTCAGATAACTTGCTGGAGACAGCTAACTAGATACTTCTGTGGGTATATCTACTCAGCCAAAAAATAACCAAACCCATGTCAGCAAGTCTAAGAGCCCAAGTTAACAGGTTCTGGCTCATGCTGCAGGGTTGGGGTGGAGCCTGGCCTCTGAAAGCTAACAAGGGGAGCAGGTCTTCTAAGCCCAAGTTCTGCTGTTTTTTAAACCATGAGCGTGAATCGGTTGCCCTGACGCTGAGAGTGACTCACTGCCCAGAGGTATTTGCTGTGTAATCATAGCCTATAAGGTTAATATAAAACCTTTTTGGTCTTCCTCTTTATAGACCTTTATGACACCAGATTAATCAATCTGTGGAGGAATAGGTATTCATTCCAGCCATCTGAGATAATGAGGGAGTAGCACAGTCACCGCTCCTCCACACCTGCTCTCTTCGTTCTCTGCTACCTTTTCTCCTATTGCTGAGATATGAAACTTTTTTTGCAATATACGTGCTACTTTAAATTTGCACACTTATATTTCATCTGAAAAATGAATTATCCTTCGTCATCTTTAGTGTTCTGCTTGAACATTCTGTATTGGGAGGCTTTTTAATAAGGGGGGTTGGACAAAAAAGAGAAACAAAGCATGGGCTCAGAAATTATTAATTGGTGGTAGTAGTCATACTGTAGTACCTGGGAACGTCAGTCAGACAAGGAACATAAAAGGGTTATGAAGTATAGCCAAGAGCTCTTCAAGATGTTATATTGTGTAGAGACACAGGAAATAAATAACACAATGATAATAAATTATTATCTCTCTCGATGTATAAAAAAGTTTTTCCTACCAGGCGACAGAATGATGTCATCCAACTCACGCTATCTCTCCGCGAAAGCCGCCAGAGAGAGGGGGGTTGGCAGGCGTAGCGAGCAAGGGGCTCAGCCCACTAGTTTATATTATAACAAGAGAAGTGTCAACTAGCGATCGGGGGGGGGGGGGGTCCTGTTGTGGAAAGTGCAATACAGACATGTAAGTATTACAGGATAGTTGTAATATGTTGATGGTGCTGGATGTTGCTCATTCAGTTAAAAAGTCTGCAGGTTCTGTTACTGTTAGATGTTAACATGTTGTAAAGTAAAAATCAACGTTTTCCAGAAACTAACCAACACAGATATCCAAGCTGACTAAAATTTGGTGTGAAAATTTTCAATTAATGTCAATGTTTTAAATAAAACTTGTATAATATTCTGGCTCAAAAATAATTGTTCAAAGCAATTAGAAAATTAAATAGTTCCTTTATCAGTGACAAGAGAGAATCAGCTATAAAAAATATATGATTACTGTAAAATTAACATTAATTCTCCTATGTGCAAAGAAAACAGATGAGATCATATCTTCCCACATCCCTTTCTTACATCAAGGCTATGCCTAAGACACCAGAAAACAACAAAACAGGGAACTATGCAGATTAAAAAAAGTGGTAGATAAACTTTCATGAAGGTGGGGTGTTATTTTCCAACTTGGGCAGTTTTTGATCAGTAAACATGCTCCCTCAAAGCGGGAACACTCAACTGACCAATAAAATGTGATTGATTGATTTATAATACAAAGTATGTTGAGTAGCCTTTGGAAAGGCAGGGAGCTATCTTGAGACAAGCAAGGCAATTGTTTGCCTTCTCACAAAGTGCCCTCCGGTAACCCTCATGCTCTCAAATACTCATATTGGTTATTTCAAAGTTGGGTGCAGAGCTGTGCTTTCCCATGTCTGCCACTAATGACTTGCAGCTGTTGCTAATCTGTGCCTCTGATTTCCTTTGATTACTATGTGTATTGATGCCTGTGGTAAATAGGCATCTGCCAGGTGCCAGCACAATCAGGGGAAAAATATAAAAAGTTCCCTGTTTCAAATTCAATGTGACATTGTGCGAGTTGAGAGGCAGCCGTTTAACTGTTTAAGGGGAACAGTTTCCTGGGATCATTGGGCCTTCTGGCTATGGAAATTCCTTGGTTTTGTAACTACAGTGCCCCTCCGCAAACCCCATTGCTTGGGTGGAAATAGCTATACGGAAATTTGGGCTGCTCAGGGAAAGGTCCTTATAGTAAATCTTCCCATGACTGACACAGTTCTAATGAAAGGATACTTTAGTCCTGTTTTCCATGTAACTAGATTCTCCCCTGTACCCATTCCCCAAGACAATCAGAATGCACAGCCTCCCTTACTGTAGTAAAGGTCTGGTTTCCCAAAGAACAGAGGCCTGATCCTCCACTACCTGAAACCTTGCACAGCCATTTATTGCTGGGCAAAGTGGGTGTTAAATATCACCAAATGAAAGACATTGGAGAAGTTCAGACAGTAAATCCAAGATAAGAAAAATGCAGCAGCATCTCAGGATTGGGTAGGAAAATATACAGGAAGTCAGGGCTAGTTTTAGATTTTTCCAAAATGTAACAAAGATGATCTCACAACAAGGGCTCAGAGAAGTGTGTGTCTGACAGTTTTTGCACTCTTGGTTGAATGATTTCTTTAGGTGCAACTGAACCCATGCCAACGCTGCCCCTGCCAAAGAGAGGCCCCTCTGCCTACTGAAAATCTGCTCTTGTAGTCAGTGTCTTCAGTTTTTAAAAGTCATCATGCGTGTAACTATCAGCTGATATTCCAGTGGCAGCAATAAAATGAGGGCATAGATCTTGGATATTAGACACATACAATGCACATATTCATTCATATGCTCACAAGACTGACACACTCTACCCTTGCTGTTTGCTTCCCACCCACAGCCTGGTTCCAGCCTCTGCTATAAACAGGTCCAGGACAGTGCGGGTACAGTGTGAATTGAATCCGCAGCAAGAGAAAGCCCGAGGGCTCTAATACATGTGAATAAATACTGAAGCAGAGCTATATTTAACCAAAGAGTAGATTAGTTCCATTTTACTGGGTACAGATTTGACCTCCTCTGGACTACCCCAGAAAGCATTGGTTGCTTAGTTAAGAAAACACCATCTGAATGTCTAGAAAAGTTGCAGTGGAGAACTACAAGATGCATGAAATACCATGAGCAATGTCCTATGGAAAAGCGCAACACACATTTGCCAATGTTCAACATCTCCCTCTGTTCCCTGGCAAAAAGAACACTGAAGTTTAAAATCACATTTCAATATATATGTGCATGCAGTCTAGAGCTTCACTCGCCTATGGTTACTGAAACCATATGAAAAAGACCTAACAGACTTTTTGAAATGTTTGCTGCTGCTTTATTTTTTGCACTGTACCCAGCTGGGATAACAAAAATAAACTAGCCAGGGTTTCTCTACATGAGCATTTAGTTCATGGCAAGCTGAGGTACAAATCTGCACCACACTAGCCTGTTGTACTCTAACTGCCTGCTGACATGAATTAACAGTTCATGAGAGCACTTTGACAGAATCCAAATGAAACAAGAATCAAGTGCCAGAGCAAACTATTAATGTGCATCAGGAGGGGCCACATTATCAGTGACAGCAGAAGCTGACTACTGAGGTGCAGACTCACACCATATATGAACTAAATGTTCATATAGAAAAGTCCTTAGTTTCACAGATTGCTTACTGGCATTACTGCTATGGCAAACAGCTGCTGCTGAGACTTCCTTCATCTCCCAGGGCCAGTAGCTTTTGTGTTTGGAGCAACTGGTCTTGAGCTAGTCAGGTGTGGGGTTTTTTTGTTTGGTTGGTTTTTTAAAGAACACTTCAAGAGAGAAAATGTCAATTCATTTAAACCAAAAGTGTTTGACGGGAGGTGGAGGGATGGGGAGAAATGGAAAGGAATGACTGTTTTTGATGAATTCATTGACTTACAAGTTTTGAAAACAGTTTTGAAAATGTTCATATCATCCCATTTCAGCATTTTCAAAATGAGATATTTTTGGCTTTCCAGTTCAAAGCACATTTCATTTGGAAACCTAAGCTAATCACAGTAAAAAAATTAAACTAAAAATAGTGGAAATAAAAATAAAAATTGTTTTGAGATATTTGCTATTGACCAGAATCTTTATACTTTTTTTTTCAGTTTTTAACCTCACAAAAAATATGATATTTTGACCTTTTTGTCCAAATTCAAGCCAGAAAATATTTTGGAAATGTCAAATATTTTGTCAGGACAGGAAAACTGTGTCCATTCCAGCTCCAGTCCTGAGTTGTGTCCTTGATATCAGAGACATGTGGTTTAGCTAGTGATCATGTCTGTACATACACAGCTCTAGATTTGTTGTTGTCTCAACTGAAAAACAGGAAATGTAATCTTGATGACTGCAGTTAGTCATCATGCTGGCTGCCACGCATTAGAGATGGGCATATCTGTGGAGTTTGAGTCAAACCCCTCTGTACCACAAACATAGAAAACAGAATTCAGCATGACAGACTACAACAGCAGTCAGCCAGCAACCCCTTAGGTAAATAACTATAATAAAATCAATCCTATTTATTGCTTTTCATTAACACTAAAATGTTACTCAGTTGTTTTAAACAAAATTCCCCTGACACACCATTTCAAATTATAACAAAGAAAGTTGGAATACAGAGGCAGAATATAGTTTACAACACTTCCCAGTTAGCATGTTACCATTTACATCACAACATCAATATGTTAAGAAATGTTCTGGCCCAACTGTGGCTAGGGGCTAGTGGGGCCAGGTTTTGAATTTCACCAGACTCCCAAAGGTTTTTATGAAGAAGTCTGTACAAAAACAAGAACTCCCGTCTGGGCTTCTCTTTTGTTCAGGGCATGCTTTGTGTTCACAGATTGGGAAACACCTTAGGTGGCATCTGCGGTTTTCTTTAATGGGATAAGGGAGATAGGATGCTTTTGCTCTCATCCCTGTTGGCCTATCTTGTTTCCTTAAACTTACACTAGACAAAGTTAGTCAAGCTGAGCTGTTTTTTCTTTACACAAAAAAAAAACAAAAACCCACCAGCTTTGAACCCTGGCCTTAGAAAAATCCACTGGAAATTACCCATTCCCCAACATGTAACTTAATGTAATTCAGTTCTTCTTTACCCACAGAGAAAATATTTAGAGTACTAAGAGGAGGGGTTATATTCTTATCATGTACCGTTATAGAGGTGTGGTTTAGATAGCACCGGATCAGGGAAAAACAATCAATCAGATTCAAATACTACACACAGCCTGACTTAAGCCCAGCTTCAGACCATGCTGTGGGGTATAAGGTAGGAAGGAGATAACTGGATCCCCAAAGCCTGTTTGGCAATGAAGGGCAGAATCTGCCAGGCAGCTCAGTCCCTTCCTACACAGGTGGGGAGTAATCATGCCTGGAAGTGGAGCCAAAGCTCCCAGCCCCAACACTCCAGCTCACACAGCAGAACGAACATGGAGAAGTCCTCTGTACCAGTGGAAGGTTTGGCAGAGAAGAAATAGAGACCAGCTCACGACTCAGACTCAGTCTGGTTCCTTCTTTGCTTGTGGGGCAAGGCATCTATGTACTGTCCCTTATTCAAACTGGATCGTATGGCCGTTGTCCAATCCTTGAGCAATGTTTCATGTACCAGATATGCTAAGAAGCGCACATCACCAATTCTGTCCGACATAACTCTACAGAGACAACAAGACATGAGGCTGCCATGTTCTGTTACCCGATGGAAGCTGAAAGTGGGGAATAGAGGCAGCCTAACAACAGCCAGGATGTGCCCTGTTAAAGTAACCACTACATCACACTAACATCTCCCCATCACACCTACAAACCGTTATAGTAAAGATAAAAGAGACAAACAACCCCTGTTCACTGCTATTGCATCAAAGCAGATCTGTTGTACATGGGGTTTGTTCCATTCTATTGTATTCTCTCTCTCTCTTTCTTAAACTCCATGCTAGGAAAATAAATTGCTCAAGCTGAGTGTGTAAAAGTTTTCTCTCTTACTGGCATCTTTATTTAACAGTATCTGATAACAAGGTTCAAGTAACTTCCTTGAGTTTCTGCTGCTCCTAATAATGATGCAGTGAAAAGAAATCTCTTACTTTCTCTTTCCATTGACTCATAATACCAGGCTTCTAGCAAATATAGCCAAGGCTACTAAAATAATTTCCAGACCCAGGGAATCCTATCCCAATTCATGTCCTTTTTTCTCTCTCTCTTCCTGTGTTTTGTACCAGTAATGTCAACCCCATACATTCAAAAACCAGGAGTAAGACTCCCCAAAATCATAAGATTGGTTTATACATCATGAGGTTTTGAAAAGAATAAGGCTTTGTCTACATTGGCACCCCTTTCCGGAAAAGGGATGCTAATGAGACACTTCGGAATTGCAAATTCCGCGGGGGATTTAAATAAACCCTTTTCCGGAAGATCCCTTATTCCTACTTGAAAGGGCTTCCGGAAAAGGGCTTATTTTCCGCAAGATCCCGTCTAGACTGGCACTTTTCTCCGGCAAAACCCCGAGCCGGAAAAAAGCGGCAGCCATGTTCATGCAAATGCCGCAGGGGATATTTAAATCACCCGCAGAATTTGCAATTCCGAAGTGTCTCATTAGCATCCTGTAACTGATTAGTCTCTCGCACCCCACCCAAGTCCGGGAGGGGGCGATACGGTCCCCTTGTATTGAGGGACCCCTGGCCAGCCTTTTGGCGTAGCTGCCGGGATCGGCCGCAAGGTGGGTCGCACGGGGAGACTGGGGAGGGGACTCGGGCCCTCCCTCTCTCCGAGTCCCAGCCCAGGGCCCTAAGGCAGGGGAAGCTCTCCCTTGCCAATGGAGGGGATCGAGACCCCTTAACCCTCCATTCACGGGGTCCATGGCCCTGCCCTGGGCCTTCTCTCCCCAGTCCGAATCAATTCACCCCCCATCGCGGTGAGAGACTCACCGCACGCTGCCTCCTCCGAGCCTCCGCAGGGGTTTTCGGCTCCTCTGGCTTCACCCCTTCCACCTGTCCCTCCTGGCACTTTTGAAAGGGCCGCCATTCAGCGTTCCCTCCAGGCTCCGCCCCCGGCCGCGTCATCCGGCTCATTCAGGCGCGCCGGTCCGGGCCGCGGCCCCACCCCCATGTCCGCGTCCACTGCGGTCGGAGCAGCCTCGGGCTCCCCCGGGGTTCCCCCGCCGTTCCTGACAGTGCGGGGCAGTGAGGTGAGACTGGCTGCCCCATCACACATCCCTTTTCTGGAAAGGGGTGCCAATGTAGACACAGCCTAAGTGTATTCTTTTTATTTCCTTTCTGGCTGGGGGGAGGGTTGCATTTTTAAGGTGCACATTTTAAGCATCTTTCTGTATCCACTAGAACTAGTGCTTTTCCCCTCTCATTTGAGTGCTAAGATTTTCATGTAGTCACTTGACTCCAGCAGATGAGGCTTCAAGAAAAACTCTCAAAAATCATAAGACTTGGAATGAAATCTGGGTCAGCACCCATTCCCTTTCTCATCTCCAATAATTATAGCATGAAGCCTTCTGAGTTAGTACAGCACAGTGCTTTATCATTTATCAGGCCTTGTGCTGGGTTTTCTATGCTGCTTCAACATTTCTTAGTCTACATCCATGGTGTGCCCTTTTCTTCCCACTCTGGATGTACTGTAAGCAAAGTAAGATCAAAGCCCCTTCCTCAGGAATAGACTTGACAAAGCAGTACAGTCAGTACTTCTAACCCTGAGCCTCACAATGGACTCCTCAGAGGGAAATCAGAACCACCCCAACAACATGGATTAAGGAATCATCCCAAGCTACTCTGCCTGTGGTAGCCTATATATAGCTACTTTCTTAGGTTTTGTCTATACTGCAGAGCTATTTCAGGACACCAGAGGTATCCTGATATAGCTATTCTGCGTCTATTGAAGGAGCCCATTATTTCAAAATAGATTTTGAAATAATAGGCAGCTTATTCTGACGTCCCGGTAACCCTCGTCCCACGAAGATTAAGGGGCATTTCGGAATAGCAAGTTATTTCAAAATTTGGCGCTATGCAGACAGCACCAAATTATAAAATAAACTATTTTGAAATACACTCAAAATAAGCAACACAAATTGCATAGGATAAATTGTGTAGTTTATTTTGAGCTAAGGGTGCTGTGCAGATGCACCCTTAGTTTGCTCTGAAAGGAACTACACTATTGGGGCATGATCCAAAGTTCATTAAAGTCAATGGAGTCTATTTGTGATGTCCTGTTCGTTTCAGTGTCTGAGTACTTCCCTCTTCCCCAGTGAAAAGCCTTAGGTTCGTGTTGATTTCAGGTTTGCAGACAGAACAATAAATCTTTGCACAGCAGCTGACTGTACTTAAGGCTTTGTCTATACATGTTGCACCTCTGAAAATTGGGATTCTCTCATCCAGCAACATCCATCATCCTTCATGACCACGGATGTTCCAGGACCAGAAAGTTCCAGAGCGCTGCAGGGGGGTAGAGGCCCAGAAGCTAGCACGCGGCTCAGCTGGGCTGTGGGGGAGCCAGGAAGTGGGGAGAGGAATGGCAGGGGCCTCAAAAAACCTCCTCAGGCCTGTAAAAATCCCTCATCAAGGACCAGTCAGGTCCCGAGGTGCCAGATCAGGGAGGTCCAACCTATACTGCCAATTAAATGACAAAACTTTTGCTGGAAAAAAAACCCTCCCTTTTTCTCTCTTTCCCCCCTTCCCTCTCCTATTTATTTTGAGTTTTCATATTCCCAACTAATAACTCTGGTCATCTAAAGAAGTGGGCTGTGCCCACGAAAGCTCATGATCCCATCTACATGTTTCATTAGTCTATAAAGTGCTACCAGACCATTTGTTGGTTTTTTTCTGTAACAGACTAACTCGGCTACCCCCGGAAGCTCCAAAACTTTTGCTGGTGACAGCTGCTTAAAAAAATGCCCCCTCAAAAGAAGACATATGTTTTGCTGTTGCGTCAGTGTGAATGGCTAATTGTCAGCAGGAGTGCTTGCCTGTTAAGAACACAAACTCTGCTCATAGGGGATGGAAGTATTTTGTCAGCAAAAGAACTGACAAACAGCATTCACACTGCCACACTTTTAGCAACACAGTCACGTCGACACGACCATGTTGATAAAAGTTGTACAGTATAGACAAAGACTAAATGAGTTCCTGTATGTCTATATCTCCTTCTCTGCTGGGTCCTGGTATAACATTTGGAGGTGAAGGATTCCTGTGCTGCCTCTGCCTGTGCAAGAAGAAGAAAAAGCCAGAAAATGGTATCATTAAAAAGGGGGCAGAGATCACCGATAGCAAGGATGGGCAAATACCGGCCCATTGGCTGGATCTGGTCTGTCAGGGTTAGCTCCAGCGGACCTCCACCACTCTATTTACCCATGCCTCCACAGATAAGGGTGATCAAAGCTCCCATTGGCTGTGGAATGCCATTTCCAGCCAATGGGAGCTGCCGGAAATGGTGCCCCAGTCCATATCACTTCCTGCCACTCCCATTGGCCAGGAATGGCAATCCACGGCCAACAGGAGCTATGATCACTGCTACCTATGGAGATGAAGGTAAGTTCAGCAGTGGCGGCCCATGGGGCCTAACCCTGGGGAACTGCCACCATTTTATTGCCCTATTGGCACAAGAAGCCGAACAGCTGCTTTGCTGCTGAAATAGTGTGTGATCCTGCCAGCTAGAGAAGGGGCATTGGCAGTTAAAAACAGAACAAAGGGATAAGCTGCTTCCCAGAGCTACTACAAACAAAACAGTGGGGAGGGGGCAAGCAGCCATTTTGGCTGACTGACTGCAAGCAGGCAGGCAAACAACCTTCAGCCTGCACTGAGGTCTATGGCAAATCACAAGTGACATTCCTGAGGTCAGGAAGTGGAGAGCGTGGTAGCACAGTTTGTTGCTGCTCTAAGGATCTTGTCAGAGCATTGTCATTGGGACAAACATCAAATGACTCCCTGAGTGACCAATTAGTCTCTGGATTATGTCTGGAAGAAGTCATTGACTGTATTAGCATGTACATTCACAAAGGCTGTTGTAATGGTACTTACAATGGAAACCACAAAGAAGGAGTCTCTGGAACTTAGTGTGAACTGAGAAGTTTGCATCAGCAAGATGGAGGACCACAGGAAACTGTGGCCAGTGTGCACAAACTAATTTTACTGAGAAGGAATGCTAGGCATACCACATTTGCAGAAAGTGCCAGAAGAAAGGATTGTCATGACCTGTCACGCGGTTCAATGACCAACAGCACAGTAACTATACATCCAAGATGACCTCTATGAACACTAAATTAAAAAAAAAAAAAAAAAAGGACAAATGCTGAGAATTGATAACATGGAACTCAAGTGACACTGATCTAAACATAACACCATACATGTTATTAGAAGCTGGAGTGAGAGACACCCTTGAATCAAGAAGATCCTGCGGGAACAGGGCTTGCTACTAGAGCTGCTCTCTCATGGATTTGTAAATCTACCCATCATCAGATGCTGCCACAAAGTCTCCATTGCTTTGAACACTTATGCCAAAGAAAAGTTAGTTCCAGAAGGGTCACTCCAGGTGAAAGTTCAATTAGCTAGACAATTAGTCATTTCACTCTTGTATGGGACTAAAGGGAAGTATCTACCATTATTTAGCAGATCTTGTCTTGAGAAGCTCAAAGTGATCATTAATATGACTCAACAACTTCAATAAATAGTAGCCGGACATCCCAAAGATTCTGAAAAAGAACTTGGACGGAGGAGCAATGTGTCAGTGGAGCACACTGTTAAGCTTGGCCGCCAACCAAAATACTGCAAGCTCAGAGATGGGCCTTGTGCTCCAAAGCCTCTGATGCAAGATGATTCGGACCATTTGGTGAGCAAGCCTATTTTTGAGTCATCCGCAGAAATTGGAAAATTTCTTGCTTATCTATAGGAACACACTACATGCAACAGCGCAGGAGTCACTTGCAACTCTTTTCTTGAAGGGATCATTGCATACCTGCTACATTCTGATATTGCTTCAGGTATAGCCACATTTCATGCTATGCAAATTGATCAATAATGATAGACTCACCATCTTTTTTTTTCAAATAGGAGACTTAGTGTGGACTGATAACCGCAGTTGTAGAATGAAATGAGTACCTGGAAAACTTTAAAATGTACTGCTTAATTTGTGGGAAAGATATCCTACTTTTTATGGAAATGGCATATGGACCAGTTGCAATCTTGACAAGTACTAGATTCTGGGGATATGCCAATAGAACTTTCTGTTCCTCCAATCAAAACTCCTTCTGTTACAACTCCTAGTTTTGATGACTTGTTGGGAGAAACTTTGGTAACAGATCCAGTTGACTCCATACCACCAAGTATTCCTGGTTTTCAGGGCAATACAGACAGCATCAGCAACATGTTATCCCAAAAGAGTGCCAGTTGTGCATCTGAATGTATCTAGCTAGTGCATTGCTATTCTGGTGCAGAATAATCCCTTGCATCCTGAAAGTTTGTAATAGTCCACCCGCAATTTCTAGTTAGGTTATGTAGTGTTAGGCTTTAGCCATGTAAATAACAGTGTATATATATTTGTAAAGTTTTTTAAAGTAAGGTGGATAAATGTGATGTCCTGTCCTGTAAGGATTGAGCACACTCGGTCTTCCCATAGAGAAGCCTCCATTTCATAGTGGCTTCTCTTTGGTAGCCAAAACAATAAACCTTTGCCCCTCAGCTAACTGTGCTTAATTGAGTTCCTCTCTGTATTTTCTTTTCTGCTGTATCCTGTTAGAACACTTAATTTCAGTAGGCTTGATATCAGACCATTAGACTTCTCAGTCGTCCTTCTGATTTCTCCTTTTTCACAAGAGAAGTAGATTGTGATAGCCATACGTATGCATGTGCCTCTGGCAGAATACAATGGTTTTATGAGTTTACACATAAATGACATTGTGGTCCCGCACATCCCACATCCTCTGTTATAAGTTTTTAGCTGACCTCTCTCAAAATCCTGATTCTTCCATCATGGTTTGTGTCACATGAAGGGGGAGTAGCACACCTGTTTTCACCCAATCACGTAAAAGAAAATATTCCCTTTGCACCAGCATACCATTGTCTTATGAAGACTATGAAGACGCATTTGCATTTTTAGCTATGTACAGAAGTGGCATGACAGAGATCAGTCTCATTGCCAATGATGGGGAGAAAAAGGAATAATCTTTATGGTCAAGATTTTGAAAAATGACAGACTATTTTGGATAGCCAACTTGACACACCTTAAATGAGAAGGCTGTGATTTTCAGAACGTGCAGAGCACCAGCACTCTGAAAATTCAAACCCTCTAAAATTTCTCAAGTTAGACATTCATATGTTTTTTATTTCAGTTCCTAATGGCAAAATATGTAATTTTGGTGAAGACCATGGGACCTGTTCTCATTGTTTATGCTGTCCCAGGTCATCATAACATGATCGGTTACCCAATCCATGACAAGTGCATATTTGTACTGAGTTGAGGCCATACAAACACAAACAAATTCACTATTCAAATATTAATTAAATAAGCCTTTCATAACAGGTTAAACAAATTAGATCCTGCCATATTGTACATCCTGAGCTTTCCCTCTGTGGACCTTCATCCATAAGTGATAATCCACAGAGAAAAAGGAACACACTTCACTCTAATTAAGGAGGAGGAGCTAATTATCCTCCATCAATTAGCTCCTATAACACTTATCTGTAAACAGTTGCTGGTAAGGTACATAACAGATTAGTGAGTGAAGGCCTAATTAATAAGGAATAATGAGCTCCTTCCTACGCAAAGTGGAGGAAATGTGTTCTCCCTCTACAATGGCCATTGAGATTATTGAGTTTTAGTGCAGACCATGATGTATGGCAGGAGTCATTTTGTTTAGAACTTCTTTCTAATTTCTATATCAAATATGTAGTCTTTATTATATTGACTTATCTGTACAGTTATACCATGTTATTGTGTAGCTGGCTGGTTTGCTTTCCCTGTGACTTAGAGCCAGAAGGAAAATGACCACGTGCTCCAATGAGTGTGTGATTTCCTTTTCTGTTTTGTAAATGCTACCTTGTGAGCTGCACAATTATTAGTATTATAGTAGTGTCTAGAGACACTCCCCTACCAACCAAGATCAGGGCCCCACTGTCCTCAGCATTTTACAAACAGATGGCAATGTGTCATCTTGCCTAGAATATTTAAGCTGGTATGAGAGACAAAGCATGGTAGAAAAAGCAGGCAAGAAGCTGGAGCCCAGATAGACTAAGGGTGAAATTCACTAAGGTATTGAGGGGCCCTTGAAATCAATGGGAGTTTGTCACATAAATACCTTGGTGAATCCTACACTTGATAACTTGCCGAGGCTGCACAGGAAATCTGCGGTGGTATACAGGGCCGGCTTTAGGGAGTGCAGGGCCCAATTCGAACTGTTTTGGCGGGGCCCCACCACCCAGGATTTTTTGTTGAGCAAAACAAAAAAACAAAAACAAAAACAAACACACACAGCAAACCACAACCACACACAAATATCACATCAGAAGTAGATCTGATCAAAACGTATATCAATATAGTTGAACATTTTCAAAAAAATTCCATCCTTTATTATGCACAATTTTACACAAAATTAAATCACTTACCTTGAGTGTAGGTCAAATTTTCAATTGCAAATTATCCAATCTTTTCAATCAAGTTTCAAATTTGATGTGTAACAAGTTAACAGGGAGCGTTGCACTTTTCTGTTACATTGATTTACCTTTTAAATAGCAAAAATGGAGTCTTTGTTAAGAAAGTGTCAGTTCTGTAGTCAAATTCCAGTCCTTAGTGATTTCAGCACCACTGATTTCACTAGGTAATATGATACCTCACCACCACTGTCTCCTTTGCACTGCCTTCAACACGCATTGCCTGCATGTTGAGTCCAAGGTCAGTCTACACAAGATTTTATCAATGATTTTTGCTCAAGCAATCACTGAGACAAAACAAGGACTCTCAATTGATTTTAGTCAGCTCTGCCGTTAAACACTGGATGTAAAGTGTCAGATATAATTGAGGACTCCCAAATAGACTCTACACCACCAGAAATAAAACCTGTTTAGAGACCTCTCTAAATTCACCAATCAAAGAGCAGTATTGCCAACCATAAAAATCACAAGGAACGCATACCCAAAGTTATGAGACAGGTCTACAAATCATAAATTTTTTAAAAAATAAAACATGTTGGATTTGTATTGACCTTTTGTTTCTTGAGTATTTAGGGTTCATGTTTTAAAGCTTTCCTCCTTAGCTGTAAGGCCCAGAAGTATAGAGAACTTTTTTTAAATGAAAGCTGAGATTCCTACACAATCAATTGACTCCAGGCCTTTAGAAAAACATCAAATGTTTTAAGACTCATGGTAAAACAATGGAGAAATTCTTGTGAGCTCATGCTTTGCCCACAGTATAAATTTATATATATATATATATATATATATATATATATATATATATATATATATATCTTCTCCACTAAACATCCTAATGAGATACTGCAAATGGTAAGCTGAATTCAACCGCTCCTGATATGAACAGGTATCAACCTAGTTTTTCATATTTGAGATGGGTTATTAGGAATCATACATGACAATATGAAATCTTTCCACTCTCAAGTCAGCATATTCACAAAACACCTATAATTTTGATCCATGCATTTATTGGAAAGTGAAAGAGAAAGGAGGGGAATTAGTGCAGATAAATGTTCAAATTAAAAAAAAAAAAAAAAAGCCTGAAGGAATTAGGACTGGGCTCCTACATCTCATGTTCAGAACTGACTAGGACACTTATGACCAGATTTTCAAAGGTGTAAAGATCAGATAGATATATTTGAAGATCCAAGTCGGCAATTGTCTCTTTAGGAGCTTAATTACCTTTGAAAATCTGAGCTTAGATTTCCAGGTCCAATTATCAAAAATTACTTTAGTCACTCAAGTGTTTTTGAAAATTTTAACTGGGGGGCCTAAAGAGACAAAAGGCAGGAGATATGGTGTTCCTTTTAAAAATGTGAGATTTATTTTTAACTAAATTTTATATTATTTTTCTCCCAGGGGCAACTGACCCCTCCGACCCTCTCACTACGCCACTGTCCCCCCTCCTGTAGGTCTATCATCTTATGTATGTGCAAGATCTGTGAGCGCTGTCCCATGAATCTGCAGTTGGTGTCTGTGGCGCCTGCTTCTGGGTGGTGTCTCAATGCTGCCACATTCACCTCCAAAGAGGGGGCTTCCCAAAGCAGGCCTTTGCTGCTGCCCCTCAAGGCATCCACAGGTCCAGTCTCCTTTCAATGGGCCCACTTCCCAGGGCTTATTGATCTTGGATCTGGCTTCCATCCCTTCTCCAACCCCCATCAGAACTACTGTGCCCTCCTGGTTTAGGAAAAGAATAAACAGGAGGATTGGAAATTAAACCTCCCAGCCTCACATCCCCTAGGCAGGGAATGAGCCATCTACATTAGGCCCCAGCTGGAATATCATGTCCAGTTCTGGGTGCCACATTACAAGAAACATGGAGAAACTGGAGAAAGTCCAGAGAAGATCAACACAAATGCTGAAAGGCCTAGAGAACATGAGATATGAGGCAAGGCTGAAGAAATTGGCCTTGTTTATGTTGGAAAAGAGAAGACCGAAAAGGGACATGAGAGCAGCTTTCAAGTATCTAAGGATATGTCTACACTAGCTCATTAATTCGAGCTAGGTAGGCAAATCAGGGAACTGGAGTTGCAAATGAAGCCCGGGATTTAAATATCCTAGGCTTTATTTGCATGTTCTCGTCCGGCCGCCATTTTTAAATCCCCTTAGTCCGAACGAACTGCCTGCGGCTACATGTGCCAGTTTAAAGTTAATCTGAACTAAGTCCTTAGTTTGGATTAACTGTTACTCCTCATTCCATGAGGAATGAGGTGGGCATCGTGGAATGAGGAGTAACAGTTAATCCGAACTAAGGACTTAGTTCGGATTAACTTTAAACTGCCGCATGTAGCCGCGGGCAGTTCATTTGGACTAAGGGGGGGTTAAAAATGGCTCCAGGCAGAGCCAGGGGAGAGACCCAGCTCCACATATTGGTGGATCAGGGCCCCCGGCTCTGTAACTCGCCGGCACTTCCAGGTTCAGAGGCATGGGGCCCCCTTAGGTGCAGGGCCCGATTCAACCAAATCAGTCAAATCGGCCTAAGGCTGGCCCTGGTTGTGTACAACAAACAGAAGAAAATCAAGGAGGAGCTCTCAACATTAGAATTTCTCATAAAAAAAGAAACTTCTACACAAACTTCCTCTTCGCCGGACTTTACTAAAACTCAACAAGCCACCTACAAGGATCACTTCATCTCTCTTCAGAAGAAAAAGGACAATAAACTATCCAAACTCCCACTCACCTCAGGATCTCTCATTCCTGGTACTTTCACCTCACCTAGCAACATTGTCAACCTATCCAACCATACTATTAGCCCGGCAGAGGAATCTGTCCTATCTCAAGGACTCTTCTTCTGCCCCAACACCCCCATGAATATGATCCAGTTCTGTGGAGATCTGGAAGCGTATTTTCTCTGCCTCCACCTAAAGGAATATTTCCAACACACTGATGTACAACATACTGACCTTGCAGCTCCCCTGGTCCCCACCAATCCCACAAGAGGAAGGCTTCTATGTGGACCCCTACTGAGGGTCATAATGAGAGTCTTGACTTGTACATCGATTGCTCCCACAAACATGCACAGACTGACATTTTCAGCAAACAACATATAACCTCAGCCATGCAGAATACAATACAGTACACAGCCTCACAAACAATTCTAACATATTATTCAAAAAGGCTGACAAAGGGGGCTCTGTAGACATCATAAACAGAACAGATTATGAACAGGAGACAACCAGACAATTCTCCAACACCAGATTGTGCAAGCTTCTCTCCTCTGATCCCACAGGAAATCTGTGAACAGAACTGGGAAATTCCCATACCATGAAAACTTTGGAAATTGAAAAAAAAAACCTGCCAATCTACATTGGACCAACTTTTCAAAATATTTCATGAAAAACCCAAAACAAAGTCCCCATAATAGCCAATAGCCCCGTGGCTAAAGCATTTAGGTGGGATGCAGGAGTCATGGTTTTAAATTCCTTCTCTACCTCTATTCCCTGCAGGAGATGGGATTTAATGACCTCTTGAGGTTCCTTCCAGTCCTATGAGTCTATCTAATTTGAAGCAGGGACATGAACCCATCAGTAACCTAACCACCAGGTTACTGGCTAATTTGAGGTGGGCTTCTCTTGGTTTCTCCTGTTGAAACTGTTCCATTGTGTATAAAAAATATTACCTGGAGAAATCAAGTGAATCTGGCTCACCCCATGACAAAAGAATTCCACCACCAGGGCATAAAGACAGTCTTTCTCTCGCTCTGGCCCAATGCACACAGCATTACTTATCCAAGATTCCTGACAGGTGCTAACTGAACTGAGATCCCTGAGTCTCAACCCACTGGCTTAACCACATGACCACTCTAATCTCTGCTTTCCAAACATTAAAAGATGCTGAATAACTTTTCAGAGCTGGGAAAACATCACTGCATGGGAAAGTCGTGTGAATAAGTCAAACAGGAGACTGCTCATGTACAGAACTTGGAGATAGGAAAAATGTAGCAAGCATTTTTAACCCCCTTCTCTCAGAAATCATTGACTCCGTTCATTTTTCTTCAGGGGATCCCTCCATATTGTTCATTGTGGGTTGTTTTGTTGTTTGTTTGGTAACTTAGCAGAAAATTTTCAAAGCTACACCTGTGGATTTGCTCATTAACACTACAAGAATTATTCACACCACCTGTATCAGTCCTGTGCACACCAGCTGGCAATTTTACCTCTTGAATGCTGTGCTCTGAGTATGCCTAGAATTGCGGTGTCTGTATTAAAGAAGGGAAGTTGTGAGTTCTATATGAAGAAGAAATGTGTCATGTTCTTATGCTAATGTATTCTGCTAATAGTGGTGCTTGGATATCAAGGTAATAGGTGCCTTAGGTAGAATGGACAGCAAGTGTTATATGTTAACAGTGTTAGAATGGAATGCAGAAGATACAATCTTTTGACCATTATAACATAGTCAAAAGGGGGCTCATATAAGATTCTGGCCTGAGCTGCCCACACAGGTAGGATACTACAGAAATAGGACAACTACTTGGGCTATTGCCCACAAATTCAGCAGGTATAGAAAGTTATACAGGTTGGACCTCTCTGGTCCATCGCCTTTGGGATCTGACTGGTCCTGAACCAGGAAGTTTGCTGGACCAGGAAATGTCAGCACTCCCCTGCTGGTCACCAGCCCCTGCTCCTGGACTTCCCTCTGGGCTATCTGCTTGCTTCTGGCCACAAGCCCCAGCCACGGGGCTCTGACAAGGTTCCCAGCCACTTGTCCCCCTGCCAGCTATATGGCTGCCATCAGCCCCCTGCCACCAGCCTGACCAGTGCTCCCCAAGGCCAGGGCTACCTGACCTCTGCTGGCTCCACTGCCACCAGCCCAGCCAGGGCCTCACACCCTGCTGCTGGCCTGGCTGGGACACCCCAGTCATCACCAGCCCCACAGCCACTGCCTTGGCTGGAGCTCCTGGCTGGCTCCCACTCCCGGCCAGCTCCCACTCCTGGCCGCTGGGGCTCTTCAGTCCAGCAATGTCCATGGCCCCACCAGACCATGCATGTTGCTGGATCAGAAAGCCCCAGATTGCAGAGGTTCAAGCTGTAGCATAATTGCAAGAGACTAGAAACATTTCATTTGTGCTATGGTTTGAACGGCAGGTAGATATTGGTATGAATTCTATCTTCCAATAGTCTGACTCTCATACTAATCCTCGCAGCCCTGGGAGAGACCGGGAAGACAGGCACACATAGATCATTAGGAAAGTAGTGCCCTGGTATATGTTTAAAAGTCTCTCTGTGATGCATCTGATCTCTGCATGTGGGATTTCTCCAGCCTCCTAGCCTTTGACATTAGGTTTATTTCTTTACATTTCTCTGAAAGCACCTGAAGTACCTGTCACTCTAGGCACTTACACAATCGTCATAAAATACACAGTAGAGATTACACCAGATCGATGTCCCCGTGAAATGTGTCCAATCCCCCAGCAAATAAAATTCATCCCTATTCATTTCCCTGTATTCAGCCTTTTCATTACAAAGCAGGAAAAATAGATATAATTTGCAGCACATCATAAAGTTGAGTGGATTGAGTTTGTTGAACCAAGGAGGGAGCAGGGAGAAAGCCAGCTTCAGAATCAGAGACCATGGAAATATCCTGCTTTATATCCCTTTTCATTAGCTCAAGTACTTCAAGTGATCACGACTGCAACATCACATGATGAAAAAGTGGCTTCCAATGAAGCCAAAGGCTACACCAGCTAGGCCTGTATATAAAACAGATTTACAGAAAGCTAAATGAATATATTAGGGAGTGCCTGACCTTTAAATTCATATCAGGGCAGCAATCAAAATAAGGAGGGGCCCGTAATAAGTGTTGAAACACACAAAACCAGACATCTTTATGACTTAGAGAGGTTATTGAGCAAGGAACACAGGGAAGTAAGCAGATAATTTTCTGGAAGAGTTGGGAGGGCCAATTTGAGAATGCCACATTGAGACTGAAGGGAAGGCTTGTTGTATCTGGGACTAAATCAGCAAAGTCACCAAGGACAGAAGATTTACGATCTCTTCCTTGCAAAATAGCTTGCATTTGTTAATAACTAGTATAGCAGAGTTATTATTCTACAGATTCATAGACCCATGCAAAATATGGTAGGCTTTGCCAAGAATATAATGACCTATATTTGTCACTTTCAGAGAGCCAGACATATCTTAACTCCATTTGAACCAAGTAGCCATTCGCCCTGCCAAAAGCGGGAACAAAATGTGCAACCAATAAAATTTCAGATATTCTTCAGTTTCTGTTAGATCGTAGGAAGGCAGCCAGTGGTTATTGGTCAGAGCATATGGTTGGCATGACAGCAGAGCATCTGAACAATGATGGAAGATGCTTGAATTATTTCACAGTACCCTTTCCAACAACCACTTCGAATATACTCTCATTCTGTCACTCTGACATTGGCTGTCCCATTTGACCCCCATTTGAACCCTTCTGAGAAAACGCATTGGGAAAAAAAAGGAAGATCATTATCCTGAAGATTCCTGCTAGAACAGAAACATAACCAGAGAGAAAGAGAAATGTTGGTCAGTGCTGCAGACCAAAAATTCTTAGAGGCCTAGTCTCCTGGAATGAAACTTCATTCTATAGTATGGAATATACCACATTAATACTTCATATGTAGACTACTCTGTTGTAATCAAAGAACATGCAGGCATACTGGCTGACTCAAGATCTGCACGTCTACCAGACTGCAACTAGCACTGGGCAAAATTTCAATGAAATTTTCCAGCAAAAAAAAAAAAAAAATCTGGTTGAGTGTCATCAAAACATTTGATGAACATGTGTCAATTTTACAAAATTGTTTCAGTTAAAAAACAAAAGAAAAAATGGAAATGACATTTTGAATCTAGAAGTTTTTTATTCTAAATGACTTTCCAGTTCAAAAATTCTCTTTAATTCTATTTTAATTTTTTTTAAACTTAAAAAACATGGTTGACCTGACCTGAAATGCTTTGTTTCAAGTCACTACAACATTAAACTTCTAAAGGTGCCATATTGTTTCAATGGAGTAGTAATTCAGGTGCCTGATGGTCCCATTCTCTCCCATCGGTTAGGATCCCTGGCTGGGCTAAAACTCTTGTGGAGAATCACAATCATCTGACTCCTCGATCAATCACTGAGCTCAATCACAGGGGACACTGTGTTGCACCATGAGAAATATAGTCTGGTCACGAAGCCTGGGCTATAGGGGAAAATGGGCTCCCAAACTATGACTATGTACTTTGGTTGTCCCTAATCTGGGAACACCTATGGTATGGAGGAGGAAGTGACTCTGCATGCTGCTACCCAGCACTTCTGCTGTGTCTTTTTCCCACCGCTCACATAGTGGCATGGGAACAAAGCTATATGTGCCCCAGAGCAGGTACTGGGTAGTTTAATGGTGACTGACACAGGTCCTTTACCTAGGACATTTTTAGTAATGCTACAAACTGAGCTTATGATATTATAGTAAAAACTCTGTTATCCAGGATGTTCAGGTATGGGAAGGTGCCAATTAATCAAATATACTGGTGAACTGAGAGTTAATACCAATTTTTCAAAGAATACAATATCATGAACAACATAAAATAGTATACAGGAACTCACCAGTCTAGTAATCGTACTGCAGTGCAGTTTCTTGAAGCTCTTAGGTGTGTAGAGGTAAAGTTTTCTATACAGTAGGTCATCTTGTCTTACATCTCACTATGGGCAGTGCAGGGCGTACACCCAGATCACTAAAAATACACGTAACACTAAAGCTATGCTGGATATAATTTGATCTTTCTTTGATGAGTCAAAAGGCACTTCAGGATCTTGCAGTGCCTCAGGGTCCTCATTATCAACATCAATTACCAGTGTAGATGTAGAGGTGTTAGAGATTGGGCTGAATCTATAATGACCCCATAACACACCCTGGAAGCTGCTTTTTTATTTTTTATTTTATTTTTATTTTTTTACTAAAACCCCGATTTCAGCTTGCTAACTTGTCTTCTGCCTTTTCGGCATTAACACAGAGTGCAGACTATGTAATTACCGGTATATAACATGCTGGGCAGCATACTGGTCCCAGTTACTAGACTTAAGATGTGTATAGGGAGATATAAAAAATGCCAGTTAATTGAATTTTCTGGTTTACTGAGTGCCAGATAACAAAGCTTTTACTTTATTTAGCTTTTCAAGCTAGTTATTTAAATAGCGATGTTTGCTTAATAGATGACAGTTTCCTCTAAGACTTATCAAACCTATGACCCCAACTTGAAGTTAGGGTAGGAGTTAAGCCTGGGGGTGTTCCCTTTAATGAGAGATACATTTGAGATTTCAACCACTCCTGGTCATAAAGACCAACTTTTTCATCCCAAATTAAGCTGTTTAGCTTATATTTAGGCACCTAAATAAAAGTAGCATGATTTTCAAGAAGTGCAGCACTCACTTATACAGTGGACTTTCCAGCTAGCCAGCCCTTGTGGAAACCAGACCACTTTATATTTAGACCATTAAGTACATATTTACATGTGAGTAAAAAATTTCACCTCAGTATCTCATGGCACTCATGGGAAGAAGAAAAAAAAAAGCCTCATGTAGGTGTTCAGGAGAAATTTCAAAACTGGTAACAGCACCCTATCTAAATCTCCTCGTAGCATTAACCAGATATGGTATCTTTCACGGTCTCTTTTAAAATGCAGTTGTACAGTACACTGTTAAATAACCACTATCTTTCACCCTGAAGGCATAGGAACTGCATACAAACAGCAAGTAGAAGTCTCATTTGCATTGTCATAGATCAATTTGCAGTCCCTTATGACCCCATGGTAGCTCTATAAGCAGTTTCCTTCAATAACCCTTGTCCATTCACAGCCCTTCTCAGGTTCTGGTTTTATTAAATGAATTTGTTTCTCCCCTAGAGCCTACTTACTTCCAGTAAGTGTTCTACTCTGGTCTCCCTAAAAATGCCCCCACATTTTTCTGCTAGAACCTACTCATCCTCAGCAGGCTCTATACTCTACTCTTGACTCCTTAACAGCATGCTCTCTATATATAGCTTCCTGCTGCTCTTTATAGGGGAATGAGCTGATCCTGGCTCAGGTGTGTGTGTAATTAGTAACTAGGGTTAGCTGACCTACAACTCTAGCCCTTCAAAGGGCAAACCTCTCTCATACAAGTATAAAGAGCTCTAGACAACCTTGAAAGCTGGTCTCTCTCACCAACAGAAGTTGGTCCAGTAAAAGATATTACCCCAGCCATCTTAGCTCTCATGTTCCTTCAAATACTGAAGGCCACATATGTCCCTTTATCTCCATGTGGGTTACTCCAAATTTTGTAAAGCCCTGTCAGACCTTGTGGAATAAAAGGTGATAGAATAATGTACTTTTTTTTTTTTTTTTTTTTTGCATATGGACATTTTGGAGAAGTCTTTTTGTTATATGAATGCTGTGCTATACAATAAATTGATAGGTAAAATTAAAGAAACGGGGCACATCTACACTGCAGGGCAAAAGTCGCATTAAGATACACAACTTCAGCTATGTCAATTGTGTAGCTGAAGTCGAAATAGCTTAACTCGGCTTTTGGCACTATTTACACAGCAGGAAGTTGAAGGAAGAACACTCTTGTGAATGAAGATCACCATTATTTTGAAATAACGCCTTGCTGTGTAGATGCACACTTTATTTCAAAATTACGCTGCAGTGTAGATGTGCCTTTCGTGAATAAGGCTACTGTGAAAATAGAATAGAATTGCTCTATTTGCTCTCATGGGAACTAGTTACCTTTTTATGTCCATAAGCATTTGTATCCGGTTGTGGGGATTTTTTGTGAAACATGACCTCTTCTAGGGTTTGATCCTAAGGAACTCCTGCAGGCCTTTATTTTAGCAAAATATTAAAAAGGTAAAGAGAAAACTTTTGAAATTCAATTTCAGAGTTTTGGAAATAAACTGCCAGGTAAATTTTATGAACAATGGGATCTGACATCATCAACATTTGGAATTTTTTGATAATCTGCTAATGAGCTTGCATTATGTACTGTTGCTATTGTCATAATAGTCAGATTTTCAAGCCAACAGGATTCATCTAGTTTGACCCCATGCACAACTAAGGTCTAGATTTTTTCCCCCCCAATGATTCCTGAACTGAGTCTAACAATTTGGGGTTGAAGTACACATTTTCCAGAATGACATTCCATCTTAATTAGAAGACTCCAGGTGATAAAGCTGTCTTAGTAAACTGTTCCAATTGTTAATTACCATTGCTGTTAAAAATTTGCATGTCACCTCGGGCTCGTCTACATTGGCCCCTTTTCCGGAAGGGGCATGGTAATTTTTGAGATCGCAATAGGGAAATGCGCGGGGGATTTAAATATCCCCCACGGCATTTAAATAAAAATGTCCGCCGCTTTTTTCCGGCTTTTAGAAAAGCCGGAAAAGAGCGTCTACACTGGCCCCGATCCTCCGGAAAAGGGCGGACATTTTTATTTAAATGCCGCGGGGGATATTTAAATCCCCCGCGCATTTCCCTATTGCGATCTCAAAAATTACCATGCCCCTTCCGGAAAAGGGGCCAATGTAGACGTAGCCTTCCAGTATGAACTAGTAGCATGAATGTGCAAAACTGCAGGTGGCATTTGTGAAGAGTTCTATGGGCAATAAGACCTTTCCACTCATCACAGTTAATTACATATTTTGGGCAGTGTGTTCCTATGGGTTAGCCCTTTATGGGCTAGATTTCTCCACACCACCCAACTGTGACTATCAAACAGGAAAATTCTTCTGAACATTTTCTATGACAGCTCATACAGCACCTTCATATAATAATTTGACCAACAAAGCTTGTAAACTAGATGCCATAACAACTTGAGTATTGTGTATCTTAAAGCCAGATTAATCCAAATCTAATGCAGATGAGTTGGTGCAATTATTTTTTAAGGGAACATCCTCCTGTTAACACATTGTCCTTCAGAACATTTTAAAAAGACATCCCAGCTTTAGCTGCCTATTTTTTGCCGTAGGCCTCTCTGTTTGCTGACACAAGGAACTAGCAGGCCCTGTAAACAGAATGCAAAGCCCCGAAAGGTTACAGCATCATTCCTGCTGTTTCTGTTGTGAAAAACTCAAGGCAAAGTAGGAATTCATCAAACAGCAGCGGGCTTCATTATTTGTATATTATCTTAATATGCACCAAGGGAAGACAAGGGCAACCTGCCCGCAAGCAGAAGGGTCTAAACACAAGTTACATGGCACAGTCCTCCTGAATGCACAGTTATAAGAAACCCATTCACCTTGTGCAAGAATATTATTCTTTGGAGAGAGCACACTGGCACTGCTATTTTTAATTTGAGTTTCACCACCTAAGGGTAGTCTGCAAACCTGCAGGAGCTTTTTTGACTTTGAACTGCTTCTTCTTTGTATATCCCTCAAGTTCAAAAGGGACAGCAAACCTGTCATTGGGAAGATGGATTTACCTTTAGAGAGAGGAAATATCACCCCACTGCCTTATTATGAGGCTATCTGCTCCAGGAATGTCTCTGATACATGGTTCCCAGTTTCACTGAATTGCCTTATAAACTCCTTTGTGTAGCATGCATATGAGCATGTTTGTTAAAAGAAACCTAGCCTTCAGCGTAGAGACTTCTAAAGGGATCATCATCTTTGATATCCAGCTGATATCTAAGGGTATGTCTACACCACAAAGTTAGTTCGAACTAATGGACGTTAGTTCGAACTAACTTTCATAGGCGCTACACTAGCGCTCCGCTAGTTCGAATTTAATTCGAACTAACGGAGCACTTAGTTTGAACTAGGTAATCCTCATTCCACTAGGATTAAGCCTATTTCGAACTAGCTAGTTCGAATTAAGGGCTGTGTAGCCCCTTAATTCAAACTAGTGGGAGGCTAGCCCTCCCCAGCTTTCCCTGGTGGCCACTTTGGCCAACACCAGGGAAAGTCTTCTGCCCCCCTCCCGGCCTCGGACCCCTTAAAGGGGCACGGGCTGGCTACGGTGCCCGTGCCAGGTGCAAGCCTGCCAGCACCCAGCCAGCAGACCCTGCACCTGGCACGGATCGAGCCACCCACCCGATGCCCCCCAACCCTCCCCCTCTTCCTGGGACCAGGCTGCCGGCTCCCGGGAGCTTGCCCAGGACCGCAAGAGGCGGGCACCCGCCTGAGCTAGTGCAGACATCGTGGACCTTGTCCACGATCTCCGCACTAGGCACAGGAAAGTGGCCGGCTTGGACAGGATAGCTGCCAGCCTGGCCACCCAGGAGCAGGTGTGCAAGAGAATCAAGGGGGTCCACTGAGACCCCCGACCCTGAGACCTGAGCTTACAATGGCCGTCCTGGGTCAGACCAAAGGTCCATCTAGCCCAGTAGCCTGTCTGCCGACAGTGGCCAACCCTAGAGACCCTGGAGGGGATGGACCGAAGACAGTGACCAAGCCATTTGTCTCGTGCCATCCCTCTCCAGCCTTCCACAAACCTTGGGCAGGGACACCACTCCTACCCCCTTGCTAATAGCACTCCATGGACCCAACCTCCATGACTTGATCTCACTTCCCTTTAAACTCTGTTCCAGTTCTAGCCTTCACAGCCTCCTGCAGCAAGGAGTTCTACAGGTTGACTCTTTGCTTTGTGAAGAACAACTTTCTGTTACTAGTTTGAAGCCTGCTACCCATTCCTTTCCTTTGGTGTCCTCTAGTCCTTCTTTATGAGAACTAATGAAGAACTTTTCTGTATGCACCGTCTCCACCCAACTCCTGCTTTTAGAGACCTCTATCCTGTTCCCCCTCCGTCTCCTCTTTTCTAAGCTGAAAAGTCCCAGTCTCTTTAGCCTCTCTTCATATGGGACCTATTCCCAACCCCTGATCATTGTAGTTGCCCTCCCCTCTCCCAGCCTCTCTCTTCCCCTGTCCCACCTCCTTTTCCCAGTCTCCCCCAGTTTTGTTCAATAAAGACAGATTCCATTTTGGAAGACACGTTATCTTTATTTTGTACATCAAGAAGAGGGGCTAGGGAAGGGTAAGTGGAAGGAGGTGAGGGAGGAATGGGGCACGAGCCCCCGATGGGGAGGACTGGGCTGGCTCTGCGGGCTTCTGGGGGTGGAAGCTCTCCTGCAGCCCCCCAATTGCCCCCTCTCCCCAGATGGCAGCCTGCGGCAAGTGCAGCTGGGCTGATGGCTGAGTGCTGTGATGTGCCCAGTGTGGGCACTCAGGGCCCTCCAAGCCAGGAGTGCTTTGCAAGCGGGGCACCCCTGAGAACTGTCTGTCCGGGGTGGGGGTCAGGACCCTTTAAGCACAGCCCTCGGCTAGCCTGAGACAGCATCTCCACACTCTAAGTCCTCCTCTGATGCCCTGCCGGCACTGCTTCCAGCCATCCTTAACCCCACTTCAGGGTCCACTTAATGTGGACGCGCTAGTTCGAATTAGCAAAACGCTAATTCGAACTAGTTTTTAGTTCTAGATGCGTTAGTTCGAATTAGCTTAGTTCGAATTAGCTAATTCGAACTAAGTTAGTTCGAATTAGCGCTGTAGTGTAGACGTACCCTAACTAACTAAAGTAACGCTATATATTTAAAGACAATCATACATTTGTTCTTTAAAAATAATCATTAACCTTGTTTTATAAAAGGCAGGTGGACAGTGGACTCAGCACCATATTCTACTGCTCCTACATGCTGCTCTAGGTACAAACAGGTTCAGTCTTTTCAAGGATTTAACCCGTCTCATGGGATCAGGGCAAAGGTTTCATGATGGTGGATAGGGGGACCATTCAAAGTAATTACAGTCATTGCCTGAAGAAATGAAAAGCAGAACTGATTTATCATCACTGGCATCATTAATCCCATGGGTAACATTGAGCAAGAATGAGGGTGAAACAATGATTGCAGGAATCTGACAGTATTTCCAGGTCTATTCCTCTCAGCAGTTGTGATCTCCATTTTGAGATTCCTACAGAAACCTATGCCAGGTAGGGAACAAGGAGAAGACAAGGAAATAATTTTTTATAGTCGTTTGTTAATCACTGCTGCTGAAAGTTATGTATACTTTAATCATTGGCTGAAAGTGCAAGTGCTGAATGAAGTCTGTCAGGGCTCAATGTGCAGGGGAAGATGCTGTTGTACAGAAGGTCAGGAAGAGAAGGAAAATGATTTCTACATGAATATTATGTTCACTCTGGGTCATATTTACACACGAAAGGGTGTAAATATCAGATGATTTTCTGGGAGGGGTTCTAAAATCAGGAGATAAATCCAAGTTCATCTACATTGATTTATTGTCTCTAAATTAACTAATAGACTGAAGAATGTTAAGGTAAAATCCAGGCCCAATAGAAATCCAGGATATTTTTCCTTGACTTCAATGGGGCCAGGATTTTACTGCTAACATTTTGTTACTTGGGATCTGTTGATTTTTAATATGATATTTATGATTTCTTACAATATTAGAGTAGTAGAAAAATATTTTTGTATTACTGCACCACATGTAAGCAATTGATTAATAATATTTGTTTTGTTAACCTGTTTAACATTACAGGCAGTCCCCGAGTTATGCGGATCCGACTTATGTCGGATCCGCAGTTACGAACGGGGCTTTTCTCACCCCGGAGGACAGGAGCGGCGGGACGCCCAGATGCGCCGCGGTCCCGCCGCCCGCGTCCTCCGGGGCAAGAAAAGCTGCTCCGCGTCTCTCTGGTCTGCTGGGAGGGGAGCCCCCCCAGCAGACCAGGGAGATGCGGAGCAAAGCCATGGAGCACGCGGACAGCGGGACAGCCCAGACGCGCCACGGCTGTCCCGCTGCCGGCGTCCTCCAAGGCTTTGCTCCCCGTTTCCTTGGTCTGCTGGGGGGAGCAAAACCTCGGAGGACGCCGGCAGCGGGACAGCCGCGGCGCATCTGGGCTGTCCCGCTGCCCGCGTGCTCCGCGGCTTTGCTCCACGTCTCCCTGGTCTGCTGGGAGGGGAGCCCCCCCAGCAGACCAGGGAGATGCGGAGCAAAGCCGCGGAGGATGCAGGTTGGACCGTGGCGCGTCTCAGCGGTCCCGCCACCCGCGTCTCCCTGGTCTGCTGGGGGGGGGGGGTGCAGCTAGTGCGCCCCCCCCAGCAGACCAGGCTTTTCTCGCCAACGACGCCTGGGGTAGAGCAGCTGGGGTGCTGCCGGGTTGGTCCCGCAGTGCCGCTCCTCGGTGCTATAGGACCAACCCGGCAGCACCCCAGCTGCTCTGTCCCAGGCTTCCAAATTCAGCCGCTGTTGAAACTGATCAGCGGCTGATTCCAGGAAGCCCAGGGCAGAGCAACTCTGCCTCAGGCTTCCTGTAATCAGCCGCTGGTCAGTTTCAGCAGCGGCTGAATCTGGACGCTAGTTCCGACTTACATACAGATTCAACTTAAGAACAAACCTACAGTCCCTATCTTGTACGTAACCCGGGGACTGCCTGTATTAGATGGAGGGTTTATGATCTAATAGGTGATAGACTGTCATTGTTGGGGTAGGTCTAGATCTCTTTATACTTTTTTCATTGTTAATCGAACTATTGACATTTAAATAAATGGTTCTCAAGTCAACTATCAATTTTTTCCCCAGGGGTCTTTTGTACTGTGCATTAAGATGCAGACAGAGCTATAACATACACACTCAACAAGTAATTTATCCAATTTGAAGTACAAGTTCTAGGGAGGGAAAAGGTAGGTTTTTAAATGTGTTTCTCTCTATGATGCGAATAGCCTTAATCAGCAATACACTGCTCTATGGATAATTACCTGCTAGTGCTTCACTTATAATTAAAACAGTTCCCACAAATTATTTTGCTAGAGGTCTTACTAAGAAAGGTCAGCATTTTTCTTTCTTTGCTATTTTGTTCTGCCAGTCTGGTGGTCCTACTTTTCCTCTGATAGTACAGCCAGACTCCTGGATTATACATGCCATTGCTGGGACTGGATTATCCATCCACAAGAGCCTGTTTTTAGTTAACTCTAAAAGTCACTAGATGGCAGCAAGTATCTATATTTCAAAGTCCTGTAGCTACCACATGCTTTATTCTGTCCTGTCATCTGAAACTAACTGGATACTTCATGTACAAAGAGCTTAAGTAGATAACCAAACCACATAATTGATATCCAGATTTCAAACCCCATATCAGTTGGAGGGAGAGGAAGGACAGGATTCAGTGTAGAAATGACCCAGATCTCAGTATGAATCCACACTGAGATTCTGAAAAATCATCAAAGTTAGAAATGTTCAGGACCAAGGTTTTGGCTTGGTCTCATCTGTACATTCAATATTTGCATTTCAATTCAAAAATCTAGCCACCTGATTCTCTTCTCACCTGCAGGAGAGTAGATCTGGATAACTCCATTGAACTTATGGGTGTCATACCAATATGTAGCTCATCTGAGTAATAGGAGAACCAGACCCTATTTCTGCATTACTCTGTGAGTATGTTGACACTAGCCCCCCAGTTCGAACTAGGGAGGCTAATGAGGGTGACCGAAATTGCAAATGAAGCACGGGATTTAAATATCCTGCGCTTCATTAGCGTGTTCCCGGGCGGTTGCCATTTTTGGAAATTGACTAGCCCAGAATAACTGCCCGCGTCTACACGCGGCAGTGAAACGGGAGTTCGAAGTAAAGCCCTAACTCAAACTAGCTGTTATTCCTCCTGTTAACAGTTAATTTGAATAAGGGCTTTACTTCGAACTCCCGTTTCACTGCCGCATGCAGACGCGGGCAGTTATTCCAGGCTAGTCAATTTCCAAAATGGCGACCGCCTGGGAACATGCTAATGAAGCGCAGGATATTTAAATCCCGCGCTTCATTTGCAATTTCGGTCACCCTCATTAGCCTCCCTAGTTCGAACTATGGGGTTAGTTTCGACATAGCCTGTTTCTGTACAGCTATTCTCTCGTTAGTCACCCTCATCCTTCTGCTTTTTCAAAATGATAGCTCTTGTACAGCAAGGTGTGTAAGGGGTGACAGAATTGCCGAGCCCCTGGGATAGGGCAAAAGTCGGGGATGGCTCTGCACTCCCAGAAGGTGTGGGGTCTTGGGTAGAAGGAGCAGCGCTGGGACAATCAGCCCTCAGCACTGCTAGGACCATGGTGTGCACCCTCATCCCTTCCCCGCCCGGCTCTGGCAGTAATTTAAAGAGCCAGGGGCCTTGTGTCCTTTTGAATCTCCAGGCCCTTGGACAGTTGTTCCCTTTTCTCTCCCGTTGGTGAGATTGGGTGTGTGTCCTATTAGAGCAAGCACCTGCTGTGCTGTTGACACACATCGTGCAAGCTGCAATACCTTCTGCCTGGAATATCACCTCAGATTTTTTTTTACTGTGGACATGCATTTCATCAACCACCTTTTCTATATTGTATGCAAAGAAGATAGGAGGTCACATTCAATATAAAATAGCATTAATTAAAACACTGCTTTGTTTTTTATTACCAGGGTTTACCTACCTGACTTATCATAAGCATTGCACTCAGAATTTCACCTTGTCCTTCCCAACTGTATCTCTCACCATGCTTTGTCCTTTCCCATGATAGGCCTGTGCCTTGTATAACCAGGAGTCCCAGGGAGCCACACTGGGTTTACTCGATTAGGGAAAACTGCAAATAATGAAGCAGACAATCCCTAGAGCTAATGGATATTCCAATGCTTAGATTTACCAAGCCAGCACAAAACAGCTTCTGTGATACATTATGTATGGGTTGCTCAAAACACAGTTCCCTTAAAGCAACCGAGCCTCAAGCCTCCCCCCAGACACCTGCATCAAATGTGATGAGGATTACTGAAAATCTTATTCATCATATAAGAAAGTTCTACCAATCCCAAAAGATCAAACACATTACCTGCTAGGTTAATGAATATTTCAGATCTTACTCAAATACATGGTTACAGCAAATTCTTATTAACTAAACTAAAATTTGATTTAAAAAGAAAAGAGAAAGTGCATGTGTTAGTTAAAAAGCTCAGTATACACTTAGACATGAGTACAGTTTCTGAGATCAAATTTATAGTGGAAAGGGAGAGCTTTGTAATTGCAAAGACTTCTTACAGAATTGTTCCGTAAGTTATAGTTCAATGTCCATATTCAGGGTGATGCAGCTTAAGACTGGAGATCTCAGTCTTTTGGTTCAAGCTTCCCCTGCATGAAGCATCAATTAGATCTGAAATAAAAAGGATCAGGACTCCAGATATTCTTATGCAGTTGTAGGTCTTCTTTGACAGCTCAGAGTTCTTAAGCAATTATGGAGATTTTGAAATAGACCTATTTCCTAAGTATCACCAATAATTAGCTATATGGATTGACATAAGGCAATTGCCTGTTTTCCACCATTCTCAAGTCATTTGATATATATTTCAAAGAAAAACCAATACAGTGATATTACTATGTTTACAGTTCATTTAAATAAAGGTTGGCTCAAGCTACGAGCACAACAAAAAGGATTAAAAGTCTAGAAACTTTGACTTATGAGGGGAGACTGAAAGAATTGGGCTGGTTTAGTTTAGAAAAGAGAAGACTGAGAGGAGACATGATAGTGGTTTTCAAGTATCTAAAAGGGTGTTACAAGGAAGAGGGAGAAAAATTGTTTTCTTTGGCCTTTGATGATAGGACAAAAAGCAATGGGTTTAAATTGCAGCAAGGGAAGTTTAGGTTGGACATTAGGAAAAACTTTTTAACTGTCAGGGTGGTTAAACACTGGAATAAATTGCCTAGGGGGGTTGTGGAATCTTGATCACTGGAGATATTTAATAGCAGGTTAGACAGACATCTAACAGAGATAATCTAGACAATACTTGGTCCCCCTGAGGGCAGGGGACTGGACTTGATGACCTCTTGAGGTCCTTTTCAGTTCTAGTATGCTATGATTCTATACTTAACCATGTGCCACACTTTGTAGGAGATTCATTGCAATTACATGAAAGCAGTAGCAGAACTGGTTTGCATGGTTACATTCTAATTAGATAACATTACAGTTTGTAACATGTTTCTCCTCTTTTTCCCTTTGCTTCATTATTCTTTGTGCCTCACTTTCTCCAAATATAATTTTGTGAGGGATTTTTCACACACTTCCTGATGCATACTTTTTTGCAGATTTTACCCTCTTCTTTTACCTCATAAGCCATTGATTTGTACCACTTTCCTCCATCCTACCTTCCCCTTTTACAACCACACTCTTCTTCTCAGAGACATATGGATTATTCTTTGTACTAGATTTTAAACACACACACACACACACACACACACACACACACACACACACACCACTGACTTATGTCTTGGCCAAAACATTCCTTTTTATGCCTTGTGCCTGTATTTTGTCAGCCATCCATGTACCTTAAACCAAATTTCTGCCCACATTATTGGACTATGCCCCGTGGAAGTTTTTTTTTCTGCTTGGTTAAAAAAATAAGACTTTTTGATGCATGCCTAAGTAACTGTGCAAGATTTGAGGGCTGAAGGAAGTCAGTAATTAGAATAATGAACACATTTTGTTTGACTGTATTTTCAAGTGTCATTTATTCACCTTGATGCTTTTTGCAGCCTGGGAGACAATGCATTAGGCAGCTTTTCCCAAATGATATCCCATTACTGATCTCTTTTGGAGAGCTGTGAAGGTTACATCAGTGCCACTGAGCCCTCCCATACGTCCTGTCTTTGCTAATGCATTCTGCACATTCTAGGCCAGCGGCATAAATAGAAACAAGGAATGAAGCTATTTAAAAGTCATAATGAGCTAGCTCACTAATTCTCAAGTGGTACAAGGGTTTCAGAGCTATGAGACTGCTCACAGGTTTATTCTCCTAGCCTAGTTTGTTTTGTTTCCCCCACCACCACCAGCACCTCAAATGTATACATCTGCATACACCATGTATCAATTTTTAGGAAATTACCACAAAGGCTAAATGTATGTAACTTGTTATATCAGATTATGCTCTGCATGCATCTCAAAATAGTTGGGATGTTAGATTGTGTGTAATTGATTAGTCATGTAACCACACAAAATATTATCAGTTACACAATTATTCAACAGTCCCCAGGGGCAGAGCCAGCAGCCAGTGCTCTCCTGGCCCCACTCCCGGGGAACCCCCTGCCACCCTGCGCTGCTGCCTCTGATACAGAGGCAGCAGCTCAGGATGGCAGGCGGGAGCCAGTTTGTGAGAAGTCAGTTTAAAAACTGGCTCCCCGCACAGACTGTCTCCCACCTGCCACCCCACATTGCTGCCTCTGATACAGAGGCAGCAGCATGGGGTGGCAGCAGCCTCTGTCCATAGGGGATCTGAGATCCCTACAGAGAGAGGCTGTGCTGGTATCCCATGGAGAAGCCTCTGTCGGCGGCGAGCCTAGACCCATTGTGGATGGAGGCTGCTTAGCGGCAACCTCCCCTGCCCCCTTCCTCTTCCGTTGCTGCCAGGCAGCTCCGCGGAGCCACCACACATGGAGAGCTGGCTTAAAAGCCAGTTCCCCATGTGTATTGGCTCCCACCTGTCCTCCCCCAACTGCTGCCTGTGATAGAGAGGCAGCAGCACAGGGGGGTGGGGCAAGTGGCTTGCGTGAGCCAATACATGCAGGGAGCTCGCTTGAAAGCTGGCTTCCCGGGTTTACTAACTCCTGCCTGCCCCCCTCACCCTCCACGTCGTCCCTCCTGTCTTCCTCCCCCTCTGCGCTGTCCTGCCTCCCCCTCCACGTTGTCTGTTAGGGTATGTCTACACTAGCCCCCTAGTTCGAACTAGGGTGGCTAATGTAGACATTCGAACTTGCAGATGAAGCCTGGGATATTTAAATCCCGGGCTTCATTTGCAAGTTCGAATGCCTACATTAGCCACCCTAGTTTGAACTAGGCGGCTAGTGTAGACATACCCTTAGAGGCAACATCATTGGGGGGAGAGCAGAGGGCTCTGGTGCTCATGGGGAGCTGGCTTAAAAGCTGGCTCCCCATAGCACTGGCTCCCTCTCCCCCTTGTTGCCTCTGATACAGAGGCAGCAAGGGGGGGATTGCATGTAATTGATAAGATAAACCTATAAGCCTAAGTTTATCGGTTAATTGTGTACTTGACTACACAGTGGCCTCCCTATTGTCTAGCTTGAGTAGCTATTGTAAGGGTCTATGTTATACAGTATAGAAAATAAGACTGAACATGCATTTCTTCTATTAGGCATCAAGAAATTCCCACATCATTTTCATTTTTATGTTGCAAGCAAACAAAGAAGTGATGGGAAAGGAAGGGGACTTGCACTAAGTGAGAGGATTGATTGCCAGGGTGAGGTGTAGGGAGTTTGTAGGGTGACTTGCCTGGGGTTGCCATGTGGAATGAGGATGGAGGGAAGTTGGTTGGTATAGACAGAGGGAAGGGTACTGGATAGGGGAATGGATTAGGTTGTGAGCAATAGATAATTGGGGTATTGGTTAACAAGGGAGAGTGGACTGAGCTAAGTGCACTTTTCCTAGAAGCTGTACTTTAAAAGTCACATGGGCAATGCTAGGTTTTGCCAAACTCCAAGCACAGACAATTTATGAGTCAGGCCCTGAAAAATCTTAAGAATGGCTTTGTAATCATGAGCTTTGGCCTAAAATATATTAGGTCCTGTTTCCTTGCCTTCAGGTTTTTTTAACCTGAGTGTGTCTTGAAGGCTAAGTTTTCTCTGCAACAGTGAGGACTATAAATGTACATTCTTTGAAATGTAAGCTAAGAGTCCTATGTAATCAGGTCTCCCTGCATGCGGAGGCTCTACAAAGAAAACCAACAAATATTGCAATACCTATGACAAAAGTGCAAGAGTTAGCAGTGCCAAAACAACCAAATAATGCTGCAATCCTATGCTTGGTACCCTGGTCTATCCCATCCTACCCATTGTTATAGCTCTCACCTAGTCATTGCATTTCATCTGCGCTTATACTGTAAAATCTTTGGGGGAGGTACTATGCTTTCCTGTATGTTTAAAGAGAGTCTAACACAGTTGTTGTGATTATCAGACTAAAGCTATTGAAGTAAGAGTATACAAAGGATCTCAAATTGCTCACCAATAAAGCAATAAATCCAGAGCTCTCTGTGGGCCCAATTCCATAGTGGCTCGTAATTCCCATCTTCTTCATCGTGATGTCCATGTGTAACGCTCCTTCCCAGTGACAACGGAAGCAACCAAGGGCCAGTCACAGTCTGTCTAGAGGGTCTTTTTTTTCCTAATTGTTTGGGGAAACTGCCAGAAAGGTTTAGCAGCAATTGAGAATGAAGCTCAGGAGAAATAAGTGTTCTGACCACGTTAAAAAATTCTGACAACCTTCATTTTCAAGAGCATTAGCAGCCTTGCCCCCATAATTTGCATGTCATTGGTGCATCTTTTGACATCTCCATGAAAATCCAGCCAAATTTCACCAAGTTTCCTGCTGGAAAACGTCACTTTTCACATGCTCAGTAAAGTCTTCTTAGACTTCAGCAGGCAAATTCCCCAAGGATTCTGTCTTCACTGAGCACAGTCAGACTAGGGTTGAATGAGCCTTCCCCTGCAATTGCAAGTCTCAGCTGCTATGGACTGTGCCAGGTCTGGGCACCTGAACTTACAGCATGGATCCTGTCACTCCTGTGCTTTTAATGCCCTGGTACCCAGGTAACATGAAGGAGGAAGCTGCCTAAGTCAAAACCAGAGGGGAAAAGAGCAGACCTGCAGAGGGAAGTGACTGGAGTAGAATGGGGTGAGGAATCTGAGACACAGGCAGATGTAAAGTGGGCCTGGAAGCTGGCAGGGTGTAGACAGGAAACCTGTGAGCCGAGGAGGGAAGAGTTTGATGGGCTGTGCAAGGAAACTGGGACTGGGAAGCAGGTAAATAGGTTGGGGAGAATGAGAGCCAGTGGCGGGGAGCAAGACTGAGATCAAATGAGAAGCCAGGGGGATAGACAGAGCCTAGCTGTGCAATGAGAAGCAACTGGGACCCAGTAGGAAGGGGGAAGAGGAGACAGATCTGACAAGAGGAAGAATTGTGACTGGCTGAGCAGAGAGACTGGGAGCCAATAGGAATGAGAAACATGGGTGGGGGAGAGAACTATAGGCCATCCTAGGGGAGAAAGACAGATGATATAAAGTGTCAGAATGGGAGAAATTGGGACTCGCTGGACAAGGAGACTGGTGACAAGGTGCTGGGGCAGTAGGAGAGAACTGAGACAAAGAGTGTGGCGAGGAGTCTGAGATTGGGAGTAAGTGGCAGGGGGCATGCAAGGGTGAAACTAGAATTTGCTGGGCAAGGAGACTAGGCCATGGGTCAGAAATCTGAAGAGTAGAGATTGAGGATGTCTAGTTGTAAAGAATGGAACTGGCATGAAGAACCAAGGGACAGGGAAGAGACAAGACTGGGAGGCTGTGTCTAGACTGGCCAGTTTTTTGGGAAAATCAGCCGCTTTTCCGGAAAAACTTGCCAGCTGTCTACACTGGCCACTTGAATTTCCGCAAAAGCACTGACTTCCTACTGTAAGAAATCAGTGCTTTTTGCGGAAATACTATGCTGCTCCCGTTCGGGCAAAAGTCCTTTTTGCGCGAAAGTGCCAGTGTAGACAGCTGAGATTTGTTTTGTGCAAAAAAGCCCCGATCGTGAAAATGGCAATCGGGGCTTTTTTGCGCAAAAGCGCGTCTAGATTGGCACGGACGCTTTCCGCAAAAGGTGCTTTTGCGGAAAAGCGTCCATGCCAATCTAGACGCTCTTTTCCGAAAATGCTTTTAATGGAGAACTTTTCCGTTAAAAGCATTTCCGGAAAATCATGCCAGTCTAGACGTAGCCAGACTGTTCCAGGTTGGAGGGGACAAGACAGAAGAGGGAAATGGTCTGAAAAGTCTATGCCCATTACAGCACAGAGCTTGGAATAGGAACTCAGGATTCCCGAGTCTCACTGTCCCTCTGCTATCAGCAAATATTTGTGAAATCCACCGGTAAACTCCCCCCACTCTCCCCTTACTGCTGGCCGACATAGAAAATAGCCACTGCTACTGCAAGTGGATCTAAAGGTTCTAAATCGGCTGAAGGACCATGGAATTCTACAGAGTCGAATTTTTGTTTGGTCAGTATATTTAAAAAAAACACCTAGGAAATTGCACACGCAGAAAGAAACCCCTGCATTAAGTGAACATTATTAAGGTTGAAACGTCAAGCTCTGAAAAGGTAGGATGTGCCGGAACTAAGTTTCCCTGTGGTACAGTCAAGTTTGACTTGTATTTTATGTTGTATTATAAGTTATAATACACCATGGAAAAACATTTCAAAATAGTCATTTCAAAATGAAAAATAATCAAACTATCCATTCCAATCAGCTCAACAATGAATGTATCGATTTTATCAAAATGCTTTGTGCAGATTTTTTTGATGAATTTTCAAAATCAACATATTTCCTGCAGAATTTTGATAAATCAGCATTTTCTGTCAGAAAAACATTCAACTGGAAAAATGTTGACTGGCTCTAGCTATCTTTTCTATTACTTCCTTAAAAAGAGCACAAAGAAGTCCACCCTTCGAAGCTTTCAGTAGTCTACGGGGCTTATACCTTATTGCAGGAGCTATAGTTATTGGGCCCCAAAGTGTATTTAGAATAAATATATTGTGGACTCAAGGGACTGAAACAAAATAAAGTTGAAGTCTTCCACTAAGAGCTTGTCTTTTTACTGCAAAATAGTTTGGGTTGCAAGGGATCTGTGAGGTAAGCCATCCTAATCCATCACTGCTACAGGATGAAATTAATTAGCCCAAAAGCAATTTTAGTGTAAGATTAAGAGTGAATCATAAGTACTGGCAACAATTTCATATTTTCACTGCCAGCATGTCCCTTTGTCTTAATGGCTTATATAGTTATCGGCCCCTTCGAAATTTGGTAGGAATGTTGCCATGGACTTTAAATGGTGGGTGAAATCCTGGCTCTGTTGAAGTCCATGACAAAATTCCCATTGACGACAATGGGGCCAGAATTTCACACTTCAAGGTTCCCCTCACCCCACCCCCGGCAACAGGTTGCCTAAATATTCCCTGCTGTAGCTTCAATCCATTGATATGAGCCATGTGTTTGTTGATAATGAGAATAGTTCTATTGTACCTCTCTGTATTTTTTTTCAATATTAGAACAGGCCCTGGGGAGACACTCCCCCCCACACACACACCTAGGGGAGCAATTCACTGCCATTACCAGGTTTTGAGAGTGTGATCAAACAAGAGAATAAAAACAGATTTGGAGCACTCAGCTTGAGACCCTGAGCACTTCTGAGAACCAGCCCTAAGTACAGGTGGCCCTCCTTGACTTCCATTGGGATTTGGATTGTTTCACACTCTGTAAATCTGTTTAACTAAAACACTCTATTATTGAAACTTGGGTTAGATCGTCTTGGCTGCATGCCCTCTGTGGATAAGATTTGCAAGTGTCAAGACCTTTGGCTAACCAATGCTTCCAGGCTGTCTTATGTGCCATAAAAAAAACAGAGATGAAGGAAAAAACTAAACGTAGCCTCTAAATGCAGAAGTTAAAAAGCAGATGGGAAAGAACTTATTCCTGTGAACAATAGAGGAAGCACAAAAGTGGAGTCATATATTAAATGTTCTTGAGAGTCTCCCTGTAATTATGAAAAAAATAGGCAAAGCATGTTTCATTCTTATGGAGAAAGTAAATAGTTTCCAATAGGAAGAGCTCAAAAAGTGTGGGACAGTAACAACATTAACTCATAGCTGCTTATGCATTGTAAACAAACAAATGACTTGGAGATTGCAGTCCATTACATAAAATGTGTACAAATTCATTGTCTGTGATGAATCTGCTATGCCAGTGAAATTGGTGAGGTAAGCTGGGATTGAACTTTGGCTACACAGTGACCTTGTTTTTATTCTTCCATTTGCTTTAGTGGTGGAGTACTCTGCTATTGCTGAGTCAATATATGCACTAGCCACATGCGACTATGCCATTATTTCCACCACAGCACTTAATGAGGACTTGAGGAGAGAAAGTGTAACACTTATTGGCTGCCTTTCAAGGAAAACAAATGTTCTCTAAAGTCCATTCATCCCCATCTGCCTGCAAAGGGACCCCTATATGTACCAATCCCCATACATGCACACGCACTTCATGGAAGTGGGGGTTAGTTCTACTGCCCTACCTGCACAGTTCCCTCAGAACCAGCAGATGATGATTTGTGGGAGTGGGACTGAAAGAAGTGGGGGTTGGTCAGGACAAAGGAGGATGGCGTAGTCAAGGAAAGGGGTAGGAACAGATTAATACCCCAGTTCTGCAAGGATTCAAAACCAAATAAAATAAGCCACAGACTGCAATACTGTTTCTGGTAATCCAACCCAACTTCCAGAAGCATAGGTGCTGTAGGACAGTGGTGGGCAACCTGCAGCTTGAGGGCCACATACAGCCCATCATGTTTCTGTGGCTTCCATATCCATAGTGGGGTTTTTCTACCACTATTACTAAAGTGACACACACATAGAGCAAGCACATATGAAGTGAGGTGCATGATGCTGCAGGCAACCTCCTTAAAATGGTTGCAGGGGACACTGTACCTGATGCAGCTCTGCAAATCACCCTCAAAAGAGCCAAAAGAAAAAACAACACTCTCTGGGGGAATTGTGTCCAGCACCCACAAGCATTTCAGTTCTGTGCTCTTTGCTCTACGGCTTTACCAGAGCTACAAACAGAGCAAAACAGAAAGAACCCAACAGCTTAAACAAAGAGCAGCAATTGTCCCAAATATGAAGGGTCTGGGAAGAATGTTCTAATTATCTCTGGCTATGTCTAGATTGCAGGCTTCTTTCAGAAGAAGCTTTTCTGGAAGAGATCTTCTGAAAAAACTTCCTCCGAAAGAGAGCATCCACACTGCCAAAGTGCATCAAAAAGCAATCTGCTTTTTTGAAAGATAGCATCCAGACTCTCATGTAAGCTGTGATTACTATGGGCATAGTGGCCACCAGGGCATCTGTGCTTTTTCCTCTTTTCTCTTCTTTTGAAAGAACTCCCTCTTCCCCATCCACACACACCTTTTTCCGAAAGAGCTCTTTTGGAAAAAGGCTTCTTCCTCATAGAAAGAGGTTTACCAATGTCGGGAAAATCCTCTGTTCTTTCGATATTTTTTTTTTGAAAGAACGAGATTGCAGTGTGGACGTAAGTGACGTTTTTCTGAAAAAAACTCTGTAGTGTAGACATACCCTTGCATTCCATAAAGTCTGTTCTGTCACCCAGGTTAGTGCATAGTCCATTGTCACGCAGTACCTGCTTCACTTCATTGCCAGGCACACTGAATTCAGCATGTCCCATCACCCTGCAGACTCTTCAAAGATCATCTCCTATCTCTTGGAACAACAATGACAAATCAGCTTCATTGTGTCTCAGAAGAGGCTTGTGTTCTGTACAACTTCCAGGACCAAAAAAAAAGGGGAGGGGGGAGCTAATTTACCTCATGAAATCAGCAGAATTGTCTCAGATTGTTTTTTTTTATTTCAACCCAATTCCTTTTGCTGCATGCAGTCATTAGTCCATCTGTTCATTCACCCAAAAGCTGATTTCATGTAGTGATGTAGGCAGCAGATCTTGGAACTGAGCTTGTCCAACAGTCAAAAACTCCTGATCATTTCTGGGAATCTAACCATCTTCCAGAAGCATGGGTGACTGGCAATATCACAAAGTGTGACATTGTGCAGGTCACTGAGCTCATACCAATTGCTGAAGCTCTATTCCGCACTGGTCTGCCCCGAGTAAAACATTATTTAAATCGCCGCTTCATTTTCCTATGCCTGGTAGCCTAATCTACATACCTCTACAGAGGCATGTAGTCTAGATGTAAGTGTCAGCTTTAGGGAAGGTCTACACTATGGGGGAAGGTTAGCTTAAGGTACACAATTCCAGCTATGTAAATAACATAACTGGAGTCAATGTACCTTAAGCCAAGCTAAGACAACATCCTCACTGCAGGAAGTTGATGACAAAAACACTACTATTGACTTCTCTTATTCCTTGTGACAAAGAGGAGTACTGACATTGACAGAGGGCACCCTCAGCATTTGATTTAGTGTGTCCTCAGTAGCCCCTTTAAATCGAACGCTGGGAGATCAACCGCTGCACTCAAATTTTGCCAGCATTGTAAATGTGCCCATAAAAAGGAGGATTTTTGGAAAATATCAGCCAAAATGGTTCAGCCATTTCCCAGAACAAGGCTTGGGGGAAATATATCATGTTTTACAATATTAAATAAATTCTGGTGATGTTTCTTTGAAAAGCTCTTAACTTATCACAACTGTCTCATAATGCAGCCACACAAAGGGGCCAAATTGAGGTGCACAGGCAATGTTCATTCTGGCATTTCCTAACTTTTGTGGGTTTGATTTTGCAACCTTAGCAATGTCTTAATGGGGTGAGGGAAGGGAGGAAAGAAGGAGTGTAATTACAACACAGAGAGAATATTTTTGTGTTCACCCCTATTGAAAAGTTGTCTCATGTGTTTTTGAGTTTTCTGTTGGATTATAACCTAAGGGGTCTTGCCATATCAGTTGTTATGGGAGCACCATTTACAGATCATATATAAATAATTATTTAAAATAAGTCCCCTTACTTGTAAGTAAATATTACCCTTTAAATGTTTTCATTAGGTTAGTGAAGGTTACAAGTCTGTCAGTCTTAATTCAGTGTTTTTCTTTGTGTTGATTTGAAAGCACTTGTAAACAAGCATATAATAAGTTTAATAAATATACAAACTCCTATTTACTTCTCAGTTACACCTTTTGACTTCACTGAAGTTGCATGGGTATCACCGAGGGCATATCTACACTATAAAATTAGGTCAATTTTATTTAATTCTACTGTGAGCAAATGTGATTTTTACTAGGGCTGTCAATCGCTTACAAATTTTAAACATGATTAATCGCGTGCAACTCCCCTTTGAAATGCCACGGCAATGTTTCGATGAGGCAGCGCTGCATGGAGCCCGAGATCAGCTAGAGTTCCCAGCTGACCCCAGCACTGGGGTGGCATTTCCAAGGTGCAGTGCAAGGCAGAGCCCGGGGTCAGCTGGAGTCCCCAGCTGACCCTGGGCTCCATGCAGCGCTGCCCCTTTAAGGTGCCGGAGCGGCACTTCAAAGAGGCAGTGCAGCATTAACACCTGCAATTAACGCATTCGTTTTTTAAGGCATTAATCCTGTCCTGTGTTAATCTCAGGCGTTAACACAGGCCAATTGACAGCCCTAATTTTTATATGTCCCCACTAGGTGGCTGTGGTTGACAGTACACACCCTCACTGCAAGGAGTTGCATTGACTCAAAAGGGTGATGCGCTTTTTGTAGCTATCCCGCAGTCCCTGCATCAGATTGGAATTCTGGGCTGGGGTCTCAATGTCTCATGGAATGAAAAAAAAATGCTGTGGGTGGTTAAGGATGCATGTCATCAGCTTCTCATGTCTGTGGCTCAGAACCAGCTAAGTCCTGTAGTATGCTTGTCTAAACCCCTTTGTTTACACGCAGCAATGCTAAGTGTCCCTGGCGTAACCCTTATCCACCATGCCCTGTGCAATTTTGGCATCGAGATCAGAGTTTCTTTACCTGCTTCAGAGCTGTGCCTGCACTCTCTTCCCCATGCACATCAATCAAATCCATTGCCTCCTGAACTTTCCATGCTAGAGGCTTTTGTGACTCTGGGCAAGCGTGCTCATCTGTGCTGGTGAGCTCTCCATGCTGGTCCAATGGGAAATTAACATTCAAAAGTTCCCTGGGGATTTTCCTGCTCACCTGGCTGAAGAGCATTGGAGTTCAAAGTGCTCACCCAAGTGTCACTCTGGAGCACTCTGGGTCATCTGGGCAAGCAACACGGGAATGCAGGGGCAAGATTAGAAAGGCAAAGTCACAAAATGAGATCAAACTAGCTACAGGCATAAAGGGAAACAAGAAGACCTTTTATAAATACATTAGAAGCAAGAGGAAGACCAAGGACAGGGTAGGCCCACTGCTCAGTGAGGAGGGAGAAGCAGTAACAGGAAACTTGGAAATGGCGGAGATGCTCAATGACTTCTTTGTTTCGGTCTTCACCGAGAAGTCTGGAGGTGTGCCTAACGTAGTGAATACAAGCAGAGAAAGGGTAAGTTTAGAAGATAGGATACACAAAGAACAAGTTAAAAATCACTTAGGAAAGTTAGATGTCAGCAAGTCACCAGGTCCTGATGAAATGTATCCCAGGATACTCAAGGACCTGATAGAGGAGGTATCTGAGCCTTTAGCTATGATCTTTAAAAAATCATGGAAGACAGGGGAGATTCCAGAAGACTAGAAAAGGGCAAATATTCTGTCCATCTATAAAAAGGGGAATAAGAACAACCCAGGAAACTACAGACCGGTCAGTTTAACGTCTGTCCCAGGGAAGATAATGGAGCAGGTAATTAAGGAAATCATATGCAAACATTTGGAAGGTAATAAAGTGATAGGGAATAGCCAGCATGGGTTTGTGAAGAACAAGCCATGCCAAACTAATCTGATAGCTTTCTTTGATAGGATAACGAGCCTTGTGGATAAGGAAGAAGCGGTGGATGTCATATACCTAGACTTTAGTAAGGCATTTGATACGGTCTTGCATGATATTCTTATTGATAAACTAGGCAAATATAACTTAGATAGGGCCACGATAAGGTGGGTGCATAATTGGCTGGATAACCGTAGTCAGAGAGTTGTTGTTAACAGTGCTAAATCCTGCTGGAAAGGGATAACAAGTGGAGTTCCAAAAGGGTCTGTTTTGGGACCTGTACTGTTCAATATCTTCATCAATGACGTAGATATTGGGATAGAGAGTACGCTTATTAAGTTTGCAGATGATACCAAACTGGGTGGGGTTGCGACTTCTTTGGAGGATAGGGACATAATTCAAAATGACCTTAGCAAGTTAGAGAAATGGTCAGAGGTAAACAGGATGAAGTTTAATAAAGAGAAATGCAAAGTGCTCCACTTAGGAAGGAACAATCAGTTCCATACATACAAGATGGGAAGTGACTGTCTAGGAAGGAGCATGGCAGAAAGGGATCTAGGGGTCATAGTGGACCACAAGTTGAATATGAGTCAACAGTGTGATGCTGTTGCAAAAAAAGCAAATATGATTCTAGGTTGTATCAACAGGTGTGTTGTAAGCAAAACTCGTGAAGTCATTCTGCCGCTCTACTCTGCACTAGTTAGGCCTCAGCTGGAGTACTGTGTCCAGTTCTGGGCGCCACATCTCAAGAAAGATGTGGAGAAATTGGAAAGGGTACAGAGAAGAGCGACAAGAATGATTAAAGGTCTAGAGAACATGACCTATGAAGCCAGGCTTCATGAACTGGGCTTGTTTAGTTTGGAAAAAAGAAGATTAAGGGGGGACATGATAGCGGTTTTCAAATATCTAAAAGGGTGTCACAAGGAGGAAGGAGAAAATTTATTCCTCTTGGTTTCTGAGGACAGGACAAGGAGTAATGGGCTTAAAGTGCAGCAAGGGAGGTTTAGATTGGACATTAGGAAAAAATTCCTAACTGTCAGGGTGGTCAAATATTGGAATAAATTGCCAAGGGAGGTGGTGGAATCTCTCTCTCTGGAGATATTTAAGAACAGGTTAGATAGACATCTGTCAGGGATGGTGTAGACAGAGCTTGATCCTGCCTTGAGGGCGGGGGGCTGGACTCGATGACCTCTCGAGGTCCCTTCCAGTCCTATGATTCTATGATCACCTGGAGGCCAGTAACTCCAGATTCCAATACACTGCCCTTCATTTGAGGCATGACTGTCATCTCAAGCTTTATTCCATATTTTCAGGTGGAGTACAGGGGTCGACTTTAAAAAGCCCTTTAGATCAATGGGAGGAACTGGACATTACAAATTCAGCCTAATGCTGAATACATCAACCTACGCTCATAATGTAGACCGGCTCTGAGACAGAACACTGAAATTAGACAACAGTCTTCAACATTGGACTGTGAGAATAAAAGGAAACTAAGATAATATTTCCCATGAGATAAGGAAGGCTATGGTGTTCTGATTCTCCCAAACACACTTGACATTAATGCCTTCAGTCATTAGAACCTGCATCTCTGTTTTTATACTACACTTAATGGTAGGCAAGAGGTCATAGAATACTTTCCTGCTACTATACAAATCTGTTTAGAATGCAAAAGCCTCTTCTCATTTGTGTCTTACATAGGCATGTAATTTACTTTCTCAGAGGGGAGCCGGGTTAGTCTGTAACTTTAAAAACAACAAGTAGTCCTCTGGCACCTTAGAGACTAACACAAATATATTTAGTATCGTGAGTTTCACGGGCAAGACCCATTTCATAATATGATGAGGTGATTTACTTTGCGGTTGAATAGATATTTGCATAATATTTATCTTTATCTGTTCTCTCTTTCTACGCAGTTTTATGGCCCATATGATATAATATTTCAATGTGCCTTATAGCATTAAAACCAAAACTAATAATAATACTTACTAACTCTTTCTTTCTTCCTAGCCTTTGCTAGAAGAAATAGTTTGAGTCTGATGGGGAGTAAAATAAATTTTGTCTTGCTTTCATTGTTTTACTATTCTGCATAATTGTTATTAATTATTATTATTATAGGCCTCATGTAATTCCCATTAGAGTTAATGGTAACCTTTACTTTGCTTTTAATGGGAATTAGATCAAGCCTTTATACCTATGCCACTAAAGTCCAAAATGCTCTTGATGCCATACCATTATATAGGAAGGCACAGTTCCTCCCTCACATAGCTTACACCCCCATGGTACTAATCTTTCAAAGGCTTACACATAGACTAAATTTACATACATAAGTATTCCCATTGAATTCACTGGGATTATACATGTGTAAAGTTAAGCACATGCACACATCTTTGTAGGATCAGAGTCTAAAAAAACCCCCAGAAAAAACAGATCGAGAGTGGGGAAAAATGAGCCACGTTCTGATTGAGACTAATGGGCACCCAGCTGCTCAGTCCTATGGTATGGTTTTGATTTTAATTAAGCAAAATGCAGATGTGACAATAAATTGTCACGTTTGATACTCAGCTCTTCCTACTTCCATGTTGGCGCCATCCTCATTTTTATTACCAAATGCAGCCTTGTTTGATGCTTTAACCTGGACTTTTCAAAAAAAAATTGTTTCATTGTAATTTCCCATAACTCATTGCCTCATATTATTATTGTTGTTTATATTTAACAGCTCTTCTAATTTCTGTTTCCTTTTAACAAAACCACTAAAGAGAGGGATTATATTGTAGGACTAGTGTGTGGTTCCCCCATGTAAGGGTATGTTTGGCAGCAAAACTTAAAACCAGGAAGGAGAATAAAGTGAAAGGAAGACAGAGAAGATGAAAGCAGTATGGCTCCACCCTGGCAATGGTTTTAATAAGTCTGAGTTGCTGGAGGGTTGTCTGACTCATGCACCTCTCTGTTCTCCACCATTGTGTTACTTCTCTATGGTGCCTCTTGTGAAGCACTAATGTGCTAGAGAAAATGAGCTAGGATCTCACCTGGGCTGTGCCTATACTACATGGCTCCATTGATGGAGCCATGTAGATTAGGGTTGTAGGCAAAGGGAAAAGAAGCGGCTATTTAAATAATCATAGCTTCATTTAAATTTAAATGGCTGCCGCGCTGAGCCGGCAAACAGCTGATTAGCTGTTTGTCGGCTCACCACGCTAGTCTGGACGCTCCGCTGTTGACATCAAAGCCCTTTGTCGACCACCCCGTTATTCCTCATGGGATGAGGTTTACCGGGGCTGTAGACAAAGGGCTTTGATGTCGACCGCGGAGCGTCCACACTAGCGCGCTGAGCTGACAAACAGCTGATCAGCTGTTTGTCGGCTCAGCGCGGCAGCCAATTAAATTTAAATGAAGCGACGATTATTTAAATCGCCGCTTCATTTCCCTTTGCCCAATAAACAAATCTACATGGCTCCGGCGACGGAGCCATGTAGTGTAGACATACCATTGGTGTACATCAGACATCTTCATTGACTTCAAATAGGGCAATGCCAATTTATGCCTACTGAGAACCTGACCTATATTAAAGATGGTTTCACTGTTATTTTAGGCTACAATCACACTGTGTATGAGTAGTGGCTGCATGTAGGGCATGGAATGCAGATTGTGTCCACACTGCTGTGTATAGCTATGTGTGTCAATGAAAGCCTCTGGCAGTGGAGAGGCAGAGGGGGAAAGGCTCTGGCAACAGAGTCTTTCATTGCAATGAAGGCAGGCTCTGGTATGGAAGGAACTACTGAATCATTTCCCCTCTGCCTCCTCCCTGACAGCCTTTTCCCATTGCTGGAGTGTTTCTAACAGAGAGAGAGATTCTGGCAGAAAGACACTATCAATAGCAGAGTGTACAGGAAGCATTGTTGTTGCAAGAGAGAGCCATATAGGGCATATAGCCACAGGCTTCAAATGTGTTTTTACCCAATTTGCCATCTACACTGATATATTTACCTGAGTAAGGCCAGTGTATGTCCTCTACATGCCCCAGAAGAAGAGTGAGGTATAGACCTACCTTTAAAATGAACAAGGAGAGAGGAAACTCTGTGCTGGAAATTCACAACTGTATGTCCATATTCTCAAACAATGCTCCCAGACAAAGCCCCATTGATGGAGTCTGTGGCATGTTGTTCAGAGAAACACAAAGGAGCTTCAACCACAAGATTCAGACTAGGATTTGGATTCTGAACATCCCAACATTTAACATTGGGATGCAGGGATTTTGTTCAGCCTATAATAAGAAAAGGAATGGCTGAAAAATACCATAGGTGGATCCTCCCAGGTCTGGAGCTCTCTGGTCCTGCAACATCCTCTGGACCACGGATGTTGCGGAACCAGGGAGCACTAACCACTGAGGGTATGTCTACACTAGCCCCCTAGTTCGAGCTAGGGAGGCAAATGTAGGCATTCGAAGTTGCAAATGAAGCCCGGGATTTAAATATCCCAGGCTTTATTTGCATGTTCCCGTCCGGGTGCCATTTTTAATTCCCCTTAGTCTGAGCTAACTGCCCGCAGCTACACGCGGCAGTCGAACGTTTAACTCGAACTAAATCCTTAGTTCGAGTTAACTGTTACACCTGAGGTAACTGAGGTTAACTGAGGTGTAACAGTTAACTCGAACTAAGGAGTTAGTTCGGACTACGGGGATTTAAAAATGGCTCCCAGACGGGAAGATGCAAATAAAGCCCAGGATATTTAAATCCCGGGCTTCATTTGCAACTTCGAATGCCTACATTAGCCTCCCTAGTTCGAACTGGGGGGCTAGTGTAGACATACCCTGAGGTTGACCATAGCTGGCAGCCCGACGGGCCAGTGGTCTGGGGGCAGGGCCAGTGGTCTGGGGCAGGCAGCCCCTCCGGCCAGGGGTGCAAAGCTCTGCTGGCAAGAGTGAGGCCGAATCAAAGAGAAGCCCCTCCAACTAGAGGCACCAGAGTGGGGCCAGCAGCCAGGGGCAGGGAGAGTCATGTCAGCCACAGGCACAGAGTCCTGCTGTTGCTGGTGTGAGGCTGATGGGAGAGAACGCCAGCCATGGCAGAGAGCCCTGCCAGCGGCCCAGAGAGGAGCCTGGCTGGGGGCAGGGAGCCCTGCTAGCCAGAGCGGGGCCGGTGGTCCATAGAGGGGCCCCATGAAGGGTAGCAGATCCCAGCAGGCGTGCTGGGGGTATCACAAAGGCTGGGGCCACAGCCAGAGAAGCAGTGAGAGAGCCTGAGGCTGACCTTCCCTGATCCAGAAAATGCCCTAGTTTGGGACCATTCAGGTCCTGAGGGCACCGGGCCAGAGAGGCCCAACCTGTATTTGAGGTTTGGATTCCAGTGTATACATCCCAACAAAATGTTAGTGATAATAGCTAGGAAAATAGAATCAGGGTCAAATTTCCAGAAATGTATCTTTGAAAGGGAAAAAGCAACAACATGGTGTTTGGCAACTCCTCTGAGCACATGACACGTCGGGCCCATCATACATACCCAGAGCACAGCTGGATCCTCATGTGTTGAGAAGGGTGGCAAAGAAGAGCTTTGGTTCCATGGCTCAGCACTAATGGCCTTAGTGCCACTGTGTTCAACCTACGGCCCATCTGGGTTCCTATGTGTGGCCAGAAAGACATTTTGTTTACTGTTGCCCACGTGCAAGGTTGCCAAATTCCAGAGGTGTCCATCTGCATTGTTTTTTTCCCCATCAATATTATTTAAATGACATGCACATAAAGTAAGGGCACATGAAGCAATGTGTGTCCTGATTGACTGCGAGAACTGTGCGCCCTCTCTGCATCGAACCATAGCAGCGCATTGGTTGGCTGCAACTGGCACATTCTAGATTTGCAAGCGCAGTTTTCAAAACTACCCTATTCCAGGAGACCATCCTGGTTACAACAATCTTGTGGCCCACTGAGAAGTAGGAGGGGCACTCATGTGGCCCACTCATGAGCCTAGGTTGTCCATTTCTACCTCAGTGGCATCTGGCCAGTACTGGAACTTCAAGGAGGAAGGGACAGGTAGGAAGAGAGAAGGCAGATGAATGATGGGCTCAGAGATTAATAAGGGGAGGACAGAGTGGGGTGGGGGAGCATCTGAATGATATGAGCAAGTAGCACATACTAGTGCACACTCACACAGGACACATATTCAGACCAGGATTACACTATCCATTTCCACTGGTGTTATTACATCGCTCAAGGATGTGAAAAATCTGCACCCCAGACCAATGAAGTTATACCGATCTCTGCCCAGGTACAGACAGCACTAAGCCAACAGGGGGGCTTCTCCCATTGTTGTAGCTACCACCTCTCATGGAGGTGGATTAGCTACATCGCTAGGAGCTATTTGCTTAGCTCCACATAAATATATCAGACATTGCAAGTTTTGGTGCAATGTAGACATATACTCAGAGCTCAAGGGTACACAAATCAGTTGTGTTCAGACTTTTAGCGCTCCCAAAGTTTGGTTTGTTTCAGGCCTGTTTTTATACAAAACATCCTCCTGAGCTGCTGTTTTTACTTTACTCACTTGTTCTACAGCTCTCGTTCTTCCCCCAGGGTATATCTACACTACCACCCTAGTTCGAACTAGGGTGGTAATGTAGGCAACCGGAGTTGTAAATGAAGCCCGGGATTTGAATTTCCCGGGCTTCATTTGCATAAAGCCGGGCACCGCCATTTTTAAATGTCCGCTAGTGCGGACTCCGTGCCACGCGGCTACATGTGGCATGGACCAGGTAGTTCGGACTAGGCTTCCTAGTCCGAACTACCGTTACTCCTCATGAACATTTAAAAATGGCAGCGCCTGGCTTTATGCAAATGAAGCCCGGGAAATTCAAATCCCGGGCTTCATTTGCAAATCCGGTTGCCTACATTACCACCCTAGTTCGAACTAGGGTGGTAGTGTAGACATACCCCCAGTTTAAATTTCTCTATTCAGTTCATTGCTTTTGGAGAGCAGGGTTCAAGATATACTGTCCTCAAGCAGACAGGGATGGGGGTTTGTTTTTTTGGTTGGTTGGTTTTTTTGCATGGCTACCAAAAGTCATTTAATAAATCTGCAGACTAAGAGTGTTTATGCAGACCAGAGTAATGAAGTTATCAAGTCAGTGTCATAGTTCAGTATGTTAATCTTTTGGGGGAAGAAAAAGAAAGGTAGCAAACATCTCCAGCAACCCCTTGTTCACCTGTTTGTGCATTATTCTGCCCTGTGGTGTTCTGCTGAAGCAAGTCAGGGGGAGGGGAGCACTGAAGGTGAATATGATTGGGGCTGGAGAGTTTTCAAATTTGCAGTACTCCAAGTTTATTTAGATTTGGCACACAGCCCAGTTAGAGCATTACTTAAGAGGTCTGATCTGCATGAGCACCACAAAAGGTCCTAAACACATCTTCCACACTTGGACACCTTGTTGCATAAGAGCTCAACTATATATCATTTCTATGGTGATTTTGGAGTGCCTCCCACTGAGAACCAAAAGGAGACAGTATTTCATTATGCTGTTTCTACTTGTCACCTCCCCTGCACAAAAGAAACTGCTCCTGATTCAGCAGAGATTTAAAAAACCACAGAGTAGTAAGCCAGCAAAGCTAGTTTTATAATTATTCCCTAATTAATTCAGCTCTGAAGTCTCCCAAGGTATGTCTCCTTAACCAGAGGCATGGAAGATTTGTAGGTAACCCTTCCCTTAGTACTCAAGCTTGACACAGTCTAACTTTCTTGCGTAACTACCTTTATGAGGCATTGAGCCCAGTGAGAAGCGCAGTACGCCAGTGGCTCTCAACCTTTCCAGTCTGCTGTACCCCATTCAAGCATCTGATTTGTATTTTTCTGTCTGATTTTGTAAGCAAGGAGTTTAAGTGATGTGAAACTTGGGATAGGCAAGACAAGTGTCAGAGCACATTACTGTTGAAAAAGCCAGCACATTTTCAGTCATATAGTTATAATATAGATCACTTTGAATAAAAATATTGCACTTACATTTCAGTGTGCAGTATACAGAGCAGTATTAAAAAGTTGTATGAAATTTTAGATTGCACTGACTTTGCTGGAGATTTTTATGTAGCCGGTTGTAAAACTAGGCAAATATCTAGATGAGTTGATGCAATTTCCAAAGAGAAGTAAATCAACAGCTAGCTTATTGATACTGCAAATTCCAGCCTTTTATGTGGGATGGACCTCCATCTTTTGTGCAGCCAATTCCTTTTCAAATGCCTCTGCACATCTTCTGAATGCACCTAACTGCTACATTGACCCAGCTGAACACTGGAGTGGGAGAAGACACTTAGACCGTTTTTTTTAAAGTGGGACCCCAGAAGGAAGCAAGTCACTCAGCCGTGTGAGAATACCAAGGTAAACATGGCAGAAAGCACACTCCTTATGATTCCAAACAAAGGTTAAAAGAGCTGTAAAACCCAGTGCCACTGAGAAGCCCAGCGACGGGGCGTGGGAGGACAAAGGGGCAACTGTCCTAGGCCCAGTGATTCAAAAGGGCTCAGAGCCCTAGGGCCTTTAAATCACTGCCAGAGCCCTGTGTGGCACTGAGAGTAGGAAGGGGGATGCCACAGTCCAGGTGGTGCTAAGGGCTGTTGGCTGCTCCTGGCCCCACCCTTTGGGAGAATAGAGCAGGCCCCGCCCACACCTTTCCCAGGGGTCCATCAAGCCTGTCAGCAGCCCTGCCCTTAGGAGAAGGAGAGGTGCATCTGAGAGCCACCCAAGCTGAGTCAGTGCCTAAAGAGAAAACTGCAGGCTGCTTCTTCCCTGTGTCTAAGGCTGTAATTCCGCCAAGTCAATTGCAAAACTCTCACTGGCTTTTCTATGGCCAGGATTTCACCCCAGGTTTCATCTTCAGCTCTTAGATTCTTTGTTTTATAAAAGACTAGTTTAAACTGCAGTTGTAACATTTTCTCCAGTCCGCTAATGCAGAGTTCCCTGTTGTTTTGACTCTGTAACTCTGCCTCGGATAATCTTTCAGTATCTGAAATGACCAGTCTAACGCCATCTTTGTATCCTCTATTGAGGTGATATTGCTTTACATCTAAAACATCATGTCACACAACTTTTTGATTAACATTATGAGTGTTTCTTGTTTGGGGCATGCTCGTCTTACAGCAGGCAGGCACATCCTTGGGATGGAGGAGGGGGGAAAGACGTGCCCTACTCCTCTGGAGTTCAAGCCAGAATTGCTGAAGTACTAGCAGAGAAGCTGGCCTCATGTTCATGCAGCCTAACACATACAGCAGCCTTATCCGTCCAGTTGGAATAACCATTGCTTTTGATTTAAAAAACAAATAGAATAAGAGTCTCCATTGGAGAGCACACTGAGAGCAGAGCTACACTTAAAATGCTGCAGCTGCATCAGTAAAGGAAACAAGAAGAACCAGCTCTTTGGGGACTGGAGGCAGCATGTCAGTGAAATAACCCTGAAGGAATTCCCTTCCCACATTAGACTAAAGAGAGTCAAATGTTTTTACTCAGGCTTTTGTTGCAAGAGTTTATTTGGTTGACTTTAATCAAGTACTTGGAGGGCAGGAGCAAAACGATGCATTATACATTGTGAACATGCACTTAGCAGTTTAGAGTAACCGCATGAAATAATGAATAAAACACCAAGTCACGGGATTCAGAAAACTGAGACCTTTGGTTCAGGTCACTTGCAAATTAGAAGTTATGTAATTTGGGCTCCTGCGTGTAGGAGCCCAGTGGAAAAAATTAACACCACCTCTTCCTCGGCTGTAGTCACCATGGATCAGATGTTCCATGCCCTGTAATGGAAAGGGAACCAACTAAGCTAGAACAAGGGCAGCAAGCAAGGAATGCACTGCTTCTGATGTATGGTCCCCTTCTCTCTGGAAGCCGGCATAAGTCTCTCCAAGCAAGCTCTATGGAACTGGGGCTCTGTTTTTGGGAGAAGTAGGTCAAAGAGCAGAGAGGAGTTTATTTGCTTGGGTTTTGTACAGCTGGAAGAAACGTGCAGTCAGCTACAGGATACATTTCAAGTATTCATATTCCAGATCTGAGCAAAGCCAGGAGATTTCCTTTCGTTTTGACTATAAAGTCAAAAAATCCAAATGATTCTGGGACAGAGATTTTCGTTTCCTAATGTGGGAATGGAGCTGCAGCCTAAATTGCCCCAGGTTATGGGGCAGTTAAGCTCTCCAGCTAAACAGAAACTCTGGCCCTTCTAAGGCAACCAAGTGCCAAGTTCTAACAGCCAAGGTACAGCAAGTAAGACCAGGGTACCTCTGACCCAGGCTCTTTACCAAGAGTTTAAATGAACTCCCTTCCTGCTGCAGTACAGAAAGAAGATAAAAGGGTTTCAACCTAGCCTAGCTGCTTACCCTTTGAGCCCACTTTCCCTACCTACCTAAGGTTCCTTTCTTCATCTAAATGTATTTCTCTATTGCCTGGGTTCCGAAACAGAGCTGATCTGAAATTATTGAAATTGAATGCTCTTCATTAAAAAAAAGAGACATGTTAAAGTACATATTCACCCTTTTTCATCGAACCCTATTCTGAAACTTAGTCCAAAAATAAACCACATTCCCTTGCTGGGATATTTCCTTATCTGTTGTCCCTACAAACACCCTAGCCATAGCCCTTTGTGCTGCCGCCTCACGTGCAAATCCTGGTCTCTCACCCATCTGCACCACAGGATGTAAGTTCCCTGTGTAAGGCCTAGAACTCCTAAACTTCCCTAGGAACTAAGTTTTCAGGATGCCCTGCCACAGCAATGCAGTACAGTAAGATACTAGGCCAAGCTTTAAAAGGCCAACACACCCTTGTTACAGGCCTGTGCACCCGACCTTTTTCATATATTTTATGTGAGCAACATAAACATTCACAAAATTGTATAGTTCACTAATCAACCAGTTCTTAAAGCTTTCCCAAAGTCTGGTGTTTTGATACTCATATGGATGTCAGCAAGGTGAGATGGCCAAATCATAGTAGGTCTGCAAAGAGAAACACACTGCTGGTATTTATAGTATATGAATTCCCCATCAAAAATGTGTTTTCTTTAAGGATTACATGACAGTGTAATAGAAAATTTAATCTTCTGCACAATGTTAAAATAGCAAATACTTTTTTTAAGAGGTGTCACTTAATCCCTGTCCAGAAAAAAAAAATCTCAAGTGTCAATTTTAGACAGCAAAGTTATAATGTTTTTCACCTTGAAGCTACAAATAAATGAGCATCTCTAAGGACAGAAGTAAAAATAGGACTTTTATTTCTCAGATCAGCTACATGTCTACAATAAAATCACATTTGCTTACTTAAAAAAAAAAAGCCCATCAAACCTCAACCTAGGAAAGGAAAGTCAGAATGGGGTAGGAGGTCCCTTCCTTGTCCCATGTCAACAACAATAAAAAAAATATACTGCTGTAGGCCTAATTTTGCTTTTAATTACAACTGTGCAACACCACTACTACAAATTATACTCTGTTTCACCCATTGCATTCACTTGGACTGTATAGGCATAATACATTGTCTTCAGTGGAGTTACACAAGTAAACGGGGATAGAATTTGGTCCTGTGATAGTTAACAGTGCTGTTCATATGTGAGATGTAGACCTAGTATTTTCTATGGATTTTTAATTTTTTTTTATATTCACCAATTTTTTTCCAGATGATTTCAGTTTTTCAAAACCCAGGGTGTTTTGGAATTGAGGCTTTTTTAAAAAATATAAACTACAAAAAAAAATCCCACAAGACTGTTTGCCCCAGTCAGAAGGAATAAAATGCACCTCACTTTTCACAGCAATTTCTTCTGCAGTGCTAACAGAATTCAAAGTATAAACAAAGCTGACAGCAATATCAATTGTTAAGGTTTCCTAATCCTTTGCACAGGAGCTCTCTTCCACCTCCAGCACAGAGCTGTGCCTGCTGTCTCCGTATCCTCTTGGGGTGGTGTCAGGAAGCTATCCATGACCTACCTTAATGTGGACACTTCATAACTTTTGAGTCCTCAGCTTTCCCACTTCAAGCAGGTGTGTGTGTGTGTGTGTGTGTGTGTGTGTGTTGCCTCTTGTCACTAAAATAAGAGGTTGTAGCACTGAGGACAGGTAAATGCAACAAATGTGCTCCCTGTTTCCCACCGTTAGCGCTCCCAAGAGCTGTCAGGTTTCACAGGGAGAGGAAAAGACTTAGACATTCCATTAAATACGCAAGTTTACTTCACCAGGATGAACAGCTTGTATGGCAAACCCCTGTGTGAATGGTGGCAGAGATTTGTACAGCCATCACTACAGAAACATGTAAAAGTGAGTGTGTGCTGGTGTCAGAACAGGTGTGTGTTTGCATGAATAACCTTTCGGAATGTGGCGTGTTTCTGGCTGTACTATAGGAGATCTGAGTTAAATGGCACGATCAGATGGCAGAACTCCCTCATTTGGGACTCTTTACTGTAAACAGGCCTCATGGCAAACTTAGCACCAAGTGGTTTACTTAGTGTGACTATAACAGAAGGTACCCACGGTTATATTCTCCTAGGAACAGGGAGGAAGGTCTTACCTCCCAGAGATCCAAAGCTTCATTGATCTTTCCCTCTAGACTTCTCTCCCTCTTCCTGTCCTCCATTTAGCTGTCCTCAACTGATGGGCTTGTTAACTGGTTAATCACTTAATACTTACACAATTACCTCATTGATTTACCTCATGGGAGGATGCTTCCAAAGTACACAAAGGCTGTGTCCAGACTCAGGGTTTTTTTCGAAAAAAGTAGCCTTTTTTCAAAAAAACTTCACCTGCGTCTAGACTGCAGCCGCGTTCTTTCGAAATTAAATCGAAAGAACGTGGCTTTTCTTTCGACGGCGGTAAACCTAATTCCACGAGGAAGAACGCCTTTTTTCAAAAGTGCTCTTTCAAAAAAAGGCGTTCTTGAAAGCGGCTTGCTTTTTCGAAAGTTCCGTGTGCACTCTAGACGCTCTCTTTCGAAAGAGGCTTTTTCGAAAGTATCTTTCGAAAAAGCCTCTTTCGAAAGAGGCTTGCAGTCTAGACATAGCCAAAGTGAAGTGAGCCTAAGGCTACTCACACTATCACAGGCACACAGAACTGAAATTACATAGCCAGGTGCAGGTAAGGTCCTCCCTTGACACAGATTGGTTGAAGTACTGTACATAAACATAAAAATAGTTTAGTGAATCTTAACCAGGAACCACAGTACAGAAGGTGCAGCTCCAGAAGAGTGGGTATAAAGGTGGCTTTAAATCAGTTGTGCTAATGTATAGCAACCTCCCATGGACTCTGAGTTTCTCCACTGTCCTTGGAGCAGCCCAGAATCCTCCATGGAGCTCTTGATATGTTCTCTTCCCAACATAACCCCTGCAGTCCTATGCTCTGCTTGCATAGGGAATTCTTGCAGCATGGTCCCTACTTCTGTACACCAATGCATCAATGTACAGGTTAGGAAAGGAAACGTGTCTCTTTTGGTTATAGAGTTCATTGTATTAAAGTCCTACTGCTTTTTATAATTCTGTGGAGGACTCTGTGGTCATGCACATATTTTTGTTTAGTTTAATTTCTGTTAAAGAAGCCAAGATTCGAGAGCTACATCTGAGCCTGCCTCATTTATCCATAGTCCCTTATCCACATCCCCACCATGCCTATTAAATACCACAGATGTGCTTAAACTGTTGCCATAATTTTTTTTTACTGAATGTTCACAGAACCAGTTTTAAAAATACAGCTAAGAAAAACAAAGCGAGCCAAATGTCTGTTCACTATATCTTTAATGTTGCATTTTATGACATTAGAAGGAGATGGGGAAACAAAGAAGCCTCAGAGGCAGAAAATAAATATAGATTGTATGAACATATGCACAGAGCGCAGCAAATTGCATTTGTAAAACTTTTAAATGCTGAATCATAAACAAAATTTACAAAAGGATTTCTAATTTCTTTACACGTCAACCTTCTTTTAAACATAAAAAATAGTTTAGTGAATCTTACAAAGATCAAAGCCTTTTGCCCTTCACCAGGAGAAGGATGGTGAAGAAAGAACATTAATTGGAGGGGAGGGGCAACTTCAAACAGGTACCAAAAAACAATATCTAGTCATCTTAGGTGAAATTCAGTCAAGTGGCAGAAAGCCAGCAAAAGGCCAACACATCCTAAGGCTTCAGTGGAAGCTAAAGTTGGCCCTTTGCACAGGGGTGAATTTTATTCCTGATTTCTGAAACACAACGACTCCTCTCTAACATACAGTTTATCAAATACAATAATTCAGTGCCCCATTTCCTACCCTTATCCAACAGATTAAAGATGTTTTCATGTAAACAATGATGCATATGAAAATCAGGTGTTGTGCCTTATGTCCCAATATGAGACCTCACTCCTGCAAAGAGTTTTGCACAATTAGTTTTACTCATTGTGAACAGCCTCCATCAGTGATACTATTCACATTGGGTTAAACTAAGTACATGCATAAATCACTGTAGGATTGGGACACATGACTGGTATCAATTCACATTATTGGGAGAGCTACTCTCTCTTTATTTGTATATTCAATTACACATTTAAAATAAAATCTTTATTTATTTTTTTTTAAAGATACCTAATACTATATGGCATCTTGGGAACAATTCTCACAGTATAAATGCATGCTTAGTCATTGTGATGCTAATAACTGCTTTGGATGCTATGTTTTTTCTTGCTAATGGATTCCTTTAAAAATAGAATGCTTGAACAACTATTCACATTTCAAATTATTTACTCTGCTTATTCTTTTTCACAGCAAACAGGCCAGTAGTCCTCAATAGAATTCAAAGTTAAGTGCCTGAATATTTTGCTTTTAATTTTTGTTTTTTTTTCCCATAAGGAAGGGGCTAAGAGAGTTGCCTTCAGTTTTTACGCAGTATCCCCTACTGAGATCTCCTTAAAAACTACTGGCACTGCATGAGCCAACAATATCACCAACAGTTACGCTTTGTTGTCAAGAAAGTGAATTTCTCTAACTATTGAATCCAGTGACGTTGGCTTGCTGCACACCGACGTTGGAGAATACAGCAAAACATATTCGCATGCTACTTTTTTTTTATTGACTGTTCCTAAAAATGTGTAGAGTCAGCTGTAGCACAATCCTGGAATTCAACTTTACTATTAAATGTACCCAAGTTAAAGACCATTTACACAGAAAATAAAAAAGTTTTCCCATGTTGGCCAATTACAATAAATGACTTACTGTATGATGTATGTACGAAATTATGATGAGTGTGTTTTTGGAATCAGACCTTTCGTTTGTGAGCATCATGAATAACTGAGCTCTATGCAGGGCCACCTTTGGGATGGAGGGGCAGTTGCTCTGAAGCCCAGCAATTTCAAAGGGCCTGGGACTCCAAGTTGCCATTACTGCTACAGCGTCTAGAGCCTGGGGGCCCTTTAAATCACTACCAGAGCCCTACACAGCATGGTCCAGATAGTACTGAGAGTTGAAGGGAGAGGGTAACCCCAACCCCTGCCCCTTCTGTCCAAGGTTCTGCCCCTTCTAGGGGCCCAGAGCTGCCTACCCACATTTCCCAGGGCCCAGCAAAGTCTGTTGCCAGCCCCAGTTCCATGCCATAACTCAGTAAATCTTTGAGGCTTCAGTTCAGCCATATATCCCTATTCAGTAAAGCACTTGAGCATGTGCCTAAGGGCATGTCTACACTAGGAAATTATTTCAAAGAAAGTTATTTCATTTCAAAATAATAACTTCCAAAATAACAATTCTGAAACAGTGCTATTCCTCGTGACAAGCAGGAGTTATTTCAAAATCACAAGGCCATTATTTTAAAATAATGGGCTTGGTAGTGTGGACAATCTTCTTGTTATCTCAAAATAAGGGATAACTCCCTAGTGTAGACCAGGACTTTATGATTTGCTGATCAGGCACTAGAGTTACTTAAAAATTAGATGTATACTGATGTTTTCCAAAATCCTAGCAGCAAGTTTATCTATCCATCAGTATTTGGAATGGTATGAGAGTTGGCACTTCCAAGAGAGGTATTTTAATGTCTATCATGAGTTACTTTTAAAAATTATTATAAAACACCAAATTAAAGTATAGTATGGAGCTACTTGTGAATAATGTCACCCCTGTTTGTGTGACTGTATGCAGGATCAGATTTCAAATTCCTGTAAGTGTATCAGAACTCCAAATACATTTAGGCTGCGTCTAGACTGGCATGATTTTGCGCAAAAGTGGCTGCTTTTGTGCAAAATCTTGCCGCCTGTCTACACTGGCCGCGAGTATTTGCGCAAGAACACTGACTTTTTACTGTACAAAATCAGTGGTTCTTGCGCAAATACTTTGATGCTCCCACTCAGGGATAAGCCCTTTTGCACAAGTATTCTTGTGCAAGAGGGCCAGTGTAGACAGTAACGTTAATTTCTTGCGCAAGAAAGCCAGATGGCTAAAATGGCCATCAGAGCTTTCTTGCGCAAGAGAGCATCTACACTGGCACGGATGCTTTTGTGCAAAAGCAAATCTTTTGCACAAAGGCACATGCCAGTGTAGACGTGCTCTTGTGCAAATACTTTTAACAGAAAAACTTTTCCGTTAAAAGTATTTGCGCAAAATCATGCCAGTCTAGATGCAGCCCAAGCCTATGTCTATACTGCACTGCTCTTCCAGAAAAAGCTATACAAATTGTGAACCACTTCTTTTTTCAGACGAGGCTTTTCTGACATTTGGCTGTCTACACTGGGCCAAATGTCGGGAAAAAACCCATTTGCAGAACATCCTTTCTTCCTCATAAAACGAGGTTTACAGGGATGCCAAAAAAGCACGTCTGCTCTTCCGAAAACATTTTGGAAGAACAGACACATTCCCTGGATGCAGCATAGTTTTTCCGAGATACCTCTGCAGTGTAGACATAACTTTATAGGGATTGGAATCCTGGGATGGTCAGTAGTGAAATGTAATCATGTTTGGATGTATTTAACATGAATATCTATCTCGACTTTTTTTTTCCCCTCCATTATAATCCCCCAGGACTAAGACAAATGTCTCTTGTCTGAAACTCATAAGCATCAGGGGCTTCTATCCCTCATACCTCCACAAGAGCCATTAGTCTACACATTCCATTAGCAAATTTTAAGTATTAATGAGTCACAAAATAAACCAAGTTCAAAATTTCTAGCTTCAATGAGTACCTGAATTTAGAAAATCTCATTATAATATAGGATAAAATGCTAGAGGTTTTCATCCCCATGTAACTAAATTGCTCCACTTATTTTGTTTTAAAATATCTGGCCTCAAACAAAGTGTGAAAAAGTATCATCTTTAAAAGAATCTGCATAAAAAAGATAAGAGCAATGGAAAAGGAAGTAACTCAAGTGTAACAAAAGCAGTAAGCACTACAGGCACTCATCGATACCCAGATATGTCAGACAAATGTTGATTTTGTTATCACCACTTCTTTTTGACAATTGAGAGGTGAAACTGATCTTTGCTAATGTACATATTTTCACATAAAATAAAATGTCATTTAATATTCATTATAATGTAACTGTGTAAACATTATGTACAGCTTTAGATTTTCTTTTGACATTTTATATTATGTTACTGGACAAATAGCAGTATTGTAGGACTTAACATCTTGAAAGCACTGTACTAACATTAACTACTATTAATCCTTATCCCCTTCTCTGAGGTAAGTAAATAATGCACCATTAAAAATAATCCATTACTGCAGCATTGACTAAAGATCTTTTCAAGTTTATAGATACCTCAGAGAAGCAGTCATACCATAAACATGGAAATATTGACCATTTAATGGTGCTTATTGTAGGCAGGCATTAGCCTCATTTTATAATTGGGACCTGAGAGACATAAGGGCAGATTATCATCCGGTATATTTTGCATAGCTCCATTGACTGCATGAAACTATGAAAATTTACATCAGCTGAAGATAAAGCCCATTGAGGTTAATTTTCTGAAAGTGGACTCTAATTTTTGGTACCATTCTTTAGAGGTCAACAGCCTAATTTCAGAGATGCTGAACACCCAAAATTTAAACACAGAACCTTTGAAATTAGGTACCAGGGCCAATGTTCACTCTGTTTCCCATCCATGTGTAGGAAAAGTTTTGTTATGTGCACAGAGGCATGTGTGGATGACACCACCAGGAGAAACACATGCTGCTGGCTGTGGGCACTTTGCTAATCAGCTAGGTAGCATTTGAATTCCTCCTAGGTGGCCGCCCAAGTGCTCAGTTTACAGAGAACACGAGCCAGGGCCTATGTTTTGAGGAGTGACAAATAATTTTAGCTGACCAACTACAGGGATGACTTCCCCAAGGCCACAAAACAAATCAGTGTTAGTGCTGGGACTGGAAAGGAGAAAAGTTCAGCCCATCAGTCCTAGGCTCAGTCTGCTAATCATTAATGCCTTGGAGTATGCTAGTCTCCGAGTAGTGTAGCTAGTCACTACAACATCAAAAGAATTGGGGGGAGGGGGCAGACAGTAGATAGACAGTAATCATAGAAGTAAATTCTGGCACAGTCTGACTCAAATGTGGTTCTGACATCCAAAACTCATTGAAAAAATCTGGAGTTTTAAGAGGGTGGGTGGCATTACAAAAAAAAAAAATCAGAAGTAGGCCGAGTCCCAGGACTCTTTGGATCTTTGGCTGTACTGTTTTGCTTATACTGCATTTGCCACTTAGTGTACACTTGTTCATAAACAAACACTTAAAAACCTTCAACTTAAAGTTGTTTCTTTGGAATCCCAGAACAGACTCGCTGTGGCCACTTGATTATCTGAGCAGCAGTGGTGCAGAATAACCAAGCAACAGCTACACCAGGTAAAAGAGTCCTAATGCGACCAGTACTTAAGCATTCATGTAAAGTTAGCACGTGTGTTAACATCATCAGTGCATAGGCCAGCTCTACACTAAGAGATAGTAGACCTAAGATAAGTAATATGCAACTCCAGCTATGTGAATAGCATCTGTGGCAACCCCACTGTGGGAGGTCAATGGGAGAAACTCTCTTATTGACTTCCTTACTCGGTGGAGTACTGGAGTCAACGGGTGCTCCCTCAGCAGTCGACTTAGCAGGTCCTTACTTCACCCATTAAATTGAACCCCAGGAGACAGAAGCTGCAGAGCTCTCTCTCTCAGGCTATGTCTATACTGCGTGGGTTTTTTGGCAGAAGATATGCAAATGGAGTGTTCATTTGCATATCTCATGCTCTCATTTGCAAATCCTCTTCCGAGCCTTTTTGCAGAAGAGGTTTTTGCAATAAAAAGCCCTGTGTAGATGAGACCATTTGTCGGGAAAAAAAACCTTTTGCGCAAGAGACCTTATTCCTCAAAAAATGAGGTTTATAAGCTCTTGCGCAAATGGTTTTTTTCTGATAAATGGTCCCATCTACATGAGCTTTTTGCAATAAAAAGCCCTTTCTGCAAAAAGGATTGGAAGAGGATATGCAAATTAGCATGATATATGCAAATTAGCACTTCATTTACATATCTTCTGCCAAAAAAACACGCAGTGTAGATGTAGCCTCAGTAAGTAGAGACAAACCCTTAAGCTGTGCAGCCTCACAGAAACTCTGCTTTCTCAAACCAAGATGGGTTGATGCAGCACCCTTTTTAAGGAAAACCAGGCTGGGAAGGTTCATAGTTTCAACTATAAAAATAGTTTTGAAATGCTGTTGATTAATTATCCAGTGATCTTTCTTGCTTGTGAAATAAACTATCATGATTCTAAAATAATGAACCTAAAGTAAAATTTATTCCATCAGCTGGTTTTTCAGTATTGTGGCCCTTCGGTATTTAAATTAACCAAATCTAGTACTCTGAATTAGCGTCATAAAGGAAATTAAGCTTTAGATTCTGAATCATTTTTTAAAATCTAATGTTTGTTAAACAACCAGAGATTGCCATTAAATGTAGGTCATTCTATAATACTGGAAAGGGACAAAATTTGCATTCTGTTAATTTAATTCAGGAATACAATTACAGGCTGGACCTCGCCTCGCTGGTCTTGCACCCTTGTGACCTGACTGGTCCCGAAGGAGGGGATTTGCCACCTAGGGAAGGTCCCTCCCCCTCGTGGCTGTGCTGCCATCGAGCTATGGCTGCTTCCTGCCCCCACTGCTGCCTCAGCCCCCACAGGCTCTCCCTGTGCCCACTGCTGCTGGAGTCAGAGTGCTGCACAGCCAGGGCAGAGCTCCACAATCGCCTGACTCCTCAGCTGGAGCCAGAGCCGAGGGGTGGGGATGGAGCTCTGTGGCCCAGGCTGCCAATTGGGCTGGAGTTCCCCAGCTCCTGGAGCCAGAACGTGGCTGGAGCTCCACGGCAGGGGATGGGTCCAGAGCTCCCTGGTTGCCACTAGAACCAGGAAGTTCCACTGGGGCCAGAACTTCCCACCATAGCATCCATCCTTCCCCTCCCCCACACACACTCTGGGATCCCAGCTGAGTCACCGGTGCCCCACACAGCCCTTCTGCCCCACCACCAGACCTCCCTGTTTTTGGGCTCTGTGGTCCAGGAACATCCGTGGCTCATGTCGGACCACAGATATTACCAGACCAGGGAGTCATGGTTAAGGGAGGTACAACCTGTGCCAAAGCATATTGGGCAAAATTCTGCTCTTAGTTTCATCTGTATAATTCAGGGCAGAATTTGGCCCCTAGTTTGTAAGTGCAGTATTATTGACAAAGCTTTCAAAATTAAGAAAAGGAATTGCCTCATTTGTTAGGAAACACTGTCAGCGTATACAGGAAGGGAAGAATTGTCCCAACGCCACTGTGTGAACAATTGTTTGACCAGAATGAAAACATGCAAAATATGAAAAAAAAAACCCACCATAAGGTTTAATAGGCGAGAGATATTGAATATCACAGCATTGGTTGTGATTAAAAAGACTTTACAGCTCTCCAATTTATTCTTGGGAACTCGTTCAAGTGAGTTTCTCTACTAGAAGTTCTTGGATAAACTATAAATGACAGTGGTGCTGTAAAAGCGTAGGCAGAAAAAAATGTACTGTTTAATTTGTCATAAGTAACCTCTTCCCCCTGAACCACCACCATTACCGCTTCTAAAGAAAACACACACACACACACACACACACACACACACACACACACAAAATACTCTCAGCTTAACATGAATCACATTGGCTTGCATTGTACTCTATATTTAGAATGTATTGACTATCTTCCTGCTTCATTTAGAAGCTCTGGAAGGAGAATAAATAGTTACATCATCTACCTTCAGGTCATGATTGGTAACAAATTTATTCGACATTAATTTTTTTCCCCAAACAGAAGCAGACACTATTATTTGTCCCTGATATCATAATCTGTAGAGCAGACTTCCTTAAATAAGACATTTACCATGATTTCAGCAACCAGGAGGAAGAAGTTGAATGAAAAGGTCACATTTACAGCTGCCAAGAAGGCAAGGTTCCTGAGGCTTAGCCAAACAAAATAAAATTGACGTTCACTTTAGCTTTCTCTTTCAGGCCTGTGAGGGAGGGTAGGCTAGAGGACTGGGTGCCTAATATTATTTCTGACTATGCATCACTGAGTTTTCCTTAATTCCAACCCCTGTTGGTAGGGGATGTACTACAGCCTGTAGTGCAAACTCACGTAAGTCAAACATCAAATGCACAAACAGGAGCCCACAATACAAGTAAGCAATGGAGGTATAAACACCATGGATCAGAATTTTAGTTATTCTCACGCAAATCCAGATTGAAACCCACGAGCCTCAGAAGAGTTACTCTAAATTTATGTTGGCATAGCTGAGATCAGAATCACCCTGCTTGCAGTGAAGTACCAAATTAAATGACAGCTTTAAATCGTAAATTAAATTAATTTTTAATTTTAAATGAACTGCAAATAAATCATTAGGAACAGTGCTCTTTTACCCTTTTGGGGAATAGAAGGAATAACTACCAATGATTACAGTTGCAATGATTCTAAAATAGATTCATTGGTGGTTGGCTTGGCCACATCTCTAACCTGTAAAGAGTAATTTTTACAAGGTTCTTGTGGCTACCCTGTATAACCTGTTAAAATGTTTAAAAATCCTCTGTTTATGTACACAAAATATTATGTACATATACACCACACATATACATGCATGCTTTATATTTGGTATACTGCATATTCTATGAGAGAATATGGCCTTCGCTAAAATATTATATTAATTGCCACAAGTTTACATTATCCACGGTACCCACAAAAGGCAGAGGGAAATGGAGCCACAAGTAGGTAGAGCCCAAGAATATAGCAGCCATATATATATATATGGTTTATATATATATATAAACCTAACATTTCAAGGAAAATGTGTCATAATTGACTTGTAACATCACTTTTTCAAACAGCAAATACAAGAGAGTGATTGCCATTGAGGCATTGGCAAATGAGTTATTCTTTCCTATAAAGGGGAAAAAAACTTTTATTGATTGCTATTGCTTCCACTGAGATCAGTCATAAAAATACCATTGACAATCAACAGCATCTACTTTGGCCTAATTTTTCATAGTTATGAATATCCAATTAAGATCAGAGTCTGCAATAGCTATATGCCGGATTTTATATTTGTGCTGTGAGATGTACATGGTATTTTCACAGCTCTTAGAAAATATGCCTAAATATAATCTAAACATAGTTTATAGTATAGATCAGTAATGATGTACTCCAAAATGTAATGATGTACAAAAATTAAATGGTGTGGTATGAATGTGTGTTCACTGAAGTATAAGCCACACAATGATTTAATTACAATTTGATAATTACCAGAATCCATTCTTGGTAAATAGCCTCCTCATTCTCTCTCTGGTATTCTCCTTCCCCATATTACCTCTTTAACACAAAATGCTGAGGCCTATGTTGAAAGGAAGTTACTTAAATGTATGTATGTTATTTTAATCAATCACAAGCCAGCAGATAATAGCATTACATTTCTTCTTTTACTTTATAATTAGCAGAATACCAAGAAGTGGGTTTGTTCATTGACCTGTATTCCCTCTGTGGGCTGCACGACTGGCTCTGTGGAAGCAAAACAACCACAATGCAGGATAAAAACATGGCCAAGTTCTGTAAGATCCCTCTTTCAACAAGAGTCTAACAGTTTTAAAGGTGGATCATATTTGTGGTTGAATTACTTGACTGTGACCTTTTTAAAATTCAAAGTACACACACTACAATCCCCCAGTCAATTCCTGCACTGTCACTTGCAAGCAATCTATTGGCCTGAAAACAATAGGCACTTATTCCCAAAGATGGCAAGGAGAGGGAGAATTATTTGCTAGGTATGGCACCAAATCCCCATCTTTGTGCTCTCTCACATACATTACTATATAAACGGAGGCAGAAACAGACAGACACGGATTTTAAGTTGTCGGTGGGTCATGCTTTTTCTTTTTCCCCCTGCAGGATTTGCAGACACAGCAGATGATGCATGGTGATGCCACAAGAAGCAAGGGAGAAGTCACTAGTGCTAGGATACCCAGCCCCACCAGGATCCCCACAACCTGCAAAGTTTAAAGGGAGAGAAAAAAAACATTTTAACAAATAGGAAGATAAAGTGGGTGTGTGTGTCTGTGTATATGTGTGTGCGCGCTCACACATGTGACAATTAAGTGAAAGGTGAAATCGCCTTTCTCTTAGGCTACATCTACACTGGCATGATTTTCCGAAAATGCTTTTAACGGAAAAGTTTTCTGTTAAAAGCATTTTCGGAAAAGCACGTCTAGATTGGCAGGATGCTTTTCCGCAAAAGCACTTTTTGCGGAAAAGCGTCCATGGCCAATCTAGACGCGGTTTTCCGCAAAAAAGCCCGATCGCCATCTTCGCAATCGGAGCTTTTTTGCGGAAAACAATACTGTGCTGTTTACACTGGCCCTCTTGCGCAAATGATTTGCACAAGAGGGCTTTTGCCCGAACGGGAGCAGCACAGTATTTCCGCAAGAACACTGACGATCTTACATGAGATCGTCAGTGTTCTTGCAGAAATTCAAACGGCCAGTGTAGACAACTGGCAAGTTTTTCCGCAAAAGCAGATGATTTTTCGGAAAAACTTGCCAGTCTAGACACAGCCTTAATGTTTGTCTTTGCTCTGTTTGAGCTGGTTATCAGCATACCTGTGTTCTGTTCCACATTACTGAGGCTCGAGAATGGCCTAGTTTGTTTCTGCAGGGGCCTTTGTCATAATGTCTTAAGAAGATATCATTCTGAAAGATAAAAGAAAGACTACACTGAGCAGGTCACGTTAATGTGGAGAGATGCACAGGATAGGACCGGAAATATCCTGTTACTCAAAGTGCAGTAAAATTAACTGCTTCTGGCAGACAAGTTCACCTGCCTGTTACTTACTTTGATAAATTAAATGGAAAACTTTAGATCTCTAACACACACCATCTAAGATATTCCATATCCTTAATATTTATCTTCTGTACTTCTAACATTTCTCTGTTTGCTAGTCAGTTCTTCCAGGGGTTTAATAGACTGCTCTTTAAAATGGAAAGTCCCTGCTTTCCTTTTCTCCCCCCTCAGTTGAGGTAATAACTTTACCTCAACAAGACCACAGATATTCAATTTCCATACATTAGGCATCCGGTGGTCCAGCATTCCTGCTACTCCGGCATCAACTGGAACCCGGAAGTGCTCCAGCCAGCCAGACAATTGGAGCTCCTGTGAACCCCATGTGTGCTCATAGGCCGGGAAAGGGAAGTGGAGGAGAGGGGAAGGGGATTATTCCCGTGACGGGTCTACCGGGATCCACACTGCGTTTGGCCGGGGAGTGGGATCTGCAGGGAATGACGCGCTGAGGGGCGAACCTTCCACTGTTTTGCCGGGAGGCGGGGGGGAAGCACTGCGCAGCTGCCTGCTACAGGCCAGCTGGGGCTGCAAGCGGCGGCTGAGGAGAGGGAGTGAGGCAAGGGGCGGTGCTGCGGGACCAACCCAGCAGCACCCCAGCTGCTCTGCCCTGCCACTTCCCCAAGTCCGCCACTTGCAGGCAGGTGGCAAACGGCTGCAGTGGACTTGGGGAAGCGGCAGAGCAGAGCAGCTGGGGTGCTGCCGGGTTGGTCCTACAGCGCTGCTCAGGTGAGGGGCGGTACTGTGGGACCAACCCGGCAGCACCCCAGCTGCTCTGCTCTGCTCCGCCGCTTCCCCAAGTCCACCACTGCAGCTTGCAGCCCCAACTGGCCTGTTGCCGGCGGCTGCGCGGGGCTTTCCCCGCCTCTCTGAAAAATGGCAGAGGGTTCACCCCTCGCCACGCTGTTCCCCGCCGACCCCGGTCGCAGTGCGAGTCCCAGCAGACCCATCGCAGCCCCCCGCCGGAGTACCTCCTGATACTCCTGCATATCCGATAATCCAGCACCCTCTGGGTCCCAACGGTGCCGGATTATTGGAAGTCTATTGTATATTGTAACTATGCAATGACTACACCTTGTCAAAGAAGTCACTTTATTGGCTTATCTTTGACTCATTAAAACCAGCTAACCACCATCACAGCTTCACACTTTTAGACTCTAATAGAAACTTGAGACCTCTCCAATTTTTCATAGTTTACACCAGGATGGAGGACTGTATGCACTCAAGAAAAATTTGGAAAAAAAAAACCCAGCACCCATAAACAGCCTGGACAGAAAGTTGAGCACGCCCTGTTTATCATATAGAGAAAAGAAAAGGAGGAGGAAGTTTCATCATTGCCAAACTATTCCAGAAATCCATTTACATTTATTTTATCTCAAATGCTGGTACAAAAAGTACTTTTCGTCACCTCCCACCAGTATTACTATTGACAGTGCCAAACACTGATGTTATCATTGTGCACCAGCATGTCCTTCGTTTTCAACCTAATCCTGTGAGGAATTCAAAGTCACTGCAAGTTGAGAATATTTGATGTTTTGCTGGCAATGCTTGGCAACTTGCAGATTGGGGCACTTTTCATTATGACTGTGTTCCCCAAGTTCAGATTTCCTGTTCTCCCCTCCACTTGAACTCTTCTTTGTACCCCTAATGAAATGTGAACATGGAAATACTTTCATCCTCACATTTACTAACTGGATCATTCTTTTCTGCTGATACAGCAGTAGAGACAAACTGTGGAGCAGAGACTAACTATGGAGCTTTAAATAAGCTCTGAATTGACCCCAATTTGAAACTGTAGCCTTTATCTGTTGCCACACCGTATTTGAACATTTTTTTGACAGATTGGCATCCAATGTCTTGTGGGGAGAGGGAAGGAAAGGAAAAAAAACTAAATTTGCTGTCCTTCACTCCCAAAACCTCTACCTTTAGCTGCAGTATTGGACAATCCATCTTCCCCCAAGAACACTACCAGTGTACAAAGTTATTTGGCTACAATCCCTCTACATTTAGGAAAAGAAAGAAATCTCTTTGAAGCTCATTGGATGCAAAAGAAATTGTTACATTTTGGCCACCATGAGGATCTGTTTAAATATAAAGATATTCAGTCAAGGAAAGAGCCTTATATTTTAACTTTAGCATAAAGGGACAGTACTAGAACATACTGATTCTTGTTATGACATATGGAACTTATCCTCCCAAACCTTAACTAGCCTTGCTCTAAAGCCTTCATGACATGGCACTTACATCCAAGTTCTGCAGGCAGTACCAGCAAAATGTGTGTTTGCAGTTCTTACACATCATTTGAGCACAGCCTTCATTGCGTTCAATATAGATCCGGCACACTGGGCACTGTTTGATTGGAGCCTCTGGGTCAGTCCTGGTAAGTGTTCTAGAAGGGTAAGGAAATATATTAAAAGATGAAATTTCAGCTTTCACCCAGCTCTGTGGTCTGGCATGCTCCATAAGTTTCCAGATGTTAGCTTCTTAATGTACTGGAAGTGTAAAATCTGGTTTTCAGTGGACTGCATTAAAACATACACCAAGAGGAGCCAGAGGGAGGGGAGGAAGCATATTTCAGCAGAGAGACAAATTAAATTCTGTCTCACAAAGTTGTCATAATTATAAAGTAAACGCCCATAACAGTCCTGCATATAACATGAAAAGAAGAACATGGAAAAGAATGTCTGTAGTTTGTAAAGATGACTGTTCTGTGTAACTCAAAGTACTGGTCTTGCTTCTGCAGGCCCGTTTTAACTTGAAGCAAAGTCAAAGATCCAGCTTACAGATTAAAAAATAATATGTAGCTCTCATAAGCAGTTCTTGTTTGATCACACACCCACCTGCCCACTAAGCAGAAGGTTTAGGGTTTTTTTCTTTCAGCTCTTGCAAAAATATTCACAGTGGTGGAAACTCGACTGCAGCAGAGAGTGTAAAGACTACACTGTGCATGCCGCTGAATACCATTATTTATGTGAGCACAAGTTAGTCAGAGACCTGGTATAAAGTAAACCCAAGAGTACTTACAGAATTCAGAGACATACAGCCATTTCCAAAATTCTGTAGCCTCACTAGAAAGCTGCATTAGAGCCATACCTGGTGCAATCATTTATATCTGTGCAAAGTGAGTGTAAATGGCTGCCAAATCAGTATTCCGCACACCAGTGGGAAAATTTAATACCTACTTTGCACAAGAGTTAGGCCTGGGCTATGTATAGTTTTTAAATCAGTTCACCTATTTTGATTGGGGAAAATACCAAAATAGTTACATTACTGTAACACCTAGTATAGACACCGTTATGCTGTTATAAAGATGCCTTGTGATAGGATAGCTTATTCCCTTTGTGGTGGGGTGTTCATGCCAACACTTGCCCTGAAGTGCTTGATGTAGGTTAAGAAGGGGGCCAATTAACCAGATGGGCCATGGCAGAGGGGAATCAGATGGCTTAAGTCTGAACTGATTGAATAATAAGGGAGACCAGCTGAGGAGGAATGAGCTGGTGTGGGTTTTATAGATGGTATATGAGAAAGGGAACTAGGTTACACCCAGGGAAGTGTGTTTGGAGAATCCAAGTAGCCTGTGGTTACTACTGAGGAGGAGGGAGTTTTGGGATTGGCAAGACCAGAGAAGGGGGGCAGCCAGAAGGCTAAGAAAGGCTCTGGGAAGAAGCAGTAAGGTCTGAAATGGAAGAAACCTTAGCTACTGATTAGAAGGTCCCTGAGGTGGAACCTGGAGTAAAGGCGGAGTCCAGGTTCCCCTACCAGCCATGGGGGAAGTGGCACTGGCTAGGCAGTGAATGTGCCAATTTTTAAGAACATCCTTTGATACCCAGAAGGAGAGGATGGGTGTGACTTGCCTGAAGGACTAAGCCATGAACACAGAGCATCTTGCTCAGAGAGCTAGGAAGGGAGGGTAAATGTGCAGTGAGAAGGAGGCATTGAACCTAGAATCAGATAATCCTTTGCATAATCAGGATTCACTAGTGGTGATTGATGCTGTGACACCCTTCCCTAACGAAAAAGTGATACTAGTATGAATCACCTTTATATTGCTAGACTGCAACTTCATGCACGCTAGGGAGGCTGCATCACCTTAACTAGAGTGATACAGATAAAGCAGTATAACTTGTGCGTGTGGACGAAGCTTGAAAGGCATGCACAAAGGTGCAAAGCACTGGATAATCCACACTGGGCCAATGGAGTTCCCAAAGCCATAGCTAGAGCTCCTTAGTGCAAAGGCACGTGAACTATATTTCAAAACACAACTGCTGTAATGCATAGAAGTAAGTCTAAAACATGGAGAAGGCAGCCACATACAGAAGAAGTGGCACTGGAGACCCATTTTGTACCAGTAGGAAAGCTGACAGAAGGCACAGCCTAGCTTAGTTCTGCTCTTACCCCTGCTCAGTTGGTATTACAATTGGTTGGTTCTCCTGGCACAAGCGCTCTGGGTGCCATGCTTCTTTGCAGGCTGAGCAAAATTTCAGGTTACAAGCTGGGCATTCTACAGGCACTGGTTGTCCCGAGTCACTCAGTTTGATGTGGCACATGGTCTGGCAGTCAGCAGCAGGGCACCAGGTTCTGCATGGGTCCAAATGGACTTCTGAAAGGTAAATATGGGAACAAAACTGTTTAAATCTGCATTCATTGTATACTCCTCTTTTCATGCCTATTTCTGTTTCTCTAGTCACACAAGGCCTGATGCAATGCCCACTTAAGTCTTTAAAGGATTTTGAATTGCTAAGATGATGGTCATTGTGCAAAGAGTGTTGCATTGGACACATAATTAAGATAAGAATGTCAGACAGTCACACAAACTTAAGTCTTTTGCCATGAGAAGTTAGTCTCCCCATCTCTCTGTCTAGAAGACAATGCATATATCTGCCTAGAACAATGTTTGCCTCTGAGCTATTACAGGCCCAGCTTCATAGATGACTTACATATTTAAAGTACTCTCTGGAAAATCAAATTATATGGAAGACTGTTCTTCCGTAAGGGCTAGAATGATAACCCTTCAAAAAATAAATACTTAACTATAGTGTACTGCTGTGATTCTAAATTTAAACTGCTTGTTATCCATGTCTTTGAAGTCACAAGCAACTGGACTGAATTACAAAAAAATAGGAATAAATACAGCTAGCTAATAGGTGTGTTGAGAGTGGGATATTTTTATATAATGTCAATATAAATACATACCTAATATCCCTCTAAAAATATAAGCAATTCTGATCTTGCACTTAAGAGGAGTACCTCCACTGAAGTCCAAGTCACTTCTCTGGGCCTCATTTCCTGCCCCACCCCCACACTCCGCTATATATAAACTAAGAATAGTGATACTTACTCTCCTCCCTAAGAGGTCATCACTAAAAAAAAAACATTGGTCACTTGTTGCCAAACAATAGCTTCTGTGAAACTTCCATTATCACACGAGCATTGATGTGGTATCTTATACATACTATCATTTGGTAATGAGTGACAAATATTTACTTTTGCTACTCTGCCCGTTGACTCCAGAAATGTCAATGAAACCCCAGCTAAAACAGGATCATGCTGACAATTTCACACAGTGATATATTTGATTTCACTGCTTTCAGAGGCAAACTGGAGCAACCCAGGCTGTAAATCACCAAAATGTGTGCAAAACGTCTATTAGGAGCGGGGTGCAACTGCCAGTCACCTGTGACTCCTATTCCAATGAGAGCCTCTCACATAAACACAATGAGGGGACGTGGATGGCCCAGAAATGGGTATGATTTGCCCAGTTGTGTGATGTCATTCAGTGCATTGCAAGCAAAGCCTCTGCTGGTAGGACTCCAGTGAATTCCACCTGGTAGAATCCTTAGGCACAGTAACTGAGAGCTTGATCTTATGCAGTGAAATTAATTTGGATCTCGGATATTCAGAGCCTAAAAAAGTGAAACTAGTCAAGTGCTCAATCTGAAATGCAGGGGTAGAACCTTCTATAAACAGGGGGAGGGGGGAGATTTCAAAATTCAAACCTAGATTTGAATCTCCCACACAGCTCCCATCTTCCTAATGAGTCAAACGAGAGCGTTATGTCTCAACACTCTGAAGTTTGGAGTGATTCAGCTTGGAACTGAATTTTACAACTGGTGCCCATCCCAAGTGGACACAACGATTTTTGTCTCCTCTGTTCTTTTTTTTAAACAATAAATAACGTTGCCATGAAAGCTGAATCACTGGAGTCCCAATCCCACTGGTGGGGCTGAGGAAGCGCATGCGTGGCGTGCTCAAATGCCGCGCAACATCTGAGAGGGGAGACGCCCAGGTGTGGCATGACATCACGGCCTGGGATTTTTAAAACCGCCCGGCCCAGAGTTTAAAAACGCAGCCCAGCTCCAGGCCCGACAAGTGGTCTGGAGCCCCGGAAGCAGCTGAGACCAGGGCTGCAGGGACTACTGGGGCCCGATCGCAGTCTCCAGTGCTGCAAACTGGAAGGCAGAGGGTGGGAGAGGGGAAGGGGGAAAAATAGGAGGAAGGCGTGGGAGAGAAAGGGGCTTGTGCTGAGGGGAGGGGGGCAGATGAGGAGAAGAAAGGGGAAGGCACCAAGGGACAGGTTGGAGGAGAGACAAATGCCAGTGGGCCAAGTGGAGACAATGAGGGTGTGTCTAGACTACATGCCTCCGTCGACGGTTTCACGAGGCATACCTGTGCCGATCAAGAAAGGCTTCTTTGTCAGCGCGGCACGTCCAGACTGCCCCGATCTGCCGACAAACAGCTGATCGGCAGAGTGGGGCAGCCATTTAAATTTAAATGAAGCCGCGATTATTTTAATCGTGGCTTCATTTCCCTCTGCCGATCTGGCTAATCTACATGCCTCCGTCGACGGAGGCATGTAGTTTAGACGTACCCTGAGGTGTCAGTGGGAGGGGGGACAGGGTTAAGCTGGGAGAGGAGAGGGTAAGAGCATTTGGAGCTAGAGGGAGGATGGGGAGGTGCTGGGAGAAGGCTTGAAAGAAGGAGTGGGCATGAGGAAGGCGGGGATGGAGCAAGGCATGTGTGAGGGCACAGGGGCATCAGGGAAAAAGAGAGAAAGGGAGCAGGGGCAGTGAGGGAAGGGGGGGCACCAGGAGAATGCAGGGGTAAGGGAAGGTGCAGGTGCCAGGGGATTCTGGGGGTGAAGCAGAAGGGCAGATACCTGCAGGGGAGGGACCAGCACCAGAGGAGAGAGACAGGGCAGGTGTGTAGAGGGAGGTGTTAGCAGAGGGGATGAAGAGGGATAGCTCACATGATCACAGTGGGGCTACTGGAGGAGTGGGCACAGGGGGGAGAGAAGGGCTGGTGGAGGGGGGCAGGTTGCAGGAGGGCTCAGAGCAGTGAGAAGGGCAGGAGTCAGGACAGCACAGGAGGGTGAGGAGTTGGGGGGCAGCAGGCACCAGGGGAGCTGATGGAGTAAGGGGAGGAGACATGGCAGCAGAGGGAACAGGTAGAAGTTTATAAGATATTTATTAATAACTTGGGTGCCGCAGTGGCACATCCAAACAAGCCACATGAACTCAGTACAGAAGCACAACACAAAATTCATTCTGCTCATGGGAGGAAACTCTTAGAGGGAACACTTCCCCCAGCCTCTCCGTCCCTGAGTTAATGTCACACACATTGGGTTAATGCAATTGCAGGATAATTGCATGGGGGGGAGTTGGCGGGGGCCAAACTACTCCCTATTGGTAGGAGGATGGTGGAAAAAGTCCTTCAAGAGGGGTGACATGACACCTTTTATTTCTGGTCATGTGTCCATCTTGCCCCGAGAGTGTTACCTCCAGAGGACTGGCTAATGGGAGTCACGGGGTGTGGCTAATGGGGTCAAAGAGTAAATTTAAAAAAAATTCTTTGATGTGAAAAAGTAGGCCGTTCTCTACCCATTTCCCTGGCCTATTTTGTTTGCCAGTCCGCCCCTGCACTCAGCTTCCACTGAGTTCACTGGTGACTGATCAGCACTTCATAATAGGGGCTTGGCACATGCTAAGAACAGTCTGCAGTTTATACTGGCCTATTGTCTTTTGCAACTACAGTGTAACAGAAAAGGGTTTTCTTCTAGTATTGTAGTACAGAGAAAGCAAAACAAGTCACAAAGTTTAATGTACCTAATTCTGAAAACTTGAATTCTTTCAAAAATAAGATGGGAGAAAGAGATAGAAGAATGTTGGTCTTTGACACCCACTGTTTGTAAAGCTAATTGACTTTGTGGAATCTTTGCAGCAAGATATAAATGATGCATGAAATGAAACTCCCTGCCCACCCTGTATACAAAGAACATATGGACGGTGTTTTGCAGTCATTGCTGTGATGTGCTATTTATTTTAGCACAGAGCGCAAATGAAACCAGAAAAGCCCACCAAGCCTAGAAAGTTGCAGCTAAAAATATAAAGTAAACACAACTCTAAAAGGCTGTTTAATACTTCTAGTGAGGTAATGGTTCTCCGCCTGGTCTCCTCTGTCTAGCCACAACCTAGACAGCCATGTAGATTCAGCTCTAAGCAGGGAGGTCTTCCCTAAACTGCATGCCACCAGAGGCTGTGCTCTGGTCAGTTCTCACAATACAAACAGTCGGATGTGATCTGGAAGACAGCCTAAGAAAATGGAGAGTGGTGCTTTTGATTCTGAGGGTAATACTTTTTCCTTTGAATTGGTACTAAACCAATGCCTTTCACATAGTGTTAGGTGACCATGTATTGTTAATAGTCTCATGCTTTTGGAATAAACATAAAATGGAGATTCTGGTCACTTGTGATCATGAAAGATCCCATGGCAGTTTCCACAGAAACAGAAGTAAAACCCATTTGTCTTGGCCAAATTCCATTGAGCCCATTGTGTTCTGCCTACTTCTGTTGGAATAGTCTCCTTTAATTCAAGTCCTAAGCTATTGCATAGTTATACTTTCCACTATAAAATAGCAGCTGCCTTTCACTGCAAAGGAGGTTGCTCTCAAGTGGCTTATTTAATTTTGTATATCATTAAATATTTGGTAGTGTTTGATCAAGACTAGGAGCTCACCATGCCAGGTGTGGTACAAATATGTATGAAGACCCACTCTTGGCCCTGAACACCCTATAATACAAGCAGACAAACTCGGAAGAAGAGTGATGGGGATACAATCAAAAATACGACCGTCACATGAAGCAGAACGAGCACCAGAACTCAGAGCAGCACAAGGAGGAGGCAGCAGGATGGGGCAGCCTAGAGAAACTCTACTCCTTGGCTATTGCAGAGAAGGAGTTGGGGAGTATCCCTTGCAAGCTGGGAAGGGATGACACTGAGGCAACTGCAGCCTTGGGAGCACTGAGCAGGGCAACTTCCAGGTCCCCACGCAGGGAGCCAGACTGCTGCTTGGCTCAGCCAATGGGAGAGAAGAGCCCCCAACCACAATCAGCAGAGTGGCACTGGCAGATTGCAGAGGATCAGCGCCTGTGAGCCCATGGGCCCACTGAGCAGTGAAGTGGGCCCGTGCAGGAGGTGGTGGGTCCTGGTGCCAGAGGAGTGGGATGCTGTGCTCAGGGAGTGATTGTGGTTCCTCTTCACTGAGCCTGGGTCCTGTTTGTTCCTGACTGGAGAGATGCAGATTTGACTGGGCAGGGCGGGGGTTGCAAGGGTAAAACCCTGGTGATGGGTCAAGTTCTCATGAATGAAGTTAAGATTTTTCGATGGCTATATTTAGTGAAAGTCATGGACAGGTCATGGGCAATAAACAAAGTCAGAGAAGCCCATAACCTATCCATGACTTTTACTAAAATAACTGAGGGCCGTCTGACTGCTGCTGGAGACTGAAACCTGAGTTGTGTGGGGAGAGGAAGAGCAGAAGCTTGAGACCTACTTCCAGGGGTTGGGGAAAGGGTTTCCAGCTGCAGCCACAGGGACTGAAGCTAAGGAAGTCACAGTGGTGTGCTAAAGTTCTGGAATCCGTGATTAAATTGTTTCCTTACTCGTGAGCAAAAGCTGGTTAGAGCAAAAGGTTGTTGGCTGAAAGAGTGGCTTGAGGGCAGAAAAATTATATATGCCATATAAAACAGACACTCGAGTCAACATTAACGGTCTGATTTCTTATAAATGCCATGGCAGAGGTGGGTTTTGAGAAGCAATTCAAAAGGACAAGAGCATGGTGGCCTTGTCCATCATTGCAAAATAGATGTTCTGTTCCTAAGGGACAGGACAAAATAAGGTATGGAAAGGTTTGTGTAAAAAAAACCTTGTAAATAAGGATCAATATTGTTGTCTAAGTAGAGAAGATGGTAAAGGAAAGTGGGACACAGTAACTAACAAACTAAAACAGACCATTAAGGAGGATCAGAATTGTGTAGGTGAGCACCGGTAGCTTGACTGTGGTGCAGTAAAACAAGGGAAGCCGGGGGAGAGTTTCAGCTATAGGCTGCATGATCAGAGCAACAAGCAATGAAGGAGATTTTAATAGCTCTAATCTTGGAGCTAGGCATGTCAAGCAATCTGGAAAGGAGGAGGTTGTAGTCACGAAGATGGGAGAGGAGGACCACTTGGGTGACATGATTTGCCCATTGCCTGTCAAAGAACAAGGACAGAAGGTTTTAGAAAGGTGATGGAGGAAGATGTGGGAGGTTGGAACACAGCCTGGGATATTCAGGACAAGAGAGAGGGGGAAATTAAAGAGGACAGACAAGTCGTAGGTTTGAGTGACTGCAAAGCTTTCGGTGGTGTCAAAAAAATGACAGAAAACTTCGAGAATGGAACAGGGTTGGAACAAAAGATCAGGAGTTCTGTTCTGGCTAAATTATGTTTTAGTTGACAACAAGACATCTGTGAGGCGACATCAGGAAATCATTCACAAACTGTTTTCAACCCATTCAAACTGTTTAAAAAATTACATTCATGTCTTTTTTAACCCTTTAACATACTGATTTTACTCTTTTTAAAAGTTAGCTATGGACGTTATTTCAAAATAACAATGTGAGCAGCTACACAGCAATTCTGTTATTTTGAAATAAATTTGAAATAATAGACCATGTGATGGGGGGTCACCCCCCGCTTGATATGGCAGCACGCCCTCTCGCATGACCCATGGCGCCGCCAGCGTGTCCAAGTGCGGAGCCCACACCCCGCGGTGGATTTTTGGCGCATGCACGCTGGCTGCAAGTAACCCAGCAGACCTTTGGACCCAGGGGGAGAGACAGGGGCGTGTCACTCCGGGCGACACACCGCATGCGACATTTAAAACCTGGAAGGGTGGGTAATGAAGGGGGGTGTGGGCGGAGAACATTGCCCCCCATTAGCCAAGCAAGGCTGCCTGTAATCTCTCCAGCAGGATCCCGAGAGGAGGAGGCTGGGATCGCCAGGGCCAGCGTTGTGGAGCTACGCCCTCGGCCCGCCCAAAGCAACGGACTGAGGACCGACCAGAGACACGGACTATTGGGGTTAGACTTGTTGGGGTGCACAGAGTGAGGAAATATTAAGTCAGTAGGACGTCAGGTGGAAAAAATGGGGGGCTACGATGGTGAGCCCCCGCCTGCTAGCCACCCTCCTGCTACAGACAGCTTATTCCGACTTCTGTAAATCTCATTCCACGAGGAATAATGCCTGTTCTGAAATAGCTACAGTGTAGATGCTCCACTGCTGCTATTTTGAAATAGCTCCTCCCCAGGGCCATTCAAACTAATTACTCCCTGGTGCCTCCTGGGGCTCTAAATTGAGGTAGTACGTCTGCATTAGGGAAGCCTGCTTCAGACTAGTTTTGAGGCTTCCCTGTAGTGTAGATGTGCTATTTGAAAATAAGCTGTTTTGGAGTATTTCTTCTGGAGTAGCTAATTTTGAAATAAGTGTGCAGTGTAGACATACTCTAACTGATTAAAAGATTGGCCAAAAGTAGGAATAAATTATCAGTTTTCAGAAGGGAGAGGGGAACAGCGGTGCCATCCTGAGATCTATACTGGATCTAATACTGTTCAACATATTCATAAATGATATGAAAAAGCAGTAAACAGAGATGTTGCAAAGTCTGCAGATGATATAAAATGACTCAAGATACTTAAGTCCAAAGTTCAATGCTGAGTTAAAGAAATCTCACTACATTGGGTGACTAGGCAACATTATGGCAGGTGAAATTAAATGTGGATCAGTGCAAAGTCATACATATTTGAGCCTATAATCTCAACTATACAGGCAAAATGATGGAGTCTAAATTAGCTCAAGAAAGATCTTGGCTTCTTCATGGATATTTGTCTAAATACAACATCTCAGCATGCAGCTGTAATCAAAAACTCTATGTTCGGTGCTATTAAGAAAGGGTTATATAATAAAACAGAAAATATAATGTGATAACTAAATAAATCTGTGGTACTTGAATACTCCTCAGAAAAGATATACAGGTTGAACCTCTCTAATCCACAACTCTCTGGTCCAGAAAGATTCATCATCCACAATGATTTTAGTTAGCCAGATGTCCATTTTTCCTGGGTGTGGCCAAGTTTCCTGCAGTGCCATAAAGTTTGTTTACAGCCACCAGTCCTGGCTCTCAGTGTTCTATGCTGCTATTTAGCTCTAATTTGCTCCTAAATGTCCTATAACAGCCCAATAAGCAATTGGAGTGTTGGTAATGCTTCTAGACAATATTGACCTCCCATGATCCGAAAAATTATCTCGTGCTGAACCAGTAAGATCCTGAGGGTACCGGACTAGAGAGGATCAACCTGTGTTAAAGTTAGAAAAGGTATAAAGAAGGGCAACAAAAATGGTTTGGAGTGTGGCACAGCTTCTACACAGGAAGAGATCAAAAAGCTGAGACTGTTCAGTTTGAGAATATTATAGTGGTCTTAATAGGGCCGGACCGAGCCATTCCGGCACGTCGGGCAGACAGGTTAATTGCACCCCAGGTTGGGGGAGGGTGCATGCGCGGCCCCGCCAGAGTGTGGTAGAAGGCGCGCGGAGCTGGTGGCGGCAGGATGCACATGCCCGGCCTGGCCCAACCCGGCTACCACCGCTGGCGTGCAGCCCGGGGCCGCCCGGGGCAGGCCGAGCCTGGCCATGCAGGGCCCTATGGCTGCGGGGGCGCACAGTGCCCCTTACAGCTGCCATCGGGTGCCCCCATAAGTTGGTGCCCTGGGCAGCTGCTTGGCTAGCCCATGCCTTAATCTGGCCCTGGTGGTCTATAAAATCATGGTGTGGAGAAATGAATAGGGAGGTGTTGTTTATCCTTTTGCTTTTACATAATACAAAAAGAATAAAAGCCTCAGAGGAGTATCTGTGTAAATCTATAGCTTTAAAAACAATGAGTAGTCCTGTGGCACTTTAGGGTGCATATACCACTACCCAGAGCTCGAAATAAATTACACAAATTGAGCTATGCAAATTGCATAGCTTATTTCGAGTTAATTTTGAAATTTGGCGCTGTCTACACAGTACTTATTTTGAAATAAATACCTATTCCAAACATCCCTTATTCCTAATGGAATGAGGCGTATAGGGAAGTTGGAATAGTGAGCCAGTTATATTTCTAAGAAACAGGCACACTCAAAAGATGCAGAATAGCTTTTTCGGGATACCAGAGGTATCCTGATATAGCACAGCAGTGTAGACCAATCAAAAAATATAGACTCATGAACTTTCAAAAGTGAGACCCACTTCATCAGATGAATTGGAGTAGAAATAAGAGAAACTCAGACTATTGTTATTATGTATGTATTAAAAAGTAAAAGAAGTACCTGTCAATTGTAGGACCCACCCGCTACCCCAGCATGAGGTCTCTCTAAACCTGTGACATCCGGAACCTAGGACTAGATTATAGGGGATGGGTCACTTGACAATTGCCCTTTTCTGTCCATTCCTTCTCAAGCATCTGGCACTGGCCACTGTCAGAAAACAAGTTAGTGGGCCATTCTTACGTTCCTGATGTCATTGGCTTCTCTATTGACAGAGTTGTAGGCAATAATAATGAGACAGATTGACTTCCACTGTAAAAACCGGGGGAGAAAAATCTTTGTGAGGGTTTCATTGCAGAGATTTCCAACTTGCCTTTATTGTCCTATCATGCAAACTAGGTTTGTCCCACATGGAAAAACACAAGCATTGATGATCCATGGGAGGGTGACGGACTTGCCAGGCCCCTGGGCAAGGGGAGGGGGTGGCTCCAGGCTACTGGACTGGGGGGACTCAGATGGAAGGGCAGTCTGTGGGCAGCCAGCCCTCAGCACCAACCTTCCCCCTGCCCATCTCCGGTGGGCCTGAAGATGCATGGAAAGCCAGGAACATCCAGATGGATGATCCATGCTTCTCTATCCATGCTAGCCCCTGGTGTCCCATCCTAATGCAAAGGCCACTTGTTCCCTTGCAGCAGAACTCTACTGCACCCATTCTACCATGAATGCCCCCTCGCTGCAACTATGCCAAGCACCCAGGATGAGGGACTCTGCAGGAAAAATAGCTCAATCCCGGGCACACAAAATTGAATATATTAGCTAAGATGCTTAATCAAAAAATTGTCCTGTGGTCTGGCTTCTGATAAAGTCCATGGCAGTTTTGTTATAGACTTAAGTGGGAGTAGAATCTGGCCTACTCTTTATAGTTAAATTATATTAAAAAAAAAAGAAGGCCTCCCCCACCGGTGACAATGCATTCTGGTATTCAGTGGAATCCCTTCATCCCATATTTTAAGCCACAGTAATGAATAAATGTAAAATAAATGGTTCACACCTCGTTCAAATTTCAATCGCTGGTATAACTGAAACTGGTCAACAGGTACCAAACAGGCAATCTGAAACAAGAAATGTAAGAATAGAAGAGATGTTAGGAAAAGAAAAAGTCAGCCAGCCCCACATGCCTGCTCTTTTGAATCTGATCTCAACCAACCTTCCTTTACTGTTTCTCCCTATTTTCCTCAATTCTACCTTCTCCAGATCTAAGTCTAGGTAATGCTAGGCCACCTGTATTTTAGGTAACTCATCCCAGGAACTTAGTCCATGTTTATTACTCTTCACAGGAAATAGTTTTTCATTTACTTCTAGCTTCCCATTTTATTTCATGTGGATTTATTATTAATGAAAAGTGATATATTGCCAGGCCTGGAACAGAAGCCTCCCTCTGCCAATGTCCTTCAAGCTTGGTGTGAGGAGTCACCTGTAGGATGTGTCTGGAGAGGTTAGACTCCATTCTTTGGCCTTGTGGCTAAGAGTGACAACAACAAGGTTGCTGCTGTGATGTGCACCTTTGTCCACTGAGAATTGGACTGAAATTACCAAACTCATTTCATACAGGCAACAAAATAGACATTAGCTGGCATGTCTGAATCACTATCAACCGTGGCTGAATTTGAACTGGTGTCCTAGAGATGAAGTGTTGAATTCTCCATTATTAACCTCCTAGAAAGACATTCCAGCACCTTCATTAAGAAAATTAGCCAGATCTGCAAACCAGCAATGCTCACTTGAGTCAATGAAGTTACATGGATTTATACCAACTGAGGATATGGCCCTCTAGCTCTTAGATTTTGAACTCATCATCTGTGTTTATCCACCACTGTGAATTGTCTTATATAATTTTGAAAAAAATGCTGTTGGGTCATCTTGGTTTCTTCTCTTTCTCCTGAGAATAACACTGGCTTCCTTAATTTTTCCTGTTAAAAATTAGGACCTGATTTCAGACATGCCTCAACTCCCACCAATACCAATAAATAGCTTTGGAGGGAATTGGGGGCTCTCTGAACTTCATATGAGGCCCTACAGGATTATGCCCCAAATCTGGCAGTGAACCCTCTCCTGTCCTCACTGCAGCAGTAACAAATACAAGTTATCCTGCTGATAATGTGAATTGTTTTTGCCACTGGAAAGGAACAAATAATAATTTGTTCAAACTGTCATTTTATTAAGGGTATGAATCCGTCAGTCTGGAATATAAAATTTCATTTCAAAGGCTGATATCTGGATCACTTATTTGATCTAACCCATGTTATACAATAAATAATGCCACTGACATCAGGATTTAGGTGTTTTAAAGACGCTTAAAAGGAAACCAAAGGATTTGTTGACAGATTTAGAAACATTAGCAAGTTTTTTTACAAGAGACATTCTTAGTTTAGTCAATCACAGTCTTAAGGCTCAAAATATTTTCTTATTCTAATTCAGAGATTGAACAGAAATTACTATACACTGTCTTTTTAAGGGACAAAACTCTCTCCTCTGATAGTTCAGTAGGATGATATGAACTTCCTGAGGCATTTTTCATCTGTCCATTAAAAATTAGCTTAAACATTCTTAGAAACACAACAGTAACTAATTCTGGGGGCTCATAAATCCTCCTATTTATCGCTGGTCATAGAGCAGTAGGAGCAGATGTAGCCAGATTATGTTTTCAGGAAATGTATCCAAGGAACCCAATATTTTTCCTCTATGGAGTTAACAGGAAATAGCTACATACAAGCCTGTAATTCTGGTTTGTGCCTCCTCCCTCTGCTGTCAGCAGTCTATGTGTTTCAGGGATTTCTGGGGTTGCAGGTCTAGGAGACACCAGTGGCAATGCAGGGGTTCTGCCTACTCCAGGGATTGAAACATCATTAGCCCCACCAAGAGTCTCCTGGTGGCAGCAAATGCTACTGCATCAACTACACAACACAATATCCAGAGTGTAGCTTGTAAGGATGGCAATAGGGCTATGTCTAGACTGCAGGCTTCTTTCGAAAAAGGCTCTTTCGAAAGCATCTTTCGAAAGAGCCTCTTTCGAAAGATCGCGTCTAGACTGCAGGCGGATCTTTCGAAAGAGCAATCCGCTTTTTCGAAAGAGAGCACCCAGCGAGTCTGGATGCTCTCTTTCGAGGAAGCCCTATTTACATTGAAGAACGCCTTCTTTTGAAAGAGGAACTTTCGAAAGAAGGCGTTCTTCCTCGTGAAACGAGGTTTACCGCCATCGAAAGAAAAGCCGCGTTCTTTCGAAATAATTTCAAAAGAACGCGGCTTGAGTCTGGACGCAGGGGAAGTTTTTTCGGGAAAAGGCTACTTTTCCTGAAAAAACCCCTGAGTCTGGACACAGCCTAGCTGAGGGGATCAGCCCAAATAGCCTTAAAGACCAGCTGCCCCTGTTCACAAGAACCTCTGAACTAAAAACAGCTGTTTTTATAGCTATACTTAAAGTTAATGAATACACAGTAGAGTGTATAATGGACCAAAGTTCATTATAGACTTTACTCCTTCCATGTAATACATAAATATTTGCTCTTTTGGAGAAAAAAAAATCGTGCCTCTGAGTAGAAAATGTGTTAAAACTTTAACAGATACTGTAGTTGAAAGGTTCAGCCTATGGAAAATACAATTTATTGAGTCAATTCAAATTAAATTTAAAATTGCAATACAGACCTGATTTTATTGGTTTCAATAGGTTTGATTCATGTCCTTTATTATGAGAGGGGGAGAGAGAGAAATCTTGTAGCTAAATTATGGGAGAAGGTGTCAGAAGGTCTAAGTTCCATTTCCAGCTCCGTCATTCCGAGCAACTCATGTAACTTCTGCCAGTTTTTTTTCCTCAGGAGTCTTGTGAGATTCAGTATTTGTCAAATGCATTTAAATGAACTGTGATATGGAAGTACAAAATAAAGAAAATGCATACTGATAATTGGAAATGTCCATATATAAGAAAAATTCACTCTGAAAAAAAATATCATCCTATTGGGCTATTTAAACAGTTTAGATCCTCATCTATGACTAAGCCCAGTCTACACTAGACCCAGCAGCTCACCTTAAGGTACGCAATTTACCTTAAGCCAAGCTTGGTGGCAAACACTCGTGTTGAGTTCCCTTGCTCCTCATGGCAAAAGCAGGAGGATTTAGTGAGTCTTAACTAGACTCACTACATTGAACTCCGGAAGATTGATTGCAGCAGGGGCAATCTTCCATTTAGTGTGGACAAGGCCTTGATATATTTAAAGGGCAGAGGAGTTGCAAGGATGTCTTAAGTCTACTTCATGATTCTGTGACCCTGAAACTGGTTGTGCCATCCCAACCCTCCAGATAACCTAATTAGATTGGACTGTAGTCCAATGTCCTTTTTAGGAACTGAGAATTGCAGGACTGGCCTGGAAAGCGGGTGGCATAGAACCAATTCCCTAATCCATGGGAATCCTCATTCAGATGGATGCACCAACTTTCTGGTTCCTTTGCGCCACTGGAGCACAAAGCTGGCAAATTAGGACCAAAAACTGTCCAACAGTTTCCCAAAGATTTCCAGGTGCTTTAAGAAACACCCAAATAGATTATTTTAAGAAATATCATCATTGTAGATATATCTGACACCTTAGCAACTGTTAGCACTGTGAATTTTAAAATGAAATTATAATGATTAATTATTCAGCCCTTGGCACTTCATAGGGAAAAAAAAGTGGCACATCCCTGACAAAAAAGTTTTTAATTACAGTTACATTTAATAAAGCATAAGAACTTCTATGCACACCCAGAGCTTACAAAGTGGGAATCAGGGCTTGAAACCAAAGCTGTAACAAGTTTGATTAAAAAGTGATAAAAGAAAGGAGAGCAAATATGTGACAGAAAGGAAAATACCAATGTTTGTTCAAGGTTAAGAAATTGTCCAATTTAAGGAGGCTGGCTGAGAAATGCCAAAAGAAATATTTCAGAGATGTTTTTTAATTATGTTAAAGCTCCAATGAAAATGTGCATGGGTAATAAGAGGCCAAATGCCCTCTCCTCTGAAAAGCTCTAAAGCATTATATTTGCGATTTATCATATTTTTTGGCTTTTACATTTTAGATTTTCTACACATAGTAGGCACTTGTACGATACTACTATAACAATACAACTGTAGCCATGATAGCGCCTTTTGCAAAAAGCAGAAAGACTTTTGGGAAATCCCAGAAAAAATATGGAGATTTTGTAACTGCACATGCCCTGAATCCCATGCATAGAGTCCAACAATAGGATTCCTAAGGAGTCCTATTAAGGTTACAGTAACTGTAAGACACTGTAAGTCCTGGAGGCAAAGCAGTGAAGAAAGGAAGATGAAAAAGAATGAGGCTCAAATGCACAAAAGATTAGACTGCCTATTTATTTACAGCCCTGAATAGAGAGCAGTATATGGAAGCATCTAGGTCTAGGAATTAGCCCTTTCTTGTCCCCTCCTCCACTTTCCCTCCCACCGCTCCAGTGGCCAACATATTGAAGGAGGTAGAGCCAAAAGCTCCATCTGTTCTCCCAGTAGCTCCCATAGCTGTTGTGTAGCAGACATAGAGACACTGCTTACAATGGAGACTCAGGCTATGTTTACACGTTGGGGGTTTTCTGGGATACCAGAGGTATCCCAGAAAAACTCCACCATGTCCAAGGAACGCGTTTGCTCTTCTGCTTCCCCCCCCCCCCTTTTTTTTTTTTTTTTTTTTTTTTTTTGCAGAAGAGCAAATGCGCTCTTTCAAGGAGCCCCCTATATCCCTCGTTCTATGAGGGATAAGGGCTGTGCCGAAAGAGGAGGATTTTCAGTCATTTGGCCCCATCTACATCCCCAGGGAAAAGCCTCTTCTGGAAAAGTGATCAGAAAAAGCTGCGCAAATTGCATAGTGCAATTTGCGTAGCTTTTTCCAACAACAGACTGTAGTGTAGACCCAGCCTCGGGGAGGTCACAGAGGAGAATGGATTTTACTTCTATATTTGTCTCTGAGCAACTGTGTGCACCATGCCCCAATCATGCTCATAGGGAGGATCCTCACAACAGTTGATGTTCTTGTAAAATGAATGCTTCTCTTCTAGGCATACGCATGGTAAGAAAAGCAGCACAAACACATGAATCAAGCTACTACAAGGAGCTGCAACAGTCAATTATCTTCTTTGCCAAAAGCCCTAAATCTATGCATAGAGGCATCATATAATTTAAGGTATGAAATTCAAAATAATTCCTCCTCTCCTTCCACCTTGTAAACATCACTTCTGCGGAGAATTTACCTGAGAAGACCACACCTTACATATTTCGAAGCACAAATAGTATGGCAGAGCATTTCTGGCAGAATGTGTTATTGACATTACAGCTACGGGAAACACTTCTAGAAGTCAAGATTAAATGGCATTAGCTTGGGTTGGGATTTAAGGGGCAGAGGGAGGTTTCAATCTCCTCAGTGTCTGCAAATAAGCTTACTCCATCCTCCCGCCTCCATCAGATACTGTGTACACTAGTTTCATCATCATAAAATATTCATCTTTTCCATTAATGATCTTGCTCATTTCAATGTGGACTTGCTCAGTTGCTCCCTTTGGGTTTATTGAAAGCACCAGTGGATGACAAAGAAGAAAAGAAAATAATTTGGATACTGGAAAATAAAGATTTGATGACAGTGGTTCCCTTCCTTCTTACACTTCACTATTGGAGAATGACCAATCAGTTTCCAAATTAAAATAAAATAAAATAAAATAACCTTTTTTCAAGTGCATGGTAGGGGGATTTTTGCCCAAATAGGGACAGATGTACAAGCAATAAGAGTTTTGGGCCGATGCTACTAAAATCAGTCAGCTCACCCCTGAATCTCCTAATGAGAAAATAGAGATGGGTTTGAGTCAGCTCACAGTATTTTGAGATAAATCAGAAGTAACTCCACTGAAATCAAGGGAGCAACTATGGTGCAAAACTGGTGTGCGTGAGAGGTGTGTCAGGCCAGATTTCTTTTTAAATGTCAGCAATGAAAACGGGGCACTTAAGGCACATCTATACTGCAGGCTAAACACAAATTAAAATACACAACTTCAGCTACGTTAATTACGTAGCTGAAGTCGAAGTAGCTTAACTTAGCTTTAGGTGCTGTCCACACAGCAGGAAGTCAAAGGAAGCACAACTTCCCTTACTCCTCGTGAAATGAGGGTTACAGAAGATGGAGTAAGAAGCCTGTTATTCAAAATTATTTCAAAATAATGAGCTTGCTGTATAGACATGCATGTATTTTGAAATAATGCTGCTTTGTAGACATGCCCTTACAGATCTGAGGTCTGCAGATACCTAGTTCTACACATTTCTGATTCCTACATAATATGAAGTAACAGAGAAATCATGAAAGGAGAGTCTCACTCTGTAGATTGTAGACTAATTGCAGCCCATTGCTGGCAGTCTGTGCCGAGCTCTCAGGTAACATGATGCTGGTTCTGCTCCTTGTTTCCAGCTGCTAAACTGCATTAAAAAGACAGCTAAGGATACTTTAAATACTTTCCTATCATTACTTTTCAACATAAGTGATTGCTGTAGTTGGCAGAGAGATGCTACATGAGCACAGATGGAAGAGAAGGCAGTGGGGGGAATGAACAAGGGAGAGGGGAGGGAAAGTCTGCTAGTTGGAGAGTTCCTCTATTAGAAAATACAGGGGATTTTCTATTATTCTGGTCATCAGTGCAAGCTGAGATCAGTACCATAAGAATTTACTTCTGGTTGAAACTGAAGTAATCTGCACTCAGGAAAATTGTGTCTACACTGTTCATCCTGTCCACACTAGAAATGTGCACTAATGCAGTTTAGTCACTGACATATTTCAGAACAAATCCCTAACACAGACAAGGTCATCCTTATGTGACAATTCTGCCTTGGCAGAGAAAAGAATTGGATAATATACTAGGTCCTCTCCATCTGTAAGACCTATGGGTATGTCTACACTAGCTCGGTAATTTGAGCTAGGTAGGCAAATCAGGGAACCGGGGTTGCAAATGAAGCCCGGGATTTAAATATCCCGGGCTTTATTTGCATGTTCCCGGCCGGCCGCTATTTTTAAATCCCCCTTAGTCCGAACGAACTGCCCGTGGCTACATGCAGCAGTTTAAAGTTAATCTGAACTAAGTCCTTAGTTCAGATTAACTGTTACTCGTGGAATGAGGAGTAACAGTTAATCCTAACTAGGGACTTAGTTCGGATTAATTTTAAACTGCCACGTATAGCCACAGGCAGTTCGTTTGGACTAAGGGGGATTTAAAAATGGTGGCCGGACGGGAACATGCAAATAAAGCCCGGGATATTTAAATCCCGGGCTTCATTTACAACCCTGGATCCCTGATTTGCCTACCTAGCTCGAATTAACGAGCTAGTGTAGACATACCCTATGAATCCAAGGAGTTTTCAAAATTCATTCTTAAAGAATAAAATGTCTTGTTTGAGAAGATAACTGGTTTGCTTTTTAAAATTATCTTATTTATTTTGAAACAGACCCTTCCTTCATCAAATTTTGCTTTTTCTCATTCAAGTATGCTTTTACAATGGCTGCTCTACAAGCAGCTGTCACCATAATACAATTCCCAGAATTTGACCCAAGTCTAGAGCAGGTAAAAAAATTTCAACCAGACCATTTTTCTATTTTGTCAGAAAATGCCATTTCATCAAAATCAATTTTTTCTGAGAGAATGTGTTGATTTACATAAAATTTAATTTAGGAGAAAAAAACTTTTAAAAAGGGGGTTCAAGAAGGTCAAAATACTATAGAAACATTTTTTATTTTGCAGTATTTTAGAAAATCAGAAAAAAATATTTCCTGGGCAGGACTGCAGAACCACCCAGGGATGGGGCATCCCCCCACACTTCCAACCCCCCCTTTTCCCTAGGATCTCCCTTTCCAGTACTGCCTCCTCCAGGGACTGCCGCCCAAGAGTGCCATACCTCCATGAGGAGGGCCCCAACAGTCGACTTTCCCACACCAAACTGGTTGCCCATGGACCAGTAACTATCTGGTGTTGCAAGCTTCCAGACGGCGATGGTGACCTGCTTTTCTAGGGGGGTGGCAGGTCACATCTGGGTGTCCTGTCGCTGGAGGGCAGAGGTGAGCCAGGCACACAGCTCCATGAATGTCTCCTCATTTGGAAGTTGTGGAGCCACGGCTGATCATCCCACCACTCCATGACCAGCCGGTCCCACCAGTTGGAACTGGTGTCCAGCCTCCAAAATCATCTCTCCACCGTGGGGTGCGGTTGCAAGTGCCTTGCTCCCGCACACAGGCAGAGGTTCTCAAAAATGAGCTCAGAATCAAGTTCATGCAGGATCATGAAGGCAGCCTGCAGAAACTGTTGTAGAAACTGCAGCACAACAGTGTGAGGCACTCGCATGCCCAGAGGCAGCTCTGGCTCCATGATAAGGAGTGCTGTGGTGTCCTGAAGCGGTGAAACAAGTGCAAATGCTTTGCTGTCCCTCAGAGAGGAAGCCAAGCAAGCAGAAGAAGCTGAAAAATGGCTGTCCAGTGGGGTTCCCTTTAAGCACCTTCAAGTAGCCTTAGACAGCAGCACTCGGAAGCAACTGCTGACTTAATACCCTGCCTGAACTGATTCCGGGTGGCCTTAAATGTGAGATTGCATCCAATCAGTGTGGATGCTATCTTTCGAAATAGCACATCGCTATTTCATTGCGCTTTTTGGTTGTGGGTGCAAAAGAAAAAGATCTTTGGGAAAAGCTTATTCCGAAAGAAGCTTTCAGTGTAGACCTACCCATACTTAAACAGCCATCAGGTTGTCTGTAATTCAAGGCTGTCAGTGGCCTTCTTATGTGATAAACAACAGGAAAAACTTCTCAACAATCCTTCTAAATTTTCATCCGAAGTAACTACTCACACAACACTATTTATCTTGAAAAACTATTCCACTGCCATAGTGGGTTATTTTATTTTTATTTTTTTATTTAGTATCTCAGAGCCATCAGCAAAACAGTGATTGCTATGATTTCTATAAACTGCACACTTCCCATGCCACAAACTGGAATGAAGAAGAATCATTCTCTTGGAAACTTAAAACACTTTTTGGCAGCACATCAATTAACTGTAAACCCTACATTGATTTAAATCCTTTTGGAAGACAGTCAATATTGTGAATTATTGTGTGAATTTCCAGATTTGGGGCAATAGGGGATGCTCTGCCAGAGGAAAAAAAATGAGGTTTTTGGTCAGCAGGGGAGGAGGATGAGACTGTAATGAATCCTCACAGGTGTACCTTTTTACATATAGAAACTACTCTTCTCTTATGTCCTCCAAATTAGCCTCATTTCACCCTACATCTAATTGCCTCAAGCTGAGAACAAGCAGTACATTCTAAACAAACATACCTGAAATGCTCAGCTGTGATTTAGAAGAAAATATGTTCCTATTTTCGGTCATTTGTTTGTTTGTTTTTTAAGCAGTATGACACATATATGGTCCTTGAGCAACAAGTAATGCAACATTGTTTAATGCTACAGGAATACAACTATTAACTTTTCCTGGAATAGAAAGCAACAAAACACGAATAGGGTGTATGCTGCAGAATGCAGTTCAGATCAAAGAGTTAAGGCTGTAAATGTATCTAACAATACAGTCATACCCCGTGGAGGGTTTTACTGAAATATAAAACTGATACCTTATTTACACTGAAAACAGAATATGTTATAGAGTGGAATAATAAAAATGTTGCACAAAAGATAAGTACCTTAACAGAGGGAGTGGTGTGCAACAATTTCATAACACTAGCCTGCACTATTCCAAGGTAGAAGGGAGACCAGCAGAATTGAGGTAATGGATTTCAGGAAGGCAGATTTTGATAAGCTCAGAGAACTTGTAGATAAGGTCCCATGGGAAGCAAGACTGAAGGGAAAAACAACTGAGGAGAGTTGGAAGTATTTCAAAGGGACGTTGTTAAGGGCCCAAAAGCAAACAATTCTGTTGTGTAGGAAAGATAGAAAATATGGCAAAAGACCAGCTTGGCTTAACAAGGAGATCTTGCATGATCTCAAAATAAAAAAGGAGTCCTATAAAAATGGAAACTAGGACAAATAACAAAGGATGAATATAGGCAAGCAACATGGGAATGCAGGGGCAAGATTAGAAAGGCAAAGGCACAAAATGAGATCAAACTAGCTACAGGCATAAAGGGAAACAAGAAGACCTTTTATAAATACATTAGAAGCAAGAGGAAGACCAAGGACAGGGTAGGCCCACTGCTCAGTGAGGAGGGAGAAGCAGTAACAGGACACTTGGAAATTGCGGAGATGCTCAATGACTTCTTTGTTTCGGTCTTCACCGAGAAGTCTGGAGGTGTGCCTAACGTAGTGAATACAAGCAGAGAGAGGGTAAGTTTAGAAGATAGGATACACAAAGAACAAGTTAAAAATCACTTAGGAAAGTTAGATGTCACCAAGTCACCAGGTCCTGATGAAATGCATCCCAGGATACTCAAGGAGCTGATAGAGGAGGTATCTGAGCCTTTAGCTATGATCTTTGAAAAATCATGGCAGACAGGGGAGATTCCAGAAGACTGGAAAAGGGCAAATATTGTGCCCATCTATAAAAAGGGGAATAAGAACAACCCAGGAAACTACAGACCGGTCAGTTTAACGTCTGTCCCAGGGAAGATAATGGAGCAGGTAATTAAGGAAATCATATGCAAACACTTGGAAGGTAATAAAGTGATAGGGAATAGCCAGCATGGGTTTGTGAAGAACAAGCCATGCCAAACTAATCTGATAGCTTTCTTTGATAGGATAACGAGCCTTGTGGATAAGGAAGAAGCGGTGGATGTCATATCCCTAGACTTTAGTAAGGCATTTGATACAGTCTCGCATGATATTCTTATTGATAAACTAGGCAAATATAACTTAGATAGGGCCACGATAAGGTGGGTGCATAATTGGCTGGATAAACGTAGTCAGAGAGTTGTTGTTAACGATGCTAAATCCTGCTGGAAAGAGATAACAAGTGGAGTTCCGCAAGGGTCTGTTTTGGGACCCGTACTGTTCAATATCTTCATCAATTACGTAGATATTGGGATAGAGAGTACGCTTATTAAGTTTGCAGATGATACCAAACTGGGTGGGGTTGCAACTTCTTTGGAGGATAGGGACATAATTCAAAATGACCTTAGCAAGTTAGAGAAATGGTCAGAGGTAAACAGGATGAAGTTTAATAAAGAGAAATGCAAAGTGCTCCACTTAGGAAGGAACAATAAGTTCCATACATACAAGATGGGAAGCAACTGTCTAGCAAGGAGCATGGCAGAAAGGGATCTAGGGGTCATAGTGGACCACAAGTTGAATATGAGTCAACAGTGTGATGCTGTTGCAAAAAAAGCAAATATGATTCTAGGTTGTATCAACAGGTGTGTTGTAAGCAAAACTCGTGAAGTCATTCTGCCGCTCTACTCTGCACTAGTTAGGCCTCAGCTGGAGTACTGTGTCCAGTTCTGGGTGCCACATTTCAAGAAAGATGTGGAGAAATTGGAAAGGGTACAGAGAAGAGCGACAAGAATGATTAAAGGTTTAGAGAACATGACCTATGAAGCCAGGCTTCATGAACTGGGCTTGTTTAGTTTGGAAAAAAGAAGATTAAGGGGGGACATGATAGCGGTTTTCAAATATCTAAAAGGGTATCACAAGGAGGAAGGAGAAAATTTGTTCCTCTTGGTTTCTGAGGACAGGACAAGGAGTAATGGGCTTAAAGTGCAGCAAGGGAGGTTTAGATTGGACATTAGGAAAAAATTCCTAACTGTCAGGGTGGTCAAATATTGGAATAAATTGCCAAGGGAAGTGGTGGAATCTCCCTCTCTGGAGATATTTAAGAACAGGTTAGATAGACATCTGTCAGGGATGGTGTAGACGGAGCTTGGTCCTGCCTTGAGGGCGGGGGGCTGGACTTGATGACCTCTCGAGGTCCCTTCCAGTCCTATGATTCTATGATTCTATAAGTTATAGCTTGTTTTATTATGTCCCTCCATTTCATGAGCATTTAGGGTTTCATCCAACACTCACTGAAGTCAGTGGAAAGATCCCATCAATTTTTTAAGTTGCTTTGGACTGGGTCCTAAATTCACCCTTATCTAGAATTAAAGGTGTGGGGTTAATTGTTAGCTACCACAACTAGAAATCTCACTTAACCTCTAGTAGAGACACAGTTTAACATGTTTAAATCCATGCTGTACTCAACTGAAACAAAAAATCATATTGAGGTCTATACAGCCAAATGGTAAAGAGGGTGTGTGCAACTGAGTCACACGTCTCATATAATGAGATTATGACAGGGTTGATCTTTCTAAGCAAAAATTGGAGATCGACTATCTAGAATATTCCACTTTGGGAATTAATGAATGTTATCATTTTTTACCTAAAATTGGAACTTGCATTTTGTATCCTGTACTGAATCATGTGTGATGTTTGATTAATATTTCCATACAAAATACCTTCATTATTCTTGTTTGTACATTGCACGTGCACTATCTTCTATTTAAATAAATAACATGCAGTATGAAATAAAAACTCATTTTTATAACTGAGAAGAACTTTCCCTAAAAAACTAAAAATAGATAAGTGATGCAGCCATTGTAGACGAGAAAGAGAAACAGAAATAAAAGAGTCCGTATATAATCTTCAGGTTTTACAAAACAACTTTTTAAGATCACTAAAGAAAATCGAAGAAAGGAGGAAATTGTAAAACCAACCTGTTGTAAACCACTTTTTAAGACCAGAAAGCTGTAGCCAGTGAAACCCATGAAACATTTTGTTTTCACAGACTTTTAAAATCAAAACATTCATTTTTGACAGTAATGCCAACAGGGAGTTTGACAACATTCTTTCAATCACGGATCATTAATGCACTTCTGGGGTTGTTTAGTTATTCAGCCCTTAGCCTCACTGAGCACCCAAGGAATACGTTAATGGCCATTAATGCATGCCCTGGAGTGGCCTCTTGCTTAGCTAATGGGAAATTAGACTTTGGCATTTCTACAGCTTCACAAACAGAGCTTCATAGAGTAAAATACTATGTAACATTTGTTAAATGTTTTGCTATGTTAAAACAAACATTATCTTCTCTTCAAGGCTGACTGCCCACTTCTCAAGGTGAGAGAAGGCCCGCTAGTTTCCCAACTATTTCCATGCAGAGGAAAGGAGGTGAAGTAGGGGATGCTGACTTGTTGCTCCCAGCTGTTGTGGAAGGTGAAGAACAACATTGTATGGCTACATAATGCTGTAAGAGCTCCAAGTGTTGTTCTCAGACTCCAGTACAGCAAAGCACTTAAACATCTTGCTTAATTAAAGCACGTACTGGAACTTAACCATGTGCTTAGGTGCTTTGCTGAACTGGGGCATGTTTTTATTAAAATATGCACATGCTGGCTGTTCAGAGGAAAGGAAAGTAAGGATGTTAAGAACTAGTTGACTATCCAAAGCAAATACTTATCAGATAGTTGAGTCGACTAGTCACTTCCCCCCCTGCCTTTGCTGCCTCTATCTGACAGAGGCAACAAAAAGGAGGGAAGGGGGGTACTTCAAAGTGGCAGCACCACACGGAGCCCGCTAAGGGCTCCATGCAACACTGCCACTTTGAAACGCCATGGTGGCATTTCAAAGGGACGCCTGGGCTGATCCTGGGCTCTGTGTGGTGCTGCCCCTTTGAAACGCTGCTGTGGTGTTTCAAAGATGCAGCGCTGTGTGGAGCCCGGGGTGAGCTGGGACTCCCAAGCTGACCCCGGGCTCCATGTGGCATTTCTGTGGAACCTAGCTGATCCCAGGTTCCGTGGAAATGCCACAAGGAGCCCAGGGTCAGCTGGGGAGTTCTGAGTTGACCCGGTTCCACATGGCATTTCAAAACAGCAGCACCACATGGAGCCTGGGGTCAGCAGGGGACTCTGAGTTCCCCACTGACCCCAGGCTCTATGTGAGCGCTTTCGCTCTGAAATGCACAAGAGCCCCCACTGGGGACTCTTGACCATTTCAAAGCAGGCACCTGAATGCAGCCTGGGGCCAGTGGAAAGTCCCGCTAACTCCAGGCTCCACGTAAACGCTTCCACTTTGAAATGCACAAGAGCCCACTGAGGCTTTTGTACATTTCAAAGGAGGAATGCAGAAGTGCCTATCAACTAATCAAGTTGTCAATGGAAATTCCATCGACTACTCAACTAGTAAATTAACCAATATTTAACATCCTTAAAGGAAAGCAGCTGTGAGATGCCATCTCCAGTCTGTAATGAGGAGAGGGTGGTCACAGAACTAGATTGGTTCATCCCCATTTCTTATAGGATTAAGAATGAGCTACAGAAGAGCAACTCCTCCTGGGACTTTTCTTCACTCCTTGGCTATGTGCACAGCTCCTTTTCTCTCATCCATCAGGTGCTGGCTCCTTTCCATACTTCCCTCATCAGGGAAGCAACACCCTAGAGTTGACTCTTCTTCGCATTGTCCTGTAGACCCCATAACCTCAAGCTTTCCTGTCTGCTTCCTTTGCTCACTCCAGATAGGAGCAGGGGGAATATGCCATTGCCATCCTCATGAAAGAAGTTATTGTTTCTCAATTTCAAGAGGTACAGGATAGCAGATGCTGCTTAGCGGAGAATAACATTACACCGCAAGTGGAGTGAAGTTTACTTCTACATTACAAAATAAACCACATTAAAACACGAGTCAGAATGGCTTTGCTGAGATAGCAGGGTTCACTGCCTCAGCTATTGTACAGTGCAAACACTCTGAACAAAGACAACACTCACAGGTCACATTCACGGGGAATCTGACAGAATCCTGCTGGAAATACCCATGTTTGAACTGGGAGAACAGCTGGGCCATCCATGCATGCAGGTTTGTAGGGGGCCCACTGGATAATGAATAAGTATTTGCTTTAGTGCAATTTAAAGGAAGAAAATTCAGGGCTTGGGTCTCATTTATTCAATTCCTGCACTTGGGACAGGGACAGGGAGGATGTAGCCAAAGGTGGTTTAAAGCTTTTAGCCACCTTTACACTCCCTGTATTGGCCATGTAAGCAAGAACAGCCTTGGGGCTGCTCCCACGGCCTCTGAGAAGCAGAGAATTGCTGCAGTGTAGTACATTGCAGCCACACTATTGACCCATCTCTTATGCCATGGGTTGGGAGCAGGGCCTGTCTAGGAGCCTTACATCATTTCTGTAACAATCAGGCAGGCCATTTGACCAGGAGACATTGCTAACGACTTTACACAAATAGAATGACATAAAGGCAACTTAATATAACTAAGAGTTGGATACAACTTCAGTTTCTTTACCTCAAACCTTAGAAGTGTGTATGTATGTTGTGTGTTATATGCATTTGTGGGAATATGTGCACACACATGAGTGTGCAAACACTATGTAACTTTGCTGTTGAGCTTCGGGGCTCCCAATGCCTCATCTCCTGGAATGTTTTTCTGTTTTGGGTTTGAGATCCTCACTCATCTTGCCGGTTAAATCGAACTCCCACCCAGCTTTTATAGATTGACAAATAGGGTCCTTAGTTTTCCTGTCTCACTCCCAAGCAGTGTTCCCTCTAAGGTTCTCCATCCATGAGCAGAATGAGTTTTGTCTTGTGTACCAATATTGAGGTCATGTGCACTTGTTCAGATGTGTGCTACCATGTCACCCAAATTATTAACAAATATCTTATATATATTTTTAGAATGCTATGGAAGAAAAAATACTAAAACAAGGGATAAATGACAAAGTGCATGACGTTAAATATTTATTTAATATGAAGTCAAATAAAAAAATTAATATTTTAAAATTTTCAGTAGCCAACTTCCTTGGTTTATAGCCCTCTACTAGACTCTCCCCCAGGGGGGCTTCCTTCTCAATTAAATCTGGTGCTTCTTTCAGGGAACTGTGTTAATTGGCCTTTCAGACTAACATTGCTGAACTTGTGTAGGATAAACTCTCCATTGCAAAACTAGATAACAGTTTATTGAATATTTCTTCCCATTCACATTGTGTCTCCAGGCTATATTTTATGTTGGATCTGAGGTGAAGTCAATCCAGCATCTCCCCACCACCACCCTCAGTTCTTTTTATTTATTACAGATAAATAGCCAACTTAGAAAGTGTAGTTACTTGGAATGCTTGCTCTGTACACAAGACATAAATCAGAGCTAAAGCATTCTGATGAATCAAGTGCAGATTTCTCTTGTCTGATTTGATCAACTCATAAGCATTCTTCAAAGCTTATATGTCTATTAATAAAAATAAGGTATCAGAAAGGTGACAAATAATACGATTTGCTTTATACCAGAGTGTACCAGCAGTCCAGCAGTAACTTGGACAGCTCTGTGTCAGGGTGGCCTGTCCTCTTCCTCTTAGGTGTGTGTGTGAAATGGGTAAAGAGGGGAAAACAGAATATGGAGCCACTGGTGATGTAGCAATAGAGGCTTTATATTGTGTATCAACTATTTCCTGCTCTTTCTTTTTTTCTTTGGTCTAGTTTTGTAATGGTAGTGGGCCTGCTGAACACTGTGTATGTTTTACAATGTTCAGACATGTTTATAAACAAAGGATGTAATGTTTTCAAGAAAGTGTCCTGCTGTCTCTGCATCACATTATACCATCATGATTAGAGAAGATAAAACTAAAAACGTGTTTAGGAGCAATTAAGCACCAGTAAAGAAACAGTATTCCTCTAAAAGCTAGAGCTACATTTCAGTACATTCCATCTGTATACGAGTGCTGTAACTAGCTAATTTTGTGCCTGAGGCAAGAATATAAAACTGCGCCCCCTCTTGTGTATAATTAGTTTTCCATATTATTTTTCTGCACCCCCTCAGCTATGTACCCGAGGCAAGTGCCTCACTCACCATGCCCTTGTTACAGCCCCCCTGCTGTAGACCATTTTACCCCCATCCGTACACAACCAAATTCCTTATTCATCATGCCATTCTGACTTACAGTGCATGACAGTCAATCCCATGCCTTGCACAAACACTGTCCCCCACCAAGAAATTAATAAGTCACTTTGCCCCACAATTACATTCCTATGGGTACTATTCCCACTCTTCCATTGGGCCATGCAAATCTATATGGCCCCTGGGTCCAGCCCCAGGTCCAGCTGCCACAATGCAGTCCCAGCTCTGGGCCTAGCTCTGCCCACAATCACACCACACCCGGTTCTGATTGCTGCCACCTGGCCCCAGCTCTGCCCACGGTTCTGGCTGCCACCACACAGCCCCCAAGGCCGGCCACTGCTCCAGCTGCCAGCATGCGGCTCCCAGCCCTGTCCACTGCCATGTGGCCCCAGCCCTGGGACTGTCTCCTCTCACTGCCACATGGCCCCCAGCTCCACCCACCACCACGCAGCCCCTAGCTCTGGTCCCAGCCCTGGCAGACGCCATGTGGCCCTGGTCCCCCACCCTCCTACCCACCACCACCAGCTTAGCTTTCACATCAAGGAAGCTGAAGTGGTGTTGCTGCGTGGCTGTGCTGATGAGGTGGGTGAGAATAAAATTATTTGTGCTTGCCTGTGCAGGTGAGCACCCTCAAGGGAACTTAGCCCCCTGTATAAACCAACTGGGCTAAATCCTAAACCCCCCTGAAAGCAGTGGGAGTTGTGCCATTTGCTTCATTGAAACCCAGATTTCACCCATAATAAATATCCATATCCAAGCCATTCCAACCATCCTTGCTAATGAGTGTGTAGTGATTCTGGGACACAGGATATTATGGTTAAATCATCTGCCTGGATACCTCAGATATTGTCTAGATGCCAAGTAAGCATTTCCTTCATATAGAAAAGACAAGAAAAAACATCGATTTGTCCATAGGCGCCATCCATATGAGTTGTCAGGGATGCTCAACCCCTGCACTGATCCAGGCTCTGCCCCAACACCACCCCTTCCCCCAAGCCAATGACCCTACTCTGCCTTACTCCTCCCCCTCCCTCACACACACCAAACCCTCCACGCGCCTCCTGCACACCACCAAACAGCCAATCCGCGGCAGGCAGGAAACGCTGGGAGAAGCAGGAAGGAGCTGATCGGCAGGGCCGCCGGTGGATAAGAGGTGCTGTGGGGAGTGAGAGGTGTCAATTAGGTCAGGGCTGCCACTGGATTCTGAGCACATACCCCTTTTTTTTTTTACATCCCTGCCCCGGAGCGCCTCCAGAATCAGTGCCTATATATTTGTCTCTAGTTCCTACTGTCAGGCAAGCTTCCTGCTACAGACTTATAAAAAAAGAATTAAGGGGAGGAAAATTACAATATTGTAATTTTTATGCAAATAAAGGTGTGAGTAAAAAAAAAAAGAGGAGAGAAGACAAGTGTTACTACCTCTGCTTCCTGTAGGATCCCATGGTTCAAGCACACAATGTCTGGACAAGTGATGGGAGAGCCACAGCCTTCTCGAATTGCCACCTGCATATACTGTTTAAGGCACTAGAAAAGAGGAAAGAAAAATAAATGATGCAAAGCTGCAACCCACATGGAAGGTAACATGTAAAAGTTAACACTGCATCCGGGTGTCCTAATTTTATAGGACAGGATAGTCCTGATATTTGGGACTATGTCTTATATAGGGACCTATTATTGTCTTATATAGGTACCATCCTCATCCTGATTGTTCACCTGTGCTGTCTGGTCACCCTAACTGCACTACAAGCTGCCACCTCCACTTCCTTAATTGGCTGTCCTAGAGCACTAATACAGAGAACATATAAATCATCATATGTGTAAATAAGAGCCATTACTTTGGGAAGAATGCAGCAAGGAACAATTCATTATGTATGACTTCATCCAGCACATATTGCGTCTACTGAAATCAGCAAGTCAAGTCCTTCTTGTGCTAACACATTCTCTGTATTAAATCTAGACTTAGGCTATATTTCACTCTAATTAAAACAGGCTTTGCTCTTCTGTTTTCCTTTCATGTATGCTTGATTCAGTCTCTCACCTAGTGGGCAACACTATAAGGCCTCATTTACAAGCAGAGGAGTTGCTGTCTCAGCAATCTGCAATGAAGGCAGCTTACGGATTGGCTAGGAGAGCACAGTTCTGAAAATAGTGAGACTATCAACTTTCCTCTAAATAGATTGTGTCATTTCCGTGAATTGCCATCACCACTGGCCTACTGACCAAGTGTTCAAAGTCCGTTTCCAACAGAGAGGCCTTCCTGCATGTGTCCACATCACCTCATTGCACAAAATAACTGTGTGGTATTTTTTCTTCAAACATTTCATCAGGAAGAGCAGATCATGGTGGTTTCATCAACATTACAAAATAGCCGATGGGATTGCAAGGACCCAATTCTTTGGGCCATTGCATTGGTTTTATGCAAGTGCAACTTCACTAAAGTCAAAGAATTTTAACTGGTGTAACAGAGATTTCTAATTCCAAAATGCACAGGTAAATAGTGAACCCAACATGTCCTCTGACCGTGTTCCTAGTAAAAGTGATGTAACGATGTATAGTGTAAAATGATGCAATTTCATTTCTACCCTGAATGCCAGGAAAATGTACACCCACCAAATCTCTGTAGCCATTTAACAAGTTTATTTTTAATGAAAATGAATAGCTCTTCTACCAAATGGAATGATATTTAAAATGAGATCTGATTTTTTATAAGATGTTTAAGTTTTTTAAAATTTGTATTTAAAGGGAGATCAGGGAATTGATTTCCAAAATTTAGGGATTTCATTTTTTTAGAGTTTTAAAAGCCTTATTGAAGGGTGTGTCTACACAGCAGAGCTTACCTCAAAATAAGCTATGCAAATTGAGCTACGTCAATGGCATAGCTCATTTCGAAATTGAGAGCATCTGCACTTATTTCAAAATAGAGCACTCTTCCTCTGACTTCCCTTACTCCTCGTACAATGAGGGTTAGAGGATTCAGAGTAAGAAGTACTCCACCTTGACAATATTTCAACATTATTTCAAAATAACTGCCTGCGGTGTAGACGAGGACTAAGTTACTTCGGAATAACGTTGAAATAATGTTGCTGTGTAGACACACCCTTAATAGCGACAGATTACATTATAAGCCCTGCCGCATGCCCCTGTAGGAGTATAATGGGTGTAAGGAGTCCCTTTATATTCCTGCATGGATTATCTGCATTTCCAGAGCATGTATGGTAAGCTGCCATTGGATTGTTACTCCCTCATCCATCAAGTGGAGAGGAGGTAGGTGGGAAGGAGTAGGGAATGGGCAAAGTCTTGGTTCTGCCCCTTAAATGCACTGGTAAGTATAGCTGAGTTGGCACAGAGAATGAAGTAATCTATGCTAGCCATAGGTTTCCCTCAGATCAAGGGGGAAGACAGGACTAGATGTGACCCTGAGAGGCGCAATCCACGTCCTGCCCTACTCCTGGGTTTCAGTTCAACCCCATATGTTTACAATTTTTGTTTTAAATTTTAAACAAACATTTCCCTAGATATAAGAATGGAACTGAGTGTTCCGTTTTCACACTCCAAGATGAACAAAAAATAAATAATCAGTATAACTATTCTAAGTTTTAATGACTCCAGGCATTATTAGTAACACAAAGGACTTAATGACACTTAGCCAGACACTGCCCTTTTATTCATTCAAATAACACAGTTAATGCTACTTGCCAAAAGGCACCTAACAACAACATCTCAAAGAGTCAGTGATTGAACCAAAAAGCGGGCTTAATGGCTGAGCTACGATACACACTGCCCATTGACATAGAAAAGAAAAGGAAAACCGACGAAGTAACATAGTCATGATTGACCCCAACAGGAAAAACTTTGCTCTGAAGTCTGCCCCCCAAAAAACACACATGCCATGGGATGGAGGAAGACTGCATAGGTCACAAGGGTGGGACAACCCAGCACATGCTCCTTGGAGTCTGCTTCCATTATTCAGAGCCTGCAGTACCTTGTGTGGAGCATTAATTTCCCTCTTTTACCTTTAAGGGTGAGCTCTGTCTATACATCCTCTCTCCGACTTACGAACCGGTTATGGACCAAGCAATTGGTCGTAACTCGGTTTGATCGTAAGTCGGACCCCATAGAGTTACACGCGACTGTGCTGTTTGTAAGTGCGGATCGCATTCATAACTCGAGGTCCACCTTTTACAACAGCTTCGGTGGTAACTGCAAATGGTCAGGGACTGGCTGTACTACCAAGTTCTCTTGCCAAAAACTGCCTTTTGCAACAAAATAGTGAGAGCGTTCACACTGCTATGGGACTTTTGTCAGGAAAAGCACCCAGTTTTGATGACAAAAAGTCTTTTATTTTCCTCTTCGGGTACCTCTAGACTACAAGCCTCATTCAAAAGAGGCTTTTTCGAAAGAATCTTTCGAAAAAGCCTCTTTCGAAAGAGAGCGTCTAGTCTGCAACCACTTTTTAAAAAAGCAAGCCAATTTTTTGAAAGAGACCACCCAGGCAGTCTGGATGCTCTCTTATGAAAAAGCTCTTTTTGCATTCAATAGTGCCTTTTTTCGAAAGAGCACTTTAAAAAAAAGGCATTATTCCTCGTAAAATGAGGTTTTCCATGGTCAAAAAAATTGCCACATTCTTTTGATTTAATTTCAAAAGAACACAGCAGCAATCTAGACACAGGTGAAGTTTTTTCGAAAAAAGGCCACTTTAAAAAAAAAAAACCTGTAATCTAGACACACCCTTCCTGTCCACAAAGAGCCAATGTAGATTCTCCAGTTTGTTTTGTCGACAAAACTGGCTTCCACCAGTATCCCGCAATGCCTGCCCTGATGGCTCTACTCTGCTTTGATTTCTGCTTCCTGTAGGCATGCATCTCTCCCCTTTCAAAACTCCGGGAACTATCTCACAGCTGAGTGAGCTACTCCCTTTGGGGAACAACAAAGAACAAATCATTGGACTGCTCCTGTTCTGCCCTGCTAGGAACACAGTGGCAGGTGGATTGCAGCTACAGAAGAGAAAGGCTCCTGTGCTGCTTTGACATTCCTCAGCAAGGAGAGCTCACAGATTGAGGAGGTCATCAGTATGAGAACTGAATTTGTGGATGAATTGTAATTTCAACGCCTCTCTGTGTATTTGGCTTGTAGAGTTGGCTTCGAGATAACAGATGGCTGGGACACTACCAACCTAACATTCAATGAAGGAGCAAACAGCTCATCTGTGTAGATTCTTGCATTAGTACCCTTCCTATCTAATTGCTATCCTATGATCCTTATCTGCTTCTTTTAACTATCCAATCTTTAGGTGCTTATAGATTACCAGTTCTGCCTACTTGCTTTTCCTTTTCATATTTTCATATCCTCTGCTCCTTGTTTCCTGCCACCTTCCTTTTTTTCCTTCCCCCCCCTTCTCCCCTATTTATTTTGGGTCTGCACATCCTAAACTCAAAACTCCAGTCATCTGAAGAAGTGGGCTGGGCCCACGAAATCTCATGATACTATCTACAAGTTTTGTTAGTCTATAAGGTGCTACCAGACCGTTTGTTGTTTTTTAATTATTTTACTGTGGAAGAAAGTGTATGCAGCTCTTACGTAGCTGGGCAACAGTACAACGCATATATAGACTTTGTATTTGATTTCTGCATACAATATGCCTTTAGGGATATACCTTCAAGAGGCTGGATAGCACAGAAGCTTGACAGCATGAAATGGAACCTTTCCACTCTCATTTTCTGGTTCCAATCTGTATTAGGCTGACAATGGCCAGTGTGCCTTTTATGTTGTAGTTCAACTGAGTTCAATAGGCTTTGAATCAGAAGTCAGAGGATCTCAAACGTGCTTTACAAACAACAGACCTGTGACATAAATCTTAAAACTATTAAATCTTTTACAGATTACAAAACTGAGGCTGATGGACTATGGGCTTGATCCAGTCAGGTGCTGAGGGGAGTTGAAGGTGTAGAGGGCTTCTCAGGTGGCATGCAGCACATTCCAGGACAGAGACCAAAATGACTTGCCTAACGATCACACATCTATCTGTCTGGGAGCCAAGACTGGAACCTCATCTCTCCTCTTCCCAAAATTAGAAGTAAAGAAATAATGTATTGTAAATTTTAGCACAGCAGAACTGCTTTAATCTTTTGTTATTATGTTTAAAAACTCATCTACTAATATAGTTTAATTAAAAAATATCTGAAAATGAAGCTGTGATGGATAGGAGGAGGAGTGCTGGCCTTTTGTAAACATCCCAGCATTCAGTAACCAAAGGGTTAAATTCAGGTAGCTAGAAAGTGTTGGCAGGGAGCCAGGAGAGCCAATGGGAGAAGGTATTGAGATTTGAATGGAAAGGGGTACCTTCCTGCTGTTTTTTTCTTTGTGTGAGTTTAACCTGGGAGCTGGGGGAACAAGATGAATTGAGCCAGGCAGGACTACCATGTTTACAAAGAATATTGGGTATGGAAATTGGACTGGACCTTGAAGCATGGATATGTGAATAGATAGGAAATGTCTATTTAGACGTAATCAGGTTATTTTCTTTGTTTTGTTGTTTGCTTCAATTTCTCTGTGCCAAGTCCATGTGCTATGCCCCCAATAACACACACAGTATTCATTCCCAGGGAAGAAATTCTCTGTGTTTTTATTTGTTCTTGTGTTACCACTGTAATTTATTGAACATGTATAACTGGGATGGAATTCATTTGGGTTTTAAAATGGAGTCTGTGAGTCAGCTATGTCGGAATACAATCCTGTCAGTTTAAACCGAAAGAAAGGAGGGGTTTCTTGTCTGAGGTTTGCCGCCACTTTCAGGGTTGCACTCATCACCAGTTGCTTTGCACTCAACACTTATTGCTTTGCACCCATCACCAATTGCTTTGCACCCCATCCCAAAAGAGCTCCACACGACCCAAAAAGCTCTGCACACTGCCCAAATAGTGGTGCACTCAGCCCTACTTACATTTTCCCCCCTTTTGGCTATAAATACCCTAGCTGTGATCCAGTTCGGGTTCCAGGTTCCTTCTTGTTCAGGGTTCCTTCAGGGTTTGGTCTGTTCGGCTCGGCTTGTTCCTTTGTTTAGGTATGCTAGTGGTATGTTTTCCTGTTTGTCTTTGAATGTATGGAAGAGTGATTGAATAGTGTGACCGTTGTGGGTGTAGGTAGTGGTTGTCCTGCTAGTGGGATTAGTTTCTTGTGGAGAAGTCCCAAGTATACGATAGCCCACTGCAGGGTTGGCTACTGAGGGCCTACTCGACACCCTATTGGATTACCAGGTGGAGAGCGGAAGGCCCTTCGCTACAGAATCCAGACATCTGCACCTGCCAGGCCAGAGGATCCTGAGTATCATCATGGGATCACCTCACCATTCCTCTGCCAAGGCTTCATAATAGCCAGATCATTGAGGTAGTGAGCACCGAGACCTGTTTATTCAATCAAGTGAATGTAATGTATATACCTCACGTATTGGGGATATTCTATCGTCTTTTTCTTCTGGGTTAGGGTGGGCAAGATTGATGTTTTACATGTTGACATTTTCAAATTTATACAATATATGGTTTGGCCCCATATCTTGTCTCTGACTCATTTGTCTTAAAACCCATAACCGGTGATAGATACAGCCTCAGGCAATCCCTTCTTCTGGGACTTGGGACAATTAACATCACCGAGTGTCAGGGCATGCCTAATCAGATCTCTAAATTAATAGTTACTGCGTCCCAGGGTAACACTTGTGACAGGGCAGCGGATGCGGCAGTTGCAACACCGCCTGGGCCCTGCACTCACTGGCAGCCAGAGGAGGCGTTCGCCAGGGAGGTCGGGTCCTCCCAGCAGCCATGAGCAGCTTGCTCTGGCACTGCCCCCAGAGCCCAAGGAGGAATGCCAGCCGACGCTGGAGGTCGGGGGGGAGAAGAGTGGAGCCTATGGACGCGAGGCATAGCGTGGCCCGGGCAGAGGAGACCAAGAGGGGGAGCGAGCTGGGAGCTGGAGCCAGTGTTGTGGAAGCAGGAGCCCACAAGTACACCGGGGCGATACCAGAGTGGTGATGGCAGGAAGGAGGAGACCCAGGACAGGGTGAAGGAGCTGACATCTTACCCATGGGTTGGTGATTATGGGGTCCACCCCACCAACCAGACAGTGAGGTTTCCTCTCTGTCCTTAGGGTCCTGGTCGGGACCTGGAGTGACGGAAGGCCCAGGTCCCCCTCCTCTCCGTCGGGGTGCTCGAAGGCGTCAGAGGAGTCATAAGACTGTGGAGCAGTGTAGTGGACTGGGGGTACGTCTACACTACAGCGCTAGTTCGAACTAACTTAGTTCGAATTAATTAATTCGAACTAAGCTAGTTCGAACTAACGCATCTAGAACTAAAAACTAGTTCGAACTAGCGTTTTGCTAGTTCGAACTAGTAAGTCCACATTGAGTGGACTCTGAACAGGGCTTAATGATGGCCGGAAGCAGTGCCGGCAGGGCATAAAAGGAGGACTTAGAGCATGGAGATACTGTCTCAGGCTAGCCGAGGGCTGCGCTTAAAGGGTCCCGACCCCCACCCCGGACACACAGTTCTAAGGGGTGCCCCGCTTGCAAAGAAGTTCTGGCTTGGAGTGCCCTGAGTGCCCACACTGGGCACATCACACCACTCGGCCATCAGCCCGGCTGCACTTGCCGCAGGCTGCCATCTGGGGAGAGGGAGTAATTGGGGGGCTGCAGGAGAGCTTCCACCCCCAGAAGCCCGCAGAGCCAGCCCAGTCCTCCCCATCGGGGGCTCGTACCCCATTCCTCCCTCACCTCCTTCCACTTGCCCTTCCCTAGCCCCCCTTCTTCTTGATGTACAAAATAAAGATAACGTTTCTTCCAACATTGACTCTGTCTTTATTGAAAAAAACTGGGGGAGACTGGGAAAAGGAGGTGGGAGAGGGGAAGAGAAAGGCTGGGAGAGGGGAGGGCAACTAACATGATCAGGGGTTGGGAACAGGTCCCAGATGAAGAGAGGCTACAGAGACTGGGACTGTTCAGCTTAGAAAAGAGGAGACGGAGGGGGGACAGGATAGAGGTCTGTAAAAGCAGGGGTTGGGTGGAGAGGGTGCATTCAGAAAAGTTCTTCCTGAGTTCCCATAAAGAAGGACTAGAGGACACCAAAGGAAAGGAATGGGTAGCAGGCTTGAAACTAGTAAGAGAAAGTTGTTCTTGACAAAGCAAATAGTTAACCTGTGGAACTCCTTGCTGCAGGAGGCTGTGAAGGCTAGAACTAGAACAGAGTTTAAAGGGAAGTGAGATCAAGTCATGGAGGTTGGGTCCATGGAGTCCTATTAGCCAGAGGGTAGGAGTGGTGTCCCTGCCCAAAGTTTGTGGAAGGCTGGAGAGGGATGGCACGAGACAAATGGCTTGGTCATTGTCTTCGGTCCATCCCCTCCAGGGTCCCTAGGGTTGGCCGCTGTGGGCAGACAGGCTACTGGGCTAGATGGACCTTTGGTCTGACCCAGGACGGCCATTGTAAGCTCAGGGCTCAGTGTCGGGGGTCTCAGTGGACCCCCTTGATTTTCATTCACACCTGGTCCTGGGTGGCCAGGCTGGCAGCTCTCCTGCCCTAGACGGCCACTTTCCTGTGCCTAGTGCGGAGATCGTGGACGAGGTCCACGATGTCCGCACTAGCCCAGGAAGGTGCCCGCCTCTTGCGGTCCAGGGCAAGCTCCCGGGAGCCGCCAGCCTGGTCCCGGCAAGAGGGGGTGGGCTGGGGGGCATCGGGTGGGTGGCTCTGTGCCGTGCCAGGTGCAGGGTCTGCTAGCTGGGTGCTGGCAGGCTTGCACCTGGCACGGGCACCGTAGCCAGCCCGTGCCCCTTTAAGGGGTCCGGGGCCGGGAGGGGGGCATAGAGTTTCCCTGGTGTTGGCCAGAGTGGCCACCAGGGAAACCTGGGGAGGGCTAGCCTCCCACTAGTTCGAACTAAAGGGCTACACAGCCCTTAGTTCGAACTAGCTAGTTCGAACTAGGCGTTAGTCCTCGTAAAATGAGGTTTACCTAGTTCGAACTAAGCGCTCTGCTAGTTCGATTCAAATTCGAACTAGCGGAGCGCTAGTGTAGCGCATAGGAAAGTTAGTTCGAACTAACGTCCGTTAGTTCGAACTAACTTTCTAGTGTAGACATACCCTGAGAGACTAGGCTGCAGCCACAAGGGCTGGGATGTACATTTGGGTGATGGAGGGAGCACTTGGCTTGGTGATAGGACGATGATGGGCACGTTCGACCCCAATGGTGATGTGGATGTAGATCTGAGGGGGAACGTGTGGCGTAACCGTTCTTTTCTCAGTTGCCTTAAAACACCTAGCAACCAAGAATGCTTACCAAATATATCTTTTTGTTTTGTTAATAAAATCACCTTTTTTAAGGTGATGATTTGATTCTTGTGCCCTGGAAGGTAACAGGAGGTCTGTGTATGCATGCCTAAGACTGAGAGGTCAGTTATCAGAGATTACAGTTTGTTTGTTTTTCAAGCTCTCTTGTAGTAAGAGAGCTTGGGGATACCCTCTGGAAGAAGTTCAAGTGCTTTCTTCCTGGGTTCAAGAAGAAAGATGGGGGGTTTTCCTCACTTGGAAGCTACCTCTGAAGGCCAGGGAATCTGTGACCTTGGGGAGCTTTTAAGCAGAAGCCTACAGAGGCAAGGTATTCTTACAGGTCCCCACCTTCTGCACTAGACGTTCCAGAGCAGGGAACAGCCTTGACAGATGCAAGCCATGACTGAAGTCGTGAAGACAGGGTATAATTATAGATGTATACAATAAAATACTTATTTGCATTTTCATCATCATACACACATTCCACACACCAGAAACATATCCAAAATTAACAAAAGCACTGAAAATGTGTAGTTTTTGCTTAGACAATCCAATACTATAGTTACAAAATCTATTGGCACTTGCACATTTTACTGTGTACAAATGGAAACTCTGGGCTCTGGCCAAGGTCTTCAAAAGTGGGCTTCCAGCCCCTTCTGAAAGTTAGAGCTCTTTCAGGCACTTTACACAGAGGAAGTGTATACAAGCAAATACAGTTCTTTCAAAATTTGATAATTTAAAAAAACACAGAAAGCAGTGGTTAGAGATGTGCACATAATAGGTGGTCAAGAGTTCTAGGTTGCATTCATATCTTCCTTATGTGTGACCTTACAAAGTCACAAAGCATGTTTACCCTCTATTCTGAAAGTAACTTCCTAAGAACCGCACTGTGGACTCTAAGCCCAGGTCTATACCAGGAAACTACTTTGAAATTACTAAAATTGACTTAACTCCTGATTTAACAAAATCAAAATAGCATATCCCCACTACAGGGAAGCATCGAAATTAGTTAGAATTAGTCCAAAATAGCATGTTCACATTGATTGGCACTTGCCTTGGACTTAGAGCCCCTGGAAGCACTCTGGGGAGGGCCGATACTCTCTGTGGCTGCTTGGTAAGCCAAGATGCAACACATGCATTCACGGGCTCCTCTCTACAGCCATATCGCACAGTCCACTCCTCCACTGCCTCCCCCCTCACTGGATACAAAAGGGATGCAGTGAGTATGTGCCTTCGTGTGCTCTGGGTGCCCTTGTGGATGCCACAACACACACACCATGGAGCCAGAACTGCTGCAAAGCAGTGCCAGGCTGACAGGCCTCATGCTGCACCTCAAGGCATAGTACTTCCAGACTGTCTGCATGTTGCTCCAGCAGGACGATGACAAGGGCCTGCAGGACAATGACCTGCAGGACCAGTGTGGACTGCAGGCCCTGCTCACCTAGCTCCTGGTGCTCCTGCTGCTGTGCATGTCCCTCAGTCCCCTAGACAGCATCAAGGATGGCTTTGCCACCATGGGCTTCCCCAACTGCAGGGGGCCAAAGATGACACATACAACCCCATCCTGTCCCCCGACAACCATGCCTTGGACTTTATCCACAGGAAGAGATTCTCTCCATGGCGCTGCAGGTCCTCATTGAGCACAAGGGACGCTTCACCAACATCAATGCCAGATGATTGGGAAAGGCGCACAACGCCCACATCTTCCAGCCTGCTGCCTCTTCCAAAAAATGCATGCCAGGACTTTTTTCACTGACCATGAGAGTCAGGGAGGTCGACATGTCCATCATCCTTCTGGGCAACACAGCCTACCCCTTGCTCCCGTGGCTCATGAAGCCCTACATGGGCAGCCTGGACCCCAGAAAAGAGCAGTTCAACACCAGGCTGAGCAGGTGCCACATGGTCGTTGAATGTGCATTTAGCTGTTTAAAAGGGAGGTTTGGGAGTCTCCTCAACCACCTGGACCTCAGTGAGCACAATATCCCCTTCGTGGTGGCAGCCTGCTGTGTGTTCTACAAGCTTTGCTAAAGCAAAGGGGAGACTTTTCTGCCAGCGTGGGGACTGAGGCTGAACATCTGACCAGGGAATTTGAGCAGCTGGACTCCAGTGAAATAGGGAGAGCACATCAAGGGGCTGTGTTCATCAAAGAGGCCTTGAGGGAGAGTTTCACGCAAGGCCAGTTGTGAGAGTCTCCCCTGTGCCTCTCAGCAAGGGACCCCTCCATTCGCTCTCTGTGCCTTTCATCCCACACCCTTCCCTTCCTGTGCCCTACCCTTCCTACTCCTCCTGGCTCCTCCGAAGCCTGGGAAACATCCTGGGATACACCAGCTCCAGAGTGAGGAGCAGATTCTGGCTGGTGGGCAAGGTCACCTGGCTGGTCGTCTCCTTCTCCTCCTCCACCACCATCCTACCCTCATGGAGGATGACAGCAGGCATGTCCTGGCCATACTCGACAATGATGGCACATGACATGAGTGCCCCCCCCCCTTGCAGGATGATATCCAGCTGGTCATAATAGTGACAGCTGTGTGGAGCCACCCCAGAGCATCTGCTCTGCTCCCTGGCCCTGTGGTAGGCCTGCTGCAGCTCTTTAATCTTCATCCAGCACTGGTTCAGGGTCTGCACTTTGTCGGCCAGACTGGCAGTGATCTGGCCCCAGATTTCAGCATTCCTTTTCCTGGTGCGGAGATCCTGGAGGTTGGTCTCCTCACCCCAACTATGGGAGCAGCAGGAATGCTGGCAGCCGTGGGACAGTCTGAGGGAATATTGGAGTCGATCATGCCTGCCTTGGATGGTGGTGTCTTGCACAGGGCTTTCAACCGTGGCCACATGTGAGAAGCCCTTCTCCTGCTACTGGGACTTTTTAGCTCTGCAGGAGGAGGGGAGTAGAGTGGAGATGGCAGGTGTAGCTAGAGTAGTCAAAGCTGCAGCTGCGAGAGTCAATTACTTTGAAATAGCAGCACCAGAGCATCCCTGCTAACGCTATTTTGAAATAGTTATTTCGAAATAATGGACTTGGCAGTGTGGATGCTCCGCTTATAAATTTGACTTAATGGAGGTTATTTTGAAATAATGCCTTAGTGTAGACCAGGGCCAAGTCTAATTGTTTCTCAGCAACTGCCAGACTTGCAAATTCACCCTGGTCAAGTTGTGTTGTTACTGGCTTGCACCAGTAACTGGTGTTTAGACTTATATGTCCATGATACATGAGCCGGAATAAATAGCTCTCTCTCTCTCTCCCTCTCTCCTTCCCTCCCTCCCTCCCTCCCCTTTGCAATGGTGACAGAAGATACATTTTGAGTGTGAGGTTATTGAAAGTGTTTCTTGCTAATCTAATGGTACTTCCAGTAACTTCCATGAAAACAGAGTTAGGCTAGTGGTGAGTGCTTTGGAAAACTTAGCCAAAAAAAAAAATTCCTCATTAACAAGCAAGTATAACTCAAAACACACAGGGTGTATCTATACTACATCCCTCTTTAGACAGAGGGATGTAAGTTAGACACTTGGAAATTGCAGATGAAGCCAGGATTTGAATTTCCTATGCTTCATTTGCATAATCAGGTCAGGGCGCTCTTTCAAAAAAGAGCTATTTTGAAAGTAAAACTGCAGTCTAGATGTGGTTCTTTCAAAAACAGAAGCCTTTTTCGAAAGATCCTGTAAACCAAAGATCCTGTAAACCTTTAAGGTTTACAGGATCTTTCTAAAAAGGCTCCTATTTTCTAAAGAACCACGTCTAGACTGCAGTTTTACTTTCTCAATAGCACTTTCCAAAAGAGCACCATGACATGATTATGCAAATGAAGCGCGGGAAATTCAAATCCCGGCTTCATTTGCAATTTCGAAGTGTCTAATTTACATCCCTCTGTCGAAAGAGAGACCAAGAGAAGCTGTTGAGCAAGTTATGCCATTTTTCTGCCCATAATGCATTTCAGCCTCTTATTCCCTCCACTTTCTTATCTATAAAATGGGGATAATAAATAAATAATAACCTCTCACAGGATGTTGTGAGGCTTAATTATTTAAAGTTTGTAAGGGTGCTTGATTAAATATATTTTATGTACATACAGAGAAAGAAAGAGAATATATTACAGTACACAGTTCTAATACAACACTCCACTATATTCTTAGATACAGACAGACAGACACACAAATGACATGGAGAGAGCATATAAACATAGACACACATACTCATTATATACTTACTCCTCAAGGGGAGACAAGATGTCAAATATTTTCATAAAGGAATAAACTGTTAAGAGATGCACTGAAAGCTCTGTCCTACAACCTGGACTAACTTACAAAATTTCATTTGCAGTAAGAAATTGTGTGCAAGCTTCAGCCTAGAGAGAGTTATGATCATATTCTCAAGCTAACTCTGGAAATAGGCATTTATATAAAACTATCAATGAGTACAGTACTTCCTATAGGAACTGCTCTAACTTCACTGATTTCAAAGAATATATACAACAGGATTAAACACAATATTGTCAAAAATAAAAGGTGTATATAGGCCAGGGCATTGGCACAGTTGCACAATTCTACATCTAGATTTTCAAATTAGCTTAGGCAATGTATTTAAATCTCATGTTGCTAGGCAATGACACAACGAGGGCATTTGTACTCTCTCACTACAAATCCATATTTCTATTCAAGACCACTTTCAATGATCTTCTCCTTGCCACAGACAAAATACTGGTCTCAGTCATTACTGTGTATTGCTTTTTCAAGTACATCAAGCACATTCAACGTGTTCTAATACCTTTCTCGGCTCCAATTTTTACAAAGCTTTCCAGCTCACTGTAGCCTCTGTTCTTTTGGACAGAAAACATAAAAGGAAACCACAAACCTGATGTGACAAATTTTAATATCTTGTTTTTAATTAAGAAAAATTAAAGAGACCATTAAAGGATGAGAGCAGGAAGGAAATCAGAACAGCCCTTTCAATATAAGGCCTTATAGGCAGCACTGTTGACCATTGGATCTAGTTAACATTACGTAGTGAGTTTGGAATATGTACATTTACTAAATTTCACTGCAACTATTATATAAATTTAAAAGCCATAAGCAGAGATCTAGGGTAGACTGTAATTGGGATCAAAGTATAATCAGTTCTTAATATTAAACTGATGGAAATGAAAAAAGAAAAAAAATCACTGTAAATGCTCTTCCAGAACAATTTAGGTAGAAAAAGGCTGTTCAACTAACGTTATGTTTTCATGAAAAAAAAAATCCAGTTTATCAAAACCTACAAAGCTGACAAACTAAAATGTTTCCATTTTTATCCGCAAAAACATGATTTTTATTATTTTTTAATCTTTTGATTAAAACAAAAAACAAACGCAAAGAAACTTTTCAGCAAAATTTAAAAAAAGGGGGGAGGTGGGAAAGCAACTCTACAAATAGCTCTACAAGTTACCATTTATTTATCTTGTGGTAGCATGTAGAGGCTTTAATCAGGGATCAAGGCTCCATTGTACTCGATATCTATTTTCATCCTATAGGATATAATACTTATTTCTTTTATTCTTTCCATTCATAAAGGGCCCAGTTGTTCAGGACATACCCATGTGCAGTACAATTGACGTCAATGGGTCTACTCATGTGAGCCCTATGGCTAGTCACCATAGCGAGTAAGGATTTATAGCCTGGCATCAGGTCTGTCAAGTCAGTGCCATGAACATTTAATTTCAAAAAGTACTTAGTGTGTGGAATAATAGATACATTTATCAAAGTTTTATAATGTATTCGTCAACATGTTATTCAACTGTGTGGTATGTGTATATATATATATATATATATATACACACACACACACACACACACATAAAATCAGCTATTATAAAATACATAGTTAAAAATGGTCAAGATAAATTTATTAAGTGTGGTTGAAAAATCAGCATAATTTCATTTTTCCTCTCTGAAGATTAGCATTTTAGGACTTGTTGCAATGCCCATTCAAGAGGTTAGGAATATCTCCATTGACTTCAGTGGCCAAAGGCTGAGGCACTGAAAGAGACTCTTACAGAGACACATGCAGAGTGAAAAATCCTTTTCTAGCTTGATGAGCATGCTGTGGTTTTATGGCCAAGGAAAGGAGAACTCGGTGGCTGTGTACATTTTTGTGGTGACAGTATGGCCATAGATGGCACATAAGCTGTTGAAAGTAATTGAGTATCAGCAGGCAAATGTGACCACAGGGCAGCATACACTGCTTTCTAGCCTATCATTCCTTAACCAAGTATTTCATGTAGAGGCACTTTCTGACACCAAACCTGATAAATGCAGTCATTGGGATTTGTTCCTTCATTAGATCTGCTTCCTATTGGTAGCCACCATATTTACATGGAATTTTAAATTGGTTAAAGTCAGGACAGCCGTATTGTGCAAATCAAAATAAAGTACATATTGGCTTCTGATATCTCAAATGTGTTGGGATTGCTATCATATTCATTCTCTGGTGTGCTCAATATCTGAGGTCACAAACAATGTACTGTAGAATATCACATTAGATCTAGTCCCACAAACAGTGTGTTCTGTACTAAAGACTGAATCCAGAGACCTGTGTTCTGTAATGCTTGGCTCTGTTATTTATTGCTGGGTGTTGGGCAACTTATGTCTCTGTCTCAATTTTACCACATATAATGGAGATAATACCTACTAGAAAGGGATGAAGAAAGTTATTTGAACATATTAAGTGCTTGAAATGTGCTAAATATTATTTTATATATGCCAATTTTATCATGTTTTCAATGTACAAGTTATTTGGAGGCATTTCAAGTTTGGAAAGAAACCCAAATGGCACATAACAGTTAGACAGACATGGAAAACAATCTGAAGTGAGCGTTATTTAAAATCATTGGGGCATTGTGACACAAGGACTGAATGTTTGACTTGCCTTCACCTAAAGAGAGGAGTATAACAAAGTGGAGTGGGGAAGAGGAAATTAATCTTTTCTTGACATGAGCAGGAGGAAAGAGGGTTTGGATTTTATATCTAATTTGCATCTTACACTGGTTTTACACTATGTAAATGCCATTAACTTCAATGGAATTATTCCAGATTTACACTCATACAAGAAGAAATCAGACCTGTAATTATCACTATGAACTGACAACTACTATCTCACAGGCATATAAATTTTGGAGGTGGGCCATTATTTTCTTGTGTGAGAAACATTGTATGGAAAAGAGTGTAACTGAGATGCATCTGATGAAGTGTGGTTTTGTCAAAGAAAGCTTATGCTCAAATAAATCTGTTCGTCTTTAAGGTGCCACAGGACTCCTCATTGTTTTCCAGAGTAGAAGGTTGCTCTCACCATTGTTCAAAAATATTGAGAGGTTAAATGTACCCCCACTTGCCCATCTGGCATAGCACTGCCCAGAACTTAGAAGGGGAAATCCTATTCTCTTTTACACAGAACTATTGTACCGATGTATGGAAATATGGATTGTTAGAGTGGCATTTGTTTCACACATTTCTCATTTCAGCTACCTTACACACTTCTCAAAAACGGAAGACCACAAGCCTGAAGAATGACGAGTCATACCACTGCTGCATAAATATGTGCTAACACCCAGAAGCTAGAATGTGAAATTATCCTTTGTTTTTGCAAGATTGGTCAGCCATTGCACATGATAATACATACAAAAGTCAACATGTTTTCTGTAAAGGGGAATCGTGCCTACTAGAATTCTTTCAGGGGGTCAAACAAACATGTAAACAAGGAGGATCCAATGGCTATAACATACTTAATTTCCAGAAAGCCTTTGGGTTTCTCTCATGATAATTGGTTAAAAGATAGGAAACAAAGGGTAGGAATAAGTGGTAGGTTTTCAGAATGGAGAGAGATAACTAGTCTCCCTACCCCATGGCTATAGCAGGGGAAAAGACTAAAATGTGGCCCAACAAAGGCCACCTAACTGACTACCACTGTCCCAGACCCAGAACTGTATGCTCTGGGTATGTCTACACTACCCCGCTAGTTCGAACTAGCGGGGGTAATGTAGTCATCCGCAGTTGCAAATGAAGCCCGGGATTTGAATTTCCCGGGCTTCATTTGCATGAAGCCGGCCGGCGCCATTTTTAAATGCCGGCTAGTTCGGACCCCATGCCGCGCGGCTACACGCGGCACGGACTAGCTAGTTCGGATTAGGCTTCTAATCCGAACTAGCTGTACACCTCATACCACGAGGCGTACAGCTAGTTCGGATTAGAAGCCTAATCCGAACTAGCTAGTCCGTGCCACGTGTAGCCGCGCGGCACGGGGTCCGAACTAGCCGGCATTTAAAAATGGCGCCGGCCGGCTTCATGCAAATGAAGCCCAGGAAATTCAAATCCCGGGCTGCATTTGCAACTGCGGATGACTACATTACCCCCGCTAGTTCGAACTAGCGGGGTAGTGTAGACATACCCTCTGAGAGTACTAGGACTCAGTTGTCCCCTTTATTCCCACATGGCCCTGAGGGAAATCTGCAGAGATGAGCCAGAGTAGGGGGACTAGATGTCCCAATTTTATAGGGACAGTCCTAATAATAGGGGCTTTGTTTTATATAGGTGCCTATTACTAACCCTCCCCATACCTCCATCCCCCCCCCCCCAACACCTCCATCCTGATTTCTCACACTTCCTGTCTGCTCACTCTAAGCCAGACAGAACACCCAGAAGTGCAGAATCAGCCAAAGACATTCAACTTTACAGTTTTGATTGGACTTGCTTTGCCCTATGCTGATTGGGTGGTTGCTCCAATCATCCCTCTCCTTCCCTGTCTTGTCACCTCAGCACAATCCACACCTGCCCCCTGGTCCTCTTCTCCATTCCCCATTTCTTCCCCGCCTTTCAGTGTCCCCATCCCTTCATTTTTCTTGCCACTTATCAGACCCTTCTTAACTAATCTTATCCACCACTGTGAAATTAACTTAATGTTTGCTGCCATCACATAGTTCACTCTGATGTGTTCTACCCCTTCCCTCACCCTGCGTCTGTCTCGTCTATTTAGATTTTGATCTCTTTAGGGCAGGGACTGTCTCCTGTTCTAAGATTATACAGTGCCTGGAACAATGAGTTGGCCCTTATGCACTACCATAATAAACGTTATTCTCATCATCACAGTTTGTTCTGAGACTTACCACCTTCTCATTTTAAACTAACAGTCCAAACTCAGCCAAGCCACTAGATAATTTCTCACAGATCCTAAGAAGCAGCAGAGAATAATCACTTTGGGCATGAGTTCATGAGTTTTTACTGTATGCTTACTTCAACATCAGTAAACACTGTAGGAATATCTGCCTGATGCCATCTTATTTGAACTCAAGCCCAGGTCTAAAGTGAAATGTCCATGTACAAATCCTTCAGACCATGTGGTTTTTACTTTTTTTTCCCCCCCTTTAAAAATCTAAAAAAATATTTTAGCAGAAATCTCGATAGCAAGGGTCCACTCAAGTAAAATATACATTGAATGGAAGGTTTATAAGGGATAACATTTATTATATCAACTGCTACACTGGAAGAGCACTAGATGCACAATACTAACCCATTTCATTTATTTTAATTTTACAGATTATGGAGAAAAACAAACCTGGATGCTTGAATTTCGATTAGCCCTCAAAGTTAGTAATGATGTAGAGGAAAACAATTTGTCCTTTGGAGAATTAGGAACTACAGAGCAAAGGCAACTATCAACTGAATTTAGCAAGTATGTGAAAGCAACAGAAAACCATAGTGACACCTGATCAAAAGACACACTCTCTCCATGTTGAGCCTACCTGCTACATCCGGCTTAACGTTCGTTTTGGGCTCTCCATGTATAACCTTGTTATGGGGGGTGGGGAATCAAACTAGACTTGCTTAAAGCACTAACGCCCCCAAGGACTGTTTGTCTTGATTCCAGATACCAAGGCTTAGATCTTGCCCCAGGCTTAAGTCTTTACGTGCAGGTACCCGGCTCAGAGCAGATTAAAGAGGATGTAGCAGCCCTGCAGCCAGGAGGCATAGAATTATATTTCACTGCAGGAATGAAGGAAAACAGCTGCAGCGCCTCCTCCAGGGCCACACACACACACACACACACACACACACACACACACACGGCTGGAGCACAGCGGGCGAACCCAGCACAAGCCAGAAATCATCTGGTATGGCTCGAGCTGGGTCCCCCCTGCTGCACTTCTTTTTTAAATGTATTACAAGTCAGCAGGCCTCTTTAAAAAGCAAAGGCGCAGCACATGGGACTGGGAGCAAGCTGGGAATCAACTGATTCCCGGCTCGCACCCAGTCCCCACTATCCCCCAGGCTCCCCTGCCACCTTTGCCCCCCATGCAGACTGTGCTGGGGGGAGCCGGCTTTAAAGCACCAGCTTCTACTGCCCACCCCTTGCTGCCACTGATAGAGGAAGCAAGCGGGGGAAGCAACTAGTTGAGGGACTAGTCAACTCTCCAATAAGTTTTTGCTTATCGGATATTCAACTAGTCACTTAGGGTATGTCTACACTACCACCCTAGTTCGAACTAGGGTGGTTAATGTAGGCAACCGGAATTGCAAATGAAGCCCAGAATTTGAATTTCCTGGGCTTCATTTGCATATTGCCGGGTGCCACCATTTTTAAATGTCCGCTAGTTTGGACTCCATGCCCGCAGCTACACGCAGCACGAACTAGGTAGTTCTGATTCGGTAGTTCGGAATAGGAAGCCTAATCCGAACAACCTAGCTCGTGCCGCGTGTAGCCGCGGGCACGGAGTCCGAACTAGCGGACATTTAAAAATGGCGGTGCCCGGCAATATGCAAATGAAGCCCGGGAAATTCAAATCCCGGGCTTCATTTGCAACTCCGGTTGCCTACATTAACCACCCTAGTTCGAACTAGCGGGGTAGTGTAGACATACCCCCAGAGTGAGTAGAGCTTTCCTGTATGTTCTACAGAAATTCAGAGAAACTAAACAATATTAAATTTGCAATATTCAAAGCCATGTTTTTATGCTACTGTAACGCTGACAGGCAGAACCAAAACTTGGGACCTCTGGAGCTTAGAACATGAGCCTCTGCCACATGAGCTAAAAGCTAGCTGGCACTTGGCTAAGACTGAGGCTACGTCTAGACTGAAGCCTTTTTCCTCAAATGCTTATGCAAATGAAGCATGGAGTAGACTATCACCATGCTTCATTTGCACAAATAAGTAGCAGCCATTTTTGCACAAGAGGCTTTTGTGCAAAAAGGAGCTGTGTAGATAGCTCCTTTTTGTGCAAAAAAAAAAAAAAAAACACCCTCTTGCACAAGAGCTGTTCTTCCTCATTTTTCAGGAAGAACGGCTCTTGCGCAAGAGGGGGGTTTTTCACAAAAAGGAGCCATCTACCCAGATTCTTTTTGCGCAAAAGCCTTTTGCACAAAGACAGCTGCTAATTATGCAAATGAAGCTCCATGATCTTCTACTCCACACTTCATTTGCATAAGCTTTTGCAGAAAAAGGCTGCAGTCTAGACATAGCCTCAGAGACTTGTTCTTAGTTCCACTAAATGGAACAGTACACCACACCCAATAGGTGTATGCGTTATACTACGTTCCAGAGAAAAAAAAACTGAAATCAAAAGATATAGGTCAGATAGCTTGAATGCTCTGTTTAATCAGTAGGAAATAAATCATAATAAAGTTCAAAATGAAAAACCACATTCACAAATTCTATTTCAGTCTATTGAATATTGTTCATTATAAAAAAAAAACACCACCACATTCAACTACTTACAGATGTTATTTACCCTAACAGAAATGTAGGCTAGCTTAGTTGAAATTAGAGATATTCTTCATTAACACAACAAAACAGAGATCTGAATCTAGTTCATGAGGTTAAATGATATGTAGTAGTAGAAATCTGTATTTTAGTAAAGTATTTGATACTTACCCATAATTAGTTGTTCTTCTAAACAGATTTGTACATTTGTTGTTAAGTCAATAAAGACAATTATTAAAAAAAAATCACCTGATGGTCTCTAAACATGCTCTATAGTTTATACTTGTATAAAAGGTCTTGTTTAGCCTAGTTACAAAGAAGCCAGTAGAATACTGAAGTCTAATTTTTGGGTGGGCCACTATCTGACCTTTAACAAGTCACTTAATCTCTTTCCTTATACCTCAGTCTTCCTGACTAATCAGATTTTAAAAAAACATTTACCGAAACAATGCTACCTGAGACCTCCACCCACAGTGTGATGGCACATGAAGAGTTTGAGGCCTATTTTCTTTAGAATAGCCATAGAATATTTATGGAGAACAAGTATAAGTATGTTATAAAGATTTTACAGAACCCTATAGTGGTGGTAACATTTTTAAGGAAAAGAAAAGATGCTCATTAAATAAGAATGGTTTACTTGCTCAGTGAACCTTAAAAAGAGGTGTTCTATTGTAATTTGTGATTCAACCAATATACATTCTATTAGCTACAGAGGTATTCTTTGTTAGGGTATATCTAGACTACATCCCTCTGACACCAGAAGGATGTAAATTAGGCATACCAACATTTCAAATGAAGCAGGGATTTAAATCTCCCGCACTTCATTTGAATAAAAATGGCCACCGTGTTTTGCCGAGTCACCAGTTTGTCAGCAAAAAGCAGCTGTCAAGACGGGGATTGGGTGACAAAGAAAGCATTTGTCGGCCAAGCCTGTAAGCTTCGTTTTACGAGGCATAAGTGATCAAAAGCTTTTTGTCGCCCGATCCCCATCTTGACAGCCGCTTTTTGCTGACAAACTGCTGTCTCAGCAAAACACTGCGGCCATTTTTATTCAAGTGACACGCAGGAGATTAAAATCCCTGCTTCATTTGCAATGTTAGTATGTCTAATTTATATCCCTTTGGCGACAGAAGGATGTAGTCTAGACACACCCTATGAATTCCAAGCTGATGAAAGCCTTGTTAATGTCAATGTTCTTTTAAACAAGACTGGACAAAGCAGTAGCAAGTAAATGATCTTGTATTGGCATCGATGGGATTAAATGGCATCATTGCCTGACTTCTGTCGTAACAATATAATAGGTCCTTTCTACCTCCACAGTCTATTACTCTAGTTCTTGACTAAGGTGCTACTTCTACTTACCGATGTACAGAAGATGCAGCTGCATTCTTGAAGAGTGGTCATCTTCTCAAGAGAATGTTCACAGAGACATAGTTTGCAAGTGATTAGAGGTTCCAGAGCCATTTCCCCAGCTTCTGACACATCAGCTGTCATGGTGGGTTGGTACATCTTATCAACAGAGTCCATCCGTTCATTAATATCTTACTTTTGTGCACTCAACCTGTAGAAAGGAACAACAGCTGAAATATCCCCAGAAAAAAAAAATGCCAGTAGCAAAAAAGTTTACATAGTAATCCAATGTAAATCCACCTTAAGGAAAACTGAAAACTGTCAGCTGACCTGAAAGATGTCGATCGAAAACCTACCTAGTTTGGTGCATGTTTTCAGACTAGGTTTTTAAAAAAAAAAAAAAAAAAAAAAAACACACCGAACACTACATAGCACTGGAGATAATTTCATTTGACTATTCTTTTTCAAGATCCTCACGTTAAATGGAGCATTTCAAATTCTGAAATGGTGAAAAATAAATATAAAAAATAGAAAAAAAAATAGGGTCTGGTGATTAAAGCACAGGACAGAACCAGGCGATCAGAAATCTATTCACAGCTCTGAATTGACTTTTTGTACAACCCTGGGTGCAGGACTATATACAGTACACATTAGCGAGCATTCCCAAAACTAGAGGCCTCATTCTCTATTGTCCTGCAATGTGTGTAGTCGTTTTTGCTGGTGAAAACAATAGTAAATCTTTAGCAAAATCAGAACAGAATCATGCATTCACTTTACACAGGTGTAAATCACAATAGTAATGGAAAAAAATCGGGTCCAGTATTCAGATGTGCGTGTGCGAATGAGAAAAAATATGTTTTTCTCCAAATGAAACTGAATCTGTACAAAACAGTTTGGAGATATAACAAATCTAGGTTATTTTTTAGAAATTATTTTTAATTTCTAGACACTTCTGTACTTTCTGGGTGTGACTGGCAACAAAGTTTTAAAATACCATAAGAAGAGCCTTTCATATTAGATTTTGGACTATGTTTTGCAGACCCAAACAATGTGGGCTAAGGTTTATGCATCCAAATTACTGGGTACTTATCTAAAGCAAAGCTCTCCTTTAAAGTTTCACGAAGTCCACACACCATTCCATCATTCTTAGCTCAGTCTCTTTAAACTACCATGCCATCCATAACAATTAGTTCCTTGTAACAGTAGAGTTAGAACTATAGCCATTGCCAAAAGCCTTTGGAACAAAACACCACTCTGAGTCAGAGTCTATAATACGCTGTTCTGTATTGCTGCAACAATATGTCAGTGAGTCACTGTAACTTTTAGAGGATCAGAAACTAACTACCTCTTATTTAGTTCTGCATTTTACATTTTAAGCCAGTATCTAAAGAAATAAAACAGTTTTACACAGTATCAGAGGGGTAGCCCTGTTAGTCTGAATCTGCAAAAGCGGCGAGGAGTCCTGTGGCACCTTATAGACTAACAAAAGTATTGGAGCATAAGCTTTTGTGGGCAAAGACCCACTTCGTCAGATGCATTCCACTACACGCATCTGACAAAGTGGGTCTTTGCCCATGAAAGCTTATGCTCCAACACTTTGGTTAGTCTATAAAGTGCCACAGGACTCCTTGCCTCTTTTATAGTTTTTACACAGATACACATACTTCTACTGCAGCTGTACCTTCACAGTATTACATGCTTACCATATGCTATATGAAGCACTATGTTATTCACTTCAGTGCAATGCAGAATTTCTACTTTTTTATACCTATAATAAAATAGGTAGGGGGAAATAGAAGGGAAAGGGAAAGGAAGAAGAGGGAATATTCCGGATTGCAAGGCAGATATGGTCAGATTTCCCACTGGGCTGTAATGCTAGGTTTGCAGTGCTTATTAATGAGAGAAGAAAGGTTAATGAGACTCAAGTTAATAGATGTATTAAATAATATTAAAGATAGTCAACAATTGTCAAAGTAACAGTAGCTACTGTAAACATACCAGTTTACACTCTGATTCTCCACTATGTCTAAGCTGTGCATGGATACAGTGGAGAGTGGTGCTACAAGGAGTTGGTTGTGCTTCCCTGATCCTCAGCTACTTCCCCTGGGTAAGTGCTCAAGTCACATGGGAAGATGCTCAATCCTTATCTGCAAAGAGCAGAGTGTTTGGCTCCTCTACTGCCCTCTGTAATTCCCCCACATGCTTCCCCTTACACCAAGGGTAGGGCAGCAGCTGGTGCAGGAGTCAGCTGTGACAGAGATTCCCAATACATGGAGGGAATTCTGTGTGGATTTCCAACCACTGATGCAAAGTCAACATGGTGGAGGGCTAGAGAAATTGGCTCACAACAAGATCAAATCCCATTCACCTCACTTAACACATAGTACCACAATACGTGAGCAAAGGAAGCAGTATTTCACCCAGGGCATGTCTACACTGGTAAATTATTTTGAAATAACTCTTGAAATAATAAATTTTGAAATTGTAATAATTTTGAATAGAAATTAGTGCATCCATATTAAGGGAACCTGCCTTGAACTATCTCGACTTAGATCCCCAGGAAGCACTGGTGAGTAACTATTTTGAATTACTCTGGAGAGTAGTTATTTCAAATAGTAGCACTGGAGCATGAAAACACTGCCACTATTTTGAAATTAGCATTATGCCGCATGGAAGGCAGGAGTTCTTATTTAAAAATAAGCAGCTCCTTATTTCGAAATAACAGGCTGGGTAGATACCCTTTTAGATACCTGAAAACCGCTATCATGTCCCCTCTTGGTCTTCTCCTTCCCAAACTAAACAAGCCCAATTCTTTCAGTCTTCCTTCATAGGTCATGTTCTCTAGACCTTTAATCATTCTTGTTGCTCTTCTCTGGACCTTCTCCAATTTCTCCACATTTTTTAGAAATGTGGTGCCCAGAATTGGACACAATACTCCAATTGAGGCTTAATCAGCGCAGAGAAGAGCGGAAGAATGACTTCTTGTGTCTTGCTCACAACACTACCATTAATACATCCCAGAAATATGTTTGCTTTTTTCTTTATTTTTTATTTTTTGCAATAGCATCACACTGTTGACTCATATTTAGCTTGTGGTCCACTATGACCTCTAGATCCCTTTCTGCAGTACTCCTTCCTAGACAGTCACTTCCCATTCTCTGTGTGTGAAACTGATTGTTCCTTCCTAAGTGGAGTACTTTACATTTAGGCCTATGCAGAGCAGTCAATCCATAAACCATCTTCTAACTGGCACACAGGTAAATTGGAACCAATGAAAGTTTTGCAGGCTTATTTTAGTTAATAACAGAGGCCACCAAAGTGCCTTTATAATAGATTCAAATTCACATTAGCGTTGCCAACTGTCTAATTTTGCAAACCCAAATACTCTTTCCCTGACCCGTTTTGCCCCTTCCCTAAGATCATGCCCTTGTCCCGCCCCTTCTCAGAGGCCCTACCCCCACTCACTCCATCCCTTTGCCTTTGTCACTCACTCTCTCCTACCCTCATTCACTTTCACCAGGCTGGGCCTGGAAGTTGGTGTGAAGGAGGGGTGATGGGCTCTAGGAGGGAGTTTGGGTGTGGCGTGCAGTCTCTGGGCTGTAGGTGGGGACCTGTAGGTGGTGTTCCAGTTTGGGGTACAGACTAGTGATAGTCAGGTAACTTTTAATGCAATGTTGTTCATTTACAAAGAATGTACATGCCCTGTGTCTCTGAACAAAAAAAGAATAAAGTGGTAGGAAACAAACTGTTTCTCACAGAATCAAAACCACTCTTTTCATCTTGAAGCCCTGGCTCAAAAATAGATAAAAACCAAACAGACAAACAATCTTTCCCTAGGTTTCTTCCAGAGTCAGCCACCTGCTTTTAGCTGTTCCTTCTGGCTGTCTCTCTCTCGCTTTGTCATCGTCTTGCCTGACCTCAGTTTCTTCACACACACACACACACACACACACACACACACACACACACACGTACATTTAGGGCTCAAATTGCAGATCGACACAGCCTGTAACTTGAAATAAGATATGCAATCTGAGCTACGCAAATTGCGTATCTTATTTCAATGCTATTTCAAAATAGCTTATTTTGTCATTTGGCACTGTCTACACAGGGCTGAATTTCGAAATAAAGCATTATTCTGAAATGTCCCTCACTCCTTCTAGAATAAGATTTATAGGAAGATCGGAATAGTGAGCCCAAAATAACAGGCTTGCTGTTAAGATACAGGATAGCTATTTCAGGATACTTGGTATCCCAAAATAGTGCTGCAGTATAGACATACCCTCACTGAAAATAGTACTCATCCCAAAATTCTGGGGTGAGTTCATATTCCCTATTGTTTTCAGATGGACTTATGCTTAGTTACGTTCAGGGCTCGCCGAGCCTCGCTCGCCAGCCGCGCTGTCTGGCGTTCTGCACGTGCGCAGATCGCCTGAATCCGGCTCTTCCGGGATATAATCTACTCACCTATGGTGAGTAGATTACATAGATTGTCGAGCCCTGGTTATGTTAATTGAAAAATATGTTCACACCTACCAAACTGACGTCAATCGCACAAGATTTTGCCCAGTCTAACAGTATAATTTAAAACTGAGTGGACTAGAGCTCAGGGCATAACTGTTCAATAAACTGCTTCACTGAACAATAAAGTCTGTGTTCAGAAAACAGCTGATAGTTACAGTATTTCAGAAATGCTTTAACCCCTCCAGGGAGGTTCTACATTAGATTTCATCCTTGATGTAAATCAGAGACATTATGCCAGAGATGCAATATTATGCAATGGTTGCCTCACAAGTTAAAAAAAGCAACGGGTTGTCTGTTTTACCGTACATACTTTTCAAGAAGTATAGTGTTTGCTTAAATTGCAACAGCTTTGTCAGATGTGCTCACATTTCCATAACAATAAAAATAACAGCTTTGGTGCTACATGACCAGGTAGGTCCTGCCAAAGCAATGCTTCTGAAAGTGCTATCAGCCCTTATGTTGTTTAAGTTTATCCTGTACAGACTAACTCAGCTACCCCCTGAAGCTATAGAGAAGGTAAGTCCAGGAGAGGGCAAACTGCAGAGGAATGCAATGTGTTGAGTACTGAACACAGGCATTTTGTTGTCTCCAGGATGTGACAGGGCTTTGTTTTTCAAAGCACCACTGAAATGTCTCAGCCCAACCCAGAAGCAAGAAAACAAAGGCATCCTCAAAACAAAATGAAGCTGGCCTAGAGGTGCGTGAATGAATACAGTCAGAAAAATAGAGGAAGAGTTAAAAATAAAAAACAAACAAAACAAACAACAGAAGCATTCAGCCAGTGCATAGTTGTTGTTAGTCCAGCAGGCTTTCTGGCACTGGGGTGTCCTGTTCTTAGAAAGCTGCTTGCGCTTGGTGGAAAAAACAAATTTCAAGGAAAAAAATAATTGTAAATCCACTAATTGCTCAGGAATGTATCTAGCCTGCCTTGTGTCTGTTTCCACTTAGTTGCCAGTGACTGGAGGGGGGGGGGAATAATCACTAGGGGCATACTCTATGCGCTCCATTCACCTCCGTGGACAAAGAGCAGTGCAAATTATATCATTTATTACTAATGGGGGCCTCTTTGCATAAATAATTCACCACAAGGAAAGGACATTTGTACTAGTAGCCTCCCTTAAGGTTTTCACCCTGTAGGGTTCCAGGATAGAAGTTTCAAACTCTGTTTGTTGGAACACCACAATTAGAGGCTAAAGTTGATGTTGTTCAGGGGTAAATATGGTTCTATGTTAATATATCAAAAACATCTATTGTTTGACTTGTCATAACCAGATAGGTAATATCTTATTAGACAAAATTCATTGTTATTGCGACCAGCAATGGATCCCTCTGGATTTAACTATTTAAAGCTAAAAAGTACTATTACAGTATAATTATTTTCAAACACTCTGTTCTGCAATAAATGTAACTAAGGAACTAAGTCAGCCCCTGCATTTGCAAACAAGATTCCACTGAAGTCAACAGTGCTGTATGTGTTTACCCACAGCTCAAATTAAAAGGTTCCAAGAAAGGGGAATAAGGAAACAGGAGAAATGAGGATCCAGGAACTGCACAATAAGTGTTGGTCGTGGTTTTTTCAGCATGGTCTACACTATGAAACCATCACTTCTCTCCAGCTACTGGCTGCATAGCCATCCTGTTCCTCTTGAGTCCACAGGCCCATACTGGTGCCTCTCACTTCCTCCTGGTGAGCATAAGCTGGGCACAGCCTGCAGGGGCATTTCAGCAGGGGATGGAACTGGGGACTGCCAGAGCCAGCGCTGAGCCCACAGAATGGGACTGAGGGCTGGTGGAGCCTCCGTGCTGAGCCTAGGTAGTGGACCATATGCTCCATAGGGCACCACTAAATTTGGGGCACCAACATGACTGGGTGCTCCAAACTCTAGTGATACCCTGCAGCTGAGTATGCTACATATGTCTACAGATGGCTTTGTACACACACCTTTGCTCAAAATAGCATCTCTGCTGGACAATATAACAGTCCTATTTATGTCTTGGAAATTTGCAAACGCTACCTCCAGCTGAAACATGCCATGTGCCATTCAAAACCTCTCTACCATAGTGCTTATTGCTTCTTTTCCTGCTGGTCAACCGTATGTCTCAGGCTTCCCCCTCTTCAAGACAGTGGAACTATCATGTGTGTTAAATATTAGGTGGATTGAATGGAAGTCACTTTTAATGTAGGAGTAAATACGGGGGGGGCTCTAGATATTCTTGGTTCACCATTGTATTAATGCCTTCAGCTTTGAGCCAACTTATTTAATTATGAGATTTAAAAAAAAAAAAATCACCCATTTCAACTGACAGCAACATTTCAAAAAGCAAAGTTTCAAAGCACTGTCTCTCCCTTTCTGGTTAATGAAGAACTCCATTTATTTTGCAGTGCATTTCATGCTATCCCACCACTGTTAAAACAAAAGAACTTAAGCCGAAGATTGTGTTCTGCTTGGGCATAAAGATTGCATAGCCATACAGCTCTCTTGGCACTGGCTGTATAGCTTGTGGTTCCCTTCACTTCCTGCACCAACTCTGGAAGCTGCAACCTGGTAAATGGAAATATGGTGCATCTTCCCAGTTATTGCCAATCCTTCTCTGCCTTTTGAGGATGTACTTCAGGGTAGCCTCCTCTGACATAGCAATGGCCCACAGAAGAGGATGTGCAGTTAGTAGCCTGTCTCTGCTGCCCACCCACCACCAACACCCATCTGCTGGTCACCCTTCCTCCTTTGAACCATCACCCGCCTGTAGATGCTCGTGGAATTATTAACAATCACTCCAGGAGCCCTCAAAGCCTGCCTCCATCCTCCCACCAGCTCGGGGTTTCTCTGCAAACAGGCAAGAGCTTTAGAACATGTCTTACCATTTCCAGGCTCACCCAAGACTGGGAAGAACTTATGAGAATGATATTTAAAAAAAAAAAAAAAAAGGGAAAAGCATTGCTGGCATGAAGACTACAATCTGCACAATAACTACTTGTTCTTTCTCTTCCCCCTCCTCACCCATAGCACCTGACATTTCAGCAGTCATGGACAGATGTGTTAATGCTAAGTAAAAGCCTGCCCAATCTATGCAGGAGGAAAAGAAAGTCAAGAGATTAAGTGTTTACCAACCTAGTATCCACAACCCAGGAGAAGGATAAAAAGATCAGAGAGAGGAGAATAAGTTTCATTAAATCTGAGAAGGAGTGAGATAAGGTCAGGATTTGTTAGGAACACCTGCTGGGGGAGGATGGAGAACCCTACTGGAGGACACAGTAACACCATGTTCAAGGAAAGTGCCATATCCTAGGTGTCTCCTGGTGTCCTCTTCTTTGAGAAACTCTGCTCACTGGGATCACCTTTCACTTCACCTACTTTCAGGTAGGAATAAGAGATCCTCCGGAAAAGGGCTTTATTCCGGAGTATCGCGCCAGTCTAGACGCTTTTTTCCAGCTTTACCCCAAGCCGGAAAAAAGCGGCAGACATGTTTATTTAAATCCCGCAGGGGATATTTAAATCCCCCGCGGATTTCCCTATTCTGACTTACCTGCTTTGCATGACTTTTCCAGAGAAGGGGTCAGTCTAGACGTAGCCTATGGCTGTGTCTACATTGGCACCCCTTTCGGAAAAGGAATGCTAATGTAGCACTTTGGAATAGGCAAATCCGTGGGGGGATTTAAATATCCCCCGTGGTATTTGCATTAACATGGCTACCGCTTTTTTCCAGCTTGGGGGAAAAGCCGGAGAAAAGCGCCAGTCTAGACATTATTCTCCGGAAAATAAAGCCTTTTCTGGAGGATTTCCTATTCCTATTTTCAAATCTTAAAATAAAATATTTACAGAGCAAAAGACCCATCATGAAAGAAGAGATGTTTAAAGATCAAACAGCTTGTGCAAGTATGCTGTCTGGCATAAAATACAACAAAAGCAATTTCTCTCATTGTTTCCATTGGGAATGCTTGAAAAATTTAGCACTTCCACTGCTGTATAAGAAGCACTGGATATGCAAAGTTTTTTTCGTGTCGTGCTGGTAACCAAAAAATAAATAAAATATTTCAGAGAACGCAGTGAGTGGGAAACCCTCTGACACAAAGTGTTTTTAATTAGTGCAATCACAGTCTGTTACATTAACTAGTTTCCTGCTGCTAGGTAGTCTCCTATATGTAATCAATTCTTCTGTTGTTCTGTTAGCATTTTAGGTAACCTGAAACATACATTTTAACAGCTTCGTGATTTCAGAGCCATTGTGAACAAATAGATATCCTCACATCATCAGGGCAAGTAGGTATACTTTAATTAAAACAAAAGAATAATACAGTATTTATCCAAATCTCTCCAGTCCACAGCTGTGTTGCTGCAATGTGTGTGGGCATAACTGTAGAATACTATAGCACTCCTTTAAGAGTATGCATAATCAGGGAGATTTTAGAAACTGAGTCTTCATAGTAGCTTGTAACACCCTCTTTTCATTTTAAAACCTACTTGGAGACTTTTAGTAAGGGGATAATTAATCTTGACAAAATACAATGAACCAAATTCAGTATTCATATAATAGATGCAATAGCATGGGTTCCAATTAATGCTCATTATAATGTTGCAGGGTCTTTTATTATACCTATCACTAGGAATCAGGATGGGAGGAAAAATGTAGGCAGTTTGGTTTTATGTTCTTATTTTTATGTAAGATTTTTAAAACTAATCAGTAGTCTATGATTAAACGGGAGCTGTCATTATGCATCTGAAAGAAAGCTAAGTGAAACTCCTCCAGATCCCAACACTACAACATCCGTAATTGGCTGTAATAAAATTAGGCTTCTTTTTGTTACTAAACTGAACTGCATACCTGGAAAATGGTCTTTATGGAATCACCTGACTGGACAGTCACCAAACAGCAATTTTTTTAAAATGAAGCCCAGAAGGGCGCATTGCAATCATCGCATCCAACACTGGGGCTATTAAATTTCATCCAATAATTCCTAAGTGGAACCCAGTAATCTTATAGTTGACTACAGCATATCTATATAATCATAATGCACTGTAGTAAAAGCAGGATGTGGTAGGTATCTGTGGGCCCACTGACATCTATGATAAAATTCCCATAGATTTCCATGGAAATAGGAGCAAGTCCATTGGATTTAATGCTTTTATTTCAGTGACTAAGAAGCAAGTCCAGAAAGATCTGGAGCAAATTGGGGAAAAAAAAAAAAAAAATCTATATACACATCACATTTCCAAGTATTTTCTAAATGTGAAGTAACAGCAAAATCATAACAGGAATTCTAAGAATTGCTCATAGGATTGCAATTCAGATCTAAGAATTAAAACTAAATTAATCCAAACTGACAACACTATATAATACTTGTTAATCCTAAAGTACAGTGACTTCCCAAACAATTATTTTAGTGTGCGCTGTATTAGTGTTAAGAACAACAACAACAACGACACCACTTCTCTACCCAAAGAACTCACCGTTCAGATTTCCATTTACATAATTAACAGAAGCAAATGTTAGTTTGCTCCTCCATAATAGTAATAGTTTTCCATTGTACAGTAAAATACTTCACTAATTATTTTAAACAAAAGGATGTTATGCAAGATGATTGAGGATTTTTTTTTATTTATTTTTAAACGCACTGAATCAAGGTCAACATTTATGGAAATGAGTCATCCTCACAATTTTTGTATCTGTTCTTAGGAAATCTTGAGATTTTTCCTGAATTAATGTCTCACCAATTTCAATAGGTAAAAAAGTTAAAAAAAAATAAGTGGAGAGAGAAAGGAAGTAAAAAGTAAGTGGAGAGAGAACGGGAGGGATGATTTCTTTCTATGATAAAACCTGCAAGAAGGGATAAGGGGAGAAAGGCTCCCGTCACTAAGTTCCCCTCTCATTGTTCCATCAGATGTTTGTGTTGCAGTTTGTTTCCTCTCCCTCCCCAGCCTGCCTGTGAAATGAACCATGGATCCAGCCCTGAAACGCCATGGTCCTAGGCAGAGAGAAGGAGATTGTTTTGCTAGAGGCATCAACTATGTACTGATTCTGAGACCCAGGGCCTTCTGTCACACTTTGTAGCATAGAAACTGGGGTGCTGGAACTACAGGTACTGCCTCACCCCTTGGCTTAGCATGAGTCGCCTCATATATCAGCTTTACAATTTGGTTCAAAGTCTCTCAGCAACCCCACCATACAAATTGTTCCAGCACCCCGGCTTCCTAGGAATATAGTTCCATCCATCACCCTCCCGCTGCAGTTTGCCAAGGCAAGGCATCTTTAATCTCTGCCAGGAACTGCATGCACAGTCCATTGGTGCAAACATTGTGATTCTTACAAGATATAGAAATATCCATAGAGAAATGTTAAGCGGTAGGTTAAACATGCATATCCTAACAGCAATTATTGTCTAATAAATACCTACTGTGAGATTGCAATTTCTTGCTTGTAGGTATTTATTCTGACATAACAGGACACATTTCACTCTGCATTTTATAGTTGTACAGCAGGGGAAAGGAACCTATAGCTCAACCTGTGGCCTGCCTTGATTGGACCCATGAGGATCAGGGCTCACTCCCCCTCTCCCCCAGTGGCACAAGTTAGCACTAGTGACCCAGCCACATGGGGGGCACCATGGCAGGAGCACCAGAAATGGCACTGCACTGTGGGGAGCCCAATCAAGCCAAGCCATCTGGCAGAAGGGAGGAAGTGACTCTGCTCACTGCAGGGAAGCTCTCCCTGCAAGCACTGCCACCCATTGGCCAGGAATCACAGCCAATGGGAGCAGAGGAGGGGGGTGCCTGCAAGAAGCACTCCCCTGCAGCGTGCAGAACCTCATGAAGACACTTATGCCCCCCTGGGAGCTCTACCAGGCAGGCCTCCTTCCTGTCCAGATCCTACACCTCCACCCCCTGCCTACTCCCTAGCAGCTCCCTCCCACACACCGAACTCCTCATCTTTGGCCCCACCCCAGAGCCTATGAGGACCCACCAAATTAATTAGAAGAGTTAATCTAGCCCTGGGGGGTAAATTCTGAGCCTCAGTGGCTTCCCCTGGAGGGCCAGACTTGAGGGGAGCCACATAGAATACTACATCTTCTTATCCCCCCCCTTTTTTTCCCCCTCACTTGTATGTGGCCCCAGATTGATTGGTCTGTGGGTCAGCAGACCCGCTCCTGCTATGGAGAAGGGCCTTAGATTTTCTTATCGGAGTTCACCCAAAAAGCTTGAGAAGGGTTAGGAAGTTGGTCTGCTGAACAATGGTGAAAGTAAAATTAATTTCTTCCTGGTACAGAGGTGGAGGGGAGAGATGTGTAAAAAGGCTAAAGGGAAGCCACCTGACCTCTCCATGTGACTGCCCTGCCCCCAGCCCAAGACCCCCACGCTCTTCTCCTCCCCTCCCATGTTTCCTGGGGGAAGCAGGGGTTGGGGCAGTACAACAGCCAGAGTAGCTGCCAATGTTTTGCTGCTTTCCCCACTGGAAGAAGCAGCAATGCACAGAGAAAGGAGCAGATCGCAAGCAGTTCCTCCAGCCACCGTGCCACTCCCAGCTCCCCACACCTACCCCTGTTCTCCTGAGAGACAGTATATTAAAGTATAAATAGGGGACAGTCTCATAAGACAAAATTCAGCCCTGACGAAGCTGTGTACAGCTCTTTTGCATCAAAAAGAGAAGTAATTGCAAACATAATAATAATGCATCATATCATGTCATGTCAAACACAGGGTTTTCAAGCCTCTAAAGTTACTCACTTGAAGTCATGAAATAATAATCTGTATCATCCGCCATCTATATAAAAAGTTTCTGTCACCCATCCAGAGAAAGTTCTTCCTTTTATCGATGACTCATGTTTTGTTCTCCTAGATACATTTCCTAGTTTATTCTCATTACTATTGCAGATTAATAAGGGTGCAAATACGTCTGTTATGAGCTTTACTTCCAGGAATGACTTTCAGTGTAAGTAGGAGGGAATGTGGGCATGACAGCTTAATAATTTTTTTCCTTGAAAAAGTAATTGTATACTCTGATCGTGCCTCACTCAGACACAGAGACGGCCTACAGAACAACTCCCTCTGCCTGGCATGTCAAAGAACTCTCCAAGAAGGAACCCTACTTTGTTATAGTATCACACTGATGTACTTTAACAAATAGCAGGGTCTGAACACACCAAAGTTTGTGGTTTCTGACATGCTCAACATTGTGGCCTACCACTGCAACCTCTAAAATCAACAGGTGTTTTACCATTAACCTCAGTGAGAGTAGAGAAAGAGCAATGCTGAGTTCTCCTGAAAACCTATCCAATGAGTCCCAATCCTGAAGCCATCATATAAGTGATCCCACTGAAATCATAAGTAAACATTGAAAGGGTCAGCCCCAAAATCTTATTTGAAAGGCACAGCAAGTCAGAGCAATGCTGAATTCTCTAGTTATGTTTATATAAAATATATATATATATACACACACACACACACACACCCCCCTTAGATTACAGATAGTTTTATACAATCTTACTTTTATATAATTATAAAACAATTACACACAAAATTGTGCATCAATTAAAATTTCAAGGTATAGTAGCACACGTAGGCTCATAGTACTTTTAAGGAATCACATCTAGAGCTGGAATTGATTTCCAATTACAGTGCTTCTCTAACCTCATGTTCAGCAGAGGTGGTGGTGGGTGGGTGGTTTTCTTTAAACAGACGTATAGTGCAGTCTACTTGCACCTTCAATAAACCCCATCTCTTATAATTAAGGACAGTACACTTAAAGAAACCAGAAATAGAGTGCAGTGATCTCACTGCATATCTGCATGTGCAGATACTTACAATATCAGCAAAACAGGAATAGGTGTTCAGAAATTTTAATTTAAAACATAGTTGTGTTTGCAATGCCGTTAGTCTCATTCCACATTCCTTTATTAATTAAAATACACATCCCACTTTGGGGGAGGGGGGGAGTATTCGAAGCACTCAGGTCTGTTTTAATTCTGTTCTCATTTACATTGATGAAAGTTTTACTGTAGATGAATAGAAGTCTTGCTAGAGTAAGGACAGCAGAATTTGAGATCATATAGTTTTATTTTAATGAGTGTTTTAATGTTTACTGATATCTCTGATCACCTCTAATATCATTAACTCACAGGCATTTACCTTCCTTTCCCCCCCACCCCCTGCATCCCCCTTCTGTTCTGAAATGTGATTTGTCCTTTTCATATGTGTTCTTTTTTTTTTAATTGTATCCTTTGGTATATATGGCTGTGACTATTTTCTTCCACTATTTGATCTGAGGAAGTGGGTCTGGCCCACGAAAGCTCATCATCTAATAAACCATCTTGTTAGTCTTTAAAGTGCTACATAGTCCTGTATTTTGTTAATGTTTACTGGCACTGATGCCTACTCTTTCCTTCTGAATCAAATCCATTTTATCCAAGATTGAGGTAGAAAGGAATTACTGAGCACTGAATTTTCTTCCTGGATCAGCACAAAATTATTTGGCTCAGATAACTCAGCAAATATTTGTGAAACAGTGGGTAAATTTGCAGTGTATGTTGGCCCTTCCCTCTGTGTGCTGCAGAGGTTCAGATATCCTGTGTTTTTACACAGCTATGCTGCAATAGGAACCATATTAATACAGAGTGCATCCAGTGTTGTTTATTTTTTTCCCCTATATGACCTGTTCTGCTCTGTTTAGCTTGATGTTTCCTTTTATTTGCAAAAAGCAGCTTATTTTTAAACTAGGTTCCTAGACCTGCAGGTTTTCCTCAACAGAGCAAAGTGCTTTGCCCAGTTGGGCTGAGGCAAGCATGGAGCCCGCAAACACAAGCTATTCCCATGTCTCCGGGTTCCTCAGTGAGAGGAGGAAGTACAGTAAGTACAATGTTCACAATCTAGTGAAAGGTAAGGTAGCCTCTGTTTTGATTTGTGCAAGGGAGTCCCTTTGAACTTGAGCCAGCTCCACATCCTAAACAACTCCACATTACAGATGGATGCAACAAGAAAAGATGAAAAAACGTCTCAGAGAGGGAGCCATGTTAGTCTGTAACTTGAAAAACAAAGAGTAGTCCTGTAGCACCTCTGGGCACACCTACACAGCAGGGCTAAAGCCCAAATAAGTTACGCAACTTGAGCTATGTCAATTGCGTAGCTTAAGTCGAAATAGCTTATTTTGGCTTTTGGTGCTGTCTACACAGCAGGAAGTCCAATTTAGAGCACTCGTCCTCCATCTTCCCTTACACCTCTTAAAATGAGGGTTACAGGAGTCCAAGTAAGAAGTCCTCCAGCTCGACATCATTAAGACATTGTGTTGAAATAACTGCTTGCTGTGTAGACACGGACTATGTTATTTGGGAATAAAGTTAGTTATTCCAAAATAATGTTTTTGTGTAGACATAGCTTTGGAGACTAACAAATATATAGGATCATGAGCTTTCATGGGCAAAACCCTCTTCTTCAGATGAACAAAGTATGACTGAGGCTGCAATAATGGCTTTAGGTTTCATTATGCTACCAGCTCAGGAGGTATTTGTGTATCTGGTCTGGATCATATCTTGATATTATTATTTTAGACATATTTAAGTAGGTCTTTATCCTCCACATCCCAGTCTCCCTGTCCCCTAAGAACATAAAAGGGGAGAAGTTAAAGCTCTAAGAATGACTGAGGCCTCGCCCCACAGGCTTATTCCTATAGGCACTCTGGATTTGGTACCTCTACTGAAGTCAATGGCAGTTCCCTACAAGGACATTCACAGGAAGAAACCACATGGACTCATGTTATGGGTATCGTATGAGGTGTACTATTGAACTGAGAGTCATGATAGCTCCTTCTGTTTCTTTGTAAAATGACTCACTTACATTCAAAATAGTCCCATGAAGAGATTTGATTATAGGAGAAATTACTTCTCCCAGGTGGGAAAACACTGATAAACTGCTCTTTCACTTTTCTAATTCCTGTGAAGCACTGAGGCAAAATCCTTAAAACTATTTAGATGCCAAACTTCTATATAATAAATTAACATTGGGAGCCTAAATGCCTTGAAGGATCTGGACCTTTTTTAGTGTGGCTTTGGGTACAATACAAGATCCTGACTAGAAAGATAAACAATAACAGTATTTTACACTTACACCTTTCACCTAGGATACTTCACAGCTGTCCACACACACACACAGTATTACTAAAATGGATCCATCTCCGCTGTGTAGAACGAGTCGTGGGCAACAACTAGCACACATTACTCTGTTCACAAGGGGAGAATAGAAATTTTAGCCCCCCAGCCAAGCTCAACTCTTACATTAAGTGCCATGGAGACTTTAATATCCATGTAGAATAGACATATCTTACCAATATTAAACTGCAGGAAGAAAATGAGCCTGATTCTTCTCTCACGCTAGGTTTGCCATTGGTATAACTCTATTTGCTATAATAGAATAGCTCCTCATTTACAACAGTTTTATACATTGCTAAATTAGAAAAAAAGTTTAATATAATCAAAGTTGTGAATTTAAAAAAATCACTATGTAAATATTTATATTGGCATAACTCCCCTCTCCCCCATTCTCTCTCATCCCCTGCATGCGGCCAACTCTAAATTCTGATATAAACATGCTTTTTTAAAATTTAGCTTATGTCATTGGGATTGTCAAAAGGGGCTGCGCTATATCAAAAAAAGCCACTGTTACACTGGAATAAGAGTGTCCAGACAGTGGAGAAGGGTCATACCATTTCCTATATAAGCAAACTTGAATGGAGAGAACCATCAGGTGAATGTATCTAGTTCAGAAGAGATAAAGGACTGCAGCAATGCAGCCCGATTTTGGAACTTTTCTTTCAATGTAACAAAACATTCCAACCCTAATGCTTAGACTTCCAAGGCAAGCCATCTCCAATCAATGCACTCACCCTTCAGCCTGAGAGTTACTTGACTGGTCATGTTACTGCACCGACTCATGGTACGTTATAGTGCATATAAGTATTTCAGTCCTAGCCTGTGTCTATGCTAAATCCATTTCTTCAAGGATATTCAGTGATTATTTACCAAAAGAATGGCAAGTCGTGCTACACTATTTCCTTAATTATAGTCCTTCTAAATATTTAACTACCTATAGTGCTCCCTGGAGGTGGATTTTTGCATTCTAAGTGAGGGGTTTTCTATAAAGATTAGACACACAATAAGTAGGCAGAAAGTCTTTATATTTTTTTGATAACATGGAGCCTTATAATACAAAGTTAGACTGCAGTATTCTTATTTTTGAGGTAGTCTTGTACTGGGAAAGCTTTGCACTAAAAAAAAAGAGAAGACTACATTTTTATATTGGTAAAAATAGTTTTCCTTTCTGTTTAGTGTAAATAAAAACTGATCCATGTTAAGAATCTACATTTAGCACTTACATGCTTAATCTCGGTTTCTGTAAACTCTGGATGGAATCAGAAGACTACACCAATACAAAGCATCCAGATCTGTAGGCTGTTTTCCCTATAGGAGCTACATGATGCTGTGACATATGGAATGTTTTTAAACCACCAGGAAATCTGTGCATTTCAAGCACAGCCTCCCTTTAGCTCATTCAGTTGTATGTTTTCAATGTGAAAGGAGTTATTGTAGATAAGCTATTGCAGATAAGCCTAAAAGATATGCCATTTTTTCCACTGCTTTCACATCCACAAATATGTCCTGATGCTGCAGCATTTTCAAACAAGCCTATCATGCAGATGCTTTAAAAAGTTACTGTCAAAACTAATTTCATTCTTGTGTAGCAAACCAACTGCATATTTAATTTTCTATGCTAGTAACAGCCAACCATCCAAGAATTCTCTTTACCTCATATGGTTCTATGCACCATATAGTTACAGATTTCACTTAAAATCATGCACAAATATTTTCTAGCTACTTAACCTTTCCCTTTTCTTTCCTTTTCAGTATTTGACATGCACTATATACAAAATCATTTAGCCCTTTCAATCTCTCGCTTTAAGGAAAAGTAGGTTATAAAAATGCAGAGAGACAGAGAGCTGTCTTCCAACATACCTTGCAAGAAGGATACTGTTCACTCCCAGCTGTCTGACTTTTCAATACCTTCACTCACACTTCAGTATTCCCAAGATTCAGAATCCTTCAGTCACCGTAGGCTTACGATTTGAAGCAGAAACAGCTTTCTCTCCCTCACCATTCCTCTCTTTCTCCGTGCTGCTGACAGCTTTACACTTGTTCAGGACTGTAACAGGACTTGTCTCCCAGCCCTTTCACCACTCTGATGAATAATCTCCTCCCTGCTATTAAGAGCTTGTTACCATTATATCTTAAAAAGCACGTCAGAGCTTGTATGCAGTAGCTGTGGGAAAGCTGCATTTATTTATACAGGAAGCTTGAACACAGCACTTCCTACTTCCCAGCTGAGTCTCAGTTGAACTGCAGGTGATTGCTTTAACCCTGTCAAATTCCCCCAGATGACATATACCATAGATTGAATCCAGGACCTCCACATCTAAAAAGTATAAGCTGTTATACTTGAGCAAAGGTTTTTTAGGTAGGGCTGTAACAGATGTATATCTGTGTCTGTTTCACACAGGATGTACATATGCTTGTCAGCCTATGGGGCTCATGTATGTTATAGGTATTCATGGGATGATGGGGGCTTGTGCCTGCATATTATGTACAGAGCTGCCAGCTGAATTGTGTATGTGTATAATGTCTCATGAGCTAGGGCTAATTAGGAACAAACTTGTGAAGTTTTATCCTTTCTCAAAATAGCCAGTCAGCCAGACCTATCAACACTCTGGGGTTTCATGGGACTGTCTTGCTTTAACCCACAAAACCACCTTTCTTGGTTAAGTAGAACAATTTCTGCATCCAATGGCGTCCATAGCCCTATGCATGCTACACACAATATATACCATTATAGGTAGGGGCAGAGCTAAAGGCACTGACTTTTGTTTTTCTTGGTCTATGCTTTTGAAGAGGTGTGTGCTTGGGGAGGTAGGGGTCAGCCAATTGGAGGGAAAGGGAGTTATTTTCAGGATATTTGTACACTTTTCATTTTCTAGTAATTGATTATGTGTCTATCATTGGTATCTTAAGTTAATCATTGCTAAAATAGTAATGAGCTACTTAATTACATTATCATGAATTACAGAATATTGAAATTATTGAATTCACCTACAAGCTATCTTTATTAGCATCCCGGTTTAAAGTCTTTATGTCTGACTGTAGCTTTCTGGATGAAACTGTCAGCAATACTGTGGCTCGCATATGCTCAATATCAAGTTTAAAACCGCACCAATGATGCTGTGACATAGGGACCACATGCAGAAGGGGCCCTGGCATCTGGATTGTGGCCCAGCCCCCTGCTGCACCTGCATGTCACCCCAAGGCCCATTCTTTGCTCAGCTTCTTCCCCCGAGGCCCTGTCCCCATTCAGCTCTTCCTCCCACCACCAAAACCCTGCCCAGTGCTTGCTCCTCCCCCCTGCTCACTCTTCTCCACCTCCTGCCCCCGTACAAGTGGTGTGGGGGCCTCAGTGGAAACAGGCTGAGCATGGGCTGGGCCTCAGGGAAGAGCACCAGTAGAGAGGGGTGTGGGGTCATGGTCCATGCACCACCCATTGCATGGACTCTTCTATATTAGGGCATTGAGCTGCTATATTCCCTACTCCCCCACATGCATAACACCTATATCCTGCTTGGGGCATCCCCATATTCATTGGGTAGTTGGGCCTTACTCCGCAACTCTCTCTCCCCCAGTCTCGAAGGGTATGTCTACACTACCCCGCTAGTTCGAACTAGCGGGGGTACTGTAGCCATCCACAGTTGCAAATGAAGCCCGGGATTTGAATTTCCCGGGCTTCATTTGCATGAAGCTGGCCGGCGCCATTTTTAAATGCCGGCTAGTTCGAACCCCGTGCCGCGCGGCTACACGCGGCACGGAGTAGCTAGTTCGGATTAGGCTTCCACGAGGCGTACAGCTAGTTCAGATTAGGAAGACTAATCCGAACTAGCTACTCCGTGCCGCGTGTAGCCACGCGGCACGGGGTTTGAACTAGCCGGCATTTAAAAATTGCGCCGGACGGCTTCATGCAAATGAAGCCCGGGAAATTCAAATCCCGGGCTTCATTTGCAACTGCGGATGGCTACATTACCCCCGCTAGTTCGAACTAGCGGGGTAGTGTAGACATACCCCAAGTTACTTTGCAGCCTCCGGCCACTTTTCAGTCTCCTTCCTCCCTGACTGAGTTCTGAGGTTTTGGGAGCTTGGACCCTTGGAGCTGTGGCTGGCCTCTTGTTCTGATGCACCTCTTCCCCAATGGTCAGAGAAAGTTTTTGGTCATTAAATGTCTCTCTATGAGGGAAACTAACTCATTGTAGGAAGAGGGGTCACTCACCTAACCCATCCTCGCAGTTCTGGTGGCAGCCCTCTCATATACATGTCTGGGATGCTGATTTCTATGATTTTTTCTGGGCTGTTGGTCTTGGGCTTTGGCCACTTCCAGGCCAGATGGATCAGGTCAAACACTTCAGACCTTGGTGTTTTTCTGTGCTGGTATTTCCATTCATGAAACCTTCTCTGGCCCTTTACAGCTGCTGTCACTCCTGTCTCACTAGGCAATAGTAATGGGTAGTTGTTTCCTCTGGCATGTCAATATAGGCCTTCTGGGCCTTCCCACACAGGAAAGGAACGAGAATGCTGACCCACTGAGCTTGGGGCCAGGCCTCCTGAAGGGCTGTCCTTTCGAAGGCAAGAAGATACAATTCTACATCATCCTTCATTGTCATCTTTTGTAAATAACTAATAGTCCATAGGGGCCATGTCACGTGTTGGCCGTGCATCTGAGCAGACAGGGTCTTCCGCTGGTTCATCACCTACTGCAGGGTGGTTCAATCTTGGGCTGCCTGGCTTATCAGTAGTTGGTTTGTTTCTTGTTGTAGCCATACCGACTCCCTTGTTGTGCCATGGTAGCCTGTACCAGTGCCTTTACTACCTCTTCCATTTTTTCCCTTCTTTAAGAGGTGGGTGATTTAATCTGCCCTGGGATGGTTAGCCAAGAAACCTCACAGCAGTATCTCACCCTGACACCACATGTGGCAAAGATCCTTCTTTCCCATCTCAGTCTCTGCACTTCTGCCCCTTTGTGAGATAGGCTTCAGGTAAAGAACCTGCTATCTGCCATGTCTGGGCAGTCAGCCTTCCCCGTAGCAGAGATTTAGGCTTGTCATCTTCCCCTAGAGTAGCAGCCTCTCCTCATGAAGCTGCTCACTCCCCTGCTGTCTCTAACTTGTGTGTGTGTGTGTGTGTGTTCCTCTTCCTACTCTTAAAAAGGTCTCAAGCATCTCTGAAATGGAATCAGCTGCTCCTAGCTGCTCCAAGGTATCCCGGTCTCATCTGATCCTACTCTGCCTGAGACAATCCCTTTTTAGGTGATCCTGATTGATGTGCAATAACTCACTTCTAGTTAATAGGGGAGTAGGCCTTTTACCCTTCTAGGGCTGCCTTTTCCCACTTGACTTTGTCACACTAGGGTGACATATACAAATGTACACAAACCCACAACTGTATTAGCTCTTAAAATCTGAAAGTTAATCTTTATAAAAAATCATAGGATGAAATATAACACTGAAAATCAACTCTGAAAAGTCCAGCAATGAGAGAGACAGACAAAAGAAGAATGAGCATGCATTCAACAGCCCTCCCAATAAGTGTGAACCTTAATTACATGATGTACAACACATTTCATCATAAAGGGTGCGTTTAGACTACATGGCTCCGTCGACAGAGCCATGTAAAGTAGTTTATTCAGCATAGTCAATGAAGCGGGGATTTTAATAATCCCCGCTTCATTAAAATAAAAATGGCCGCTGTGCTGTGCCGATAATCAGCTGATCCGGCACAGCGCGGCAGTCTAGATGTGGCGCGGTCGACAAAGGATGCCTTTGTCAACCACTCCGGTATGCCTCGTGACATCCACTGACATACATCTAAAATTGTGGCCTTCAGATTATTGTATAAGAAGAATAGGAAAGGAAAAGATTAAATAAATAAAAAGAAAAAAGAGATCATGTGATTACATTTTCCAAAAGAAAAAAGCATGGCAGTTAACAATTACACTTTCCTAATATTACTTTTTACTTTGGTGCATAGCGAGGGAAGTGGTCCACATTAATTTGAGAGAAAAGGTTTCCATGAGATTATCTCAAATACAGCATCTTAGACAGTATATTTGCTCAGTCACTGAATTTTTGAGATGCTGTCATGGTGACGCACATGTCACCAGTGGAAGTCCCAATCTATCCCATTTTTCCATCCTTCTCAAATACTTGTACTCCATTTTACAGAATTACAGTCCCCATCAGCTATTCCTCAAGTCTGCTAGTACAGTATATAAAAACTGTACAGAAATCTTCTAGGTCAAGCTAATTTTGTGAAGTGTTAGAAGTCATGCTAAAATTGCTACACAGCTGGATTCCCTCCGTTTCCCACAGCAACCCAAATGGATTCAGTATTTTTTCATTTGTTCATTGAAAAAGGGGGGGAAATCACAAAGGTATGTCATGTCATATGTCAGCTCTCACAAACTAAATGCTTCCCAAATTAGATTTCTTTTTAAATTATGGTGATGGAGTCACTCACAAGCATGGAGTGTCAAACTAACCTTTTAAATGTATTGACATTTCTATAACTTAGGGAAAAAAGCCTCTAGGCTGAGATGTAATATAAGAACATAAGAACATAAGAACGGCCGTACTGGGTCAGACCAAAGGTCCATCTAGCCCAGTATCCTGTCTACCGACAGTGGCCAGCACCAGGTGCCCCAGAGAGGGTGGACCGAAGACAATGATCAAGCGATTTGTCTCCTGCCATCCCTCTCCAGCCTCTGACAAACAGAGGCCAAGGACACCATTTTATCCCCTGGCTAATAGCCTTTTATGGACCTAACCTCCATGAATTTATCCAGCTTCTCTTTAAACTCTATTATAGTCCTAGCCTTCACAGCCTCCTCTGGCAAGGAGTTCCACAGGTTGACAACACGCTGTGTGAAGAAAAACTTCCTTTTATTAGTTTTAAACCTGCTACCCATTAATTTCATTTTGTGTCCTCTAGTTCTTCTATTATGGGAACTAATAAATAACTTTTCTTTATCAGTCCTCTCCACACCACTCATGATTTTATAGACCTCTATCATATCCCCCCTCAGTCTCCTCTTTTCTAAACTGAAAAGTCCCAGTCTCTTTAGCCTCTCCTCATACGGGACCCGTTCCAAACCCCTAATCATTTTAGTTGCCCTTTTCTGAACCCTTTCCAAGGCCAAAATATCTTTTTTGAGGTGAGGAGACCACATCTGTACACAGTATTCAAGATGTGGGCGTACCATAGTTTTATACAGGGGCAGTAAGATATTCTGGGTCTTATTTTCTATCCCTTTCCTAATAATTCCTAGCATCCTATTTGCCTTTTTGACTGCCGCTGCACTCTGTGTGGAAGTTTTCAGAGAACTGTCCACGATAACTCCAAGATCTCTTTCCTGATTTGTCGTAGCCAAATTAGCCCCCATCATACCGTACGTATAGTTGGGGTTATTTTTCACGATGTGCATTACTTTACACTTATCCACATTAAATTTCATTTGCCATTTTGTTGCCCAATCACTCAGTTTGGTGAGATCTTCTTGGAGTCCCTCACAGTCTGCTTCTGTCTTGACTATCCTAAACAGTTTGGTATCATCTGCAAACTTTACTATCTCACTGCTTACCCCTTTCTCCAGATCATTTATGAATAAGTTGAAAAGGATTGGTCCCAGGACTGACCCTTGGGGTACACCACTAGTTACCCCTCTCCAATCTGAAAATTTACCATTTATTCCTACCTTTTGTTTTCTGTCTTTTAACCAGTTCTCAATCCAAGAAAGGACCTTCCCTCTTATCCCATGGCCATGTAAGATGCAGCCTACAACTGAATTTCAAGATGCAGCCTACAACTGAATTTTTAAATGAGTTAGAAACTTCTAGAAGAGAAATTGTTAACCCTATTGAACTATAAATAGCTACCAGATCACTCTTTCCATCTACTGTAAGTATTTCTGACATGTATAATCACTGAAATATCGGTGTACAAACATGCCATTGCAATTACTAATTAATTTGAGGTAGCCTAGCAAAAAAAGCAGTAACTTAACCACTGACCATTGTTCATGTAACCAAAATTTCATTTCCATAACCAAAATTGGATTTCAAAACAATCCCACTAAGAGCAAATGAGTATGTTGAATTAGTGTAATACTAAACGCCTTATTATAACTGCATAAAGAGCCAGGATCAGCCTGCAAAAAAAAATATTGCTTCCAGTTCTCCACCTGATTGAGAACTGTACAACCAATAAGTTAAGAATGACAAAAAATGGTTTATTACTTATGTTATAAAAAAAACCAATGTCATATTGCGGGGCACATTTTTAATGCCAAAGCCTCTCACTTACACACACGTGACAAAGAGTTATAATGTATTTCAGTCACTGTATATGTAAATCTCACATTTACATGCATAAAAAAGTATTTATATATGCCAAAGGGGCTATTTCACAAGAAAATGGGGTGTTTACGCATGACATTACTATCAATGTTAAGAAAACAAATGCTTTTTGTGTGTAAAATGGGTAGATGTACATTTTATGTCGTTGCAAGAGTGATGCTCATAGTGTCATGGGATAATAATGCTCCTTTGGAATACAGAAACAGAAAATAGTTTTCAGAAGACAGATTTCATCCTAATATATATTGTGCAGTAAAAGAGGCTTTATTCACTGCACCATGAAGTTCTATGCTATATATAAATCATGCAGGGAATGCTAGAAATCAGACAAAAACACAAAAAATTCAAAGATCCATGCTATATTTTCTAAGCTTTTTTTTTTTTTTTTTTTTTTTTTTTTTGCATATATGTATTGCATATATTTTGACCTGTTACCAGAAAATTGAGATCCTGTCTTTTCCTGTTATACTGTTCTACAACTCTGAGTTGGGATGCAGCTGACTCCTTAGCTAAAATATAATCAAAATTTATTATAAAAATATGTTATGGTAAAGTATAATACAACCAAGTGGAATTTTTTTAAGTACTAGTAAAAAACTTATGGAAAGAAACATACCTAGAGTAAAAAATGTGAAAGGGCTTGGCATTCAGCATATAGACTGAAGCCACAATACTTCACATTACAATTTAAGCCAGACCCATAGTATGTACACTTGTAAGTAAGTCCATGGGAATACGGTATTTGCAGGTTTGGATTCTTTGTCATCAGAAATACTTATAGTTTGAATGTTTAATTTAGCTCCTCTTAAAGGCTGTTCACCAGTAGGAAGAATTAGAAAGATGGGAAAGCAAGTTTTCAGTAAATGACTAAACATTATTTCCTGAAAATCAGACTTTTTTCTAAAATAGTTTGCCAACAGAAAAATGGACTAGAAACATCACGTTCTAACACACACACACATACATGCACACAATACGCACTGTTATGGAGTTGCTGGGTTCTCCTGTGGACCCACCCTAAGAGGAGGTGTTGAAACCCCAAAGGGAGTTGCTGACTGAACCCTGTTGACTCACTTTGACTTGTTGATATGTAACTCCACAATAGCTCTGAAGAGAAGAGATTGGTCCTCTAGGCAGTGGTGCTGATATGTCACAAGACAAGATCCCTACAGACAACCAAGCCTGGGAAAAAGGACTGGGCTAGAGATTAGGTTGTTTGTTTTATGTTGCCACGTTAATAAAGCCAAACACAAGGAAGGGGGTGAGTGTTGATTCTGTACTGTGCCTATAGTTTGTTATGAGATGTTTTTGTGAGTGGAAATGTGACCTGTTCATAGACATGTATTTATACATATCGGATAACAGACCTGAAACTGTACAGTAAACATAGACGGAATCTATTACCAGAACATGTATCTACAAGCTTAAGGCAGATGAAAAGAACAATTTGTACACTCTAGCACTGGAGGTAACACATACATTCTCACAATAAGCAATCACTAAAGTTTTTCTGCTTTTGAAAAAAAGAAATCTAAGGGCAGCAAGTGTGCACTGGTAATAAACCAGCATAGTGGAAATTCCAGGTTGAGCAATATGAATTCTTACTGCCTATTAACTATGTTCACATCTAAGTTCACAGCTTGGGCCTTAATATATGTAATTTGTTTTCTCATTTTGATTATGCTCCCACAGTGATAAAAGCTGTTGACTCATGTGGCAAAGGGCCAATGCTTTTCTTTGCAAGGGCACCATCCCTTTCCCCTCTCCTTGGGCATTATGGGCTCTACTAGTGCCCTTATGGGAGGGAGAGAGAGAGGAGTGGGGAAGGAACCCAGGTTCACCCACTACTCCAGGTCCCAGCCCCTTTACCTTTCCAGGCTGTGTATCCTATTTCTCCCTGAGTAGGGTTTTCCCTCAGTCCTCCGTGCCAAGGGAGTCCCTCTACTCTGATTGGGCAGGGTTTTCTTTTCCCTGGTACTCTGGTCTTCTGGTTAATAATAGTATCCCTCCTAATACTTGTTAATTCTCCTTTTACTCTCCCTATCTGACTGAAGCAAGGGAGGTTTCTTAGGTCATGGGTGGGGTCTTAATTGGCTCCAGGTATTCCAATTACCCTGTAGTAATCTTTTCCCAAGTCCACAGGGAATAAGATCTTGATTATCCTAGGTCTTATATACCTCCCATCTACTACTCTTCTGCTGCTCTCTGACTTTGCTGTATCACATTAATTAATGATTTGACGACCTACCTAGAGTTGTAGTGATTCCAGATGACAAAGTTACATTGCCTGTAAAAATTGGAAGATCAAAATATATAAGTAGCCTAGGGAGACAGGTAGCATCACCTGTAATAAAGACAGTCAAATAACTGACAGTGTAATCAGAAAATAATCTTTAATCACAGTCCTGGCTAATAGCCATTGCTGCACCTATCCTCCATGAATTTATGTAGTTCTTTTTAAAACCCTGTTATAGTCTTGACCAGGGCTGCTCAACACATGGCCCATGGGTCTCATGCGGCCTGCGGCCCATTTGCATGCGGCCCACGGAGCCTTCAGTCACTTCTTGGGCCACCTGCCTGCTGCGTCCCCGTAGCCTCCAGTGGCAGCACCTCCCCTCAAGCAGAGCCGCACGGCGCCGCACTGAGCCAGGCTGCATGCACATCGGTGCATGCACAGGAGCTGCCGGTTGGCAGGGCGGGGGGTGGCAAGAGGCAGTGGCAGAGCATTCCTCCAGTGGCAGCACCTCCCCACGAGTGGAGCCATGCTGCTCTTGCCATGGGGCACGGCCCTGAGTCAGGCCATTAGTCGGAGCATGCGCAAGAGCTGCCAGCTGGAGGAGGTGGGAGGGGGGTAGTTGGCAAGAGGCAGCAGGGGAGCCAAGCAGTAAGGCATGTGGTGAGGTGACGGCAGACCTGGGCAGCGAGGGACGAGGAGAGGCGGAGGTGGCGGAGCCAGGCAGCAACGCCGGGGCAAGAAAGGTCTGTGCTGGGACTCGGGAAAGGTTGGGGTCCTGGGATCCATTCAGGCTGGGTTCCTCCATGCCTAGTGTTAGGAGGGGGAGAGGAGAGCGGTGTCAGGCCAGGCTGGGCTGAGCCAAGGACCCGGTATCCATTTTATTCAGGGAAAGCCATGAATAACCTGGGGAGAACCATGAGGTGGCAGGAGCCTGCTCCTTTGTGCCTCCCAGCCCTCTCCCAGGCTGCTGCACTCAGCTGCACTGTTACTACAGAGTGAAGCCATGTCCCCTGGTAATCCCTCAGGCTGCCCTGGGCTCTGTGGGTCCCTTCCAAAAATCAATTGAGGCAGCCACCCTGAACTCTTGTGTCTGCAGGTAGAAGCACTCTGGCTTGGAAACTTTTTCTGAGTAAAATCACTCCAAGAAATATACCAAAGGCCCTAAATACCCCCCAAAAGGGTTAGAAGGTGGGACAGCCCCTCCCCTCCATGTTTTGTGCACTGATGAGGACTCATTTCTGACACCCCAAGTTCAGGTCATGGATTTGTGCTCCACCAATTCTCCTGTGTCCTGGGGTGCCCCAGCCCAGCCTTTGAATTCTATCTGGCAGCCAGTTAGTTTGAGTTAAAAACCCTCTTTCTCTCTTACAGCTTTCCCCCTGGCATTAATTAGTCCTGGTTCTCGTGCCGGCCCCAGAACTTCTCACTTGCCTTCCACGGCTGAACCCACAGCACACAGTCAACCTGTGGAACTCCTTGCCAGAGGATGTGGTGAAGACTTTGTAGTCAATATAATGGCCTTCTGTTGATATGCGTTTTAGTAGTTAATTTCTGGACTGTCATTGCTCATTAAAAGTGCTGTCATATGGGTGGAAATGGGGTAAATATTGCATTTTACTAATATCAGAACTGACTTAAATGGGGCCTGTGTTGTTTAGTCTTACCTTAATCTTTGTATTCATGCCCATCAGTGTGAAAGAAGCTATTTGCATATATTTGCATATTTATTTGCATGTATATGCAACCACACTTCATTTGCAGCTCTTGGCATGTTCTGTATCATTATGACCCCCCAGGAGGGGGTTGAGTAGCCCTCCAATGTTGAGTAGTGCTAGGCTTGATCTTCACAACATCCTCTGGCAAAGAGTTCCACAGGTTGACTATGCATTGTATAAGGAAATACTTCCTTTTGTTTGTTTTAAACCTGCTGCTTATTAATTTCATTTGGTGACATCTAGTTATTGTGTTAAGAGAAGGAATAAATAGCACTTCCTTATTTACTTTTTCCATGTCAGTCAAGGTTTTATAGACCTCAAACATATCCCCATCTCTTTTCCAAATTGAAAAGTTCATCTTATTAATCTCGCCTCATATAAAGTTGTTCTGCAGCCCTGATAATTTATGTTTCCTTTTTCTGAATCATTTCCAATTTCAATATATCTTTTTTGAGATGGGGTGACCACAACTGCGTATAGTACTCAAGATGTGGTGTACCATGGATTTATATAGAAGCAATATCATAATTTCTGTCTTATTATCTATTCCTTTCTTAATGATTCCCAACATTCTGTTCACATATTTCACAGCCATGGCACATTGAATGTTTTCAAAGAACTATCCACAATGACTCTAAGATCTCTTTCTTGAGGAGTAATAGCTAATTTAGACCCCATCATTTTATATTATAGTTAGGATTGTGTTTTCCAGTGTACATTACTTTGCATTTATCAACATTAAATTTCACTTGCCATTTTGTTGCCCAATCACCCAGTTTTGAGAAATCCTTTTGTAGCTATTTGCCTCTGCCTCGGACTTAACTATCTTAAATAGTTTTGTATCATCTGCAATTTTTGGCACATCACTGTTTACTCCTTTTTCCAGATGATTTAGGAATATGCTGAATAGAAATGGTCCCAGTTCAGACCTCTGGGGACGCCGTTATTTACCTCTCTCCATTCTGAAACCTACCCTTTATTTCCTATCTTTTAACCAGTTACCTTCCCTCTTATCCCATGACAACTTACTTTGCTTAAGAGCAATGTAATGGTTTTCTGAAAATCTAAGGAGATCCGCTGGATCTCCCTTGTTCACATGCCTATGGGCCCTCTCAAAGAATTCCAGTAGATTGGTGAGGCCTAATTTCCTTTTACAAAAACCATGTTCATAGAATCATAGAATCATAGAATAATAGGACTGGAAGGGACCTCGAGAGGTCATCGAGTCCAGCCCCCCGCCCTCAAGGCAGGACCACGCTCCGTCTACACCATCCCTGACAGATGTCTATCTAACCTGTTCTTAAATATCTCCAGAGAGGGAGATTCCACCACCTCCCTTGGCAATTTATTCCAATATTTGACCACCCTGACAGTTAGGAATTTTTTCCTAATGTCCAATCTAAACCTCCCCTGCTGCACTTTAAGCCCATTACTCCTTGTCCTGTCCTCAGAAACCAAGAGGAACAAATTTTCTCCTTCCTCCTTGTGACACCCTTTTAGATATTTGAAAACCGCTATCATGTCCCCCCTTAATCTTCTTTTTTCCAAACTAAACAAGCCCAGTTCATGAAGCCTGGCTTCATAGGTCATGTTCTCTAGACCTTTAATCATTCTTGTCGCTCTTCTCTGTACCCTTTCCAATTTCTCCACATCTTTCTTGAAATGTGGCGCCCAGAACTGGACACAGTACTCCAGCTGAGGCCTAACTAGTGCAGAGTAGAGCGGCAGAATGACTTCACGAGTTTTACTTACAACACACCTGTTGATACAACCTAGAATCATATTTGCTTTTTTTGCAACAGCATCACACTGTTGACTCTTCCCCAACAAATTATATTCATTTATGTGTCTAATAATTTTGTTCTTTGCTATAATTTCAATCAGTTTTCCCAATACTGAAGTCAGGGTTACCAGCCTCTAATTGCCAGGATCACATCTGGAACCCTTTTTAAAATTTGATGTCACATTAGTTATACTCCAGTCATTTGGTACAGAAGCTGATTTAAATGATATTTACAGATTACAGTTAGTAGTTCTGCACTTTCACACTTGAGTTCCTGCAAAACTCTTGGGTGAATACCATTTGGTTCTGGTCACTTATTACTGTTTGATTTTTCAGTTTGTTCCAAAACCTGTTCTAATGACACCTGCTGGTAGTGGTAACATCTCTTCCTTTCCCCTACTCAGAGAAGGAGGGAAATCTACTTGAAATGAGACACTTACCATCCATGATCTGGCAGGTGGTAAATGTTGCATTCCTAAAATTACCAAGGTGGACGTTCACAATCAAGCAAACCAAAACTTCACTGTAAATATAGTGACAGCTCTTTCAATTACACTGAAGCAATATAGGACTTTCACTTCACACTAAGTGGTGTCTAGTTTTCATTGTTTTCAAGCCCCTGGATTTCATGAAAAATACCAGCCTTTACATGATATTTCAACAATTTCTTCTTTAAGTCAGTGGCAGTTCTAATGGGCAGAGAAGCTCTTGAAGCCAAGCTAAAGTGACATGAGAGCAGAGATGAAGCCCTATGAGACCCAATGGAGCAAAAGGGCAGGACACATAACATTTACTTTTCCTGGTCAAACACTGCTTAGGTCCAAGCAAATAATGTCTTCTGAATCACAACTATCTGCTGTCATTGAGGAAATTATATGGAAATTAATTGTTTGTGAAGCATCACTTCACCTTTGAAAATCCATCTGCCTACGTCTAACTCCCCTGTACTTTTCTATGGGCGATATGGCTCAACAGATTGTATAGTGGAAACCCTCTCAAATATGAAGTTATCTAGCCAGCACTTAAGCCACTCCAGATACAAATAACTAGATCTGGCTAAAATATTTCTTTTGATGAAAAGTGATCTTTTCTCAGCAAAATTTTCCAATCAGAAACCAAAATTAAAATATTTCAAATTTTGACATTTTTTAAATTTTGAATATTCAAGGTTTTTCCCTTCTTTTCCTCACTTTTCCTTTATTTCCTTCTATTTCTTAATGCAATAAATGAACGATGTATCCTCCACCACACACACAACCCCTGGAAAAGATACAAAACAGCAAAAGGAAAAATTTAAAATTCTGATTCTCAAAGGTGGGGGAAAGAAGAGAGGAAAACAAGGGAAGAAAATGATGCATTCAAATTTTCAAAAAAAAATGAATTACTGTTTTGTGAAAAATTACCAAAATGAAAAATTGTTCTATCTCAACCCCTGTAAAAAGGAAACAACTTAATTGTTTTGCTAACTGTTTTTCCCCATTTTTGACTATCTCTACAGATAACTATTGTATCCCTATTGCAAACTACCATTTGTTGACTAGCAACAGTCTTTGCAAATATCCTAGGCCCTTTCCAATTATTCTTTAGATCAGAATGTGCAACAGAAATGGCATTAATTTCAGTCTTGAATTATTTTATTCAGGCTAAAAAACTAGTGTGGTATATTAGTTATTTAGTATCTGAATACTATGCAATTACAGAAAAAAGGAACTAAATCATTCATGCTATTCTTGATCATATTCTCTAACAGCTTTGGTGGCTGAGAGTCATAGTGCTGCTTTTGAATCTCCTCAACTCATTCTTGGCTCTTTTACAAGAACACATGCATTTCTTTCCTTTGAAGCAAAATGACAGGAAGGGGGAAACAAAATCACTTGAATATTGACATAACTTCCTTTGTGCTGACTGTCATGCACTTTTGGTTTTGTAACCTGGGTGGATATCTTTAGTATGTTTATCACGGAAATCCCAATAACTGGGATTTTTGATGTAATGTTGTACATAACTTACATAAAACAGTCAGTTCTTTGGGTCAGCAAAGTTGATACGAATGAAATTGGCAATGAGGAAGGGAATTGAAGAATATAGTGGGGAGAACAAATAAAAATTGTGTTTTAAATGATAGCTACAAAAAGACAGCAATCAATTTGCAGTGATCACAGGAGAACATGGGATGACTGGAGGGAGTTAGTTACAGCTCTTTGATTCTCTGTCCCATCCCCAGCCCTAGGGCAGGTTAGAAGTCTTGGAACTATTATAATGTGCTTCAACTGGCAACAGTCACTAAAGAACCATCTACCAGAGACACCAGAGTACTCCAGCTACTAGTCTTCCCTGCCCCAGAAAGCACTCCTTGCAGTGGCTCTAAATCTGCTGAAAACTTCTCCTTGTGGGTTATCCCCAGTTAGAGAATTCCTTTTATGCCATCTTTGGAGAGAGTCAGAAAATCTGACTCAGGATTTTTATCTTTCAGGTTTAAAGTTCCACGAAAAAAATGGTCCAAAATTCTAACAAAGTTATATCAGTCCTCTTATTATTTTTTATACAAGCATTTTTGGAAATGTGGTAGTAAAAGAAATGAACATCAAGAGTTTCCTCATTTAGTAGGTATTTCCCTCAGGCTTGAAGTTCTATTAATGATGCAAGTATTTTTCTATTAAACTAAACAGAAAAAAAACAATGTAGTTTCATCACTTTTAAGGTCTTGATCCGAATGTGGATTTAAGCAAATGATTGGCATTGCCAATAATGATGAAAAAGCTAAGTGATTTCATAAAAATGTAGTAATCTTTTCTGAAGTCAAGGGAGTACTGACTAGACTTGTAGCTATTTATGGACATAGCTATTACATTGTGTATTTGTACTTGAGTTTTGTCACATACAGTCATAGTTTAATAAGCCAAGAAGCAGACCTTGTGTTTCCTTGATGATCTGGTTTTGATCAGGGTGCCTTTTATGCAACTGCTTCACACCGCTCTAGCAAAAACCAGAGAGGTCTTGCAGCTGAGGCATGGATTCAGAGATTGGAATTTCTATTCCAGGTTCTAGTCTCAACTTTGCTGCAGAATTCCTGTGTGACCTTGAGAAAATCATTCAATCTCAGCCTGGCTCGATTTTCTCATCAGTAAATGGTTATAATAATACTGACCTGCCACACAAGGGCACTGTGAAACTTATATAATTAATGATTGTAAATGGCTCTGAAATTCTGGGATGCAAATGTCAGGGAGCTAGCAGGAGTTTGAGACAGTGTGTGGCTTCTGGACAGCAACTCCCCTCCATCTCAGCCAGCCCAGACTGAGCTGAACTGTTTCCTCAATATGGGGCAGCCCACAACATTTTGGCACCTGAGGTGGGGAGTTCAAATGACGCCCCCATGCTGCCTCGCTGCACGAGCAGCAGACACAATTTTCTACACTCTTGGTCCTAATGGCATCCCTCCCTCCCCACACACACACAGTTTGGCATCTGAGGCCTCAGTTCACCTCATGGTAAGGCCAGCTCTGCCTCTATATATGCTTCCACCACTGGGTGCATGACCAACAAGGGTAAAGGGTCGGGGCCTCTCGATCCCAAAGCAGTTTACCAGCCCCCTGCAACACCAGTGTAGGGTTGATACACCCCACCACATGATTTTTTTTAAAGAATTTTCTGTACCTGAACTATTCAGTACAGGCAGTCCCCAGGTTACGTACAGGATAGGGACTGTAGGTTTGTTCTTAAGTTGAATCTGTATGTAAGTCGGAACTGGCATCAGCCGCTGCTGAAACTGATCAGTTTCAACCGCGGCTGAATCTGGATGCCAGTTCTGACTTACATACAGATTCAACTTAAGAAACCCAGGCGTCCCCAAGTCAGCTGCTGCTGAAACTGATCAGCGGCTGATTCCAGAAAGCCTGGGACAGAGCAACTCTGCCTCGGGCTTCCTGTAGTCAGCGCTGGTCAGTTTCAGCAGCGGCTGACTTGGGGACGCATGGGGCAGAGCAGCTGGGGTGCTGCTGGGTTGCTCCAGTAGCACCGCTCCTCGGCGCTACTGGAGCAACCCAGCAGCACCCCAGCTGCTCTGCCCCAGGCGTCCTGATTCAGCCGCTGCTGAAACTGACCAGCAGCGGCTGAATCAGGACACCTGGGGCAGAGCAGCTGGGGTGCTGCCGGGTTGGTCCGGAGCGGCACTGCAGGACCAACCCGGCAGCCCCCAGCTGCTCTACCCCAGGGGTAGACAAGAAAAGCCTGGTCTGCTGGGGGGGGCACTAGCTTCTCCCGGTCTCCCTGGTCTGCTGGGGGGGTACAGCAAAGCCACTGGACCGCCCCAGCAGACCAGGGACACCCAAGCAAAGCCGCCACCTGGGCGGCTTTGCTCCCAGGCAAATGAGCAAAGCCGCCCAGGCGGCGGCTTTGCTCTGGTGTCCCTGGTCTGCTGGGGGGGTCCAGCGGCTTTGCTGGACCCCCCCCCCCCCAGCAGACCAGGGGGACAGGAGCAAAGCCGCGGAGCACGCCCACAGCGGGACAGCCCGGGATCCGCCGCCCGTGAGCTCCGGGGCGAGAAAAGCCCTGTTCGTAAGTGCGGATCCGACGTAAGTCGGATCCACATAAGTCGGGGACTGCCTGTAGTTTGTTTCTATCCATCTGTGGATTGGTGGAAAGAGCGAAGGTTGTCGGTAGGGTGAATCTCAGTTACATGGGATGGGAAAGTCAGAAGCTCTTAGGATGAAGCAGATAGACTGGTCCTAATTAGGTGGGAAGGAATAACCCATGCTGGGGCTGGTGGGAGAATCCAACAGCCTAAAAGTACTAAGAGACCATTGGAAATTCCTTAAAAGGGGCCTAGGTTATCACAAAGTGCTCAGTGTTTGTCCTTTGAAAATTAGACCTTTTTAAAGGTATGTCAAGCTGGGAACATAAAAAAAAATCAGGGCTCCCAAAATCATTAATCACTTTTGAAAATATTGTTTATGTGTATAGAAATGTACAATAAAGTCTCCAGCTTTCCAGGTTTTTTGCACGGCAGGCATTAATAAGTAAGACCTTTATAGTTACTTTAATAGTTTGTAATTGATTTTTTTAAATTCACCAACCACAACCACCATTGAAAAATATCGTCTTATGCTAGCAAGATTACTTCAGGAATCAACCACTTGAATTTCACCCTTGCGATTGTACTGTTGTCATCAAAACACATGATCCCATCCCAGAAGTTAATAATTCATAGAAGGATGACTAAAAAATAAGAAGCCATCTATGAAAAAAAGAAATCTCTGGTGAAGGTTGCTCTCTCATCTGCAGACATTAAACTTTTAACCAGGTTCCTTAGCCAGAGGTTAACCTCTGTCAGTCTCAGGGGAGGCTAGGCACTGTAGATCACACTTCAGATGTCAGGACAGACACTCTTGCACCACATGAGCTAATATCTGATGCTTCCCCATAGTCACAGCATGTAGTGGAAACCAGGTCAAGCCAGTGCATAGTCACAGCAGCACTTCTCAAACCAGATAGTAGTTTGTTGAGCCTGGATCTATGATCAAATGAATAAGCAGGCTGGTACGACAATAGACTCCTGAATTTACTATGAGGGCATAATTTTTGGTTCCCATGTGGCACTGATCTGCCATGGATGATCAAGGGCCAGTAGCACTCTTATCCAAGGGTGTGCGAGCTGCCATATCAGAAGGACAGCAAAAGACCAACTATACTGTCACACTCTGGGCCACAGAAATGAGATTCCACTACTGAATACAAGAAGATCTTCAAGGTGATACCGTATGCTGTTCCCTGTCTAAGAATGGGGCATCAGTCAACTAGAGATATAACTGGTTGGCTTCATTTGTGTCAGCTCTCCAGAGAGACTTAACAATAGTAGCATTTCATCAAAGATGTAGTGGAGATGCATGCACTGACACATATAGAAGTTGTCATATAATTCAAACAGCCACTAACAAGACAAGTAGTCAAATCAGTCTTGCATGTCAGACCATAGCTTCTTATATGTTTGGGTGCATCCTTGCACATGGAACCCAAAGAAACCCCTTAAGATAAATACAAAATAATAAATAATGGGTATTAACCGTGTCTTATTTCTTTAATTTTCACACAACTTCATAATTCGCTATGTACCATATCACTGATTCCATTCTTGTAATAGCAGTTTCAGCACAAAATCCAACAGATAGCAAAGGTTTGTCCAAAAAGGTCTTAACTAAGGAAGATAATTTCAAATAATCCCACACATATACAGTAATGACAGGCAGGAACATATTTCAGTCATGCATATTATACTACCAGTAAAACCAGAGATCAAATAAATATATAGTATGTGATCACTGAGGGACAAACTAACACTTAACACTGGGAAGTCTATCAGGCAAAAACAAGATCAATCATATTTGAGCATATTATAACTATTCCTAAATAGATATTTGAAACTGTATACATAAATGTTGTGCTTGAAATAACATTTTCTGGCTTCCGCTGACTAACACAAATAACTCTTTTCATCCTACGGAAGAGGAAATTCAGATTTAAAATTCTTGGAACCTGCTAACAATTTGATAACACTGTCTAGTTGTTCAGGAGTGAAGTACAGAGTATCCAGTGAGTCAGAACAGACTTTAGGGAGCATAAAGAACATGTTTTTGTTGGTGTACTTGTTTGCGTAGCCAGTAGGACGATCAGATTCCTGAATCATGCAACAGATGTTGTCAATAACCTATGAATGTGGAGGTGAGTTTTTGCATCCTGGATCCTGAAACATTTAGCTAAATCACAATCATACCAATACAGCTGGATATGGTTTTATATTAAGTCAAATGTATTTACATCTTACAAAACATGGAAATCTTTGGAAAATTCATGTGCTGCTTTAATAGTAGGTTCTTTTCGATCTGATTACAAGTTGCACTTCTGAAATCTAGGATTCTCTGGTCCGGCCACATCCATGATCCGGCATGGCCACAGATGTTCCAGGATCAGAGAGTCTCGGAGTGCTGCAGGGGGTAGAGGCCCAGGAGCTGCATGTCAGTAGTGAAAGGTTAGCACTATCATCAAAACCACAGAACTCATTTAGCCTTTCAACTCCCTCTAGTAAATATGAAAGTAATAGAAAAATGTTTTCTAATAGTTTCTAAAACCTTCAGTTTTATTGGGATGCTGTCAGGGTCCAATCACTTTGCAGAATACATACATCCAGGCCAAGACACAAGAGGAAGTTAGTCACCTTGTGCAGTAATGACGGTTCTTCGACGTATGTGTCCCCGGGGTGCTCCACTGTGGGTGCTCCACTATAGGTGTCAGGCTCATCCCAGCACCGCAGGTCAGAGATTTATAAGCCATGGTTTAGCCGGACCACGCATGCACAGTGGCGGCACGTGCCCTTCGTGCCATTTTTGAGGCTGCGCGCGGTCCGGCTCCCGCCAGTTCCTCCTAATTGAATACATCTGTAAGACATAAAGAGAGACTCCGATCGGGGAGGAGCGCAGGACATGGAGCACTCACGGGGGGACACACCTCAAAGAGCAGTCGTTACTGCACAAGGTGAGTAATTTCCTCTTCTTCTTCGGGTAGTGTCCCCGTGGGTGCTCCACTGTAGGTGAGTATCAAGCTGTTGTCTGGTCTACCGAGGTGGGATTGGACTCAGGATCTCTAGACCGTGGAAAGCACTGCTGATGCCAGCGCTGAGTCTCGAATAACAGTGTCAATTGCATAGTGCTTTGCAAATGTGAATTCCGAAGACCAAATGACTGCTCTCCTGATGTCTCATAAGGATATGCCAAAAAGGAAAGCTGTCGTTGTTGCTGTTGCTCTCGTGGAGTGTGCACGAATCAATGTTGGCAACGTTTTATGCTGTATCTCGTAACATCGAGTAATTCATTTTACGATGTACTTAGAAATCCGCTGTGAGGATAATGGGTGACCCTTAGATCGTTCATCCATGCATAGTAAGAGGCATTGTGATTGTCGGAAGGGCCGTGTTCTCTAAATGTAGAACGCCAGAGCCCTGTGGATATCTAGTATTTGGAGCCTTGCCTCCTGAGGTGACTTATGCGGTTTGGGGTAAAAGGTAAGTAATATTACTGGCTCATTGATGTGAAATTCGGAGTTCACTTTTCGGAGGAATTTAGGGTGTGACTTTAGGATGACTCCGGTGTTTGTGAAGAGGGTATAAGGAGGGTTGGCTGAGAGAGCCGCAAGTTTGCCTACCCTTCATGCTGAAGTGATGGCCAGGAGGAGGACCACCTTCATGGTAAGTATTGGGAACTCACAAGATGCCATCGGCTCAAGAGGCAGCCGTATTAAAATATCTAGGACGAATTGAAGGTCCCACAGTGTTGGAGTGGCCTTCCTCAGGGGGTAAAATTTGCGAGGCCCTTGAAGAATCTTTTTGTCATGGGGTGAGCAAACACTGATTGTCCTTCTATTGTGTCCCTGAAGGTGGAGATCGCAGAGAGATGGACCCTTATGAATGGTATCAAGAGGCCAGAACGTTGGAGATATAATGCATAGTCCAAAATCCAATGGATTAGCAGCATCATAGCATCGAGACTGTTATCATTGCACCATGATTGGAAACCTCAACATTTATAAAGGTAAGTTTTGAGGGTAGAGTCACGCCTACTGTGTAATAGAACGTGTTTTACTTCTTGCGAGCAGATGAGCTCTGTGCGATGGAACCAACTAGGAACCGGCCATGAGGCGTAGCCGGTCTATTTGAGGGTGTATTGTGGTCTGTCCCCGTTGTATTAGTAGGTCTTTGGACTGCAGAAAATGGTATGGTGGATGCAGAGATATCTGTATTAGGACTGGAAGCCAACTTTGTCTGGGCCAGTATGGGGCTATTAGTATAATGGTGGCCCGGTCCGTAATTATTTTCTCCAGTACTCTGGGAAGAAGCAGAATCGAGGGAAAAGCATAGAGTAGGCCCTGATTCCATTTGAGGAGAAAAGCGATTTTGGTCCCACTCCTGCCCTGGAACAGTAATTCGGGCATTTTGCATTGGTATACGTGATCTATGCAAGAATACCCCCAACATTGAAATTTGAAGTGTGTGAATCGTGGGTTCAACTCCCACTCAAGTTGGGGGAAGTATTGTCTGCTGAGTGTGTCCGCTATAGAGTCGCCTTTGCCTGGCAGGTATATTGCAATGATATTGAGCTTGTGCTGATTGCACCAATTCCATAGGCGTGTAACCTCTGTACAGAGGGATTTGTATCTCACTCCGCCTTGGCGATTGATATAATATACCACATTGGTATTGTCGGTAAATATTTGGACTGTGTGGTATGTGATTTTGGACACAAACGCCTTGCATACATTGCGTACTGCCCTCAGTTCCAACAGATTGATGTGCTGGAGTGATTCCGTTGCCGTCCATTGGCCTTGCACCCGCTCTCCCATGCAATGTGCTCCCCATCCCATGAGGGATGCATCCGTGGTAGTCTGGCTGTCTGGTTGTGGATGTGGATGCCCGTAAGCATGTTGGAGGTGGACATCTACCATTTTAGAGAATGTTTGACTGTATTGCGTATTGTAACTGGCCTATGAATGTTGTGCTCGCCAGGGCGGTATACTGAGGCGATCCAGTACTGTAGGCATCTCAGGTGCAGCCTCACGTGCTGTATCACATAAGTGGTCACTGCCATATGTCCTAATAGCCTTAGACAAGATAGTATGTCGATTCTTGGGCTTATCAAGATAGTGCAGATGAGATCCTGAATCCTCTGGAATCTCGTCTTTGGAAGGTATGCCCTTGCTGTTGTAGACTCTAACTGTGCCCCAATGAACTCTAGGGAACTTTGAGGTGTTAGAGAGGACTTTTGGATGTTGACTACTAGACCTAGGGATTGTAAATAGGTTTCTGGTCCATGGATCGCCCATAGGGCTTGGTCGTACATGGGCACTTTGAGTAAACAGTCATCTAGATATGGAAATATCATTATGCCTTGTTGGCGGAGGTAGGCTGACACTACAGAGAGATTCTTTGAGAAAACTCTCAGAGCGGATGACAGGCCAAAGGGAAGGACTTTGTACTGAAAATGTTGGTCGTCTATCGCGAATCTGAGGAAGCGTCTGTGTGCAGGGTGAATTGTGATGTGAAAGTATGCGTCTTGTAAATCGAGGGACGTAAACCAATCTTCTGGGTTCAATGCTGGAATTATAGAAGCTAGCGTCACGATCTTGAACTTATGTTTTCTGAGATACCAGTTGAGATGTCATAGATCTAAAATGGGTCTCCACCCTCCTGATTTTTTCTCCGTAAGAAAATAACAGGAGTAAAAACCCCTGCTGTGGAAATGATCCGGCACTCTCTCCACTGCTCCTATACTGAGGAGGCGAAGGGTCTCCTGCATAAGGAGAGCCTTAAGAGAGGGGTCCCTGAAAAGGGTGGGGGAGGGGGAGAGGTGGATGGTAGAGAGAGAAGAGGTATGGTGTAACCGGATGTTATTACGTCCCGGACCCAGCTTTTCAAAAGAGCTCTTTCGCAAAAAGGCATGTGTGGATGTGGAAAAGGGAGTTATTTTGGAAGAAGAGGAAAGAGGAAAAAGCACAGGTGCCCTGGTGGCCATTCCATCCATAGCAATCACAGCTTACATGCAAGAGAGCATCTACTCGCAGATCGCTTTTTCAATGCACTTTTGCAGTGTGGATGCTTTCTTTTGGAAGAAGTTTTTTTGGAAGATTTCTTCCGCAAAAAGCTTCTTTTGGAAGAAGTCTGTAGTCTAGATGTAGCCTCAGTTAAGTGGGTGGGACTCCTGCATCCCACTCCCAGCCCTCCATGTTCTGTACTTTTACACACTCACGTCATTGGCTAGCGGAGCTTTCACAAAGGGGCTTTCCTTTCTTCCATTCCCACAAGAGGGATGGACTCCCTAGAGGGGGAATTCTCAGGGTTGGCGGAGAAAGACTTTTTAAAATTATGTTTAACTTGGCTCACTAATGGAGTGGGGGGAAATGGAGCCACTATCCTGGGGCCCAGCGATAGTGGCCAAGGACTCCCAGCCGCTGCTGTTGCTACTATGGTGGCAGTGGTGGCCAGAGCCTCAGGCCCTTTAAATTGCCATCAGAGTGCCTCACAGCATGCTCCAGGCTGCTCTAAGGGCTGGGGAAGGCAGCATGTTATACTTCGGGTGATGCAGAGGGCTGACTACCCTGCCCTAACCCTTTCCACCCAAGGCCCTGCCCCTTCTGGCAGCATGGAGCTAGTCTCCCCACCTTGCCTAAACTCAGAACTCCTGTCAGCTGAAGAAGTGGGCTGTGCCCATGAAAGCTCATGATACCATCTACATGTTTTGTTAGTCTATAAAATGCTACCAGACCATTTGTTGTTTTTTAAGATTATCCTGTACAGACTAACTCGGCTACTCCCTGAAGCTCCATGAAGGAAGACTGTGTATTACTTAGTGCATACTAAGTAATATGTGCCAAGTCACAAAGCACACTAGGTTTGTTAACTAATCCTGGAACAAATTAGCAGATTATAATTACATGGCTCTTCATTCTGGACATATAACTTTAATCACTGATCATTTAAAAAATTCTAAACATTTTTTCCAGTCATGGTTTGATTTACATTTCTCCTGGAGAAGTAGAATTCCTGCCAACTTTAAAATCTAGTCCTGCTGCTGGTTGTTGAGTTATACAAGTGCAAAAATAAAGTTATTCCACTATTTCAAATGAGGATTGTATATTTTAGTTGACAATAGCAAAACTGAGCTCAAGCTTTTCAAAACCTCTACCTATTATATTCAATCTAAAGCTGATCAAATAGAGATAGGACAGCTCCCCAACTCAATGGGCCACCAGCTGTGATATCCAATCCTATAACAAGTATGTTGGCAGCCTGTCCCCCAAGTATAACCCCAGTGATACCCCACACACACATCCATTGTCTTCATTCATAAACAGGATGCCCCCAGCTAGTTGTTTTTTCCTGTCTACTGTCACCATTAAGGTAGAGGAGTCCTGCAAAGCTTTGGATACCTGCTTTAAATCTGCAGATACCCACGGACCATGTTTTCAGATCATATATTGGAGACAGATATAAATTTTGTATGCCCCCGGGGCTCTGTACATAGGGTCTCTCCAAACCATAGAATCAGAATCATAGAATAGTAGGACTGGAAGGGACCTCGAGAGGTCATCAAGTCCAGTCCTCTGCCCTCATGGCAGGACCCAGTACTGTCTAGACAATCCCTGATAGACATTTATCTAACCTACTCTTAAATATCTCCGGAGATGGAGATTCCACAACCTCCCTAGGTAATTTATTCCAGTGTTTAATCATGCCCTAAATATTCCAAGGACCAACCATTGATTATACCACAAAGCCTTCTACTTGCCAAATTATTTGATACCTGATTGGTATTTTTACTAGACAAGATTTTTTTGTTTTTTTTTACAGTTTTATGAACTGTACTATAATGCATACTATTTTGTTCTGTGACGGCTACAAGAATCAGCTGAGACAGACCTAAGCTTGTCATTTTCTAATCTAAGTTGTCATTTGTGCCATATTTAATCATTTGGGCATAGGCAGAAATATAAAAGCTGACTTTAGTATAGGCTTAGTATAGATCAAATTTGTGATCATACAGGTTTCAGATGATTTTATAAACAACATATAAAGACTGACTCTTCAATTCGTTTAATTCTAGCAAAGTATGTTTTACAAATACACATACACCCTTCAATAATTGTTAAAGAAAATGTAAAGTGCTTTGCTGGTGGAAATTGTCAGGCATGACCTCAATTATTTATAGGGAAAGAGAAATTGTAATATCCTCAGTAATCATATACTTACTGTTATAAATATTAAACAAGAAAACCTAGTGCTATAAGCAGGTTTCAATAATCATCACTTTTCTTGCAATTCTAGCTCTGTGACGAAAAATACTGTTAACAATCTAAACACATGCTACTCTTCAGGCCTGTCGACAAGGTATGTAGTAGAGGAGCAAAGGGGGCAATTTCCTCAGGGCCGAAGATTCAAAGGGGCCTAGGCTCTGAAGCCCCAGACCCTTTAAATCATTGCTGGAGTTCTGGACCACATGCTTGAGGAAGTACTTAAGGGGGGGCACACTCCTGGCAGTGCTGAGGAGTATCTGGGGGCCAGTGTGGTACATTCCAGGTGGTGCTGAGGGATGGCTGACCTCAGCCCCGCTCTTTCTTCTCTCAGCCCACCGCTTCTGGGAGCACAAAGCCGGCTCCATCACTACTTTGACAGGAGCCCACAGAGGCTGTAGACTTCCCTGCTGTCCTTTGACTACTCAGTTACAGAATGGATGAACGGGATTTGCCAGAGTACAAAAAAAGGCTGTATAAGAATGCTGGTGGGAGTTAAAGAAAAATGTCAACCAATGCAAGGAAAAGGGTTTAGCCATCCCCAAGTGAACTCAGATTTACACTGTAAAACCAGAATAGTCACTAACCTGTCACAGGAATGCTTTTTATGAAGGACTGTGAATGGAGCCATTTGCAGGTTGGGTGTGTACACACAAACATGTCCATGGCCTCAATGTGAATTGATCCTCTACAGCTCGTATCATGTGGGACCTGTAATGTCACTTTGATGGGACTTGGGAGGAGTCATGAAAGGGAAGAACAACTGTCTCACCATGCTCCCACTGCTGGCTATTCAAGGGATCTAGTATTATGACCAATACCTGCTAGAATCTATTGTTCTTTGTGATAAAGATACAATCCTTTTTTGGGACAATGGGTATTTTGAATAAGCAGGCTTTCAAGTTTCATATAGAAGGATACATCTGACATTAAAATAATTCAAACATTCACTATGGGTATGTCTACACTACAGTGTTATTTCAAAATATCTAATTTCAAAATAGTTATTTCGACATAGCTTATTTCAAAATAACGCATCTACACACAAAATGTATTTTGAAATAGCTTTTTGCTATTTTGAAATAGCGCGTCCCACTGAGTGGACGCTGAATCGCATTTAAGGCTGGCCGGAACCAGGTCCGGCAGGGCATCAGGTCAGGATTTACTTTGTGTGGCTGCTGCCTGAAGCTATCTGAGGTCTGTGCTTAAAGGGACCCCCCTGGACAGTGAGTTCTCAGGTTTCCCTACTTGCTTGCCTACCTCGATGAGGAACAGCAAAGCATTTTGTCTCTGCGTGCTCTGGTTGCCCTCACTCAGAACACCACAGCACTCTGCAACATGGAGCTGGAGATGCCCCTGGGCACTCTGGTGCTTCTCTTGGACATGTTGCTTCGAGCCTGGCTCCACTTTTTGCAGACTGCCATCCAGGAGGTCCATTGGGGGTCTGTCAGTATCCAGAAGGCCCTGCAAGAGAGCTTCCATCCTGAGGAGCACTAAGAGCCTCCCTTGTCTGTCCCACTGGGGGCTTGTGCCTCATTCCTCCCTCACGTCCTTCCACTTACCCCTCCCTAACCCCCTTTCCTGATGTAAAATAAAATACACGTATTTTCATGAACACAAACTCTCTTTATTTAACCAAACTGGGGGGGGGGGTATGAAACTCTGGTGAGACTGGGGAAAGGAGGCAGGAGACGGGAAGAGAGAGGATAGGAGAGGGGAGGAGGGAGCTGGAAGGGGGAAGCAAGGGAAGAAGGGAGAGGGGAAGCTCAGGGCTCAGTTTTGGGGGTCTCTCTGGACCAACTTGATTTTCATGCGAATCAATTTCTAAATAAGCCCACCGCTATTTCGATTTAATTTCAAAATAACTAAATGTCTCTGTAGACGCTAGGATGGTTATTTCGAAATAATAGCTGTTATTTCTAAATAACTTTGCTGTGTAGACATACCCTGGGTGTATGCTCAAATTTATGTTACATTTCTTCACAACCCAAAGTTTTCAGCCTTTAAGCTGAATTTATGGTACAGAACAAACTTACAAAGACCTAGGCACAAGTCCTTCCCCCTGTGGGAAAACAGTGCAGAAGAACCAAATAACCCTAAGGGATTGGGAACTGTGATAACATGAAGTCGGATCCCATGTAAAATAATTCTGCTATTGACAACCATTATTTAATGCAGGGAAATCTCCATTCGTGCTGCAGTGACTATTTCATGACAAGCCCTTCAGTTTCATTAGGTTTTTCACTATTTTTTCCCTTAGACATGCAAAAATGTGGCCCTTAGTCATTTATACAGTTCAGTAGCCTATATGCTGTTTTCCTCAAGCTTTTCCTTAAACTTATTGACAAGTTTCAGACTTCAAATGATAGTTTATTAGTTTTGGTGCATAGTCTTTGGCCTCCCTCTTCTGAAGGAGTAAAGCAGTGGTGAACACTAAAATCTGTTAGCTAGAATGAATGTACTTTAATGATATTACAATACCTAGTTTCAACTTGTAGCATTTCTCTCTAACAGTCATCATTTCCTAGACTACACCAATATCAGTGAAAAGACATTAGGTCAACAGGTGTACAGGAAGCATTATACAATGAGAAACACCCCCAAAGCTATATAAATGATAATACATGAAAATATACTCTGCTGCCAAGCACCATTTAAACTTTGGCAATGAGAACACTGTTCTACTAAAACGTTTCAACCACAGCTGTGGTTCCATTAATTTTCCCACCAAACAGCACCTTTTATTTTAGCTTCATTGTCAACAGTATCAGTTAAGACTGAAATAAACACAATAGATCTAGTTATTAGATAAGTAACAAAGTTCACTTCCATGAAGCTATGTCATTGTATACAATAGATTATCATTCTCCACTGCCTTGCGCTTTGAACAGTGATTGACATCTGTACAGTGGATGTAAAATAATACCAAATCATAATACAGGTTGCACTTCTATAAACCGGGACTCTCTGGTCTGCCAACATCCATGGTCCAGGATCAGAGGAGTTCCAGCATGCTGCAGGGGGTGGGGGAGACCTGGAGGCCAGTACAAATCAGAGAGGGAGTGGGAACCCAGCATGCAGCCCAGCTGGGGTGCTGGGGAACTTGAAGCCAGGAAGCTACTGTGCTGCTGGGAGGATGGGGGAAGGGAGCAGTCAGGAGTGGAACAGTCCAGTGCACTGCTCAGCTGAGCTGCAGTGGGGCCGGAAGCCAGCACATAGCTCAGCTGTGCTAAGGGGGGGAAGCCGGGAAGGCTGGTGTGTGGCCTAGCTGGGTTGTGTTGGGTGTGGCGGGGGGAAATGTTGGGGAGGGGGAAAGGGGAATGGGAAGCCCAGAGCACAAACCAGATGGGATGCTGGGGCAGAGTCAGGAAGCTTGGCAGAGCAGCAGGATAGGGGGTGGGGTGGCAGCGGAGGGGCTAGAAATGACCTCCCCCGGTCCAGCAAAATCCCTCATCCGAGACCAATCAGGTCCCGAGGGTGCCCAACTAAGGGAGGTAATTTTAAACCATCTGTGTATAGATATGCCAGTGACTACATGTAATGTAATACAATAGAAATTCAGGCCTAATAATGCTTTACTGAGAATACAACCACTATTTGGGAAAATAAATCAGATGGAGTAGAACATACAATAAGGATACGTAAAAAGTGTACCTGCCTTAGGCCAAGCAGTTTGAAATTGGGACATGAAGGAAATTTGAACAAATGGTGATCAGGAAATGACATAAAAAATACTGGGTAAACCCAGTCAGACTAGGACATATAGTGGTTCTAACGTCCCAAAAATATATTTGTTTACAGCACAACAAAATCCATTCTTTCCTTTACTTAAAGACCATAATTTTGTTTTAATTGAAAATAAAAGAAGATAATTATATATCAATGTAGATGTCTAATTACATCATCCTTTAACTACTGAATTATTGAAAGGAACATGCCTTCAATTTTTCTTAGAGAGATGAGGTGGATGAGATAATATCTTTTATTGGATCAACATCTGTTGGTGAAAGAACCAGGTTTTAGAATTTATGCAGAGCTTTTCTTTGGATCTGGAAAAAGTACAATACTCAAGAGCATTGCCTGAGTGGTAGCTTTTTCCATGAAAACAAGACATTCTGCTACTTTATATTACTTTAAAGAGACCTCTAGTGGTCAGATATACAGTTCTTTATCCTCCATTTCAAGTGGTAAGCTATAATCTTGCAAATTTGTACTTAGTCTCTTGAAGTGGAAAAAGTATCCTTAGTTTAAGGAAGGGGAAGTAAATTATAGGTATTGGATGATAAATTTGTATAATGATTTTGCAAGATTGAGCTGATCTCACCTTAAATCATGAAATAATAGAGAATGATTATCTTGTCCCCAAAATATGATATATTCATATTATAAATGATTTCCTTGACATGATAGAGTCCTTTTTACAAATCATACCAAGTCCCCGATAATTATGGGTATGTCTACAAAGCAAAGTTATTTCAAAATAACAGCCCTTATTTTGAAATTACTTTCCTAGTGTCTAAACAGCCAAACCGCTATTTCGAAATAAGCGGAGCGCTTATTTCGAATTTGATAAACCTCATTCTACAAGAAATAACGCCAAATTTGAAATAGCCACTCCAGCCTCAACCAAGAACACTCCTCTCTCTCCCCCACTCCCCGGAACCCTTAAAGGTGTAGACTCTGGCCACAGTGCCTGTGCCAGCTCCAAGCCTGCCAGCCCAGAGCCAGCAGTCACTGCCCCGACCCAGTGGCCCCAAAACATGAGACAGCAAGCCACTGGCACCCAGCTCTCCACCGCTCCGTCTATACATACAAACCGCTAGTTCAAACTTAATTCGAACTAACGGAGCGCTTAATTCGAACCAGGTAAACCTCATTATACGAAGACTAACGCCTAGTTCGAATTAAGTATTTCGAATTAAGGGCTGTGTAGCCACTTAATTCAAACAAGCTGGAGGCTAGTCCTTCCCAGGTTCCCCCTGGTGGCCACTCTGGGCCAAACCAGGAAAACTCCTCTCCTCTCCCCCAGCCCTGGGCCCTTAAAGGGGTAGACTCTGGCCAGACAGCACTTGCCAGAGCCAGCCCTGCCAGCAGTCTCTGCCCCGAACCAGTGGCCGCAGGATGAGCCAGGCAGCCAGTGCCAGCGAGCCGTCCCCTGCCCAGTCCCCCAGCAGCCAGGGGCCATCCAGGGGCCGTAGATGGCGTGCGCCCTCCTGGTCTAGTGTGGAGGTCATGGACCTCATTGAGGTTTCGGGGCAGGCCCCCAACCTCCATGATCTCTGCACTAGGTGGAGGAACGCGGCCGTCTGCGGCCGCATAGTGGCCGCCATGGCCCAAAAGGGACACAGGTGCATGCAAGATCAGGTGCGCCTGAAAGTAAAACAGCTGCGGCAGGCGTACGCCAGGGCCACCAGGGGCAGCGCCGCAGCAGAGGCTGCCACCTGCCCCTACTTCCCCGCCCTCGACCGACTCTTGGGGGGCGGGGTGGTCCGTGCCAGCCCGGGAGGCAGCGAGCCGGGACCGGAGGGCCCTGACCTGGGCGCACCAGAGGGACCACCACAAGGAGTTCCAGCACTGGAGTTGGCAGGGTCGTCCAGGGAGACCATACTGCCGTGGTCCCCAACACAGTGCCCGCGGGCGCCATGGCGCCCGCGGGGGCATTTGCATGCGCCCGCCAGATGCTCGGGGATAACCTGGCCCCGGGCACATGGTGCACGGTGAGCGCCGGCCCCGGGCACGCGGCGCTTGGCGGGGGGAGCGCCGGCCCCGGGCGCGCGGCGCTTGGCGGGGGGAGTGCCGGCCCCGGGCACGTGGTGCTTGCGGGGGGGGCACCGGCCCCGGGCACGCGGTGCTTGAGGGTGGGGGCGCCGGCCCCGGGCGCGCAGCTCTTGGAGGGGGCACTGGCCCCGGGCGCGTGGCTATGGGGAGGGCTGCCCCCGGGCATGCGGCTATGGGGGGCCGCCCCCGGGAGCGCAAGTGTCCCCGCCCCCTGGCACCCGGCGGGCGAACGGCCACGCCCCCTGGCGCCCGACAACCTCAAAAGGTTGGGGACCACTGCCATACTGGGTAAGTAGTTCGAATTAAGTAGTTCAGGGGGGGAGGCGGGAGGGAGACCAGGGACCGCGCGTGTGGGCCATGCCTCCCACGGATCACACAGACACCTGTGCACGTGCGAGCATATGCCATGCCATGCTACCCTTGTGCAGGTGGCTCCAGCTGCGTGACACCCAGGGGCCATGGCCCAATAGGCACATGCGTGTGTTAAGAGACCTGACATGCTCCTGACCCCGGGGCGGGACCCAGCAGGATGCTCTCCCTTCACATGTCCCCTCTACACAGAGGCAGGGAACATCTCTCCCTCGCCTTGGCCGCACTATACACGGCACAGGGAATAGATGCGGTCTTGGGGCAGCTCCCAGTCCCGGGGAGAGCCAGACATCCTGATCATGGCCTCTGTACAAGCACAACAGCTCTGACGGTGCAGGGCATGGTCACCCACACGTTGCTGGGGGAGGGGGCTGGGCATCATCTACTGTGTCCCCAGGGAGAACTGACCACTTCTCTTCTTTCTCTACAGCTGCACCAGCTGCTCGTGCAGGGCGCACCACCCTGCCTGGGACCTGCTCCCACACCCGCGGCCTGCTCTGGACCGCCAGCATGGAGCAGGAGAACTGGGACCAGCACCTGGGGTCCTTGCGAGCCCTGCACCGCACAGTGGAGGCCTGGATGCGGGCAGACCTGCAGCTCCACCAGGAGCAGCTGGCTGAGGACCTAGCCAGAAATGCAAACCTACAGGCCCTGCTGCAGAGCATGGTGCCCTGTGCTGCTCCTGCACCTGCTGCCCCCCCAACAACTGTCCCTCCTCCCACTCCTGCCCCCCCTCCCACCTCTTCCTCCTCAATGTCCACACCCCCCCACCTCAACCTCCGCACCCTCCACCCCATCCCCCCGGGGACGCCAAGGCCCCCTCCCTCGCCGTGCTGGGAGGCGGTTGGCCCAGCGAGACCCCCACCCCGATCCCTGAGTTTCCCCTCCCCCTCCTTCCCCTTGCTTACCCCTTCCAGCTCCCTCCTCCCAGTTTTCTCCCTCCCCTCTTCCACACTCTCTCCTGCCCTTTCCCGCCTCCTTTCCCCCATCTCCCCACAGTTTTATTTCCACTCCCCAGTCTTGTTAAATAAAGAGAGTTTGTATTTTTGAACACACGCGTCCTTTATTTTTTTACATCAAGAAGGGGGGCTAAGGAGGGGTAAGTGGAAGGATGTGAGGGAGGAATGGGGCACGAGCCCCCAATGGGGAGGACTGGGGTGGCTCTGCGGGCTCCTCGGGGTGGAAGCTCTCCTGCAGGGCCTCCTGGATCCTAACAGTCCCCCGATTGACCCCCCCTGGATGGCAGCCTGCGGCAAGTGCAGCCAGGCTGATGGCCGAGTGCTGTGATGTGCCGAGTGTGGGTACTCAGCACACTCCAAGCCAGGACTGCTTTGCTGTCCCTCATCAAGGTAGACAAGCAAGCGGGGAACCCTGAGAACTGTCTGTCCGGGGTGGGGGTCGGGTCCCTTTAAGCACAGCCCTCGGCTAGCCTGAGACAGCAGCTCCATGCTCTAGGTCTTAACCTGATGCCCTGCTGGCACTGCTTCTGGCCATCCTTAACTTTGGTTCAGGGTCCACTCAATGTGGACATGCTAGTTTGAATTAGCAAAATGCTAATTCGAACTAGTTTTTAGGTCTAGATGCACTAGTTCGAATTAGCTTAGTTCGAATTAACTACTTCAAATTAGTGCTGTAGTGTAGACATACCCTAACTTTTCCTTATTCACTTTTTCTACACCAGTCATGATTTTATAGACCTCTATCATATGCCCCCTTGGTCTCCTCTTTTCTAAGCTGAAAAGTCCAAGTTTTTTTAATCTCTCTTCATATGGGGCCCATTCCAAACCCCTCACATTTTTGTTCCCCTTTTCTGAACCTTTTCCAGTGCCAGTATATCTTTTTGAGATGAGGTGACCACGTTCATACTAAGTTTTCAAGAAGTGGGCGTACCATGATTTTATACAGTGGCAATAAGATATTCTCTGTCTTATTCTCTATCCCAGGGTTAGCCAACCTGTGACTCCAGAGCCACATGCGGCTCTTCAGAAGCTAATATGAGACTCCTTGCATAGGCACCAAATCCAGGGCCATTTTGTTGACCAATCCCTTAAGTTTGGTGAGATGTTGTTGAAGCTCTTCACAGTCTGTTTTTGTCTTAACTATCTTGAGCAGTTTAGTATCATCTGCAAATTTTTCCACCTCACCGTTTACCCCTTTCTCCAGATCATTTATAAATAAGTTGAATAGGATGAGTCCCAGGACAAACCCTTGGGGAACACCACTAGTTACCCCTCTCCATTTGGAAAACTTACCATTTATTCCTACCCTTTGTTTCCTGTCTTTTAACCAGTTATCAGTCCTTGAAAGGACGTTCCCTCTTATCCCATGATAACTTACTTTACTTGAGAGCCCTTGGTGAGGGACCTTGTCAAAGGCTTTCTGGAAATCTGAGTATATTATATCTACTGGATTCCCCTTGTCCACATGTTTGTTGACCCCCCTCAAAGAACTCTAGCAGATTAGTAAGGCATGATTTCCCTATACAGAAACCATGTTGATTTTCCCCCAACAAATTATGTTCATCTATGTGTCTGACAATGTTATTCTTTACTATAGTTTCAACTAATTTGCCCAGCACTGAAGTTAGACTTACTGATCTGTAATTGTCAGGATCACCTCTAGAGCCCTTTTTAAATATCGGCATCACATTAGCTACCTTCCAGTCATTAGGTACAGAAACTGATTTAAAGGACAGGTTACAAACCACAGTTAATAATTCCACAATTTCACATTTAAATTCTTTCAGAACTCTTGGGTGAATGCCATCTGGTCCCGGTATCTTGCTACTGTTAAGTTTATCAATTTGTTCCAAAACCTCCTCTTAATGGCACCTCAATCTGGGACAATTCCTCAGATTTGTCACCTGAAAAGAATGGCTCAGATTTGGGAATCTCCGTAACATCCTCAGTCGTGCAGACTGAAGCAAAGAATTCATTTAGTTTCTCTGCAATGACTTTATCGTCCTTTAGCATCTCGGTTGTCCCAGGGCCCCACTGATTGTTTACCAGGCTTCCTGCTTCTGATGTACTTAAAAAACATTTTGCTATTACTTTTTGAGTTTTTGGCTAGCTGTTCTTCAAAATCCCTTTTGGCTTTTCTTATTATATTTTTATACTTAATTTGACCAGAGTTTATGCTCTTTTCTATTTTCCTCACTAGGATTTGACTTCCACTTTTAAAAATATGTCTTTTCATCTCTCGCTGCTTCTTTTACTTGGTTGTTAAGCAATGGTGGCACTTTTTGGTTCTTTTATTCTATTTTTTAATTTGGGGTATACATTTAAATTGGGCCTCTAATATGGTGTTTTTGAATAGTTTCCATGCAGCTTGCAGGGATTTTACTTTTGTCACTGTGCCTTTTAATTTCTGTTTAACTAACCATCTCATTTTTGTATAGTTCCCCTTTCTGAAATTAAATGCCACAGTGTTGGGCTGCTGAAGTGTTCTTCCCACCACAGGGCTGTTAAATTGTATTACATTATCATCACTATATATGGCCAAGCGATCCAGTTATATTTACCTCTTGGACCACTGCACTCCACTTAGATCTAAATCAAGAATTGCCTCTCCCCTTTTGGGTTCCAGAACCAGCTGCTCCAAGAAGCAGCCATTTAAGCTATCAAGAAATTTTATCTCTGCATCCCATCCCGAGGTGATGTGTACCCAATACATCAATATAGGGATAGTTGAAATCCCCACTATTGTTGATTTCCTTAGCATTTCATAGTCACTATTGCTGTCCTGATCAGGTGGTTGATATATTCCTACTGCTATATTCTCATTATTAGAACATGGAATTACAATCCCCAGAGATTCTATGGAACATTTTGGCTCATTTAAGATTTTTACTTCAGTTGATTCTACATTTTTTTCACGTATAATTCCACTCCTCCATCAGCATGACCTGTTCTGTTCTTCCAATATATTTTGTACCCTGGCATGACTGTGCCCCATTGATTGTCCCCATTCCACCAAGTTTCCGTGATGCCTATTATATCAATACTAGCAATGGTCTCAAGTTGTGGTGGGAGAGGTCCAGATTGGATATTAGGAAAAACTATTTTACTAGGAGGGTAGTGAAGCATTGGAATGGGTTACCTAGGGAAGTAGTGGAGTCTCCATCCCTAGAGGTGTTTAAGTCTCAGCTTGACAAAGCCCTGGCCGGGTTGATTTAGATGGGATTGGTCCTGCCTAGAGCGGGGGGCTGGGCTTGACGACCTTGTGAGGTCTCTTCCAGTTCTATGATTCTATGATAAGGGGATGGTTGGATGAAATAACATGATCGTGGTAACTAATTGACCATTCATTATCAGTTGGAAATAGGTCAATGGAGGGATGATAGGAGTTGCAATAGGGAACTTTCTGGGTGTCTGGCTGGTGAGTCTTGCCCACATGCTCAGGGTTTAGCTGATCGCCATATTTGGGGTCAGGAAGGAATTTTCCTCCAGGGTAGATTGGCAGAGGCCCTGGAGGTTTTTCGCCTTCCTCTGTAGCATTGGGCACAGATCACAGCTGAAGGACTCTCTGCATGTTGGGGCCTTCAAAGTATTTGAAGGCTTCAATATCTGAGACATAGGTGAGAGGATTATTCTAAGAGGGGTGGGCGAGATTCTGTGGCCTGCACTGTGCAGGGGGTCAGACTAGATGATCATAATGGTCCCTTCTGACCTTAAAGTCTATGAGTCTAGCCAATTAGCCCATCATAAGACGGGATTTTCAGGTCTCTCCTCCACGTCGGTCTTCTCTCCTGAGCCTCCGGTCTTTCTCTCTCACTCCGTGTCTCTCTCTCTTCCTCCTACTGCCTCCTCTTCTCTCTCTCTCAGCTCTCCTCCCCCTCCTGCCTCTCACTCAGGGGACTGCAGAGTCCAAATGGCCTTTTGGGCTCAACACTCCCCGTGCTGCATGGGGAGTGCGGAGCCCAAATGGCCGCTTGCGCCACTTGCTCCCATGCAGCGGCCCAGCTGAGCAGCACAGAAGTCAGCCGAGTGCCATGGCGGGAGGCAAAGGGGGGCAGGGCAGTGACATTCATGGCCAGGGGGCGGGGCCTGGAGCCGCTGTCATGCCACACATCACCGCCCTGCCCCCCCTTCTCCTCCCGCCGTGGCGCTCAGCCAGGCTGCCACGGGGAAACAAGTGGCCGTTTGGGTCCCACACTCCCCATGCAGCACGGGCCGCTCAGAGGGAACAGCCAGCATTTCAGCAACGGCGCTGCCCAGTGGGAACAGCCGGCATTTCAGGCAACAGCACCCCCCAGAGGGAACAGCCGGCATTTCAGGCAACAGCACCCCCTAGAGGGAACAGCCAGCATTTCAGCGTTACAGACTCTCAGACACTGGGCTACTATATATGTGATACTTCTTTATATGAGGCACTCTAGTTCACCGATCTTATTTTATTTAGACTGCTATCATTTCTGTATAAGCACTTTTAAAATGTATCACCATTTATGTGTCTAACATTTCCTGAAGTGCTAGACTCTTTTTCATTTCATTGTGTCTCATCTGATCTCAGAGGCATAGCAAGGGTGTTATGCGCACAGGGGCAAAGGCAACATTTCCACTCCTCCCCAAAGCCAGCTCTCCCCCCCCCCCCCCCATGCACTCAGCCCTCCTTCCCCAGAGCAAGGCACCCCCAGTGCTGGGAGCACTTCCCCAATCAAATCCTCCCCCCGCCCACCACCATCCCCGGAGAGCCAGGCACCGAAGGAACGTACCTTTAAAACCACTTCTCCTCCCGCCCCGCTTGGCTGCTTCAGCTTGCAGTATGTAGAGAGCCAGCAGCATTTAGCCAGCAGCTCCCGGGTCTGGTTCAAAGCGTCATATGGGTCAGAGCAGCATGCGCTCCAGTTCCATCCCAGCCCAGCGCCTCCCTAGCGAGGCGCCCGGGGGCAACTACCCCCCCGTCCCTCCTTCGCTACGCCTCTGTCTGATCTGACCCATATTTTATCATCTTCCATCCTCTCCTCTCCTCCACATCCGTCAGCTTTCCCTTAGCACTTAGTTTAAAAACTGCTCTACAACCTTTTTAATGTTAAGTGCCAGGAGTCTGGTTCCATTTTGATTTAGGTACATCCTTCCTGTATAGGCTCCTCCTAGCCCAAAAGTTTCCTCAGTTCCTAATAAATTTAACCCTCTCCTCTCTTCACCATCATCTCATCCACGCATTAAGACTCTGAAGTTTTGCCTGCCTACCTGGCCCTGGGCGTGGAACTGGAAGCATTTCAGAGAACACTAACATAGGAGTCCTGGATTTCAATCTCTTTCCTAGCTGCCTAAATTTGGCCTCCAGAATCTCTCTCCTACCCTTCTCTATGCCATTTGTACCTACATGTACCACAACCACCGGCTCCTCCCCAGTACTACACATCTCCACACACTAACTCTGACCTGGCTAGAGGAAAAGAAAATAAACTCCTCATATCCTTTAGCCCAGGATACTCACTCAACTGTGGGAGACCACAGTTCAGTTCCCCACTCTGCCTAATGAAGGTTTTCTTTTAGATTCCTTAACCACTGGAATACAGGACCAGCATGTAGCCACAGGTGCCCACCCACTTATCATTGAGGCACACAGACAGCAGTGGCATAGCAGCAGAGCACTGGACAAGCGACTTTCTTATCAGCCCCTTTCTGTCCTAGTCATTAGGGCCCAGATCCACAAAAGGAACTTTGGTGCATTGACACTGAATGTCTTGCAACACCTAATTTTTAGACACCTAGAAAAATCAAAGGAACAACAACCGGGGTTGCCAATTCCTGGAAATTTCATCACATGACATAATATTTATTTAAAGATTAATCTTTAATTCCTGGAGACTCAAGTCCAGGACAATCCTGGATGGCTGGCGACCCTGTAACCCACAAAGCCTGAGTTGATTGCCTAGGCTCCCTCAGGGTTGCCAACTTCGTAATATTTAAAAAGCAGACACTCCATCAGCACTGCTGGAACCTCCCCTACCCTGCCTGTTCCCCACAAGTGTAGAGCAATTGTGTCTGCCAAGGTCAAAAATTGTAGTATTCTGGAACAGCATGGCCAGTATGGACACAATTACTTTACATTGGTACTATCCCACTAGCTTAATTAGGAATAGTTCAAATTCACTAGTATAGACCTGGCTTTACTTTAAATTCTCAATCTTAACTTTACATTAACCTTTTTTATCCCTGTAGGAGTTTTATCTAGATTGTGAGTATGATGCAATGCCTTTACTTGGAATCCTCACCTACACTGTATGTCCTTGTGGCTTCCCAGCAACCTAGCTGCAGGAGAATTTCTCTGGCTGCATCGAAGGTTGTTCTTTAATAAGACAATTCAGAAAATAGCAAGGGTGGCTTTTCAACTCACCTTTCCACTCTTCCTTATATATGGCATGAATTTCCAGAACTGCTTAAAACGGAATACTATTCCGTTTTCAGTTTTTCCGGAAAAGGAGCGTCTACATTGGCAGGCTGCTTTTCCGGAAAAGCCCTTTTTCCGGAAAAGCGTCTGTGGCTAATGTAGATGTGCTTTTCCGGAAAAGACTACTGGGCTGTCTACACTGGCCCTTTTCCAGAACAGTGTTCCGGAATAAGGACTTATGCCCGAGTGGAAGCAGAATAGTTTTTCCGGAATAGCGGCTGATTTTGTACAGTAGAGCGTCGTTGCTTTTCCGGAAATTCAAGGGCCAGTGTAGACAGCTCGCAGCTTATTCCGGAAAAGCGGCTGATTTTGCAGAATAAGTGGCCCAGTGTAGACACAGCCATAATGTTTACTATTTCTTAACACCCATTGCACGGTGATTGTAGCTGTGAATGAATAGGAATTTTGACCTTGTGGTGAAATTAAAAATTTCACACATTTAATAGTGGTATAAAGATTGATGATAGGTTATTCTAACTCCTTTTTTCTTTACTGTGGTAGAGGAGTTGAGTCTAATGTCAAAGTCTGATGTCAAAAATATCCCCCATTACAAGAATATTTCCCTCTAGGATGCTTTAAAGTATATTGAAGTTTACTTCTCAGGAGCAAATATTCTGTAGAATTCAGTACCGCCTAATGATACATTATGTATGACTAGCAATATAACTAAAATCATGGGATTAGTAATATAACATGAGCCTTCATCTTACTCTTGTTTAGTAAGCCAGATTCATGAAAGAGCTACTTGTTCATTCTTCCATCTGGGAGAGTGGAAAAGAGAGACACCATCTTAACACTCATGCATTTATTTCAAGGATTCTCACTGCAGGGATGTAGGAAGCTACATTTGTGTTGCTTGTGTGTTGAGAAGGATTTGACTCATTTTAGTGTGGAAAATGGGAATTCAATTACCAGGATTACATAGTACTTCTACTATAGCTGCCAAACTTTCATCTCCTAGTTTTAATGCAAGTTCATGATCAAAATGTAAACCAAATTTATCTTTCCCACAAGTATCAAAAAATATCATGGCATAACATGAAAGAATAATAAATATAGCCCTGGAATAATTACAAGTGTATAGCGGGGCTCTGCTGTGGTCTTTAACTACAAGGTCAAAGCTTACACAATTTATGAATGCCTATAGAAACAAAAAACTAAGCTTGTACATCCAGAGGTAATTTGGGTCTACTTTATAGCTATTACAGTTTTTACAATGTAAATTATGGTAGAGCTCACATATTCTTGTTATGATTCCCAGGCACTTCTCCTGTTCCTGAAATATCTGTTGGAAAATGAAAGATTAGTATGAATATGGGAGAATGTAGACTGATACGAAAACAAAAAATGATGGTGTTCCAACATGATTGATCAGGATTTTTCTTTTATTATATGAATTATTATTTCTGTTTACTTTTAGTTCCCTAAAGTTCATGATAGAAAAGAAGGAAAATAATTCTTTTTTTAAAATTCTAATGGCTAACATTACACCTATGTGTTACAAATTTAAACAAGAATTAGCAGTGCAGAAGAAAATCTAGTAGAGAATAATTTACAATAATTGCTTTTTAATATTTCTTGTTCTCAAGATGAAGAAAAAATATATTTAAAGTATTCACTATTTAAAAGAAGTCCTACAGATGAAAAAATATTCTGAGCGTGGAAAGTCACAAATATGAGCAATACATTGTCACAGATATTTTTTTTTTTACAATGGGCTGCTTCACCAGTCAAGTGAATTGTCTTTGTAGTGCCATGGAGATGTTAGCATACCTCAGCTGAGTGTTTTCAAGCTTGTAAAATCAAATAGCTTCAATGGAAATATATGGATAAACCCATACCATGGAGATGTATATTTAATAGAGGTGAATACAGTGCAGAAAGAAATTACAAAGATTCCAGAATTGGATTTTAAGCAAATGAATACTTGAGGCACTGACAAAATCATTAAACAGCCGGCCCCAGTTCACCAGTCCATCCTTATTCAACACAGTACTTTGGCACATGTTTAATTTAAGCACCTTTAAATTATTCCATGGGCGTGGTCCCTAAGCATAGGTTTAAATTCTTGGTGATTAGGGGCCTAATTGATTATGAATTAGTGAAGAGAGATATTAAGTAAATCAATTTAAATACATTTTAAATACATGTTAAATACATTTAACAGTAGACCTAGTTTGTCGAAGAGGGTTCTGGCTGTCGAGACTGCTTGCTGTGTATCTTGTTGTGTAGAGCTCGTTACTAGACAGTCATTTAGGTAAGGGAATATCGTAATTCGGTTTTTGCATAAGTGTGCAAGCACTACTGTGAGTACTTTTGAGAATACTCGTGGGGCTGTTGACAATCTGAATGGTAGCACTCTGTATTGAAAGTGTCTGTGCTTTATTGTGAAATGGAGGAATCTCCTGTCTGATGGGTTAATTCATATGTAGAATAGGCATCCTGGAAGTCGAGGGTAGACATCTATGGTCCTTTTTCCAGGGCAGGTGATGATGGATTGAGCTGTCGATTGACAGATCTCATCATCTATGATGCCGTTGGTGAGTGACTAAACTAATCCTTGATTGGCAGAGCCGATTACAGATGTCACAGAAAAAGCCGCCAACTGCAGGCTATGTATGTTCTTTTCGGATCCTGCACTTTTCCTGCAATGCCTGGATACGCTGACTCTCAAAGCAATTAAGAGCCTATAAAATGGTTTGTTGCCAGGGCAATCTGTCCTGAACTAGAGTTTCCAGATCATTGGGAGATATGCCGCATGACTTCATATTGGCCTTTAAGATGTCTTTATAGCGCTTATACTGACCACCGATAGAGCACTTTCCATGAGCAAGCTGGCCATAGAAGACCATCTCTGGTATCCGTGTATCATCCAGCCTCATAACATGGCCAATCCAGCAAAACTGTTTGTTCATAAGCATTGCTTCCATGCCCATGACACCACACAGCTTAAGAACCTCTGTATTAGGAATTTTGTCCCACCAATTCATGTGGGCAATCTTCCTCAGACAACGCATATGGAACTGATCAAGCTTCAAAACATGGTGACAATATATTGTCCATGACTCTGAGCCATACAGCAGGACATTCAGGACAACAGCCTGATAAACTGCTATCTTGGTATGGAGTTTAATACCATGGGCATTCCATAGGCGTTTGATCAATTTTCCAAAGGCAGCGCTGGCTTTAGCTAGTTGAGCAGCTACATCATGATCAATGTTTATGCTAGAGGACAGTACACTTCCCAGGTAGCAGAACTTGTCAACAGCCTTAAGGACAATGGCCCTATCCTTTTTCCAAGGCAGGTATAATCACAGCCAGCGTAACCATCTTGAAGAGTTGGTATTTGACAAACCAGTTGAGTTTGTGGAGATCCAAAATGGGTCTCCAGCCCCATGACTTCTTGGTGGTAAGGAAATAATGGGAGTAGAAACCCTTGCCCCTGTGTTGTTTGAGTACCTCTTCTATAGCCCCTAAGGTTATGAGGCATTCCGCCTCTTGCAAGAGTAAGTTTTCATGAGAAGGGTCCCTGAAAAGGGACAGGCAGAGGGGTGAATGGGGGACAGTTATGAAAGGAATGCAATAGCCAGTTGTTATGATTTCTAACACCCACTTGTCGGTGGTGATGGCAGGCCATGTTGGATAGAAGTCAACTATTCTGTTGCCAAATATCATAGATGATTCTGCTTGTTGCCTTGGAAATTTCAGGATTGTGAGACCCTCGACCAGGACTTCAAATCTGTTGTTTGGATGTCAGCGGTTGCTGGATAGAAGAATGTTCAGACATCTGTCTGTGTCTATTTTGATGTTGTCTACATCTATTGTTGAAGTGTCACTGCTGTTGGTTGAACGCTGGAGGTCTGTATCTTTGTTGGAATGATCTATTTTGTTTCTTATAACAGGTACCTGGATGCCCAACATTCTGAATGTGGCCCTTGAATCTTTCAGGGTGTGGAGGGACGTGTTTGTGGACTCCACAAATAGTTTTGTACCCTCAAATGGAAGGTCCTCTACAGTGGTTTGAGCCTCTCTGGGAAAGCCTGAGAGCTGAAGCCAAGAAGCCCTCCTCATCACCACAGCTGAGGCGAAAGATCTGGCTGCTGTGTCTGCTGAGACCAGCGCAGCTTGGAGGACTATGCGTGCTATAAGTATACCCTCTTTAATGTTGCTTTGAATTGTTCTACCTTTGTGTCTTGAACAGAATCAATAAAGGAAGCTAGACAATCAAATATGCGATGTGTATACTTTGCTAATAATGCAACGTAGTTAGCTATTCTGATCTGTAGGCTTGCTGATGAGTGCCCCTTTATTTCCCCATCGTATCCATCCTCTTCCAGTCCCTATCATTGGGAGCTGTATATGTATTTTGTCGTCTCCCTCTTTGATGGACAGCATCTACCACCAGAAAATTTGGTTTTAGATGGGAGAACAGGAATTCTACTCCCTAGGGAGCTACATAGTACTTTCTGTCTGCTCTCTTGTAGGTTGGTGGGATTGTGGCTGGGGTGTTCCATACATTTTTGGCCAGATCCATAAGATCCTTGTTCATGGGGATGGCTAGTTTTGGATGGAGAGACATTTGTAAAATGTTTGTGAGCTTATGTTGCATCTGTGGAGCATCTGAGAGAGGGATCTCTAGGGCTTCTACCACTATCTTGAAAAGCTCCTGGAATGATCTAGTACCGTCCCCTGTTGTTGATGGCGGAGGCATTATCATGTTGTTAGGTGACATAGCTGAAGTGTGTGTGGATGGAGAGGAGGGTGGACTGTGTTCTTCCCCCGTAATATCTCCATTCTGCTTGACTGTGCCTGAGCTGTAATTTTCTATGGACTGCATTGTTGGTGCCTGGGACCGCAGTGTCACAGGTGGATGTTGTGGCTATGTAGATTGTTGTTGTCTGTAGCAAGCCAAGGGTCCCAATATGGCCTGTTAGGCGTGACTGGTGGTGGTATCCACTGCGGTGTTCATCCTGAATGGCAGTATATGACATATGGGGAAGTATATGGCACAGTCTCTATGTTAAAATATAATAATACCACAAGGCATGATTAATAACATCCTGAGTCACTGCCTTGGGTTTATATTTGTATGTCTTGTACAAATGTGCTCAAACCTTTATGTTTGGGCTTTATGTTTCTGTTTTCAAAGCACACATTTATTAGCACTGATATGGTCTGAAAGTAAAAATGTCCAGTAGCTACAATATATCATAACTTAAAACTAGAGGAGCTAAGCAAGTGATATTTTTATTTATAATGTTATTTGTTAAAGTATTCTTGATACAGATTAGCTTTCTTTGCTCAAATTTACTATTTTATGCCTTGAAATGAAAAGTGCAATAAGTGGTATGAAAACATGTCTACTTTCACAGTAACTTCTTTGTGTAGTTCTATATCCAATGCTGGCTTGCTATGGTGATTTTTTTTAACAGAGCTATTCATTACTGCATCACAACATACACCCCTCAATTTTCTGCAGCAGCAATATTTTATGGAAGCTACTGCCTCTTTCCCCCCGGCATTGCAAACAACACCAGACTCAAATATTTGTGTTAAAAACGACACTGGCCCTTTGTCCACTGGTACTAATACACCAACCACTGAATAATGGTAGTGAACAAGCTACTAATTAGTTCCTCAAAACACTTTTCCCAACTATTAACTCAGATTTATCTGAATTGAGCGGGAACCCAACTGTTCTATACCCAAGCAAAAATGCCTGTTACCTGTTAGAAAGTCAGGAAAAGGTGAACAACAGACAGGTACTAATGAAGGCATAGAATGACCAGGTTACTAGTGATATCTCCACATGCCTACATGAGCATGGGTGCACATAAACACATATCTTGTGCTCTAGTGACCTCATGGACATGTTGAAAAACCAGAGGGTGAAGACCAGAATCATGATTCTCTGCCTAAGGGGAGAACAAAGACCTAACAGTTCCACCAGAGAACAAAAGCCTATCAGTAATTTATTATTCTTCAATTTGGGTGATAGTGAGTGATATGGAGTGAAGCTCAAATAGACCCAAATGTATGCAAAACTGTGTACAGGCAGGGATATCAGAAATTGGATAATGTTCATATAGTGCTTGGTGCTATGGTATGAAGAGAAGAACCTTAGGAGATGGCAAAGACCATGCAAAAACCGTATGCATAGGGTTAAATTCACATCCCATGTTTTTAACTGAGCAAAGCATCCACATTTAGAAAAACACTTTAGCATAAATGACATTGCAAATAGGGATGGACTTAAATGCATGCTTAAGTGCATTCTTGAATATGCAATGGTGAATAATTCCACCAATTTATATGCCAAGTCTTTGCAGGGCAGGGCTTTGTACACAAACAATACAAGAGAACTGAGAGGTGATAAAAAAGCAATCCAAATCAACAGTGAAATTAAGCACACACTGGAATTTTTATTGCTTTTTTAAATACACATATTTTGTAGAATTTTGCAATTGTGATTTTGTTTAGTTAACACTATTCAGCAGGGATATAAGTCTATGAATCAGTTACAATGTAATATAGATGTATTCATAAATCTTAAGTGTTATTATGATTTGCATTGAAATCAACTTTATTTTTAAAAGGCAAAGTAATAAAAAAAGACTAAAAAATGTCATTCAGAAGCTGAATGAACAAAATAGAAATCAGAATTACTTGATTCATATTCACTGAAAAGTAAGTCCGGAGGGTTATAATACATTTTAAAAGCTGTTTGCGTATTCAAAAATGTTATACTCATAACATCTCACACACAAACCTTGGTTTTACAATGAATAAAAAGAAACCTTTCATGAGAGATTAAAAACTGAAACATCAAATGATTCAATATCTTCAAGGATCTTGTTTTATCATTTTTATATTTTAACATTTGCTGCAGAGCTCAGATTTTTCACTCTTGTCTGTCATTCATCACTATGTGGGGAGAAAGAACGCTGTTTCATAAGCAAAGTATTCCGACTGTGAGGGGGGAAAGGTCCATTTTAACTCCCATTTTATTCATATTAATTCTTATTTCTATTTTTAAGTATTTGGGAGGTACTCAGATTCTCCAGTGATGAAGGCAGCAGAGACAGATAGACATATGTGCTAAGTGGACTGGTAAATATGAGCAATGAAGAATAGCTCCATCTACTAAGATGAGAAAGGCTTGTCTTGCATACATACAAGTTCAGATAATGTTCTAGTCCTCAGAAAAATGTAGCCTATTATGTTTTTGCAGTTGATTGAGCGTCAGCTAGATGTGAACCTCCATTGTATAATTTTGGTTTTATATTTTAAACTTCTGCCACTTTACGGATAGTTTAATATTACTCACACTTTTCACTAAAAATTTAAAGGAAAAATCTAATCTAGTGACAAGGGAACTGGACTGGGAGTTCGGAGACCTGAGTTATTTTCCTGGATCTGCTACTATGTGATCTTGGGCAAATCATATCACCTCTTTGTGCTTGTTTCCTCTTCCAACTTTGTCTTGTCTATTTAGACAATAGGCTCTTTAGGCCGTAAGTTGCCTCCCACTATGTACATAGGCAGGGCCTAACACAGTGGGTCTCTAATCTTGGCTAGGCCATCCAGGCCCTACTATAATGTAAATAATAAATAACAACAGTACATGTATTTTAAAATAACCTATAACATGAAACAAGTATTTTTCAATTAATAAGAAAATTACAATTGACAGTTGTTTAACTATACAAAACTATTGACAAATAATCCATAGAAAGAGAAAATGGGCCAAATTTTCCTATCACTTCAGGCTGCATAAGGTGTAAATGAAGGCCGAGTGAGGCCCAATAGAAACAAAAGTGATTTAAAAAAAAGTTGATCTGAAAGAAATTTTATTCCTACTGGAAGGTTGAGAAATGTTGTTTACAGGAACAAAAAATTACTCTCGTTAATGTGGTCACACCATATGTAGTTCTTTTATCCAGATCCATGGTGTCCAACCAGTTCTGAAGCAGTATAGTGGCTACTGCTATAGAGAACTAGCCATACTCAAACAGCCAAATAGCCACAGGTGGCTAGTGGCTAGCATGTTGAACACCATGGATATAGAACACAAAAGCTACCTGCTACAAAATGCCAGGCACTATCTGGAATAGGAAGAGACCATCATCTTCAGGCACAGCTATGGACCTCACTTCAGTGTCAGGCCATAGAGTTGAGTGGGAGTTGATGTTGATGGAAAGAAGGTTTTTTGAGGTGAGGAACAAGTTCCATGCTAAAGAATGTGATCTGTTTGGCTAATTCAGAGAAAGTATTTTATTTGAGAAAAGACAGAAATTCCTAAAGTAGCATAAATTTAGACTTTTTGCTGTTTAATTTATAGCTTTCAAAGCTGTCAAAGACTGTGACCAATTCCAGAAAATTAGTCTGGATTCAAATGGAATGCTAAAAATGTATGTCTGCCTACATCAACGTTATGAAGGATTTTGAGGTAGTGTGAAACATACTGATTTTGAAAAGTACAAAATGTTTATACTTTAGAGAGTTTTGGCCATGGAGACTCCACAGTTTCCCCCAAATCAACAGGTGTACAACTCAATCACAGTGTCAAAGAGGAAAAGAGTTTCCCTTTATCATATCATCAAATGCATTTGGGATTCCCTCTTCTATACACTACTATCACTATTCAGAAAATACCTGAAAAATGGCATCCCCAAATGAGCACCTTTAATATCATCAGTGATGTCTACACCTGGAAGAAGAGTATTTTGAGGACACAAACTAAAAACTAGCCAAGGAGATTCTTAAAGGGCTTTCAAAGTATTTAGAAAGTATGTAATGACATCCAAAGGAATATTGACCCTGAATGAATAGAGAAGGATTATCTGTGTCAGGAAAACATGTACTTAATGTTTTAATTTTTTTTAATAATGGAATTTATATGTTGTGTGTTTTCCAGGTGAGAACAACTCATTGTTTCTCAATTTGCAGACAGAAATTGCAGTTAATCCAATTTTTCTTTGCATTCCCTACTACATACAAAGATCAGAGAACCAATTTTTAGCATAATCCATCAGGCAGGAAGGGTCTTATGAAGAAGTGTACAATGACTGCATTTCCAGGTGAGTGTTTTTATACAGAGCTCCTTGCAATGACAAAGACAGTTCCATCATGAGGCCCATTTTTCAGATGAATTATTTGGCCTGACGGAGGGCCAAGAACAGTGATTTTCTATGCCAAGAATAGATTATAAATTGGGTATAAATTAGATTCTCCTTTTAAAAAAATAAACTGATGGGAAGTTACTAGTGGATTTCCCCAAGAATTGTTCTTGGGATCAATCTTATTTAATATTTCCTTTAATGACCTTGGCACAATAGTAGGAGTGTGCTCATGAAATGTGCTGATGTCACCAAGTAGGAAAGCATTATCTACTCAGAGAAGGATTGGAATGTTATACAGGAATAACTGAATGGCTTAGCGCATAGGCATCAACTTTCAAAAGTGCTGGGGGAGGAGGGAGGTACTTGACCCATGGCTCTGCTCCAGGCCCTGCTCCAACTTCACACCTTCCCCAACACCCCACCTCCACCCTGTCCGAGCTCCATCCCTTCCCCACCTCTTCCTACCCAGTTCTGTTCACTCCCCTGAAAGCACTGCATCCTCGCTTTTTCCCCCCTCCTTCCTGAGTCTCCAAAACACCATGAAACTGATTGTGGGGAGTGGGAAGCATGGGAAGAGAGGGGGAAGCGCTGATCTCTGGGGCCGACTGGTGAACAGGAGACACTGAGGGGAGGGGGAACTGATAGGGGTTGCCGGTGGTACTCAGCACTCACCAATTTTTCCGCAGGGGTACTCCAGCTCCAGAATGCCCATGGAGTCAGGGCATATGACTAGAGAACTGGAGTAATAGAAATGAGATAAAATGTAATGGAACAATGTGGAAGGACTAATACTTAGGGACTAATAAGATTTTAGGTATAAATTGGGAACTTATCAATTAGAAACGTCAGAGGAAGAGCATGACCTGACTGTATTAGTCACAAAACTCCTATGAACCACCGCTGTAATGTGGCTATAAAAAGAGCAAATGTGGTTGAAGGAGGTATCATCAGAGGTATGTCCAGTAGAGATAGGGAAATATTACTACCATTATACAAGGCAATAGTAAAGCCTGATCTAGAATTCTGCATACAGTTCTAGTCACCCATGTGCAAGAGAAATTATTTCACACTGAAACAGGTGAAGAGACAGGGTACTAGGATGATCAGGAGAATGGAGATCTTACAAGAAGATACTAAAAAACTGAGAGACTGTATTTCTCTATGGTGAATACAGGATACCTAGAAAAATAGCTTGAATTCAAGCAAGTTCAATGGCAATTTCAGATTTATACCATGGTAAGTAAAAACAGAATTTGGCTGACCACCCTTAGCTTACTTCACTGCATCTAAGTGCTGCAAGAGTTATCAAAAAATGGACTATTTTACATAATATATTAAAAGGGAAAACTTAAATATAATACAAAAAGGTAAGTTAAGGATACTGTTTTGGCTTCTTTGTTGAGTTTTCTGGAGTATGTTGGAGTCTAACTGTTAAAATTGCTTTAATATGTGAATGACTATGGATCCATTGGGAAAGTCCATTAATTAAAAAAAGACTCAGATGAAAAATTATACGACAGGCCATGACATTAAAGTATGCACACTCTATGATATATAACTATTTATGTACACACTGTATAACATTTATTATTTAGAATGCTGACACTAAACACTTAGACTGTAACATCTATCACTGTCTATTGTTTATGTATTTCTGAATGCACACAAAGTGCAAAATCCAGTCCTGCAAAAGCATTGGAACTTGTCATAGCAGTAAACTCTTTTTCTGGGTAGGTGTGTGTCAATTCTCCAGGAAGGAGCGTGGCTGCCTGATGCTGGGGAGGGGAGAGGCACTAGCCTGGGAAGAAGCCAGTGGCCATAATGGGGAAGCTGAGGAGGTGTAGGATAGGGACCAGTGGCCAAGTGGGCATAGAAGGGGCAGGTCTTGGGCTTCCATCCCCAAGCCAGCAGTTCACCCACTGCCCATGATCAACCTGAAAGAATCCATGAGATATGAGTATGTAAAAAACAACCGTGTACATCAGAGGTGCCATAATGATGACTGAAAGCAAATATCACACATTTGAATTTGACTGCTGAATACTTTAGGCAGGTCCTAAAGGATTTCACAAAGATAGTTCTGTAACTGAAGTATTTGACATATATGACAACAGTAACTCAGGGTATGTCTAGACACACCAGAGGCATCCCGGAAAAACTCTGCCATGTCCAGGGAATGCATTTGCTCTTCCGCTTTTTTTTTGCCCAAGAGCAAACACGCTTTTTTGAGGAGCCTTGTATACCTCATCTAGTCGGGGCCAAATGGTGGAAAAGCCTCTTTGGGAAAAGCAATAGGAAAAAGCTACGCAAATTGCGTTTTCAAAAAACGGTGATAGTGTAGATCTAGCCTCAGTGAAAACTGAAGAACAAGAGCACCAGACAGGATCTAAAAATGGTATGGTATAGTATCATAGAATCATAGAATAACAGGACTGGAAGGGACCTCAAGAGGTCAGCGAGTCCAGCCCCCCGCCCTCAAGGCAGGACCAAGCTCCGTCTACACCATCCCTGACAGATGTCTATCTAACCTGTTCTTAAATATCTCCAGAGAGGGAGATTCCACCACCTCCCTTGGCAATTTATTCCAATATTTGACCACCCTGACAGTTAGGAATTTTTTCCTAATGTCCAATCTAAACCTCCCCTGCTGCACTTTAAGCCCATTACTCCTTGTCCTGTCCTCAGAAACCAAGAGGAACAAATTTTCTCCTTCCTCCTTGTGACACCCTTTTAGATATTTGAAAACCGCTATCATGTCCCCCCTTAATCTTCTTTTTTCCAAACTAAACAAGCCCAGTTCATGAAGCCTGGCTTCATAGGTCATGTTCTCTAAACCTTTAATCATTCTTGTCGCTCTTCTCTGTACCCTTTCCAATTTCTCCACATCTTTCTTGAAATGTGGCGCCCAGAACTGGACACAGTACTCCAGCTGAGGCCTAACTAGTGCAGAGTAGAGCAGCAGAATGACTTCACGAGTTTTACTTACAACACACCTGTTGATACAACCTAGAATCATATTTTCTTTTTTTGCAACAGCATCACACTGTTGACTCATATTCAACTTGTGGTCCACTATGACCCCTAGATCCCTTTCCGCCATGCTCCTTCCTAGACAGTCGCTTCCCATCTTGTATGTATGGAACTGATTGTTCCTTCCTAAGTGGAACACTTTGCATTTCTCTTTATTAAATCTCATCCTGTTTACCTCTGACCATTTCTCTAACTTGCTAAGGTCATTTTGAATTATGTCCCTATCCTCCAAAGAAGTCGCAACCCCACCCAGTTTGGTATCATCTGAAAACTTAATAAGCGTACTCTCTATCCCAATATCTACATCATTGATGAAGATATTGAACAGTACGGGTCCCAAAACAGACCCTTGAGGAACTCCACTTGTTATCCCTTTCCAGCAGGATTTAGAACCGTTAACAACAACTCTCTGACTATGGTTATCCAGCCAATTATGCACCCACCTTATCGTGGCCCTATCTAAGTTATATTTGCCTAGTTTATCAATAAGAATATCATGCAAGACCGTATCAAATGCCTTACTAAAGTCTAGGTATATGACATCCACCGCTTCTCCCTTATCCACAAGGCTCGTTATCTTATCAAAGAAAGCTATCACATTAGTTTGGCATGACTTGTTCTTCACACACTCATGCTGGCTATTCCCTATCACTTTATTACCTTCCAAGTGTTTGCATATGATTTCCTTAATTACCTGCTCCATTATCTTCCCTGGGACAGACGTTAAACTGACCGGTCTGTAGTTTCCTGGGTTGTTCTTATTCCCCTTTTTATAGATGGGCACAATATTTGCCCTTTTCCAGTCTTCTGGAATCTCCCCTGTCTGCCATGATTTTTCAAAGATCATAGCTAAAGGCTCAGATACCTCCTCTATCAGCTCCTTGAGTATCCTGGGATGCATTTCATCAGGACCTGGTGACTTGCTGACATCTAACTTTCCTAAGTGATTTTTAACTTGTTCTTTGTGTATCCTATCTTCTAAACTTACCCTCTCTCTGCTTGTATTCACTACGTTAGGCACACCTCCAGACTTCTCGTGAAGACCGAAACAAAGAAGTCATTGAGCATCTCCACCATTTCCAAGTTCCCTGTTACTGCTTCTCCCTCCTCACTAAGCAGTGGGCCTACCCTGTCTTTGGTCTTCCAAATACTAGGTGACTGGCAGATGCCCTGTTCCTCAATGGAAAAAGTTCTAAACTTGACATCCAATAAACAACCAATTTAAAATTCTTCTGTGACTATATAGTTCAAAAGTCACCTGAGAATGTGAGAGCACTCCCAGCATAAGCACTCCTTCTTGCCAGAGGCTTTTCTAATGGTGATGTATCAAAGTCCATCACCAGTAGAGATGTTGAAGAAGTCCAAGACTTGCATAGTACTCAGGAAAAAACAGACACAAGAATGCTTCTACATGCTGAATGTGCCAATATGGCTTTTGGGTCTCTGGGTGTCAAAGGAACCATAGTAATTATGTAGGGTGACCAAATGTCCCAGTTTTATAGAGACAGTCCTGATATTGAGAGCTTTGTCTTACACCGAAGCCTATTACCCTCTACCCCAGCCCAATTTTTCACATTTGCTGTTTGGTCACCCTATAATTATGTCATCTGACACAGATGTTTTGGTCCTTGCTGTTCACTACTTTTTAAATATGGAACACCGAGAAGATTTGCCCAGTGTTACATGGGTTGTTAACTCAAATTTTTTCTTCGCTGAAATCATTGTTCTGGAGTGGAGCTGGGGATGAGGGGTTCAGTGTGCAGGCTTCCCCGGGGAAAGAGGACAGCCCCAGCCCTCTCTCACTACAGCAACTTGGGGCCAGGCAAAACGCACCTGTCCATGGCTGCTGCAGTTACAGCGAGTACAGCCGAGGGAGGAGTTCATGTCTCCCAGCGGGGTGGGGGGGGCAGACAGATGCACAGACCATAGCCACACAAACAGACAAACTCTCTGAAATACATAGTAGATAGCTGAGCTGGTCCCCATCTCTAGCCCCTGGCTACTCCCCATGATCATTCCACAGTATAACTGTCTCTCCTACCAGGCCCTGACCTTTCCATTTTACGAGAAACAATCAAATTCCATTGTCCTGGTACAACTAAACACTGATCTTTCTTTAAGTTATGATCACAGGAAACTGCATACCAGATGTGGTGGTCCTAACTCTTACCATTTAGAAGGAGTTCTTGAACAAACAGACTCACAGATGAATCCGGGGACACACAGATGCACAAACTCTCTAAAATATATAGTAGATTAGAAAACACATGGACTGAAACAGGCACCATTACCAGGACAACTATCAAGTGCCACTTCATACCTGTGCATACAATTTGTGAGGTACTCACTCCACTACTGTAACATTCTTCCTGCTTTATATGTGTTAACAGCATTTGACGCAGTGTCATCCCTGTTTGGTACTGGGGAAGGGGGAACATGTTTAATGTTGTCACAGTGAAGGGAACTTACCTCTTAAGATATCTTGCCAAATTGGGAGAGAGTAAGGCTATGTCTAAACTGCAGGCTTCTTTTGGAAGAAGCTTTTCCTGAAGAGAGCGTCTGAAAAAACTTCTTCCTAAAGAGAGCGTTCACACTGCCAGAGCACATTGAAAAAGCAATGGACGCTATCTTACATTTCAGCTGTGATTACTATGGACAGAATGGCCACCAGGGCATCTGTGCTTTTTCCTCTTCTTTCACAAGAACTCCCTCTTCCTCATCCACACACACCTTTTTCCAAAAGAGCTCTTTCGGAAAAAGGCTTCTTCCTCGTAGAAAGAGGTTTACCAATGTTGGAAAAAACCCTCTGTTCTTTTGATTTTTTTTCAAAAGAACATGCTTGCAATGTGAACATAAGTGAAGTTTTTCGGAAAAATGGTAATTTTTCTGAAAAAACTCTGCAGTGTAGACATAGCCTGACAAACTATAATTTCTCCAACAAAGAAGTTTGTAGCAGTACAGTACTATAGGACCAAAAAGAAGGAAAAAAGGAGCCCCACAGAAATTGCTTACGATTCAATATATCAAAAAGGACAAGACAATGGCCAAACTTACACCATGTGAGGACAGTTTTGAAGAACAAGTCAAAAGAGCATCTTGTCAAAGATTTGAGTGTTCTTGCACATACATAAGCCACATATTGGATCACCATTGCAACCAATGGGATGGAAAAATGTGTATGGAGTGCACATGCAAAACACATTTAAAATACCTGTCATTTTCATTTTAAGTATGTTTCAAAAGGTAACTAGACTTTAAATCAAAGCTATTTTAAAACTGAACATTTATCATTTGTTATTATAAATATGTAAAATAACATTCCCAACTGAATAAAATCTCCAAATCAGAATATGGTTTTGAAAAGGAAAATGCCTATAGATGCATTCATAAGAGAAATCAGGAAAATCTATCTTTTATTGGTAAACTTCCTAGAGTGGAGGAGAGTTATGCAAAGATCTCCAAGCTGCAGCCCACAGTAAAGGCACATATTTTGTAAATAACGCAAATCACTGAGAAATCTGTGGGGGAGGATCCTTTCTTAAAATGGGAAATCACTGTTCATTTACAAGGCTGGGTTAGTTAGTTAGCTGTTTGTGTGTTGAGGGGAAGAAGGCAGAGAGACATTTTCCTAGCTTCCTACATATTCAAACACTTCACTGAGAAAATCCTAACTTGACGTTGTGTGTGTGCTGAGTAGCAACCCACGGTCTATAAGGGAAACGTTGACACCACAGGCAAGCAGCGCTTGTGGGCGCAGCTGCAGCACTGAGCCAGTGGTGTAACAGCAACGAGCCTCTAGGCACCCCTCCGCCACACGAACTCACTTCACCGCAAGTATGAATGCAATGTCTTCCGATGCCGTGTGAAGCTGACATGCTGCAAAAGGGAGCTTCGCAGACAGCAGCAGCTCTGGAAAAGCCCATGTAAAGGTGTAGATTACATCAAAATGTCCAGCTGCATAGGGGTAACCCCCAGTTGCTTACCTTTGTTCCTCTCCCCCAGCGGTTAGGGCATGGCATGAAGTTTTAAGCTCTGGAGCTATTTCTTCCTTAGCCCAGCTCCTGTTAAGCTTGCAATTGCAATAGTTTCTTCGGCGCTTAACAGCAGCTGCTGAGACAGTGAACTGACAACAGCCTGCTTCAGGTAAGAAAAAGAAAAAAAAAAGAAATAAAAGAAAAACGTCTCTTTTGCAGATGCTCTTCCCTCTCCCTCCACTTGCTTACTCCTCTACCCGGTTCACTTCTTTCTCTCTATCATTCTCCAACTCAGCTCCTTTCCTTCTCCCCTAAGGAGGATTTTAGCAGCAGCACGTCCAGGATCTCGGCTGACAAAAAGAGCTGGGATGGGCGGCTGGAGGACCCACATCTGGGGTGCCAGGGGAAGGGATACACAACCGCCAAGGTCTGCTGCTCATAGCAATTCATACACGCGGTGTGTGTCTGAAAGCACCGCCTCCTCCTCCCTTACAAAGGGCAAATTCATTTTTACATTTCATGAATACAGTACAGAAACCAGGGGTCGGTGCCTGAGGATTCCCACAGCCACTGAATGTTTGATGGCGAGCACAGCAGAAAGAAAGAGGCTCACTCTGAAAAGAAAAGACTCGTCTATTCTGGACAAAGTCCATTTAAATCGCCTGTTGTCAACAAACCATGATCATACCTTTGATTTTAAATGCTAAAGACCTTTCAAAATCCAAAATGTCCCTCCTTACACTGTTTATTTAATTTATCTTTTTTAATTTTGGACAATGAGAATCAAAACGGCTTTCACTTTGAATTACAGTTAGTGTAATAACTCTCATGCTGAATAGGTTGATTGCATAATAATAATAAAACTTTGTTATTGATGTTAATAAAGACTTTATTTTTTTTTATTATTATTATTATTATTATTATGTAAGAAAATCTAAAGGTTTAATATTTGTTAATAAAGGTCTGCAGAATCAGGGCAAATAACCCTAAATGAAGGGGGAAATGTAAATTGACAGTGTCTCTTTATCTTAAATATAGGTTATATAATGTTGGTACAAGTGACTCACACATACAAACATGCTATATTCATTACAAAAACTATGCCAAAGGTAACAAGGGGCTACCAACTGGTTGAACACTCATTGGGGGCACATTTTGCTCCTAACATAGTTGATTAACTGAACCTCATTGTTTGCAATGATATTGCACCAATGCACCTGAGAACAGAATTTGATCCTCTGTGTTGAACAATGCAGATCTAGAAACCAATTGCTCAACCATATCCACATCACCCAGATCTTTGCAGCAAACAGAGGGATTCAGAATAATTTCACTGCTCTGCATTATATGGGGGTGCATCTACACAGCATCCTTAGCTTGAAATAAGTTACCCAATTTGCATTACGCAAATTGCACAGCTTATTTCAAGAGTATTTCAAAATAACTCGCTATTCCGAAATGCCCATTATTTCAAAATCTATTTCGAAATAACAGGCTGATTCAATAGATGTGGAATAGCTATTTCAGGATACTTCTAGTATCCTGAAATAGCTCCACAGTGTACACCTATGCTAAGAGGGTTGTACTGAGGTCTGTGTGCAGAGCTCTCTGAGCCCTGGTTTACACTACCAGGAATGTGTGGAATGTCCACACTACCAAGACTTTTATTTTGAAATAAGGGACTGGTTATTTCGAAATAACTATTCCTGATTTCCACGAGGAATAATGATAACTTCAAAATAGCTATTTTGAAATAGCGGACACTCCACTGCTGTTCTTTTGAATTAACTACTCCCCAGAGTCATTCAAAGTGACTGTTCCAAATTCTTTAATAGATTTGTGAAATTTATACCTGAGTTGTGTTTTTATTGAGCAATTATCCACTGGTGATAGATACAGTGTCGGGGAACCTGTTCTTCTGGTGTCAGGAACAAAATTCCACAGATCTTAGTTGTAAATTTATTCTTGTTACTGAGTTCCTGGGTAACAGATTGAAATTTATTTTATACTACACAAGTCAATTATATTTCATATATAGCCACTTTCTGGTACCATCCAAATTAGATTAAGTTATTAGATTAAGTAAGTGTTGATTTTCCATGGTATAAAGTAACTGCTTAGTGTTTCAATAATTTCCTTTTTCTAACATTTTGCAAATTATTTGTGTTACTTAAGTCAACCTATCTTTTTATGTTTAAACTTCTATTTTGGCAACGGTTACATGATATTTAGGTTTAAACGCTGTATATAGTTCTAATATTTATATATATGAGGCTTTACAGTTTTTCAGCATTTAACAGCACTTACAGGCATTAACCCCGACCGTCCCTGCCGTGTGCGGCTGGGAGAAGGCTTGAAAGAAGAGGTGGGCATGAGGAAGGTAGGGATGATGGAGCAAAGCATGTGTGAGGGCACAGGGGCAGGAGGAGAACGGGGGCAGAGAGTGCTGAGTGGGTGGGCATCAGGGAAAAAGAGGGCAAAGGGGCACAGGCAGTAAGGGAAGGAGGAGGCACCAGGAGGGAGCAGGGCTAAGGGAAGGTGCAGGTGCCAGGGGGTTTTGGGGTGGAGCAGAAGGGCAGACACCTGCAGGGAAGGGACCAGCACCAGAGAAGAGAGGCAGGGCAGGTGTGTAGAGGGAGGTGTTAGCAGAGGGGATGAAGACGGGTAGCTCACATGATCAGAGTGGGGCTACTGGAGGATTGGGCACGGGGGGGGGAAGAGAAGGGCTGGTGGAGGGAGGCAGGTCGCAGGAGGGCTCAAGGCAGTGAGAAGGGCAGGAGTCAGGACAGCAGAGGAGGGTGAGGAGTTGGAGGGCAGCAGGCACCAGGGGAGCTGATGGAGCAAGGGGAGGAGACATGGCAGCAGAGAGAAAAGGCAAAGGTTTATAAAATATTTATTAATAACTTGGGTACCACAGTGGCACATCCAAACAAGCCACATGAACTCAGTACAGGTACACAACACAAAATCCATTCTGCTCATGGGAGGAAACTCTTAGGTTATATCTACACTAGCAGCTTTTTGCGCAAGAATATCTTATCCAAGGGTTCTTGTGCAAGAACATGTCCACACTGCCATGTGCAAGCTGTGATTTTGCGCAAGAGCATCCATGGCAGTATGGACGCTCTCTTGCGCAAGAAAGCTCCAATGGCCATTTTAGCCATAGGGGTTTCTTGCACAAGAAATCCCTGCCGAGCATCCTCACTACCCTCTTGCGCAAGAGAGCTTACATCTGTTAGAAAAGAGCGTAGCGCAAGACACCGTCTCTTACCACGCCGTACTGTAAATTTCCTTGCACAAGAGCAGGCGGGCAGCGTGGATGCTCTGTGGGTTCTTGCGCAAGAATGGCTGTACTTGCACAAGAAGCCATGAGTGTAGACATAACCTTAGAGGGAACACTTCCCCCCGGCTCTCTGCCCCCGAGTTAACATCACACACATTGAGTTAATGCAATTGCAAGATAGTTGCATGAAGGGGGTTTGGTGGGGGCCACACTAAACCCTATTGGTAGGAGGATGGTGGGAATTTCCTTCGAGAGGGGTGACATGACACCTTTTACTTCTGGTCATGTGTCCATCTTGCCCTGAATGTGTTACCTCCAGAGGCCTCCAGAGGGGGTGTGGCTAATGGGGGTCGGTGTGTGGTTAACAGCGGTCAGGGGGTGTGGTTAATGGGGCACCACCAAAACTTATACAAATCTGCCACCCCTGCTGGCCCCAGGGGAGGAGTGCATCGGCCGCAGGAGGTATGAGTTTAGTGCAGGGTTTTCCTGTGCTGTGGGAGGGTGTGTGTGTGTTGGTGGGGGATTTTTTGTATGCTTTTTTTTTCTTTTGCTCAACCAAAATTGCTGTGGGGCCCTGTCAAAATCGTTTGAATTGGGCCCCGCACTTCCTAAAGCCGGCCCTGCTGCCAGTAGAGCTGCATGACCAAAAAGGAGCTCAGGCAAGTGTACCAGAAGACAAAGGAGACAAACTCAGACATGCCACTTATATGAGCAGCTGCATGAGATTCTAGGGGAAGACCCAACCACTGTCTCAAAACTGTCCATAGATACCTCCCAAGAGACTCTTCAGACAGCCTCAGGCAACAACAAAAAGTATATTGGAGATGAGAAAGAGGAGGAGAATATTTAGTAGAGAAGCAGAGGATCTGATCTCACCAACAGGCAGGACCTTTTTCTAACTTTGGAGCCAATTCCCTCCCAGGACCTATTTATTGTTCTCAGACCCTGGTGGAGAGGAAGGTATTTCTGGCGAGTTCACATATACAATCAGACTACAGTGATTAAATGTAATTGGGATTAATCTTTGATTTGCCCTGAACAATTGGGGTACAGTGGTGGCCAGGCCACCTATACATTGAGAGTTTCCCAGAAAAGTTTGTTAGCATATCTGGAGATGGAATGGGAATCCTCCCTGCTGTGATCGAGGTACTCTACAATCTTTGTCAGGTTTCAGGAAAGGGCTGCCTTATTCCATCCTCCAGGGGAGGACACCTTTCTAGGGAAGTAAAATCCTCTTTCATTCATTAACCGGTTAAATGTTAAGGTTAACCAGTTAATTGAGTATACAGGGTGGGCAGAGGGGCTGCTCCAGCTGGGCTGAAGTACCTCTGCCTGAAGCATGCCGGGAGTTACCCCCAACTCCACCATGAACCAGGGATGCTCCGGTTGAGCTGTAACAATCCTGCCTATGGCAGGCCCTGTGGGGTTGGAGCAGCCTCCTGCCCTTGCTGGGTGGGGGACTGCTCCAGACCCTCACTGGTTAACCATAACTGGTAAACCTCACCTGTTAAGAGTGAGGAATACTGGTTAACTAGTTAATCATTAACATTCCTACATCTTTTTATACCAAACCAGCAGTAAGTGACCTAGCATCATTGCAGCACAAAGCATAGCAGCATAAGCTCCAGGTTTCTGGCCACATTTATTCAGCATCCACTCCTCATTGTGCTCTCTAAGGGTACGTCTACACTGCAACATTGTTTCAAAATAACTAGCATTATTCCGAAATAACTTAGTCTGCATCTACACAGCAGTAGTCATTTCAAAATAGTGTCAAAATACTGTCAAGCTGGAGGATTTCTTACTCCAACTCCTGTAACCCTCATTGTATGAGAAATAAGGGAAATTGGAGGAAGAGTGCTCTATTTCGAAATACAATAAGCTATTTTGAAATAAGCTATGCAATTGACGTAGCTCAATTTGTGTAGCTTCGTTCAAGTTAAGCCCTGCAGTGTAGACATGCCCAAAGACTGATATTGTGCATGGTGACCTGGGTGAAATGGTGGAAGCTCTGTAATTGATAGGTACTGAGGCAATCCACCTCTGTTTGTTCATCCCCAACAAATTATTACCCAGGTTTGCTGTCCTGTTTGCAATGGGCTCCAGAGATCATCCCGGAGAACAGCTGCGTAGGAGGGGTTGGCAACTACGCTCTATGAGCCCTTGAATCTCCAAATCATTGCAGTCTAGAAGCGGAGGGGGCCCCTTCCAATTCCCTCCTCCCCCTTGCAAACACAAAAGCATGAATGAGGACTGTAGTTTGCAAGCACCCTTTTCCATGTTTTCAAAGCAGAAACAAAATAGCCCTCCTCACGAGTTGCTTACCATGCCTGTCTGCAAAGAGTTCAACTGCCCAGCACACTCCCATATGTTATACTTTACTGGTAGGCACTCAATTTAAAATGCATAATTCAACCTAGTACATAACACGTACTTTGTTTCAGGGGGTCATCTGAAGAAGTGGGCTGTGCCCACAAAACCTCATAATACCATATACATGTTTTGTTATTCTTTAAAGTGCTACCAGACTATTTGTTGTTTTTTAAGTTTAACATGTCCTTTGTGTTATAAACTGCTTCATTCAGGTTTACCTTTTTATTTCCCTAATACAGTTGGAACCATCAGTCTGTTACTTGCCCCTGCTTCTCCAGTAGTTAGGCTTTCAGGGTATGTCTACACTAGCCCCCTAGTTCTAACTAGGGAAGCTAATGTAGGCATTCGAAGTTGCAAATGAAGCCCGGGATATTTAAATATCCCGGGCTTTATTTGCATCTTCCCGTCTAAGCGCCATTTTTAAATCCCCTTAGTCCGAACTAATTGCCTGCGGCTACACACGGCAGTCAAACGTTAACTCGAACTAAGTCCTTACTTTGAGTTAACGCTTGACTGCCACGTGTAGCCGCGGGCAGTTAGTTCGGACTAAGGGGATTTAAAAATGGCGCCCAGACGGGAAGATGCAAATAAAGCCCGGGATATTTAAATATCCCTGGCTTCATTTGCAACTTTGAATGCCTACATTAGCCTCTCTAGATCGAACTAGGGGACTAGTGAAGACATACCCTCACAGACTAGAAAGTGGGAAAATAAAAAAACCATGGGACAAAATATTTAACGAGCTCATGCAATCTGCCTGCACTGATAGAACACTACTGAATGCATAGATGAGAACGCTGTTAGAGGTCATCTGCACCGAACAGGAGGACAGGAAAGCTTGCAGGGAACATGAACATAAGGCACAGGATGAGATGTTGAGGCTCATGGAGGGGAACAAACAGAGCTAATTAAGCACCTGGTAGAGGTGCAGGAAAAGCAACTGGAGCACACAGCTTCCCTGCACCCATGCAAAACCATCTGCCCTCCTCACCAAGTTCCATATCCTCCTCTCCCATATGTCCTAGAATGCAGGTGGCGGGGAGGACCAGGAAGCCTTAACTCAACTCCCAGGGATGGCTCCTGGAGGAAAAGACCATCATTCCCAGAGCTTTGATAGCTACACAGAGCAATTGTAATAAACCATGTGTCCTTGTGCCTCCCTCCCTCCATTATTAGACCCTAGCTACACCCACAATTCCTTTTCTATTCAGTTATGTTCTCTCTGACGCATAGTGCATCTTAATGTGCTCTTCTTATTGCTCTGGTATCTGGCTGCTCTTAGTTAGCTACCAGGCAATCTGCCTAGACACTTCCCACCCACACCAGAAGCTGCCCCTCTTCCCCGCAACTTTCACAGATTCTATGCAGCACACACCAAGCAGCAATAACAATGAGAGTAGTGCTTTCACTGAGGTCTCACCTAGTGAATAAACTTCAGGAGGTAGCCAAGTTAGTCTGTACAGGATAAACTTAAAAAACAACAAATGATCTGGTAGCACTTTATAGACCAACAAAACATGTAGATGGTATCATGAGCTTTCGTGGGCACAGCCTACTTCTTCAGATGACTGGAGTTTTGAGTTTAGGATGCGCAGACTCAAAATAGGGGAGAAGGGAAAGGGGGGGAGGAAAAAAAGGGGGTGGGAAACAAGGAGCAGAGGGTATGAAAATATCAAAGGGAAAAACACATAGGCAGAGCTGGTCATTTATAAGCACCTAAAGATTGGATAGTTAAAAGAACCAGATAAGGAACTTAGGATAGCAATTACATAAGAAGGGTACTAACACAAGAATCTACACAGATGAGCTGTTGGCACTTTCATTGAATGTTAGGTTGATCATGTCCCAGCCATCTGTTATCTCGATTGAGGCTATCAGTGTGAGAATTGAATTTGTGGATGAATTGTAATTCCAAGCCTCTCTGTGTATTTGGCTTGTAGAATTGGTTTGTGTCAAGACAGCCACCTGAAGATCTTTCAAAGAGTGATTAGGTAGATTGAAATGGTCTCTAACAGGTTTCTGTATGTTCCCTTTACATATATCTGATTTGTGTCCATTTATTTTGTAATCCATAAAGTGCTACCAGACCATTTGTTGTGTTTTTAAGTTTACCTATGCAAAGTTCACCAGCATCCTTTTAAATGGTCAAAGGCACATTCTACCACCATTGTGCACTTGATCAGCCTGCAGTTGAACTGCTCCTTATTGTGGTCCAGGCTGCCTGTGAATAGCTTCATGAGCCAATGGAGCAAGGCGTAGGCTGGGTCTCCAAAGATAACCATTGGCATTTCAGCATCTCCACTAGTAATGCTTCTGGTCTGGGAAGAAAGGTCCATCTTGAAGCTTTCTGAAGAGACTGGAGCTCCTAAAAATGCACGTGTCATGCTCCTTTCCTTACCATCCCATGTTGGTCTTGGAGAAATGGTCCTTGTGATGTGCCTGCGTGTGCATCACCACTGGGATAGGCGCATCAGAGTGAATTACTATTAGACAGAGAGGTGGAGGATACTCCCCCTCGCCTTTCCCTGAGTCTCTCCTGGGGCTCTCCACACATGCAGGGTCCCAAGCTGGCTCCTTCCACGCCACACAGCCAGCGCCCGCGCGCCGCCGCGCGCTCTGACAGGCCATCGTCACAGCAGCTGGCGCGCGCCTTGCTGCCTTTCGCTCTCTTCACTCCCTCTAGCCGCGATGTGGGTTCCGGGCGTTGATTGGCCGCCGCCTTCCCGCTCCCTCCCCGCCCTCCGAGAACCCGCCATTTTGAAAACCTTGTTGATTCCGGCCCAGGGGGGGAAGGAGGGAGGGGGGAGACTGGAGAGAGTGTGAGCGCGAGACGCGGAGCGCGCGCGCCTGTCCCCGCCCCCGTCCCGGTAACTGTCGCCTCCAGCCGCCGCCGCCCCCCACGCGGGCGAGGAGGAGCCGCAGCGGGACCCCGCCGGGCAGCGCCGAGGCGAGGTGGGTGAATTGCGGCTCCGGGGCAGGAGGCCTGGCCCGTGGGAGCCCCGCATCCCTAGCGTGGGCGGAGTCACTCCGGCCCTGCGGCGACTGGCCCGGCCAGGCCTGCTGCTTGCGCGGGAGCCTGGGAGAGCCGCGCGGGGAGCGACCCACCCCCTTCTCCCGCTGCCCTCCCGGGCCGCTCTCGCTTCCTGCTGCGGCCGGTTGTGTTTCCCGCCCGAAGGGTTTCCTCGCTCGGGCTCGCTGCCTTCCCCGGCCACAGCGCGGGGCGACTTGCGCTTCCCCGATCCCCGCAGCCCTCCCCCCCGGCCAGGCCTTGTCAGGGCGTGTTGCCATTCGCTCAGCCCCGGACCTTGGTCGCTGTCCAAAGCTGAGTCCCGTCGCTTATGCAGGGTCACTTTCCGTGACTTGAGTGTTGCAGAGGAGAAGACTCGGCCCCGTCTTGAAAATTGCTGCTGCTTTTGAGTTTATGCGAACAAACTCAGCCCTTGGAAGTGCTCCTGAGGGGCGCATCGCGGCGAAGTTGGATTTTTCTTTCTTTCTTTCTAGAAGGGGAGTAACAGCACAAATGGTTGAAAAGTTACTTCTGAATATGCACGTTAGGCGTCTCATTTGGCAAAGAGAGTGAAAACCCTTCTGTTCCTTCTCTTGTGAAATCGTGAGCCACGTTGTCCAGAAGTTGGGGAGCTGCTATTACAAAGCAATGGTTCTCAACCTTCCAGACTGCCCTACCCATCAGGAGTCTGCTTTGTTTCACCTACCACAACTTTCACCTCCTTTTAAAAGCTCAGACTTCAGTTTCAACCTCAGGCAATGTGGCTTCAACCTTCTGCCCTGTGCCTCAGCTAGTCTTAACTAGGGATGTAATTGTCTAGTCGATTAACAGATAAGCAAAAGCTTATAGGATAATACTGTAGACGTCACACATTTCCCCACCCATCTGTCAGTAATTTTTTTAGCAGGCTGGCTAGCAGCATGGCTCAGTCCTGGCTTATGCTGGGTCTGGGACCTACCCCTGCGGAGGCCTTTAAAGTGTTTTAGAAGGCAGGCATCCCAGCTTGCGCTGGGTCCGGGAGCTCGCACCCTACCTCTGGACGGGTTGCTGCAGTGTAGGCTGGATATTGGGACTTGTTTGGGGTTTGTTTTTGCTGTGGAGGGGGTGTTTTGGTTTGTTTTTGTGTTCACCGGACTAATAGGATTTTGGTGAGAAAGTAGATAAAACACAGAGGCAGTAGTGGCCATGGCCCAAGTAGTAGAGCACACGAGGAGGAGGATTGGATGTAGTAGCTGCGGTATGTACATGATTCTGGAGGGGGTACCTGAAAGGAGTTTTGTTTGCATGAAGTGCCGCCTGATGGAGCTGGTGGAGGAAAAGATTCGAGGACTGGAGATGCAGGTGGAAACTCTGGTCGAGTTTAGAAGGGGGTTTGAGCAGATGATGGAGCAAAGGCATAACGTGGCTGAAGGGGAAAGCTTAGATATGCAGATGGAAGCAGGATCAAGGGCCTCAGAGGGGAGAGTGCTGGGCCAAGAAAATGGACAGTGGAAGCATGTGACTAAGAACCAGGCAGAGGAAAAGATGGGTCAGTGAAGGAAAAAAAGAGCTCAAGAACAGGTATGTGGAATTGGAGAATGAAGATGGGGTAGGTAGATGATGAAAATGGAAGGGTAAGGAAGAAGAGAAGAGTGGTTAGTCCTATAGATAAAGGGGAAGAGTTAATGGAGACAACACCAATAATGAGCATCAGGAGGATACAGGATGGGTTAAAGAGGATTACAAGGGAAAACAGGAATGGCAAGGACTTGCAGCCAGAGGAAGCAAGAGATAGACAAGAGAATTGCACTGTCACTAGGAAAAGACAGGTCTAGGTGATTGGGGACTCCTTATTGAGAAGAATAGATAGGCCTGTAACCAGAGCTGATCCACAGAATAGAAGGGTGTGCTGTCTGTCAGGTGCTAAGATACGGGTTGTGGAACTGAGGTTGAAGAGGATTATTAAGGGAGCAGGAAGGAATCCATTGATCATCCTTCATGTAGGAACAATGATACGGCTAGATTCTCGCTGGAACGAATTAAGGGAGACTGTGCTAGGCTGGGGAGGACGCTCAGGGAAATTGAGGCTCAGGTGATCTTTAGTGGGATTCTGTGTGTTCCTAGAGAAGGGCAACTAAGATGTGACATGATTATGATGATCAATAGATGGCTTAGGCAGTGGTTCTATAAGGAGGGCTTTGGGATGTATGGTCACTGGGAGGCATTTATGGACAGAGGACTGTTCTCTTGGGATGGACTTCACCTAAGTAGGGAGGGAAATAGACTTCTAGGATGAAGGCTGGCTCAACTGATTAAGAGAGCTTTAAACTAGGAATTTGGGGGAGATGGTTGGGAGATGTCCAGGTAATCTCTATGCCGGATTTTAACATTGAGAGGGAGGAAAACTAAGTAAGAAAGGATATAGCTGGGGGTAGGAGAATGTACATGAGGAAGGGTAGGGTGGATACTAGTCTAATAGGTCATATTGGAGGTACAATGTCCGGGCCAAATTGGGTAAAGAATGGGAGTGAGGCCAAACAGCAGATATTAAGATGTTTGTACACCAATGCAAGGAGCCTAGGTAACAAAATGTAGGAACTAGAGCTATTGGTCCAGGAAGTGAAACCAGATATTATAGGAATAACAGAAACATGGTGGAATACTAGGCATGTCTGGAATACAGGTATTGAAGGGTATGTGCTGTTTAGGAAAGACAGAAATAAGGGTAAAGGTGGTGGAGTCGCATTGTATATCAAGGATGAGGTAGATTGTCAAGAAATAAAAAGTGATGGAATGGAGTAATGGGCTTAAAGTGCAGCAGGGGAGGTTTAGATTGGACATTAGGAAAAAATTCCTAACTGTCAGGGTGGTCAAATATTGGAATAAATTGCCAAGGGAGGTGGTGGAATCTCCCTCTCTGGAGATATTTAAGAACAGGTTAGATAGACATCTGTCAGGGATGGTGTAGACGGAGCTTGGTCCTGCCTTGAGGGCGAGGGGCTGGACTCAATGACCTCTCGAGGTCCCTTCCAGTCCTATTATTCTATGATTCTATGATCTTGGGGTCTTCAAAGTATTTGAAGGCTTCAATATCTGACATATAGGTGAGAGGATTATTCTAGGAGGGTGTGGGTGAGATTCTGTGGCCTGCATTGTGCAGGGGGTCAGACTAGATGATCATAATGGTCCCTTCTGACCTTAAAGTCTATGAGTCTGAGTCTGTAAGGATTTGATAATGGTGTTGTCTGTTATAACTAAATCTTTTATTTTAAAATGAAATGTTCTGTAGTGAGGTGTTTGTATGGTCACAAAAAATTACCAGACTTGCATTAGGAGGATATGAAAAATTGTTCATATTCCTCTTTAGGGTATTACATTTGTTTTTATAATAGGGCTCTTGATTAACCTCAATTAACTCATGATAAACTACAGATAATAGTAATAGCGATTAATTGCTGTTTTAATTGCACTGTTAAACAATAGAATCCCAAATTAAATTTATTAAAGATTTTTGGATTTTTTAAAAATTTTTCAAATATATTGATTTCAAGTATAAGGTGCTCACTTCATATTTTTATTACAAATATTTGCACTGTAAAACATTTTTTCAATTCATTGCAGACTCTATTGTGAAGGTGCAACTTACTAATGTAGACTTTCATTTGGTGTTACATAATTTAATTAAAAAACAAAACAGATTTATTTTAGAACCTACAACAGAGGTGGGGAAACTGTTGTCTGGTATGGGGGCGGAAGAGCCTTGCCTGTTGAGGGGGTGGCTCTGCATGCTGCCACTCCCCTTCCAATCCCGCTGGTTAAACAGCACTCCTGCACCCTATTACCCACCCAGATCCGGTAGCCCCAACCTGCATCCTGGCAGTAGTCTCCCACACACTGATTCCCCCCCCCCCTTTTTTTTCTTGTCACTTTTTTGTCGCCCTGGCTGGATTTTTTGGGTGTTTTTGTTTTGTTTTTTCCTGTGTGTCAGTGGCCTACAAGTTTATTCAGTCCTTCCTCTTGTTCAGCCAACCCTTTAGGACACACAAGATTGTTTACATTTATGGGTGATAACGCAGCCTGCTTCTTATATGAAGTGTCACCTGAAAATGAGTACATGTGTTTTCCTGGCATTCTGTAGCTGGTATTGCAAGGTATTTATGTGCCAGGTATTCTAAATGTTCATATACCCCTTCATGCTTCGGCCACCAATCCAGATGATATGCTTCCATGCTGATGACACATTTCATTAAAAAAATGTGTTAATTAAATTTGACTGAATTTCTTTGGGGGAGACTTGTATGCCTGCTGCTCTCTTTTACCCTCATGCTGCCATTTATTTCATGTTGGAGCAGTTATGGATGATGACCCAACACATCTTCATTTTAAGAACACTTTTACTGCAGGTTTGGTACTGTCTTTGTATTTTGTCAATGTGAGATTTCTAAAGATAGCTTAACACTTAAACCACATTTTAAGAATCTGATGAGCTTTTCAAAATCCGAGAGGCACAAGATGACAAAGAAAATCAACCTTCTGCTGGTGGCATCTGACTCTGACAATAAAAATTAACATGTTGGTCTGCACTGTTTTGGATCATTATCAAGCAGAACCCATCAGCAGTATGGACCTGTCTTTTGTAATGGTAGTTGAAGCATGAATGGGCATGTGAATCTCTGGTGCATCTGGTATGTAAATAGCTTATGACTGCTTGCTACAACAGTGCCACATGAATGCCTGTTCTCACTTTCAGTTGACAAAGTAAAGAAGCTAGCTCTTCTGCAAACGTAAACAAAATGCTCAAACATCCCAGTAGTATTTTGACAGACTTTCATCCAACAAGAGTGTCTGATATATATAGACTTACACAAATTAGATTTTGATTGGTAAATGTCAGTTGCCCTGTGTACACAACATTTTTTGTTAACACAATTAAAATTTACAGATATGCAAACTAAGAAAAAATGCTTCTTGAGAAATGGCTAGTTTGTTTTGACGTAATGTTGACAGTTGTAATGGTTATAAAGCTTTTAACTTTTTTAATTTATCAGTTATTAAATATCTGACCCTCCCTCATCCATAAGTCCCCAAAATGTTTTTTAAAAAAGCTTTAATCCCAATATATTCATCACAGATATTTAAAAAAAATCTGACTTCTGCCGTACCTCTATGCAGTGCTTTTTTTGTGACAGGACTGTCCGGTACGCAGTACTGGCACCTCCAGATGCAGTATCAGCACCTCCAGTCAGAGCTCAACAAATTTTCCCCTGGAGTACCAGCATCTTCTTTTTTTTTTTTTTTTTTTTTTTTTTAACCAAAAAAGCACTGTCTCTATGGATTCAAGTATTTTACTTAGATGTTGTGATAACATTGACAGTTCAATTGTGTCCTACAGAAACATCCACTATGTCTTCATCAAAAGAAGATGCAATGTCTGCTGAACAAGCAGGTGAGAGAGAACCTGAAACTGAAAACAAAGTTGAGGGAAGTGATGAGGAAGAGGAAGAGGAGGAGGAGGAGGAGGAAGAAGAAAAAGGTAGGTACACATCCAAAGAATGGGGAAGATTTAAAAAACAAGTTTTGAATTGGGTGTCAGTGTCAGGCTATTTAACAATAATTCTTTGGAATAATTAATTTTCAAAGATGATTGAAATATAACAAATTAGAATAGCTTTAGGAATGCGAGAGGGAGGATGACTCTGAACAGATATTTCCTAATGCCTAGATTATAAAAATCTAAGTTTATTTTATTAGGCTTCATAACTTAATTTTAGGAAATTTCCTTTATTTTAATGTGACTCGCTACATTCGTGGTAGTTGTGGGGCATATCTACACATAAGACAGTCTCTAGATCCTGCAAAAGTGGCGAGGAGTCCTGTGGCACCTTATACACTAACAGAAGTGTTGGAGCATAAGCTTTCGAGGGCAAAGACCCACTTTGTCAGATACAAAAACCCGGAGGGGAACACTTCAATCTCCCTGGATACACTATTGCAGATCTAAAGGTAGCCATCCTGCAGCAAAAAAACTTCAAGACCAGACTTCAAAGAGAAACTGCTGAGCTATGGTTCATCTTCAAGTTTGACACAATCAAGTCAGGATTAAACAAAGACTGTGAATGGCTCGCTAACTACAAAAGCAGCTTCTCCTCTCTTGGTATTCACGCCTCCAGATCAACTACTAGAAGTGGGCCTCATCCTCCCTGATTGGATCCACCTCATCATCTCTAGCCTGATTCTGGCCTGCATATTTATACCTGCCTCTGGAAATTTCTACTACATGCATCTGATAAAGTGTGTCTTTGCCCACGAAAGCTTATGCTCCAACACTTCCGTTAGTCAGTAAGGTGCCACAGAACTCCTCGTTGCTTTTGCAGATTCAGACTAACACGGCTACCCCTCTGATACTCTCTAGATCCTATTACAATGGAAGGAAGCATCCCATGTACTCTTGTGTAGCCATGTAACTGATGTTATTGTGGTGGGCAGTCCAAAGATAAATTCCTGGTTGCTCTTTACTTGACAGAGAAGAAGTTTGCAGTTACAGACAGAGTTGCCCCTTGATGGAGCTTCACAAGTAGCTTCTATTCTGGGAATCCAGTAGAAGCTATCAGAATAAACTCATCTGAAAAAAATAAAGCTCTTTGTCTCATCAAGAGAAGACTACGTTAAGAGATACTTTTATCTGCTGAGAAGGAAAGTTCTTGTGTTTAACAACCACTGCCTGTGATATGATAGTATTGAGCCTTATTCAATTCCTTGCATACTAGTCCAGAACAGTGTGGTCCTCAGCTCTCTTGTGTTAGGGAGAGCATTGTGCTTCTGAGTTTGACTTTAAATGTGTATGTCATTGCTGACCATTAATCAATGGCATTGTATTGATAGGACAGTAGAAGCTACCATCAGAGAGACTAACTCTTACACATTCGTGAGCTGCTAGTTTTAAGTTCCGCTCGATAATGGAAAATCTGTGTGAGAGAGTAAAAGATGTTCTAGGTTTGGTTTAAGGGAGTGGCTTTCTGAGCAGACATCAGTGCTGGGATACCCTTGAGAACACTGACCAAAAAAACTTCAGGAGTGATGTGGACATTGGAGGGAGAATATTTCTTGTTCATCCATAAAGCTGTAACTCTTGTAATTTTCTCTGAGCAAAGTGAGTAAGGTTAATAAGTTAATTATGAATTCTTTGCTTTGATTTTCGTGTAATCTCTGAACAGTTAGACTGTAGTGCCCCCGTGGGTGGACTTTGGGGAGAGCTTATTTAGTCTATGGGAGGTCAGTACTGGTTCTGTGGGGCCAAGGTGCAGAGCCCCACATCTCAAGAGGATTCACTAAACAGGGAGTCTACATTCTGGAGTGTGGCTGAGATGCCACAACTTAATTAAACATAGGATCTCATCAATAGGCTTGTATAGAGACTACATCCAAATCTACTTTTATTATATCTGTATATCAGTTTTCAGCAGGTGTGACTCCAGTCAGTTGCAAATCAGTTCTATAAGTCTCTTGGTTAAGTAAATTATAAGATATTTGGGGCTGTTCTTAGTTCAAACTAGCATTTTACACCAAAACTAAGGGGCTGTGCCCACTGCTCTCTATGCTTGCCAGTCCCTCCGCTCCGGGGATAGGTGTCTGGCTGGGGGGAAGGTGCAAGAGCAGGCTGTGGGGAGGTGTCTGGCCAGGAGAGAGAGAGCAGGCTGGGGCTGTGGGGTCTTGGTGGAAAGGGTGAGTGAGAGGTATAGGGGTACAAGGTTTTGACAGGGTGGTGAGTGAGAGGACTGGGGGTGCAGGGTCTCAAGTTATGGAGGTATGAGTGAGCTAGCTGGGTGTGCGGGGTCTCGGCCAAGGGAGTTTGTGAAGGGGCTGAGGAAGAGAGGTCTTGGCCGAGGGGGTATGTGACAGGGAGGGCATGCAGCTCACAGCTCCCACCCCCTGAAGCACTGGGAAGGGGGGGAGGGCACACGGCTTCCACCTCTTCCCCCAGGAGGAGGAAGGACACATGACTCCCGCCCTGCCAGAGTACCATGGAGAAGGGAGGTCTTGTGGCATTGGGGAAGGAGGGAGGAGGCAGGACTGCTGAGGGCGCGGGGAGGCGGAACCCCATCTTACAGGAAAAACATTTTTATATAGAGAGATTGTGTGTAATGTGTCCTAATTAGGTCTTTCTCAAGGTATCCACTATAGCATGCTTTAGATGTGTTGAGTTTTTCCTTCTCTCCTTGTGATAGTAGTGCAGTTCAGTGTTTGTCTTACTGTTTGGGAAATGTTGTTACTTTTGCAGAAAAGAGTCTCATTGTTGAAGGGAAGAGAGAGAAGAAAAAAGTAGAGAGATTGACCATGCAGGTATCCTCGTTACAAAGGGAACCTTTTACAATTGCACCAGGCAAGTTTGTCCACTTACTTTAGAACTGTAATTGTGCTAACTAGAAGTGAATGATTAGACTTCTTACAATGATTTATTTATGAATAATTTATAAATCTTAAAAGTAGGGTTTTGATTTCTTTTTTTTTAACTAAAAGAATGGCTAATAAAATGACTAATTATTTAAAGGCTTTTCTGTAACTCCATTAAAAATGTTGAGATACTTGAACAAAGTACATTTTAACCTGATATCAGTGAAGCATGTAATATATAGCCACTGTTTGTGAAAGCAAAGCTGCTGGAATAAAAAAAGCTTGCGTAATCTAGGGATGTTAAATTTAGATTAGCCAATTAATCGAATAGTTGATGCAATTTGCATCAACTATTCGATTAGTTGATAATGGTGCCTCTGCCTTTGAAGTTTAGCAACAGCCCCAGAGCTGTTGCTACACTTCAAAGGTGAAAGTGCTGCAGGGAGCAAGGGGCCAGTGGGGGACTCAAGCAGTCCTTTGCTGGCCCTGGGCTCCCCATGACATTTCAAAGCAGCAGCGCCAAACGGAGCCCAGGGTCAACTGGGGAGTCATGTCCCTCCTCCCCCCCCACTGACCCTGGGCTCCATGCAGTGCTGCTGCTTTGAAACGCCATGTGCAGCCCAGGCCAGCTGGGGACTCTCCAGCTGATCCTGGGCTCCACACAGTGTTTCAAAGCAGCAGCACCGCGTGGAGCCCAGGGTCTGGCTCCGGCTCCATACAGGGTTGCCACTTTGAAGCACTCCCCCCTCCCACTGCCTCTTTTTGATAGAGACAGCAAGGAAGTGGAGAAGCGGCTAGTGTAGTGGTCTCCATCCTTTTAAAATATGAGATCATTTTTTAATTTAAGTGTAATCCAGGATCTACCTCAAACCCAAATACTTTTGCCCCACTTCCTTCGTGCCCCTTCTCCAAGGCCCTGCTGCACCTGCTCACTCCATCCTTCTTTCCTTCCTTTCGTAAAACAGGATTAGTGGGCTGGGGTGCAGGCTTTGGTTTTTGGCTAAGGGATTTGGAGTTTGAGAACGGCCCTGAGCTTGGGGCAGGGGTTGGGGTGCAGTAGGTGGTTCAGGGTAAGGCTCTGTAAGGGAGTCCGGGTCATGGGGTACTCTGGGCTGGAGCAGGGACTTGGGGTAAAGGAGAGGGTTCATGACTGGATAGGGATTCAGGATGCAGGCTCCAGCTGGACACTGTTTACTACAGGTGGCTCCTGTGCAGTGGTGCAGTAGGACTGAGGCAGGTTCACCCCTAACCTGGCCTTGCACCACTCCCAAAGCAGCCAGCAAGCTACCTCCATCTCAAATCCTGTTGTGCCCCTCTTCCCCATTCTGTGGCGATAGAATACAGAGTGGGAGAGGGAACAGCTTCAAGGCAAAGGGCAGGAGTTGCACAGCAGTGGGGGGAGAGGCAGCAGAAGTGCCAGCCCTTGACTGCTTCTTGACCAAACCAGTCAAGGCTCCAAGATCTACCATTAGATCTCGATCTATTGGTTGCTGACCACTGGATTAGTGTGTTGACTGTGCAATAAGCATTTGCTAAAGGTTGCTAGCCAGTTAAATCAACAGGCAGTCCTCTACCATTTGAATTTTTTAGTCTAGTAGTAAAATAATTTTACCCTTCTACCTCAGATACTTCAGTTTTGAACACTTGATGTATTTAAAATAAATACTATACATATATGTGTCATTTTGAAGAATGTGAATGAGCAGCACAACAAAACTTGTTTTAATTCTTTCAGGAAAGGGACAAAAGCTTTGCGAAATTGAAAGGATACAATTTTTTTTGAGTAAGAAGAAAACAGATGAACTCAGAAATCTACACAAACTCCTATACAACAGGCCAGGCACAGTAAGCCCTTTAAGTTCATCTTTTGAGTGATATTAACACTCATTTGGCAAAGGAAAAAATGTATTGTATATCCTCATGTTTCCCAGTGAACACGTCTTTTTTTTTTTTTTAAAGCTACCTAGTTAAAATGTCTGCCTCCAGAAGGTTAGCATAAAAGTACACAGTCACTAATTATAATTGTGTGAAATCCTTTCTTCCATTGTACAATAAGATCTAAGTTTATGAACACAAAATATTTTTTTCTCAATTCTTCAGATTGTTTATCCTGTGTACGTGCTTTGTTGATTTCATAGTTGTCTCGTTTATTTTGTTACACTTTCATACAGCAACTGTGAGGGGAGGGGAACGCTTTATTTAAAACAAAGACCTCATCTTCTTCCCCCTAAAATATGTTTGAAAAACCACAAATAGCTGGCAGGACTTGAATAATGTAGTACCTAAAATAACTTAACTTTTCTTTTGGAGTTGATCATTCAAGCTGATGTGTTACACCTTTAAACTAATGTCATTACATGACTAATCAATTTCAAGGGATAATATACAAAAATAAAATAAACTTAATTTGAAAAACATTTGCTAGGGAGGACACATTCCAAATGATATTAACTTTAATCAGTAGCAAATTTGTTTCTGAACAATTTACATGCTAATGATCATACATTCAGTTTGAGGTAGTGATGGAAAGAGGTTTGGGACATAGCTCATGTTGTGGGGGCGCATCCAGAGAATCTAAGAAGGCAGATCAAGCTAATACTTCAGACATTATTTCTGAGGGAGATATTTTGAAAAATATGGAAGAGACATCTGTTCTCAGCCCTTGAGCATTTGGGAAGTTTTTGCAAAGATTTCCTATCCCAGCTAACATTGAGGTCAGCTTCATGAGGATAACAATGTTGGCCTAATGAGGACAAGGTGCTGTAGTTCCAAGCACACTGTTGACTAAAAATGCTTCAAGAAAACGTAGAGGACCAAATATTTAAAATACCAATTTCTGGTCTAAAGTAGAGCTCTCAATGTTGTAACCAATAGTGGAAGCTCTTGCAAAAATTCATTAGTGAGGACAAAGCCGTTGTGTTCCAGTTCTGGGGAGGGAGGAGGAAGAGAAGCGGGGACAGACCATGAGTCGGGTGATTTGTGCATTCTGAATGTGTGTGCGTGGCATGGGGGGAATAGGTAAATGTATGGATTCTGCACATGAGATGCATAGGAGAGGGGTGGCAGACGGAGTCTGTGGGCTGCAGGTGGAGCCCCAGTGGGCTGCAAGTTGCCCAACACTGCCCTAGACCATCCCTGACGGATTTGTCCAACCTTTTCTTAAAAAAGCCTCCAGCACTGACTTCTAGTCTTTCTTGGAAGTCTACTTCAGATGTTACCTATCCTTAAAATTAGAAAGCTTTTCCTAATAACTAACCTAAATTTCTCTTGCTGTAGATTAAGTCCATTACTATTTTTCCTGCCTTTAGTAGACACAGAGAACAATTCATCAGTCCTCTTTATAATAACTCTGCATATTTGAAGAATATCAGGCTCCCCAGTCACTTTAAGATTAAACATGCCTAACTTTTTATCTTTCTGCCTGGATCATGTTTTCTAAACTTATTTTTGTTTCTCTCCTCTGAAGACTACTATTCCGAGGGATGGAGCCCAGAATTGGACATTGTAGTCTAGCTGAGGCCTCATCACTACCACTTTTCTGTCTCTTACATATGATGTTCCTGTTTGCTTACTTCTGGGGGCATTCTTCACCAAAACATTTTTTAAAAATGCACATTATCTTAAAATTCTGCAAACTTTGTCAAGATAACACTACATAATCATGCCAGTTTCAGTTACTGTAGTAATTTATTTCAAAGTACCTGTCAGCAAGTATGTCTGTAACAGATGCACAAAAAATTGTCCAAGGAGTAGAGAGTTAAGAATCATAGAATAATAGGACTGGAAGGGACCTCGAGAGGTCATCGAGTCCAGCCCCCCGCCCTCAAGGCAGGATCAAGCTCCGTCTACACCATCCCTGACAGATGTCTATCTAACCTGTTCTTAAATATCTCCAGAGAGGGAGATTCCACCACCTCCCTTGGCAATTTATTCCAATATTTGACCACCCTGACAGTTAGGAATTTTTTCCTAATGTCCAATCTAAACCTCCCCTGCTGCACTTTAAGCCCATTACTCCTTGTCCTGTCCTCAGAAACCAAGAGGAACAAATTTTCTCCTTCCTCCTTGTGACACCCTTTTAGATATTTGAAAACCGCTATCATGTCCCCCCTTAATCTTCTTTTTTCCAAACTAAACAAGCCCAGTTCATGAAGCCTGGCTTCACAGGTCATGTTCTCTAAACCTTTAATCATTCTTGTCGCTCTTCTCTGTACCCTTTCCAATTTCTCCACATCTTTCTTGAAACCTGATGTGATCCCAGTTCCTGTTTCTCTTGGATGTTAAAATGTGTTTACTTTTGTAAATGTGTAACCACTGAAATTTACAGACTTCACATGTTTACATGGGGGGGCAGGCATGCAGGAACCAGGCCCAGGCACACTGGCTCCCGTTTCTCTCTTCCCCCCCTCCCCCCCACCCCCATCTGCCTCTGATACAAAGGCAGCAGGTGGGAGGCTGCATGTAACAGGATTAACTGAGGAGTCCAGGGTCCTCAGTTAATTGTGTAAACAGGTACACACTTACATCCCTAGTCTCTCTGCTTGTTTTCTCCCCAAGCCAAGGAGACAGTTACCCCATGATCTACCCCCGCCCCCAAAGGACTCAGCTGCAGGGGACCCATAAACCAATATACCCAAACCATCTTCTCCTTCAGAAGCCCAGCCACAGGGCCTCCCTCTTTCCCAGATACCTGCACCCTCTTCCCTCCCTCCCTTAGCCATGCCATGGGACTGTCAAAAGACTTACTAAAACTAAAGTTTTTGTTACTAGTTTCTCTCCCATCCACTACGCCAATAACCTCTTAAATAGATCATTAGGTTGGTTTGGCATAATTTTTGTTCTTGATAGATTTTGGATGTTTACACATAGATTGTTTAATAATTTGTTCCAGTATCTTTCAAGGTACCAGTTAGATTGAATCCTCAGTACATAAGAACATAAGAATGGCCATACTGGGTTAGACCAAAGGTCCATCCAGCCCAGTCTGCTGACAGTGGCCAATGCCAGGTGTCTCAGAGGGAGTGAATCGAACTGATAATGATCAAGCGATCTCTCCTCTGCCATCCATCTCCACCCTCTGACAAACAGAGGCTAGGGCACCATTCCTTACCCATACTAGCTAATAGCCATTTATGGACTTAACCTCCATGAATTTATCTAGTTAGTCCTAGCCTTCACAATCTCCTCAGGCAAGGAGTTCCACAGATTGACTTTGCGCCATGTGAAGAAAAACTTCCTTTTATTTGTTTTAAACCTGCTGCCCATTAGTTTCATTTGGTGACCCCTAGTTCTTATATTATGGGAACAAGTAAATAACTTTTCCTTATTCACTTTCTTCACACCACTCATGATTTTATATACCTCTATCATACCCCCCCCCCCCTAGTCTCCTCTTTTCCAAGCTGAAAAGTCCCAGTCTCTTTAATCTCTCCTCATATGGGACCCGTTCCAAACCCCTAATCATTTTAGTTGCCCTTCTTTGAACCTATTCTAACACCAGTATACCTTTTTTAAGATGAGGAGACGACATCTGTATGCAGTATTCAAGATGTGGGGATACCATGGATTTATATAAGGGCAATAGGATATGCTCCATCATAGTCTCTATCCCTTTTTTAATGATTCCTAACATCCTGTTTGCTTTTTTGACTGCCGCTGCACACTGCGTGGACGTCTTCAGCAAACTATCCACGATGATGCCAAGGTCTCTTTGCTGATTAGCTGTAGCTAAATTAGCCCCCATCATATTATATGTATAGTTGGGGTGGTTTTTTCCAATGTGCATTACTTTACATTTATCCACATAAAATTTCATTTGCTGTTTTGTTGCCCAGTCACTTAGTTTGGTGAGATCTTTTTGAAGTTCTTCAGTCTGCTTTGGTCTTAACTACCTTGCGCAGTTTAGTATCGTCTGCAAACTTTGCCACCTCACTGTTTATCCCTTTCTCCAGATCATTTATGAATAAGTTGAATAGGATTGGTCCCAGGACTGACCCTTGGGGTACACCACTAGTTACCCCTCTCCATTCTGAAAATTTACGATTTATTCCTACCCTTTGTTTCCTGTCTTTTAATCACTTCTCAGTCCATGACAGGATCTTCCCTCTTATCCCATGACAACTTAATTTATGTAAAAGCCTTTGGTGAGGGACCTTGTCAAAGGCTTTCTGGAAATCCAAGTACACTATATTTACTGGATCCCCCTTGTCCACATGTTTGTTTGACCCCCCTCAGAGAACTCTTAATAGATTAGTAAGACATGATTTCCCTTTACAGAAACCATGTTGACTTTTGCCCAACAAATTATGTTCTTCTATGTGTCAGACAATTTTATTCTTTATTATTGTTTCAACTAATTTGCCCGGTACTGACATTAGACTTACCAGTCTGTAATTGCTGGGATCACCTCTAGAGCCCTTTTTAAATATTGGCGTTACATTAGCTATCTTCCAGTCAGTGGGTACGGAAGCTGATTTAAAGGATAGGTTACAAACTATAGTTAATAGTTCCGCAATTTCACATTTGAGTTCCTTCAGAACTCTTGGGTGAATGCCATCTGGTCCCGGTGACTTGTTACTGTTAAGTTTATTAATTAATTCCAAACCTCCTCTAACGACACTTCAGTCTGTGACAAGTCCTCAGATTTGTCACCTACAAAGGATGAGTCAGGTTTGGGAAACTCCCTAACATCCTCAGCCGTGAAGACTGAAGCAAAGAATTCATTTAGTTTCTCCACAATGACTTTATCATCTTTAAGTGCTCCTTTTGCATCTTGATTGTCCAGGGGCCCCACTGGTTGTTTAGCAGGCTTCCTGCTTCTGATGTGCTTAAAAAACATGTTGTTCTTATCTTTTGAGTTTTTGGCTAGCTGTTCTTCAAATTCCTTTTTGGTATTTCTTATTACATTTTTACACTTAATTTGGCAGTGTTTATGCTCCTGTCTATTTACCTCACTGGGATTTGACTTCCACTTTTTAAAAGATGTCTTTTTATCTCTCACTGCTTCTTTTACATGGTTGTTAAGCCATGGTGGTTCTTTTTTAGTTCTTCTACTATGTTTTTTAATTTTGGGGTATACATTTAAGTTGGGCCTATATTATGGTGTATTTGAATTCTGAGGGTCTTTTGTTCAAAGATGTGTCTTGTTTTAAATATATGTAAGTATGATGATTGTCTTTCTCCAGTTCTCTAGGATTATACCCATCTTCCATGAGCTCTTGATAATTGCAAATGGTTCTGAGATTGCTTCAGCGAGTTACTTAAGTACCCTAGGATGAATTTCATCTAGTCCTGCTGACTTGAATACATATAATTTATCAAAATATTGGTTTTTAACTTGCTCTTTGCCTATTTTGGCCTGTGTTCCTTTGTGATGCTTCCTGGGAGGTACTCTGAGCTATGAGGCACCTTAGCATGAGGACGCTTTGTCTACCTGCTGGTGGTCAACTGACATGCAATACAGGTACTTCCATATTGACCTACAGAGGTACTGCTGCCCTTTTACAGGTTAGCGATAGGCAGCCTCAAAAAGGGTGTCCTTTGAGTGTCCAGCCCCTGAGTCACTGGACACTTATAATACTTACTGCTTTGCTGCTCTCTATGGAACAATACAACCCAACTTACCAGTTACATCTTGGATCATTCTCTTTAAGACAGATAGCATGTGAATAATTTTGTAGTGAAACCAAGTAAAGTTTACTTAACAAAATACAGACACTCAAGTGATAGCAAGTAGAAATATTGGCAACCAATGGTCCTTATTCTTAAATAGGGGAAGGGGGGGGGAATGCATCCTATCAGCTCTCTTTCTTTCCTCACTAAGTGGAGGACCTAAACTCTTTCATCTTTTTTTGTTCCTGATGTATTAAAAGAAGCTTTTATTACTTTTTATGTGCATTTAAATTTAACTTTTTTTTTCTGTGCCATGGGCTTCCTGATTTTGTGCCTATAATCTTGTTCTATTCTTTTGCACTCCTCCTTGGCGATTTGTTCCTATTTTTCATTTTTAGTAGGATTCTTTGTTTTTACCAAGTTAGAGTGCCTCGTGGAGCATTGTTTGCCTATTACTCTTCTTCCCCTAGCAATGAAATAGTTGACAGTTGTGCATTTAATATTGTCTTTGAGAAACGGTCAGCTATCCTTATTCCTTGGCTCTTCCCATGCACCTTACCTACTAATTCTCAGAGTTGATTCGAGTCCTTATTCTGCTGCTTTCACTTTTTCCTTTCCTTGAAATCAGGAAATCTGATTCCATTATCACTTTCATCCAAATTACCTTCCACCATCAGATTCTCAACCAATTCTTCTCTGGTCAGATTAAAATAAAACATTGCTGTTCCCTTTTGCCTTCTAAAACCAATAGTTGTCCCTAGAACTTATTGGTCATTTTATGTGTGGGGGTGCAGGGTAGAGTTTCCGTATTACTTTTCCAAAAGATGTCTAAGTGGTAAATATTCCCTGTTGTTAAAATGTATGAATGGCCATATTGGGTCATACCAAAGGTTCGTCTAGCCTAGTTTCCTGTCTTCTAACAGTGGTAAATGCTAGGTGTCCCTCAAGGAAATGAACGGACCAGGGAATCATCAAGCAATTCTTTCCTCCTCCCTCCCCCCGCCCCCGCGCCCCAGTCACCAATTCCCAGCCTCTGACAAACAGAGGCTAAGGATATCTTTCCTACCCATCCTTGTTAATAGTCTTCTGTGAATTTATCTAACACTTTTTTGAACCCTGTTAAAGTCCTGGCCTTCACAATATCCTCTAGCAATGAGTTCCAGAGGTTGACTGTGTGTTGCGTCAAGTAATACTTCCTTTTGTTTGTTTTAAACTTGCTACCTCTTAATTTCATTTGACCCCTAGTTCATATGTTACAGGAACAAGTAAATAACTTTTCCTCACTCACTTTCTCCATACTTGTCATGATTGTATAGACTCTATCATGTCCTCCCTTAGTCTCCTCTTTTCTAAGCTGAAAAATCCAAGTCTTTTTTAAATTTTTCTTCATATGGGACTCGTTCCAAACCCCTAATCATTTTTATTGCCCCTTTCTTAACCTTTTTCCATTGCTAAGATACCTTTTTTTGTGATCTGATCTTGGAGGGTTTTTTGGATTTTTTTGTTCCAGAAATTCCTTGGCTACTACCTCCTTCCTTTTGTGATTCTGCAGTAGACTCCTACAGTGGTGTCACCCATTTATCTTTAGAGCCCTGCAAATCCATAGGTGTCTGTATCCACAGATGTGGATGCAAGCAGCTCACTTTTAAGGATGCAGGCACAAATTTTATATCGACATTGTTGAAAATTTGCAGATATCTGCAGATCATTTTTGCAGATGCAGGTACCAGTTTTGTATCTGCACAAGGTTCTATTTATCTTTACCCAGACACTTTTAACTGGTATGTCTCAACTTCTGAACATCAGAACAAGTATATCTGTAATGTAAAGAGAGAGGTCCTTTTGCTTGCCCATTCTTCCTGAACAATAATACCACTCTGTACTAATATTATATTATGAGAGTCATCCTACCAAGTCTCTGTGATGGCATTTAAGTCATGCTAGGTAAGTGAAAGTGTAGGCTGAGATGGTATCTTGTGAGTAATGGTATGTATATTTTGAGGTGGGAGGTCTGATTCCCAGCTTGTATAGATCTACTCAAAGTAATATACTAAAAATATCAGCATAACCTTAATTGCTGATTGGGATAGCTAGCCAAGTACATATTCAAGAGGTCTGGGGGGGTTGTACTCCGGTGGCTTCTGCAAGTCACTCCCTAGGCTACCCTTGCTGTACTGATCCCTTTAGCATATTAGCTCAAGCAGAATCATACCACCTGATCTGTAAAATGGTTCTTAAGTTGTATATGTGATGGTCTTTGTGGAGAATTGTCAAAGTGTTTTAGTGCAAATATACCAGGATCTGCAAACTCCTGAATATTTTGGTGCCAAGGGCCTGTGTGTGTGTATGTATATTAGGGATGTTAGATGTTGTGTAATTAAATAGTCATGTGACCGCATGAAATCTTAGTGGTTACACAACTAGTCGATAGTTCCCAGGGCTGGGGCCGGCAGCCAGTGCACTGAAGTCCCGCTCCTGGGGAGCCCCTTACTACCCCACTCTGTCAGAGGCAGCAGTGCAGGGAAAGAGGAGGCAGCACCATGGAGCTGGTGCTGGGGGGAACTGGCTTTTAAGCCGGCTCCTGCCTGGCACTGCCTCCTCCTCCTCCTCCTCCTCCTCCCCCTCCCCATCCGCCTTCCCAGCCCACTACCTCTACAGGAGGCAGAAAGTGGGGGGCAGGTGGTTCCAGGGGAGCTGATAGGCAAGGGGAGCTGGCTTGAAAGCTGCCTCCCCACATTTATTGGCTAAGGATGTTAAAATGCAGTTAAGTGACTAGTAGACTAGTTGATGGAATTTCCATTGACTAGTTGATTAGTCAGTAGACACTTCTGCATTCCTCCTTTGAAATGTACAAGAGCCCCTACAATTCAGAGGAGGAATGAGCAACTCTGCATACAGCCTGGGGCAAGTGAGAAGTCCCTCTGACTCTGGGCTGCACACGGGTGCCTGCTTTGAAGTGCACAAGAGTCGCCAGCGGGGGCTCTTGTGCATTTCAAACCGAGGAGCCCGGGGCTAGCTAAGGACTCCCCAGCTGACCCTGGGCTCTGTGCAGCACTTCTGTGGAACCTGCTCTGGGCGGCATTTTAAAGGGGCAGCCACTGTGGAGCCTGGGGTCAGCTGGGGACTCCCCGACTGACCCCGGATTCTGGGGAGATGCTGTGCAAAGCCCAGGATCAGCTGGGGAGTCCCCAGCTGACCCTGGGATCCACTGCTGCCCCTTTGAAATGCCGCCTTGGGGTTTTAAAGTGGCAGTGCCACACAGCTGTGCATCACTGCCAATTTGAAGTACCCCTTTCCCTCCCCCAGAATCGACTAGTCAAAAGACTATCTGATAAGCATACGCTTATCAGATAGTCAACTAATCTTAACATCCCTGGTATTGGCTTCAGCCTGCCCCCCTCACCTTCCATGCTGCTGCCTCTCTATCAGAGTGGGTGGGTAGGTAGAGCCGGTGCTCATGGGGAGCCTGCTTAAAGTTAGCTCCTCACAGGCACTGACTCCCTCTTCCTGTCTCGCCCCCTTTGTTGCCTCTGTATCAAAGGGGGAGGAGTGCATGTAGTTGATGGGATTAACTGATAAGCCTAGGTTTTTCAGTTAGCATCTAGTTGAGTAAACAATTAACATCCTTAGTGCATGCTATGGCATTGCTCAAAGAAGGTACGGGGATGTGAGTGTTAAACCGGTTAAGGTTAACTGTGGGGGAAGGGGTTGGAGCAACTCTGGCAGCGGACTTCTTCAGACCTGTCGGGGCCTCACGGTAGACTGGGGCTGTTCCAGCCAGACTGAAGCAGCCTTTGCTTGCAGCGTCCCATAGTTAGGGGCTCCTCCAGCCCTCCCTCCCCATTAGTTGGTTAAAAAGTATTTAATTGGTTAACCATTTAAACAATATTTAACATTTCTAAATGTGATATTAAAAAAACCAGCAAACCAAAACCTGCTGGTTCTTTGCTTTCTGTGGTGCTTACTCAATTTATGCAATAAATCAGACTAGCCAATTTCTGCCTGTTAGGTACTGTCAAAAGCTGCAGATGTTGGGATTGGAACCACTACAGTGGTAGTTCATAGACCTGACAGCTGGAAGGGACTCCTTTTACATCAGTATAGCTGTTGTTCAGAGGTGTGAAAACCTGAGCTATGCTATTGCTTATGTTAAGTGTATAGTGTAGACCTAACCTGAATACATTTCCCAGACCTGAAGAACTCTATATAAGCTTGAAAGCTTGTCTCTCAGTAACTGGAGGTGGTCCAGTAAAAGATAATGTCTCACCCACATTGTCTCAAATACATGAATACTTGAGCATTTTCTTAAATTTTACAACATGATCACCATACAATGGTGGATCATATTGCCCTTTTGGATAGAAGCATCTAACAAACTCATGTAGTGATACAAAATTAGCTGAATACATATTGCTGGCTGTAATCTATTAAATTGCTTGCAATCAAAAGTAATCAATGTGTTCTGTTTTAGGTTACTTCATTAAAGAAGAATGTGGGTCAGTTCAGCGGGTTTCCATTTGAAAAAGGAAGTGACCAATACAAAAAAAAGGAAGAAATGTTAAAAAAGTAATTATTTATATAACGGCTTACTATAGTTTGAATCATGCTGGTTACGTTTATTTTCTAGGGTTTACTCATCCTAAAATGTTGATTACCTTGAGACTATTTTCTAGAACTGTTGTTTTTGTCTTTGAGCTCAATTTAAACAATTTGATTTCCTAATACTATGGGGCAGTGCCTTCAGCTTACTATGGCAAATGATCTAAAGATGAAAATCTCAATCTTTAACAGGTTGAGTTGAATATTTGCATTACCCTAGACATGCAAAATATTATAGGGTATACTTTTGCATATTCGCACTTGTGACTAATATAAAAAGAAGCTTTGCTAATCCTCTTCAACAAAATTTCCATGTTGATTCTTAAAATCCTGTTCTCTGAAAAGCAGTTGCACATGTTATTTTAGGACTTAAGCAAATGTATCATTTGCTTAATTTATTGACAAGCTTTACTCCTTCATGACTCAAGAGTCTTTAGAACAGTGTGGGGAAATTTTACTGTAACATTAATTACATTCTGACTGTCAGATCAACTCTGCTTTCCGTATCCCTTTGCAACCTCGCTATTTTCAACAAGGTTGGATTAGCATAATTAAGTACAATATTTGGTCTGCAGAATTTCTTACTGGTGAAAAGGGGTACAGCAGAAAAGAATGAAGCTGAGTTTGACAATATAGGCACCTGAAATTTTTTTATAAGCTGAACATACTTGGTATGGAAGGTACTGACACACATGACCATAGAATCAGTCAGTGACCTCTTCAACACCCTTCGTAACACAACAATACTTACTGTCTTGTACCCTACCAAACAGTTACTTTATCCAGATTAGGGATGTAAAAAGTCAGTTAAAAAGGTAACTGTGCAACTGTTGAAAATCTTAGTTACATGTGCTGCAGGCTCGGTAGTATAAAGCCTGATACAGCAGAGCCCTGAGCAAAGTCTAGCTGGGAGTGGGGCCACCAGCCTAGCTCCTGGAGAGATGGCTTCCCTGCAGCAGAGAACGTTGCAGTTGACAACGTTGGTATCTCTATCTACATTACCTTGCAAGAAGCCAGCCGATCCTTCTCCCTGTGGTTCCATGCCTGCTAACTCAACACTAGGGCAAAACCCACCACCTGAACATCAAAACTCTGAAACTCACAGCATGGCTTCTCCATGGTCTCCGAAATGAAGAATTTACCTGCTCAGAGACAGTTAAGTGTATCCTTTTGAACGGTGGATGTTCCTCCACGAGATACGCCTACCAAAACAAATGGAAACACTTTCAACAGTGGTGTACCACTCATCATTTACATCCAAACACTGCCTCCATACTTACTGTACTTGAGTACTAGATGCAAGACGAGCCATCGTGCTCTACTTAGAATGAAAGAGACCAGGAAATCAGACAGACTCTTCATCTCTTGGTCCGGTACCCATAAGGAAACAGCTGTCTCAGCACAATGGATTTCCTAATGGATCGCAAACTGCATATACATAGCTTACCAGCTTTGTGGGAAACAGCCACCACATATTATCAGGGTGCACTCCACATATGTGATGGCCACGTCAGCAGCTTTCCTATATAATATACTGCTAGCAGACATTTGTAGAGCAGTGACATGGTCTTCCCACCACACTTTTGCACAACATTATGTCCTACAGAAAGGACCCATACCTACCACCACTTTAGCAGATGCAGTCCTATTATCTTCACATAAATGACTCCAATGCCCACCACCGTTTGGCGGGTACTGCTACTAAGTCACCTGAGCAGAGCACGATAGGGACACCATTCGAAGGAGAAGTTGTTACACACCCTGTGCAGTAACAGTGGTTCTTTGAGATGTGTCCCCCTTTGGGTGCTCCACTACCCTCCCTTCCGCTTGGAGTCCTTTAACCGAATTCTGGAAGAAAAGAAACAGAGGGAGGCTCATGCTGCTCACACCTAACAGTGTGAGATGGTGAGTGTGCATGCGCAATGCAGGAGGCACTGCTAAGCAAAAATCTCTAATTAGTGACATGAGGACGCACCGAAACCTGAGTGGAGCACCCACGGGGGGACACCTATCAAAGAACCATCATTACTGCACAGGGTAAGTAACTTCTTCATTCTGATCCTGCAAACCCTAAACTGTAACAAGCCACCATCTCAATTTTTTTCCCTTCATCCAAAACTACTGATAAAGTAGAGAACATGTCCCAGTGTCTATGGTAAATATGGAGCATGGATAATTTCTAGATGACTGGTTGGATAGGCAGAAGTATTTAGAAAAAATATTCTAAGCTAATATGATTTTGTTGGGGCTTGCCTGAAAGTTTAAGTCAAGTTCACCAGTCTTGTCCTGGAGTGGCCAATTTTTCCCCCCAGGTTTATATTGTGGGTAGGAAGACTTTTCTGAAGGAACTGCTGCTTATATTGTTGGTGTATTTAAATCTCATGGTATAAAAGTTTGAGTTGAGTTTAAGGAAATTAATTAAAATAAGTCTCCCTTTTCAAGGGTTTTTATGCCAATCTATTGTATGTAACTGTTTTTTGTAAACATCTATGGATAGGTATTAGGGATGTTAAAATGCGTTTATTTCTGTAAATGTGTAACCAATGAAATTTACAGCGATGACACATTTACATATGGTGGGACTAGGCAGGAGCAGGTGCAGATGAAAAGCAGGCTTTTAAGCCAGCTCCCTGGGAGCACTGCTGCTTCCCATGCTGCAACTTCTGTGAGAGGCAGCAGTGTGGGGAGAGGCAGGGGAGCCAGTTTAAAAGCTGGTTCCCCATGGGGAACCAGCTCCTGCCTCCCCTCCCCCCACTTCTGATGGTGGGGTAGGGGGGAGGAGGCTGCATGTAACTGTTAGGATTACTCATTGGTTAATTGTGTAAACAGGTACACCATTACATTCCTAATAGGCCTAGATGCAAATAGTTCATAAGTTGCCTGCACCTGCATGGGTTTGTAGGCTCAATGCCTAAATTAAAAGGGTTTCAAACTCACAATATTGAAATGTTGACTTTTTTTAATAACCTGTTGAGATAATTGAATTTTGTTTCTATTCAGATTCAGGAATGCTATGTTGAAAAGTATCTGTGAGGTCCTTGATTTGGAAAGATCAGGAGTTAATAATGAACTGGTTACCAGAATCTTAAACTTCTTAATGCATCCAAAACCTTCAGGCAAGGTGAGGCACAATTTTTATGGTTATTTGTTGTTAAAATTCCAACCTGTGGCAGGATGTGCACAGGAAAAAAAATAGTAATGGGGATGTACAATGTTGCATTATGCTGTATGCTTTCAAATATGCATCTGCTACCATCACTAAAGAAGTAGGTGGCTCCTCAAAAGTAATGACTGTCTTTCTAAATCTGCTCCCAAAGTGACTCAGTATAGCTGACCATAGCAACTCACATGTACAGGGATGCAGGCTTTGGCAGATGCCACAAGCTTGCTTTTCTGTTCCCATCATGCTTTGCTAAGCTGCAAAGCCATATATATTCTGTTCATGGAGTCATAGACATCCCTACCCGAGCAGTGTGTAGCCTTTTTACTCTGAGGAACAAAAGGGAGCTGTGAAATATAAACCAAAAAAAGAAGTGAGGAATAGAGGAGAATGAGTATGGACAGAAAAAGGGTGTCAATTGTATCAACTTTGTTCATCACAGAACAAAGGGAGTTAGCAGAAGCTTGAGAGCCATTGCTTTATTGGATCTTGAGGGTGTAACAATGCACTCAAACCAGCTGAACAAATAATTACCTTATTTAGGCTCCTGCTATTCTACCTATTTTTTTTTTTTTTAACCTAAGAGCAATGCAGTAATGGTCAACGGCTGTCATTGCTTATCAGAATTCCTTTTAACATAATTGCTACAATTGTGAAGTCACACATAAAAGTGAATAAAGAATGTAGCTGTGTATATATACTAAAAATATGCACTGCTTTTTTGTTTGGGAAGCAAACCAGATAGTTCTGTTAACTGACTGAAGTGCTGTTCTCCCCTTGAAGATTATCCTCCTAGTGGAGTTACTGTTTTTGTTTCAGTGTTTTCCCACTCTTCGTTGTAAACTAGGTTTTATTTGCTCATCTTCTAATACCTTCTAGACTTACAAGTCAGTCAGGTTTTTTTCCTTCTCTTACATCATCACCAGTAATAATAATAAAAATCTGTTTTGAGTTACTCTTGTGCAATTACACTGAAGGCTTTTAAAAGAAATATAGAATCTACCAGTGCCATTTGCAAAGTTGTTTTTCACTTAGAGCCATGCTAAGAGATTACAAGTAGTGCTGTCAAGCTATTAAAAATTAATCACTATTAATCACATTGCTAAATAATAGAATAGCATTTATATAAATATTTTGGATGTCTTCCATATTTTCAAAAATATAAATTTCAATTACAACACAATTCAAAGTGCTGTAATAGGGAACTCTAGCGATGAGTTCCTGAATAAAGGTTGTAGTTACGTTCCTGAAAAATGCTACTTTAAGCAATTATTTTAAGCAAATTCAATTTCCCTGTAAGAATTAATGTAAATGTGGGATAAGGTTCAGGGAATATTTTTTTTAGGTGACAAAAGACAGTGTAAATATATACCGTATGTTTGTAGCAATTTTAAACGGTTTAATACTGTACATAACAATGGTGATTGTGAAGATTGATTGAGCGCATGGGGGTTAAAGGGTGGAATATTTCCCAGGGAATGTCTTGCTACTAAAAGATGAACTAGCATAGGGGTGGCCAACCTGCAGCTCGTGAGTCACATGAAGCTCTTCATGCCTGAAAGCGAAGCTGCCCCATGTGCCCTTACACAGCCCCTGGCTCCCTGTGCTCACCAGGTGCAGGGGAGCCATGCAGCGTGGCAAGATATTTATGGGAGCCTGATGTGTGGCCAAAAAGCCTAACCCATGGTTTTTAAAGGGGCAGTGTCCTTTTTTTTTTTTTTTTTTTTTCTCCTCGTCTCCTCTCCTCAACAACTCTGGCTGGTGGGGAGCTCTTCCTTTTTTGCTCAACAATTCTGGTGCAGCTCTTTGCATTTTTTCCGCCGTTGTTTAGGCTCTCTTTTTTTAATGGGTTAGCCACGCCTGAACTAGCACTTGGCTGAGCCCTCAAGGGTTAACACATTGCTGCTGTTGTAGCTTACCACTCTACAAGGCAGCATGGACTGAAGCAGGAGCGCGGAAATATAATAGATGCACAGCAGTGTCTGCGAACACCTTCACTGCAGAAATTGAACATGATGATGAACATACACTACCCTGCTGGAGTGTGCCACTTTCTCCTCCAGACGGTGCATAAATGGCTGCACAATGCCAAGGGATGTGTGCGAGACCTAGACAAACGGACACACACTCACTATGTGCATTTGAGAGAGACAGAGGCATGCATTGCCCCTTTTAAGTATGCTAGCGCCACTTCCAGTGCGCCCTTGTAAGTAGAACAGGAAGTTCATACAGAAAACTCTGTAGCTGTGATATTCTACTTTGTAGAGATGGGGTAGAGAGAATGGGTTCAATGGAAGTGAGACATCATGAAATCCGCACCCCTCTCCTTCTGTCCTTTCCTTCTCCCCTCCCCACAGCAAGCAAGAATTCCATGGCAGAGAGCAGGGCAGTACAGCAGTAGGGGGCAGCTGCAGCATAACTTTCAGGGAACTTAAGGGAGCTGATGGGGAGCTGCCAGCCCACCCTGGTTCCAAACCCACACAAGGACAGACAGCTTTTCCAGAAAATCCTGTAGTAGTGGACAAAGCAGGCAACCAAATGACATTATAAGGAGCATTGCTCAACTTTAAAGAAGCATGTGCTGTAATACACCACAAAATGTTAACCGAAACATTACATGAAAAGTCACCATTTTTAATTAGAAATATTTGCACTGTGTAAATAGTATTTTTCAGTTAATTTAATGCAAGTACTGTCATGCGATATCTTTATCATGAGAGTTGAACTTACAAATATAGAATTACATTTAAAAAACCCACTTTTATTGTTGAATGCAATGTAAAATTTTATAGCCTGCAAGTCCACTCAGTTTTATTTCATGTTTAGCCAATTGGTTAGATAAGTTAGTTTACATTTACGGGAGATAATGTTACCTGCTTCTTGTTTACAGTGTCAACCTGAAAGTGAAAACAGGAATTAATGTGGCACTGTTGTAGCTAACATCTGAAAAATAATATTTGTGCTAGATGTTATATATGTCCTTTCATGCTTTAACCACCATTCCGTAAGACATGCGTCCATGATGGATTCTGCTTGATGAGAATCCAAAGTACAGTAGTGCAGACCAGCGCATGTTCATTTTCATCATCTGTCAGATGTCACCAGCAGACGGTTGATTTTTCCTTTTTGGTGGCTTGTGTTCTGTAGTTTCTACATGAAGCGTTTGTTCTTTTTAGACTTCTGTAAGCATGCGCCACACGTCATTTCTCTCATTTTGGACAGCATTTCAGATTCTTAAATCTTAGCTTGAGTGCTGTAGCTATTTTGAGAAATCTCACATTGGTACCTTCTTCGCATTTTGTCAAATCTGCTGTGAATGTGTTTATTTTAAGAATAACATGTTGGGTCATCACAGACATCAGACTGGAAGCGTTTCTTCTAGAATGGTGGTCAAAGCATGATGTTTAGTGTATCTGGCATGTAAATACTTAGTAATGTCTGCTGCAAAAAAGTGCCATACTAATATCTTCTCACTTTCAGGTAATGCTGCTGACTTATATCTCCCATAAATGCAAACAAACTTGTTTCTCTTAGAAATTGGCTGAACAAGAAGTAGGACTGAGTGGACTTGTAGGCTTTAAAATTTTACTGGGGGGGGGGGTGCAGTTACGTAAATCCCTCCTCTCGCCCCCATCTACATTCTGTAAGTTATGCTTTCATGACAGAGATTGCACTGTGGTACTCATGAGGTGAATTGAAAAATACTAATGTTATTTACAGTGCAAATATTAATACTATAAAGAGTACTATATGCTTTGTATTCTATATTGAACAGTGCAATTCAAATTGCAATTAATCATGATTAATTTTGAGATAATCATGTGAATTAACTACAGTTGACAACCCTAATTAAAAGTTAACAAAGGAGAGATGTTATATAAGCAGAATATATGGCACTCTTCTTCCTAATAATCATGGTGTTAGTTTTAAAAGACCTGTGTTAATCCAAAATGAAGCAGACATGACTAAACATGTACTGTGTACTTTGTCTCTCAATGCTGAACTTGAGAGGCCTTCATATTAATGGGAATCAAAACTTTCCTTCTGTTGACCTCTTTCTACAGACATAATGACCTGTTAATACAGTAGCACAAACCAAGTCATTTATCAGCCATTGTGATGACTGGTGTTAATCTTAAGAGTGAGAACAAAAATTCAACAATAACTGAAAGTTAGCTTTTGTAGAATTATAGGAGGCCCCTGATTTGTGACGCGATTTGTTCCTGGGGAAGCATTGCAAGTCAGGAGAGGGGGGCGTCTTAATTCGAACCCTCATTTACAATAGGTGCTGTGCGCCATCGTAAATGCAGGCCAAGGACATAAGTAGGGGGTTTTCGGCCCCTTTCTCACAACCATTTCTGTAAGTGCAGGGGGTTGGAATTCGGGCGTTTACAAGTCGGGGGCCTCCTATATGGCTGAAGAATTAAATTAACTTTGCTTCTGTTTGCTGGGGAGTGAAGCAATATGTACAGGTAAAATATGCATCTGAAGATTTGTCCAACTTGAGGAACTACTTGTATAGTCAACATTTATTACCATTTGCATGGGATTGTGCAGTCTAGATCAGTGGCTCTCAACCTTTCCAGACTGTGTCCCTTTCAAGAGCCTGATTTGTCTTTCTTACCCCAAGTTTCACTTCACTTAAAAACTACATGCATACAAAATCAGATGTAAAAATGCAGGTATCACAGCACAGTATTATGGGGATTTTTTAACCAATTAATTATAAAATAAATCACGACAACCCCCTTTCCATCCTCCCCCCCGGTTGAATATAGAGCAGTATATACAATTTGTTGTATTGTTTGTACTGACGTGTGCTTTTCATGCAGTGGTTTAAGGATATGGGACACTTGGGTGGGCCCCAACTTGGGTGAGTAGGCAATGACAGGGAGGTGGTTGGGAGAGGAGTGATTGAGATTGGCTCCCCCACCCTCTCCACTGGCCTTGCAGGAGTGGTGTGCACTCTGGTTGAGACCCCCTCCATCTGTGCTTCCAGGAAGCAGTGCTGGACCACAGGGCTTGCCTGCACTGAAGCAGGGGGGTTTGTCTGTGGGCAAGGTCCCATATCTCTGTCCTTAACCCCAGTTGGGGCCGGGAGAAGGGCCGCTGGGGGAGCTGTTGACCCCACTCTTCAGCTGAGTACTAGGCAGAATGAGGCAAGTGCTGAGGCCAGAGCTGGGCCTAGATGCTGTTAGCCCACCCATGGCTACGTCCTGTTATATAGCCTGTTGTAAAAATAGAAACAAATACAGGCAGTCCCCGAGTTACGCGGATCCGACTTATAATAACTTACAGCAACATCCATCAAAGTAGTTTCACCAAACCAAAGCTCTAGAACTACTTGCATTAGGCAGCAACAGCAATCTATTATTACAGAATATAATTGTTTATCTAAACCCATCAGGCAAAGTTCTGTCTAAAAAACACAATGCTCTGAAAGCTGTTAAATGCTGACCAAACTCTGAGAATTGCAGAGTTAGGAGACCATTTACTGAAAATGATCTGTTTTTTAAGAATGCTTGTGTGGGCACTTAAAGGAGGGGGAGGTGAGGTAATACTTTTTATTAGACCAACTTCTGTTAGTGTGAGAGAAGAGTTTGAGCTTACACAGAACTCTTCAAATCTGGGAAATGTACTTCGTGTCATAGCTAAATATTGTCATCAGAATGCATATAGGGTTCTGTTGTTTTTGTGACTCAAAGGGAGAAGCAGTTTTTAATCTCAAATAGAAATAGATTATAACTAGTACTTTGATTTGCATCTCAATCAGCTGGAAATTCACTGTAATAAATTAAGTGCAGATCTGCTGTACTTATAGTAACACCATTCTAGGCTATAGGATTGATACTATATGTCTTTCCCACCTCCAGAATGAGCCATTGTTCTAGATAATCTCTATCAAGAAAAATACACAACGTTTTTAATAGGGATGTCAGTGTGTTGTTGACTACATGTTTAACTGATAAGCATGGGCTTATTGGTTAATTCCTGTTGACTGCATACGCTTCCCTTCCCCCTTGCTGCCTGTGTGTCAGGCAGCAAGGGAGGTAGGGAGGCAGGAGCTGGTGCCACTGAGGAACCAGCTTTTAAGTTGGCTTCCCATAGCTTCCCCCCATGATACAGTCAACAGTGCAGGGGAGAGGGCAGGCGGGAGCTGGTACATGTGGGAAGCCAGCTTTCAAGTGGAGCTGCTTCTCCCCACACCCCCTCCCAACTTTACTGTCTCCCCGGGGGGGCGGGTAAGCGGCAGGAGCTGGTGGTTGGGGGGAGCCAGCTTAAAAGCTGGCTACTCCCAAGCATTGACGCCTGCCTCTGCCCCTCCCCTCTGCTGCCTGTAGCAGAGGTGGCAGCGTGAGGGGAGGGGAGGGGAAGCTGCCACGGAGCAGCCTTTGTCCATGGTGGGCCTATGCTGATACAGGGACAGTAGAGTGGGGTGGCAGGGGAACTCCCTGAGAGAGGCCTGGAACATACTGGCTGCCATCCCCATCCCCAGGGCCTATCAACTAGTTGTGCAACAGCTGATAATTGATGCGGTTACATGGTTGTTCAATTACACAGTATCCAATATCACTCATTTTTAATATGATTAGCAAAAAAAAAAATTAGGCTACTACTATCTCAACATTTGAGTTGGGGTGGAGGTTCTGAAAGAATCAAGAATGCCCATGTAGTATGCTAAGATTTACTGTTGTGGTCTCCTGACAAGTTGTCTGTTCCCTCAGTGATGATAATCAGAAGGCTGCATGCATGTGTGCTTAAACGTGTGTTCTGTGTTGACTTGCATAATTAGTCAACACAGCAGACTCCAAGACAGCCCCCAAAGACCACAAATGAGATGAAGATTGAAGGCACCTGGCCAGGTTTATTGTTAAGCAAAGTACAGTAATAGTTGTTGTTAGATTCTAACTGAACCACTATGCATATGAGCTGAGTCCATTGTTACAGGGTTCAATCAGTGAGAGGTCCCACTGCCCCCTTGGCTGGACAAAGACTGTCACCACCACCCCACCCTCCCCAAGACACCACTTTATATACAGATACACATCACTCCTGATGTGTCAGGTTGCCACCCTCTGACTTGTTAGGTTATCACCCTCTGTTGCTATTGAGATACCAGCCATCACCCTGCACCCTGTGGTTTGATTAGAACTTCTCTGTCCATCATGCTGTCATTTTAGATCCTTTCCTGAAGCTATGGGGAGTGTGGGTACGAAGGTCTTTTTTAGTGAGCTGGTATTCTTATCCTTTTGGAATGTGCTTTCAACCTATGCCCAGTACCAATTACTGTTTTACACCTGGGCCTATTACCAATTAGTGATTTACACACTCAGCTCTGTGCAAGCCAAGTTCTGTAAGTAGGGACCTGCCTCTTGCTCCCAGCTTAGCTTTGCTTTGTTAGTCAAGTTCTGTCCATTGTTAGCTAGACCTCCAGCCTCAAACCAGGCCTGTGCTACATGGGCTTTTGTTTCAGGCCTTCATCTTACTACACTAAATAAGGGAGCAATACTTATGATGCTCAGTTTTCTAGATCTATACGCTTCTGAGTTGAATCAGTATTTGAGACAATGGGTTGAAGTGATTGGAGGGCAGATGTTAATCCACAATGAATTTAACTTGGGGGGGGGGGGAGAATAGACACAATTAAAAACTCATTGTCTATCTGGTTCCCCCCAAACTACAGACCTTGACAAGTATGTGGTAGAATTTTAATGTAATCATGTTTCATTACGACCTAATTGTGGATGTGTCATGAACTTAAATAAACCATCTCTTGAACTTTTTTAAATAATGTAAACTGTTCACTTTAAAAATAATGGTCCCTAGTAACAGGCATATGATAGTTGTCAGAAGCACTTATTTTAAGTTTTATGGGTCAGTGGTGGTTCCAGCCTTGTTTACAGGCAGTCCCCGGGTTACGCGGATCCGACTTATGTCGGATCCGTACTTACGAACGGGGCTTTTCTCGCCCCGGAGGATGCAGGTGGCGGGACCGCCCAGATGCGCCGCGGTCCCACCGCCCACGTCCTCCAGGGTGAGAGAAGCTGCTCCGCGTCTCCCTGGTCTGCTGGGGGGGAAGGGGGCGCAGCTAGTGCGCCCCCCCTCCCCCCCCAGCAGACCAGACTTTTCTCGCGGATGCCTGGGGCAGGGCAGCTGGGGCGCTGCCGGTTGGTCCCGCAGCGTCGCTCCTCGGCGCTACTGGACCAACCCGGCAGCACCCCAGCTGCTCTGCCCCGGGCGTCCCTAAGTCAGCCGCTGCTGAAACTGACCAGCGGCTGACTACAGGAAGCCCGAGGCAAAGTTGCTCTGCCCTGGGCTTCCTGGAATCAGCCATTGATCAGTTTCAGCAGCAGCTGACTTGGGGACACCTGGGGTAGAGCAGCTGGGGTGCTGCCGGGTTGGTCCCCGCAGGGCCGAGGTGCGGCGCTGCGGGGACCTACCCGGCAGCGCCCCAGCTGCTCTGTCCCAGGTGTCCAGATTCAGCTGCTGTTGAAACTGATCAGCGGCTGATTCCAGGAAGCCCGGGGCAGCCTCCGGCTTCCTGTAGTCAGCCGCTGGTCAGTTTCAGCAGCGGCTGAATCTGGACGCCAGTTCCGACTTACGTACAAATTCAACTTAAGAACAAACCTACAGTCCCTATCTTGTACGTAACCCGGGGACTGCCTGTATTCTTAATTCATTTGACTGAAATTGAAATTTAAAAAATTGTAATTTTATTTTTTAACCCATATCTTCATCTTAAACAGCCATTGCCAAAGTCCAAAAAAACACCCAGCAAAGGCGGCAAAAAAGAACGCAGTAGCACAGGAACTGCACGAAAAGTAAAGCGCACCAAATGTCCTGAGATTTTGTCGGATGAATCTAGTAGTGAGGAGGAGGATGAAAAGAGAGGGAAGGAGGAATCATCTGAAGAAGACAAAGAGAGTGAAGAGGAGGTAAATATAACAACTTCCTTTTCAGCATAAATGAGGGTTTTTTTGCTTCGTTTTTAACTAACTGGTTACCTTACTGGTTTCACTATAGTTCTGGTGTTTTGGGGGAGGTGTTTGTTTTTAAAGGTGGAAAGTAAGCTATAGTTAATTGAAAGGATTGCTTCACATCTGGAGTGCTTGAGACCAACAGTTCATTAGATACTACATACAGGCAGTCCCCGAGTTACGCGGATCCGACTTATGTCGGATCCGCAGTTACGAACGGGGCTTTTCTCGCCCCGGAGGACTGGAGTGGCGGGACGCCCAGATGCGCTGCAGTCCTGCCGCCCCCGTCCTCCGGGGCGAGAAAAGCTGCTCCACGTCTCCCTGGTCTGCTGGGGGGGGGAGCCCCCCCCCAGCAGACCAGGGAGACGCAGAGCAAAGCCGTGGAGGACGCGGGTGGTCCTGCCACCCGCGTCTCCCTGGTCTGATGGGGGGGGGGTGCAGCTAGTGCCCCTCCTTTTCTCCCGCCCCCCAGCAGACCAGGCTTTTCTTGCCTACGCCTGCGGTAGAGCAGCTGGGGCGCTGCCGGGTTGGTCCCGCAGCGCCGCTCCTCGGCGCTACTGTACCAACCCGGCAGCACCCCAGCTGCTCTGCCCCAGGCGTCCCCAAGTCAGCCGCTGCTGAAACTGACCAGGGGCTGACTACAGGAAGCCTGAGGCAGAGTTGCTCTGCCCCGGGCTTCCTGGAATCAGCCGCTGATCAGTTTCAGCGGCAGCTGACTTGGGGACGCCTGGGTTTCTTAAGCTGAATCTGTATGTAAGTCAGAACTGGCATACAGATTCAGCCGCTGTTGAAACTGATCAGTTTCAGCAGCGGCTGACGCCAGTTCCGACTTACATACAGATTCAACTTAAGAACAAACCTACAGTCCCTATCTTGTACGTAACCTGGGGACTGCCTGTATCAGGAATGCCTGACTACTTCCAGTGCCAGAAATATGACGTGATCCACGAACTCAGATTTTCAGGGTTGAAGAAACAGAAATCTGAGGACCCTAGAGGTCTATCTAATAAGCAGTGTAGCCAAGGGCAGAAATTTAAGCGTAGCTTTTCTTATCTTCTGGTGACATTTTTTTTGTGAAATGCTTTTTAGCTGGGGATTACTGCTGAGTGAGCTACAGATGAACTAAGCATTGTAGGAGTCATCCAGAATTGATGTTGAGACGTCAGTTCCCAGATTCTTGTGTAGTTCTATAAGTGGTCCTCCCAATAATTATTTGTACAAAACTAAGCAAAGTTAAAGTGTTTTCTTCAAACTTCAGAAGGTGATTTCTCCCCCCCCCCCACCAGAAGTCAATTTTCTACTATCATTTTTCAATAAACTAATTTTTTCATCAAGCACTAGGTATTTTACCTTGTACGTTCATAGCTTGAGCCTCCCCTCATCTCTTTCTTCCACCTCTTCTTAGAAAAGATACAAAATATGGAAGTGGCAATACTGGCATCTTCACATTGACTCAACCTTCCAGTATCCCAGTGAAGTGATTTCAGGCTTTGTATCCTTTGAGATCTTGACTATTTTATCACTGGCAACTATAGCTGTGGGTTTTGTGATATTCATTAATTACAGGACTGAGAGTGACGTTCCAGATAAGCCACTGAACTGCAGGTAGTGATAAAACTTTAGCTACTACTGACCTAGGGCTGGTTTTGTTCAACATCTTTAATTATCTGGATTAGGGGATGAATTGCACCCTCAGCAAGTTTGCGGATGACACTAAGCTAGGGGAGAGGTAAATATCTGGGAGGGTAGTGATAGGGTCCAGAATGACCTAGACAAATTGGAGGATTGGGCCAAAAGAAGTCTGATGAGGTTCAACAAGATTAAATGCAGAGACCTGCACTTGGGATGGAAGAATTCCAAGCACTATTACAGGCTAAGGACAAAGTGGCTAAGCAGCAATTCAGCAGAAAAGGACCTGGGGATTACAGTGGATGAGAAACTGGATACGAGTCAACAGTGTGCCCTTGTAACCAAGAAGGTGAATGGCATATTAGGGTGAATTAGGAGGAGCATTTCCAGCAGATAGAAAAGTTGTTATTCCCCTTTATTCAGCACTGGTGAGGCCCCATTTGGAGTATTGTGTCCCGTTCTGGGCCCCGCACTATAGAAGTGATGTTGATGCATTGGAGAGGGCCCAGCAGAGGGAAATCAAAATTAGGGGGCTGGAGCACATGACCCGCAAGGAGAGGCTGAGGGATTTGGGCTTATTTAGTCTGCAGAAGAGAAGAGCAAGGGGGAATTTGATAGCAGCCTTCAACTTCCTGAAGAGAGGTTCCAAAGAAGATGGAGAGAGACTGTTCTCAGTAGTGACAGATGGCAGAACAAGGAGCAATGATCTCAAGTTACAGTGGGAGAGGTCTAGGTTAGATATTAGGAAAAACTGTGTTACTAGGTAGGTGGTGAAGCACTGGACTAGGTTACCTACGGAGGTGGTGAAATCTCTATCCCTAGAGGTTTTTAAGTCCTGGCTTGATAAAGCCCTGACTGGGATGATGTAGTTAGGGTTGGTCCTGCTTTGGGTAGGGGGTTGGACTTGACCTCCTGAGGTCTTTTCCAGCCCTAGGATTCTATGATTCTATGACCTGGGCTGGAAAAGACCTCAGGAGGTCAAGTCCAACCCCCTACCCAAAGCAGGACCAAACTTATGACTTACAAGTGTGGTAGGCTCCATATATGAATGGTCTGAGCTATGGAAGGTAGCTAATCGTGCAAACACTTTGTTGGAAAGGCAGACTCATAAAACTTAAATGAAAATGTCATAAAATTGCAAATGATACTACATCACCATTCTCCATAAAACAAGATTGGACCCACACTAATTTTTATCTTGCCATTTTTTTTTGTAGTGGCACTCACAGCTGGTGAATTGAAAGAGGGCCAAAGTACTAAAAGCTAATTTTATATTTTGTTCATCTCTTCACTGGTACAGTCTTTCTGCTGTGAGGAGAGGAATCTGGCTCTTTGTGGCAGGAGTCTTCTTTGGAAATCCTTTTCCCAAGAGCTCAGCTGCCTATAAAAGATAGGTAAGCCCCACTCACCTCCATTTTTTGCCTTTCTTCAAGAGGTAGGAGTTAAGCCCTCTCTTCCTTCAAGCAATCAGGCAAAACCTGAAAACTTTTAGATGGCTAACATTCCTTAGGATAAACTTAAAAAACATTTCCTTTAGGAGTATTTACAGACACCTTCCCTTCCTCCCCTGAAGTTGTCTAAAATTATAGTCCCTCTAAGGAATCTTGATTAGATTATGGGAAAATTACCCTGCTCTTAAAAGATTCTACCTCTTCTGTCCTATATGGGCAACTCTCCTGTTTGAGGGACTTAAAGGAGAAGTTCCAGCAAACCAAGAGCTTATCCACACTTAATATGTTGCAGCTGCACCCCCTTAATTTAGACATTACTTATGCTGACAGGAGGGTTCTCCTGTTGGTGTAGGTAATCCACCTTTCCAACAGGCTGCTTTTCATATTGTTCATTGACATTATGCTCATAGTATTTCCTAATGTAGGCTAGACCCAAGTAAACTCACTCACCAAGATTCAGACCAGTGTTTACCAAACTGTGAATATTTGACCTTCAGGGTGAATGTAAGTTAATAGTCTGACCTCTAGCTATCTATAGATGAATGTCTATAGACTGTGCGAAGTTACTGAAAATAAATTGAAACGATGAACCTGCTTGGAACAAAAGCATATTGGCAACTGTACACTGGATGGCTCTTTAGCTCAGTTGTGGCAAATGGTAAAAGGTAGGAAAGAACTGCCAATATGGTTTTCAAAAGCACACAGCAAAAAGCAAACACACAGCCCTTCTGCAACAGCACCATAAAAACTAGCTAAGTAGCCCTCATTTAATTAGGCTGTTCTGCTCTCTGAGCAGAATTGTTGGAGTGCTAGGTGTGAAGTAATTGGGAAAGATGTTGACACCTGCATGCTTGTGTTGATTGAGCTTCCAAAAAGATGGTTCCTTAGAATAATCAGGATTTAGAGACAATTTCTAGAAAACTCTCTGGATTCTGAGGAAAGAATATTTGCCAAATGTTATAAGGCAGACGTACCATTTAAACTTCTAACCTTGCTTTTTTAGCCAAACACTTAAACCAAAGCATTTTAGCTAGAAGTAGCGATTACTTAAGGATGTGTGTTTATTTCCTGCTGACTATAGTGTCAAAGTTCTCAGTGCATCTGTTGCCATTGCACCGCCAACATCGTTAAAGCAGTGAGCTGGGTTTTAATCTGCTCACTAAGTTTAATGGGTTGCACAGGTGTAAATGAAAGTAGCTAATGGCAGTGTTCCCTGTCACTTTTTTTAGGTCTCTTTGTAATGCTTTTATTATGTGCACCAATACGGAGGTCACATTACTTCCATGTCAGTGCACATGACAAGTCGTTGTGCATATGGACAATGTGTGGCAGGGTGGGGCGAAGAGATTGGATGCAGGAGGCTGAAGGTACAGGCTGCTCTCTTACTGCAGCAGCTTGGGGCCAGGTGAAAGATGCCTCTCGTTTTGCTTCAGTGGGCCAGGCGGGGGGGGGGGGGGGGGGAGGAAGGGGGGTGGTCAGTCCCCTGCAGCTGGGGCAGGTCTGGGCTAGATAGGGTGGGAGTCAGGGAAGGTGCATATCACCCCTGTCCATGGCAGTCCTGATCCCCTTGCAAGGCTTAATAGGCAGCTGTGTATCCACATGACCATGCAGTTTAGCGGGAACCTAGGTTACTGGTAATACAAGTCAAAATCTAGTTGGGGGTTTTTCACATCAAGTTGTGTTGCATAACTTACTAATTACAATTTACAGGACTTCAGCATATACTTAACTTTTGACTTGAGAAATTACCAACTTATGTTAGCAATGTTTTTTGAGGCTAAACAGTGTTTGTTTGTTTGTTTCCATGTATGTCTCAGTAACTTTCAGAGGAAGTTTTTAGGAATGGCAGTTAAACAGACTCTGATCCTATAGACTTAAATACATGTTTAACTCATGTAAATAAAGCTGTCTAGTTTGTGTATCATGTATCTTGTATTCATTCCATTGATTTTGTTGGACATGTTGTAATTTGTCCATTTTTAATGCATTATTACAGAGCCAGTTGTATGCATTCGTTTAATGTAGAAATGAACTACATTAAAATTCCCCCGTATATATTTGGAGGCCATGCAGCCTTACTTTGTTCTTTGAGAAGTGGTGTTCCTGTCCATTCCATTATCCACTCTTTTCTCCTCTGTCGGAGTAGCTGGAGAGAAGGGGTGGGGGGGGGTCAGCGGAGCTCTATTCTGGGGAGGGGGTGCCGCCCAGTCAGACCCTATGGATGCTGCTATGGGAAAATCTTAAGGACACCATGCACATACGCATGCAGATACCTGATAGGAATGGACATGAGAACAGCCTCTTGAAAAACAGTCATGAGAAGGAGAATAACAGTTTTTATTGATACCTCTGACTTAACCGTCAGGCTATGATTTACATACTATGACAAAGTAAAAGGAAGTAAATATAACTTTGTGGAAGCGATAAGAGTTGGCATTCTGTTAGTGGTGGATCACTTTGTAGGTTTAACACCTGCTTATTTTTGGCACACTAGAGAAACTATACATACTTTGGCTTTGTTTTAAAGGGTAGTCACTAATTACAGGGAAAATTAGACTCTGCTTTGGAATATTCATTGATGGGACACTTAAGTGTAATGCTACCCTAAAGTTATTAAAAGTGCCATCTTTAATTCCAGTGTCTCAGTATATTCTCTAAGTGCATTTAACGAGGATTCTTTCCTTCTTGTGATTAGTCACGGATTAAATATTCTATATGTCAAATTAGACGCATTCAGTCTTCAGTGGGGTTGTGGAAATATGGGGAGTTGAAACTTTGCTGGCAGAAGCTTTATTACTAGTGATGCTATGAACATGAATAAAGTAGCTATCATGAATTCCAAGTACACTGAGTCCTGGATGTGTTAGTAGGATTGGTGGTTAGAAAATGCATCTTGCATCATGGATAAATTATAGGTTACAAGAAGCATTGAACCCCCTGCTGTTGTAGTCCCTTTCAGAATAGAATCGTACTTCAACCAGGCCTATGATGACACCTGCCTCCAGAGTAAAAAAATGGTCTCCAAGAGCATCAGATGTAATTATGAATGGAGATACTTAGAAAAATCAGCCATGTGACCTAGAAAAAGATTCAGCTGTTTGTTAAAACAGTCAAGAATGTGTCTTGGTTTGAGCACTAGTCTATGCAAAATTAAAATTAATTTTGAAGAATTCAGCTTTTAACTTCATAGTATCTATACATTTTCTTTACACCCGTCAGCTATGGTACAGAGCTATAAATTTCCATAGTTCAAATCTGAATATAATAATAATAATTAGAAATATGTCACAGCAAACACCCATGTAGCATATTGATGGGGAGTGAGAGCTGTTATTCTGGAAGTCCGGATTCAATCCATTCTTTCCCCTTAGCAGCCTAAGAAAGCAGCTAAAAAAGAAAAACCGAAGCAAAAGATGCCTTCTAAAAACAAGAAAGCTGTGAAGAGTGCTAATGTCAAGAAAGCAGATAGCAGCACTACAAAGAAGAATCAGAACAGTTCCAAAAAAGGTAATGGTTTTATTTTTTTTTCATTGTGTTACTTAATCTGATGGTGAATCTAAGGTTAACTGTGCAGCAAAACATTGCACACTTTTTACTCCTCCTCTGATGCAAAATAAACTTGTGATTTCTGCTAATATATATTTGAAATATCAGGACAAGAGACCCTTTCTGTGGGGTGGAAGGGGATCTTGGCAAGAACATTAACAGGGCCAGGGCCTGTAGAGTGATTTAATGGAACCTTATGACCTGATCTTCAGCCATACTCTTCTGTTTGAGTGAAGAGAGAAGCTGAATTGGTTAGGGCAGAAACTAACACTGGATTGTTGATAAAATATCAAATGTTTAAAACTAAATCAGCAAAATATGATCTGTCAGACTGTCAAGGAATAATGTAGGACAGTGGCAGCATATGGTGTTCTGTAGGAGATAGCTGTTCAGTCTTCTTTCTGGAGGAAAGAAGTTAGCAGGGAGATGTCAAACATGTGAATTCTAATAAAATAAATCTTCCAGATTTAGAAAGTGAGTCTGAGGATAGTTCAGATGATGAACCTTTAATTAAGAAGTTGAAGAAACCACCTACAGATGAAGATATTAAAGAAACTGTCAAGAAGTTATTGGCCAATGCAAATTTAGAGGAAGTCACAATGAAACAGATTTGCAAAGAGGTATGTATAAAGATTTTACAGCTTTGTTTAAAGAACTAACTTTGATATTCCTCATTGTTTTGTAAGTTATTTGAAACTCTTATTCTATGAAAATATAAATATTTCATACACTATTGCACTCAATGAAATATGTGAATGTCTAAAGCTGTATTACTTCAGGCTTAGATTTTGAACAAGGCTGCAGTGAATCTTGTCAGCGTTTGGATATAAAATTTGCAAGAAAAAATTCAATGTGCTAAAGGTTAACAGAGGATGCCTCTTTCCTTCCCTGCTCCATGCACCTACCCTGGCTATTTGTGAATTTAGTTCTTTTGCTTTTTATCAAAATGCCTGAAAAACGACAAAATTAATCAACGTATTTCTTGACTTGCCCAACATTTTCTTTTCAGATGGATCTGAAACTCAAAACTTTTCAGTTTCTCAGAATTGCAAGCAAGTTGAAAAATCCATTATTTGTCAGTTTAGTGATTTTTTTTTTCTTCTTTCCACCATTTGACTACTGATGATGGTAAAACAGTAGTACTATTCAGCACTCATTGATTTAAAGAGACAAAACTGTATTTACTGTGAACCTGGTCTTTGTTCATTTAGTTTCTTTCATACTGATAAGTGCAGCTGACAGTCTAGATCAGTGGTTCTCAACCTGTGGTCTGTGAAAGATAGACTGAAAACTCACTGAACAGATTTCAGCTATATATACACAGACAATAGGGGTCCACATCTCTACTCAAAATTTCTTAAAAGTCCACAAATGAGAGAAGGTTTAAAACCACTGGTCTAAAGGATACAGCATACCCACTGGAAAACAGCCTGAGTTGCTGGTCACCTACATGTTAATATGAAAACTGTAACCCCTATTGATTAAAAATAATTGCTGCATACCTTCAAAAACTGAATTTAGGCAAAAGGAAAGGAACTAAGAGGTTTGGCACGTCAAATTACATTGTATAACTTACATTTGGATCACACAACTTCATCTCTTCTGCACTGAAATCATGAAGTTACTTTTATTTTTAGAACATATTAAGACTCCTCACTCACACTAGCTCTTTTGTATTGCTTGGTTTTAGGTATATGAAAGTTATCCCAGTTATGACTTGTCTGAAAGGAAAGATTTCATCAAAAAGACAGTTAAAGAGGTAAAAACTTACCTGAAAAAAGCTAATGGTATTTTTTTAAAACATCTGTCAGCTTGGAGTGCTATCTAGTATTTTCAAATAGCTGGATTCTTAGTATGGAAGTGACTAAATATTTTTCAGGACAACCTTAATTCAGGAGCTGGATCTTGACTTTGCTCTTCATCCAGAAGCTAGTGCAGTCAGTTATTTTCCATTGGTCAAATTGAACTCCACTCACATGTGAGTTCAATAATTTCTTCAGGAACACAAGCTTCACTGTGGGAAGAGAGTACACTGCAGCTGATTTAGATACCATGCCCCTTCTTCATAGCAGATGGGGAAACCAGAAGGAAACTGTAATTCAGGAAGTCAGCCTTGCTTTTTTCTCTAGCTTCTACAGCAATATGCCACCCTTATGCTACGTCTACATTGGCATGATCTTGTGCAAATACTCTTTAACGCAAGAGTTCTTGCATTAAAGTATTTGCGCAAGAGAGTGTCTACACTGGCATGTGCTTTTGCACAAGAGCGTCCGTGCCAGTGTAGATGCTCTCTTGCGCAAGAAAGTTCCGATGGCCATTTTAACCATCGGGCTTTCTTGCGCAAGAAATTCATGTTGCCTGTCTACACTGGCCTCTTGCGCAAGAACAGTTGCACAAGAGGGCTTATTCCTGAGTGGGAGCATCATAGTTCTTGTGCAAGAAGCACTAATTTCACACATTAGAACCTGTGTTCTTGTGCAAGAACTCCTTGCCAGTGTAGACAGGCAAGCATGTTTTTGTGTGAAAGCGGCCTCTTTGGCGCAAGATCGCGCCAATGTAGACACAGCCTCAAGGTAAAGCTTGTGATCTGGTCTATACCTAGTAACGCTTAAGAATAGTTTGATGGGCTTTCATTTTGTTTTTCCCTAAAATAAAAATGAGATTAAGTATTGATCCCCTTGTGCTTGTAAGGCAGAAAAATTGTAAGAATTTCTCTTTTATTTCAAACCTTCTAATCCAGATTACGGACGAATGTAAATAATGCATGCATCTCAAGTATCATGTACGCCTGCTAAAAACACAATGAAATATCCTAACAGTAGATGGCACTTCCATGTACATGGGATGGTTGAGGAGAGTACAATTCTTTAACTAGGATTTTTGAGCCTGTTCTTGAACCATCTTTATCTAATGTTTTAGACTGGTGTGGAATTGACTAACAGGATAAACTATCTCATTTCAGTTAATTTCATGAACTAATTTGACTGAAGGAAATGAAGACTGCTGACTTGTGTTCCCATGGATTTGAAGATCTGATAGACACCAGCAAAAAGAATGTTTGTGGTATATGTTTAGTCAGAACTGATTCTGCTGACTTAGTATCAATGTAAATTGCTTTGTGTACTTTTTTAATAATTGCATTTGATGCAGGTTTTAGTTGACCTGAGGTTTTTTTTGTTGTTTGCATGGCAATAAATGTTCCCTTTTTATAGTTTTGTATATTTTGAATGCCTTTGTAGTAGATTCATTAAGACCATCATAGCTTTTAATGTGCTTTAATACCTTGCATAACTTTTTTAAAAAAATCAAGTATGATAAGTTGTCTAAGTGTTTGCACATATATACACATGCAGAGATTGTCTGCAATATTACAGTGTTGGGTTATATAAATATTTTGAATACATTCTGAAAATCAGTCTTGGTAGTGTTCTTGATATTCTGATTTACATGTTATAAATTCAGAATATTTAATCTACATTGTCTTGCATGTGTATACACTGAGAGCCATGAAAACATGGTACTTAATTGGCAGATATTATTTTTGTACTTTTAAAGACTGTATGAAGTTACTGCAGATTTCTGTTGTGCAAATCAGATTTTTAAATCTAGTTATCATAGGACTTAAGACATGTCAGTGTTCAGCAGTGATGCTCAGATGAAAAATGGGACGCTCTATAAAGTTTATACAAAAGTTGAAACTTTACTGTTGTCCAATCTTGCCTTGTGTAAGAAAGATTCACCTGTAGTTTTATACTTAAGCTCTTCAGTGTTTAATTTTATATAAAAAGCTACAGCTGCAGTTGTTCTAAGGGCTTGACCTAGAACAATATTAATAAAGTGAAGGCTATAGGGAATAAAACGGACTTGATAATGATTATTTTGTTGTTGGACTATGGACAAAATTTTGAGAAGTGGGTGCCTAAAGCGATGAACTCCTGGCAGGCTTAACAGAAAAGCACACTCCAGATCTAGGAGCACAAGCAGGACAGTACTTAAGCTAATGATTAAGTAGTATTCTGAATAGGAATGCTTTCCTAAATCTGAGCCTAAAAGTAAGCCACTGCTTTTGATTCAAATTAGAAGTTTTCATGGTTTTGTGCTCATCCACATACCTTTGTGCTATTATAGAAATAATGTATATAAAGTACTAACAAACAGAGGCCAAAGTGTCGCTACCAATGCTATGAAAAACAAATCCTGTAATGACTCCAGTATTGATCAAGAGCAAAGCATTTTAAAAATTTTATTAGTCTATATTTGCAAGATTAGGAGCTGGATAACTTAAATTTTGAAAATGTTCAGCCAATCAGGGTGTTAATTAATCTTTACTTTTTTGTAATTTCCTTGCATGTAATACTTTTTTAAAAGGCTGAATGTTTTTGTACTCAATAAATGTCTTTCAGAAAAACTTAAAAGCAATTTTGATTTTCTTATTTGTATAGTAAAACTACAGATATGTGTACTTAATCATCTGAAGGACACTATTAAACTCTGAAAAAAGGTTTCATGGCTTTAGAGGTGTGATCTGTACCATCAAGCCCTACCATCAGGTTATGACTAGAAAAAATTATCTTTGCACAGTTGCTTTGAACAACCTTACTTACCATGTTTTAACAAAGGCATTCCAACTACTTAAATCCTGGTAAAGCAGTAAGTTACTTATCACTGAACCTTGTTTTGTCCTTGGGTAGTATAATATACAAATAACCTATTGTACTTCTAAAGTCTGTTAACACTCACGGCCAAGTCACCACCTTATTTGAATGAGGTGGACAGGACAGAAGTTACTGAATTTCTTCTCAAATGCTTATCCACATCTTCACTTAGAAAAACACTAAAGCTGTAGCGCAGATGGTTCATAAGCATTATCACTATGATCTAACAACTCTACTAGTGCTCAATAAGGATGTAATAAGAACCTGTGAAGTTACACACAGGCTCCTACCCTGCTCTTGGGGAGCAGGCAGCTGCTCTGCATCAGAGCCTGCAGCACAGGGTGGCAGCTGGTGTGTGCTGGAGCCAGCTCCTTTTGCACACAGGTTCTGCAGGAAATTTTCAGTGGTTACATAGTTACCCACTCACCTGCTTCTTAACATCCCTAATTCTCAACTAGTGGTGCGGTTTGTGTAGAGCAGTGTTTCTTAAACTGTTCCATGGCACACCAGTATCTTGCAGAGAACATAATTCAAAACGGCTGCCCTTAAAGGAGCGGTCAACTTTCCTTATGACCCTCTCTTCCCCTCCCCCCCAACCAAAAAATCCTTGCTGTTCCTCAGTCTTAAAGTTTAAGTAGAGTGTCATCCCTTCTTTCTACCAGAGTCATTTCTCAGTGAGGAAATAAACTGTCAGTTTGAAATGCTTTGAGTCTTTGAAAGATGTTTGATCCATTACTGAACAGATTATAAGATCAGCAATTGCCATTCAGAGCCAGTTATAGAACAGCAACTATACTAATATCTAGAGGTAGAATCTTAAAGTGCATGGTGTCTTAGTCACGTTGCTCAGTACATGCTTAGCATAAGTTTCAAAAACAATGCACAACATCCAGTGGACACTCCATTTTTATTCTGCTGCCACAAAAAGAGTTGAAGTAACAGATCATGCTCTGCCTTCAGACATTTTGGTAATATTTTAAACAAATTTACTTAAAGCCATTCTCCAGTTGTTTATTTACAGGAAAAACTGTACACAAGTTTAGAAAAGCAGGCATGCTTAAGTGTTGAAATTCTTGGGGACTAATCAGTGCCAGGCCAATTCTGAGGCTCTTACCTTTAAGTTGTGAACAAAATGGAATGCTCCTTTTATGCTTTTTTCACAACAGAAGTATGGCATAATACAGTTTAAATACCTGATTACCATAGTAATAACTTAAATATTTTACAAACTAAGATTTAAAATTTACCATCATGTTCTGCTATTATCCATCATTCTTGCCTTTTTAATAAGGCTGAAGTCAGCAAAGCATTTAAGTACATGCCCACTGTTAGGAATAAATAAATTCCAATGCAAAGTCAACAGGACTTGGGCCCATGCTTCAAGTTCAGCATGTACAGAGATGCTTTGCTAAAAGAGGGATAGACTGCTGAATTGGGGTCTAAGACACTAAGGATTAACCAAAAAGTTAGGATCTTGGCTGTTTCTATGCTCTTATAAACCTACTGGAACTTTAACCAAGGCCTGTTCTGATGACTCCTTTAACTCTGTCTTTTAGCAAAGTTAACAGAAAAGCAGCTGTCTTATCTAGTACAGGGCAAAGGGAAGGAATGCTTTTTGCTTTCACCTACCATGGACACTCTTCAATTCCCATTGAAATCTCACATCCATTAAAAATTAGTCTACAAAAGATGGAATTATCAAAACAGCAGTGATTTACCATAAGCAAAATCTAAACCTTGATTACCATTTCTTGTATAGCAAAGGATTTCAACCTTTCTCTATATAACCTTTAAGACAGTTGCAATTTTGTATATATGAAATCTTTCAAACGGTAAATATTAGCATTCTTTAGAGCAAAAAGTTAGAAATGCTTACACTTTTCAGTCACATCCTCATTTCAATTTTTTTTAAAAGCAGAATATTTAGTTGAAAGATCTAATTACATATCTTCAACTTGGTATCTTAAAGATTAAATAAAATTAAACATATCTGAACATCAACATCTACCCTAAAAAACAAATTAGATATTGGAGAGTAAAAAACTGCTTTTCTTCAGCAGGCTTCTTTTCTAAAGGTAGCCTTTTGGAGTTAAACACTAACTCAAGAAGGCTTGCTTTGTCATTCACTCAGCATTCTAAACAGAGTGCATGCTTGAGACTAAGAAGAATAAGTGCTCATTTTCCTTCCAGAATCTCTCGGGAACGCTGCAGTAACATCACAGGTAGGAAAAAGTTATATTTTTTAAAAAATTATTTAAGTTTCCATTTACCCTGTTCTGTAGGATGTTAAGGCAGGTATTTTTGCTGTGTGTTACTTGCTGTCTTTCCCTCAGGGAAAAACTTTAGGAATCTGCTTATCCCTTCCTGAATTATTCCCAAGTCATTTTTAATAATAATACCTTCAAATAAAAAAAGTGCAAGCCACCTTATTTCAGCCCTTCATAAAAAGCACAGATTTTACCTCATTCATTTTCACTTATTTTAAATGCAAAAGCTGAATGAGCCACTAATAACTTACTCCTTTATCCCCAGTTAAGCTCTCATTTATACATGTGATTCACCTACTCAGCTCAAATGAATTTGAAAGTTTACTTTTCAGAGGAAAAGCATCTAAACCCATAATACTTCTTCTACTTACATGATGAGAGCCTAAACTTATTCTTACCATAATGATCATTCCTCTACGTACAACTTTGAATATGCAGCACAGAGAACATTTGAGACTTTTTCCTGTAGCCTGAAAGCTTTTTTCCTTTTATAAATCTTTTAGCTTCAATAACCCTTAGATTGCACTATAAACTGTTCCAGCAGTTTTATTTTAAAGGACACCAGTTGAGATGCAAAAGCCTGACTAGTGGTAGTAAGTACACTTGAAAGTATCAGAAGTTATTGGGGAATAGGGTGGGGAGATTTTGTTCTCTCTCACAAGCATCTTTATTGTCATTCCATGGTTTGGATTGTTTATTATCAAGTGCTACTCTGAACATGATCAACCTGAGAACAAAATGAATTTAGGAGCCCCACCATTAAATAATCCTCCATGCTTTAATACCATATAGCAATTAATTGCTCTTGTTCTGAACTTGAATGCAGGTGATTTACTACCATAATGTGAGCTGGACCATATAGAAAAAGGTCTCTCACAACAGGCTTTGTTAGATCTGCATGTGCCACAGTAGCAAGACCAATGTCAGTACTAACACGTTATTAATATTTTCGTTGGGAAAAGGACATTAGGAAAAAAGTGAATATTCTATCTTCAGATACCATATGTCAGGAAGTTATAGCAAAGTGGAATTTGAAGAAATTTTTACCCACAAAAAATAATTTAAAAATATATCTAGACACAAATGTCAATATTCAAAATGCTGCTATTTTGCTTGCTTCTCGAACTCCACTCAAGTAGGCTCCTGTAACTGTCTGTGGGAAGTGCCTGTTTGTGGCCTGTAACAAAATGAAAATTATATAGTTTCTGAAACAGCTACATTAGAACACAAATAAAATTCTGCTCCAGAAATAAAGTTCTGGGTAGTGTGAGCATTGGGTATGTTTTTATACAGATATTTTCTCAGGCAGGTATGAATTTTCGAACTATTCAGTGTGCTCAAATTTTAAAAAGTTTGTTAAAGATGAACCAACAAAAAGCTTTTTTCTTTTAATAAAAGTGTTGAATTTAGCAAACAAACTTTTAAAGTTGTCACATCTATTAAAGTAAGAAATTTGACTCTTGGCACAGAGATTATTTTTGCTAATTTGAACATCAGAGATTGTTCATACTTTCATATCAATACACAATAGTACCAGTGGCATGTGTTACAGCTGCATTACTGAGCAATGATGAAATGGGCAATTATATACAATTCTGTCTCAATTTACAATATGCACATGCATTATGTCTGATTTACTAGGGGGCTTTACCCCCTGCTTGCTATGCTCACCAATTCCCCTCTCTTGGGGGGTAGGCAGCCCCGACTGCCAGGGCCAAGGCCACACCAGCCCTGGTCTCTCTCTCACCTCCCCTGGCTACCAGAGAGCACTGGAGCAGCGTCAGCCCCCATCTCACCCCCTCTCAGGCTGCTAGGGAGGACAGAGGCCACAGCAGCTACAGCTCTCCTCTCAGCCACTGGAGAGAAGAGGGCCAGAGGCGCAATGTGGCAGCCCTAGCTCTCCACATGGTCCCTAGGGAGGGCCAGGCTGGGAGTGAGGAGGGCCAGGTCAGAACAAGGCAAAATGTGCTGTAGCTTGAATCGAGGTGCATTGGAAAAGGGGCTATTTACAAGATGCCTGTCCACTCAGTTTTTCTTCAACCAGACTATTAATCTTTTTACAGCAAACAAACTATAAATGCTTGAGCCAATTTTAGAATAACAAATAAGCTATTTACCTCGCCAGCAAAGAAAATTGTTCCTTGTATGTCTTCAGCTATAACATCATAAGCCTCACCACTACCACTTGTCTTTACAAAACTATATGCCATCTGGATCCAAGGGTCTTTGCTCCATCGTGTAACAAAGTACTTTACTGGGTCTGGAACTTCCTGAATGATCAAGGAAAATAAGTTATGCAAGATAATGAAGAGACCACATTTTTAATAATTTTCCTCTTAGCATAGCTTCCTCTAGTTTTCTGTACAACATTAAAGGTTTCCTGTTTAGTGTACACAATAGCCTCATATTTTTACACTTGCAGAAGATTTGCACATTTGCCTAGATTCCAGGACATTTTTTCCTAGTGTGAAACACATTACTTCCCAACAGAGTTTATAAGAACATCCACTGAAGAATTATATGTTAAAATGTTTGACCTAATGTTTGAAATATTTAGATTATACTTGCACAACTTTGAATTTAGCAAACCGGAGAGTCTACATAATATGAGGACTGCATACATATATCTGGAGAAGAAACAAACTCTTCTTTCCCCAGACTATCGAACAGGTACAAGAAGCATCATTTTACCAGTGATAACCTCTGAGTCAACATTATTATGCACAAGAATTTCTGCAACCAAGAAACTAAGGGCAGGTCTACACAATGAAGCAATGTTGAACTAAGGTACACACCTCCAGCTACGTGAATAGAGTAGCTGGAGTCACTATACCTTAGACTGAGTTGCTGCATGGGTGGTGACACGAGACACTCTCCTATTGACTCTCCTGTTATCCCCTGTGTCGTTATTAGATCCACTAAGTCGACCCCCGGGGATCGATTGATGGAGTCCCAGGAAGTGTAGACCTGCCCTCAAGATCAACTTTGTGAAATGCTGAGATTTCTACAATAATGGGGTAAATATACATCTTAGAAAAGACTTATAGAGCATCTTGTCTTCTATAGTAAACTATAGTAACTGGTCCACCCTGAAAGAAGTCTTACAGATAAGATTTTTGCAGAAGGCTCTTCTGGTTATGTAAGATGGAGAATAAATTATCAGACTGGCATGCAGACCAAATATCAATTTGCCACCTGTAAATTCCTGAGTTATCAGAATAGCAAATAGGTGAACTTTTAATATGAATACAGTTTGGTATAAGTTAGGGATGTTAAGAAGCAGGTATTTGAATAATTGTGTAGCCTACAATTTTTTTTTGACTACACAATTAGTTGATAAGGGCAAGCACTCAGAACCCGCTTGCACTGAGTCTGGGAGCTACCTCCACTGCAGCTCTGCAATTTAAATGTAGTAAGAGCTGGGATGCCTGTCTGCCCAGCTCTTACTACATTTAAACTGCAGAGCTGCAGCAGCTCGGACATGGTGTGAGCTGGGACTGGAAGAAAGAGTAAGTTAGTTTTCATATTAAAAAAAAACAGCTCTTGTTTAGCCTAGACAACTTTCTGCATGGAAGAACTTTGTGGTGATAACATCACAAAGATGAAAGAAATGACACTGGATGAACTGATGTGACTTTTATTCAGACCGGTTAAACTTTGTTTGGTATTTTTAGTACCTCTAACCAAAAACACATGGAGAAAAAATTGTAAACCAAATGAAAGTTAACAGCCCCATTTCTTAAATGCAGGCTCAACATACCTCCAAATTCTCATTTCTGTGATCACAGATAACCAAGCTGACATTCCTTTTTCTGACAAAAGACAGGCAGAAAACAAACTCACACTTCAAACAAATTAATGTCCCACCCCTCCCAAAGAAACAATGTTTTAGGCATTTTTTATACTCTATATATCCTTTATCAGAGAAATAATAAATAGGCACACATTTTTTGTGTCTTTTCAAGTCCACCTTTAAATCTGTGGCAAATTGATTTTTCTTTCTCTTACCTGTTCCTTAAACAGCTCTCGAAGTACAGTCATGCACAGTTGTAGTACTTGTTTGTCATCTAAATTCTTAATGGTTGTCACAGCATCTCCGGTAACTACTGACATTAGTACACTGTATTTACCCTAGAATCAACACATTAACATTTGATATTTCAGAAATACTAAGAATGTTCAGAAAGTCACCTAAATTACTGTTGTTCCAATAGACAGTAGGGAAAATTAACTTTTTTTTTTTAAACCAAGTCAGTTATGGCCCCTAAGAAATTCATCCTCTGCAGTTTTCACTCTCAGATATGAAACAAGTTAGAAATGTATTGAGTAGAGCTAGTCCCTTTTATAAAACTGTGCAAACTTAACTGGAACCCACATATTTGTCAGGCTAACAAAATGCTTCTTTTCATGCAGACAAGTCACATTTTTAATGCCAGATCTGATCTGTTTAATGCTGAAGCTCCACTGTTAACTTCCAGAGATGGAAACAAAAAAAAAAAAAAAGGCCTCACTAAGATCCATTATGGGCCTGCGACACACTGTAGTCAATGAAAGTTTTTATTATTGATTTCACTGGGTTTTTGCTCAAGCATTAAGTATTCTGTTCTAAAGATCATCTTGATCACAGTATCCCATTCCTCCCTCTCCTCTTTATAGGGCAATTAATTTACCATCATTACCAAGCAAGATGAAAATACTGACATTCCACTATATATAGAATATGGTACTGTGGTACCTGTGGATCCATATCATAGAACACACTGAAGAGCCCCCGTTTGCTGGAACAAGGTGGAACGTGACCAAAAAAATCAGCTCCTTGAATTTTGCTGTCCCAAAACCTGTAAGGAAACTGCAAGGCAACCTAGAGAGAGAGCAGATTCAGTTGGTGAGAATTTCATATTACAAATTAGCAACATGCCTTGTAAAAATTTCTCTCTCTCCCCCTTCAACTTCAGGTACCCAAATATGCTAGAAGTTCTCAGCAGTGTTCCCTGCAAGCTGTGCACTTCAGCAGCTGCCAGAAGAGATTCAAATGCTGCCCAGCAGAGCACCCATAGCCACTAGCATGTGTTTCTACACATGCCTCAATGCACATCATAAAATTTATTCTCCACAAGTGGATGGAACATAGATAGGGAACACTAGTTCTCAGTGTAAGATATTTAGGGTTTTTTTTGTTTGTTTTTCAAGAAGTGGTATAAAATTTCTTGTTGTCTCGGATTTAAAAAAGGCACAATCCAACTAATGTTGGCAATTAATTTAGCTACAGAAAACCTTGGGCAAAATTCGTTGCTGCACCTCTTTGGAGGCACTACACAGAACTCAGCAGAGAGGAAGAGTTCCCCTGAAGGGTGCAGCAATGGCTGGAATTTCTGCAGTGCTGTGGACCTGGCACTCTCACATCCTGCCAAACCCCACCCCCAGTACACACAAGATTTGTGAATGTGAGGGGAACCTCAGAGATAGTAGCCACTCACGCACTAGTGGACGAGGGGAGAATCCTTTCCAGGGAAAATACAGGGTTTTCATCAGCGTGCTTTTATGCCACTGTGGCCCTTTTTCCTGACAAAGGAACTCCAGAGGGTGGATTTCACCCCTCATGTCTATCAGATTTAATACTCTTATCATACACATTGTTCAAATATAGGCACAAAGATTAAAGGCCAGCAGTGATTTTCTACAAAACAATTTGTTTAAAAAAAATTGTTAAATTAGGACAGAAAAAGAATAGGAAAGAAAAATAAATATGCAGGGTCCAGATACCATTTTGCTCTTCTGTGTTTTTTTATTTATTTAAATGTATGTTGTGCAGGTTAAAAAAAAAAAATTCAGACAGACAATTTTGCAATCTGCATACCCAAACATATCACAGTAGTTCTATGCTTATAGCATGAAAGTGAATTATGCTAGAGGATACAAGTCAGAAGCATGAGAAAAAGGGTATATTAGCATCTCTATTAAAAAGCCTCAAAGCACTTGATGTTCATTTTCTTTCACATAACTAACAAGTAATTTTGATTATGTACCTTTTCAATGACTCCTGCTCCCAAACTGTTAATGGCTTTCATTTTTCTCTCTGACAATGGTGGATTAAACTGAATGGCATTTTTCTGAAGAAGGGCCAGCGGCACAGTAACCAAAACCTATGGAAGAATAAACAATCCCCATCACAACAATAGAAGAAGCTTAACAAAGCAATTAAAACTAGTCACATCTGGTAAGTAGCTATTGTTCTTATAACAGAAGACAGACAAGGCACAATTCTCTCAGGCCAGCTTGGGGTTACTGTCTCCTGCACTACACATTAATGGCAGCCATGTGCACACATTCAGCAAAGAGCAGACTCCTCAGTCAGTGGTTCTCCCGTTGTGGTCTATAGAGCGACTTGCATCACAGCGATGAACAATGATCCCTGATGGTTACAATTCTAGGGTTTCCCAGTGGCCTATTTTTTTTTACTTGTCTGTATGCCATGCACAACAGATTCATGTCTTATTGTGCTGCTGGGGCTTCTCGTTGACTCAGCCTTGATCATGGGCACCCGGGGGCTTAGGCTGAGGAAGGCTCTGCCTTCCCAAATTGCCAGCCTAGTCCCTCCCACACTCCATCCCCAGAATGCCAGCTGGGAGCGGAGTGTTGCTACCCCCAGTGCCCGCTCTCCCATGCTCTGGGGCAGCTTAGGTCATGCTGCTGCCTCCCTTCCTGCTGCTCCCAGGGGCAGGGAGGGTTGGGCGAGCTTGGGCCACGTGACCACCTCCCTTCTCGCTGCTCTGGGGCTGGGGAGGCTGGAGCCACATGGCCTCCTTCCTCTCTGCTGCTCCTGGGGCCAGGGAGGCTTGCTGTTCCAGGGATGATGAGACATGCACTCTTCTCCTCCCTGTAGTGCTGGTGGGTGCCTCATTGAGGGGGTGGGGCTAGGGGAGTCAGGCCCCCAGAGCCAGCCATAGTGACTGCCCATGGCCTTGATTAGCTGTACACACCCTCAAAATTAGAGAAGCAAGCCTGGGCAGATTAGAACAGTTGGAATGATAAGAAATGAGGGTAGATTTAGTAGTAAAAAGAATGATGTGTACTCCCAGAGAAAGGAAGTAAATAGAGAGAGCATGTACGTGTGTGTGTGTGATATAAACATACAAAATAGGAGGGGGGGAGTGAGGAAGAGAGAGCATGTACGTGTGTGTGTGTGTGTGTGTGTGTGTGTGTGTGTGTGTGTGTGTGTGTGTGTGATATAAACATACAAAATAGGAGGGGGGAGTGAGGAATGTAACAACAGCAGTTCTTGTCACTAAAGCAAGCTGATTTTCAACATGTCTCTTTTATATTGCCCTAATGACTTTAGAGCATTGGATTGACAGATTTTTTTTAACCTCTACAGAATTTTATATAAATATAGATAAACTTGAAGCATACTAATTACCTTTTGTGCTGTCCACATAGTTCCATCTGCTGTGGTGACTTGGACTTCTTCCCCAGAATAGTCTATAGTGTGTACCTGTTTTACAAAGTGAAAATAATGGCACACCAAATTTTCTGAAACAGTATGTTCCCATTTAGACGAGGATAGGAAATTATTACAAGTCTATAAACTTTATTCCCACTACAGGTTGGCTCCCATATTTGATGCAGAAGGGCATGTTACATCAGAAAAACTAGCCACTGTGGAAAAAGGGAACTTGAAGCAAAAGTTCACTGTTCAAATGAAGCAACTCAGTTATCTCAAACCCAGATTAGTCTGTGGACTATGAAAACATGCTTGTATGCTTCAAAGCAATACCCTCTCATTCATCTAAAAGAGTGTCACAGGGAGGAGGGGAGGAAATTGTTCTCCATGGCCTCTGAGTATAGGTCAAGAAGCAATGGGGCTTAAACTGCAGCAAGGGAGGTTCAGGTTGGACATTAGGAAAAACTTCCTAGCTATCAGAGTGGTTAAACACTGGAATAAATTGCCTAGGGAGACTGCAGAATCTCCATCACTGGAGATATTCAAGAGCAGGTTAGATAAACATCTATTAGGGATGATCTAGACAGCGCTTGGTCCAGCTGTGAGGGCAGGGGACTACACTTGATGATCTCTCAAGCTCTCCCCCACTTCTACTATTCCTGGGGGAACAACCTTGACAGAACAACCGGGAATGAGAACTCCGAACATATGTATAGCAGGATGTGAGGTGCCACCCTTTCATATCCAATTCAGTCCTCTGCTTAGCCACTGGCTGGGCAAGAGGGAATGGGACCAAGTGCTCCTCTTTCCTCATTTAAGTTAGTCCAGGCATTTTAGAATCCTCTTTCTCTCTATTTAGCTGCCTTCCCCTCCTGCCCTCTCCTTGGCTGTGATACTATTAGTCTGATGGATTCCCTGGCACCATCATTTTACAACTCACCGGAAGCTTAAGATGAATGTCAATCCCTTCAGCCAGTTTTTCTATTATGGTAGAATAGCCAGGTATTAAAAGGGTATGATCTCCAGCAAACTGGGCAAAAAATTCATTGTGGTCCCATGAGCGTGCAGATACCTGTGAATAGAACATAATAGGTTGTCTCTAATAGTCAGGAGACAACATGTAAACTTTATAAAAGCCACACGTGTAGAGGAAGTCAAACTGGATCCTTCCATGCCAGGGGATCAGATGCATGGCAAACAACAAAGACAAGCAAATCCTCTCTCTAAATAAAGCTGTGCGATGCAAGTTGTCTAATTAAGCAAAATGGCACAATCTGGCTAAGTTACTAGGAGATACTCTACCGAGAGCATCATTTGGCAAAGTGCAAGAAAAGCATTGTGAAAAGACTGGTGTAAAGGCATAAAACATTCCAGATATCAGTAAAAAAGGGTTTCTGGCTCAAACAAGGATATACAAAGCCCGCAGTGTGGGGTGGGCTGCTGGCTTCCCAGGAGGGAAGCTGGGAGCCAGTGTTTAACCATTACAGTAACCAATAAACTCCTGCTTTATCAGTTAATCATTTAAACATTTATACAATTACATTCTTAGTTTCCATTAGATCACAGGAGTTAACTTCACATTTTGCAGTGAGCGCTTGAGTGTAATGTTCAAACTGGAGGTGAATTTCCCTAGGGTTAGGGTTATCATCTCAATCACCAAGAAGTCACCCAGGAGGTCTAAGGTGGAGCGGGGAACTGCCCCTATTTCCTAGGTTTCAGGGTAGTGCTCTAGACATTAGATTAGCCTTCCTCTCTCTTTCTAAATTACATCACATATTGACGAACCATGCACTCACCTGATTGAGGTCACTGCCACAGGCATACTCCAAGTTACTGAGATGGAATTGCAGCACCTTTTCTTCCAGATCACTGAACTGGATACCCGACTCCTGAATAAAAGCTTTATAGATCTCCTGTATCTTCTCTGTACAGGAACAGATTTAAAATAAAAATGTAGAAATTGGTGAGTGTGGTTCATTATTCTCTGAATCTCACTAGTTTGCAAGTTAACAATCAATACTAGGGATGCTCAAATACCATTTTTTTTTGTGAACGTGTTACCGCTGAAGTTTTTCAGTGGTTACACATTTACACGCAGGGGCACCAGCTCCCTGCGAGCATTGGCTCCTGCCTCCCCCCGAATGCCTCTGATACAGAGGCAGCAGGGGAGGGGGGCTGCATATAATCATGAGGGTTAATTGATGAGCCCAGGTTTATTCATTAACCATTGCACACAGGTACATATTAGCTTCTCTACTTAATACTCATTCACATTTATTTCTGATGTAGTGAAAAAGCTGCTACAGAATACATGAAAATAAGATCTGTCACGTGATCAGCTGAAACCCTGATCTGATTTAGAATTAAAATAATTTGATTTCAGAGACTGATACGGCACTGTACATTTCCCAAGAAAGAAGTAACCTCAAAAAGGAGTAGATATTACCGTAAAAGTCGGGTAAAAATCTGGTTAAAAAGGAGTCCTGGAATAACTAACGTAGACAGCAGAGAAATTCATCGATTGGCTACCATCAGTAGACGGCACTGCAGTTGTGGTTTAAATGACACACATTCCCCAAGGCTAATTTATTAAAGAAACAAAAAACAAAAACACGCACAAAAAGCCACAACAATTCATAAATGCCACCTTCTATAGAATCTTGTGTAATTTTCACAAAACTGGGGTCCTATTCTAAGCTCTCCTAAGACTAATGGAGTCTCTTCATCAGTCACAGAAAAAAGGAGCAGAACTACAGTCTGAAATTGTAATTTTAAAACTATAAAATTATAAGTGCCCTGACTTTCTTTATCCAACCAAATCTGCTTCAGCTATTTCAGGCATGTCTGCTTGCAGGTGCCAGCTCTCTTGGGCTCATGCTAAGGGACTGTTTAACTGGAGTGTAGACATTCAGTACTCTAGAATTCCATGGTGAAAGAAGGGCCCTGAGGTTGGCTGAATGTCTACCACTATTAAAAAGCCCCTTATCCTGAGTACCATGAGCCCAAATCAGCTGGCACAGACCAGCCAAAGTTGTGTAATTTCAGTGTAGACATATTTTTAGATTCAAATTAGTAGCAAAGCCAATGTCTGGTAGTTAAAAATGGCCATGAAAACAACTGATCCAATCTGCTACGTTACTATCAATGTAGGAAAAAATTACCCTTCAAATGAGATATGGTCTTCAAATCTGGGGGTTAAATCTTGGCCCTACTGAATTCAGTGGTGAAACTTCGATGAACTTCTAGGCTCTATTGAAGTGAAAGGCCAACTATACATACAAATATTCAGAATCTCCAAATTGTATATGAAACAAAAGGCAAATGCCAGAGAAGTCCTCTTATTTTGATAGTTATGAACACTGTCAACCTCTCTGGTGTCCAGGACAATTGCTCTCTTACCTCCAAGAGGGACATCTTGATGTTGGGTCTTATCTTTTCTCCATTCTGAGACAACATCCAAGATGGCATTGAAATGAAAGTCCATGCGCTTATCGATAGTGGGGTCAGTTATCCTTCCACCTTCTTGGATCAAATCACATCTCTCTCCTAGTTTGTGCATTTTAATGCCAAGCTTCAAAAGAAAGTTAAAAAATGAATAAAAGTAAAATTTCTTTGAAGGAAACTTCACTTTCTAAATTGCTCAAGTACATTTTTTTAAAAGGGTTAAATCATTAGGAATAAAGCATTGTGAGGAACATGGAATTTTCACACACTTTAAATAGTTAAGACTCCGGTCTAATTCAACCTAAGGATGTTAAGTAGCGATTAATTTGCTAGTTGAGTAGTCGATGGAATTTCCATTGACTACTCAACTAGTCAATAAGCACTTCCGTGTTCCTCCTTTGAAATGTACCAGAGCCCCAGTGGGGGCTCTTGTGCATGTCAAAGCTAGCACGCCACGTGGAGCCCGGGGCCAGCAGGGAGTCCCCTGCTGACTCCAAGATCCATGCGGGCGCTTCCGCTTCGAAATGCCCAAGAGCCCCTGCTGGGGACTTTTGTACATATCAAAGCTGGCATGCTGCATGGAGCCCAGGGTCAGTTGGGGAGTCCCCAGCTGATCCTGGGCTTCACCTGGCATTTCAAAGTGGCAGCGCCAGGTGGAACCCAGGGTCAGCTGGGGAGTCTGGCTCTCTGCGGCATTCCAAGTGGCAGCACCGCACGGAGCAGCTGACCCCGGGTTCCATGCGGTGCTGCCACTTTTAAGTACCTCCCTTTTATTCCCCCCCTTGCTACCTCTATCTGATAGAGGCAGCAAGCGGGGGAGCAGCTGGTCAACTATCCTGTTGACTAGTCCTTTACATCCCTAGTCTCAACCTCTTAAAATATTTAGTTCCAAGTAAAACGTGAAACTCTGAAGTTAAATCAGGCCCATGACTTTTAGTCAACAACACATCAAAGGCAGTACAAAGGCAGTTCCTAGCATTAGGAAATGGTCAGACTAGAAAAGTTGCTCTTTCCATTGCTTTTGTAGGACCGAGTACATGGCTCCACTGCCTCTCTACCCCCATCTCCACGGCGAGCAGGGTCGGGCCTCAGAGAAGGGGCAGAGATGGAGGTCCAGCAAGGGTATCTGGGTTTAGGCAGATCCTAGATTGACTTAGATTCAAAAAGTGATTTTGTGCTTTAAAAAATTAGAGACCACTGACCTAAGCTATAGTATAGACTAAAGATACTGTGAGCAGAATATCAATGAGTTAGATATTTCTTCACCTCCTTTCCTGAATTAAAGTGGACAATAATAATCATAAATGGCAAGACTGTTAATTCAAAATTTGTACTCTGAAAATACTTTGTCTTTTGCTTCATTTATAAAGTTGACATGGACCAAACTTCACTGTATTTAAAGAGCCATTTAAGACAATAAATACATGTGCAGTACTCTGTCTGAAAGGCAGTACTTGAAGCCAAGGATTTATTCTATTTCACCTTCATAAACGACTTAAATGTCCCAGCAAAACAATTACAATCACAAATAAAAGCAGCTTTGCTATAAGGAAGTCTATTGTGAGGGAGCGTTTGGTTTGATTTGAAATATTTTGAAGAAACAGATCATTTTAAGGTTAGCTCAATCAATGCCTTGCTTACAATAGATGCTGACTTGACTAATTCCCGGAAAGAATCTTTTATATATTTAAATATTAACTCATGTGGAGCAAAACCATGGCACTCCTACATATATACATGCCTACATCACTGACAATAAAGCATAACCATTTCAGGGAAGGAACCCACTTGCTCACACATTAGTGCTATTGGGTTGTTGACGCAGCCGTTGACAATCTGTGCTCCTTTTCCTACAGTGACTCCTTTGAAAGTCTTATCGTCCCACACGCGCCCACCAATCCTGTCTTTCGCTTCTAGCACAATGACCTGTAACACAAACATAGCTTAGGAAGTTGTCAGAGAAGATATTTTAAAAACCACCTATAAAGGCTCCACCAGGGGCGGATATAGAGCAGGGCGAACGGGGCGGCCGCTCCGGGCCCCGCGCATGCACATGGCGTCACTGTGCATGCACCGTGGCAAAGGGGGGGCCCCGCGGAATTATGCTGCCCGGGGCCCCACAAAACGGTCATCTGCCCCTGGGCTCCACAATTAAGACAAAATTAAGCTGCTTAGTTATGTTACTTCATACTTTGTTTTATTGATAAATAGACATTAAAAGAGCAGCCCTTCCATTCACATTCCTCAAATTGTCATTTAAAGGCTATCTTAAAGGTATACATACACTCATACAATTACAAAACAAGGCTCTCAAACTTTAACCAAAATTAATACCTTAATAAAACTAAGCATGTGCTAGATAAAACTAATCATCATTTCCTTATCTCAACATCTACAAGGTGAAAAAATTTCCTATTTTTCAGATTTAGAGACGTGCTCCAGTTGTTTAAGTTAATATATGTTGACCTTTCACTTACTCTTTTAAAATACATTTCATATACTGAAAAATAAATATTTTCTAAAGGGACGAGGGTTCTAAGTGAGTAGTCGAGTCGAGTACTCAACTACTCGCATTGCCCTGCCTTGCTGCCTCTGTATCTGAGGCAGCAAGGTGGGAGGAAGCAGGAGCTGGTGCTGGGGGGATCTCGCTTAAAAGCTGTTTCCCCCAGCACCATTTCCACAGTGCTACCTTACCCCCCACCCGCACTGCTGCCTCTATCATAGGCAGCAACGGAGGAGGGAGAGGAAGAGACAGGGTGTGAAGCAGCCCCTGCCTGCCACGGGTCCAAGCTCACTGGGAACCTACATGGACAGGGGCTGCTGGACTTGGCGTGAACCAGGACTAAGCAAGCCCAGCTCAGTCCCAGTTGGACCCGGATCTGGGACTTACCCCCGCTGCGGCTTTGCAGTTTAAATGTAGTAACAGCAAAGTGGGCAGGTAGCCTGGCTCTTACTACATTTAAACTATAAAGCCGCAGCAGGGGTAGCACCCGGAGTCAGTGTGAGCCGAAATTGAGTGCTTTCCCTTATCCACTAATCGTGTCGTTGATAAATATTTTATCGACTACATGATTAAATACCTGCTTGTTAACATCCCTAAAAGAGACAAGCAATAATTTCCAATAAAACTGTTTTTACTGTTTGACATTAATATAATTCATTGCAAATTACCATTCATAAGCAAAAAAGCTTCAAAAATAAACTGCAAGGCGAAACTGCTGAGTTGGAATTCATATGCAAATTTGACACTGCCAAAGAGGTCTAAACAGAGACATGGAATGGCTTTCATTACAATAAGTCATTTTCCCTTCAAGCACTCTCATCTTCTCATCACTGTTGAAAAAGAGCCACATCACCACATCCTGTGATGCTGTGCACAGGAAAGGGGACCATTTATACCACTGTTATTACCTCTGTTACACAATTTCCATAAATCTTGCACAACATGTATCATGTAAGTGGCAATGGAAAAGTTACAATCTATCTAATACAATTATCCTGATTAAATCCATGTATGATCTTTTTATCTAAAGTTGTAAATATTGGTTATGCATTTGTATCTCCAATATGTTTTGTTCCTGGGTGACATCTTTGAAATGGATTAACATCAGGGCTAGAAACCTATGCATTGATGGCCCATTAAGACACTCAGCTTACAGTGGGTCATTGAAGAAATCCATCCTGTCCAGTAAGCCTTTCTTTTAGACACCTCAGAAAGAATATGGCAAAGAGCTGCACAAGTGAGCAAAGCATGTGCAGACATGTGATAATGAGATGTGACTCCAGATAGGGACATTAAATTTCCTTGCACATGGCAAAGGCTATAAAGGATACCTCCATTTTGCCTCTTTCCTCTTCTAATTCTCTGGCTTGTGGATTTACAATTAAAAAGGAGCATCTTGAAATAGGGTACGTCTAGACTACATGCCTCTAGCAACAGAGGCATGTAGATTAGGCTACCCGGCATAGGAAAATGAAGCGGCGATTTAAATAATTGCCGCTTCATTTAAATTTAAATGGCTGCCACGCTGAGCCAATCAGCTGTTCGTCGGCTCAGCGCAGTAGTCTGGACGCTCGGAGGTCGACATCAAAGGCATTTGTCGACTTCCCAGGTATGACTCCTATGGACCGAGGACCTTCCAATCTTTTGGAAGTTACCAGAGAGATTTTATCACCGCTACAAACCTGATATTAGGACCATGCAATCATTTGTATTGTAGATGATTAATATATCATTTGTAGCTCTCTTCTTTTATTAATAAACCGGTAATTTGTTCACTAAGAATTGGCTGACTGGGTGATACTTGGGTAAGATCTCAGATACTCCAGATCAGTATGTATCTGATTCTTTGTGATCAGTAAGAAGCTCACACATGAAATACGTTTTAAAGAACCTCTTGGTATCTTAGATCTGATTGTATGTATGGGAGCTAAGGGGTCAAATACCTAAAGAAGACTGTGTTCAACTTCTGGTTAACCAATGTGGTACTGCAGAAGCTTTTTTGTTACTGGCTTTAGGAATCTAATTCTAGAGTAAATCACCAGTTTTGGGGGAGTGTCTGCCCTATTTCCTGAAGTCTGCCCTAAATATGGCCTTTTCAATGTGGCCCATTCAGGCAGCTGGTCACAATGATATTCAAAAGAAATCAAGAAGCCAGCTGCTCAAATCTGACAATCTCTAGTTCTGCAAACATTTACACACGGTAGCAGTTGGCCACTAATTTTAAAGGGGACTTCACATGTACAAAATTATTTCAAGGTAAATTTTTGCAGGATCAAGATGATTAGAGCCATCAAAAAGAGTGGAGGAAGAGGAATATAATCAAACATATGCAATTTATGTGCATTTGTTTATTATAAATAAATCACATCAATTATTTTGAATTTTGGTAAAGTTAATTTAATAAACAAGAGTTAATTTTCCTTATTATTTACATTATGAAAGCACCTAAAGAACAAAATAAAGGATCAGAGTGTCTGTTCTAGACAATGTTCTCATAGGTCATTTTTAAAAATAGAACATAAAATATGTACTAAACTTATTGCTGTTTTGCTTTGATTGTTTGACTTTAAAAACAAACAACAGATATTACCTAACCTAATTAACCACTAGATTTTGTACATTTATTGGGCTCTTCTATGGACACATCTGTATTAGAAATATAATTTTTCCACTCCTGAACAGCAGGTTTCTAAACTCCCTCCAGTAGGAGGTCTGCTGTTAGTAAGTGTTGAATAACGTTATTTATCCCAAAGCTTCTTACCTTAATTCCAAAGTTGTGCAGTTGTCTTGCAGCTGCTAATCCTGCTGGCCCAGCACCAACAATGATGACAGATTTCTTTTTTGTTTAAAAAAAAAAAAAAGAAAAAGAAAAGAAAGAAAGAAGGAAAGTAGCAAATGTTCTTCTAGAAGAAAACTGTCAGTGCAAAACCAAAAATCAATCCTTGCACACAAGAAGTGAAATCTGTACTCCCACTGATTTTGGTGGTGTGGGATCAGGCCTGTGTTCTCTAAAACAGTCAACGATGATTTTGAAAGGCATGATTAATTAGGGTTCATGGTAGGCCTGTTACTGCAATGGGGACACTAGTTTAAAACAGATGTCTCAATTTACTTTGACTAAAACAGTACTGATAAAAAGCTAAGCAAGATCAAAAGCATCATGTATCTTGTAAGAATCTTTGATCACAAACGTCATTGAATAATGAAGACTAGTTTAAAATGCACTCACTATTCACTTACATGTAGCATAAAACTGTAATTGTCCATTTCTAGGAGATGCTACATTACATAAGAATATAAGAACATAAGAATGGTCGTACTGGGTCAGACCAAAGGTCCATCTAGCCCAGTAGCCTGTCTGCCGACAGTGGCCAGCACCAGGTGCCCCAGAGAGGGTGGACCGAAGACAAAGATCAAGTGATTTGTCTCCTGCCATCTTTCTCCAGCCTCTGATGAACAGAGGCCAGGGACACCATTTCTATCCCCTGGCTAATAGCTTTTTATGGACCTAACCTCCATGAAATTATCTAGCTTCTCTTTAAACTCTGTTATAGTTCTAGCCTTCACAGCCTCCTCTGGCAAGGAGTTCCACAGGTTGACTACATGCTTTATGAAGAAGAACTTTATTTTATTAGTTTTAAACCTGCTACCCATTAATTTCATTTGCTGTCCTCTAGTTAGTCCTCCTATTATGGGAACTAATAAATAACTTTTCTTTATCCGTCCTCTCCACACCACTCATGATTTTATATACCTCTATCATATCTCCCCTCAGTCTCCTCTTTTCTAAACTGAGAAGTCCCAGTCGCTTTAACCTCTCTTCATAGGGGACCCATTCCAAACTCCTAATCATTTTAGTTGCCCTTTTCTGAACCCTTTCCAAGGCCAAAATATCTTTTTTGAGGTGAGGAGATCACATCTGTACACAGTATTCAAGATGTGGGCGTGCCATAGTTTTATACAGGGGCAGTAAGATATTCTCTGTCTTATTTTCTATTCCTTTCTTAATAATTCCTAGCATTCTATTTGCATTTTTGACCACCGCTGCACTCTGTGTGGAAGTTTTCAGAGAACTATCCACGATAACTCCAAGATCTCTTTCCTGATTTGTCATAGCCAAATTAGCCCCCATCATACTGTACGTGTAGTTGGAGTTATTTTTCCCGATGTGCATTACTTTACACTTATCCACATTAAATTTCATTTGCCATTTTGTTGCCCAATCACTCAGTTTGGTGAGATCTTTTTGGAGTCCCTCACAGTCTGCTTCTGTCTTGACCATCCTAAACAGTTTGGTATCATCCGCAAACTTTACCACCTCACTGCTTACCCCTTTCTCCAGATCATTTATGAATAAGTTGAAAAGGATTGGTCACAGGACTGACCCTTGGGGGACACCACTAGTTACCCCTCCCCATTCTGAAAATCTACCATTTATTCCTATCCTTTGTTTCCTGTCTTTTAACCAGTTCTCAATCCAAGAGAGGACCTTCCCTCTATCCCATGGCAATGTAATTTACACAAGAGCCTTTGGTGAGGGACCTTGTCAAAGGCTTTCTGAAAATCTAAGTATACTATATCTACTGGATCCCCCTTGTCTGCATGTTTGTTAACCTCTTCAAAGAACTCTAATAGATTAGTAAGACAGGATTTCCCTTTACAGAAACCACACTGACTTTTGTCTAACAAATTATGTTCTTCTACATGTCTCACAATTTTATTCTTTACTATTGTTTCGACTAATTTGCCCGATACTGAAGTTAGACTTACCGGTCTGTAATTGCCAGGATCGCCTCTAGAGCCCTTTTTAAATACTGGTTTTACTTTGGCTACCTTCCAGTCATTAGGTATGGAAGCCGATTTAAAGGACAGGTTACAAACCACAGATAACAGTTCAGCAATTTCCCATTTGAGTTCTTTTAGAACCCTTGGATGAATGCCATTTGGTCCCGGAGATTTGTTAACATTAAGTTTTTCTATTTCTTCCAAAACCTCCTCTAATGACACTTCAATCTGGGACAGTTCCTCAGATTCATCACCTACAAAGGACGGTGCAGGTTTGGGAATCTCCCTAACATCCTCAGTCGTGAAGACAGAAGCAAAGAAATCATTTAGTTTATCCGCAATGGCTTTATCATCCTTCATTGCTCCTTTTATATCTCGATCGTCTAGGGGACACACAGGTTTTTTTAGTGGGCTTCCTGCTTCTAATGTACTTAAAAACCATTTTGTTATTTCTTTTTAAGTTTTTGGCTAGCCGTTCTTCAAAATCTTTTTTTGCTTTTCTTATTACATTTTTACACGTGATTTGACAGTGTTTGTGTCTATTTATCTCACTAGGATTGGACTTCCACTTCTTAAAAGATGCCTTTTTGTCCCTCACTGCTTCTTTTACATGGTGGTAAAGCCAAGGTGACTCTTTTTTAGGTCTCTTGCTATGTTTTTTAATTTGGGGTACACATTTAAGTTGGGCCTCTATTATGGTGTCTTTAAAAAGTTTCCATGCAGCTTGCAGGGATTTGGCTCTAGTCATTGAGCCTTTTAATTTCTGTTTAACTAACCTCCTCATTTTTGTGTAATTCCCCTTTTTGAAATTAAATTCCAGAGTGCTGGACTGCTGAGGTGTTCTTCCCACTACTGGAATGTTAAATGTTATTATATTATGGTCACTATTCCCAAGCGGTCCTGTAACGGTTATCTCCTGGACCAGATCCTGCGCTCCACTCAGGACTAAATCGAGAATTGCCTCTCCCCACAGAAAGTTCATCCATGTCCACAATGACAACAGAAACCACAGTACTGATGAGCCCACTGAAGTCAATGGTGATTAACACTTCGCTAGCAAGAGAAAAGAGTTAAGCTGGGTCTAAACATGATCCTGACAAATACAGTTGGAATTACTGATTGAAACAAGAGCCCAAACTTGAAAACAGAAATTAAGCAGCAGCATACACTGTCTACTAATTAATGAGAATATTACAGTTACCTACATTGTGGTAATCTTTGGGAAGAAGATATTGATCAGGACCGACTGACAAAATCCCTGTATTAATCAGCCCTTTTCTTGACATAAAATAAAGTATCCTCTCCATCTCTTGTACACAGCGAATACGTACAAGCCCCCGCACAATGATGCAATGTGTACACTTGTGAGGGGTGAGAACTTCCTGCATGTTGGGAAATAAGAACAAAATGAAGGCATATTAACCCAAAATTCTCCATGTTTTCCTATGCTTAAAATATATTTCTTCTGTAATTCGGTTGCTTAAGTCTAACCTCTAATCACACAGGTTTCTAAAAGGATTAAAAAAGAGTAAAAGGTCAGTTTTGTGTGTCAGACAATTGCAAGGGAGAATCGCTAGGCCATTTGAGTCTTCCAATTCTCCTATAATCAGAGTGAATTAGCATAAAACAAATAAGGTAAGAGTACAATGGACCTTGGCTACACCCATTATGCTTGCCAAATAAATATAGATATCTCAGCGATGCTAAGAATTCCAGCTTTTCCACTGAATATCCTCTGGAACCACCCAGTAAAGGTTTGTGCAAGTTGTTTGCTACTCCACCCAAAGTCAAAACAAGATCATATTCAAAAATCTTGAAGTGTTTTTAGAAAATCATCCAGGCTTCTGATCTCATTTATACTGGTATAAATCAGAAGTAACTTCAGTAAAATCAGTGGAGTTAAATCAGTGTAAACAAAAAAAGAGAAACAACCCTGTAACCATGTTTAGGATCATCTGTATCCCTGCAGAAGAGACTTCCATTCACTACATGACAGTTGTGTTGCAAACAACATGTTCAATCTGGACTGAGTTTCTAAACTACTAGAAGCTTTGATGCACTTCCTTTTTCTTGAGGGATCCTCAGCTATAGTTTTGCTTTAAGCCTGTTCTCACACTTACCCAGGTTCATAAACATTCACCTACCTAACATTCATAAACAAAAAATAGTGAAGTGCCCTAAAAAGTAATTTAATTTCCCTTTAGCAAGCTTATGCAGGGCCTTCATCTTAAAACTGGAATGTTTCAAAACCATGTGCAGATCTCTTTTAGGGAAGTTTCTTGACATTATTAAGTATAAGCAATTATTTTGTTTGGTGCTTGTGTCTTCTACACTTTGTACGGTATTTACAAAATCCCTGCATTAATCAGTCCTTTTCTTGACATAAAATAAAGTATCCTCTCCATCTCCAGAGTGTAATTACTATGTCTAATGAAAATTCTTTGTAGCACACAGACACTATTCCACAGACTCCAGGAAGGTTCTTATGCCCATACTTCTTGGAGGCAGAGCCTAAGAGCACATTATTAGTAACTGTAAAAGTATGCCATTAACTGTTGGTCTTGCTTACTTTGCAATTTGTGTACCACAAAGACAGGATGAGGTTTCTCAAAGCTAGGTACATAGTCGGATCTCGTGAATATTCTGGGAACTCATAGAGCTCATCTAATTCCATGACATCTGGTCTCACACAGAGTGCTTTACCACATTCATTGGGCTGATAGAAAGGCTGGAAGTATTTGTTCATCCCTGAAACGTAGTAAAGACAGGCCATGAATTAGTCATACTCTGCTATATCGACTGATCCTGTCCTAGCCACTGAACATACCCAGTGACCACCCTCAGGGCGATAGCGGGGAAATCCTCAAACTTCTGACAACTCTGAGGATTATCCCAAGGTTGCACTGCTTCATTCCCTTCTCTACTCTCCAAATCTTGCAATGCAGACCATCCTTCCAGCTAAAGGGGTCTGGACTTATCCAGGTTAGAAGTCTTTTTTGGCTCTCTGGGAAACACCCACGTGGGACAAATGGATGCAGTAAAAGGAATCCAGGCCATTAGATATTCTAGTCTGACATTCACATAATTCTTCTCTCTCTCTAAACAAGAAGCTCAAAATACTTTATAAACAGTAATAATGTAAGTAAGCCTCACAGAAGTGCTGCAAAGTCTCTAACCTTATAGAGAAATAAAGTGATTTGCAAAGATTGCATGGAAAAATTTATATCCAGTTTAGAAAAGAACCCATATTTCCTGTCTCATCATCACACTGCATTAACCTCAAGACCATCCTTCATCCCAATGTGCAGTACAGTTATTCAATTCAAGTAACCGAACATGCAACATTCAAGAAAAGGACACAAATCTTTGCAGAGCTATATCATGGAAACAGAAGCTCTAACACCCCTTACCAGCCACACTAGGTGCACTCTTTATATGCTCTAACTTCACAGCATTAGATTCACCAAGTAATCGGTTAGTGCTGGTGCAGGAGGGACTCATCCCTACGCAGTCTGGATAGTAAGCAGACAGAAGAGGAGCTGCCACACTGTCTTTGAGCAAAGGAGGGAGGATGAGCATGGAGTACCACCAAAGGTCTGAAACTTCAGCAACTCTCTGGATGGAAGAAAGATGGCAGAAGAGAACAAGCATCAGTACTCTGAACACATCTGATTTGGTTTTTCCATTTTACCCCTCATAACTCAGACCTGCCAGCACTAAAAGCACCAACCTCATAAATAGTAGTTTAAAATCACACACACGTTTCCCCCCCCCCCCCCCCCCCCATTTCTCTCCCTGACTTAGGATATGTCTACACTACCAGGTTTTGTCAAGGAAATTAATGTCAAGACTCAGAAGTTGCCAAAGAGAGTTGTGTCTGTGTGTTTACATTTGCTCCCTTTGTTGACAGATTGTGTCCATATATTTAGCTCCCCCATCGACAGCAATACACTGTGGGTATGTATCTCACAGTGCCCGGTGACACTAACCGTCGGTAGGTGTTGTGGGACTGCAGAACATAGCGCGGAACATCTTGGGACCACACAATGTCCCATCAGACACCAATTTGCTCAGGGGCTTCCAACATCCTTTTGCGTTGTTTCTCCAATTGCCATTCTCCACTGTGCATGTTTGCATCTGCAGCAAGAAAGAATGGATCCCACACTTCTAATTGTCATGAGGACCTTGTGCATAGCAGCAGAGATCATCTTGAAGTTGCTGACAGAAGACGACTCAGAGGAGCTTAACAGTGTGATATGGCAGCGGCTGTCCAGGATAGATTGGTGCTTTTGGACAAGGGAAATCAGCACTAATTGGTGGGATCACACTGTCATGTACTACTACTGAAGGGCTACTACTGAACTTTAGGATGCATAAAGCAACTTTCTTGGAGCTGTGTGCTGAGTTGGTCCCCGAACTGCAGTGTCAGGACATCAGAATGAGAGCTGCTCTCTCAGTTGAGAAGAGTGTGGCAGTCGCCATGTGGCAACTCCCAATTGCTACCAGTCAGTTGCAAATCAGTACTGCTGCAAATGTGCAGGGCAATAAATCATGTTCTGCTATGGAGGACCAGGACTCTGGGAAAAAGTGCATGACATAGCAGCTGGCTTCGTGGATATGGGAGTTCCCAGCTGTGGGGTGAAGGCCATACATGCACACACACTCTAATTTTACCGCCAGCTGACCTTGCCACCGAGTACATTAATAGGAAGGGATATTTCTCAATGGTGCAGCAGGTGCTTGTGGATCATTGTGCATGTTTCACAGACATCAGCATGGGGGGCTCTGGAAAAAGTGCTGAGCACACCCATCTTTCTAGCCTGTACAGAAAGCTGCAGGCAGGGACTTAGGTACTTTCTTGACTACAAGATTGCAGTAGGGGATATGGAATTGCCCATATCCTAGGGGGTGTATCTAGACTACACCCCTCTGTCAACACAGAGATGTAGATTAGGCACATTGAAATTATTAACGAAGGGGGGATTTAAATATCCTGCACTTCATTAGCATAAACATGGCTGCCACTTTTTTATAAATGGAGCTTTTTCGGAAAAACGGTAGTCTAGACGCGGATCTGTCGAAAAATAAATGCTTTTTCAAAAGATCTCTTATCCCTCATAAAATGTGGTTTACAGGATCTTTCGAAAAAGGCTTTATTTTTCGACCGAGCTGTGTCTAAACTGCCATTTTTATTTTTTCGAAAAAGCTCTGTTTCGAAAAAAGTGGCAGCCATGTTTATGTTAATGAAGTGCGGGATGTTTAAATCCCTGCTTCATTAGAAATTTCGATGTGCCTAATCTACATCTCTCTGTCAACAGAGAGGTATAGTCTAGACACCCTGGGAGACCTGGCTTATCCACTGAAGGCCTGACTCATGAAACTGTACACGAGGCACCTAGACAGCAGGTAGGAGCATTTTAGCTACAGGCTGAGCAGGTGCCGCGTGGTGGTTGACTGCACCTTTGGGAGATCGAAGGCGAGATGAGGCAGGGATCCAGAAGGCAGGCTAGACCACACCAAAGACAATAGTCCCACGGTTTTCGCAGCTTGTTGCACTTTGCATAATTTGTGTGAAAATAAGAGGGAACTAGTTACTTGGGGATGGAGCATGGAAGCATAGCAGGTCACTGCAAAGTTTGAGCAGACAGTTCAAAGGGCTGCTGTCAACAACAGGAGGCTTTGAGGGTGCACTTTGAAAAGGAGGGGCACTGAAATAAGCCTCTGTTACAGTTGCTTCCACACTGTACCCCTGCAATGCAACTCATAGCCAGAAACATGATTTTCAAGCCTGACCTGAGATTTACTGTTGGGATATTTCTACACACAAGTTTTAGTTCGGGAGAAGGATGCAAATAGCGCTGCGCATTTGCATACTGCCTCAGGGTTTTTTTGGAAGACGTTCTTCCAGTATTTACCCTACGTTTCTTAAAAAGTAAATAAAAGCATAGAAAATTATAAAAGTGTGGCTTTTATCATCAGAAAACAGTGCACTGACATGCAATAAAGCACCCCTGAGAGCTGGGCAGGCAGGTGCTAGCGAAGGATTACAACTCAGAAATGTGTGTACGCCCAGGTATCGATCAAAGTGAGGACAACAGTGGAGTGCATGGGAAAATGAAGACCCCTAGACTGAAAATGAACATGGAGGGTATAAAAAGGAGGTTGCTGGATGCAGAATTTTGAAGCTGCTGTAGAGGTGGATGAACCAGTGTTGGCACACTCTGCTGCTTCACTCAACAATTGAGGATCTCAGTCCATTTCTCCTTCACCCTGACCGTGCGCTCTATGGCCTGCCCAGAGAAGGCCTGGTTGTCCTTTAATTCCTTTTCCAAGCATTGTTGCCAACGTCTGCACTCACTCATTGATTGATTTAGCATTTTGTGAACCAAATCCTCCCTATTTTTTCTAGGATTTCTTCCTTATCTGTTGCTACCTCTCCAATGTACTATGGAGCAGAGCTGTCGAGATCTCTACTGTTCAGCACAACGCACAAAAAGGACTATGTTAACATTGAATCCTACATTGTAACAATTCACTTACAAACCTGTTTTCCAACATTTCTGCTTACTTTCCCCCCGACAAGGAATGCATCTTGACAACCACCACAATAATTGTAAGTGAAGGGTGGGGGCAGCTGGCAGCCGTGCATACTAAGGATGTTAACTATCGGTTATTTTACTAGTCGAGTACTTGATGGAATTTCCATCGACTACTCTGCTAGTTGATTGGCACTTCTGCATTCCTTCTTTGAAATGTACAATGGCCCCCACTGGGGCTCTTGTACATTTCAAAGGAGGAATGAGGAACTCTGCGTACAGCCCAGGGACAGCAGGAAGTCCCACTGACTCCAGGCTGCAGGAGGGCATGCCTGCTTTGAAATGTACAAGAATCCCTCACCAACCCCAGGCTCCATGCCGCGCTGCCAATTTGAAATGCCACACGGAGCTGATCCTGGCTTCCACGGAAATGCCGCGTTGGAGCCTGGGATCAGCCGGGGAGTCCCCAGCTGATCCTGAGCTCAGCTGTGTGGCACTGCCCCTTTGAAGTATCTGTCAGAAGCAGTGGGGAAGGGGAAAAGGGGGGAAAAAAATCGACTTAACATCCCTAGCTCATACAGACAAAAGAAAATTCCCTTTCGCAGAAACATAGTACTGCTTAGGCCGCACTTCTCCATAGGTGGTTAAAACCTGGCAAACATCTGCCTGCTCAGCTGAAGCAAGGAAACCAGGGCACAACTTCCCCAGGCTTGTGGCTTTCACCTTGCTCCATATGCAGCCCACCTATGTTCGGCTTTGGTTCCTCCATAAGTGATTGATGAATGGTACAGAGCAGTGTCCTGCAACGAGTGAGGGGACAAAGCTGCACTGCAACAGACTCTGCGGCAGAAAATTGACAAGGACATCTCCAAATTTCAATAGCCTGTCTCCGCAGGATTCCATTGAGATCACAGTGAGCATCAACATGCTGGTTGTCCATATTGACCACACAGGGATCTGCACAGCTCACAGAAACACAGCCAGCCTCCCACTTTTCCATGCCCTGAGACCTGCAATCCATCAGTACAGGAGAACAGTTCCTGGCTGCTGGACACACTTGGCACCCCTGGTGCTTGTCTACTTCATCCTCCTCATCTACAGTTTCATCCTCTGAATTAGATCCTCTGTATGCTGCATCTGTTCCCTCTGAAGTATCCACGGGAAGGTAGGGTCACAGTAGAGGACAGCGTCCAGCTCTTTATAGAAACAGCAGGTCTTCAGTAAGGCACCAGAGTGTTGGTTCGCTTCATTGGGCCTAATGATAGGCTCTTTAATCTTCGATCTGCACTGCAGTGTGTCCCGCTTTTACCTCTTTTCACACAAGGATCAAGAAATGTCTCAGTTCCTACAGGTCACTCACAGCTGGGACTGACCAGTCTACTCTCCCCATACACTGGTCAGATCCAACACTCTGTAGCGGACAAGCAGGGGAAGTGTTTGGTGCAATGGCCACACATGGGCACTTGAAAAGATGCCAAGAGACCACTGCACACTGAGCCATCACATGTGGGGCAGAGATGTCCATGTGCTCAGGCAGCCAGAAATGGGATTTAAATTGTAAGGGGCTTATAAGGGGACAGGGTGGGTAGCTGGTCATGTGGCTGCAGGGCAGCAGAGTTCAAACTTCTGACCAAAGCAGCTGTTTGGGAATTGTGGTCCACTTTCTGGAGGCCAGAATCAGCAGCAAAATGCTTTGAGGGATCAACACTGTGTGTCTGTTGATAACACAGGGAGGGGAAAAGAAAAAAGCCCCTTATGGAATAGAAGTTTTGTGTCATAAAAAATGGCTGTTTTTCATGACAAAAGTCATGTTGCAGTGCGAACACCCATGCAGTTTTGTCTACAAAAGGCGCTTTTCCTCAACAAAACTTGCCAGTGTAAACAAAGCCTTAGAAAGCTTGACCTGCTGCCACATGCAGCAGAAATGAAACTGGCAAGAGTTACAAACTCAGCATCCATTCAGCAAACTAAAAAAAATGAGACATACTTCTTTAACTCATGCATTCTAGGCATTTTTAATTGTCCCTAGTTCATAATACATAAAACCTATCCATTTCATTTACATCCCTTCCTCTCTGTGAGAAAGAACCTTGACTTGCAGATCTATAGCTACAATGTAAAACAAACACACATCAAAAAGCTTAAATATATAGGCAAGCTCCCCCAAGTATTTGCAAGAATTCACCTGAACAAATTATGTGGCATATTTCACCTGTGCTCTTTGGTTTATTGCACATAATGTTGTGCAGAGAAACTGTAATGCAGTCTGATGGCATCCCAATATATTATGCCACACTTCAAAACAGTCACACCTTTGTATTTATTGTGAAACATTACAGTTTAGATTTTCACATATTCATGAAGACAATTTACGAAATAGGAGGCTAGGCTGATTAATGAACAGTCATGTACAGGCAACTCACCAGATCTTCAGGCATGGAACACTGGTCTGAGCCCTCAATCTGAATGAGAAATGTAACTACATCAGAACCAATCTACAGCCACACAAGTATATTAAATAAAAGAAGCAGACTCCCGTATAACTCCTTTTGACTTAAAAATATATTTTAAAAAGAGTGCTCTATTTTAATGTTTCATAGCACAGATAATTACCAAGAAGAAATAGATGAGTAACTTTTTACAATACATTATATTAAAAATACTAAAAAGACAATCACCACAGATAAAGTTCTTGGCTGAAGGAACTGAATGTACTTGGCAATCTAATTATCCCACATTAGCATATAAGTAGTGGGGTTAGGTGGAAACTGAGAGGAGTTTCAGCTAACATTGCATTTCAGTGTGCTGTAATCCAGACAGCTGTCCCCCTTCACATATGCATGTATCTGCAGGATTATATAAACATTTGATAAAAATCACTTCCTGTGCGTACACAATATCCTACTTTCAAATACACGCTAACACCACTTGTCCTCAGTGAGAACTATGTCAAAAACAAGTTTGATAGCTCTGAAATTGCTACTAAACTATCTAAAAGTGGTCTGAGCAGGTGAAAAAAAAGTGTTTCATGTTAAAAATCACACACACACAAATACAAATACAAATGCACACACAAAAAACAAACAAAAAAAAGTCCACCCAGATGTTCTAGGAAGATTCCACTCTAGGCTGAAAAACCACAGGAAAATTCTCTTTATCAGAGAATTAAAGGATAAACTCCTGTGCCTACGGACATCAATAACACTAGAATTTCACCTTAAATGATTGAAAGCAGACTTATGACAAAAGTCCTTCCTCAACCATAACTCTAGTATTGCTAGTGAACTCCTAAATGTCATATCTTACTTTCCTCCTATTAAATCTGAATATTTTCATTTCAGATGTGAAGGAGGACAGGTGCACATTAAAAAACTAAAAAGAGTTATTGGACATTTCAGATGTTTTGACTAGTAGCAAAAAAAAAGGTCAAACTGAAAAAAGGATATTAGATAGTCACACATTTTGGAAGCAACAACTTTTGTGGAGATTTTTTAATATGCTTTTTGAAACATGATTTTACAATTAATTGCATGAGTATTTCTACAAATGATGTTTTGGATATTGCAGTTTCATCACTTTTCCTGAGGAAAACCCTTAAATTGCTGTAGAATACAAACTATACAGCTCCTAAGATAATCAACTCATCATTCTAACAAACATAAATGTTAAAAGAAAAAATAAGCAAAAGTTAATGACTATAGTAACAAAACCACCTTAACTACGGTTAAGTAAGGGCAAGCAGTGTTGCTATTACCTTAGCAGAATTGTTCAGTTTCATACCACATCGGTATGTTTTTGCAATTTGTGAGGTAAGCTGGATTTCCTTTGTCAGCTGACGCCATTTCCCACACTCTGGTTTTGTGCACTGCACCTAAAAGTAAAAACCAAACATGTTTTAACTTGCAGTTGACTCTGATTATAGATCAAGTTCATGATGCAACAAACAACAGCAAAAGAATAGGATAGTTAGAAAACCTACTTTGTGATCATAACTAATGGGTAAGAAATAAGGAAGATGCAAAAGAGTTGTTATATACATTCACATAAGGTGCAATTTACCCTCATGCAGACCACCAGCACAAGGATTATACACAGTTTAAGCCTGCTAACTCTCTATGGGCTTATGCAGTGAAGAGGCCTATAAGTTGCTTAAGCCTCCAAAGTGTAAATAAGACAAACTGTTCATATTCTTTCTGCTGGTCCTCTAGGAGGGTGAATTTCACTCACAGGACTGTATTGAACACACAATTCCCACTTTTTCATTAGGGTTTGAAGATACACAGTGTTGAAGCAAAGGCACAACAGTATATTGCAGGATTAAACCTATATTAACCATTGCTGCCTGAGCTCTCCCATTCCATCCTCAACTAGTGGAAGGTATACTCCCTTCCCATTCATTTTACTCACCTACCACGCCATTATGGCTGTTTTTTTCACTCTCTATTTTCCCTATTGCTACCATCCTCTTTCCCATCACAACCTGCCCACTCCTCACATCTGCTTCCATTTGAACTTCATCCTAAATTCTTCCTGCTGCCTCAGTAATTAGACATAGGAACTGAATATTGCACAGAGAGGGCTTAGCCAAGGATTGGGAAAGTTTTCTGATAGTAGAGGAATTGATAAGGATTATTATGGGGAGTCTGTCTTACCCCACCTTTCTAATACCAGAAGTTTTCCTAGAGCTGAACCTGCTACTTGATCTTCAAACACTAGAAACTCCTCAACACACACAGAGAGATCATAACACAAAGCACTGTATTCCTTACCCAGTAAGGAAGCTGTTGATCAGCCATGAAAGCTTTAGGACTGGGCTCGCTTTTACCATTACTGGTCCAAATCCTTTTCCAAGCAGTGTATTTCTCATAGCCATCTTTATGACTAAGAGGAAAGTTAAAGTAAATGGCAAACAGTTAGCAAGTGGACTGGTCCAGTCTACTTAAAGAACACTTATTTTTAAAAAATCATTTTTAGAAGAGTAAGAGACACAAACAGACACACACACACACACACACACATAAGGCTGAGAATAGTCCCCTTTTTAAGAAATAAATGTGACAGCAGTCAGGGACTATCTAGGCCTACATTTCCTTTCAATAATAAATCCAGGGCCTAATACACAAGGTCAAGATGAGCTACAGCTCAGCACAAAAATGCCATTCTGGTCTTTCTAGTCAGTAAACTTCTAGTGTCAAATTCACTCATTGATGTGGGATACTTGGAACCTGAAAGCACCTTGTAAAACTAAATTCCTACCACCCTCATCTAGATTTATTCCAACTACAGTTACTTAAAATTGTGCTTGTTTATAATTAGCTTTAGCAGAATTCAAGCCTTTTTTTTTTTGTAATTTTGACAGACAATATAAATTTTTATTAAGTATTTGTTTTATTTTCATTGGTTTATTTCACAGTTGTGGGAAAATATAGAAGGGTCAGGCATTAATTCATGCCAGTGGAACAGTGAGATTCAAAACAGTAAAGCTTTATAGCAATTGACAATTTGTATTTTAACAACTCATATCAAAATGTTCAAAGTAAATATCCTTAAATCAAACTCTAATATGTTCTCAAGCAGTATGTGTTTTACTTTGCCTATCTGTACATTTGTATTATAATTTATGGAAACTGTTTTTCAATAATTTGCGTGTGTGGTGAAATTGACATTTGCTAACATTTACTGGTAAAAAAAAACCCTAATTCTTCTGAGCAGAGCTGCAGCTGGGGAGTGGAGAGAGTGTAAGAGGGCAACTGCCCCTGGGCCTGGTGCTACCGCGGCAACAACAGCAGCTGGAACCCTTTAAAGTGCTGAGGAACCCTGCAGGTGGCACTGAAGGGCTGGCTGGGAGAGGCTAGCCTTCCAGTCCCACCTCTTCTGCCCAAGACCCCTCCACCCGCTTTGCCCAGGGCCCCCACAAACGTGTTTCCAACCCTGCTTCCACGCTTGCTTACCATTTACAATTTGACAGTATAATCTTTAAAAATAAGGAGGCTTTTGAGATGCTTTCCAAAAGAACAGCTTTGCAACTCATTACTTGCTGGTTTTATTCTGTTTATTTATACTCTTTAAAAAAAAAAAACTCACTGAACACTATTTTTTTTTAAAGTCACACAAGAACTGAAATACAGCTCACTTTTTGGTTGATGGATGGCCCACACACCAGTTTCAGCATATACAACTTACACCTAACAGTCTCTAAGTCTCACTTCAAAATAAGGTCAGTAGTAAGGAGAAAGTTTCAAATATTTGTTTCAGTCAATGAGAATGCACATTTTTAATAGCCAGTCAATCTCTCCAGGATTTCAAACGAGACATGGTCTCAATAAATATACCTTCGATAATAGTGATCAAAACACTCATTGCAGAAATGTTCCCCACATGAGAGATGATACCATCTAGATGTGTAGCCATTTTTAGCACACCTAGAACACAAGAAAACATGTAGATTGCATTATGATACTTTAAAAAAAAAAATCCATTGGACCCGGATTCATTTTAAAATTTAAAGAAATTTTAAGGCCAGGGCATGGCAGAAAAAAAAACAGGATTCTCTTCTGTTTCTTTTTATGTTTATACAGTGCTTTGACAAAAGACAATACTGCACTCCTTATTCAAGCAAAAAACCCAATAAAGTCAATTAAATATTCCTCTAAAATTAAAATTATATGGTGGCAGAGCACAATGGTGTCTGAAATGGCTAGCCATGAGATGATTTAATTTCCATAAGTGATCATATGAAAGTATTTTTAAATAATAGCACCATCAAAATAAGACTTTAAAATGATTAAAATGTCCAAATTGCTTCCTGAATATTAACATTTAAAATAATTTCTTATGGTTTCCTGGTTAACAAAAGTCCTATATGTCATATATTAAATTGCCAAAACTTCCAGCTTTCCTGTCACAAATTTTATAATGCAGACATTGCCTTTCAAAATTAAAAAGGTTCAATTTAAAACTTGGACATAGCTTAAAATAATTGTGTAATGCAGTTAAATTAATAGCACATCATTAGACTGGGAGGGGTATATATTTAGAATAGCATGCTGCTTATTATAAGCCTGGCCTATATGGTAATGCCTTACTTCCAAATACCTCTAAATGAAGGATATTCATTTTTTTAAAAAGTCCTTAAATAAAAGTTAAACATGAAGTTAGTCTTGAGTGAAAACAGGATGTTATAATTAAAATAGTTTTGCAACATTCAGAGCCAATCTGCAGATTTAGCACATTAATGACAGATTTCAGAATGCTGTAACTACTCAGAAGAAATATAGCATAGTATATGATGGCTTCATTTTATGTTTTATAGGGAAGCTCTTCTGTGTATGTTTCATAAACAGGCCCTTAATTTCACAGAAACAAAATCTGTTCCAGAAAACAGCAGACATATTGCATTAATAATCCTTATCCTTGAGAAATGTTCATTCAAAATGGCAAAAAGTAATCCACAAGAGAGGCTGTTTGTGATGATTCTCTGGTACTTCAAGTCTACAACCAGCATTACATCTTTTGTCCATAGATTTAAGAGATTTTGTCAAAAACATAGTTATGTAAGTACAGAAAGACAAACCTTTCAGCAGCACTTGCAAAGCAAACAGGACAAGTTGCAGTGCATCCAGCTTTTTCACATTTTCTATATTTCTTCTCTGATGCCTCATCATCATCCTCTGCTGCTTCAGCCGCCTTCTTCTTCACCTGATAAAGAACAGTCATAATTGAATTCTCAGAGTATCTGTGACTAGAAATGACAACGATGCTCAATTTTCTACAATGCAACATTCAAAGATTACTTTATTTCGTAATTCAGATCACAGCAAGGACAGGTTAAAATAATATAAATCAGATGTTTGGAATCCATAATAAAAATAACTATTGTGTGGGACAATTTGATGACTGTCAAGGAAGGTCAGTTTTAAAGAGTCAACAATTTTGGCAACGTACATTTCAGCTAAAGGCTTCTTGATTTAGTCTTCTGACAGCTTTCCAGCTTCAATTTCAATTAATATTTACGGGCCTTTGGATTCCAATGTTTCTAGCACCATCATACCAATCTCTCATTACAATGTTTTTATTGCACAAAGTCAATCAATATTAACCCACATCGATAAAGATATTGTCATCTGCTCCTAAAATATAAAAGTTAATTTTTAAAGTAACCAAAGTCCAATACAGAACCATCAACCTGATCACTCTGGGCATTTTACAGCTGTTTCCAAACTTTTCCAGATGGGGACCTATTTTGACAATTCAGGAAGACTTGGTGACCCAAGGCAATTCAAAAACAAGGGGAGACAGAGCCACCTGGGGAGACACTTGGCGACCCTTTTGAAATGTAATTGCGACCCATATTTGGGTCCTGACCCATAGGTTGGGAAACTCTCTAGCTAGAGCTCAGTCCTGCCAACTGCTCTGTATCGATGTACCCACAAAACCTATTGATTTTATTTTCAAAGTACAGCCACTAATTATTCAAAAAGTTTTACTACAAGCAGATAAACCAAGTGGTCTGACCTCTCCAATCTATTTCCTCCCTTGCACCACCGTAGAGCCCATGGCAACATCAAGGCCTTTGCCTAAATGCACCTCTGTTGGTGCTCCACATGGCGTGGCCTCTCCAGCCCCGGGGAGGGAAGAAGGCAGACGGTGTGTTGCATGGCCCCAGCCTCCCTAACTCTGGAGGAGGTCGGAGGGTGCACGCTATGCAGCATGCCCCAGCCTTCCTAGCTCCGGAGGACGTGCCGCATGGCCTGGTCCAGTCCTGCCTCTCCAGCCCCACAACATAGGGAGGGCAGGTGCTGAGGGCAGCAACACTCTGCCCCAGAATGCCTACTGCAGATGTTCTGGGGGTGGAGTGTGGGCGCAGCTATGCCTGGTGTTTTGGAAAAGCAGAGCCTTCCCCCACCTTACATACTGGATGCTCATGGCTCTAAATATATAATGTTTAACTTTGCATACCTGTCTCCCAGAACTCCGCAAAGGAAGGTTGTCTGGAGACTGGTCCAAAGAGCATGACTTTTTTTTGGTCCGTACCCTTCCAGTTGACATTGTCTTATAGGATCTGAAAAAAGAAGTCAGAACATCATTAATATTATAAAACGGTTTCGTTTGAGAGGACTAATTAGATATTACATGAACATGCACTATTACATTGGCAAAAGCTAGTTAGTTAAACTAAGTCCATTTGTACCCATTAATGAAAAAAAGAAAAGAAAAAGGAGGTAGGCAGGAAAGAGGAACAGTAACTTTATTTTAAACTGAGTTCAATGTGAACATGTAACATCAGATCCTCAAATAGTGTAAAACGGCATAGGGATGGTTTTACTTAGGCACTGCTTAATCTGCCTCAGCACAGGGGGACTGACTAGATGACCTGTTGAGGTCTTTTCCAGCCCTTCATTTCTATAGCTGTATTGATTTCAATGGATTTAAGCAGATTTGCACCACCTGAAGACTTAGCTGATAATTATAGTTCAGAAAGTGAATAAGCATAAGCTCATAATGCAAGCTTTATACTGTTATTCTCAGTGACATTGCTCCTACACCCACTGATTTGGGGGAGGGAGACGCTGAGGAATTTGGATTGTATAGCAACTTTTAACATCATGTATTTGATCTGTTATTGAATGTGAAGTGAAGGACAAACTAAATGTATTTTGAGACTTGCATACCTTCCTATGAAAGTACTTGTTCATTTGGAGTCTAGACAATTTTAGTTGTGTTGTAATTACATGCAGTTATAGTACTTCAAAATGAACAGTGCATGTACTGTAATACACATGATAAATATAATGAAGTCTTAGTAATTTGGGACTTCACTAAAATTCTCAGTGATTAAATATTTGATTAGAAGTGGAGAAGAAACCACCATTTATTGCATATGTTCTAAGGTGTGCAGGCAGATCTTGGTATATAAAAACATAATAAATATGCTATAGCCAAGTACATTCTTTACTCCTAGGAATGAAATACAAGCACAAGAGAACATAGAAAAAGAACTGAAAAAAGAAAAAGACACAAAGGAGAAGTGATACCATAAAAAGCTACCTATATTAGTCCACTGAACTGAGAATTCATTCTGCATTATTGAGTTATCAACTATAGCCTTATGCAGTTCATAATTTCTATACTTGTGAGCCTTTCCAATTATCAATCACTGCCATTTCTACATCTATCATTTGTATCTTATTATGAGAAGCCAATTGCCATTGAAATGCTCATAGCAATTTTCTTGTGGGGAGGCATTAAAGTGAAGTTAAGTTAGACAATAATGGGTGTTCATACAATGAGTGGACTTGAATTGATCAATTAAACCAACAAACTTGCCTCAACCGGACCTGAAAAGATTAGACTGAAGTGCTTATGGTGGTGGGGGGGGAAGGGGGAGTGAGAAATCACACAATAAGTAAAGGAAAAGGACAGAAGAAGTTTGGACAAACCAACATATTATCCTCCTTTTATATACCTTGAAGTGTAATCTAACCTAATCAATTAGAATAAGATAATTAAAAGTGTGGGGCTCTGTAGTGAACTAAATGAAGAACAATGTCACCACACCATAATGGGTAACATCTCACTTATATATGGAAAAATACAGTCTGTATTTTCCAGTGTTTTTCCTAGGCCAGTGTTTCTCAAATTGTGCTCCGCGGAGCCCCAAGGCTCCGCGAGACATCTCCAGGGGCTCCGTAAGGTTGACAAACTGGAAACATTGAAAGGTACAACACATACAATCAGTGGACCACTGGGGCTCCGCATAAATTTTTACGCATGTAAAGGGCTCCGGAGCCCAAAAAGTTTGAGAACCGCTGTCCTAGGTGTACACACACCTCTCTCTCTTTTTCCTGGAATCTCTTTTCAGAAGTGGGTGTAACTTGTATATCCTTTGCAGAGTTTTACTTGGTAACAAAGTAGTTCTTTAGCAATGAAGCTTGTGCTTTACGTGGCTAGACATGCCTGTTTATAAACTATATTTTCCTGAAGAAAAATTACCAATATACATAGAGTTTGGTGAACCTAACTTGAATTGAGTATTTAACAGTTACCACTAGGACAACTGCTGACAGAAGAGACAAAGAGAAGGTAATTGTTCCAGTTATTGTTACAAAATGGCTGGCATACTTATACTAAGTATCAAGAAGAAAAATAGCAATAGGTTTAGATATAAAAGAACTGTCATACCTGGTTACACATTCTGCTTACTGGATCCAGTGGTGAAAGGGGTGGAGAATGGGTAAATTAACCTAAAGCCAACATTCCTCAAGTGAGGAGTAAACTTTGTCCACATTTTTCCTCAGCTACATTACCAGATCCTGAACAGGCAGGGGGGTAATCTACCACCCTCCAAAAACTTCCTTTCCAGTAGCAAATTATTTTGTTATTCTATGCTAGACATTATATTTATCTTAATACCATTATAGTAGCCATTTAAGTGGGTCTAACCCACAAAAGGTCATCACCTAATAAACCATCTTTTTAGTCTTTAAAATGCTATATAGTCCTGTTTTTTTGTTTCAGCTACACCAGACTAACACAGCTACATTTCTCTCACTATTTTGAAAAGGAGACATTTATGATACATTAAAAATGTCACAATATGACACAATATGTTATAGACTGCTATATGGGAAAATATTTTAGAGTTTAAACATATAATAACAACTAATGCATCTGAATGACACTGGGATCATGACATTAATATGATAAATAGGATTTTAAATGATCAAAAATGTTGTCTATATGCGCACATTTAAATGTATCCACTGAGAAAAAAACATTTTTCAAATCTATTTTGAAAGAAAAAAAACCAAATGAAGTTTAAAACACATCAACAAAGCATTTGACAGACTATGTCAACCCACCGACTTCAAAAAGAATCCTAAAGCTACTGGAGCACAGCAGGTGGGACTTGCAGGAAGAGAAATCTATCTATGCTCTGCAGGAGCTGGTTTCTGCTCACCTTGGATCCAAATCACCCAAGAGCTGGATATTTAACGAACGCGTCCAAAGCACTTCCAACTAAAGCTGCAATAACGGGAAACCACGGTAAGGTCGAGCAATAGCCCCTCCCTGGAAACGATGCCTGAGCTCTGGAGATAACCCCCCCACAACACCTGCCCACCCCCTAGCGCCGCTGCTCCCCCCAGACACTCCCCAGAGAGACACGCCTCCCCACGGCCTCCCAGGTAGGAAGACGCTCGACTCCCCGATGCACACAACTCCCCCTAATCCCTCCCCTCAGTTAAAAATCCCACAGACCCCCCCCCCAAAAAAAAAAAACCTAATCCCTAGGGAGCCCCAAATCCCCACGCACCCCCGAGTCCAAGGGCGCGGAGCCTCCCGCAGGAAAAAGACCCCTCGGGGATCCCCCCGAAAGACCCCGTCAGGGGCTGCTGGGTGCGCTTTGTGCGGCGCTGTCAGACCATCCCCGCCGCCGCGCGCCAGGCCCGGGGCCCGCAGGCAGCAGCGGCAGGCGGCGCGCGGCCGGGCAGGGGCCACTCACCGCAGCAGGGCGCCGCCGCTCCCACCATCCTCCTGCCGCTTCCGCTGCCGCTCGGCCCGGCCCGGCGCGTAGCGTGCGGGGCAGGGGGCGGGGACAGCGGGTTCCGCCCCCTGCTGCCAGCCGGGCCGGGAAGCGGCGTGTCCTGCCCTGCGGAGCGGCGGCCGCGCCAGGCAAGCTCAGGCCGGGGCTGGGTGTCTGGCAGCGGGGGCCGGGGCGTGGAGGGGGGAGGGAAAGACGCTGCGGGGGGCGGGGAGCTGAGTGAGCTCGGGCTTCACCCGTGGCATGGGGCGCAGGTGGCAGGTCGGGCTCCCCCATCTGGCTCTGCAGCCCCCAGCAGAGGAAAAGACTCGGGAGGGTTTCCTCGGAGGCTCTGCAGCCTCCCTCCCCTCGCCCTGGCTGGCCCTTACTCCTTAGTTTCTGACTAGAGCCCAGGACAGCCCCCTGGTCTATAAAGTGCTACCAGACCATTTGTTGTGCTTCCTTTTAGGCAGGGGAGTAAATCCCCTTGCAGTCCATCCCGGCAGGGTTGGAGCTTTTACCTTCAGCACGAACACGTGTGCAGCATCAAGGCCCAGGTGAGGTGTGTGGAGAAAACGCAATGTAAGGCCTTAAAGGAGGGAGCAGGGCTTGCGCAACACAGCTTTTTACTGTAATTGAGGAGCAAGTTAACTGATGGCATAAGCTTGTTTCATAATCTCATAGTTGGTGTTGTACAATACGCATTACCCAGCTCAGTCTCGTCTCTTTTGTTTCGTTTTATTTTTTTTCTATTTATACTTTATTTCCTTGGATGCCTCCTCCCCCGTGGGAAAATACATTAATGAAATTGCTGACTAAAATAAAAGTTAAGAAAAATTACTTGTAAATTTTTCATTGTGAAATGGTCGCTCCTTCACCAGGTGGTGTATTGGATTACTCTTTGGACATTTAATTATTTAATTTCTTGTTTATAAAATTAGTAGTCTGGCACTATCGTTTGTTCTTTAGTATCTTTTTATAAGGAAAAAACAAATCTGATTTTTTGTCTTTAAAATGTAATTTAAAATGAGAAATTATTTTTTCTGAAACCTTATGTTATTAATTTTGTATATTTTAAGCTTCCAACATTCCAGCCATGCCTGGAAAAAGGAGAAAAGAAAAGAGCAGCCCTGCTCTAATGCTTTCTATTCTTCAATTGCAGGATCAGGACGTCTGTGCATGGTACAAAATATTGGTTGGGGAATTTATATTTTTACTTTCGACATAGACAACATAAGTATATGAGACCATGGACAGTTTTACAAACATACCAAGAATAGAAGAAGGCACTGATATTGGGCAACAACAAGATAGAGTAGTGACCAAAGAAGAATGGCAGCAAAAATGGACAATGAGAAACATTGGATTTCATAGGGAACAAGTACATCCGTATGTAGCTCTTTCTTCTACTTTTGCTGTTTTAAGGTTCAACATATAATGAATGATAATGAAATAATCTGACTTTCAGAAAGCCTGTCATAAAAATGAAGCCTGGGTACAAACATCAAAGTGTATTGTAGTAGCCCTGTTCAAAGCAGCTATAATTATGACTGTTTGAGCTGCCATCAAAAGGATAATGGAAAGATCACTGTGCTTATCAAACTTTTTCATCTTAAATTAGATCTTTAGACCATGAAACTTATGTTCAGTGTGTGTTTTCTGGTGTGAAACACTTTTACAGTATTTATTAATTGTTTTAGACGCCAGTCTTGCATATGCAAAGTAAGTTTAGGTCAAGGTAGTGTATATGCACAGCAATTTACCCACATGCTACACATTGCAAGATTTGGCCCTCATACCCAGACTGATTATTCTACTTATGCTGCCCAATTTGAATTATATATAAGAAGTCAATAATGTAGAGAAAATTCAGATGTTTTAGGTTTGTTCAGTTTTAATCATCTAAATTAGCCCTTTCAGAGTTGGGTGCAGCTTTTGTAATCAGTTGCACTGATGCCCACAGGGGTTCCTACATAATTATGATGGTTTTCGCTCCTTTTCCTTATTTTATTTTCCACATCTCACTACTTCTACAGTCTCATTTTCCATAGGCTTCTTGTTAGTTCCCTGTATGTTAATGAACATTTGTCACTTTATCACCATAGTAACAGAAAATCTCTAACATTTCACTCAGGCTGCCAATGGTCATCTTGTGGTATCTGCTGAGCTCTTGTATGTTTTATCCAAATCAGCACTTCTTTTAAAAAATCTGTATATCACAAATATATAGACAAGCTCAGTGAATGTATTATTAACTTAAGTTATCATAACTTACCCTAAATCCTAAAATGTAATTTGCCTAAACAAAATATTTTACAGCCAAAGGCCTTGTGTTTACAGCATTAATTAATACTTATATTTCACCATTATATCCTATATATACTTCACATCATTTATCCTTCCTTGGCTACACTGGCTTTTCAACTATGAATATGAAACAGTTCCAATACTAAATAGTTATTTATATTTCTTCTGCAGGATTTTAAGGAAGTATCTGGATGTTCTTCTTAATGGCAGGAGCAGACTCAGGATATTTTTTCCACTTTGTGGCAAAGCGGTAGAAATGAAATGGTAATGCACAGCCCTTAGGAATAGAAATCTTCTAATTTACTTTGAAAGTGTATCATCTGGTCTGTGTATCTGTAAATAAATGAATGTAATATCCTCTATTGTCACCAACATATATTGTTGTTTTGCTTTTACATATTCACCAGAGATTTTTTTTAAAAGGCAGCATTTAATTTGTTCACATTTTCCAGTGATGAGGTAATCGTAACAAACAGTTTGCAAACATTTATGTAGGAAAAAACAACAATTTGGCTGTATAAAAAAATGTGATATTGACAAAAGCAGCTAGGATATACAAGAGTAAGCTGTTTAAGATTTTTGGTTTGGAGAGTCCTGTGTGCCTATTTGGGGTAGTTTGCAGTGGCCCCCCAGCCTACTGCCTGTTCTACTTCCAGCCCGGCCAGTCCCTCCCATTTGCCTCTAGTCTGGCTGGGCTGCCAGATGTGGCTGGGCTTGCTGGACACATTTACCACTGGCCACAGCTCTGCTGCTCTAGTCCCACTGCTAGATGCCGGCTCTGGCCCTGCAGCCAGGTGGCTGTATGCTGGCCCTGACCCAGCTGTCTTGGGCTCTGGCTCTGGCCAGGCTGATGCAGGCTCAGAGGCAGCAGCTGCTCCTCCCTCTCCCCTGCCCTACTGCGGCCCCCACTGCAGCCTTTGTATTAGAAGCAGCAGCACGGTGCGGGATGGGGAGTGGAACCGGTATGCACAGGGAGCCGGCTTTTAAGCCAGTTCCCCATGAGCACTGGCTCCCACAGAGCTGTCTTTCCTCTCCCCCCTTCCACGCTGCTGCCTCTGATACAAAGGCAATTGGAGGGAGGGAGCCAGTGATCAGGGAGAGCTGGCTTAAAAGCAAGCTCCCTGCAAGCACCATCTCCCACCTGTCCTCCCCCGCCCCCTGTGTAAACGTGTAACCACTGAAAAATTTCAGCTGTTACACAGTTACAAAAATTAATGAATTTTAAAATCCCTAATATGCAATAGCAGTAATGTGTACAGTGTAGTAATGCTGAGTCATTCAGGCGTGCAGTATAACGTTGCTAAAAACACATATCATGTAATATGGATCACAGTTACTAAAGACTGCACTGCTATTATTTGGTATGTATAGGTCATTATTCGTCTTTAGTTCAAATTTGGAAAGTTTTCTTCATAACCATAAGCATAAGTGTTTGAGAAAGTGATGGTCTAGCTCAGCGTTTCTTAAACTGTTTTCCATGGCACACCGGTGTGCCGCAAGACAGTCCAAAGTGTATTGCAGAGAAGATAGCCATCTTAAAAGGGGAATCCCTGCGCTTCTGTTCTTCCTTGCTGGATTTGTGCAGGAGACGCCCAGCGCAGCCCGTGGCAACTGCCCAAAACTCTTCCCACTTATATCCACCCAGCCCCACTTCTAGGGAGCACGCTCACCTCCTGCCCTCCCTTCCTCTCCCCCAGCAACTCTCTGTACTTTTGGTACACGCGTACGCACGCGCGCTGCTCCGGAGGCTCAAGGGCCGGGCCCAAAGGACCTGAAAAATTAAAAAATAAAAAAATAAAATAAAAAGCAGGAGCTGTCTCTTGGCATTGGACTGCTCAGCTTTAAAAATGAAAGCCGAGGCTAAGTTTGTGATTGAGGGAGGGTGGGGAAAGTGAGAGGAGTGACATCATTAACCCTTCCCCGGGCAGCTGTGAGTGATGCCAGCCCAGCCCCTGCCTGGGGAGAGGGCGGAAAAACTTGGAGGTTGTGTCAGAAGCTTCCATGATGGGGGGCACAATGTTACTTCTTCATTTTTGTTTTCCTGAAAACTTTTTTTTATTATTATTTAATGGATAGCGATTGCCAGGTTTTGTTTGTGTATTTGTGTGTGTGTTTGTTTATAGTTGAAGGCTGCTCACAGACATCCCACAATATACTATTTAAAGTTATTGTAATATAATTTGGGATACTTCAATTTAAAAAGATATGATACTTATTATCATTGGGCAGGGAGTGAATATTGTCCTCAGAAGTAAAAGTGTCATCTGGTCCGGGTTGGATGGTTTGGTTTTTCTTTTTTTTTTGCTCAACAAAAAACCCTTGGTGTTCCTCCAAAAAAAAAAATTGTTTGGTGTTTCACAGTCTTAAAAAGTTTAAGAAACATTGGTCTATCTCCTCATGCTTCCCAGAGAAAGTTTCTTACTATTCAGAGGCATTTGAGCATTTTCAAACCCTGATGTTGCAATAACTTGAACAGGATGTGAAATATCAAACAAACACTATCTGCTAGGTGATTGAATCCTTTGGCCGTCCACCATGGGAGGGCAATATTATTACTGGCCCCTGTAGTGACCCCATATTTTCCATTAATATAGTAAAAATGAATAATCAATTGCATGTGAGCTTATCAAATTCACACAGAGTGCATTCCTTAATTCATATCAAGAGCTACTCAAATATCCATGCAAAATTAATATCCAACATTTTTTCAATAAAATGAGAAAACTCCAAGATTAAAAATATCCATATACAGGCAGTCCCCGGGTTACGTACAAGATAGGGACTGTAGGTTTGTTCTTAAGTTGAATCTGTATGTAAGTCGGAACTGGCGTCCAGATTCAGCCACTGCTGAAACTAATCAGTTTCAACAGTGGCTGAATCTGGACGCCAGTTCCGACTTACATACAGATTCAACTTAAGAACCCCAGGCATCCCGAAGTCAGCTGCTGCTGAAACTGATCAGTGGCTGATTCCAGGAAGCCTGGGGCAGGGGCTTCCTGTAGTCAGCCACTGGTCAGTTTCAGCAGCGGCTGACATGGGGACGCCTGGGGCAGAGCAGCTGGGGTTCTGCTGGGTTGGTCCAGTAGCGCCGCCGCTGGACCAACCCAGCAGCACCCAAGCTGCTCTGCCCCAGGCGTCCTGATTCAGCCGCTGCTGAAACTGACCAGCCGTGGCTGAATCAGGACGCCTGGGGCAGAGCAGCTGGGGTGCTGCCGGGTTGGTCCTGTAGCGCCCAGAGCGGCGCTACGGGACCAACCAGCAGCGCCCCAGCTGCTGTACCACAGGTGCCTGGAGCAAAGCCGCGGAGCACGGGGGCAGCAGGACAGCCCAGACGTGCCGTGGCTGTCCTGCTGCCCTCGGGCTCCGCGGCTTTGTTCTGCTTTGCTCCCCATCCCCCGGTCTGCAGACCAGGGGGACGGGGAGCAAAGCGGCGGAACACGCAGGCGGCGGACAGCCCAGACACGTCTGGGCTGCCCGCTGCCCGCGTGTTCCGCCGCTTTGCTTCCTCTCCCTGGTCTGCTGGAGACCAGGGAGAGGGCCCCGTTTGTAAGTGCGGATCCGACATAAGTCGGATCCGCGTAACTCGGGGACTGCCTGTAAATCCTATCTCACAAGAGCCTGGATTCTGAAAAAAATTGCTGAAATAAAACACTGTTCTGTAAGAGATACTCATCCATTTTCTACCTCAAGATGGGGTATCAAAATTATGTAAAAAATCACAAAGGAATCACAAATCACAAATAACAAAGTAAACTTGAAAATTTTTATTGCTGTGCCTAGGTTAGCTGACATGGGACACTCTGTGATTGGTGTGGAACTCAGTGAATGTGCACTGAAAGAATTTTTCACAGAACAGAATCTTCCTTATTCTGAAGAACCAGTCCCAGGGAATTCTGGAGCCAAAGTGTTTAAGGTTTGTTTTGTGCTTGCATGGTCAAATCTTTTTACATACTTAATGATGCAGCTCAGGGATAGCTGAGCAGGTCAAGACAGTCTTCAGCCATTTAGAGCTTCTTTGTCTTGTCTTTTCCCTTCTTTTGGGACTCCTCTTTAGAATAGATGAAAGATGAAGTTGAATTTTATACTGGATAACTAGGGGGCAGTACCCCTTGCTTGCTGTGCTTGCCAACCCCCCTTTCTGGAGGGTAGGTAGCCCTGGCTTCCCCCACTCCCACCCCCTCTGTCCTCCAAGGAGGGCAAGGCTGGGGCTGGAGCACTGCAATCCCTCCCACAAGCCCACCAGCAGCAGCAGCTTATCATCAGTGCTGCTTTGCTCGGGCACCATAGGCTGCCGATCCCTGTTGGGTTAGCAGCAGGAAGGGTGGAGGTGGGCAGCTGAGGAGGGAGGGGGGGCAGTGGGATGCAGAGTGACATGCTTACATCACTCTATCATCCCACAGGAAATTTTTTATATAGAAGGACTGTTCTCAAGCTGTTATTTAGTTTGGCCCTCATTCAGCAAGATATTTAAGAGGCTCTTCATGTGCTTAAAATTAAACATTTGCTTAAAAACCCTGATGATATCAGTTGTATGCAGTGGTGTTGTAGCCTAGTTGGTCCCACGAGAGTAGAGAGAGGTGGCTAAAGCAATATCTTTTATTGGACCAATTTCTTTTGGTGAGAGAGATAAGCTTTTTGGGAAAGATACTGCCGCCCTCACAGCTAAATACAACGTTGAACAGATTGTGCTGACTGTTTATGCTAAACTTAGTCTAAAGGACCATTCAAGGTAAAATGGACCATTAATAACATAAAGGGAGCATAGTGGGTTATGGATTGTTATAATAAGCCATAAAACCAGTGTTTTATTACGATCAGTCTCTGAAGGGTAGCCACGTTAGTCTGTATCTGCAAAAACAACAAGGAGACCTATGGCACCTTAAAGACTTACAGATTTATTTAGGCATAAGCTTTTGTGGGTCAAAATCACTTTGTCAGCTGGGATATCCTGACCTCTGAGATTTCCACACCACAGAGCTGACGAAGTAGTTTTGATCCACAAAAGCTTATACTTAAATAAATGTGTTAGTCTTTAAGGTACCACAGGACTCCTCATTGTTTTATTAAGACCATGATTTTAGAGTCTAGCAAAGTTGTGAATGTAAGCTCCCTGCCTCATCTTTGAAAACTGTTTTGCACATTTCCTTTGAGTATGAGAACTAATAGGTCAAATGAAAAGTTCATCCACAGATGGTGTGATTTTTTTTTTCCTTTCATTTTTGTGTGTGAGGTTGTTCAGTTAAAATCCATGGATAGCTCTGTGTCAATGGGAGAGCTTCTCCAGACTACACAGCTACCTCCTCTCATGGAAGTAGATTCAGTACATTTGACAAGGAGAAACTCTCTCGTTGCTGTAAAAGTGTTTTTACTTAAGCACTACAGCAGCAAGGCTGCACTGATGCAGTGTTTTAAATGTATAACTGCCTTTAATACAGACTTGGATTTATGACTTATTAACAGTCTGTAACCCCTAACCCCCTTTTTGTCCTATGGCTACAGGAGTGTTAACAGGCCACTTAACCATGATTGGTCCCTTATGTGCTAAATTCTTATGCTAAACTACCTGTTTAGCCTTATATTTAGCTGTGACACTGGGAGGGAGTATCTTTCCCAGACCTGAAGAAGAGTTCTGAGTAGCTGGAAAGCTTGTCTTTCTCACCAACAGAAGTTGGTCCAATAAATCATTACCTCACCCACCTTTTCTCTCTGATGAATCAAAGCCTTTTAGTCTACACCACGTAATAGTAGTGAGACAGCAGTTATAGGGCCTTGCGGTACTTCAATAAGGAAAAAGTAAAAGAACATTTCTCTTAATTCTTCCCCCACTTGGGTTTTTATATAGAGATCTATGTGGTTCACTAATGCTGTTTCCCTGCTTTTCATTATAGAGTACCTCTGGGAACATTTCTCTGTACTGTTGCAGTATCTATGATGTGAACAGGTAAGAATGAATAACATGCTTCCACAATCCAATTTTTAAAAACGTATTTTTAGATTGTTTTGTCTAAACTAGCCAAAGACATTTGAGAAGCAAGGACAACATTATAAGAAGCACTGAGCTTTTGCAACTCTGATTTTCATAGGCTAAGACCCCGGGTTACAAGCAGCCACAACCATGTGGTCTGTTTCTGGGGTGCAGAATACTGCCCTGCAGCTGTATCTTGTATGAATCTACCCTGTTCCAGCGGCTATAAAGCAGTCCATACATAACGAAAATGCAAGAGAGAGGGAAGTAGACTCTCAGGGCTAATAGGCATTCTCAGTTCCTTAAAATGAGTAAAGGTTATGACTAAATCATGATGGGATTGTGATACAACATAAGCCCAAATCATCTGCTTCTCCAGAAGGCTCAGGCAGGCCTCACTTGAAAGCCTTAGGTCAGCGAGTGCTTCCAGTTTGGGAGCTTTAAACCCTGGCTCTTCTTGCTAGCTCTACTGTACTGATTTCCTCCCTTTTGAGAGCCTGCCTCCAGGCCAGACACACCTCAGAGGTGTGAGGGGTAGGGGCTTGTTGTGATCCCAGGAGTTCTTTAACTTTGCCTGGTCAGTGGGAGTGGAGCATGTTGTCATCTGCCCCACAGTAATATAGTGTGAGAGATTCTGTGATTCAGCATCTTTCCAAATCAAGCCTTGCCTCTTTGCTACTGACTCAGTCCTTCATAATGCTGAATGCTCTCTCAGTATTCAGAGCAGCCAGTGGGCCAGAGTTACTAGTCCATTAAGGCAGTTTCGCACCCGTTTTCTGGTTCAGAGCTGCAGATCCACCAAGTGGAGGCTTTCAGTTGTGCCAGGCAATCACTGGGTGTTACAAAGCCACCTATGCAACTTTGCGTTCTCCAGCACAGAGGAAGATACAAAAGGAAACTTATAATCACTTTTCTTGCCTCTGATCATGTGCTGAATAGTGTTCCGCCAGACCAGAAAACAGGGAGTTAAGGGCATTCAGCAACCGGAGGATAGTACCAATATTGCAGTTGTTATTTAGATAAAACTCCCTTTAGAGTTGATGAGTTTTGCCTCAATATGAACTGCAGGAGCAGGCTATTAATATGAGCAGTATTAACCCATAGCTTTACAGTACTATGAGGAAATCAATCATTTATCTTTGTAAATTATCAGTGTCAGAGCCACTAGAAAGAAAATGCATAATTTGCAGATTAGGAGACTGGAATGTAATGCTGGCTCTAAGATATTTTATATTTATACTTTGGATAAATGGAGAAGTATTCAATCCTAATATCCAAAGTTATAATGTAACAAATTGTCACTAAGCTTTGGTATGACTTAGCTAGTTCTTTTTTGTTTGTGTAATTATGCTGCCCTTGCAATAATGGCTTCTTTAATATAAATAAATAGTCAATATGTCCTATCCAAAGTGGAAAAAGTAATTTATTTTTAAAATATAGTGCAAATAACATGGCAAAATTTAAAACCTCCCACATACCAATATGGAATGATATTTCAAAGTAAAACAAAATGTGTAGGAAAAATAGCAGTGCTGTTAGTGTGAATCAGTAGTCCAAAAAGTGAGAATATATGATCTGTTACCAACAGAGGACAAAATAAACAGGCACATACATGTTTGTACATTTTTTCCTACATTTCTAATTTGTGATGTTTTTTAGTAAGACACTCTTATGCAATATTCTAAAAGAGTGGTAAAAGTGTGAACACTTTTCTTTCAGTACAACAATTTGAAGACTATTGTGGCTCTGTTCACACATAATATGGGTAGTACATGATTAGTAGCTGGGAGATAAGCTTACTTGGCTCTTTTGTCAGCTGGCCTGTGATTAGTCACTTATGTTCTAAATTCATAACATGGTTTGAGCATGTGCTCAAATGAGACAATTCAGGCTTTTTTTTTGGGGGGGGGGGTTAATTAATGACAAGAATTATTACTCTTTGCAGGTATGCTGTGTTGTATGTAAAGCAGTTAAACTAAGCAATGAACTGAGGCTCATAACAATTCTGAATGGAAGATTGTAAACTTTTTATAATCTGAGTACTAACTAAACACACCAGCCCTGATAGAGGCAAATGTTGCCATAAATCAACGGGATTTTTGCTTGAGTGTGATTTTTCAGGATTGGGCCTAGAAACAATTTTTAAACCAGGGGTAGGCAGCTGGTAGCCCAGGAGTAACATTTGGCTTGCCACATCTTTTTATGTGACAGCCCACAACATAGCTTAGGGCTGGAGATTCAGCAATGTCAAGGGCAGGAAGAGAGCAAGGCATCATGAGGAGTGTTCCATAACATAAAAAAAGTGGCAAGTAGGGATGTAAAAAATCATTTAAAAGTGTAACTGTGTAACTGCTAAAATTCCTAGTGGTTACACGTGCTGCAGTATGAAGATTAGAGAATTTTCCCACTGTGTTCTGCTGACCCCACTCCCGGGGAGACTTCCCTACCTCAGCAAAGCCGGTTCCCTGGGAGCAGACCCACTTTCGGAGTGCTAGCATGTAACTTGTGGCAGGGGGCCGGGCTGGGCCCACCACAGACAGGGGCTGCCTGAGCAGCCCTTGCCTGCGGTGAGCCCCACGGGGCTGGTGCAGCACCCTGCCTGGGGCAAGTGGGAAGCTGCTCAGCCCCTAGTGGTTAACCATTTACATCCCTAGAGCAATGGGCTGGAGCATGGAGCTAGGCTGAGAGCTGTGGCACACGAGCCACTTCTGCCAAGGTGTGTGGAAGGCAGGGTCACCTATCCTCCTGGGGTCTCTCACCAGATAGGGGCAGGACCTTCCTCGCCAAGATTCCTCCATCATGTACCTCCAGGACTGGGCCTGACTCCTCTTCTTGCCACTTTTCCCCTTATCTGCATCACAGATTCCACAGTCAGAGCGGGCCAAGACACACACACACCTGTGTCACATACTTTGCAATTCCAAAGGGGTTTAGTCCTTTGTATGGCCTTCTACTGACTTACAGTTGCCCAACCCTGATAAAAAGCAATTATTTTATGTATCATTATCATTTGTGTTACAGTAGTCCCAAGAATTCGCAACCAAAATTAGGGATCTTGGACAGCGAGGTGCTATATAAATACAGTGGGAAACAGTACCTGCTCCGAAGGGTTTACTGTCTAATTAGACAGTACAGGCAAGAGGTAGGAGGAAAAACAGAAACACAAAGAGGTGAGGTGGCTTCCCCAAAGCTATACAGCAGGGCAGTGGCAGAGGTGGAAATGGAACCCAAAGCTCATGAATCCAAATCTAGGACACTGTTAACTACACTGTGCTATTCCCCTACTTAAATTGGCTCTGAAATATCATGTCTTGATTGTGAGATGTTCTATTTAAAAGCCAATTGTAAGTGCATGTAGAAGGCAAATAGTAATGTGAATGCCTCTCCTTGCAGACCTCTGAAAGAAAACAAGTCATGTTTCATGTCTCATTGCACCAGACAGAGAAGTACAGGATAGGGTTACAGGTCAGAATCCAAAAACATGCTGTAGGCACTCTGCTAATCAGTTGGGTGGCATTTGAATGTCTCTTGGGTCTCCTCTTAACCCTAGCACAGCCTTGTCAAAGGGTAGCAGAATCATTCCACCATTTCTATATCACCCAGAGATGACCTCTACATATGTAATATTCCTTGAGGCCCATTTCAAAATATTTTGTAGCATTAAGGAGTTAAACCAGTGTAGATAACCTATGGCTAGCGAGCCAAATATGACTCTCTTGGCCATCCCTGCTGCCCTATGTTCTGGAACTGGAGCTGGGCCCCAGTGTGTCTGCTCCCACGGCAGCCCGACCAACAAGGCCCCAGTCAGGGCCCAGCCCCCATCTGGCTGCAGCTTCCTGTCCCCAGCCTCAATCCTGGGACAGGCCCCACTGTCTGGCCCCCACTGGCCACAGGAAGAGCTAGCAGTGCGCCCTTTCCCGCGCCCTTTGCTGTGGCCAGATGGGGGCCAGACAGTGGGGCCTGTCCCAGGATTGAGGCTGGGGACAGGAAGCTGCATATTAGACAGGAATATTACATATGTAGAGGTCACCTCTGGGTGGTATAGAAATGGTGGAATGATTCTGCTACCCTTTGATAAGGCTGTGCTGCGGCGATCCTGGCCTGGTCCCTCATCCAGCCACTACTGCCCAGGTACAGCAGTCCAGCCCCTGCCAGGAAAGGTAATCTGGGCCTCTCCACATACTCCCCACCCCCAGCACCATGCCCTGCTTCTTTCACCTCCCACACATCCCAACCCCTTGCTCTGAGCCCCTCATACATCCCAACCCTCACTCCTGCACCCCCAATAGCAGCAGAAGTCCCATTAAATAAAGTCTGTGTGTACAATGTTTCATTTATGCTATATTAATCATTATGTCAGTATCTATAAATTGTATATTATCAGCCATGCACATGGGCATTCTTGTACTGGCTGTTTGTTGACCACTTGTTCTGAATTTTGTTGTAGTTTGGCTCTTTAGTTTGAAAAGATTGTCGACCCTTGCCTAGACCATAGCAGCGTATCAGTCCACTATGTACGTGCAGAGCATATTAGAGAGTTTTCACTTTTGCAAAAGTGTGTCGGTCGAATTATAAACAAGATTATTTTATTTTTTAATATTTTTCCTTCCTGCTACTTATAGTGCCATTGTTGGCAAGTTTGATGGGATTTGGGACAGAGGATCCCTAGTAGCCATTAACCCATGTGACAGAGAACGGTAAGTAATGTGTTTATTTTATTATGGTTTTCTTTCTGATGTATTTTCTGATTGTTGTGACAGGTATGGCCTAGTTTCCGGGCATTGACTAATCAGCCATCCCTCACTTATCTTAAACTCTGATATATCCTGGCTAAGTCCTCCTTTGCCTCATGTGGCAACTAGAATAATTGAACACTATGTTTGGAAACAGTGTTTCTTTCTAGAAATGGTCTAGCCAATACAAACAATACCATTTTGGCATAAGGACTATATAGAAGAATCTCAGAGTCAGAAACTGACCACTCAGCCACATGCCTAATTTGGAACTTAATCACACAGGAACAGAGACAAAAATAAATAAAGTAAATACAGTCCTATGTTAAATGTAAGCTACTAAAAAAAGGAAGGTTTAAAAAATCTGAGAAGGAAACTGTTTCTGTGGTTATTTAATTTAAATTAAGGTGGTTAAAAGCAGTATTTTTTCTTCTGCACAGTAAAATTTCAAAGCTGTATTAAGTCAATGTTCAGCTGTAAATTGTTGAAAGAACAACCATAGTGTTTTGTTCAGAATTACAAATATTTTAGATTTACAAACAACCATCATTCCTGAGGAGTTTGTTCATAACTCTGAGGTTCTACAGTACATTACTTATTAGAGCCCTGTGCTGATACAAAATGTGTATCCACATCAGTATTTGCAAAAATGAGCTGCGGATATCCTCATCCATACCTGTGGATGCAGCTATCCATGGATATCTGTGGATTTACAGGGCTTTATTTATTAAGTTCTATACCAGCAGTAGCAAACCTACTGTTCCCATCTAGTGGTAGATCTGGAAAATGCTTCTCATGTTTTTGTTTGTTTGGGTCTCCACTGTTTTCACCATTTTCACCTCACTCCATCCTGTTTATTCTCCTCTTTTCCCCTTTATTTCCCTCCTCCAGTCTTACCCAGGAATATCTCTCTTCACCTTACCTGCTACTGGATATTAACTTAAGTTGAATACATGGTCCTGACTTTGTAGAAAATGCAGTGAATTAACAAAATCAATACCATATAGGCAACTTTACAGTAGCTATAGACTACTGCAGACTTAAATACTGTCAGCTTTCATTTTCTTGTTTTTGTTAGTTCACATAAAAATTGTTGTGTTTGTGCATGTGCACGTGTTGAAAGTAGAAATGTATTAATTTTATTTAGGATTTCATATGTTGTGTGTATACCACAAAGGATTTTACTCTAGAACCTCCTCAGTTAAATTAGTCTATATGCATTTTAAGGGAATGTTTGTACTGTTCTGTGCAGGAATACATTGTGTAACTTTTTTGCTGAACATTTTGAGTACTCTATGTACCAAATCTTTACAAAACAATCACAAATGCAAATATTTATTTTTTTTCTTTTTAGCTATGCCAATTTGATGTTGTCTCTAATGGAAAGAAGCTGTTGTTATCTCATGGTTACTGTTCTGTATGATGCAAATAAACATAAAGGTCAGAACTTTTAATCATTTTCTTTAGAAGTAATATCACTTTTATATATTTTTATATACACCACACATAGTAGGGGGCAGTGCCTGCTGCTGACTGCAGTTGCCAACACCACTGTCTGTGGGGGTAAGCAAGCCAGGCTCTCCCCCCAGGGGCTGTGCCAGCCCTGGCCTCTTCGGCCCCTCCAACAGCCAGGGAGGGGAAGGCCAGGGGCCATGCCAGCCCCAGCTGCTGGGGAGAGTCCAGGGCCATGCCAGCCCCAGCCTCTCACTTCCCTCAGCCACAGCCCTGGCCTCTCGCCTTCTCCCTCCCCCCCCCCCCCCATCCTCCTCACCAACCTCCCCCCAGCCACAACCAACCCCGGACTCCCTCCCCCCCCCCCCCCCCAGGCTGCTGGAGGAGGGCCAGGGCTGAGCCGGAGGGACGGGGGCAGCAGCAGTGGCTCCTTGCTGCTCTGGGGTTCCTGACGCTCAGCGGGGAACTACTACTTCTGGCTGCTCGGGCAAGGCATGCTGGGGATGTTGCATGCCTGGAGCTCCAGCTGAGACCCACCTCTCCCCGTAAAATTAGTGCACCAGCGTCGGCTTCCTGCAGGGAAGAGAGGCCCAAGGCTCCGTACCGGAGGCAGCTTGCAGAGAAGCGCACACGCTGCTATGAAGAAGGGGGCCTCTGGCGTGGAGCCTCGGGGTTTTCTCCTCTCCCCACTCCCCCACAGGAAGCTGGCACTGGTGTACTAATCTTGCAGGGGGAGGGGGCAAGAAGTTCCCAGCTGGAGCTCCAGAAAAGCGGTGGCCCCAGTGCTCCTGGCCCGAGCTGCCGGAAGCAGTGGTTCCCTGCTGGGTCCTGGAGCATTGGGGTCCCCAGTGCAGCAAGGAGCCATTGCTGCCATCCACTGATCCTCCTTCAGGGGAGCCGGGGGCTACAAGGGGTGGGAAGAACAGTCCTGAGCCATGGCTGCCTCTTTCCCTTCTGGGAACTCTGTTGAGCCTGGGGGGGGGAGAGGGCAGCGTAGAGTAACGTGATATCACTTTGTCACCCTGCAGGAAAAACTTTTTTCAATATGTATATGGTAAAATTTTGCCTCAGTTGTTTGTGTCAACAAATTTGGTGTCCAGATTTTGTATGTGTTTCTGTTTATTTTTAACATTCATGGTAGTAAAAGTTTATGATGTTTTGTTTGTTTGTTTGAAAATTCTTTATAACCCTGTTTCCACTTGCTTCTCAGCTTTGGAATAAAATTCCTAAAAGGCAGAAATTTTTCATGCTTGATCTCAATGCTAAAAAGGGCAGGGGGGAAGGAAGATGGGAATTGTGAAACAAAATGAAAAACAATGTTGCCTTCACTATTTTTTATAAAGTGTGTCCTGTTTACCCCTTTTGTTGCCACCCCTCCCTTACTCTAGCTTTGCTCCCTCATTTGCACCCTCATTATCTGAAAATCATATTATATTTATGATGGGCACTAAGGCAGGATTTTCAGTACCTCATGACCTAAAATCAGGCATGGCTTCCTCCAGGTGGTATAATCATTCATTAATGAATGTTTGCAAAATGCTTTGAAGATGAAAAGCTTTATATACATGTTAAGTATTATATCGGGCTGATGAATTATTTTTATTAAGCCCAGATGTGCCTTCAGTTTTCCTTGATAATTATTAACTTAATACAAACAGGTTTTCCACTGCTTATTGAACAGCTCTTGAAAAACATTGTAAAATAACCTATAATAATTCATTTTTATAAGAGAAAATGTTAAAATATATTTGGCCAGTGTTTGCTTCATTATAATATTAGAAGAGTCATTATGACTTTTGCTGATTCAACTTTCCCTTTTTCTCCCCAGGTCCACCATTTTATGTTCCTGATACTGAAATTAAAAGTTTATTTGGTAGGTTAACTCCACTGCAGTTATGATTTTTCCAAAACGTCGCAAACAAATGTGTTGATATTCTAGTATTTTGACTTGTTCTGAAGCAATTGAGAAGAAAGCCTATAAGGATGTTTGCTTCATGTACAAAATCTGGGGAGACATACAGTGTGAAAATAAATACCTTTTCACTCCAAGATTATTGATATGCACAACAAACATCACTTCCCTGAAAGATATATAGGCTCATTGTTTAAATACACACTGTAAAGGAAATATGAACCTGTGCTACCAATAAGACATGTACAGTCCCTATGGCCCAAGGTTACTTTCCATGCGGAGTCTTCAATAATAGGGATGTGGACGACTAGTCGACAAGCAAATGCTTATCGGCTAGTCTACTTGAGTAGTCACTTCCCTTCCTCCTCTTGTTGCCTCTGTCAGAAAGAGGCAGCAAGTGGTGGGGGAAGAGGAGGTGGTACTCAGTGGCAGTGTCCCCAGGCTGCATGCAGCATTTCAAAGCGGCAGTGCCACACTGACGCTGGGCACCCTGCAACGTTTCTAAGCGTCAGCGCCACACAGAGCCCAGGGTCAGCGGGGAAATCGCCAGCTGATCCCGGGCTCCCCGTGGCACTGCCGCTTTGAAATACTGTGGGGAACATGGGGCCAGCAGGGGACTGTCCTGCCAGTCCGTGCTCCCCACAGTGCTTTCGCCTTTGAAATATAGCAACAGCCCTGCACTGTTCCAAAGGTGGAGGTGCCCTATTGACTAATCCAATAGTGGATACAAATTATATCAACTATTCAATTAGTCAATTACTCAAAATGTAACATCCCTATCCCATAATTCAACCTATATCCCTATGTTCATTTATCCCATAGCTTATCACTGCTGGCCCTATAATAATTTTCTCATGTCCTTTCTGATCTGACATTTTGGTTGGTCCCCCCTCCTATGCCCCCAAGCCTTATTGTTTGTTCATTTAACACAAGTACCTTGCCCCATTATCTGTGTGTTTTCTGCTATAATTCTGAGACCAAAGTTAACTTGCAAAAAAAAAAGTATGATGATAGTAAACCACCATGTTAAGGGAATTAAAGATCGAAAGTAAAACTACTGAAACAACAAAATTGAGTTAAGATTGACATTTCATCCTTGAGATGCCTTAAATTAAACTTTGGTTCACAGTTCCTGTAGTTTACTCCCGTCTCAAACCTCTGAAGGATCTAAACAGCATGAATTATTCTTAATTAACAGTGGCATACAATTGTGAAAGAGGGCTAAATGCTGGTTACCTTATTTATGCTGGTCTACAAATGAGTTAGATCAGAAAGATTTGTTCTAAGAGCATAAAAAGTTCACGATTGAAAAAGCAAAAACAAATTATTGTAATCTTTTATCATATCTGTACATTGCTAATCTTCTTTTTCAGGAAAATTCTGTGAAATCAAGGATCTTGAGAAGGTTGATGACTTCTCGGACAAGCACAGGGCCTGGGGACTAGATTATTTCCTGGAAGTAATATATTTGCTTACTTTAAAGTCTGTTCCTTGATGAAACAATGAACAAAAAATGTATTAAGATGGAAAGAATTATATTGATCACACTTTCTTTGACATGAGCTGGATATTTGGAATTCTGAAATGCCTCAGGGTATGAAAAGTGGGTTCTGGGACATCTTTGTCTTTTGAAGACTTCATGCATTCAAAGACAATTAACTATACATCTGATTTGATTTGCGTAATCTGCATTGTAAGATTTGTAGCATTGAAATTATTTTAATAATCATTGTAACATTGTACCTCTGTCTCCTGTATTATTTCAAATAATTAAAATAAAAAATAATGTATATAAAAAGAAATTGCAGTTTTCCATACCAACCAATATTGCCTGTCTGCCTGGAGCTTTGTAGTCTCGTATCAGGTACTCACAGTCCCAAACTGTGTCCTGGAAACTATGCTGTTACAAGCTGCAGGATGGAAAGTTTTTATGTTTTGGGATTCTGGAGTCCTGCCACTACTGGCTGCTGGGTAGAAGAGACAAGAGTCTATTTGGTGGCTGTCTTTTTCTCCCTATCTCTCTTGCTCTGTGCTATGTGGATTGGAGACTGGCTGGCAGAGAGCAAAGCAAAATAATCAACAGCAACCATGACTGGATGAGGGATCAGCTATAGATGTACAAGATGAATAAAGAAAGTGAATAGAAAGGGGAGCAGAACACACTGGGAGTAGATGATCTCTGAAGTTTTCCATGACTATGATATTCTTCCCCCTCAATACAGCAATTATGAGTACAGGAATCTCGCCATAGGAGGAAGAATTGTATGGGGAATGTGGCTTGTCGGCCGTAAGGGAGACCTTTCTGCAGTTTGAATAAGCATATGAGCTTTCGGATATTTATCGGAACTCAAACCCTTTAGGGGTTCTCCCATTGCTAGTTGACAGATACTACTACAACTTTGCAAAATGGAGGTTTTGTTTTGAGTCCCTAATAATAGATCCATTTTTTAAATATCTAAAATTTACCAGGATGCAGACCAGTGTTCCCTGTAGGCTGTTTGCTTGTGCAGCCACTCAGGAGAGATTCAAATGTCATCTAGTTGATTAGCAGACTGCCCACAGCTAGACTTTTCATTTATATTGATGGTGCACATTCACATATGCCTTGGTGCACATAAAAATTATTCCACACATGAATGGAAAAGATTAGAAGGACCATTGATGCTGACACATTCTACTATTGGTTTGCAGACCCCTTTTCTTCTCCTTCTCCTATTCCCTTATACAGAGAAGTGCTTCTGAAACCAAAGCTGATTTACAGTATCGCAACATGATATTTAAAGGGTGTGATGGTTAAAGCAGTGATCAGGAGCCACGCTCAAGCAACTTCAAAGCCCTTTTCCCTTTCAAGTTTCTTTTGGGGTTTTGGTAAGTCTTTGTGTGGTGAAGGCTTGTCAGATGGTTTCTTCTTACCTACACCATAACATCAATCAGCTCCTGAGACACAGCAGTTTTCTTCGTGTGAGCAACACTCCTTTTTATGCTTGCTTCCTCCAGCTGGTAGTATATCTGGTAGGGATAGAACCCGGAATTGTTTATTAACCTTGTAATTGGCCCTTCACACAGTGGTTAAAAACAGAAGAGAAGTAGAAGCAATGTCTTATATTAAGTATATGTCTCTTGCTCCCTCCATTTCTCTTTACGGCAAGCATTGGATATTCCTTGCAATCATTGTATTGAAAGAATTGGCAGGTCTGATGTGTCCAGCATATTTGTAGTTGTAGTGAGTGATCATTTTATAGTTTAAACGAAGGGTGTGGTGTGGGTGTTGGGTGGTGGTTGGTTTTTTTTTTTTTAAACCCTTGAAGTTGGATAGAGAGAAAAGCAGAAAACCCCTACTGGCTGACTATATAAATACGGCTCTCCCAGCATCCCAATCAGTTTGTTCCTTTGCTTACATCGGAATCTATCTTCTCAGAAAGATAAGCCAACTACAGAGGATGAACAATGTACTTACAAGAAAAATAAACAACAAGGATAAAGAGAAAAGCAATTCTTACACAGCAACATCCAAGCACTGAGATGAGGTAGTGTGATATGTACAGAAAAGAAGCTGAAAGACGTTCTTTTTCTTCTCTAATGATACCAGCATTGTGAAATCCTCACTCCTGGGCTTTGAGATAATGGATATTCAAAAATTAAAGTAAGTAAAACTGAAGTGCGCAACAATATTAAGACCAAGGCCAACACTGTGAATGGGAAGATTTTAAATATAAATACAATGAGTAAGATACTAACATTCAAGTTTGCCAAAAAAGACAGTAATGAGAGAGAAAATCAATACATTAGACCATCAGTTTTTGCAAGACACATCCCCAAATTAAAATCAACACTTAGTGCATGAGGGAAATTTGATCCCACCTACTTTGGAAACAAGTTTTGGAACACAATGAGTTTGAAACAGCATTCCCAGGAGCCCGAATGCAAGCATTAATACTTTAGTAAAGGTACACAGAGGGCATCATGTAGCCATTTCTTTTACATCATTCACATACATCTGTGATAGGATGTCTGATTTCAGGGATGTTTCTATTAGACATAATCTTCTTGATCATAACATAGTTGAGTAAACTGTTAAAAGGAACAGTTAAAAGGACTTAGTCTACTTCCAGCAGAACCCCAAGGAACTTTTAGCTGTGACCATATGGAGAAGGGCCTCCTGGGATGGGCAAGATGGGTGTGGGAAGAATGCTAACAACAAGAGGTCAGAACAGGAAGTCTTTGTTCCTGAAATTCCCAGCATCTTGCTAGTAGCAGGATAAAAGATGGAAGAAAACAGTGGCCTGAACTGCTTCTCTAACAGATTAAATTCCTGCTCTTGACTGGATTCCTGAAAATGATGAACCCTGTTCATTTATTGCATCCTGAATAATTACCATATAAATTGTCCATTACTCCTCCTGCTCCGTTACTCCTGCTTCTATGAATTATTGGACTTTTATCACATATTGATTCTTGAAAACTGATGTGGACTATGAAACCATGCTTAAATTACTCTTGTTTAAATGATATGAGACTGGGATTTATAGCTTACAGTTCAGATATATTTTCATGCCAAATGAAATTTAAAAAAAAAATTGAAGAAAAAGGGAAGATAATAAAGTAATTCCCATTCATTTTGGTGAGCCCATTGCATTTTCCCAACTTTCCTTTAGATGGCAGGAGATTACAACCAATGCTTTTATGTATTTATGGAAAGGTCTCTGATGTAATGCAGTCCTGTGACTGTCCAATGTGACCAGATTTCAGCGTCACATTGCTAGCATAGTTTAATCAACAATCTTCTTAAACCTGCACTATGTCTGCCACGGCCTCTGATAAAATGCAGATTATGACAGAACTGGTGAGCGAAACTGAGGTCAGTCTTCTTGAATGCAAAGTGTGCTTTGAAAAATATACCCAGAAGAAGAAACATCGGCCGAGGAACTTGCCCTGTGGACATGTTATATGCTTAGAGTGTGTATTCTCTCTAGCACACCCAAGAAATTTTAAATTGGAGTGCCCTTTCTGTCGAAGAGCTTGCAAATCCTCTGAGACGAGTGACTGCTTACCATTGCTGCACCTGATAGAGATCTTAAGCCCTGCAATTAATACTCCTTTAGCTTCAGGAACAACAACTGGGACAGGCGATGAAGCAGCTGTATCAGCATCTCTAGGCTTAACGTTCAACCTTTCTTTTGGAGGCTGGGGAACTTTGGTCAATCCAACTGGGATTGCAATGTGTCGGAGGTCTGGGTGCATAGTAGTGGCACATGATGGCAAGAAAAGGATTAAGCTGTTTGGCTTGAATGGGAGCTGTATACAACAGTTTGGAGAAAGAGGAGATGCAGGCAATGATATTAAATACTCACTTGATGTGACAGTCACATTGGATGGCCACGTGGTTGTCACAGACAGCGGAGATCGCTCTGTCAAGGTGTTTGATTTTAATGGAAGAGGGAAGTTAGTTATCAGGGAATCCTTTTGTTTACCATGGGGTTTGGATACCACCCCTGAAAATGAAATTATCCTGTCTGATCCAGAGGCAGGTGCTCTTTATCGCTTGACAGCCAATTTTAAAAAAGGAGAACTGAAGAAGGCTCAGAAGATCCAATCTAACTTATGCAACCCAAGAGAGGTGGCAGTTTCTCAGACTTCTGGTATTATTGCTATAATAGAGCACCTGATAGCTAAAGGACCAAATGACAGCAGCACAAAAGTGAAGATATTCAGTGCTGACATGAAACTCATTGGCCAGATGGATAGCTTTGGTCTAAACCTAGTGTTTCCCTCCAAAGTATGTGCTACTGCTGTGGCTTTTGATGGAGAGGGACACATAATAGTAGCAGATGCCTATAACCAAGCTGTATTGTGCTTAGGAAAACCTGAGGAATTTCCTGTCTTAAGACCTAAAGTTACCCAAGGGCTTTCTTATCCTGTGGCATTGACTTACACAGCAAACAATTCTCTGATTGTCTTAGACAGTGGTGATCATTCAATTAAAGTGTATACTGCTAGTTGAATTGTTTTGGATGCTTACTAATTTCATTCATCTTCAGATTTTAAAAAGTCATTATGGTTTTTATCTGATGTATGTGGGGTTTTTTTCCTGCCATGGTTTTGTGTGAAACATTTTTAAAGACATGCTGTGTGGTCTTTGACATTTTCTGACTTCTGAGTATGTGTGAGAGACAGCCTATGTTATAATAGCACCAGATAAAGAGATCTCAACTAGATAACCTGGCATTTTTTCTAAACTGTTACATGATTGTTGTTTGGGGTTTTTTTTTCATATAGGCTTGTGTTAGATAATATAAGATCATAGGTTAGTTGTGAAGCAGAGAATGACATGTAGTTATCTTGAAGTCTAGACAATTTGTATTTTTTATAAGGTAAGAGAATCTCGTGAGAAAGAAGCAATATTTAGAAATTCTATCAGAAGGGAGACTCTCCAGCTCAAAGGACTGGTAACTGGAAGTAGAGCCTTTAACTTCAAGGTTATTTTAATCCAATTGAGGTTATTAGTGACAAAGTAATTTTGATTATTCAATGGCCAGTTTGAAATGCATTGGGTGGTCAAAGTGTAGTTTCTTCACATTAGAAAACCACATTAGAAAAACCATTATGAAGGCTGCTATTATGAGAGGCCAGTGACTGAAAGGTCCTAGAGACTGACTGACACACCATCTCATTCCTAAAGGTAGAGCAATCAGAAGAGTTAAGACGGTGGTACAGTGTTTAGAAGCTTGTATTGTCTGGCCAAAAATTTTCTTTAGAGAATTATTTTCTGGTGGTCAGATTTCCATTGTGCTCTGCTTCTTCATTACCATTAACTTTGCTTTGAAAAATAAAGTTCTAAAATTTATAACAAAGATTGTGTCTTAAGGTTTGACCACAATTACGCATTTTCCTGTGTCATGCTTGTATGAATTCTTGTACTATTCTGTATAGATTCTTACACTACCCTCATCACTGTAGTTTCAGAGTGCTTTCATTTCAATACCTTAGCTGTATAATGAGACGGATATAAAAAGACAAGCTTCTGAACATGCATATAAAGTGATGGCGGTAGTTGCAGTAATGGGCAAAGCTCCCAATGGCTCAGAGATCTAGGCTAGGAACCTATAGCGTGGGGATCAGGTTCCCAAGGCTGGGTCCCCTCCCCAGCATTGGGGAGCAGGTGCTGGTGCTCCAGCCTTATGACCCCCTGCAATCCTCCCATGGGGCTGCAGCACTAGCCTGGGGTCCCTGCTTTGTGTGTGTGGGGGGGGGAGTTGAGAGAGCCCCAAGCCTCAGGGGCTGGAGTCAGGCAAGCTGGGGCCAGATCCAACCCATGGGCTCTGCCTGGTGTGAGGGAGGAAGAAGTTTTGTGTGCTGCCACCACCTCCCCGCTCTCCCCCCATGTCAGCTGTGGAAACAGCAGCACAGCAAAGCACTTCCTGGAGGCTTTACCTCTGCTGCTCTGATTGGCTGTAATTGCTTCCTCTTAGCTCCTGCACACACATCCAGTCCTGCGCTCTACCTCCTTCTCAGACTCCCCGAGCCCCAATCCCCATTCTGCACCTGCACCTTACCTAGGGTTGCCAGATGGTTGAAACAAAAATACCGAACACCCCTCCCCCCCCAAAAAAAAACCACAGGGAAAAAATTCTGTTGAACGAAAAAGAAGGGGGGGGGGACCAAAGTTGCTGAGCAAAAAAAATGGGCCCCAAGATTAAGCAAAAAAAAAAAAAATTAAAACAGCATTAAAACAGCATGTTCCCTTTAAGAGTGAGTGCAGGGATAGGAACAGGGAAGAAGTTGAGCACTAAGACCTGGGGGAAAGCATTGCTTCCCCTAGGTCTTTTGGCCAGCAGCCACTTTGTGCGGGCAGCCTTAGAGAACCAACTAAGCATGGGGGCTGGCGTCAGGGGGCTGGGAGTGTTGGAGGCCGGGGGAAGGACGGGCACTGAGTGTTTGTAGGGTTGCAAGGTGCCTGGCATTTTCACCTCCTGGCTGGGGAAAAATTCAGAGAATACCGGACATCTTGGGTGTCTGGTATTCTCTGAATTTTTTTTTACTGGACAGGAGGCGAAAATACCGGACAGTCCGGGTGAATACCTGGCAACCCTAACCCTACCTCTTGCCCAGCCCCTGCATCTTGCTTCTGCACCCTGGCTACTGTCCAGCCCCTCCTCCCCCCCACAGCCTGCTCTTGCACCTTACAGCCCTCTCAGACCCACCAACTTCCAACCCACTCCTGCACCCTCCCTCTCGTCCACACCCCAAGCCCACTTCCCGGCAGCTTCCTCACATACACTGAATTCTTCATTTCTGGCCTGCCCCAGAACTTAGGGGGCCCCACAAAATCTAGATTCTGATGTGCAAGGGGTACATGGTGAGTGTCTTTCTGCTTCTCAGTAAGGGGCCATGTCCGTGAGGTTATTTTTATTTTATTTTATTTTGTTTCTCACATTTATGCAGCCTCTGACTGATTTTTCTGTGGGTCAGCAGCTCCAACCCAAAAAATGGTTCCCCATCCATGGTCTAGGCATTTATTTGGTCAAAACTTGTTTACAGCTCTCTGCAACTAAATTAGACATCACACAAAAAATAGACTTTTGTGAGATTTCTGAAAATTTGTGCTTCTGGGTGTCCTATCTAATGAAATATTAGCACTCCTGCTTTCAGACCCAACCAGAACCAAGTGCAGAGGTGGATGAGAAGGGGGAGGGAAGAACCTTATTTTTTTCTTAAGCTTTAGAAAAGATTTGGGTCAGTTCTTTTTTTTTTTTTTTAATCCAAGACCATGAGCTGGGTCTTGAGTAGGAATTATATTACTTTAGTTGGGCTCTTCTCTGAATCTTTTCAAGTTTCTCTGCTGCTAAAAAGAGGCTTTTTGGTAGCTCTGCATTATTAAGTAGTTTGACAGTGGCAACAGTTCTGATATAAGTGTAAATGCTTTGTAAAGTAGATAGACCTAGGTTAAAATTATATATGCCTCTTATTTTCCTTTATTCTTATTTGGCCTTGCAGACTGTGAATAAGAGATGCTGTACTTCCACATGCCCTGAATTGAAGTCAGAAGGAGTCTTTTCAGTAAGTTCAGTGGGCTGTTGATCAGGATTTTAGAGTGTATCATTACTAGACAACATTGTATCCCAACCTAACAGACACATCCTTATGTTAAACAGGACAAGGGCACTTTTAGCATCTCATTTTGCACTAAATGTATCTTTGTATCTGTCTTGTATTAAAATGTTTGAAACTGAATTTCACTAAATAGGCTATTTTCAAAAATTGTGGGATCGGACTAATCCTGTTTTGGATAGTATTGTGACATTTCTGAAACTTATTACAGGTTTCTCTTATTTTACCTTACTCCGTATATTCATTTTTCTTTGGTGGTATCAGTAGATCTGTTGTAGAGTAACTCTTGAGATTTTATGGATCTGGACTGTAAATCTTTTCCAGTCCATTCCACCCATCAAAAACTAATGCCATGGTTCCCAAATTGTGGGACATGAATCCTTGGGTAACATAGAAAAACATTCAGTAGGGCATACCAGGGGGTTGGGCCAGCCTCCATAGTGAGTGTGGAGGGAGTGCCCTCCAGCCCAGCTCTGGCCCCAGCTGCAGCTCCATTCCACACCTAGCTCTGCTGTCATTCCTTCCCTGGTCCCACCCCCCCCCGAAAAGTTCTGAATTTAGCCCAAGTTCTGATGAGCCAACAGTGTAGTAATGCAGGGTGTGGACAGATTCCTTTACTGGTAACTGGGGTGTGTGACAGGAGACGTCTGCAATAAGGGGTGTGAAGAGTGACAAGGTTTGGATTTGCTGTAAGAAGAATTCTGCTGGCCACAGTAGGATTCTTCTGTGGGCCAGGACACTAATGCAGGGAGCACTTCGTTTCTTCTTTACACTCTGCCAGCAAGAGCTTACTATTAACTGTGATGTCTCTGGGGGATACCAAACTGATTTGATAGAGAGGGCACAGTTGTCTACTTTCTTTGGGGAATTGATGTGATTCTAAATGCACGGGAAGGGTATCTTAGAAGTATGTAAAATAATAAAATGTGCTACATGGTTTGACAGTTTAGGGATCTAGACACTCAGGCTATGATCCATCACTGACTTGTCCTTCCAACAAAAATAGCCTCTTTACACCAGGACAGCAGAGAGTAAGGGTTTGTCCTTACTGTTTAACTCATGGATGAAGAAACTGGCCTCCAACAGCCAGGAGCTGAAATATTCAACTTATTTTAAATAAAATCACACTGTTGAAAACTCTAAAACAAACATAAAAAACACAAATTTTCCATATTCGTCTCTCTTGATAGTCAAGATGTTTGTGTTCACAGTCCAACTGTGTTTGTACCCAACCTGCAGTAGGTACAAACTAGGACTGGAAGGGACCTCAAGAGATCATCAAGTTCAGTCCCCTGCCCTCATGGCAGGACCAAGCACCGTCTAGATCATTCCCAGTAGCAGGAAGGTGGCAGCTGGGGAAAAAAGATCTATTCTAGAATGCTGCAGGATATACTGACTTTTACTTGTGTCGAAAGTGGGTTCTTTTGTTGAATGATGCATTATAGTTTATGAATCCCATTGCTTTGCCTTGTAAAACATGGGGCAGGGAAATATTTAAAATTCTGTCTTCATTTATTAAGCTTGGGTACCTAAATATAGATATGAAATTAAGTGTCCTGTCCTATAAAAGTGCTGATTACATTCAGCTCCTACTGACTTATGAAACTATATAAATATGGATTTAGGTGACCAATTTTAGGCACCCAAACTTTTGGCCTGAGTTATCGGATCATGGTGTAGTCATATGACTGCAGTACATTTTCCTCCTCCCATTTGCTCTTTATTCTTTGAAAATGTATGCTAAAACTTAAAATCTATAGAACTCTAAAGATCCTCTGTGTTATTTGAATTTTGTCCCATTTGTTAGGAAACATGCAGAAATAAACAGAAATCTTTGTGATCATAAATTATTTTCAGTAACTATATCTTGAGATGAAAGTATCAGTTGTGTTGGTAAAAGGAAATGTTCTTGATTTTCTCTTTTGTTTTTTATTTATGCATCCATTGGTTTAAAAGATGAGACCACAACAATGGCTGTTTTACAAAGGCTTAATGGTCAAATACTGGTCCCATTGATTGAAGTCAGTTGGAATTTTAACACTGACTTCAAGAGGATAAACATTTGGCTCTGAGGGAGAAGAATGGTAATAAATAACAATTCAAACTCAAATGTCAGTATGAACTTATACAACTGTATCATTGGGTAAACCATGTCTCAGGCACATGGAAAGTCTTTCTAAAAGTTGGTTTGGTAATTTCTCCCAGACTCTTAATTTCAATAATCAGTGGAGGTTTTTTTTTGGTTTGTTTTTAAAATAAAAGAAAAATTTTGTCCAGTCCTTTGTGAACCACATACTCTAACAATTTGCTTCCAAACACATGGGTTGTGTCTAGATTGGCAAGCTTTTCCGCAAAATCATCTTCTTTTGCAGAAAAACATGCCAGCTGTCTACACTGGCCTCTTGAATTTCCACAAGAACACTGACGATCTCATGTAAGATCGTCAGTGTTCTTGCGGAAATACTGTGCTGCTCCCATTCGGGCAAAAGCCCTCTTGTGCAATCATTTGTGCAAGAGGGCCAGTGTAAACAGCACCGTACTGTTTTCCGCAAAAAAGCCCCGATCGCGAAAAGCGTCCTGCCAATCTAGACACGCTTTTCTGAAAATGCTTTTAACTGAAAACTTTTCCGTTAAAAGCATTTCTAGAAAATCATGCCCATGTAGACGTAGCTATGCAGTTGCAGAATATCCCATTACCCTCTAATTTCAGATCTTTGGATACCACCATGTAGATAGATCTTGTGCATTTGCCTGGCACACAAACTGTGCAACTTCCAGTTGGTTTTATTTTGAGGCCTGATCTCATGTAATATTTGCATACAAACATATCCTCTGGTATATTTAAAGTGTGTGCAGTAAAATATTTCTCTAGAGGAGTTTCAGAAATTCCCATTTCGGGTGCATTACTGAAACATACCATGTTGTTTAGTTTATGCTTTGTCAAAAAAGGATGTAGGCTCATGTACTCTGTTTACCCCCTCTTCAGTACTCCTTTGTGCATACTTTCTGCTACCAAGGACTCTCAGTCCAGGTTTTCACTGCTGGAAGCCTAATCAGTCTAACAGTTGTATCTACAGGACAGCCGTCAGGGTGTGAAAATTCCCCACACAAAATTACATGCTTACAAAGCTTTAAAACAGAAATATGGTATTTCAAAGAACAATGCAGTCATTTTTCTTTCCCCCATCACACTCTAATTTACTAAAATACAAGTTAGAAAGAATAATTAACAATTATAAATTTGCCATCATCATAGCACATGGGCTGCTTCAACAATTTTGTATTGCATTTTATCTCCAATGTTTGAGAAGTGATATTGGTAACAAAATATACAGGTTTTCAATAGAAAGCTTTCTCAATAAAACACAACCCTGTTTTTTCTGGATGATTTTAGAGCTGTTCAAAGTAAGCAGTATAAACTGAGTGGACAATGCAGTGCCCTTTATTCTATTTTCCATGCAATAATCTTAGAAGTTTATAAATATTAGTAAATTACCTCTTCATCCCTGTGAGGTAAGCAGAGAGGTAAATATTGTATGCCACATGTTGCAAACACAGAAATTGAGGCACAGAGTTTGTCCCAAAGTTACCTAGGAAGTCTTTGAGACTAGAATCCAGATTTCCCAACTCCATGTTTCATGTCTTTAAAATAGGGAGGAAGATTGTGTGGGACATTTATATTTTTGTCTGGAAACTGCCTTACTATTTTGAAAGAGCCTTGACATTTCACTGATGATCTTGTCATTATTAATTCCTTTGGTATTCACTGGAAATGCTTTAATCATGTGAATTAATATCTTTCTACCACATGTTACATTTTTAAATAATTGGAGCCAACTTACTCTCCCAGTCTGCATGGTCTTTACAAATTTCTGGAATGTACTCTAAAGCGATGTACTGCTGTGAAACTACTTTCTGGTGGGCAGATTCCTTATTTTATTATTTTGGGGGTAGAAGAGAGGAGAACTGATTTAAGGTGAAGAGGAGTGAAAGATTTAGTGAATTAAATAAAAGGGAAGCCAACCTCAATTCAAAACACAGCCCAAGAGCCTTTCAAGGGAAAACATTCTTAAGGCATGAAGTATTTCAGTTTGGAAAATTGACAAGATAAGGGCTGAGTACTTTAGATTAGTATTGAATTTTGGCAGCTGGACAGCTCACTTTTGAGCAGGTGTGACTTTACAACTAGACTATGGTACTTCCCAGGCAGTAACAAGAGATAATGATAAATGTGGAGGAGCTAAAGTTTTTGCACAAAATAAGCACCCTTGAGCTTCACACACTCTATGTATAAACAATCATTCAAGAAAAAACAAAGTATTTAAAAACAACTTCACATACATTTTTAGTTTTGTCTATACAATGTAATGTGTTGTGAAATTACAAAATCTGTTCCTGTTAAACATTTCTTAATAATGAAAATGTTTCTAGCCATGAGGCTTTGTATAACCTTTATCTCTAATATGAATTTTGCCATTAATATAGTTGTTCCTGTTCACAATGGAAAATTAGGACTAAATATTTTTAAGCAGAGGATGTCAGATGAGAGTAAGGCAATATTATACACTCTACATATTGAACAGAATTTATTTTGAGGAAATTATAAAGATGTAATAATAGAGGAACTGTGAAATGTGTACAGTAGAAGTCACTTTTGAAACGTAATAAAAAAAAGCCATTTGCAGAGACCTATCACATCTATATAATCAACCAAGGCATTCTGTAATAACTAGATCACTGAAATTTTGTACCCCAAAATGAATAATTCATAGGTTTAAACCAGATGGAACCATGATAATCTGGTCAAACCTCCTGCATAACACTGGTCATGTAATTTAACCCAATGACTCCTCCATGGAGCTCAGTAACGTGTGGCTGAAGTGGAAAATGAAGAAGGTAATATCCTATGACAATACATAATCCAAGAAGTAATCTACATAGATAGTGTAGGAGGCAATATGATAACTTAAGACAAGCCCAAAGAGATATATAGGAAAATACTGGAAAGGAGAAAGATTATTTTAAATCTCCCTAAGAAAATGTTTCTTAAATTATAAGCTCTTTTGCTAACTTTACTCCAGTTTTCATTAATATTACAACATTGTTTGCATAGCTGAGATACTTCAAACATGTATGTTATTAAAAAGTTTATTATAAGTCTTTGCAATAATTTGTCTGAGTTGGGACTTGATCCAGCATTATGTATTTATATAAATACTCCTCCTTGATCCCACACTCTGCATTTGTATAAATACTTCTTAGTATCTCAAATAGGACTACCCACACATGTAAATGCTCCAGTATTGGGGCTTTAAATACACAGAAGTCAACAAGGCTTACACAATTGTCACTGCAAAGATCAAGCTTTAGAACTTAAGTTTTCTGGGACAGTTACTTGTATACTTACATGCCTAATATACTGTACACGTTCCTGGTATGTTTTTTGTAATGGTTTTTCAACAAACATTTTTCACCAAACACATTTTCAGGCCCGTACATAGTTGGTTGGGGGTGTGTGTGTGCACGCAGGCAAAAGCACCCCCGATGGTCCCCAAGTATGTATGCTCCAGCTGGCCAAGAGAAGGCAGGAGCAGCATGATGCCTGAGCTTCCCCCATGCTCTGGTTGGTCAGGGGAAGGCTGGGGCCCTATTGATTTCCCCACTTATTTGGGGGAAATCACCCTTGCAGTCCACATTTACAAAAAAAGCACACACACCCCACAGAAATTCCTACGAACAGGCCTGATTTAACATAATTTATTTTTGTATTATATTTCCCCCTTTTAGTATAACAAACCTGTGGCTGGGTCACAATAGTCCATCTAGCACAAGGGTGGATCAGTAGAATATCTTCACTTTTGGATGTGTAGTTCTCAGCAATTAACAGATGAGGCGTAGACTCAATGGCAGAGAGTGGAAGATGAATACCAGACTTGCTCTTGCAAATTCTGAAGAGGGTAACAATGGAAGAAATTGCAGGGCTACTCACCACGCGGCCTGTGGCCCATTTGTTTGTGGCCCATGGTGTGGCTTGGGTTTACATGGTGCTCAACACATGGCCTGTGGGTAGGATCGTTTGAACATGGCCTCCAATGGGAACAAGTTCCACAACGGTGAGATGTCTCCTAGATGGGGTGAACACTGAAAGACGCAAGCGGACAGGTTGGGGACAGACGACTACAGGGTGTTGGCGTTTCTAGCCCCCCAGGGAGAAGGTGCTGGGAGCACTGGGGTATTGTGGGAAGTGCTTTGTATTCATGCCCATCAGTTTGAAAGAAGCTATTTGCATATATTTGCATGTATATTTGCATGTATATGCAACCACACTTAAGTTGCAACCCTCAGCATATGCTGTGAATATCATTGTAGCCCCTGGGGCTTCCAAAGTTGAGTAGCCCTGGTCTATTGGGAGTGGAGAGGGATGTTTCAGGCTACCTTGTGTGCAAGGAAAACTGTGCAGGGTCTGCTTACAGTGTAGAGCATAAGACTAGAAGGTTGCTAGACATTTTGATATTCTCTAATCTCATTTTCATGAATACCCAGCTAGCATGTGCAACAGTTGAGAGCAATTTTATCATTTTTAAAGAGTAAAATTAAAGTTACTCCATGGAGAGACTAATTTTAATGAGTTGATCATTTTTGTATCCATACATGTAGGACCTGAGCTAAGTTAATGGGGCTTTTTCCACTGACTTCAATGGACACTGGATCAGGACCCCACTTACTTTTTAACAAAAAAAATCCTCTCCCCTTCCTCCGCTGCTATTCAAGCCAAGGATTTATTCATCTTCTTTGGATGGAACCTTTTGATGAGTGACTTTAACAATCTCTTCAAAGGAAGACAATTACCTTTATCCACTGCATCGTACTGGGATATACAATTTTGCACATAGTATGAAGAGGAAACATATTTGCATGCAGGAGTGGCCTGAGGCTGGCCGTGGTAGCTGGCGCCCCAGGCGGAACACGAGATCAGAGCCCCCGTCTACAGGGCCGTCAATGGACTGACGTAATCATCGGGCACCCTGTAACATCATCATTGGGCTAGGCGGTGGCCGAGTTCACCTATAGTCACAAGCTGCCCCTGTTTGCATGCACAACTGAGAAGTAATTTTATAAAGTTCAATTGTAAGGAGGCAAGTCTGGCTGTACCCTCAGGCAGGCTCTGCAGAGTCACAGTAAGCCTCCTTCTTATGCAGTTGGGTAAGAGGGGGAAGAATGAGTAGGGCAGAGCCCTGGCTCCATCTGCTACCAGGTTTCAACCTGGCATAGTTTACCCTTTCTCTGTAGCAGACAGGGAGATTGTGACTGAGTTTAAAGGGTTAATAAAATATTGTACTTATTTTTATTGTATCATAAAGAATAGGTACTTATCAGTTTCCTTTCTACTCCAATAGAGCAGAAACCATATCTCTCTGATATTTTATTGCTAACTGAATATCTGTTAGACTGCAGTCTCTTCAGGGAAGGGTCTGTCTTTATATATTTTGAAAAGCGCTTATGAAATTATCTGCTCTTAGCAAACATATATAACAACTGTATTGTACCAGAGAGTATTTGTAAGTTGGACCCTGCTTTCTGTTCCTATGAGCCTAGGGGTTCTCAATTCAGAATTCACGTTCACAATAGAACTGCAGGGATCTGTTTCAGTCATACTTGCATACCAGACATTCCTTCTAGTAATGATGAAGAAAGTGAGGGCTTTCTGGGGTGGGGAATAATGAAAGAGTTGTCCTTCACAGCATTTGCTAGGGCCTGCCCTGCTGATCTAAATTGTGATAATGTTAAGAACAGACTGGGGTAGTTAATTGTTTCTTAGGGATGAGCAACCAAATTTCTCTCTCATTAGATGGTGCAACTAACTACGAATGAGTAAACTTATGAATAATGGGAAAATATCAAATATAAGAAAATGAATATTTGATGCTATTTTAAAAGTAAATGAGCAGATTATACATTTATTACAGTGACCCCAAGACCACCTGCCTCAATCTCTCCATACTGTACAGCACATGTGTGTAATATGTTTGAGGGGGTTTTGGTAGAATTTTTGAAGACTAGGTGTTTTAATTCTGTAATACCAACAGTATCTGAAGCCCTTGATTGCTATTCATATTAATTGTGGTGAACATTGCTAATTAGGTCTGATAACCTACAATGGTAGTTTTCCTGATAAAGCCATGTAACAAGCTGTTTGAATTCTAATATTTTTTCTCTTGAGGACAAAGAGAAGTGAGGAACTATTAATTTATTTCTTCTTTCATATTTGGGGTAAATGCTGACCAAAGTAAAAACCAACCATCTTGGTTATACAGACTCAAAAATCCATTCATATGAATGTGTTTTCTTTCACTGGCAGTAAAGGATTCTGAACTTGGATGCAAAAAAAATAGTAGGTTCTGAGCTCAAGACTGTAGGCACATTAAATTCCCTGTTTTCACCCTATAGGTCTGAGCCAAAGCTCATTAAAGGCACTGAAAATATTACTTTTTGACATTAATACACTTTCACTCAGGCTCCCATACAATAATATAAGATATCCTAATATGTGAGCTAAAATGTATTTATTTTTATTTTAAGACTTGCCAACAAGCAAAATTGTTATAAACTTTAATACATCACTGTATATGTCACCTCCTCCTTTGCCTGCAAACAACTTCCTTGTAATACCTGCTTTGTAACAAAATGTCTGATTCCAAGATGGTTTCTTTTCACTGATACTGTTTTTCATCCATAGATGGCATTGGCACTTAACAGTTCCCACAGTAACTGAACTTTGTGCACAAAGCAGTGTGACTCCTTTCCCCTGTTCTTAAGTAAATGGAGAAAGGCAGTATCTTCTGCCAAATTATAATGCTGTTCAATGTTAGCTATTTTTACACATATTTCCCTTTTCTATTGTGTTGCCTGTGTGTACTAAGCTCTTTTAGGGACACCATTGCAAAACAGTATAGGGATTAGAGGCACAGACAATATGTCAAGATACTTAATCAGTTCAACTGTATTAAACATAATTGTAGCATCAGCACTGAAATATTTCAGTCTGACAGGAACATGATGAATCCTGACTCAGAGATGCCTAAAGGAAAGTGCTCACCTGGAAACGTCTTTAAGATTCCAGACTGCCTGAGTCTCCACTGATTCAGACATGTATATAAGCATATTAATGTCAACTGAGTACATGATCTGATTCAGACACGTATATATTATTGTCAATTTTTAATTTGAAAAGGCAATCTAGAATGGTCAACAGTACAGTAAATAAGCTGTTACTGTCTCATCTGATGTAGTACAAGCTAAAGTTGTACTGTTGATATACTGTCCTGTGTTGGAGGAGGTGCAGTCACACCACCACAAAGAGGAGTTAAGTGGGAACTGTTATCAGGGAGGCATAAACCACTCCCCAGCATGCAGGGAGAGTGAATACACACCATCAGGGGTATGTCTTCACTAAAATTAGATATCTGCAGCTGGTCAGTACCACCTGACCTGGGCCTGTGGTAAGGGGCTGTTTAATTGCCATGTAAACTTTCTGCTCAGGCTGCAGGCTGAGCTCTGGGATCCTCATTCCTCACAGGGTCCTAGAGCCCACACTTCAGATCAAACGTGACTATAACAATTAGCTCCTTAGCCAGAGCCCTACAACAAGCCTGAGTCAGCTGGCATAGGCCAGCCATGAGTTTTTATTGAAGTGTCGACATACCCAGGGATTTTGGGCAACATCATGCCTTAAGGAACTGTGCCTGTTGAAACAACAGAATTTAATCCACAAATCTGTGTGTTAAAGTCTTGAGCAACAGAAGACTGACGTCTCTGTCCTCCACATCCCTCTTCACCCAGCTAGTGCAGGGAAGGATAAAAGGATTTGGAGAAGATCCTAGCCACAGGGGGAAAAGCTGCAGATAGCAAAATTGTATGCTAACTGTTATTGCAGCTGTATAGTAATGGCCATATTTTGGGAACCAAGATTGTGGATTATTTATAATCATACAAATATCACCAAATTCTAGTATTCACAGTGACAGAAATTTCAGATCCAAAAACTTCCCAGTCCTAATTTGTAACTAGTCTCAGGCCTGTACATGGAATTTCTGTGTGTGAGGTTTTTTTTTTTTTTTTGGTAAATGAGGACTGAATCTTTGTACACAACCCCCCCTCAACCCACCCCACATATGGGCCTGCACAGTTAATATTAGCCCCTTTTCTCCTGGTTCTTGGTTAAAAAAAATCTTCTAATTAATAGCTACCAATACTCGTGTCAGGACTGTACTTTAACCCGCCTACCAAATTGCAATCAAATGGTTAAACCACATGTCATTCAACTGTGGTCCATGGACCACAAGGAAGGCTAGAGGTTGTCCTATGGATAATTAGCTGACTACAGGATGCCAGCTAGGAAAGGGAATTGAAGAACAGCTAAAAATGCTTCTAACAATAATACCATTACTTTCCCCTGTGAAGTGTGACTGTACTTGCCATGGGAATGTTAACTCAGGATTAAACAAAGACTATGAATGGCTAGCTAACTACAAAAGCAGCTTCTCCTCTCTTGGTATTCACACCTCCAGATCAGCTACTAGTAGTGGGCCTCATCCTCCCTGATTGGATTCACCTCATCATCTCTAGCCTGATTCTGGCCTGCATATTTATACCTGCCTCTGGAAATTTCCACTACGTGCATCTGACGAAGTGGGTCTTTGCCCATGAAAGCTTATGCTCCAACACTTCGGTTAGTCTATAAGATGCCACAGGACTCCTCGCTGCTTTTGCAGATTCAGACTAACAGGGCTACCCCTCTGATATGTGATAATGAATGAGAAGGGCCATGAATCTTATCTGTAATGGCTTTTTCATATATACCTTTATAAGTTTACATCATACTTTTCCTCTTCAAAGCATTGCATAAAAACTAAATCTTGAAAGAAAGAAAGCTCTTATTTTAGATATTTCACTCTAACTTTATTCAAGCTCTGTTTACTGCAGTGAAAATTCAGCAAGAATGAATTTGGCCCAACATGATTTTAATTCAAACAAATACTTCTGCTGCAGAGAACTCATAATGGTAACATAGTGGGTCATTTTCTCTACTTACGTGAACTGATACAGCTCTATTGCAGACAACAAAGCTATGCCAAATTATCTCTGCAGAGAATTGTCCCAACATGTTTAAGAAACATATGACATTGTTCTTGCAACCTGTGTCTCCTTTCTGGCATTCTGTTTATTGCTCACATTCATAGCTTGTTGTCTACATTTAAACCATGATCCTGCTGTTGGAGCAATGCGGGTGGGCCCACAGTAAACTCATACAGAGTTCTATGGGAGTCTGCTCATGCAGATCTAATTACAAAGTTAGAGCTTCAGGGTATGTCTACACTGCAGAGTTTTTCCAGGGAAAGTCGAAAGAATTGAGAGGTTTTTCCAACAGTGGTAAACCTCTTTCTACAAGGAAGAAGTATTTTTCTAAAAGTTGCTGGAAGACTGGTGGTGGTAAAAAAACTCAGGTTTCAAAGATAAGTGGTATATATATTGACTCTCAGGTTTCTTAGCTTCAGTTTCAATCATAATTAGCATCAGATTGATATTGTCAAAAAATAGGTCTAATGTGTCCAAAGTTGGGTATTTATGCACCTAAGCTAAACTGGCTTAGTTTCTCAATGTGTTGAACAGCTCTCATTCCGATTGAAAATTGATAGTCATTGGAGAGGCTCTGCAATTTTTAAAATTGGCCACTGTCATGTAGCTGCCTAAATATGGCTTGAAAAACTTGACCTGATATTTAAAAAAAAAAAAAAAAAAAAAAGGTAGAAGACCCTTAAACAAAATGTCTAAATCAAATGTGGTAAAACACTTAACAGTTGCACAATTTAAGTTATGCTATTAGGATACAAAGAGATACTGTAGTAATGAAGTAATTACTGTAGTAATGAAGTAGTAATGACCCGCTAGGTTACAATTATGAGTTCTCTGCAGCAGAAGTATTTGTTTGAATTAAAATCTTTACACAAAAAGGGTGAAATTCTGGTCCCAATAAAGTCTGTGGCAAAAGTCCCATTCACTTCATCAAGTCCAGGACTTCATTCCAGATATGTTATCAAGAAGGACACACATACTGAACATGTTAAGTGTACAGATGTAAACGTATGAAGATGTAAAAGCTCTTTCTGAGCAACATGAGAGCATATAAGTCTCTTACATGAATTGCCTTATTCTGCTCTTTGTTCCAGGAATACAAGGATGTGGGGAAAATCCTACTCAGTTCCTTCATTATGAAATGGGAGCTTTGCCACTGAATGTAGGACCAAGTCCTTAACCATTTAAACTTTAAAAAACAATGAAAAAAAGAGGTTTAATAACTTCAAACACTTTTTATACTCAACTAATTAGCATTGGTCTTAAATATTGAAGGTATATTAATGATTCGAGGGGAATTAAAAATATCTCATTTTTTAATATCTGAACTCAGTAAATGGTACTCTCCCCTACTGATGCTCAATGTTAAAAGGTTGTATGTTTTTGACCTGTCCAGTTAACTTAAAAGAAGACATTTTTTAAAGGTATCTAAATAAGCAATCATCAGCTGCGTTACTATTTTGAATAGGAAAAACTTAAAAAACAACAAATACTCTAGTACAGTGGTTCTTAACCTTACTGCAGCCTGCACTCCTTTGGTTCTCAAAATATGTTCTCGTACCCCTTATTAAAAATTGTTGAAGTCAGTCAGTTCTTTAAACCTAAGATATATCATAAAAATCTGGCACGTCTCACACCCCCAGAAAGGGTATCTCACATCCCCAAATGATGTGTGCACCCCAGGTTAAGAACCACTGCTCTAATAGCACCGTAAAGACTAACAAAACATGTAGCTCAGCATTTCTCAAACTGTGGGTCATGACCCCCCAAGGAGGTTGCGAGCAACGTAGAGGGGGGTCACAGCTAGATTCGTTTTTTCACTTGTGACCCCTCTCCCCATGGCCACGAAGAGCAGCAGGGTGGTGGAAGGCAACTGCAGGCAAGCCGTTCAGAGTGACTGGGGCTGTGGAACTCCAGGAGCACGGCTCAGCTGCAGGAGGAGGCAAGGCGGCGGGAGAGTGAGGCTGGCGGAACGTATGCGGGGAGGCTGGCCGGGGGCACGGTTGCTGGGCGACCGAACACTTCCTCAGCTGGGACAGGGCAGGGTCCCTCAGGCAGCAGGCTGGGGGATTGGGTCAGAGCAGAGGACCTGGAGGTAAATAAGGGCTCATTGGGGTCAGAGGAGGAGGCAGAGGAGAGGAGAGAAACAAACAAACAAACAAACAAAAAACCAAAGGGATGTGGAGCATAAAAGAGGCACAGAGGAGAAAGAGATGGGGGGAAGGAGCCTACAGGGAGGAAGGGCGTTGAGGACGACAAACGCCTTGAAGGAACCCCAGGAGGGCAAGGAGTCTGGTGAGAAGAGGGGAGGAAGCGACCCAGGGCAATGAGGGTGGGGTGTCACAAATTCACTTAGCATTTTAGGGGGTCATGGTATCACAAAGTTTGAGAACCCCTGATGTAGATGGTATCATGGAAGGAGTGTTGGAAGTCCAGATCCAAGAATAAATAAGGGAAGGAGAGCGGGAGGGAGAAGGAAAAAAAAAGAAGCAGAAAGTAAATAAGTTTCAGAGGGATAGCTGAGTTAGTCTGTAACAGGAAAAACTTAAAAAACAACAAATAGTCTAGTAGCACCTTAAGGATTAAATCAGTGGCCCCCAACCTATAGAGACTCCCGGGTGCCTGGGAGCGGGGCAACTCATGCGCTGGGCGCCCAGGGGCGGGGCCGCGCGTCCTGGGGCACATCAGGGGCGGGGAAGCCCTTGCACCCGGCGCCGGCAGGTGCCCCAGGGCCAGGGCCACCCGAGTGCCTTGTGCCGTGGGCCTGGGGCCGGCGCCACCGCCCGAGCCGCACGCCCGCATGTGCCCTGGGGCTGGGGCCGCCTGAGCACCGCGCCGGTGTGTGTCACGTGCCTGGGGCCGGCGCCTCCAGTGTGCTGTGTGGCGAGGGCAGCCCAGGTTGTCGGCGGGCGCAAACAAATGCCCCGGCGGGCGCCATGGCGCCCACGGGCACCGCGTTGGGGACCACTGGACTAAATAGTTACAAGAGGCTGATAAGAACCATTAGTTTGCACTTGGAAAGGAAGATGATGTCTGTGTAGAATCTGGTGTTAGTCAAGAACCATTAGCACCTTCATTGTCTGGTTGGTTGCTTAAGTCATTAAGATGTGGAAGATCCCAATTCATACCATTTGTATAAGAATTAAACTTCTGAATGAAGTTAAATTCCAACCCTTCTCTGTGTATTTGGCTTGTGGAATTGGTCTGTGACAAAATGACTACTTGGAAATCCATCAGTGAGTGTCCAGGAAGATTAAAGTGTTCTCCAGCAGGTTTGTGTGTGTTGTCTTTTCAAATATCTGATTTGTGTTCATTAATTCTTTCCCATAGAGCAGCAATTCCCAACCTTTTCCAGATGGGGACCCATTTTGACAATTCGGGAATTGTGAAATTCTTCAAAGGTCTCTTACACGTAGGTCCATATAATGAAGATGTCATTGATGTAGCATAAGTAGAGTAAGAGTGCTCCCTGGGAGCTGGCTGGGCAAGGGCTGACCTATGGGGAGCCCTTACAGGGACATTTCGCTGTGGGCTCTGGAGGATAAAGCTAAGCTAAGATTGGAGTTCTTAAAGATGCACGCATCATGCGCGTTTCCTGACCATCCCAGGTTGATGTCGGTGCAACAGTCTTTGTGATCCACTAGTGCCTGTAATACCACTGAGAACTACGTACTTTTTGGCAAGGTGGGCTGGTGCAAAAAAGGGATATGCATTCTGTCTAGCTGCACCCTCCCCTCGCAGCAGACCAGGCTTTTCTCGCTGCGGAGGATGGGGGCGGCGGGACCGCGGCGCATCTCGGCGATCCTGCTGCCCGCGTCCTTACTCTGCGTCTCCCTGGTCTGCTGGGGGATCTCCCCCAGCAGACCAGGGAGACGCGGAGCAGCTTTTCTCGCCGCGGAGGACGCGGGTGGCGGGACCGCCGCGGCGCGTCTCGGCGGTCTGCTGGGGGGGCGCGCAGCTAGATCGGGGTTCCGTCACCCCGTTCTTAAGTAGACCCCACCACAATTAGGGAACGCTATCACAGCAAAGCTATTCACTATGTCCTGCATGTTTCCTAGAGTCACTACTCTTCCTAGCAGAAGGGTATTGATTCTCCTTGCTACTTGGATCACATCAACTCAACTGTAGATTTACTCACTCTGAACGGATTCCTGGCTGACTGGTAGTAGACTGGCGTTGCAAGCTTTCACAGGGCTATTGCTGCTCCCTTAACTGTCAGAGCAGGTCTCATTTTAGTACTGCTGCACTTCAGGATGGAGGAAAGCAATTTGCAAAGTTCCATGAAAGTGGCTTTATGCATGTGAAAGTTTTGAAGCCAAGATCATCATCCCAAACTATATAATTACGTGGTCTGACTGTCTGTGTTTGTTTCTTGGCACCATAATTGGTATTCCACAGTATCAATATGCTCAACTGTCACCAGCACAGGCTGATGGCTCCATTCAATGAGTTCCTGCACCTCTCTGTTTGTAGCCTCCCCACGTTCTTCCTTGCTACAGGTGGCTCCTTGTTAGGCTCTAGACCAATTGTCTCCAACCTTTTTAACCACAAGATCACTTTTTCAATATAAGTGCAATGTAAGATCTACCTCAAACCCAGATATCCTTGCCCCATTTCCTTCACACCCCTTCTCAGAGGCCCTGCTCCTGCTCCACTCCTTCTGCGAGGCTCACCCTGCTCACTCCATCCCTCTTCTTCCCCCATCCTCATTCACTTTCACCAGGCTGGGGTAGGGGATTGGGGTGCAGGCTCTGGTCTTGGGCCAAGGGGTTGGAGTGTGGGAGGGGCTCTGGGCTTAGCTCAGGGTGGGGTATTGGGGTCCAGGAGGGGTTTCAGGGTGCAAGTTCTGGGAAGGAGTTTGGGTGGAGGGGGGGCTCACATCTGGGGCAGGAGGTTGGGAGCAGGAGGGGGTTCAGGGCTGGGGCAGGGATTCAGGAAGCAGACTCTGGTTGGGCACCAGTTAACTGAGATCGTTTCCGGGTGGTGAAGCAGTGGAGTTAAGGGAGGCTTACTCCTGCCCTGATCCTGCACCACTTCTGAAAGCAGCTGGAATGTACAGCAATGGCTCCTCTCTGTGTTGAGATAGGATACAGAAGTGGGGGAAGGAGGGACACCCTGACATCAGCACTCCCCCTCTTCTTCCTCCCATACTCTACTCAACAAGCAGGAGGTTCACAGGGTGGCAGTCCTAAGACAGATGGCAGGAGCAGCATGACTGTGGGTGGAGGGGCAACTGAAGCTTCAGCATTTGATAGCTTCCTGGCCAACCAAGTCAGGATCACTTGTCAGAGGCTCTACGATCTACTGGTGGATCCTGATCTACTGGTCGGTGACCACTGCTCTAGACAAACTTAGCATAACAGGTGAGGTGTTTGCATTGCTTGACACAACAGTGTACACCTAAGTAGGGTCCATGCTTGCCATGCTATGGCATCTGCAGTGATAACAAGGGTTAAAAGGGTGCAAAATGATTGTTTGCCAGTGCTTTCAAGGAGCAATGGAGGAAAGTAAATGTGTCATGGGTGGCTGGCAAAATATACCCAGAATAGGGATGTTAAAATGTGTAAATTCAAGTAAATGCCTATTATTATTATTTATCATTATAAATGTGTAACTGCTGAAAATGTCACGCATTTTAACATCTCGATTCTAGGTGTATATTCTGCTGATAAAGAGGGAGCAGAGCAGGGTGGCAGAAGACCCTGTCTAGGGGAGGGCTGAGCTCCCAGACCTGGTGCAAGCCAGAACTGAGCTGGGCTGCCGGCCCACCCAGCTCCTAATACACTTTAAATGTAGAGCTGCAGCAGGGGTAGATCCCAGACACATCACAAGCCAGGACAGAGTCAGGCTGCTGACCAGCCTGCTAAAAAATTTACTGGCAAAGGAGTGGGGGGAGGGAAATGCATCTAGCCTAAAGCATTAACTAATAAGCTTTTGTTTATCAGTTAATCGACTACACTATTACCAGCCTCCCCTCCCCGCTGCTGCCTCTATCAGCAGTGTGGGTGAGAGTCCTGTCAGAGTGGATAGTAGCCAAAGTAGAGGGGAGGTATTCTCTGGACCAAATGTGCTTAGTGGGGACATGCACTTTCAGACTTTATTAAACTGAATGCTGACAGTCAGCCTCAATAACTGCGACCCAATGTGTAGCGTATTCATCCCCGCAAAGACTGCAATCTTCCCAGGGCTCGCGACTCCTGCTGCCTGACCTTACCCTGCACTTGCCAGACCCCTGGGAGCTTTCACCTGGCCTCAGATGATCCTTCCACTCTTCAGGCAGACGCCAAAGAAGCTCCAAAGTCAAAGCCCGCACAATCTCACAATCTGTGAGTGGGGGCCTGGGGTTTCATTGGGAGGGGGGGGGTTCCTGCCCAGAAGGGGTCTGCTCTCTGCGGTCCCTCCTCCAGCCTCTGCTCTGCCACCCTGCGCTCGCCCACTCACCCCGGCCTGCTCAGCGCCTCCCCTCCCCCGCAGCTTCTCACGCGCCCTTCACCTGCTTCGCTTGGCTCCTTCACGCGCCTCCCTTTCCCCGCGCGCACGCGCGCCGCAGCCGGCCAAGTGAGGGCAGGCGGCTCTTCGGGACTTCGTCGCTCCCGGTGCGCATGCGCTGAGGATGGCCGCAGGGGGCGGGGAAGGTTGCGCGAGTGGCCCCGGCGGCTGGAGGGGGGGGTGGGGAATCTGAGCCAGGGGCGGGGTTTAGCCTGGGCCGCTCCGTTCGACTCTCCCTGCCCCGAAGATACTCGGCTGTTTCCGGCTATTGTCGGAGAACCTCTCCTTCCTCGCCCCCCCCCGTTAACCCGCCCGTCTCCTGGAGGCTGCTGCGGGCTGTTCGGCGCGGCGGCCGCGGTCGGAAGATGGCGGTCGGCGCGGGTCGGAGGCAGCGCGAGGCAGCGGGGCGGCGGGAGCTGTTATGCAAACGAGGCTAGAGGCGGACAGACGCGGAGTCGGACGGACGGACGGACGGACAGAGGGAGCGAAGCAGCCCGGAGCCGCCGCCCCCTCTCCCCCCGCCACTTCCCCGCCCGCGGGCATGGAGCTTGGGGCTGCGCCTCGCCGCGGGCAGCGCGGGGCTGGCAGCGACCTGGTCCTGTGAGCGGCCCCCCGGCAGCAGCGGCGGCGGCGGCGTCGCGCAGGCAGCTGGGCGCCGCCGGGGAAGATGTCGGAGACCAAGGTGAAGGTGGCCGTCAGGGTCCGGCCCATGAACCGCAGAGGTAAACGCGCCCAGGGCCGGGCCGGGCACCCCCCCCTCCGAGCCCCGCGACAACCTGCAGTCTCCTCCCTGGACTGGAGGGTGGCGGCTGAAGCGCCTCTTGTCACACCCCACGGCGGGGGCGAGCCCCGCTTTCCCCAGCACGTCAAGTGCTGCCCGTCTCCCACCTCCCCCCTGCACACACCTTCCCTTAGCAGGTGGAGTTCAGGGGGAGCCTGCAGGGCCCCCCCTCCCGGGTCCCCCCCCCATGGCTGTCTGGAGAAACGCCCTCCAAATAGCTGCGGGGATTAGCTGGGGGAGCCTGAGACTCCGGGGAGGAACACCCAACTTCTTCTCCTCTCGTCTGGGGAGGGCTGTTTTGTAGCTCTGGGGAGAAATGGGGGGGGAGGGGGTTTGGCAGGGAGGAGGGGTGCCTGTGTGCCGTTTTTGTGCACGAAGGGACTATTCTGGTCTGTCATGCTCATTTCTAGAGCTGGATTTGAACACCAAGTGCATTGTGGAGATGCAAGGGAATCAGACTGTGCTGCACCCTCCCCCTTCAAACACCAAACATGGAGAAAACAGGTACACATTAAATTTTTAAAAATCCTTATCCTGAAATCCCTGCCTACTTTGGTTTAAGCAGAGGCTCAAACAATGAGTTGTTTGTGTGCTTTTGTTGAGGGGAAGCAGCTTCTTAATATTCCCTCGGCTACTTTTGGAAGCTGTTTAGAAAAAAGTCCATTAGCCTGATTGTAGTTGTGTGAGATGCCAATAACATTAGCGGAGTTGCATCAGTGAGGTAGAAATCAGGCCCCAAGTTTATCTTTTCACACCCTATCAGAAGAGTTTGGACCAATATTGCTTTTGAAGAAGCAAAAGATCGTTAGAAGCTTTCATTATTTGTTTAAAGATTTATGCTTTCATCAGCTGTTAGATGGGACTAGTTAGTTGTAGAATGCAAGAAACTGAGAAATCCATACCATTTTTGGCAATTTCATTAAGGAGATTCTGTTAATGAGTTGCTGTAACCTTCAGATTTGATATGAGGGAACAAAAGTTGTGTGCTGGATTTTAGATGCTGGGGAAGGTTTCTTTAAGGGCTGTATGTACCGGTTGCAACATATTTGCATTTGAAAAGTTGTGACTGCTGGATCCCTTATTAATGCTGTTCTGTTCTGTGAAGCGGTATAAGAGAATGTGCTAAAATAATTCAGAGATCTGGCATTTACTTGTGAAGTCCCTGTAAAGAATACTTTTGGAAATCATCCAAAATACCAATGCAACAGATTGTAAAAATAGATCAGAGCAGGAAAAGATTTTTTTTTTCATTTGGGAGGGCATGAGGGGAAGAGTTGCATTGTGTGCTAATCTGTTCAGTTACCTGTTGATTGATCCTTGTGCTTAGCACTCTAAATATATTTTATGCTTAAAAGCAGGGAATTGGGCAAATAATTATAGTTATGACCATTTTCCTATGAGACTGCTTGCACTTCTCATAGGCATGGCTTTGAAATTATTTATGTTGGTGCTTTTTTGTTAGAAATTATTTTACACTTTAATGATGCTTTATATCTTAAATCTGAGACTTTAACGTGTATGCCTTAACCATTTTGATAGCATAAGGAAACCCAGTCTTGTGGGATTAATGAGCTGGTTTGGGACTGGGAAGATTTGGTTTCATTTCCTGGTTCTTTGCCAGACTTTGTGTGATCTTGGCTAAGTCAAGTAATTCCTCTGCATCCTGGTTCCCCATCAGTAAAATGGGAATAATAAATATAGTCTTAGTCTCTTACCTATTTAGAATGCAAGCTTTTCAGGGTACAGGCTGTTCACTATATGTATGTCTAGTCTCTAGCACAGTAAAACCCTTATCTGGCTTGCAGCTCATAAATGCTACTGTAATACAAATAATCTAAAATGTGTAGGTTTGACAGAACTTTGATAAAGGTTGAAATGTTATGAATTGGGACTCTCTGGTCTGGCAACATCCATGATCTGGCGCAGATATTGCAGGACAGAGAGTTCCTGTGTAGGGTCAGCAGCAGGGGATGGCAGGGCAAGTGGGCTGCTTTCAAGCCAGCTGATGGCGGAGCTTCCCAGCAGGGTTTGGAGACCCCGTGTGCGGCTGCCTGGTGCGGCTGGGAGCTGTAGTAGGGGTGGCCTGGTGGTGTAGTGAGCTGTGTCATTGGCACGCAGCTGCCTAGTGGGTCCTGGAGCCGCTGCGCATGACTGCCCAGCGCGTCCCAGAGCCCCAGCAGCAGAGACTGCTCAGTGGGGTTGGCAGGGCAGCAGGGCTGGAAGGAAGTAGGAGCCAAGGCAGTGATGGGGGCCAGTAATGACCTCCCCTGGTCTGGCAAAATCCCTCATCCGGGACTGGTCAGGTGTAATTTTTTTCTCCGTACATATTTCATAACTTTATACCAAACTAAAGGAAGAAATAAATTGTGTATATAGGTCTAAAAAAAGTAAGAACAAATGTATAAATATACCAGAGTAGAATCAAGCTTTCAGAAGTAACTGTTGAAATGAATGTCTACAGTTTATATTGGGAAGAAGGTACAGCACTAAGACCACATGCGGTTTGTTTGTGTTTGTTGCTTTATCACCTGTTATGAATATATCGGTTCCTTTTTTTACCTTGCTAGAATTAAGAGCCAATTTTATCTTGATAACTATACGTGCATACTCCTTGCACCTTCATGTAATCTTACTCTCTCAGAAGTAGGGTTCTTCAACAAACGCAGGAGTCTTCCCACCTTGAGCTCAGTCCAGCTTTGGGGTCTTAGTTGATTGTTAATATTTAATATAGTTTTGCTAAGAAAATTAAATCTTACTTATTTACACACTTCAAGGACAGTGCATTGGAATATGTAGTAGACATTGATCAGTTAATATTGATCATTTTTGTCTAAATAAAATTGTTGTTCAGTATCTTCCAAATCTAGATTTTATGCATAGCCTTTTCCTGAAGCTTGTTGGATCCTCCTGATGTTGAGTGGAACCCCTTAAAATCTGTTAATTTGACATGCTTTTCTCCCTCATCTGAATACTCACAATAATATTGGTTCTAGAGAAATAATATTGGTTCTTTATATTTTTATGCATTTCCAAAGGCACTGTTTATATGAATTTAATTGAATCACTGCAGCAATGCTGCTTTTATTTGCATTAATTTTTAAGCAGAGATAAAAGCACCAAATGCTTTTTTTTGTGTGGCTTAACTTTTTATTTTTCAGTTAGCAATCTTGTATTTCACTTGTTATGTTACTGGTTGATCACTTCACCATTATTTTTGCTTGTAGCTGCATATTAAAGATGAAAAGTTATATGACTAATCAAAATTAATTTTTGGGTGGAAAGCACTGAGTGGGGCTTAGTTTTGTCACCTTACTCATGCTGGGTAGTTCATTCAGTGTGCGTGTTCCCGTTGAGTTCAGTAGAACTACTTATTAGTCAATGTGAGTAAGCACTGTAGAACTGGGCATAACATGTATAGAATCATTTTCATGTAATAAGAGCTATCCATACTTGAAAGAGAAGAAGAGATGAGAGGCAGTTGAGATAATGTAGGAAAAAGTGTATTTAAAATTTTAATTGTGCTGTCACTTCCATTGACAAATGTTTATATTGAAAAATTGCCCTTATAGTTACATGAAAATAAAAGTTTTATACTGTGATTCATGATAAAAGTAAATGGTTTCTACCAAAGGAAGCAGGCAAGCTTGGCTCCCATAATTGCTTCTTCTTAATGGAATTAAAGCCAAGAAATCAGTGATGACAAAATAGGTTTCAGGACCTCCTGGAGCTGCCATTTAAAATTCACTGAACAGATTGTCTAAAACAGAATGATCCGACAACTTTCATCCACATTCATAATTAAACAAGCTGGCACTAATTTCTAGAAGATTAGCTTTTGGAAAACAGTTCTCAGTTGATGAGAAGTGGAGCTGTACAAACTTGTCTGTTTCATAAGGGTGGTTAGTTTTATTTTGGACTAGTAGCTAACACATTGGTATTTTTAATTTTGTAAACTTTAGGCTTTATCTTTACAAAAGTGGGATTTTGTGGTGTAGACAGGTGAATAAATATTTCCAAATTTTAGAGGTGAAGATAACCAGTAGCTGTCATTTACCTACATTCACGCCGTGAGACAGTGGCAGAGTAGTAAGTTGAGCCAGTGTTTCCTGGCTTTAGGTCCCTTGCTCTAACCACCTGGTCACATTGCCTTTCAAAACATTTAATAACAAAAGACACATAATATTAAATTAGTTTGGTATTAGTGTTCTCTCTTCATTTAGAGAACTAACCAGAGCAGGCTGGCTTTCTGCCCAGACAAATATGATTTTTGAATTCTAATTATGCATTCAGCAAGAACATCAAAATCTAGAAGAAATCTGCATTTTAATTTCAATGAATTAGAGAGCGCTTATTTGGTTCAGTTTTTGACTCACATCAGGAAGTGAATGTTAAATGGCTCCTTTTTACAGACCTGAGCTGCACCACCTTCAATGCTAGACAAAGCATTAGAGTTGGGATCTTTCAGCAGTAAGATCAGGGATAAGTGTTATGAGTAACAATTGTAATTGTTCCCTTATCTTTAACTGATAGCTGTAGGGCTTTGTGGATGGAGAAGCAAATCAATGTTTTTTTTTTCTGCACAGATGACTTGTCTATCTTCAGTTGGAGGAAGGAAATCACATTCCTTACTAAAATCTTTCCTTTACCAAATATATGAAACATTGTATCTCAACTAATATTCTCTTAGAAATGGATATTGCCTTGGAGAGTTTATAAGTGTATTCTGTTGTTTTATATCTCCCCAAATAGTTCCATCCTGTGCCTCAAATAAATATAGTAATCACCTATCACATTAATGAGTGATTGGAGCCAATGAGGAAATGGAATAAAGGTTTCTGAAAGTATTGAAAACATTTATTTCTGTTTATTTTTGTTGGGATTATTATAAGATTCTACTTTGCATTTAGAACTTCTATCCCATTATAAAGTCTGTGTCTCTCTAAAAAATGTTTCCCTGCGGGATGACAGAGTGATGTCATCACATCAATCTGTGTCACCCTGCCCCCCCCAGCCTCGGCAGAGACAGAAGGGGAAGCGGGTGACATGGCTTGGGGTTCCCCTTCTCAGGGAGTGCCCTCGGTTCTCCTACAGGGAGTGGCAGTGGCTCCTTGCTGCTTTCTGAGGCCCTGGTGGGAAGCAGCTCCAGTGCCCTGCTCCGCCACTGTTGATAGGCTCCAGCTCACATGGCGCTCAGCGAGCTCTGCTGCTCCCCCACCTCTGCCGCTTCTCATCCAGCCACCTCCAGTCCCACTTCTGCTCCCGGGTCTAGAGCCCTGACGCTACATGACCCAGCAGGGAACCACCACTGCCTGCCTTGGGCCAGGTGCTCCAGCCTCGTGGCTCCCTGCAAAATTAGAGTGACTGTGCTGGCTTCCTGTGGGGGAGCAGAGGAGGAAGAGGAGGGGGTATTTCAAAGTGACAGTGCCGCTTGGAGCCTGGGGGCAGACACCGGGCTCCTCGTGTTGCTGCCACTTTGAAACACTGCGTGCAGTCCAGGGCCAGAGCGGCAATGCCCAGCTAATCCTGGGCTCCACGTGACTCTGCTGCTTTGAAACACCACAGAGAGCCTGGCATCAGGTTCCTCATGACGTTTCAAAGCAGCAGCACTGTGTGGAACCCAGGATAAGCTGGAGTCCCTAGCTGATCCCAGGCTCCTCACAACGCTTACGCCTTGGAAGTGTAGCAACAGCCCTAGGGCTATTGCTACACTTCAAAGGCAGGATCACCCTATCCAACAGTCAATGCCAAAATGCATCAACTATTCAATTAGTCAATCGATATTTAGCATCCTTACTGGGGACAGCAGTGCAGAAAGCTTCCGGTGCCTGAGAGCAACACACTATGTGAGAACAAGTGCTCACCCAACCCCTAATGCCCAGACCCTGCACCCTCAGTGCCTCATGCATCCTCTCCCACATCGAGACCCCATATCCCCAGCCAACTCCTGCCCCCCTCCCACCCCTCCCGGCCAGACACCCTGCCCCAAGCCTGCTCCTTTACTCTTCCCTGCTTCTGTCCTTTTTCCCCCTGGCCACATATCCTGCCCCCAACTGCTCCTGACCTCTTCCCCCTGGCCAGACACCTGCCCAATGGGGGCACAGACACCAGATGGGCAGACAGACCCTCATCTGGTCACAGTGTCCTGTCCCTGGCACCCATCCTGCATCAGGCCCCGTGGTCTAGCCCCCATCTGGTCATGAGCAGAGATCAATGAAATTTTTGTAGGCCTCTCTGCTCTTTTAAAATGACTGCTTATTATCTTTGAGGCACTAATTTCCTAGCTAGTTAATAATATTTAAAAATAGCTGTTTAAGAAAGAAATGTATGCAATAATAATTCTGTGTTTCTTTCACCTCTTCTATCCCCAAAGGAGAGGGGAATCCTGAATCAGTATAAATTTCAGTGGTGGTATTTTGTTTTGATTTACCCAAAGTTGGACCATCTGAGGAGACGAGGAGGTTATGGTCACTGCTAGGAGTTAGTGTGTGTTGCAACAATCACTGCTTTAAACTGGAACTTTTCTGAAAAGAGTGTGAAGTGAAATGAAACAGCTGCTAACTCTCCCCATGTCTGAAGGAATTATCAACCAGATAAAAGGTTTGGTTGCATGTGTTCTAGATATCATGCACCTCAGGTAGTGGGTAGAATAACGGGAACCATTGCCTTTGTCTATTGTAAAAGATTTTGACCGCTCTTAAAATTAGTTGTCTTGTTATGCCTCAGTGTTCAGCTTGTAAACTATTAGCTTTGAATCCTCTTCCAAAAAGACGTGTGTTCGCTTATGGAATATGTATGGGATGAGAAATTGCATTCCTGAACTGTTTCAGTAACATTTCACTTCGTTTACTACCTACATCATGGCTAGGTTCTATTCCAGAAAAGTGCTATTCTCAAATTCCACATTATTAAAAATTCTAGAGTTCAAGTTATGCGTATATGGTGGTGTTGTTTCTGAGGTGGCCTGAAGCAGATTGAATGAGAAAACCTATTGTTTTTTAACAAGTTTAAAATCCAGAGAGCTAAAAGTACCTTGTGCTTGGGTCTTTAAATGGCATTGCTGAAGGAAGCTCGTATTATAGGCAGATTTTTCTGAATAGAAGAAATAGACTGGTGGCATATTAGAACAAGAATAGAAGAGAAGCATTTGAGGAAAGGGAAACTGTTCTTGGTGTCTTGAACAGATGTTCCTAGCTTTCCCGCCTTCCTTTACATAACCATGGGTGAAACATTTATAAAGTGAATGGTCAAAAAGATGAAGCAATCAAAAGTTTCACTTGCAGATCTATCATACAATGTTAGGAATACCCCACACAATGAAATGTAGAAGTAGTTTGTTAGAGATTAGCAACCCTGTAGATATACTTAAATCCTGTAGTTGGTCTGAACAAGCATGTTTATTCCTGCTTATTATCTTAGCCTTTGAATGTTTTGAGATCAAGATTACTGCTGAATTTCCCTGCATTAGATACTGAAATGAAATTATTTATAAAGACTTGAAATTTATCGGGCGAAGGAAAGGAAATTATTTTCAGGGCTCCCTTTCTTCCCTCCTACTATAGTTTTGGTAATATGCAATAACTATATTAATGAAAAACAGTTACAAACCTTGAAACTTGCTGGGAAATAAAACTGCAATCTGTCAGCATTGTTGATCTGTTTTGTATTTAGTAGGATTTTTGAATTTGCAAAAACTCTTCAGTGCCAGTTAAATTAAAGTTGACATTGAAAACCTACCACTTATTTTTTTATTATAGTAAAAGTAGTACTGTCTTAGCTCATTGATATAACCCTGATTATCAAATTACTTACACACCTGATTAAAATTAAGCAAGTGCTTCAGTTCATTACTAATTAGCAAAATACGTTTTTAGTGAATTGGGATCTACATACTTGTCTTTAGCTAGGTGGTAGTAAAGAATATTCCTGTTTGGCCTAAGTCCTACAATGTTATGCACACAAATAGACCTCAATACTGTAATAAGTGGGGGACAGTGTGGGTCCACTTCAGTGAAAGATTTGTTCAATATTAACAAGTGTGCTTGCTGTTGTGTAATATGTAGTAATACAATACTTGTTAAGAACTGATGATATACTTTAATCATAACCAAATACCACCATATTTTTTTTCAAATATCCTATTTAATTAGTAGTGGAAGTGTTTCATTTTATGGTTATTGAATTTATTAAAGTGAGGTAAGGAAGTCTTTTACAAGCAGGAATATTTTAATGTTAAATAAAACTAATTAATAAAGCTGTACTCATTTTGCTGGTATTTCTGCTATCTGACATTTAAAATAATGCTTAAAACTACATTATTAACATTTAATATTTACATTGTTCACCTATGTTCTTTTGCTGTCATAAAGATCACTGTACGTTTTTCTGGGGGAGGTGAGAGGTTGACAAAACCAGAAGTCCTCTATCCACTGTTTAGGTAAAAGTTGATTAGTGCAGGTAACCTCATTGACTGCCCTTCCAGTGAGACTTGTGTTTTATACTTACAGGTGAGAGAGTAGCACAATCTCTGCTTATTTGTCTCCTGCCTTTCTGGTTAATTTGTGCCAGTAATATTGAATAACTAATCACTACAGGATTGTTTATTTTCCTAATCCTTGCCATTCCTTGTCCTTTGTATATGCAAGTGTATTACAGGGTTCAGACTATGAAGGTTCTGTAGCAAATATAAAACAAGGGTAGTGAGGGAGACACATTTGTATACACTAGTAAACATGTGAAAAACTAAAGCAAGGGCTGCCACCATGCCCATGCAGCAGTCTGCACCACAGCTGGTCACCTGGAAGTAAACTTGGGACTTTGAGCACCCAAGTCTTTACCAAGTTAACTGAAGGATAGCAGCAGTCATCTCTTACCTTCTACCTGGAGGGAGTAGTCAGTAAAATGAACAAGATTCACTTAGCCAGAATGTTAGACATCATACTGTTAAAGGAAGCTTGTCCTGAGAGCCTGAGCTGCACAGAAGTTTATATCCCAGTACAACTTCAGTGATTGTTTGTGGATATTGAAATAGGGATACAATAGTATAGTTGATTAACCAGTAAGCAAAAGCTTATCGGTTAATGTTATAGACTATATGCATTTCCCCCTTCATCCATCTGTAAATTTTTTTAGCAGGCTGGCAAGCAGCCCAGCTCAATCCTGGTTTGCACCGGGTTTGGGGCCTACTTCCGCTGCGGCTCTGCATTTAAAGTGAATTAGGAGCCAAGTAGACAGGCAGCCCAGCTTTCGTCGGGTCCAGAAGCTCAGACCCCCTATTGGACAGGGGCTGCTGCCACCCCATGCTGCTGCCTCTTAAGCAGTGTGGAGCGACAGGCAGCCAGTCCACAAGGGGAGCCATTTTTTTTAAACTGGCTCCCCTTATGGACCACCTCCAACCTGATACCCCCTGCTGCTGCTTCTGATACAGAGGCAACAGCACGAAGTGGCAGGGCGCTCCTCAGCAGTGGGCTAGACTATAGAATAGTCAAGTAACTGATTGATTATCCAGTTAACTAATATTTAACATCCCTATATTGAATTGGAGACCATTACCCCCAAAGCACAGATCTTTACCACTTAATGATTCAGAGAGGAATTATTGCTATTGGTAAACAGCTTGAATTTTGAGAATACAGTAACTGATCAGCACAAAGGAGTTACAACCCCTAACTTTGAGAGAAGCCTCTGATGGAGATTTGTTGGTGGGATTTCTTACACAAGTGGAAATATTCTGTATTTCTGATGCTAGAGATCATGTTCCTTTATTTCAGATTGATTTGGAAGGAAAATGAACTCCCTTCCAACATTGTAGTCCTTGGTCTGCTTCTCTAATTGACCAAACTTGAATATTAAAAACTTCAATATATCATTGGGGAACATGCTGTTAATTTGATTAAAAAAATATCATGAGCTACTAAATTCCCTTATCAGCCTCACGGTTTTTGTCACTCCATGGTACTGAATGGGGGACACTCAAATAATGTATTGATGGCTTGTGAGAGCTATTAGGAGCCAATCTGAAGCTAATGGTTTCACATAGTCACTGGGGGTGCGTCTAGACTACATGGCTCCGTTGACGGAGCCATGTAAAGTAGTTTACTCGGCATAAGCAAAGAAGCGGGGATTTAAATAATCCCCACTTCATTAAAATAAAAATGGCTGCCACGCTGTGCCGACAATCAGCTGATCTGGCACAGCGCGGCAGTCTAGATGTGGCAAGGTCGACAAGGTTTACTGGAGCGGTTGACAAAGGCTTCCCTTGTTGACCTTGCCGCATCTAGACATCCACGCTGTGCCAGATCAGCTGATTGTCAGCACAGTGCAGCGGCCATTTTTATTTTAATGAAGCGGGGATTATTTAAATCCCCACTTCTTTGACTATGCCAAGTAAACTACTTTACATGGCTCCATCGATGGAGCCATGTAGTCTAGATGCACCCTGGGTGGCCATTATACGCTAACAGTATTTCATCACTATTAAGCTGGTGTGGATTTGAACTAATGACCTGAAGACATGACATTTATACAGTACTAGTTTAGTTGTAATAAGACAAAGATGCATCTGACGAAGTGGGTCTTTGCCCACGAAAGCTTATGCTCCTACACTTCAGTTAGTCTATAAGGTGCCACAGGACTCCTCGTCGCTTTTGCAGATTCAGACTAACACGGCTACCCCTCTGATACAAGACAAAGATTAATTGCTAAATTGGTTTATGAATAAGGGAACATAAAATCTTTAACATTTTATATAAATGGATATCTTTGCATTCAGTGATAATAATTCACTTTCAATCAAAGAACCTCAGAGCACTTTGTGAACATTAATTATTTAACCCAGTTGCTTTGGCTGGATTTAGGTGTACATGCACATATGTATTTTCAAAAAATGTTTTATGAACACTTGTTCAATACAATTTTTTTCTTAATATAGTGGCTTTCAGAGTAAACTTTTACTCTACATCAGTGGCTAATAGGACATGAACAATTGCTTTAAAATCATGTTACTGTAGGTTGAGTATTTTAAAATAAATTTCCTATAAATACTAGAAGACTTAACCAGTGGTACCCAGTTACCAGGTGATGGAGGGGGGATGTGCAGCCTACCTGCTGGCTTCTCCTTGGGGTTGGGTGGGGGAACTGACTTCTCCCTGAGGGAGAGGGGAAGCCACGGGGAGCTGGCCTACCAACTTCTCCCCAGGGCAGAGGGGGCCATGGTTTGGCTGGGGCTCTGGTCATTCATGAGTTTAACTCTCTCCCATCACACCCCACCCTTTCTGTTAGATCTGAAACTATCCCATTCCATGCATGTCCCATTGTCCTGGCACAACCTGAGTTTGCTTTAAGTTGTGATAAGAGGAAGCTGCATACCATATTTGGTGGTCCTAGCTTTTAGAGTTTAGGAAGAGTTCTTGAACAGACAGACTCACAGATGGAGGCATAGACACAGAGACGCACAAACTCTACTACATATAGTAGAAGATGTATTTTTAAAAATACAACCTTCAGCTATCTACATATGTTTTTAATTGAGTATTTTATTAGACTTGGAAAAATACCAAAACATTTACTTGCCAAAATCTGGCAAAAGTCAATTAATGAATTCTCTACATAGCGGATTTTTACAGCCAGAGAAATGAAATCTGACTTCCTGTAAAATATAGGTCATAATTTTTACTCACTGAATTAACCGGCACTGTTTTATATTTTGTTTTATGTTTGCTAAACTGTTCTGTTATGAGACTAAAATATGATTTCATATAAACTCTCGGACCTTCCTTTCTGGAAAGCCTTTTTTGATTAAGATAATAAAACCTGTATTTGAGAACCACAGCCCAGCTATAGGTTGCAATATTCTTCATAAAGGGTGATTTAATGAATTTTCTCTTACTTTTTAAAAAAAGTTGTATAAATTATAGCTTAATTGACCTTCAAGCATTTCATTGTTGTGACTACAGATTTCAACTTCCTCTTGACATTAGCTATTAGATAACTGCCTTCATTGATACATATTAAAGTGAGTTAATATGTAATTATGAGGATAGAAAAGTTCACTCTAGAGTCCATCAGCTTTTCTAAATTCCTGGCAAGTGCAGTTTCTTCATGGGAATATAGGACTGTATTAAACTTATGCATATGTTCTTGGCCACCATGAGGAATTTAATTTTCCAAGAATATACCAAACAGCCTCTGCCAAAGCCCTGAGTTTTACAAGTGAAAGATAGTCTATCCAAAACAACTGTGAACTGAATTTTCTGTCCCCTCAAGAAGATAGATACCTTAACATTCTCAAGGCATTTTGTAATTTTAAGAGAACTGAGTTTTGACACTTAAGTCCTAACAGATCAGGATTTTCAATCCTGCTGTATTTCCTCTAATCAAAGCTCCTACAAGTGACTGTTTTCCTGCTCACTTTGAGCTTTAAAATGGAAGACAAAACACAAGACCTGTCTCAAGAACATAATTTGAAATGGGATATTGACATAAAGTGTAATTTATGTTGCCAGTTGCTTCTAATTTCCTGACTTATTTTACACAAATGCAAATAAACTATATTCCTATCATCTGGGTAGATCATGCCATTAAAAGAATTACTTTGAATACAGATTTTAGGATTTTGTGTGTGTGTAGCCTCTTAAATTCTTGTCTTCCTATGTTTTAAATTTAAAGGGAATGCAGTTGTGTACGTTAGTCCCAAATATGAATTTTCATGTGTTGCTATTTTAAAAAAAAACCACAACAACAAATGTATTTTTGAATTATAATGGAACATTTGTTTTGGATTTGAATGTAACCTTATTGTTGCTGCTACCCAAACATTGCTACGTTTGAGTTAACTGGAAGAAATAGTGAATTGGTTTGTAAAAAAAATTAATATACCTTATCTGTTTTTCATTGTCCAGACGGGGTAAAGTACATGAAATTAAAAGCATAAGCAGTGACAAGTAAATTGGACATATGTCTGTCTATGAAGAAAACCTTGCTGGACTGAGAGCATTATTTCTATTTTCTCAGTTGTTAATCCTAGTATTTTTCTTAAATCACTGTGATCAACACAAGTTATTTTTGATTTAATAGTAATGTTAAGTGTTAGTCTGTATATGCCAAAACAACGAGGAATCTTGTGGTATCTGAAAGACTAAAATTTATTTGGGCATAAGCTTTCGTGCATAAAAATCACTTTGTTACCCATGAAAATTTATGCCCAAATAAATCTGTTAGTCTTTAATATGACAGAGGACTCCTTGTTATTTATACTGAATGATATATTATCTCACTGCAAAGTTATTGTTTCGGAATATTATTTTCCTATTAAAACTTACTGTTTACGGGTGATGATAGGTCTTCGCTTCTGAAAGATTTTTAAAATTAAACTTTGTAAACCAAACATGTTCAAATAAGTCATATAAAACCATCAAAGAAACTGATGAATATGTGCTGACATATAGTGATGGTCTCTATTTAATGTGGCCTACAGTATATGACTTTAGCAGCTTTGATTTCAACGTGATTTAAAAAAAAGTGCTCATCATAGAGGTACATGGTTAGCTGCCTAAGTACAGTAAAACTCCGATGGTCCGGCATCTGACGGTCTGGCACTCCTGATGGTCTGGCACCATCAGGAACCCGGAAGTGCTCCGGGCAGCCGGACCATTGGAGCTGCTCTTCCCCCGGCTTCCCCGATTCAGCCGCTGCTAAAACTGACCAGTGCTGAATCTGGGAAGCAGGGGGCAGAACAGCTGGAGTGCTGCCGGGTAGGTCCAGTAGCGCTGCCCCTAGGGGCTGCGGGACCAACCCAGCAACACCCCAGCTGTCCCGGATTCAGCTGCTGCTGAAATTGACCAGTGGCTGACTCCAGGAAGCCGGAGACAGAGCTGCTCTGCCCCAGCTTCCTGGAATCAGCCGCTGGTCAGTTTCAGCAGCAGCTGACTTGGGTACACCTGGGACAGAGCAGCTGGGGAGCTGCTGGGTTGGTCCAGTAGCGCCGAGGAGCGGCGCTGCGGGACCAACCCGTCAGCACCACAGCTGTTCTGCCCCAGGCATCCCACAGAGCAGCTGGGGTGCTGACGGGTTTGTCTCGCGGCGCCAAGGGTCGGCGCTACCGGACCAACCCAGCAGCACCCCAGCTGCTCTGCTGCAGGTGTCCCTGATTCAGCCACTGCTGAAACTGACCAGCAGCGGCTGAATCAGGGACTCCTGGGGCACATCCGGACTATCAGAAGGGAGGGCTATGAGGGGATCTGGGGTAGCATCCCCCCATCCCACTCCAGACCCCTCATAGCCCCCCCCTTCTGATAGTCCGGCATATTTGATAATCCGGCACCCCCTGGGTCCTAAATGTGCCGGATTATCGGAAGTTTACTGTATAGCTTTACTTTTATGTGAAGAATATTTTTAAAAATTAAGTCAATGGATATGATTTATTTCTATGATTGTGGCCTGGTTCCTTTTGTGGAAATGTTGCTTAAAGGACGTATGTTTGTAATAATGGCATCTCCAATTCTGCACCATCTGATGGTGTTTTCTATGGCAAGCATGATGATTCTGTAACAACTTGTTCAGTTTGTGGCATTTCATGGTATTGCACTGTGCATTACTTGTTTTTTTAGGTATAGAGCGTTGTGTTTGCAAGAAATACAGGATTAGGTCCACTGCATGGCTACATGTAACTGTGGCCAGAAAATGGCCACGAAAGCTCATGATACCATCTACATGTTTTGTTGTGCTTTAAGGTGTTGCTAGACTATTCATTGTTTTTTCCAGAGATTGTGAAATTAGCCTCAGTTTTTGTGTCCCCAAAGCCATAGCCATCTAACGTCAAGTGTGTCACCAAATTGCTTTAATGTTAACAGAGGTTTTCTTTGCACTGTTTTGCCCCTTTTAATTTCCTAAATTAAGGCAATAAATGACTGTCATCCAAAAATATATCTGCTTCTGTTGAAGTAACAGTGGATTTTAACTTCAGATTTATCTTTGTAACTGAAGTTTTTCAAGTGCTTGCTTTCCATTGTAGAAGTTACACATTTATTTTTAAAGACTGAAACGTAGTTTAACTTTTTTCCCTTCTGATTTTGTCCTCCTTTCTCTCCCACTCCTTCACTTACCTTTCTTACTTCTGACACTTCCTTGGTGATAGCAGCTACTGTTTGTGCGGGAGCCCAGCTCCTCACTGGGACCGCTGCAGACAGGGGGTTGCTTCACAGCACCCTTCCCTATCCCCCCCTGCTGTCACTGATAGAGGCAGCAGGAGAGGGAGCAGGTGGCATCCCGGAGACAGTGCTGGGAGGAACCAGCTTTTAAGCCGGCACCCCCAGTGCTGGCTTCTGCTCCTGAGGGAAACAGCAAGGTGTGGGGAAGCAATTACAGTAAACTTCTGATAATCCGGCACCATTAGGCCCAGGGGGTGCTGGATTATCAGATTTGCCGGACTATCGGAAGGGGGGGCTATAAGAGGTCTGGGGTGGGGGGGATGCCACCCCAGACCTCTCATAGCCCCCCCCTTCTGATAGTCCGGCTCTGCCCCAGCCTGATTCAGCCGCTGCTGGTCAGTTTCAGCAGTGGCTGAATTGGGGACGCCTGCAGCAGAGCAGCTGGAGTGCTGTCGGGTTGGTCCGGTAGCACCGACCCTTGGCGCAGCGAGACCAACCCGGCAGCACCCCAAGTCCTGATACTGATCAGCGGCTGACTCCAGGGAGCCTGAGGCAGAATTGCTCTGCCCCGGGCTTCTTGGAGTCAGCCGCTGGTCAGTTTCAACAGCGGCTGAATCCAGATGCCTGGGGCAGAGCAACTGGGGCGCTGCTGGGTTGGTCTGGTAGCGCCAACCCTCGGCGCTGCGGAACCAACCCGGCAGCACCCCAGCTGCTCTGTCCCAGGTGTCCCCAAGTCAGCCGCTGCTGAAACTGATCAGGGGCTGATTCCAGGAAGTCGATGCAGAGCAGTTCTGCCTCCGGCTTCCTGTAGTCAGCTGCTGGTCAGTTTCAGCAGCGGCTGAATCGGGAACACCAGGGGTGCTGCCGGGTTGGTCCCGCAGCCCCGAGGGGCAGCGCTACGGGACCACCCGTCAGCACTCCAGCTGCTCTGCCCCCGGCTTCCCCGATTCAGCCGCTGGTCAGTTTTAGCAGCAGCTGAATCAGGGAAGCTGGGGGCAGAGCAGCTCCAATGGTCCGGCTGCCCGGAGCACTTCCGGGTTCCTGATGGTGCCGGACCATCAAATGCTGGACCATCGGAATTTTACTGTGGTCGAGTCACTACTTGACTTTCTGATAAGTTTATGCTTATCAGATAGTCAACTAGTCGCGTACATCTCTAATCCTTATCCTGGGCAACTGTCTCCCAGTGTGAGGTGTCATTTGCACATCTCAATATTTATCTTGAAGATGTCATTAAAGGGTTTCTTTTGTGCTCCTGGTTTCCTTTTTCCTCTGAGTTTTGCATGTAGCAGTTGTTTTGGTATGTATATATCTGTCTAGAGGTGTAAAATTCCAGTTAATTAGTTAACTGGTTAAACATTGTTTAACTAATTAGCTGATTAAATGGCAGCAGGCAGGCTGGCGTGCTCCCCCTCATGGTCAGGAGCTGCTTTGGCCAGGCTGGAGTTAGTGCTGTTCAAGCGTCTTGTGGTAGAGAGGATACTAACTGGTTAACTGTTAAACCATTCACATCATTACATTAGGCATGTGCACACTGCCTGCTCCAGTTGGTGCTGAATAATCAGGGATTTAATGATGAAGATGCTGGCCTGTGTGAGGCAGAGCCATCCCATCCGTAGGATGGTTCTAGGTGGTGGCTGCCTCATGCCCTGTGGTTTTGTGGGCTCCCCTGTGGCCCTCTCAACCTTCCTATAAATGGTTTCCAGGGACTCCCCCCTGTACTATGGTGGCGGGAACTGGAGCAACCTGGCATGCTGGTCTGCCTTAGCCCACCATTTTCTCCCAGCCCACTGCCCTTTGCTTCACCACAGTAGTGGGAAGTAGGGATGTAAGCAACAAGTCAGACTATCAGAGGCAGCAAGGGGGTGGGGAACAGGAGCCGGTGCTGGGGGGAGTTGGCTTAAAAGCCGGTTGCTCCAGCACCATCTCCGCAGAGGGCAGGGGAGGCAGGGAGGTAGCAGGAACCGGGCATGAGCCCATCCCAGATGCTGTGCTTCTGCTTTTTAAATGTATTAACATATTAAAAAAAACCTGGGGTTGAGGGCTGGAGTCGTACCCCCCAGGAAGCAACTGCCTCTCCAGCGGGATTTTTAAATGTGTTAATACATTTAAAAAGTAGAGGCACAGCATCTTAACACATTTAAAAATCAGAAGCGTAGTAGAGGGGACCCAGCATGAGCCAGGATAGCTGAATCTCGGCTTGAGCTGGGTCCCCCCGCTATGCTCCAGTCTTTTTACATTTAAGGCTGGTTCGCAGTAGGGGGTCCCAGCATGAGCCTGGAATCAGCTGTCTCAGCTCACACCAGGTCCACCTGATGTGCACCAGCCTTTTAAATGTATTGAGAGCCAGTGGCTCTCAATACATTTAAAAGGCAGAAGCACAGTGGGGTTAGCTCCTGGGGCTGGGAGCTAACCCCTCTGCAGCTCCCCTGGTTATTGAGTAATCAACTAGTTGATGGAATAGCCAAACTAAACTAAACCAAATTGAACACTCCTAGTGGGAAGCAGAATGCCCCAGTCCAAGGGCATTCTGTGTCACATTGCTGCAGAGAAGTGGAGCACGGTAGGGTGGGAAAGGGTGGCAGAATGGAGGAGGCTGCTGCTGAGCTGCTCTGGCTTATGCCACACAGCGCTGGGGAACCCTACCCCTGCTGCTGTCCCACACCAAGCCCACAGTTATTACCCAGCTTGCATTGTTTGGAAGGGATGGAAGTTGGGGGAAGGAGTGGAGCAGAGGCAGTTTGAGGGCAACACAGTGATTGAGGATCTTCTGAAGTGCTGGTGGTGGCATTCCAGGTTTTTTGGGTGTTTCTATTAGGGATGTATAATCCCGTTTTAATTGGTTAAGAGTAATGTTTAACTGGTTAAGTGATTAAAAGAGGGAGTGGGTTTGGGGGCGCTCCAGCCCAGGTGTTTCTACTGGCTTCCCCTGCCACAGGCAGGGGCTGCTCTAGCCCTGCCAGAGCAGTCCCTATGTGTGGTGCACCTGGGCCCATAGTGGACAAGGGCTGCTCTGGGACCCACAGGTGGGGAGCTGCTTTAGCCCCCACTGGTTAACTGGAACTGGTTAACCAATTAACCTTTCATATCCCTAGCTTCTCAGAGCTGTAGAGCAGAGCTGGAATTATCACCATTTTTGAATTCTAGTGTGTTTTCTGATGTCATGATGGTTGAACACCCAGCGACACAGTCTGTCAAAGGGAAGGTTGGCACAGCGGATTCTGTGCTCAATCTCAATGTCCATGTCTGCCATTCATTAGAGGTGGCTGCCAAGATAAGCAAAGTATTCTACATATATTTTCCAGTTCTCTGACGACGTAGATATTTATTCTGGGTTTGATGAATGGTTGATGGCGTGCTGTCTGGTGGAGAACTTTTGTTTTGCTGATGATCAGAGTTAACCCTAGACTGAGTTTCAGAGAAGCAATTAGCTGCTGTTTGTAGATCCTCCTTCCAGTGTGCAATCCTCCTTCTAGTCTGTTGCATACTGGAGTTCAGTTATTTCTTTAATTCTGGCATGGAGACAAGAAAGTTTTAAGAGGTTGTTATTGGTTCCATATTGGATTACAATGCCCTTTTGTAGACTTTGTGAGGCTAACAGTTTCATAGATGCTGAGAAAATGGTGGGTGCCAGTACACAATCTTTTTTTTTTTTAATGCCAGTTCAGATTGCAAAAGGGCTCAGAGGTAGAGTAAGTGTACAGGATAGAAGCATTGTCTTAAAATGGTGATCAATTTGCGTGGGTAGCCAAAAATTGACATGACTTTCCACCCAGCCTCATAGTTGACTGAGTCGAAGGTTTTGGTCATACTGGTAAACGCCACATACAGTTCCTAGTGTTGCACATGCTGTAAAGGTATTTATACACCATAATCAAGATTCTTCTCAGTTTTCTTTGACAAACTGAACAGATTGATTTCTTTTAATACAAAAGATTTTCCCATATTTTTGTTAGTCCTCTGTTTTCAGTATCCTTTTTGAAATGTGGATGCCAGAATTGAGTGCAGTATCAGACTCACCAGTTCCTTACACAGGGATTACCTCTCTAATTCTACTCGTTACTTCTTTGTTTATATATTCTTGCCCCTTTTATGTGACAGCATCACACTTGAAGTGCTTGTTCAGTTCCTAGTCCACTCTGACTTCTAAATCAATTAACTGCAATAGTCTTCCCTTCTACAGACACAATCTGTATTTTTTGATCTTAGTCAAATAACCTTGCATTTGGGTTTTTGGTCTGTTTTCCCAATCCCTATTATACTTTTTATTGTAGGATGCTCTCGGTGACCTGATTCTTTGTTGCATGGATAGTGGATTCAGTGACTATATTAATTGGCAAGTACATTCAAACAGGGTAATTATATTAATTTCTAATGGCACTTTATCACTCTTCCATTTCAGATTGTTTTTTCCACCTTTATTCTTAGATTTTCTGTACATACTCTATTAGAGGGAGCTCCCTAATTGACTCTTGAGCAAGAAGCCTATTTGCCAGTTGAACCACTTCTCTGAAGAGGATCATGTATAATGTTTCCCTGGCTCAAATTTCTCTTTGTTATTTCTGTTCATAACTTAAAACTTCACAAACTCATGTTTAACTAACTTGGTTAAACACTTTCCCAGATGGTTTCTGGAATTTAAAGCTCAGTGCATGACTACCTCTGCATACTTGAATATTTGGCAGAAGTTGAGCTCTAATTGGCAGCAAAAATTTCAATTTTTGAATTATTTACCTCCGAAGAATTACTCTTACTTTATTCCCAAATCAGGAAGCAGTTTTTGTTCGACTCAGAAAATGGTGATGCCAGATTTTTTTTGATCCAAACCTGAAAAAGATTTTGAAAAGCATAGGCATCTTTGTCCAGACATCAAACTGTCTTGATGTATATAAGGTATTCGTTCTGAGTCAAGTTTTGAGAAGCTGTATCTTTCAACTGCTCTGAAAGTCATGTAACTTTCACGCTTTCATATTAAATGAATTTACAATTGTTGCAGTAATTACCAAAAAAATTCAAGTAGTTTACTCAGTCCTTTCAATTATGTTCAAGGCCTCAAATTCTATCAATATTTGAATGTGGTGAGGGTATAATATAATTTGAACTCTTAAACCTTTCTATACACATTGTGTCCTCAATAAAACAAAATAAACAAAAAAACTACTCTGTGCATAACCTACACAAATCAATGGTTTGTTCTCTTGTAGGGATGTAAACGACTAGTCGACTATCCAATAAGCAATTGCTTAATCGGATAGTCGAGACACTAGTCGACTAGTTGCTTTCCTCTTCCCCCTTGCTGCCTGTATGAGAAAGAAGAGGGGGGTGCTTTAAAGCAGAGCCTGGGCCAGACCCTGGGCTCCACGCAGTGCTTCCGCTTTGAAATGCCGCATGGACTGCATGTGGCGTTTCAAAGCGGCAGTGCTGCACGGAGCCTGGGGTCAGCTGGGGAGTCCCCTGCTGATCCTGGGCTCCAGACGGCGTTGCTGCTTTGAAACGTCACGTGAAGCCTGACACTGGGCACCCCACTGGGGTCGCCAGGTGTCCGGTATTGACCCGGACAGTCCGGTATTTTTGCCTTCTGTCCAGTAAAAAAAAAGTCAGAAAAGTCACCTAAAATGTCCAGTATTTTCTGATTTTTTCCCCCCGTCAGGAGACGAAAATACCAAGTGCCTACCTGGTTCCGCAGGAGAGCTGTCTGGCCCGGAGCAGAAAGACAAGATGGTGAATAGCTGTCAGCAGCCTGTTAGGGCCAAAAAAGCCTCAAAAACATTTCTTAAAGGGGCCATGCTGGGTTTTTTTTAATTTATTTATTTATTTGGGGGTTAACTCTGAGTCGTTTTTTTTTTTTTCCCCTTAACAACTTTGGTCTCCTCCTTCCCCCCCCCCCCCGAACAGAATTCTTTTCCCCGAGTGTTTTTTTTTTTGGGGGGGGGAGCAGAGGGCACCTTTTCAATATTTTTGGTTAAATCATCTGGCAACCCTACTCCCCACAGCCTTTCAACAGGGCAGTGCTGCATCTGGGATCAGCTGGGGGCTCCATGCAGCGTTGCTGCTTTGAAACACTTCAGGGAACACAGGGCCAGTAGAAGACTGTTTGAGTACTCGGTTGGTCCTGTGCCCCTGCAGTGCTTTCGCCTTTGAAGTTCAAAGACGAAGGTGCCCTTATGGACTAATTGAATAGTGGATGCAAATTGCATAGAGCAGAGTTTCCCAATTTTATTTGGCCATGGAACCTTTAGGGTTGTGTTTAAAAAAAAAAAAAAAAAAAAAAAAGGCCCCGCTGCTGCGTTTTGTCGGGGGGGGGGGGGGGGGAAGGGGGAAGGAGGAAGCCCTGCTGCCACGATTCCTGCCATGGCTCTGTCTCTTTAAGAGGGGGTGGGGGGTGTGTCAGCTCTTTGTGGAACCTTAGGGTTCCACTGAGCACCAATTGGGAAACACTGGCATAGAGTATTAGATTAGCCCATTAATCTAAATTTAACATCCCTAGTCTCTTGTACTCTCTTAAGCAGCAGAATCCATGTAGTTCCGCTGCTTTATGAAAGGTTGAGGTGAGCTTTGGTCTTTTCTGATTGGGAAAAGGCAATGCATTTTTAAGCTTCAAAGAGCATAGCAGAAATTGATTATTTAGAATATAATTGGACTATGCCAGGGTTCTTGAAAATTCTTCCATTCAAGGGTTGATCATTGCTTCACAAAAATAATTTTATCTTGATAGCAGACAGTTACATATCTGTATATAGGACAGTGTGGGAATCCTGTTCCTATTGTTGTTGTGTTCAGCATTGCCACACCTAAATCTTATTTTCAAAGGGTATTTAAGAGTCTAAATCCCATTGACTTTAAATCTGCAGTGAAGTGTTTTTTTAGACAGATTTATAATCAAGTGCTTTTCACAAGTACCAGAGTCCTTCACATGAGCCTTAATAAGAAGTAAGAAAATGACCTAGAGAATTCTTTATCAGTTCCAAACAAAACTAAGTAATCAAAATTGGCTTTGCAGGAGAAGTTTACTAAACTGGGACAATTGTAAGCAAAGCTGCAGTATGGAAGATAATGGTATTAATTTATTAATTATTAAGGCAGCAAACATACTATGAAGGGAGGCAGATTTATGGCAATGAAATCTTGTAAATAAGGTGGACATCATGTTTATAAAATAGAAATATAAAAACAGGGATAGCATTTGAATGATGGAGTTTCTTGATTTGAGCAAAACAACTGTACAACTATGTGGTCTTCTAAGTGCTTCTGTTTCTTCTACTGATGCAAATGAGACAGTGGACACACCATTATAGATCACTTTTTTATGTTCCACAGATGTGATTAGTGGTTGTAGTGAACTCTAGGGGCACGTATAGACTTGTTTTCACTTTTGAGAGAAGATATGCAAATTTGGTGCGAATTTGCATATCTTCTTCCGATTGCTTTTTCAAAAGAGGTTCTTTCAAAAAAGAAAGTGGTCTAGAAGCAGTTCTTTCGAGAAAGAAACCCTTTTTTGAAAGAACCGTGTAAACCTGATTTTTTTTTTTTGGGGGGGGGGGGAGAATGGTTCTTTCGAAAAAAGGTTTTTTTTCTTCTAAAGTACTGAGTCTAGATTGCTTTCTTTTCTACAGAACCACTTTTGAAAAAGCGATCAGAAGAAGATATGCAAATGTGTGCCAAATTTGCATATCTTTCAAAAGTGAAAGCAAGTCTAGATGTACACGATTAGTCTATGGACACTGTGACTTGTATTTTAGTTATGGTAAATTTTCACTACAGCAGAAAAGGTTACTGTTGAATTTAGGTTGTAAATCCAAACACATGTACAACATAAAATTCTTCTGGGATGAAACCAAGGGGATGGATTTGTCGTGTCCCTTTTGGAAAAATCCTAAGGAATTTAACAGGGACGAAACCAATATGGTTTACATAGGGTTCATCAAAATTGCTATTTAATTTAGTGGAGGAATATGCTTATAGGGCATTTGAACCACCCTAAAATGCAGTACTCTATTAAATTCTGTGGATTGGGCTGCAATTGCCAGCATATTTCCTTTAAATTCTATATAGTGTTTCAATAAATTCTTTCAATAAATTCTAAGAAGCTTATGAATCTAGTTTTCTGGGTGCACCATTTGGCGCACACAAAGCAAAATGCAAACTATCTGTATTTGATTATGAATGAAGCCTTTTATGTAATCTTTAAATAATGGACAATGTGTAAAATAAAACCTTGCTGACCAATGACAACATTGGGAAAAATCTTTTGTCCCATGGAACTACATAGCGCTTCCATAAATGCCAGGAAGAGAGATGAGGCCAAAAGCCTAAGTGGTGCCTGTAAGAAAATGACTTCCAAATTTATGGGGGCTTTATTGAGTAACTTATTTTTAGCCTCCATGTTTTTGACTCACAAGATGGACAACAAACATCCCCAGCTTTTGTAGTGGGATCATCATAACACCTCCTAGTGAGATTATAGTGGCACAGAAAATCTTGTAGGCTTTGCTGTGCATCTGCTGAGCACAAGTAGATTTGTTTTTGTCTGCTGACTTAGTAAAAAAATCTTGTCATCTCTGTAACATGTTTTATGATATTGAACTTCAACTGCCACACAGTCTTGTTCATGCTTGGGAATGACATCTGTCAGCTTTCCTGCACCTTCAGTTTCTTGAGTTTTATGGACCACAATGATATATTGTTCCCTTTTTCTTGCATAGGATGCAGACCACAGGAAAGACTGGTTTAGAAGCATGAACGGGGGGCCAGATCTTGACAGAAGTGTCTTCCTGTGTCTGGGAAAGGGTGTGGAACTGGTGTTGAGAAAAGTAGACTGTCATTCTGTTTTTCCTGTCACACTGGTTACTGAACACAGAATTTTCTTGCACCATCTGCGCAGTTCTTGTCATTAAAATGTGCATCCCAGGAAGTATGGAAACCTTCATCATTGGGTATGTTGTCATATTCTTTCGACAAGTGCTGTTGAAATGAATCAGCAATATATTGATTTATCACCATTCAAATCCAACCATGCTTGAGCATATTCTTCATATTTATCCCACCTGATTCATTTAAATGGTTAAGTAGACTCCTTGATTGAAGGCAGATGCAAATAACAATGCAGACCAGTTATACAGCTGGATTTCTTTTGAATCATAGGTGATTGTTGGGATTTCCTGATCTTCATCACCATCCTTGAGCATGGCAATGCTGGTTCTGTATGAATTAATTTGTTAATTAGTTAAATTCAAAGCCTCCAAGCTTTATCATGGTTGGCTCAGTAGTAGGTCAACTCTCCAATATTTGCACACTGGATGCTGAAAAGTAAACTAAATACAAAAATCCTACCAGGTTCTGGAGAGTACAATCAAGTCACTGCTTGAAAAAATACTTAGTTGACACTGTTCATTGCTGTGCTTGCAATATCCCATAAATATTAATTGTTGTCACTTGGAAAATGTAGTACAGGCAGTCCCCGGGTTACGTACAAGATAGGGACTGTAGGTTTGTTCTTAAGTTGAATCTGTATGTAAGTCGGAACTGGCGTCCAGATTCAGCTGCTGCTGAAACTGATCAGTTTCAACAGCGGCTGAATCTGGACGCCAGTTCTGACTTACATACAGATTCAACTTAAGAACCCCAGGCATCCCCAAGTCAGCTGCTGCTGAAACTGATCAGCGGCTGATTCCAGGAAGCCCGGGGCAGGGGCTTCCTGTAGTCAGCCACTGGACAGTTTCAGCAGCGGCTGACTTGGGGACGCCTGGGGCAGAGCAGCTGGGGTGCTGCTGGGTTGGTCCAGTAGCGCCGCCGCTCCTCGGCGCTACTGGACCAACCCAGCAGCACCCAAGCTGCTCTGCCCCAGGCGTCCTGATTCAGCCGCTGCTGAATCTGACCAGCAGTGGCTGAATCAGGACGCCTGGGGCAGAACAGCTGGGGTGCTGCCCGGTTGGTCCAGTAGCGCCCAGAGTGGCGCTACGGGACCAACTGGCAGCGCCCAGCTACTGTACCACAGGTGTCCGGAGCAAAGCCACGGAGCACGGGGGCAGCGGGACAGCCAGACGCGCCATGGCTGTCCTGCTGCCCTCGGGCTCCGTGGCTTTGCTCTGCTTTGCTCCCCATCCCCCTGGTCTGCAGACCAGGGGGACGGGGAGCAAAGCGGCGGAACACGCGGGCAGCGGACAGCCCAGACGCGTCTGGGCTGTCAGCTGGCCGGGCACTCCACGGCTTGGCTCTGCTTTGCCCCCCTCCGTCCCCCTGATCTGCAGACCAGGGGGAAGGGGGGGGCAAAGCAGAGCCAAGCCTCGGAGCGCGTGGGCAGCAGACAGCCATGTCCGCTGCCCATGTGTTCCGACGCTTTGCTTCCTCTCCCTGGTCTGCTGGAGACCAGGGAGAGGAACGGCCCCGTTCGTAACTGCGGATCCGACATAAGTCGGATCCGTGTAACTCGGGGACTGCCTGTAGTGTGAGGTACAACCACTTTTATTGCGGTTTATACTCTTCATTCTCTTTTTGTATGATATGAAATTTATTATCAGTTGAGACATCAAAACCTCCCTGAAAGACCTAAAGACCATGGTCTCTTTGTATAGTGCTAGAGCTAAAAAAAATAAGCTGTTTGTCAAGAAAACTTTGCATCTTTGAATATTTGTGAAGAAATTCTAAATTAAATGTTTTGCCTTTATAGTCCAGATATTTTGCCTGGAGTTATATTACATTAACATCTATACTGAACAATAAGCATTGCTGACGGTAAATCTGGAGGGGGCCAATGTTTTGCCTCTATTTTACATGAGAACCAAAATAGAGTGCTGATTATTGCACATTATCTGTTTGCATGATCAAAGAGGTAAATTTTGGCATGTAATGTGCACTAGAAGGAACAATCTTCTTGGTTTTTAATCAATTTCAGCTATAATTCAAAGATTACACTTTTTTTTTTTAGTATTTTAAACATATTTTCAACCATGTACCATGTATATGCGCATGATTTCTTTCACTAATTCAGAAGTGTATAGACATAAGCAGGGCTTGACAAACCCCGGCGGGAGCTACACACCAGCCTCGCACCGCGCATGCGCCAGACCGGCACTACGCATGCACGAAGCACCGGTGAATGGGGTGCATGGAGCGACAGGCTGAAATCTACTCTCCACAGGCAAGTAGATTCAGCGGTTTGTCGAGCCCTGGACATAAGTGTCCATCATTTTGAACCATCTTGGTCTCAGATTAGGTAATTATTATAGAAATTATAGCTAAAAATTCTTTAGTCAGTAGTGTGTCAGAATTAGTTGACAGCCAGGTAACTTTTGGATGTGCCATGACAGAAAACGGCAGGGTTTTTTACAAAGATCTTTTAACACAAAATTGCTCAGGTAGTTGCCTAAATAACATTGCGTAGAATATGTTGTAGTGCCCTTCTTGCTGGAATGGAATAACACAATGAGCTTCACCATATGTCCTATTGTGTTGACTTGGTATAGGTAGCTTTACAGTTTCTATTCCATCAGTGGAAGAATTGCTGAATAGTCTCTGCATAGACCAGTGTTTCTTAAACTTTTTAAGACCGAGGAACACCAAACAATATTTTTTTTAGTGAAGAACACCAAGGATTTTTTGTTGAGAAAAAAAGAGATGGGGGCGGGGAAAAGTTATTGACCAAAAAAGGGGGGGGTTGGGGAGATAGTTAAGGGGGGGGCCCCTTTAAGTTGCCTGCCCCTTTAAGGGTGGCCATTTTGAACTCTGTTGTTCTCCGCGGCACGGAACACAGTTTAAGAAACAGTGGCATAGACACTTAGCGTATGACCTTTTCTAGCATGATTGTGTTGTCTGTCTCCCCGCTAAATGTCTGGGAACAGTTGTGGAACTGTGTTCTGAACCTGACTGATTTACATATATTTTAATCTTGGTTCAGGCCACTTCTTGCTTCAAAGGCAAGCCATATGAGAATAATATTTTTCTGTGCACGGAAGATGTGCAGGTCCTGTTGAACCTTTTGTTGAGAGGCAGAACCAGACATCATAGAGCATTCTGAGGCGCAGTTTTTGAGATCAGTTACAGTCCCAGTGTAGTGGGATGATAGTTACTGTTTTTCTCATTTATCAAAAGATAAATATGAAATCATATTAGTGATTCTGGTATTTAATATACATCATAAGGTGTTTTTTAAAAACATTTAATATCAGGTGATTCCTGAAGCAGGCTGTCAAATGTGTTGGTTCAACTAACTTTTGTTTAAAAAAAGCTACAGGGAATTGAGGCTTGCAAAATCCCTCTTAAAATAAACCACTTAAATTTGAAATGATGCTTCTCCCTGTTCCTACTTCCCCTTACACAAAATCCTTTTTAAAAAAAAAACACATCAGAAATTGAAGTATTTTATTTGAGTCATCATTTGTTTATGGAAGATCATATGGAAATTGGGGTTAATCATATGTCTTTTATTACAATTAGTGTTACATTGAAAACACTGACATTCTTTCTGAGAGAGCCACCTGGGGTGGATTCTTTTTCCACCTTTCTCACATAATATCACAGTATATAGAAGTGTAGTAGCTTGTAATGAGACGTGGTGCTGGGTTTTTTAAACAACGTGTGTTTAAAATTAGTATTCATTTCCAGTTTGGAACAGTACTAAATATTTTGAGGCTAGTTATTGTCCCTTTCCTCCAAGTTTTACTCTTTTAGAGAGTGGTTTGGCTTTTTCTGCATTAGAGGATTGAACTGTTATTTGAACAAGTACGATAAGCAGCACTCTAAGCAGCAACAGTGCAATGTGTCCACATTAGCCCTACAATCTGGAAATTAGATGCTTCTCCCAAGCTAGAGCATTTCCTTTTCAGTATTTTGTTCTTTTAAATAATGAAGTAGAAAATAATCTGTCAAATTGCCTTTGATTTTTCCAATTTCCATAGTATAAATATTTTAAAAATAAAATTGAGTTTGGTCATAGACTAGTCAAAGTTTCCTACAAGCTTTGTGTTTACTGCTTTGTTTTTTTGCTGAGCTGCTATTTCCATGAAGTCTTCCCTGCCATCCCTTGCATCACAGTTCAGCCTGTGTTTAGTTTGACATGCATAGCCTTTATGGGAACAAAAGGTCTTGGAAGATTGGTCTGAAGTTGAAGCAGGATTCCATGTTATCTCTCATGCCAGTACTAGATTATGCTGTTAAGGAAACAATTGCTTTTGCTGATAATGATTCTTTCAGATGCTTGTTCAAGGCCATTTGTTTTAGGAGGTGTTTTGGAAATAATGACAGCATATTTGTACTGTATTGCTGCTTTACTACAAATCTTCTGGAAATATATTCATTATCCATGGTGTAAAGTTCTGTTCCTCAGCTTGTTTTAACCATTTTGAGGAACCTTTGTGAATTGTATAGGTTTTTTTTCACTGCTATGAGTTAATCATTAATGTATAGTATATAGTGTCATTAACTGTTAAAGTTGTTGGATGGCAGGCATATGAAAAACGATGCCCCAGTTGTAAAAGGAGATGTATTGTGATGCAATAGAAGTAATGTTTATTTTTATACAAAGTATTGGCTTCCTGTTGGTGAGAGGATTTTATATTCTGTGCATCCCTTTCAGGCCTATAAATATAAATAAATAAATAAACCCCGTAGCTTGAATTTTTGACTCCTTTTGTCATACTTTAGTCTCACCCTTCCACAGCAGTACCACACTTATAGGCTACGTCTACATTGGCCCCTTTTCCGAAAGGGGCATGGTAATTTCAGAGATCGTAATAGGGAAATCCGCGGGGGATTTAAATATCCCCCGCGGCATTTAAATAAAAATGTCCGCCGCTTTTTTCCGGCTTTTAGAAAAGCCGGAAAAGAGCGTCTACACTGGTCCCGATCCTGCGGAAAAAGCGCCCTTTTCCGGAGGATCTTATTCAAAGGAATAAGATCCTCCGGAAAAGGGCGCTTTTTCCGGAGGATCGGGGCCAGTGTCGACGCTCTTTTCCGGCTTTTCTAAAAGCCGGAAAAAAGCGGCGGACATTTTTATTTAAATGCCGCGGGGGATATTTAAATCCCCCGCGGATTTCCCTATTACGATCTCTGAAATTAACATGCCCCTTCCGGAAAAGGGGCCAGTGTAGACGAGCCCATAAGGTTGAATGAAGGTTGTTCATAACTCTGATCAAAATGTTATGGTTGTTCTTTCAAAAATGTATAACTGAACATTGATTTAATACTGCTTTGAAACTTTACTATGCAGAAGAAAAATGCTTTCACTTTATTTTTTTAGTAGTTTACTTTTAACTCTGTACTATACTATATTTCAGGGGTTCCCAAACTTTTTGACACAGGGACCAGTAAATCCATTCAAGAACTTTTGGAGGACCGGTAACATATATTTGCATATTCATTAATCAAATTATGAATATTCAAATAAGTCATTTCTGGTCCTCCCAAAGCCCCCAGTGCCAGCTTTAGCAAAGCTTTTGATATTGTCACCCACAATATTCTTGCCAGCAAGTTACCAGCAAGAATATGGATAGGAGAAATGGAGTGTAAGACAGACAGAAAGCTGGTTAGACCAGGGTTTCCCAAACTTTTTACTTTAGTTGGAACCCTTTTTTTTCCGTACTGTTTTTTGCAGCCCAAAAATATAAACACATAAAAAACAAACGGACAAAATACTAGACACATATAACATGTCTGGTATTTTCTCATTAGGTAAGTTTTATTATTACTAAATGTATCAGTTTGTAGTTTCGAACTGCCTGGCTGGTAAATGTGCTCAGACTGCATGAGTGTGTCTACCAGCCAGCCAGTTTGCAACTACTTGAGGGGGTGGGGGTGGGGGACACAATTGAATCCCCGGGCCAGACTCACTTGTGCTTTGGGGGGAGAAGGGGGACAGTGCCCTGAGATCCACATATGGCCGGGTCAGTCCTTCTCCCTGCTGGCCAATTCACTCCCCCCGCTGCGCCTCCGGCCAGCCCCACTTCCCCCAATCCCCTCCTGGAAAGCCAGTTCTCCCTGGCTTCTCCTCCCAATCTCCCTTGGCCAGTCCCGCTGCCCGCGTCCAGCCCTGCTTCCAGTGGCCGCTTCTCCCCTCTCCCCCCATCTTCCCCGGCCAGCTCCCTACTCCTGACCTCGCGCCCCCCCGGCAGCTCTGCTTCCGCCAGCCCTTCAATCTCTCATGGACAGTCCCGATGCCCCAGGCAAGCCCTGGATCCAGTGGCCGCTTCTCCCCTACTCCTCCTCCCAATCTCCCCCCCGGCCAACCCCCTGCCCAGCTCTGCTTCCGCCGGCTGCCCCTCCCCCAGTCTCCCTGGCCCGCCCCGATTCCACCGTCCAGTGCTGCTTCTGATGGCCAACTCTCCCCTCATCCTCCTCCTTCCCCGCCTCTCCCCCTGGCCTTCTGACCTCCGCTAGCTACGCATCTGCTGAGAGCCAGAAGATCCAGCTGCAGACTCCGCCCAGATCGGCCAAGGGCTTGGGAGACCTGGCGCCACACAGGCACTCCGGGAGCCTGGAACACCCCGGCAACCACGCTGAGGCCCAGTACTTTTTTCCTGCAGCCCGGTACTGGGCCACGGCCCATAGTTTGGGAAACGCTGCTGTATTTTGTTTTGTGTGTTTTTTGTCACTGCTGCTGCCTAATTGTGTGCCTCTGTCTCCAAGTGAGGTAAAAGAGATGTTTGGTTGACTGATCAGTTTGTAACTCTGAAGTTCTAACTACAGGTTGGACTCCCTGGTCTGGCCTCCTTGAGACCTGACTGATCCTAGATAATGGATTTTGCTGGACCTGGGGGTCATAGCTGGCCCTTCTGCTATTGCTCCTCCCATCTCTTGACCGGCCTTTTGGTACACTGTGATATGTCCCCAGACAGCTAGCCCTCATCAAGGTAATGATGCAGCACAGAAGGCAGAGATTGAATGACTGTAAGGCAATGCCTACACAACAGAGTTAGGTCATTGTAAGCTGTCTTATGTTTACTTAACTGTGAGGGTGTACATACCTCAGTACTGCTTCTGCCAATTTAACTCCCCTGCTGTGCCGATTTGTAGCACCACCTCGATGAGAGGTGTAGTGCTTAGGGCAACATAGTGATGCAGGGCATTGTAGACCAGAGATCTCAAACTCATGGCCTGTGCGCTATTTGTGGTCTGAGCAGTTCCAACTGGCTTGGCTGCGACTCTGCTCCCAGCTCCGCTTCAGGTCTCAGACACTTGTTCTCCTCTGAGTGGTGTCCCTGTGGGTGCTCCACTCAAGAGTTGGCGCGTCCTTGTGCCAGCAAGTGGAGATTTTTAGCCTGGCAGTGCTTTCCCACTTCATACATGCGCAGCAGCCATCTCACTCTGTTTTCATTCATTAGCCTCACACATGGTGCCAATCTCTGTTCTTTTTCTACCATTCTCAGCGGAAGACTAAGTTTCCAGCAAAAAAATTTTTCTACTATTGCAACGCATTTATTTAAACAACTTAATCATAGCCAGGTGGGCGATGAAATTTTTGAGTGTAAAAAGTACAAAAATAATAAAAATAACAAAGCGCTGTAAAACTTAAAACAAAAATTCAGTTTTCTCCAAATTTCAGTTGTATTGCCGTACCTCCCCCCCCCCCCCCACTTCTCTCGAGTGCTCCTAAGGGTACTCGTACCACTGGTTGAGAAATGCTGTCCTAATGGAATGTTACATGTGGCTGTGACTGGTTTCTCTGAAATACTGTATGTTCTTCAAACTGTCATTCGTAGATACTGGAGCTGAGAGAGCCAAGTGATGTTTGCTCCATCTACCTATTGCTGCACTTCTCCTCAAATCACATAATGAGGTCTGAAACCTGCTTCATCTAATAACTAGGGATGAAAATGGATAACCGGTTACTGGATGACCGTTAGGGCTGATGCTTACCTGGTAACGGTTAACAGTTACCCAGGAGCCATCCCTGGCAGGCTGCTCCATCTCCACGTCTGTTGGCTCCCAGCTCATGAGGGCTTTAGGGAGGGGAGACACTGGCTTCTAGCCTGCATGGGTTTGCCAGCTGGGAGTCCACACCCTCAAGTGGAACAGGGTAGGGCAGAAAGTGGCATGAGGGGGAGGGCTGCTGGCTCCTAGACTGCGCAGGCTCCTGGGCTGGGAGTTGGTAGCCTGGCCCCCAAACCCACCCCCGCTTCCCTGCACTGGGTCAAAAGCAGTTGGGTTGTAGCAGACCCTGCCTGCAGCACAGGGGCCACTCCAACCTGGCTGTAGTGACTGTGGGCACCGCTGCAGCCCAATGGGCTGGAAGACCCCTCTCCCCACCCATCCCTGTTAATCAGTTAACCAGTTAAATTTAACGTTTAACTGGTTAACTAAACAAACAGGGTTTTACATCCCTGCTAATCACTAGATCAAACAGTGAGTGTGAATGAGCATTTGGAGAATAATGAAGGTATAGATTTGTGTTGGATATCTCACAGAATTGGCAGGTTTTCTTAGTTTGGTTTGTCTTGGTGCTTATTGCCACCACCAGCAGTGAAGAGTTAGTCGTGTAGAAGTGTGATGTGGAAAATATTGCCATAACTCTTTCTGGTTTTCAGAGGTTTAAATTTAATTATCTATACTTCTGCAAGAACATGAGGTGCCTTAACTTTTTTAGTGAATTTCCCTTGCTTTAAAGAAAGTGATGATGGTAGATGTGGTTACATAGCCCATTGTAGACTAGATGGAAGCAGAAAAGGGAAGAGAGGAGTCCTTTACTCCTGTTGTTAAGGGGCTAGTGTAGAGGAAAGCGTCTCTGTGTGGTTGTACTGCTGCAATGTTGTAAAGGTCTCCCATGTAACTGCTCTATGCTGATGGGAGAGAACTCTCCCACTGCCATAATTATTTACCATTGCTGTTGGGGGTGGTTATGTCAAGAGACTGTCTCCCACTGACATAGCTCTCCCCATTTCTGGATGTCAGAAATGTTTATATTGTTCCCCACCATCTTTCTGTCCCAGCTTCCATTATGGGATGAAATCAGTAACAGTCCTGTAAAGCTGTAAAGTATCTTAAAAGACTTATTCTTTTGTATACATGTTGTAGGTAAACTGCAAAGAGCAGAAATACTAGAATACTGGGAATACTACTTTATAATGTATACAGTAGATCTGAACATTACATTATCCCACTGGTAATCGAAGGCCAAAGTGATTATGGTGGTGGTGGGCCTGCATGTTAATCCTATCTCTGCTGCTGTTACTGCTTTTTTTTAATTACAAAGTAGAGTGGTATGAAATAGAGAGCAAATAGAAATAAAATTGTGGTGGAAGAGGAAAAAGAAAGAGACTGGAGAGTGGGAAAGAGAAGGATGGATTTTGAAGGGTGGAAAGAAGCTGAAAGCAGATGTTTTGTTAATATGACACTGTGTGCTGCTTATGGTGGAAGCTTTCTATGGCCATAGATTCGAAATGTTCATATTCATAGTTTGAAATCTGAATCTTCCAGGCATTGATGAGTTGTGTCCTTGGATTAGCCCTCTTTATAGAGATTTGTTATTTTGTTTAGCAGTGATCCAAGATCCTCCTTTTCTGGCCAAAGAAAAATTCCTGTGAATGCGTCTAACCTGAGTAAAACACATAAAGTATCCTTTCTATTATTCTCTGGCAGGAAGTTTTTAATCGTTACTGTGGCAACTTTGTCTTTATTGAATGAGCACATGTTGTGACCATTGAACAACAAAGTATTGTGTTAATTATTTTTCCAGAAATGGCATAATTAACAGCATGAAAGATATAGGTACTTTTATATGCAGAATGATAATCCCCTGTGAAAAGGAATGGTGTTTGTATTTAATTTTAAAAGCACTGTAACTACGTAATACAGGCAGTCCCCGAGTTACGCGGATCCGACTTATGTCGGATCCGCAGTTACGAACGGGGATTTTCTCGCCCCAGACAACGGGAGCGATGGACGCCCGGTCCCACCGCCCCCGTCCTCCGGGGCAAGAAAAGCTGCTCTGCCTCTCCCTGGTCTGCTGGGGGTGGGGGGTGGGGGAGAGGAGCCAGATCAGCGCTGCAGTCCCGCCTGGGTCCTCCTCCGCTTTGCTCAGTGTCTCCCTGGTCTGCTGGGGGGGGGGGGACGCAGCTAGTGCGCCCCCCCCAGCAGACCAGGGAGATGTGGAGCAAAGCCCCGGGCCTGTGGTAGAGCAGGTGGGGCTCTGTCGGTTGGTCCCGCAGCACGGCTCCTTGGCGCTACTGGACCAACCCAGCAGCACCCCAGCTGCTCTGCCCCAGGCATCCCAAGTCAGCGGCTGCTGAAACTGACCAGCGGCTGACTACAGGAAGCCCCTGCCACGGGCTTCCTGGAATCAGCCGCTGATCAGTTTCAGCAGCAGCTGACTTGGGGATGCCTGGGGTTCTTAAGTTGAATCTGTATGTAAGTTGGAACTGGCGTCCAGATTCAGCCGCTGTTGAAACTGATCAGTTTCAGCAGTGGCTGAATCTGGACGCCAGTTCCGACTTACATACAGATTCAACTTAAGAACAAACCTACAGTCCCTATCTTGTACGTAACTCGGGGACTGCCTGTATAGCTAAACTGTGCAAACCTTCTCTACTCTGTAGCGGGTGATGCATTCACCATTACTTCAGTGCTAAAATCCAATATTGGTAATTCTCAAGTTGTAAGAAAGAAATTATAGTAAATATGAAAGTAGCAAGACAATTATAATGCATTTTTAGAGTGTCAATTTAATAATTAGTGTAATTGGTTTTACAAAAGCTCTCAAGTTAGTTTTAAAAAAAAAACTGTGAAAACATTCATATCTTTAAGTAAATGAAGATTGTACATATATATTCACAGTTACTACCCTTTGTTACAATTTTGGGAATTTTAGTCATTTGTCTGCTTGGTAAGTGGGGTAGGGAACTAAAATACCAGGGGCAGTTTAATCTAGGTCATTTAAACAAGCCAATTTATATTAATGTCATTGTAAATTGTCCTAATAATCAATTTATATTAATGTCATTATAAATTATTTAACATCTGCATAAATGAAAATCTGCCTTGAAGCACTACAGTGGTTGAGGAAGAAAACATTTCTTTTTCAATTAATGTATAGATTGCCCTCAAATGTGTACATGATTGTAATTCCAGTGACACTATGGTAAAGGATCTCTCAGCATTTCAATTATACAGTGTTATTTTCAAGGTACCTTGGCCTTTTCAAATGGCAGTTAGCTGAACTTCACATGAACATTGGATGTGCTTAATCAGCAGTCTTGATTAAGGTTTGATTGGTCTGGGAGTGAGGGAGTGAGTTTGGGGCAGGGATGCTACTTACCAGTTGCTTGTAGGCAAGATGGTAGAGCCCCAGCCCTGCTGGCCATTCCCTTGGTGGTACTACTGCCCCCAGTGGTCACTCTGAAGGATAGCTCTCCCAAGAGGGCACACTGCCCTAGTGGTCACACACATATCTGTCCCTCCGAACAGTAGCCTTTCCCTTTGCATGTTATAGAAAACAGTCATTTTCTCGGCACTTCCCATTTTCTTGGCACAACGAAACCCTGACCTTGCTTTAAGTTAGGAGAAGAGGAAACTGCATATCAAATTTCGTGGCTCTAGCTTTTACCGTTTAGGAGGAGTTCTTTAACAAATGGACTCGCAGACAGACACACAGACAGATAGATAGATGCACTGGAAAATGTATACAGCCTACCCCTGACTTGCCACGCGATCAGTTCTGGGAATAACGTCACAAGTTGGGGGCATCGTGACTTGAGTTCGCATTTACTACAGGCTGTTGTAAACATGTGGGCCGAGGACGTAAGTTAGGGGATTTCGCCCCTTACAGAAAAGGTTGAAAGTGTGGGGGGTCGTAATGCGGGCCTCCTGTAGAGAGATTATGGATTTCTTCTTAAGGTAGAGATTTTGTTGACGGTCTTCCTGTTTGTTTCTGAAGATGTATTCAGTGCTTTAAATTTAAGGAGACAAGATGAAAATCAGTTTCTTTCAGCTCTAGGGGAGAAGCTCCTTAATTAAATCTCTCCCTGTCCAATCTCAACCAATCCCTCCGTTCTCAGCTGGTCATTTTCTCTCTCGTGGTATGGATTTCACATTTATTGCCTGACTGCTCTAAATTTTCCACAGGTTTGTAGTGTGAAGTCTGTGCAGTTAAATTTTGTACTTCTGTGCCTTTTTACAAGCAAATTTTGATCACATCTGTATTTAAGCAAAAGATAGAAAGGAGTTGCACAATGTGCGGAGGTGTTCATGTTTTTTTTTTAATTTTTTTTAATCTGTCATTGTCCAAAAATCCAAAGGGTGTATCTGCAACTGGGAGATGAGATTTCCATAATTAATAGACTGACTCAAGCTAACTCAGCTTGAGCTAAAAATAGTGGTCTGGCTATTCCAGCAGGAGTGGTGGCTGGGGTTGGCTATTGGAACTTAGATAGCAGGGTATTGGGTAGCCTTGGATTTAGGTGGCTAGCCCGAGTAACCATCCAGTGCTGGATTAAGAAAGGGACTTTAGCTTAGCAACTGCATCCCTGGGTCCCCACAAAAAGATCTCCCATCCATTGAAAGTGCTTATCTTTGTGCAGGGTCCCTTGGCCCAGGGCCCTGGGCTGCAGCCTCTAAAGCCTCTTGTGTTTCACCCTTACCTGGGGGTAGAGAGGAAGGTGGCTCCATGTGCTGCCCTTTCTTCCCCACTCCTGCTCCCTTCCCCCTGCAAGTGCTGGAAGCTCAGACCGGGCACTTCCTTTCCCTACTGGCTCTGGCCCCACAGCTCCCATTGGCTGGGAATTGTGGCCAGTGGGAGCTGCAGAGGATGGTGCCTACAGGCAAGCTCAAGGCAGTGCATAGAGTGACTTGTCCTTTCCCCTCCCTGGGGCCTGCACTGCAAAGGGGAGCTGCCTCAATTAGGCTCTCTGCACCTCAATTTCCTGTCCCATACCCTACACTCCAATTTCCTGTCCTGAGTCCCTTCCTGCTTTCCAAACATGTTCTCTCCTGCACCACTCCAGAGCCCCCACCCCCAGTTGGAGCTCTCACCCCCTCCTGCACCCTATCCTCTGCTTCAAACCACAGTTCTCTCCCTTACTCTGATCCCCTCACTTTTGGCTCCACCCCAGAGCCTACGGGGCCCTACAAAATCTAATAGCCCCAGTCCCCTGTGAAAGTTAATCTTGCCCTGCCATTAGGAGTACCGTAATGTCTGCACTATTTATCACACTGCTCTAACTGGGATAGTGAGCGTTTGTCTGTCTATACTGGGAATAACTTTCTCTGTCTTGAATAGGCTATGAACTAACTGTCAGAAGTATTGTTTCTTGATGCAGAGGAACAGCTCTGCAAACCACCTGGAAACTTCTGCACCACCAACTGCAGACTGAGCACCACTGTTGATGTGGCTGTATATAAATAAATATAAGAACCAAAAAATACAAATTAACGTTGTTGTTCTGTCTTCAGATCTTTAAAGATTGAGTCATTTTTTCAGTTAGTTATGCTGAATACCAGAGGTAAAAAGACCATTGGGAGAGTAGTGTTCTCCTTCACATAAGAGTGCTATAAATAATTAAAACAATTAACATAAAACTCACTGTTTAAGAACAGTTATTTTTTTGAGAGACAGAATGCTGACTTCCAACTTCATTTGGGCACTGGCCATAAAAAGAATGAAATGTATTCAATTTTGAGCTCATAAGAAATGTTCTGAAATGTTTTCACTGTGCCAAAAAACTAAAGTATAGTCACATTTCTAGCCACAAGTGTTTTAATTGTAATTGATTTTTTTTTTCAATTGAGCAAGTATAGTTCACATCTCAGTTTAAAATGGTGAGAATATGAACTCCCATAGTCTGTTGCTTTGGGAGGTTAACTTCTGCCTACAAGGTTCTGCAAGCTTTCGGTAGTGCAAGGTTTTATTCCTTCAAGAGATTGTGGCACCATGTCTTCCTGAGGCAACACGTGGGGGCCACGCAGGGTCACATGCCCTCCCTCTCCAGATTTCTGCCAGGGTTCACACCAGAATGTGGCCAGCAGCTGCCTTTCAACGTTGCAAGAGGGAAGGGGCAGGACTTGCTTCAAACCACAGGGGAGGAAGCAGGGAGGAAGGGATGACCTGGTCCATGTCTCTAGAGAGCTTATGTCGTCTTCTCTCCCACCTCCATGTGACTGGAAGCAGCTTGTCCCTTCTTGCCCATACATCCTAGAAAGGCAATTTATATCTCCAGGCTGCTGCTGGTTACCAGCATAACCCAGCTGCTTCCATCCCCCCAGCTACAACATGGGCAGAAATGAGCTAAGCCCTAACCAGGCATTGTGCACTAGGCACATTAAGCCTGACTGCAGGGGCTTCTGCAAACCTGTCTAGAAGGGTGACTCAGCAGGGAAGAGTACCTAAGAGACAGAGCAGTCAGGCACTCCCTGGGAGCAAGACTGAGGACAGAGTTGCTGTAGACCTTGTAGGCTTGGGGTTGGAACCCCTCCCAATCCAGATCTTAGCTGAGGGGCAGAGAGGTTTCCCTGTACCAGTGCTGTGAAGAGCTGTGGCGGATGCAGGGATCGTCTCTTAATGGCTAGTACTCCAGGTGAGAGGGTCTTGTGCTTTCTCAGTGTTTGGCCCAGCAAGAGGCAGTGAGGGAGGAAAAGAGCCTGTCTACCAGGCTGTTGATTAGCTCAGTGCTCTGACCAGGAATTAGTTCCCTGCATAGCACTGGGAGCAGGAACTGGGTGGTGGGGATATGAAGGAACAGCAGGTCGGGAGAGGGGAGGGGCTGAAAAGGCAAAGCAGGGAGAGCACAGCAAGAGGCCACATGCCACTGGCTACCCTGTGGTCAGTGATGGCCAGAGATGTGATGGAAGGACTAGGCCCTGCTGGCTAAGAGCCCCTCACATCATGCGGGCTGTGCTAATGGACCAGCATGGGGAGTGACCAGCCCTGCCCACTGCATCTTTGCTCTGTCACCAGCCTTGCATGCCCACCTCCATCACTGGTCAATGGACACCCCCCCACACACACATTCTTTGCAGGCAGGCAGTTGGCAAGGAGGGATCTAGTCAGCAGCAAGACTGGTCAGTACTGATTGGGAGGCAGAAAATATGGGATAATTTGCTCATTTTAAAGAAAAAGTTGGGACACGTGCAGGAGAGTTTAAATATGGGACAGTCCTGTTAAAAATGGGACATCTGGTAATCCTATAAGAGTGTATGATGTTACAGTTACTTAGCAGTCAGTGCAAAAGGAGGGGGAAAAAGTCATGATATGAAAGCTTTGTGTTAGTAAATAGCATAATGTCTGCAGAGTTCTATTATAATATTTGTATTACTGAAGTCTCTAGGAGTCCTAGTTCTAGGCGAGGACCCCAGAGTGCTAGGCACTAAAAACCAGAGCAAACAGATGGTTCCTGTCCCAAATTGCTTTCAAAGTAGATGATGAGACAACAGTTGAACACAGACATGGGAGTACAGGCAGTCCCCGACTTACGCGGATCCGACTTATGTCGGATCCGCACTTACGAACGGGGCTTTTCTCGCCCCGGAGCTTGCGGGCGGCGGGACCGCCCAGAGCGCAGCGGTGCTGCCACCACGTCCTCCGGGGCGAGAAAAGCTGCTCCGGGTCTCCCTGCTGTGCTGGGGGGGACTCGAGCAAAGCCGCACAGGCGGCGGGAGTCCCCCCCAGCACAGCAGGGAGACAGGAGCAAAGCCGCAGAGGCGGGGGACCCCGCCGCCTGTGCGGCTTTGCTCCGGGGCAAAGGAGCAAAGCCGCACGGGCAGCGGGGTCCCGCTGCCTGTGCGGCTTTGCTTGGGTCTCCCTGGTCTGCTGGGAGAGGAGGGGGTGCAGCTAGTGGCCCCCCCCCCCCAGCAGACCAGGCTTTTGTTGCGGGACGCCTGGGGTAGAGCAGCTGGGGTGCTGCCGGGTGGGTCCTGCTTGGACCTACCCAGCAGTGCCCCAGCTGTTCTGTCCCAGGAGTCCAGATTCAGCCACTGTTGAAACTGATCAGCGGCTGATTCCAGGAAGCCGGGGGCAGAGCAACTCTGCCTAGCGCTTCCTGTAGTCGGCCGCTGATCAGTTTCAGCAGCGGCTGAATCTGGAGCCAGTTCCGACTTACATACAAATTCAACTTAAGAACAAACCTATAGTCCCTATCTTGTACGTAATCTGGGGACTGCCTGTACAAGGAACCAGTGTAACGACATTTGTCAGCATTGTAAGCAGTGGTCTTGGCACATGAGCAGTCGACCCATTGACATTACTTTTCACTCCAAAGTATAATTTAAGGCAGTGGTCCCCAACGTTGCGTGGCTGCCGGGCGCCCGGGGGCGGGGTCACGCACAAGCAGCGTGCCCGGGGCCACCCACGAGCCGCGCGCCCGGGGGCGGCACTGCGTATGTGCCGCGTGCCCGGGGCAGGAGCCGGCAACGCACCCCGGGCCGGCACCGCACATGGGCTGCGAGCCCGGGGCCGCCCACGAGCCACGCGCCCCAAGCCGGCACCGCACGTGTGCCCTGGGGCCGGGGCTGGGGCCGCCCACGCGCCCCGGGCCGGCCCTGCGCATGTGCCGCGCACCCAGGGGAGGGGCCGCCCATGCGTCCCGCGCCTGGAGCCGGCACCATGCATGTGCCGGGGGCGGGGCCAGCCCAGATGTTTCAGCGGGCGCCCAGAAATCCCCCGGCAGGCGCCATGGCGCCCGCGGGCACCACGTTGGGGACCACGGATTTAAGGAGATGAATTCAGTTGTTCTCATAGCACTGTTTGCTCTTTTTCATGTAAGAGGAACCAGTGTAATGACATTTGTCAGCATTGTAAGCAGTGGTCTGAAAAAAGGTTTAATGAATCTGAAAAAAGGTTTAATGAAATTTCTTAAATCTACAGTGTGATTAGTTCTTCCAAGAATAATTTCTTCACAAAAGTTGATTAAAATATTCACAATCATGAAAGTTCCTTCTAATACAGGAAGATGATGCTCAGCTATTGAGCATCTGAAAAGTTGTCCTGTTGAGTCCCTATCATAAATGTATTTAAAAATTACTTTTCTTTTATAATTTCTGTGTGTGTTGCATAATTTCATTTTTCTTTTGTAACTCTTTAGTCTTGGATAACATTCACATTTAAATGCTAATCCAACTTGGTGAAATAGACAATAATTCTTTCATTTTTTTAGAACTTCATTGTCTCACGCTTAATGAGTTATTTTAGCTCAGAAAAATAACTGTTTTTTACAGTTAAGCACATGTATCTATCTGAGGGCTGCTGGTCTCCACTACAAAGTTAGGTTGACTTAATAACATTGTTCAGGGCTATGAAAGATGTCATGCCTTTTCCAGTGTAATTAAGATGATATGAGCCTCTGTGTAGACCTGGCTAGGTCAGTTAAAAAAAAAAATCTGGCTACTGCATCTCAAAGAGATGGGTTTACTACAGAGATGGAAGAACCCTTATCTGCTGCTTCAATAAGGCCATATCTACACTACAGATAAGATCAAAGCAGCCGCAGTTGATCTTCTGGGGTTCAATATAAGCATTTGTTCCATTTGTCTTGCTCCTCAATATTTAGAGAATGTGGTGTAGAAAAGCTAAGGCATTTGTAAAATTTTCCATTGCAGCCTACTAAGCAGAGAGTGCAGATATTTTTGGTCCTTTGGACTGCAAAACAAGAAATATGGCATCTTGCCATACTTTGCCTTGGATGTTATTGCTTGGCTTATAGCCTTTCAGTTGTGAATCTTACCTATTCACTGAGTTTATCTATCTATATTATTTTTAAAAGTTTTTCTTGGAGGATGGCTCAGTGATTTCATCACGTCACTCTACGTCCCGCTGCCCCTCCTCCTTCCTTCCTCCCTTTTCCCTGCTGCTAACCCAGTAGGGATCGGCAACCCATGGCTCCCAGACCCCAGTAGGAGTAGTAGCACTGAAGGTAAGCTGCTGTTGCTGCTGGCGGGAATCAGGGGTGGGAGGAGGAAAGTTGTGGGGGGAGGGATGCTAAAAAAGTTCCAGTATCGGGGAGGGAGGGTGGCAGCGAGGCCTCTAGTGGAGGTTAAGTGGGGCCACCAGAGAGGCCCTCTGGGGACTGGGTGCTGGACTGGGGGACACCCCGGCTCCTGAACTGGGCTAGGAGACACCCTGACCCCTGAGCGGGGGCCAGGTCTGGATGTGCTTCTGGTAGCCACCACGTGGCAGGCTGCCGGGAGTTACAATTTTTGCAGCAAGGAATAGGGATGTAAGCGGCTACTCAGCTAGTTGACTAGTCTCTTTCCTCCCTTGCTGCCTCATTCACAAAGAGGCAGCAAGAATGGGGAAGAGGAGGGAGTTCTGGAGGGAACCGGCTTAAAAGCTGATTCTCCCCAGCCACGCCCGGTCAAAGGGTTTGCGGGGCCCAAGGCAGGACACTGGGAGCGGAGCCGCAGGTCCGGCCAGCAGATGGTGAATATTCAGCAGCCTGGGCCCCCGAAAGTGTGGGGCCCAAGGAATTTGCCTTGCTGTAGGGCCGGGCCTGCCCCCAGCTTGAGCTCTGTGTGTGGGAGTAGGGGCGCAGCAGTGGCCAACTTTGAAATGTACAAGAGTCCCCACTGGGGCTCTTGTGCATTTCAGAGCAGAAGCACCCACGTGGCCCTGGGCTCCATGCGGCGTTCCAATGATATGGGGGGAGAGGCGGAGTGGGGATCACCTCAGCCTCTTAACCAGGCCTGTGAGCCAGGCCTGGATGTCCCTCAGGTAGCTGTTTACCCACATGGCAGCTGCCGAAGGGGCATCCAGCCCTGGTTCAGGGGCTGCGGTGACTCCTGCAGGGTGACTCGAGATCGGTGGCCCTCCTCACACCCCAGGCCTCTGCAGCGGGCCCTATGCATCCTACCATGAGCCTCACTGCTGCCCCTCCCCTGCACCACAGGCCCCTAACCCAGGGCTGTATGTCCTTCCGGCAGCTGCCACATGGGGGGGTGGCTACCAGAGTTTAAATTGACCTGTGCTATTCCTCCATTTTCCGGGGCGGGGGAGAGAGATGCTTAGGTGCCGTGGGAGCTTGGGCAGGGGTGGGGGGGGAAGAGGCATGTGGGAGCAGTGAGGGCTTAGGGACAGGCAGTGGGTGCTGTAGGGGTGTGAGTGGGAGGAGGGAAACATGGGGGGGCACATTGGGGCTCGGGTTGGGGAAGGAGGGGCGCAGGACCTGTGACACCTCTCAGGGGCTCGGGTGCGGGCCTAAGGGTGTGTGTGGGAACTGTTGAGCCTTGGGGGAGGGGTGTGCAAGACGTGCACATCCTAGGGGAACTTCCCCACCCACAGACCCTGATTGGTCTGGGGGTGGGAGAGTGAACAAAGTCTTTGCCCTCCTCAGAGGGAATCGCCCTTTAGGTACCCATGCCCTTGGCAATAGGAGGAGACTTCATGTGTTCCCCCCCTTGCTCCCTGCCCCCACCCTGCAAAGTACTATGCTTAGAGTCAACTGCCAGCTGAGCATAGTACTTGCAGAGCAGGAGGAGATGTCTCGCAATCCCCTGCCCCAAAGCCCTGATTGGCCTAGGGGTAGGAGGAGCATGCAAAGTCTCCTCCCACCCTACCGCTGTCCTGTAAGGAGCGTGCAACACTTAGAAGCACTGTGCCCCTTGCTAGGCGGGAGGATATTTTGTGCATTCTCAACTAGGGGCTTGGGGTGGAGGGGAACATGTGAAGTCTCCTCCTGCCCTGCCATGAGCGTGTGGTGCTTCTAAGCACCACACACTCCTTACAGGGCGGGCACAGGACGGGAGAGACTTTGCATACTTCCCCCCAGGCCCTGATCGCCCTGGGGGCGGGTGGAACAGCAGGGCCTCCATGGGCCAGGTCAACTTGTTTGGGCGGCCAGATTTGGTCTGTGGAGGCCTTTTTGCACACCCGTGCACTATAAGAAGGTAGATCAGTTACTAGATCTGCAGATATAATCCTTTCTGTGTTTGCTTTGGGCGTTTTTTTACCCTTTCTGATGGTCACAAATGTAATAAAAATTAGGAAAACAAACTTAGAAAATGTAAGAATGATAGAAATACTTTTAATTTTTTTAATTCAATTTTAAAGCCAGCTTAGCAATATTTGGACTTCAGATACTGCAGAGGAATAAGAACTAAAAATGAAATAGACCTGATGGATTTTCATTTTCCCATCTGAAAGAAATCTAGCAGTAAGCAGTGAAAGAATGATGAGTAAATGTGGTTTTTAAATTTTTTAATTCTGATAGTGTTCAGCTACTGTAAGTGTTCCTGCATAAGTTTACTTTGGAAGGTGTATCTACAGATACAGGGCAACCAGAATAGTTAAATAATTTTATTTTAAAATTATAATAGTGATTAGCACTGAGACACACTACAATGCCTAAATGCCTTTCTTCCTAATGCCTAATTATATTTACCAGAGATTCCCTTGACGATTTCTTGAACTTTATTAAATTTGAATTAGTTTTTCCAAACAGTTTAATGTCCATATAAATATTTCTAGATCAGTTGCACAGTGAATATTTCAAAAATTACTTTTGTTTGTGCTAGCGATCATTGCCTATACACAGGGTTGCCAGTTTCTGCTAGTTGTCATCCATGTAGGTTCCCCCACTCCCGTTTGTCATTACAAAAGTGACACACACTTAAAGCAAGGGCACATGAAGTGAGGTGCATGCTGATTGCACATTCATTGTGAGAGCCATGTGATCCGTCTGCATCCAAAATGCTATTATGGTTCAGTTGGCATAACCCTGCAATTTCTAGATATTCAAGCGCAGTTGGCAAAACTACCCTATCCTGGGATATTATCTTGGTTACGACAATCTTGTGGCCCACTGAATGAGGGCCAGCTCGCTAGCCCAGGTTGCCCCTCCCTGCACAAGAGAGTTCAGACCTTATCGAAGACATGAGGAAATTGCAAAATTTGGACTAAATTTTAAGAACTTATTGAAACCAATAATTCAGTTTTTTTCATGACAGTAAATTCAGTACTCACTTTTTAAAGTCTTTGGTTTAGTACAACAAAGAACTGTGCACACATAGTATGTAGGGTTCATGCAATATAAAGTATAAACCTATGCTTATTGGGTAGTCGACTAATCACTTACATTCCTACATTTAGGGATAAATTAGAGCTAAATAACAGCACAGAACACTGAGAGGCAGGACTGGTGGCAGTAAACAAACTCTGAGACCATGGGAAAGTTGGTCATACCTACGATAAGTAGACATCTGGCTAACTAAAATCATGCCGGACCACAGATGTTGCCAGACCAGAGAGTGTGGGATTAGAGAGGTTCACCCTGTAGTGATTCTTAAAAACTTACAGGACGTGAAATATAATGAAAGCATCTCTAACTTATAACATTCCTGTTGGAAAGCAGGATTTCCAATTTGTTTTCAGTATGATTTTTACAGCCATTTTTAGCCTTGATGGCTTACAACATATTAGACTATTAAACCATGTCATTGTTACCAAGCTAAATGTTGCCTGTCCTGTGTCTCAGACAAGTGTAATTCTTTTGGGGAAAAATATTCTCTCTATAAGAGATGATGGTTAGACATAGTTTACAGCAAGTTACCTTAAAAAAATACAGGTAGCTGTTCTGAAAGTTGTCTAGAAGTTTTGAATACTGGTACTCTAGTGCAGTGGTTCTCAATTTGTTCCATGGAGCCACTTCAGGAAATCTACTAGTGGGCTTTCCTTACCTAAAGCGTCTGTAGGCATGGAGCCTCATCGTTCCCATTGGCTCTGGTTTGCTATTTCCAGGCAAAGAGAGCTGCGTTCCCAATGTGGGCCTGTGGAACAGATTGAGAACCACTGTTCTAGTGGATAGGAATGATAACCAGTGCAGAGGAGAGAGAAACGACATGAAATGTTTCACATTTCACCTATTTACCACATAGATCACAGCAATATAAATACAATTATAATTTACAACTAAATGCATAGACTTCAGAAATGTGTTTAAGGTTTCGCCTCTCCCCCTCCATAAGCACAAGTTTCAGATTTTTGCTGGTGTAAGATAAGAAACTGGCATAAGGTTTCTGCAAGTGGCAGTTATTTAATAGGTTGTTTTTTGAACTCATGTCTTACTGTTTATTTCCATTTAGGATTCTTGTGACTTGAAAATGTATCATCCTTTTCTTCTAGTTCATCAGCTTAATGTTGTTTTTCAAGGTTTCAATCTGTAGCAGGTGGTATCAGTGTTTACGCTTAAAAGAAATTAATACAACCTGAAACACTTGCTGACGCATTACACATTTTTCTTCTACAGAATACTTTCTAGTGAGTCAGTGAAAACAGTTGAATTAATGTTTTCATTAAATTTGCATGGTGTTTTTAAAAATATACTGATCAGAAAATACAGTATTTTATTTTTAATTCACCACATCAAATGAATGTATAATTCTATGGTTTGAGTAGTCATCTCAATATAAGTTGAAAACTGGTGTGAATTTTTCTGTAAGAGTCTGACAGACTAATTTTTACTACCAGTTACATTTAGAGAATGTTAATGCACAGTTGTATGGCCACGTGAAAGGATGTGGTGTCATGTCTGATTAGCATCTCTCTTGAAATCTCATTAGTAACATAAATTGGATGAAATTTGAATAGCGATTTTCTCTAGCATTGTAATTGAATGTGACAGTGAAACTCATGGGATTTTGCTTGTTGCCTACAATTTTACCATGTTGCTGAGCAAAGAATGTTTATACAAGATAGAAAATAAAATCTTAAATTTAATAATTGTCTTTGCCTTTTGAGATTTGGCTGCTGAGAAATGCCTATGCCCCAACACAGGGTTGGTAGTGACTTTTCTGTTCATGTTAAATGAATGAGAAAATTAAATGTTATGACCAAACTTGGGAAAAGTCTGGATCTAGATTATTTTAGTTAGTGCACACTTCCTATTTATTTTAAAGAGGAAAGGATTAAGTTATTTTCTCTCAATCTGTACTAAGCATGCTGTCACCACTCAACAAGTATTGTTACCCTTTATTTCTTGGTCTTCATTAAACATCATCATTTACTTTTTGTAGATCATTTTGATTTATAGCACTTCCGAGTTTCTAAACAGATATACTACTAAGATGTTCTCAATTATTAGTATTATTGACAAGACTGCTTACTGAAATGTGGAGGGAGGAGGAGGAGGAGGAAAAGGAGAAAACATTGTTCCTTCCAGTGATTATAATTCATGTCTTTATAGCAGACTGTAATATTTGGCTTTTAATTGCAATTTTACTATAAGGATGCAATTTAATTTGTGAAGCTTTAACAAATTTTGTTTCTTCCTCTTTATAGCAATGATCCCTTCTTATGTTAAATACTTGTTTTGTTTTTTTTATACGGGAGTATAACTTCAGTAGTCTGGTATTTTGATTGTCCCAATTAGTTTGTCTGTACCGTCAGATTGGGAATTTTAACCTTGGTGATTTGAATTTCTGGAGTCAGCAAAGTCTGCCAAGAGACTTCTTTGATAGAGATCATAAAATTCAAGAGATATCTAAGGATCAGCTGTGAACTGCTAACCACATGTGCTAGTTACTTGGTTATTTTGGTTTCTAGAGGCTGTGCTGTGGGTTTTAATCTTCTGCAAGGAAGAGGACTGTAACTGGCAATACAAATTGAACAACTAAGAAGTGCACAAACATTTTGTTTATAAAATGATTTAAAAATGCAGAATTAATATCCTGTTCTCTAGATAACTACAGGCAGTCCCCGGGTTACATGGATCCGACTTACATCTGATCTCTACTTACATACGGGATGAGGCAACCCCGCACTAGCTGCTTCCCCCAGCAGACCAGGGAGACGCGAAGCTAGCGCCCCCCCTCAGCAGACCAGGGAGACGCGGAGCGGATTTTCTCAGCAGACACCTCAGCTTGAGAATAAAGGACTGAGGGAAGTGAGGTGTGGGGGAATAAAACTGAGCTCTGGAGAAATGTTTGGCTAGAGTTTCCCCTACAATATGTACCAGTTCCGACTTACATACAAATTCAACTTAAGAACAAACCTACAGTCCCTATCTTGTACGTAACCCGGGGACTGCCTGTATCCCATTAAAACTTAAGACGAGCTTTGAAAGGAAATGATCTCCTGGCTGGGAAGATTGTATTTCTTGTTCTGATCACTGAGTTCTTCCCCTCTTTTCCTATTAAAGTGTTATTTAAACTGATAGGGCATGTAATCACACTGAAAAGTAGAGTAGATCAAATTTTTTGTGTGTGCATGCATGTGTGCAAATCTCCGAAGACCTGAGCACTAGTAGTATAACTAAAATAGGTTAGTTTCAGAAGTGAGAAAAGTACTTGGTTACTTTTAAAAACTATTTTAGAGGATGGCATAAATGTAATTTGTCAATTCTGTGATATACCAGACATTTTAAATGGCTTAATTTTGATAAAAATATGGAAGAGGTAGAAAAAGTTCTCAAGCTCACAATAGCTTGGTATAATCAAGAAGAGTTTTGCAGCACACGCATCCAAGAGTCCCACTATTTTCAGATGTCCCAGGACATGCAACAGAACAAACTGCATTCAGGGAAGCAACTGGAAATCAAAAGTTAGAAACTGCAACTGTCAGATGCTTGTAAGGGAAAGCTCATTATTTTTATCAAGAGTACAAAGAATACTGGAGCAATGAGTCCAAGTGCAGTACACACGAGGGATGTAAGCGTATACTCATTTAAACAATTAACCAATGAGCCTGGGCACACACCTTCCATGCTTCTGTATCAGAGATGGAGAGAAGGCGGGATCTGGTGTATGTAGGAAGCCGGCTCCTGTGGAGCCATTTTGTGTCCCCCTCTCCTCCCCACACACTGCTACCTCTCAGAGGCAGCTGTGTGTGGGCGGGAGGGAGGGAGGCAGAAGCCAGTGCATGTGGAGAGACAGCTATTAAGCTGATTCCCCATGTGTACCAGCTCCCGGAGCTACCTTACCTCCGCTGCTGCCCCTGATACAGAGGCAGCAAGAGGGACAGGCTGGAGCTAGTACGCACTGGGAACTGGCTCCTGTGGAGCCATTTGGCCCCACTCCACGCTGATACCGCCCTCGGAAGCAGGAGCACAGTGGGGGGCAGGTGAACACTGATTCCCATGGAACTGCCTGCCCCCTGTGCTGTTGCCTCTAATACAGAGACAGCAGTGTGAGGAGGGAGGAGAGGGTAGGTGGAAGCCCGGGTTCATGGGGAGCCAGCTTAAAAGCCAGTTCCCCATGAGTGCCGGCTCCCCATGAGCACTGACTCCTGCCTGGTCCCCCCGTGTTTAAACGTGTAAGTTTCAGTGGTTACACCATTTACAAAATTAAACATATTTTATCATCCCTAATGTACACCTGCAGTACAGGTTGAACCTTTCTAGTCTGGCAACCTTTGAATCTGACCACTGTTGAACCAGAGAATTTGCCAAACCATGGGAGGTCAATATTGTCTAGGAACATTACCAACACTTCCCCAGAGCTCTTAAAAACAATTTAAGGGTAAATTAGAACTAAATAACAGCATTGAACACTGAGTGCCAGGACCGGTGTCTGTAAACAAAGTTTATGGGGCCCCAGGAAACTTGGCTATACCCATTATAAGTGGGCATCTGGCTAACTAAAATCATGCCAGACCACGGATGTTGCCGGACGAAAGGGTGCTGGGGTTAAAGAGGTTCAACCTGTATCAACTAATGATGAAATTACATGATTGCTAGGATTTAACTTGCTCATGTCTGGCATTGGTAGGGAGATCATAGGTGAAGGAATTCTTTTTAAAAAAATTCATACTAAAATGCTGAAAGACTTTTGGTAAAAATTATTTTGGCCATTAAAACTGTATTGGTCATTATATGCTCCCAGCATGTTGTAATGACTCTTAAAAAAATGTTTACTGTAGTCCGCTTGAAAATATATTTATTTGTTATAACACAGAATACAAAATGTTCAGTGATCACTTTATATTTTGTTACAAATATTTGCACTGTAAAAATTGAGAGAATATTTTTCAATTCACTTCCTACAAGTTCTTCTTCGAGTGATGTCCCTGTGGGTGTTCCACTACAAGTGTCGGGCTCGTCCCGGTGCCGCAAACCGGAAAGTTTTTGCCAGCAGTAGCCCCCTCCGGAGGACCGCGCATGTGCAGAGCGTCCTGCGGCGTTTGCGCCTTTTCTGCGTCACGCGGTCCGACTCGCCAGTTCCTCCTAACCGTCCACAGCCGCAGACGGACTTGGAACACGCTCCTCTCCTGAGGAGAAATCGTATCGTTTAATCGTTCTTTCCCAGTTAGCCCCTTCCTACATAGTGTTAGTCAGTTATTATCTTAGTTAGTGAGTTAGTAGTTAATAGTTATAAAAAAAAAATTCTCCTGCCGTTACAACCTCTGAGGGCCGCTCCGACCAGCTCCTCAAGTTCTTTCTTCCCCCGGAGACCGCCGCACTAAACATGCCCGGCTCTCCCGGCTTTAAGAAATGCGCTTCGTGCGGTGAAGCCATGCCGGTCTCCGATGGCCACTCCCGCTGTATTCGCTGCCTGGGAGAGGGCCACATCCCCTAGAAATGCGGTCACTGTGCCAAGCTGACCGCGCGGACGAGGTGGGACAGAGAAATGCGCCTGAAGATGCTACTCTTCAATAAGGCGCTTCAGCCCCCGTCAGTAGAAGAACGGGAAGCTCCAGCCCCGCATAAGTCCAGGGACGGAAAAAGCTCTGCTCCATCCAGGAGCCTAAGTGCATGAGAGACATGAGGCTCATCGGGCTACCCTCCCACACCAGGGGGTGGACAAGTTACCCAAAGCCCGTAGTACGTCGGTGCCGAGCCCCGCACTCTCAGTGCTCTCGGTCCCGCCAGGTCGCCCGGAATCGGCACCATCATCTGCGGCACCGAGTCTCCGAGTGGCACCGCAGCCAGATACGGTGCTGTCTTCGGCACCGAGACACTCGCACTGTTGCCTCATGAAGACTCTGAGACTATCCCGGCACCGAGAGTCGACCCGGCACCAAAGCCTAAGCAAGCACCGAAGCCTAAGCAGGCACTTAAGACTAAGCCGCAACCAGTGCAGACACTGGAGACGGCACCGAGAAAGCACTCGGCACCTAGGTCAACCCGCCCCCATTCAAGACCTGGGGATGTGGCTACGCCGCACATAGAGGGCACGCCTGTACCTGCCCGCACCGACCACCTATTGTGTGCGGCTGAACTGGCACCATCCGTCGTTTCGGCGCCGGCCCCTACGGGCCCACAACCCCACGGCTTGGGGGACGATACGGCACCACCATCCCCATCCTCCGCACTTCGGTAACCACGCCTCCCAGAGGAAGTTTCTGACTTTGCCTCGGTCGTCTCCATTCCGGGTAGTCCAATCCCCAGGGCTCCCCCATCCACGGGGGTACCGACTAAGGCGCAAAGGAAGACTCACCATCCCCGTACGCCTTCCGCCAGTCCCAACAGGGTGGCGTTTTCCCCTGAGCCATCGCTCTCACCTTGCCAAAGACGGCGGGACCACCATTACGGTTATTCTCCTACACACCGTTACTACAGATCCCCGAGGCGATCTATTACACCGCCGCGTTACCACCGTACATACGACTTGAGATCTCCATATCACCATTCACACCGCTCACGATCCCCGCAATCTCCTCCTCGCTCCCGATACTATCGCCACAGGAGCGTCGCTTCTTACTTTCCACAATATTCACACCATGACTCTCGTTATCGTATGTACACCTCGCCTCATCGTGATCGTTCACGTTCAGTCACAAGACGCTCACCCTCGTCTCCAGAGCGGCAGCAATTATTCTCACCACGACCAATGACTCAGGACTCTATCCCGCCGGCTCAACGCCCACCAACGCCTACTGGTGATGCGTCAACAGCCTCTGCCCCACATGACGATATCACTCAGTCACCTGTAGCAGAGCAACAGTCCACGGCTTCTCCAACAGATGTCTCTTCCTCTTCCCCGGACGACGCGGTGTTCAGTGACGAACCCTCTCTCGTGAATGATTACAAACAATTCCATGAGCTTTTTAAACGGGTAGCATATTCACAAAACCTACATACCTCCGAGGTGCCACAGAAGCAGCGTGCCCTCCTCAGAAACTTACAACAATCCAACAAATCGAGACTAGCTCTCCCTTTCGATGCCGCTAACCTTGAAGTAGCTAATGACATCTGGCAAACCCTGGCATCCGTGCCCCCTACCAATAAACGCACAGACATACTTTATTGATGCCAAAGACGCAGAATTTATTTTTACTCACCCCGCCCCTAATTCCATCGTCGTCGACGCAGCCCAGCAAAAGGCAAAGTCCGCTCAATCGAGAAACTCTGCTGCAGACAAGGAAGCTAAGCGTCTGGACTTGCTCGGCAGGAAGGTATATTCGTCAGCAACAGCCACACTGAGGATGGCCAACTACTCCGCCCAACTTGCTAACCACGACTTCGATAATTACTCGAAGTTGGTGCCTTTGATACATCTGCCAGACTCCAAAAGGGATGTACTGAAATCCATTGTGCAGGAGGGTTATACAGCAGCCCGTAATGCACTCCAGATATCTCTGGATATTGCCGACTCGGCTTCCCGCACTACGGCGACATCGGTTGTCATGCGACGTGCCTCTTGGTTCCACCTTGCTTCTGTGCCAAAAGATCTACAGCCCAAGGTGGAGGACCTTCCATTTGATCGAGCCTCCCTGTTTGCCCAGAACGCGGATCAAGTGTTCCATTCCGGAAAAGACTCCCGAACCACGTTAAGAACCCTCGGGATGTACACTCCGCCTTTCAGGCGCAGGAGAGCATGGCTGTATAACAGACAAAGGCCTTCTTTTTATTATTATTATTCCACCCAACGCTTCAGGCCCTACGACCAACATAAACAAAGGCAGCGCCCCCAACTTCGCCGCCAGCAGCCTAATAAGCATCAGAATCAACAACAACCTCGGCAGCAAGTTTGACGAGCTTGTCGAGGGTCTGTGTACCATCCCCCTATTGGAGTCTCCATCACGAGTAACCAAGCTTTTCCACCACCGCCTGAACCCTTATTGCCGCCGTTGGTTCGCCATCACCACGGACCGTTGGGTCAGGGAGATCGTAACCTCTGGACTCACCATTCCCTTCTCCACTCTACCTCCCACCAACCCCCCATCCCTTTCCCTTTTCAGGGACCCCCTCACGAATTTCTGTTATGTCAGGAGGTCATGCACCTACTTACCATAGGTGCGGTAGAAGTAGTTCCTTCCGAGTTCCGAGGCAGAGGCTTCTATTCCCGGTACTTCCTCACTGAGAAGAAGTCTGGCGGATGGAGACCGATCCTGGAAGTTCGCAGCCTCAACCGCCACCTGCGAAGACAGAAATTCAAAATGGTTACCTTGGGCTCCATCATCCAAGCACTACACAAAGGGGATTGGTTCACGTCCCTCAATTTATAGGACGCATACTTCCATATTGCCGTCCATCCAGCTCACAGGAGATTTCTACACTTTACCGTGGGCAACGATTATTACCAATACGCGGTGCTCCCCTTTGGCCTATCTGCAGCCCTAAGAGTGTTTTCGAAGACCCTGGCAGTCGTAGCTGCGTACCTTTGTCGAGCCGGCATCACCATCTTTCCCTATCTCGACGACTGCCTCCTCACGGCCCCCTCGATGCAAGAGGTCGAGACCGCAGTTACCGCTACAAGAGGTATCTTCGAGACTCTTGGACTAATCATCAATCTACCAAAATCTTCTCTGGTCCCGGCCCAGACCATCGTTTTCATTGGAGCCAGTCTAGATTCTACAACTGCTATGGCGTACAGTTACTTGTATAAGAAGCTGTAGACCAGAGCTACTCAGCTTTAGAAACCTTGGGGTCCACAATGATACTACAATGATACTCCCAGCAAATGCCGAGGGCTGCAACTTAAGTGTGGTTGCATACACGTGCAAATGTATATGCAAATAGTTTCTTTCACACTGACAGGCATGAATACAAAGCACTTCCCACAATGCTCCAGTGCTCCCTGGGAACTAGAAATGCTGATACCACCTCCCTGGGGGCTAGAAATGTTGACACCCTCTACCCATCTGTTCCAGCTAAGGATGTTAGGGTATGTCTACACTACAAAGTTGATTCAAACTAACAGCCGTTAGTTCGAATTAACTTTCATAGGCGCTATACAGGCAAACCGCTAGTTCGAACTTAATTTGAACTAGCGGAGCGCTTAATTCGAACTAGGTAAACCTCATTCTATGAGGACCAACGCCTAGTTCGAATTAAGTAGTTCGAATTAAGGGCTGTGTAGCCACTTAATTCGAACTAGTGGGAGGCTAGCCCTCCCCAGCTTGCCCTAGTGGCCACTCTGGGCACCACCAGGGAAACTCGTCTGCCCCCCTCCCGGCCCCGGAGCCCTTAAAGGGGCACAGTCTGACTACGGTGCCCGTGCCAGGTGCAAGCCTGCCAGCACCCAGCCAGCAGACCCTGCACCTGGCACGGCACGAGCCAGCCACCTGCTGCCACCCAGCCCTCCGCCTCTTCCAGGGACCAGGCTGGGGGCTCCCAGGAGCCTGCCTGGATCCTCAAGAGGCGGGCGCCTGCCTGGTCTAGTGCGGACATCGTGGACCTCATCGAGGTTTGGGGGGAAGCCTCCAACGTCCACGAGCTCTGCACTAGGCACAGGAAAGTGGCCGTCTAGGGCACGATAGCTGCCAGCCTGGCCACCCAGGAGCAGGTTTGCATGAAAATCAAGGTGGTCGAGTGAGACCCCGACCCTGAGCCCTGAGCTTAGAACATAAGAATGGCCGTACTGGGTCAGACCAAAGGTCTATCTATCCCAGTAGCCTGTCTGCCGACAGCGGCCAACACTAGGTACCCTGGGGGGGCTGGACCGAAGATAATGACCAAGCCATTTGTCTCGTGCTATCCATCTCCAGCCTTCCACAAACAGAGGCCAGGAACACCATTTCTACCCCTTGGCTAATACCACTCCGTGGTAGGAAAGATACCTGTGTAGGAAAGATAGAAAATATGGCAAAAGACCAGCTTGGCTTAACAAGGAGATCTTGCATGATCTCAAAATAAAAAAGGAGTCATCTAAAAAATGGCAACTAGGACAAATAACAAAGGATGTATATAGGCAAGCAACACGGGAATGCAGGGGCAAGATGAGAAAGGCAAAGGCACAAAATGAGATCAAACTAGCTACAGGCATAAAGGGAGACAAGAAGACCTTTTATAAATACATTAAAAGCAAGAGGAAGACCAAAGACAGGGTAGGCTCACTGCTCAGTGAGGAGGGAGAAGCAGTAACAGGAAACTTGGAAATGGCGGAGATGCTCAATGACTTCTTTGTTTCGGTCTTCACCGAGAAGTCTGGAGGTGTGCCTAATGTAGTGAATACAAGCAGAGAGAGGGTAAGTTTAGAAGATAGGATACACAAAGAACAAGTTAAAAATCACTTAGGAAAGTTAGATGTCAGCAAGTCACCAGGTCCTGATGAAATGCATCCCGGGATACTCAAGGAGCTGATAGAGGAGGTATCTGAGCCTTTAGCTATGATCTTTGAAAAATCATGGCAGACGGGAGATTCCAGAAGACTGGAAAAGGGCAAATATTGTGCCCATCTATAAAAAGGGGAATAAGAACAACCCAGGAAACTACAGACCGGTCAGTTTAACGTCTGTCCCAGGGAAGATAATGGAGCAGGTAATTAAGGAAATGATATGCAAACACTTGGAAGGTAATAAAGTGATAGGGAATAGCCAGCATGGGTTTGTGAAGAACAAGTCATGCCAAACTAATCTGATAGCTTTCTTTGATAGGATAAGGTGGATGTCATATACCTAGACTTTAGTAAGGCATTTGATACAGTCTCGCATGATATTCTTATTGATAAACTAGGCAAATATAACTTAGATAGGGCCACGATAAGGTGAGTGCATAATTGGCTGGATAACCGTAGTCAGAGAGTTGTTGTTAACGGTGCTAAATCCTGCTGGAAAGGGATAACAAGTGGAGTTCCGCAAGGGTCTGTTTTGGGACCCGTACTATTCAATATCTTCATCAATGACGTAGATATTGGGATAGAGAGTACGCTTATTAAGTTTGCAGATGATACCAAACTGGGTGGGGTTGTGACTTCTTTGGAGGATAGGGACATAATTCAAAATGACCTTAGCAAGTTAGAGAAATGGTCAGAGGTAAACAGGATGAAGTTTAATAAAGAGAAATGCAAAGTGTTCCACTTAGGAAGGAACAATCAGTTCCATACATACAAGATGGAAAGCGACTGTCTAGGAAGGAGAATGGCAGAAAGGGATCTAGGGGTCATAGTGGACCACAAGTTGAATATGAGTCAACAGTGTGATGCTGTTGCAAAAAAAGCAAATATGATTCTAGGTTGTATCAAGAGGTGTGTTGTAAGCAAAACTCGTGAAGTCATTCTGCCGCTCTACTCTGCACTAGTTAGGCCTCAGCTGGAGTACTGTGTCCAGTTCTGGGCGCCACATTTCAAGAAAGATGTGGAGAAATTGGAAAGGGTACAGAGAAGAGCGACAAGAATGATTAAAGGTCTAGAGAACATGACCTATGAAGCCAGGCTTCATGAACTGGGCTTGTTTAATTTGGAAAAAAGAAGATTAAGGGGGGACATGATAGCGGTTTTCAAATATCTTAAAGGGTGTCACAAGGAGGAAGGAGAAAATGTGTTCCTCTTGGTTTCTGAGGACAGGACAAGGAGTAATGGGCTTAAAGTGCAGCAAGGGAGGTTTAGATTGGACATTAGGAAAAAATTCCTAACTGTTAGGGTGGTCAAATATTGGAATAAATTGCCAAGGGAGGTGGTGGAATCTCCCTCTCTGGAGATATTTAAGAACAGGTTAGATAGACATCTGTCAGGGATGGTGTAGACGGAGCTTGGTCCTGCCTTGAGGGCAGGGGGCTGGACTCGATGACCTCTCGAGGTCCCTTCCAGTCCTATGATTCTATGATTCTATGACTCAACCTCCATGAATTTATCTAACTTCTCTTTAAACTCTGCTATAGTTCTAGCCTTCACAGCCTCCTGCAGCAAGGAGTTCCACAGGTTGACTATTTGCTTTGTGAAGAAGAACTTTCTGTTATTAGTTTTAAGCCTGCTACCCATTAATTTCATTTGGTGTCCTCTAGTCCTTCTATTATGGGAACTAATGAAGAACTTTTCTTTATGCACCCTCTCCACACCACTCATGCTTTTATAGACCTCTATCATATCCCCCCTCATTCTCCTCTTTTCTAAGCATAAAAGTCCCAGTCTCTTTAGCCTCTCTTCATATGGGACCTGTTCCAAACCCCCGATCATTTTAGTTGCCCTTTTCTGGGGTGAGGAGATCACATCTGTACACAGTATTGAAGATATGGTGTACCATAGTTTGATACTTCCCCTTCTCCTCCTTCCCCTGGCTTCCCCTTTCCAGCTCCCTCCTCCCAGGTTTCCTCTTCCCCTCTCCTACCTCCTTTTCCCAGTCTCCCCGAGTTTTGTTCAATAAAGAGAGTTTCTATTTTTGAACACACATGTCCTTTATTTTGTACATCAGGAAAGGTGGCTAGGGAGGGATAAGTGGAAGGAGGTGAGGGAGGAATGGGGTACGAGCACCCGATGGGGAGGACTGGGGTGGCTCTGCGGGCTTCTCGGGGTGGAAGCTCTTCTGCAGCCCCCCGATTGACCTCCCCCCCCCCCGGATGGCAGCCTGCGGCAAGTGCAGCTGGGCTGATGGCCGAGTGCTGTGATGTGCCGAGTGTGGGCATTCAGGGCACTCCAAGCCAGGTCTGCTTTGCTGTCCCTCATCGAGTTAGACAAGCGAGCGGGGAAGCCCTGAGAACTGTCTGTCCGGGTGGGGGTCGGGTCCCTTTAAGCACAGCCCTCGGCTAGCCTGAGACAGCAGCTCCACACTCTAAGTCCTAATCTGATGCCCTGCCGGCACTGCTTCCAGCCAGCCTTAACTTCGGTTCAGGGTCCACTCAATGTGGACATGTTAGTTCAAATTAGCTTAGTTCGAATTAACTAATTCGAATTAAGTTACTTTGAATTAGTGCTGTAGTGTAGATATACCCGTAAGGACTTGTCAACTGGCCAATAAGCAAATGCTTATCAGATAGTTGACTAGTTGTTCCCCCCCCCTTGCTGTCCCCATCTGGTCCCAGCTCTGTGTGGCACTGCCACTTTGAAATGACGAGCGGAGCCTGGGATCAGCTGACTCCAGACTTCGCGACATTTCCACGGAACCTGGGACTTTCCAGTTGGCCCTGGGCTCCAGCACGGCATTTCACAGCTGACCCTGGGTTTCTCGGAAATGTCATGCAGAGCCTGGGATCAGCTGGCGAGTCCCCCACTGACTCTGGTTCTGTGTGGCATTTCAAAGCGGCAGTGCCACATGGAGCCGGGATCAGCAGGGGACTCTGAGTCCCTGCTGACCCCGGGCTCCATGTGGGCGCTTCTGCTTTGAAATGCACAAGAGCCCCCACTGGTGCTCTTGTACATTTCAAAGGAGGAGTAGTAGATATAATTTCCATTGACTACTCAACTAGTAAATTAATCGTTATTTAACATCCTTCGTTCCATCCAGACCATCTGCTTGCGTCTTTCAGTGCTCACCCTGCCTCGGAGACGCCTCACCATTGTGGAGTGTGTTCCCAGTAGAGGCCATGTTCAAAGGATCCCAATTACAGGCCAAATGTTGAGCCTCGTGTAAACCCAAACCGCACCGGGGGCTGCAAACAAGTGGTCCGTGGGCCGCATGTGGCCTGCGGACCATGTGTTAAGTAGCCCTGCTGTAGACACAATTATCATCATTACAGAGTGAACTGTGCTTTAGATCCATTAGTCCATTGCAAGTGTGCTCCTTTAGGGATTAGGCCTTACTATGTTCAGTCCTCTCCAGATGGAACTAAACTGTTTCACTTTTTCAGGACTAGCTCTATGGGTGGCGATCCACCTGTTTTCCAACAGTGTTAACACTATAGAATGAACAGAGTTTATCAACTGTCATGCATCTGATATTAACTTTTTGTGTGATATGATTCTGACTGAATGCATAAAATTAAAAGAAGCTCCAAGGGGTAAACCAACAGGAAACAAAATAATGGCAAAACATGACACCTGTGAGAGCAGCTGATTTAAAGCAAATAAAAAAATGACTTTTTCAAGCAAAATATTATTCGGTCACTCATCCAAAGGTACAAAACACATAGAACAAAAGAGTAAAACCAGTAAAGGGCTATGCACATATTTTCCTTTGCTAGCCTTATTAATTGTTTACAAGCTTGGGTATATTTCATCCATCTTCTGGCAAGGGGGAGACAGACTGCCGTGCCAGAATGTGCGTGTGTATTTACATTTCTTCTTTTTCCCACCACCTGTGCCTTTTAGCTCTTACTTGATACTCTCTGAGTAGTCCCCAGCAACTCATTCAACCCCACCCATTTCTAGGGTTGGGTTCTTCTAAATGGCTTAATATCCTCCTTTGATCCTAGGTTTAGCTTTGGGAAGAGAAAACCTTTGTAGCCTTGGCAGAGCTAGCTACCCTCTTCCCAGTTATAACTCAGCTATTGTTTTAACTCCTTTGAAACTATTCATTGTATATGCCATGTCTGTGACATCATTTTGTGTCTCCCTTTCAGATTCCTTTGATTTAACTCTGTGTTCAGTCAGATAATATCACACAAGATAATATCATACATCTAAACCGAGGTGCAACTGATATTTATAAAAAAGATATTTCCCAGTATTAAGCAAACTCAAAATAAAAATGTTCAGCCATTCTTGTTCTTCCTCATTTATAACTAAACTTACTCTCCTAAAGCAGTAAATGAGTGTAGTTTTGTTTAATTTCTAATCTTGCTGCATATGTAACATGTTTGATTTTGATTAACATGTAAACCCATGCTCAACTTAATTGAAGTCATTTGGGCCAGTGTTTCTCAACCAGTGATATGAGTACCCTTAGGGGCACTTGAGAGAAGTCTGGGGGATACGTCAACACAACTGAAAATTGGAGAAAACTGAAATTTGTTTTAAGTTTTACAGCCCTTTATTGTTTTTGTATTTTTTACGCTAAAAAATTTTATCACCCACCCAGCTACGATTAAGTTTTTTAAAGAAATGTGTTGCAATGGTAGAAAAAAATGTGTCTGAAAACTATAGGTACTGGGATACTTATAATTTTTTTAAAAAGGGGGTACTTTATTAAAAAAAAAAAAAGTTGAAAAACACTGATTTGGGCTATGCCCTGCTACAGCAAGTAGCTATCTTACATTTCAAATTTTTTATAATATAATTACATTATTAGTGTTAGGAAACCAATAACATGAACAGTTGATTTTACTTCTGCACAAATAATTTAATATGAAAAGTTCAAAAATATGATAGACATTCACTCTTTGTATTTGTTTCTTTTTATTGCTTTCCTGTGATATCTGATGTTTTGATGATCTTCTTTATGGCCATTCTCCAACATCCAGAAAACCACCAAAGGTAAGTGTTAGTCTTATTTTGTAAAGATATTGATTTTTAAAATGTTGAAAATTACAGAAATTCCAACTATGTTTTATTAGCATGTAATGTCAATGTTGTCAGTAAGGGAAAATCTAGGTTTTTGGGGTTTTTTTTAAACCTTCTCTTTTTTTTTAAAAAAAAAATCTCTGTTCAAATTAGAGATTTTTTCAAATCAAACTTACATTACATGTTAATTGGATTAAAATGTGCAGATTAAGGAGCACTGCTTCTTAAAACTATTCAACCAGGAGATGCAGTTATTTTAGCAAGTTTTGTAAAAATTCTTTTGTAGGTGGAAATAAATATTGCAGGCACAATACATTATTATAGGATGGACTCCCTGGTCCAGTACCCTGAGGACCTAACTGGTCCTGGATGAGGGGTTTTGCCAGACTTATTTCTGACCGGTTTTCGCCCTCAGATCCCCAGCCATGGCTTCGCTGCCAGTCTCCCAGCTAGTTTCCCCCTGCTCCTGGCCCTTCATTGCAGGGCTCCCATTCCCACCGTGGCAGCAAGAACTGCCCTGCTGCCAGACTCGTGAAGCAGCTCCCCTGCTGGATTCCAGATCTGCCACCGGGCAGCAGCCCCTCTTAGACTTTAGCCTTGTTCGGCAGCCCCGTTGCCTCCCAGCCTCAGTGGACAGTTCTGTCGGGTGGCAGTGGTGCTGCCAGGCTCTTCGCTGCGCTGCCAGGCAGTTCCTCTCCCAGGTTCCTGGCCCCGCTGCAAGGCAGCCCCGCGGTTGGGCTCCTGGCCCCATGGTGAAACCGTGCTGCCTTCTAGTCCTCCCGCTCAGCTGAGCCACTGGTTGTATGTGGGGATGCAGAGCTCCTGGTTGTGCTGCTGGCCCCACTTCAAGGCAACCCCACTGCTTCCTGGTTTTTCTGGGCAGTTTCACTGCCAGGCGGCAGCCCCACTCCTGGGCTCCAGCCTGCCGGGTAGCCCCACTGCCTCCCAGCCCCCTCGCACCCACGCTTGTAGTGTCGCCACAGGGCGGCATCCTTGCTGCTCGGCTCCCGGTTTTGCTGCCACAGGGCTGCCTTGCAACTGGGCTCCAGCCCTGCAGCAGGGTTCCCAGCCACCAGCCATCCATAAGCAAATGCTTATTGGATAGTCGACACACTAGTCGACTAGGTGCTTCCCTCTCTTTTCCCCCTTCTCCCCCTTCCACTGCCTCTATCAGAAAGAGGTAGCAAGGAGGGGGAAGAAGATGGAGTGCTTCAGAGTGGCAGTGCTGTGTGGAGCTCAGGGCCAGACCCGAGGCTCCATGCGGCGCTGACACTTTGAAATGCTGCGTGTAGCCAGGGTCAATTGGGAGCCCCTAGCTGGCTCCGGGCTGCTTGCTGCATTTCAAAGAGGCAGTGCCACATGGATCCCGTGGTCAGCTGAGGACTCAATGCTGACCCTGGGCTCCATGCGGCACTGCCGCTTGGAAACATCGCAGGGAGTATGGAGTCAGCAGGGGACTGCTTGAGTCCCCTGCTGGCGCCATGCTCCCCGCAGTTGGCCCGGGCTGTTGCTATACTTCAAAGGCAGAGGCACCCTTATTAACTAATCGAATAGTCGATGCAAATTGCATGGACTATTTGATTAGCCAGTTAATTGAAATGTTACATCTCTCAGTCCTGGAATATCCCTGGTCCTTCTGGACCAGGGATGTTGTTAGACTAGAGAGTCCTGTTCAGAGAAGTTCAACCTGTATACATAATACTGTTGAGGTTCTGGCACTGCTAGCTTTAGGAGGCCTGAGGTGATTACTCCTAGAGATTGTTCCAAAACTGAGGGCATAGCATCGATCCTGTGGATCCATGATACTATATCATTCAAAGGAAGATAAACATATATACATTTTCCTATTCTTCACGCTCAACTCCTCAGATCCACTGTAATGAGATTTTCATATAAGTATACCTTCGAAGTGGAAAGCAGGATCACTCTTAATTACACTATGAAAATTGTGAAGACTGCCTGTCTTAATTAAAATTACAAATCTTGTCTCCACGCACATGATCAGTTTCAAATAGAACACTTATCTGACTGGAGATAGAAGCCTTCAGGAGGTCTACATAGGTGATCAGAAATGTAATGAAATTCTCTGCAGGGTTTCACTTGGGGCAGTGGTGAAAGAAGGGAGTTCTAAGGTCACATTCTATGATCTTGCAGGGTTGAAATAAGGTTGATGCTCTAAGGAAGCACTTAATGTTGAGATTTGTGCAAAAGCTTCCTTTTATTGAACATGCTGAGAACATTCTACTACTGCATTGTCTTGGAGTTAGGCTCCAAAGAGGGGTTTATCTCCTTCTTAAGGGGAATTTTCTTTTTTTTTGCTTTTTTGTTCTTGTTAGGAAGGAGTGATAAATAAGATATTAATCCCTCAAATGATTTTTCCAGGGACTGATACTGACCACCCACCAGTGTCACTTCCACGCTACTAAGGCAATTGCCAGCAATCAAACAGACTGTAATTTACTTACTCAGTATCTAAGTTGGCAGTTGGTTTCAGTCTCTGGAAAATTTATGGAGGGGATCCTTAAGGAATCTATTTTGAAGCACTTGGAGGAGAGGAAAGTGATCAGGAACAGTCAACATAGATCTATCCAGGGCAAGTCATACCTGACCAACCTGATTGCCTTCTGTGACAAGGTAACTGGTTCTGTGGACACGGGCAAGGTAGTGGACATGATCAGGGCTCGACAAATTGCTATATCTAAACGCCCGTGGCAAATAGATTTCAGCCGGTCGCCCCGTTCACCGGCACTGTGCGAATGCACAGTGCTAGTCTGGCACATACGCGGTGTGGGTCTGATGAGTAGATCTCACCACAGTTCGTCGAGCTCTGGACATGATACATCTTGACTTTAGCTAAGTTTTTGATACGGTCTCCCACAGTACTCTTGCCAGCAAGTGAAGGAAGTATGGATTGGATAAATGGACTTCAAGGTGGATAGAAAGCTGGCTAGATTGTCCGGCTCAATGAGTAGTGATCAAAAGCTCAGTGACTGGTTGATAGTCAATATCCAGTGTGGTGCCCCTAGGGACGGTTTTGTTCAGCATCTTTATTAATGACCTGGATGAGAGGATGGATTGCATCCTCAGCATGTTTGCAGATGACCCTAAGCTAGGGGGAGAGGTAGATATGTTGGAGTGTAGGAATAGGGTCCAGAATGACCTAGACAAATTGGAGGATTGAGCCAAAAGAAATCTGATGAGGTTCAACAAGGACAAGTGCAGAATCCTGCACTTAGGCCAGAAGAATCCCAATCACTGCTACAGGCTGGGAACTGACTGGCTAAGCAGCAGTTTGGCAGAAAAGGACCTGGGAATTATAGTGGATGAGAAGCTGGATATGAGTCAGTGCGCCCCTGTAGCCAAGAAGGTTAATGGAAGATTAGGGTGCATTAGGAGGAGCATTTCCAGCAGATCTAGAGAAGTGATTGTTCCCCTTTATTCGGCACTGGTGAGGCCACATCTGGAGTATTGTGTCGAATTCTGGGACTCCCATTACAGAAAGGATGCAGATGCACTGGAGAAAGTCCAGTGGAAGGCAACAAAAATGATTAGGGTCTGGAGCACATGACCTACGAGGAGAGGCTGAAGAATTTGGGCTGCTTTAGTCTTCAGAAGAGAAGAGTAAGGGGGAATTTGAAAGCAGTTTTAACTACCTGAAGGGAAGTTCCAAAGAGGATTGAAAGAGGCTGTTCTCAGTAGTGACAGATGGCAGAATGAGGAGCAATAGCCTCAAGTTGCAGTGGAGGAGATCTAGTTTGAATATTAGGAAAAACTATTTTACTAGGAGGGTGGTGAAGCAGTGGAATCTCCATCTCTAGAGGTTTTAAAATCCTGGTTTGACACAGCCCTGGCTGAAATGATTTAGTTAGACCTCCTGAGGTCTCTTCCAACCCTATGCGTCTATGAAATGCAATCAACTGTAAAGTGACTAATTCTTTAAAATGTCAGCCAGTGAAAATTGACAAGGGATCTACCGAACTACTGAAGCCCGAAGTGGCAAATATTTTACATGTTATGGTATTAAAGCAACTCGTGGACAGTTTTTTTTCTTTGAAAGATCAGAATACACAGTTTTCAAATGAATGACTACGTACAGGTCAACTTGTAAATAAAAATTCTCACTTGTGGAAAAAAATGTATACAGTTTAGCAGTCATCGTAATTTTGTTTCTTAAAGTGAGCTGGTGCTCCTATTTTAAACTATCAAACACTTATTAGCCAGAAAAAAATATGCAAGATAAGTGGGTCATTGATTTCCAAGAGCAATTCTCTTTTGATAATACAAACCTCGCCATGTGGTAGATGTTACATAGGCACATATTGTCTGATTCTACCAGGAGTTGGGCTTTATCATGCATAACAGTTTCTTCCTGGTAGGATTTCTGTTTTTTCCTTTGGCTGTTGGAAGGGGAGAAGGAATTATTTTCTTCCACTTTGTTCCCAGCACATGAATGTTGGGCATGGGACTCCAGTTTCCTGGTTGCCTGTCTAATGAGAGAAGTGTTGTCCTTATTGCTGCTACCTCTTCTCCAGCCTCATTTTATAGGTCATCCTCCCCATGAATAATTGCAGCTCTTCTTTTGCTATTAATAGTTTTTTCCATGCAATGATATAGTGAGACTAATGTAGTTATCCGTTTCTCTGATGCTGAAAGGATTCTGAACAGCAGCAGTGAAACAGACCAGATTTAAGATTCACTTAGATGCTTAACAAAGCAGAGGCACAAGAGCTTCAGTATATGCAGGGATACAATATTTTGCATTTTTGTGTGTGTATTGAAATATTTTTGTCAAGACTGTTCCCCACTCTGGCATGACGAATGCAGAAGTGGGAGCCCTGCAAGAACACTCCAAAACCTACAGGCTCTGGTACAAAAACTCCCCCCCCTCCCCCCACAAATATAACTATCAAGTTCAGAGCTTACATCAGCATTGAATAAACTCCTATCATGTGGTGGTGGATGTATGTATTATCTTACATAAGAACATAAGAATGGCCGTACTGGGTCAGACCAACGGTCCATCTAGCCCAATAGCCTGTCTGCCGACAATGGCCAACACCAGGTGTCCCAGACGGGGTGGACCGAAAACAATGATCAAGCAATTTGTCTTGTGCCATCCATCTCCAGCCTCTGACAAACAGAGACCAAGGACACCATTCCTACCCCCTGGCTAATAGCCTTTTATGGACCTAACCTCCATGAATTTATCTAGCTTCTCTTTAAACTCTGTTATAGTTCTAGCCTTCACAGCCTTCTCTGGCAAGGAGTTCCACAGGTTGACTGTGCTGTGTGAAAAAGAACTTTCGCTTATTAGTTTTAAACCTGCTACCCATTAATTTCATTTGGTGTCCTCTAGTCCTTATATTATGGGAACTAATGAATAACTTTTCTTTATTCACCCTCTCCACACCACTCATGATTTTATATATCTCTATCATATCCCCCCTCAGTCTCCTCTTTTCCAAACCGAAAAGTCCCAGTCGCTTTAGCCTCTCCTCCTATGGGACCTGTTCCAAACCCTTGATCATTTTAGTTGCTCTTTTCTGAACCCTTTCCAAGGCCAAAATCTTTTTTGAGGTGAGAAGACCACATCTGTACACAGTACTCATGATGTGGGCGTACCATAGTTTTTATACTGGGGCAGTAAGAGATTCTGTGTCTTATTTTCTATCCCTTTCTTAATAATTCCTAACATTCTATTTGCATTTTTGACCGCCACAGCACACTGTGTGGACGTTTTCAGAGAACTATCCACGATAACTCCAAGATCTCTTTCCTGATTTGTTGTAGCCAAATTAGCCCCCATCATACTATATGTATAGTCGGGGTTATTTTTTTCCAATGTGCATTACTTTACACTTTCCACATTAAACTTCATTTGCTATTTTGTTGCCCAGTCACTAGGTCTGGTGAGAATTTTTTGAAGTTCTTCACAGTCTGCTTCTGTCTTAACTATCTTGAACAGTTTAGTATCATCCGCAAACTTTACTACCTCACTGCTTGCGCCTTTCTCTAGATCATTTATGAATAAGTTGTATAGGATTGGTCCTAGGACTGGCCCTTGGGGGACACCACTAGTTACCCCTCTCCATTCTGAAAATTTACCATTTATTCCTACCCTTTGTTTCCTGTCTTTTAACCAGTTCTCAATCTATGAAAGGACCTTCCCTCTTATCCCATGACAATATAATTTACACAAGAGCCTTTGGTGAGGGACTTTGTCAAAGGCTTTCTGAAAATCTAAGTATACTATATCTACTGGATCCCCCTTGTCCACATGTTTGTGAACCCCTTCAAAGAACTCTAATAGATTAGTAAGACATGATTTCCCTTTACAGAAACCATGTTGACTTTTGCCCAACAAATTATGTTCTTCTACGTGCCTGACAATTTTATTCTTAACTATTGTTTCGACTAATTTGCCTGATACCGATGTTAGACTTACCGGTCTGTAATTGTCGGGATCATCTCTAGATCCCTTTTTAAGTGACCTATTCAGTGTTAGGGTTGTAAGCGACTAATCAACTATTGGATTGTTGACTAGTCGCTTCCCCCCTTTTCTGCCTCTATCAGAAAGAGGGGCCAATGCTGAATAGAGTTGTTAAATTTCAATTAATTAACTAATCAAATAGTCTATGGGATTACCATATATATGTACATTTCAAAATGGAAGCATCTCCTGGAGCCAGTAGGGAGTCTGAGTCTCCTGCTGGCCCCAGGCTCCATGAGGTCCATGGGGCCAATGCTGAATAGAGATGTTAAATTTCAATTAATTAACTAATCTAATAGTCAATGGGATTACCATAGACTATTTGATTAGACGATAAGGACTAGCACGGTGTTCCACTTTTGAAATGTACGAGAACTCCAGAAGGGACTCTTGTGCATTTCAAAGAGTGAAATGCTGTGTGGAGCCTCAGGCCAGTGGGGGGCTCTCTGCTGTCCCCAGGCTCCACGTGGCGTTTCACTCTTTGAAGTGCACAAGAGCCCCTGCTAGGGCTCTTGTACATTTCAAAAGTAGAACACCGTGCTAGTCCTTATCGTCTAATCAGATAGTCTATGGTAATCCCATTGACTATTTGATTAGTTAATTAATTGAAATTTAACATCTCTGTTCAGCATTGGCCCCATTGAATTGAGTGCTGTACTGTCAAAGATCAATAGACTAGAATGTTTCTTTGTTTCAAAGTCACATATAACTGAACATGAGGGGTGAATGCCCAGATCCCTTACGTAGCTTTAATAATATATTTCTAAATGTCTGAATTTTAGTAGATTTCATATAATATAGTTATTTGTTTCTAGTCTGTGTCTACCATAGTGGGCTCTAACTAGAATATTGAAAAGGGTGTGTGTTATTTTTATATTCTACCTAAAAAAATCCCTTAAAAAGAATATTAGGGTTGTTAAGACAATTAGGCAAAAGTTAGAGGATGTTGGAATCAAGGTCACCTGTGAACATTGTTCCTTGTAAACTGTGTGCACGTGCAGCCACTCAGGAGAGATTCAAATTAGGAATGTGAATGGTTAATTGGTGGGCCTGGGGAGTATCTCCAAGCCTCAGTGGCCGCATTTAGCCCTTGGGTCTTAGGTTCCCCACTCCTGAGTTATATGCAACTTAAAACAGTCTTATAATAGGAAGTATGGGGCAACCTAAATAATGGTGCTACCAGCTCTCTCTCTAATCATATCCTGTACTACAACCTCCCATGTTATGAACAGATTTCATAGAAGAATTCTGGGAAAACTGTTCAGTATAGGAAGAACAATGTAGATTTCACATTTTTGCATTGTTTTACTTATGTATTATGGCAACGTCAAAAATTTTCTTTTAAAACATTTGACTATCAGTAATGTATGCAATCAGATTTCAAGACTATTGAACTCCTAATGGAGCTTGTTCCAAATCTGTGATAGGTTCCGTGGAAATAGCGTGGTACATCTGTCGTCCAAACTAGGGTTGCCGGGTGTCCGGTTTTGAACCAGACAGTCCAGTATTTGAGTTTTCTGTTTGGGAAACAATTTGAGAAAATATAAATGAGAAAATATGAATGTCTGGTATTTTCTAAATAAGATGTAATGTCGATTGTGATGTAATATCAAGCGTGTCTGGTATTTTTGTTGAAACCATCTGGCAACCCTAGTTCAAACAGGTATGTGTTGTAGTGTTTCAGGGATGGATGCTCTTGTGTTTTGGAAGTTCTTCATTTGCCTTTTCTATTCTTTTGCAGGTGTTTGCCTTTGATTACTGCTTTTGGTCAATGGATGAATCAAACACCACAAAGTATGCAGGTAAGTCACTGATTTCTCACCATATTTGGCAGTGCATAAATGCTTTGAAAAAAGATAATTTTCTGGTTTTTTGGGCTGATCTCCTGACCTTTTTCTCACTAAAACTGACCTCTAGCCTTTCAGTGGGCTAGGGCCACCAGAGAGGAGTGTTCTCTGCTCACAAAGAATACAAAATATATGAGGCCCACTCTAATGTTAGGAAAAGAAGCTTTTTAAACCTATAAGCTTTAATGTTTTTATTCCTATTTTCACTCCCATATAGTCTCATTTGAAAAATGTTTTTTTTTTTTTCAATTAAGGTGATATTTCAATTCTCTAGCAGAAATTACTTCTGGGTCCTAACGTTAGTCATGAGACCATTTGTTTTCAGTGCCCCACATAGAATTTGAGGCAGAGCCCCCTCTCTCCTGCAGAGAGAAAAACCTCTCTTCATCAAAACATTTAACCATCGTCACTCAAAACCTAGTGAGCAGATGACAAGCCAAATTTCCAACTTGTACCCTTCTCTACTGTCTTGATATTCTGTGTCAGACTGCCAGGCCAGTCACCACTGCCTCTTCTCATACAATTCCTTATTTATTACCATAGACTTAATACCTAGAAAAGAATCCATTTTGACTGAATAGGTATTATTTATATTTTTAAGATACAGTGGCTTTAGGGAATGGATTAATGACATGGACTAGCTTTAGCAGTGTCTTACAGAATGTGCCTCTTAATATTGCTGACCATAGTTCTAAATCCAAGAGGTTATGATCAATTCAGTGGTTTCTGTTGTGTTACTTAAATGTTATTTAGATGAGGCCTTTCTACGTAGCAAATTTCTCTCAGTGAAGTTAAGTGTGAGTATTTTCATTGACTTCAGTAGGACCAAGGAGACAGCCTGGAATCAAATGAGCAACTAAATTTAAACCAATATGTTGTCTTAGCCCAACCCCACATCAACTGAATTTAATGCGAGTTGCCTAAAACCTATCCCTCTGATGCTTACTGGGCCTCTGAGTTACACTCAAGTTCTATTGACGTTTTTAGTTTGAGAATTGTAGTTATACATAACCTTAGTTTGTTTGATCAGTCTGTAGAATGATGACACATCTTTTGATCCCTCTCTTCAGCAAAATATCCATCCAGCCAGTCAACCCAAGGGCCTTTTTCAAGATTTTCTTGAAAAAGATGCTTTTACTATCCCTTATCAGCTAACATGATTTTGTACATTGCTGGAGTTATCTTGTGATTGTCTTAACTTGATTAATCAATTGGTGTGCACAGAACAAAATGATATTTGAGGGGAGGATAAAGATTTTATTTTATCTGCTCTAACAAAGTGACTGGGCTTTTGGCTGGCTAAGTAATCTTGTATCAAGTGGCTCTCTTCCATGTCCTACAATAACATATCTTGTTTTAGTGCCAAGCAGCTGAGTACAGAAGTGATAAGAACTCTTAATTCCTTTCTTTTCAGTAGATTCCACATTTTTTCCTTTTTTGTATTGTCACTATTTAGTTGCTTTTGATGTATTCACAGTTTTGCCTAAAATAATCATCTTATTTGTTGTTTTGATTGCTGATTTATTGTTTGTTTTGTGGTAGTACCTAGGACTCCAGTCATGGGGCATGGTCTTCATTTTGCTAGGCACTATACAAAAGTGCATCTTGTCCAACACCAAAAATTGAACCAGGATTCAGAAAGCTAAAGACATGAATCGCTACAGCTTGAGCTAAAGAGCCAGGCTCTCTGGAAGCTGCAACAGACTCTCATCCTGTGTGGAATGGCTATAAGAATGAGGGACACAAAGTCCACTAAGCAGAGAGTTATGAAAATTCATAATGCTGTCCCTGCCTCCAAAGAGCTTAAAATCACTACCTGCACAGTTGAAAGGTGAATCTAAAGCTTAGAAATCTCTAAATCCATAACATTAGAAAGTTTAAGTGAAGGTTGGACCCTCAGGTTAAGTAGAATTTTTAAAATTATATTTAATTTTAAGTAAAATAAATGTACTCTCACAGAGGTTTTAAGAAAATAGTCTACTCTTGCCCTTATTCAAGTCCATAGGAGTTTTATAGTCTCCATCCATCTGTTCATCTTATATGCTTATCCTTCTGTTGTGGGATCACATCAGCGCAATTTTAATGTATCTTAACACTAGGGATATTAGCATGTAATTGAATAGCTGTGTAACATCATCAAATTTAGCTGTTTCACGACTATTCAATAGTTCCCAGAGGTGGGGCCAGCAGCCAATGTGCTCCCGGCCCCACTCCCTGGGAGCCTTCTTACACTCGGTGCTGCTGCTGCCTCTCTATCATAGGTAGCAGCATGGGGTGGCAAGTGGGAGCCTGTCTGCAAGGGGAGACAGTTTAAAAACTAGCTCCCTGAGCAGACCAGCTCCCACCTGCCACCCTGTGCTGCTGCCTTTGACACACAGGGCCAAAGGGCCACAAAGGGCCAAAGCTCCCTGCGGATAGAGGCTACTTCGTGGCCTCAGTTTAATCATTATATGAGACTGCTGGAGGAGATAGTGAAAAGACTTGGGTTTCAGTATATTTCACTGATTTTATACCATTTGAATTTTACTACTTTCAATCCCTCTCCATCTACTATTTCCTGCTCACCAAACATATGCATCCTTTTACCTTCATTTCCTTCATACTCTCTTCTCTTTGTCCTTTCCTCAGGATCAAGCTATATCTTCCCTCTAGGGATGTTAAATTTAGATTAATTGGCATTTCAAAGAGGCAGATGCCAGGCTCCACACGACGCTGCCGTGTTGAACCACCCCTTCCTCTCTCCCACTCTTGCTACCTCTTTCTGATAGAGGCAGCAAGGAGGGTGGGGGGAAAGCAACTAGTTGAGTTTCTACTCAACTACCCTGTAAGTAGTTGCTTATCGGCTAGTCAACTAATCGTTCACATCCCTACTTCCCTCTCCTCCTTACACCTTCACTCCCACTTTTTGCCTCTTTAAATGTACTCCCACGCTGTTATCTTCTGTGATCTCCATTAGGGATTTGAGCGACTAATCAACTCTCTGATGAGCAAATGCATATTGGGTAGTCAAGTAGGAACCTGAGTAGTCACTTCCCTCCCCCTTGCTGCCTCTATCAGAGAGGGGGAGCATGAGCTGGTGCTGGGAAGAGCTGGCTTAAAAGTCAGTTTCCTTCCCCCTGCAGCACCATCTCTGTGGTGGGCAGGAGTGTCAGGGGGCTGCAGGGAAACGGCATGAGTGGGGATTGAAACAGTCCCACTGCTGATTCTCTCCCTTTGGAATGTACAAAAGCTGCCTGTGGCTCTTGTACATTTCAAAAGAAGAGGCACAGAGGGGAACACATGCAGCGGGGACTGCTTTGCTCCCTGCTGGGGCGGGTTCCTGCTGCCTCGCCCCATTCAAAATGTACAAGAGCTATGGGCAGAGAGAGAGGCGTAGTGCGATAGCGAGTGCCCCCCTTACTGACTTGATTAACTGATTAATTGAAATTTAACATCCCTAATCTCCACCTCCAGTTAGTTGTTATAATCTGCTATTTATAAACTACATAAAAAAGGAATATTTATATAACAATTAATATGCCTGTTTGCTCAACCTGTGAAACCACAACTTGATTGTTGTTGACCTTCCCTTTTGGGGATGTGGGTTTATCTGAATATGGTCACATTTTAAATGTAAATTGTAAACTTTATGGCATTGGGTTTGTTTCTTTGTTCTATAAAACACTTAGAACATTTTGAATGGCACCCAAGAGTAAATAAGAGACCTGGTTGAAAAATGGGACTTTTTCAGCCAAATAACTGTGTTTAAATTTTGAACTTTTTAAAAATATTATTCTGACTCACATAATGCACTATCTTTACTTCTCATTTACCTTGCTGAAATTGGTTCAGGGCAAAGAAGTTGATGCTTAATCTGGAGAAGAGACATGTAGTGCTAGAGAGTTAAGGGGAAAAGATCTTAAACATCGGCAGAAGGATTTGATGCGGCTCCTATTAACGTCAGTGGGGCCAAGAGCAGATCCATGGGTGGAGACACATTCCCTGCCCTGAAAAGTTTGCACTTTATAGACAGATACCATACAAGTCATGGCATAGCATTTTGGCAAAGGGAGTGCTTTGAGAGACTCACAGCAGTGAGAACAAAGTAAAGTGAATTTACAAGTGTGTGAACTATTTTAGAAATTTGGAAAGAAAAGTGTTTTGAGACCAAGTGTTTCTTGATTTGCCTCTTATACTTCCTCCCCTGCAATTAATGCTAAGTGCAGCCTAACTAATATGCTACTTGCATGTGCATCTGTGGAACAAAACAGGAGGGTAGATTGGAGTATGGTGGCCTTGATTGTTCAGTCATCATGCCTTTCTATATTTGCTATTTTGTTTAGGATTTAGTGTATTATACCTATTGGAAATAACCATGACATCCTAAAACTGAAAGAGATCAATTTTACTTTTGTACATGCTAAGCTTAGTGAACAGGTGCATGTAACAGGGAGTTTTGTGAGGGAGTTTAGAGGGAGAGTTTGAAGGGGGCAAGATACACTTAGAATTCTTTAAAACTTCTTTTAAAATTAACTAAACCCAAACAACCTGATTTAAATTAAAACCCCATTCAAGAAACTAATTACCTATAGGAGGAAAAAACAGGCAGAAGCCCAGCACTAGAGAGAGGATTGTCCTGTTTTATTGCACCCAATGTAGCTTATACAATTACCTTTCCCTGTTGACAGGTGGTGTATATGTTCATTTGGTGCAAGGAGCTCCTAGCCCTCAGAGACCTCATATGGACTTTGAAATACCTAAGGGAGGCAAAGTAGTACAAAGATGATGCTTCCCGGGACACTATAGAACTGCCCACATCCAGTCAGACAGCTTTTGTTCTGTTGAGGAGGGTGAAAGGTTCAGGAAAGGAGAACATTCAGCTGGAGCAGAGGGAAATGATCCTATTGTTGGGACCCTCCTTCCAGGTGATGTTTTGGTATCCTCTTGGTCTGAGGATGCCTCTCTCGGGGAGGGAACTCTAGTAATTAGGAAAAAACAAGCGTTAGTAATGGGGGATTTGATCATTAGGAACATAGACAGCTGGGTTTGCAATGACTGGCAAAACCATATGGTGAGTTGTCTGCCTGGTGCGAAGGTTGTGGATCTCTCAAGACATCTAGATAGACTTGTGTAGTGCTGTGGAGGAGCCCGTGGTCATGGTTACATCTAGGTACCAGTGACATGGGAAAGATAGGAGAGAGATCTTGGAGGCCAAATTTAGGCTTCTAGGAAAGAGATTGAAGTCCAGGACCTCAATGGTACCATTCTCTGAAATGCTTCCAGTTCAATGCACAGGATCAGGTAGGCAGGCAGAACTGCTGGATTTCACTGCATAGATAACATGATGCTATAGGGAGGAGGGGTTTAGATTTATTAGGAACTGGGTAAACTTTTTGGAAAAGGGGAGCCTGTATAGGAAGGATTGGCTTCACCTAAACCAAGATGGAACCAGATTTCTGGCACTTAGCTTAAAAACTACTCTACAACCTTTTTAATGTTAACGGCTGGGGGAAGCTGACAGGTGCGGAGGAGGACATGGATCAGACAGACACATCTTGTAAGGGGAGAGTCCATTAATAGAAATTCTCTATGTTCTACTAAGGAGGAGAGGTTGGAAGGTGATAAAATATAGGTAAGATCAAAAACAGTCAAATGGAAAAGAGTGCCATTTAAATACAGGCAGTCCCCGGGTTACGTACAAGATAGGGACTGTAGGTTTGTTCTTAAGTTGAATTTGTATGTAAGTTGGAACTGGTACATATTGTAGGGGAAACTCTAGCCAAACATTTTTTTTAGTTTTGGATAGCATAGGGAAAGGTTAACTCCCCTCTAATGTTTGTTTTGCTGTCTGTTCCCCTGTTCAGAAGATTTCACATCTATTTCTGTCCCTGTGACAAACTCAGGACTAAAGGAGTAACTCATCAAATACCAAACAGCTCTGCACCATGCTTTGAGCTAATAGCTTTATTTCCACACACCACCCAGGGTTCTAGGAGGAGGGTCCTTTTTTTGCTAACACAATGAGGCCAGCACTTTGTTTGTTTTGGTGGAGTCTTTGTTTGCCCAGGGAGCCCAGCATGTATAGGGGGAGGAGGGGCGGAGGGGCTGCTTTTGTCTGCTGTTCGGCAGCCTGTTGCTCAGGGGAGGGGGCAGCCTGTTGCTGGCAGGGGGGGAGGGAGGAGGCGTGCAGGATGCGAGGCCGGGGAGGGGGGGGGGGGCAGCGGGCGTGGGGAGGCACTTTTCCTCTGCCCGGCAGCTCTGTGGGATCCCTGTCCCTGTGGCCAGCTGCTGCAGGCAGAGGCCAGTTGGAGCCGGCCGAAGAGGAGGAGGTGGATTCTAGGACCCAGGTGAGCGAGCCCCGGGGACGCTGCTGCGCTCCGGGAGCCCGGCATGTATAGAGGGGAGGAGGGGCAGAGAGGCTGCTTTTGTCTGTTCGGCAGCCTGTTGCTCAGGGGAGGGGGCAGCCTGTTGCTGGCAGGGGGGTGGAGGGGGCAGCGGGCGTGGGGAGGCACTTTTCCTCTGCCCGGCAGCTCTGCGGGACCCCAGTCGGAGCCGGCCTGAGGAGGAGGAGGATCCTAGGACCCAGGTGAGCGAGCCCCGGGAATGCTGCTGCGCATGTGCGGGAGTTGCCTCACCCCGTTCGTATCTAGGGATCCGACGTAAGTCGGATCCACGTAAGTCGGGGACTGCCTGTACATCAGGAAATGGCAGACAGCTAAATAGTGATACATTTTTAAAGTGCTTATACACAAATGCTAGAAGTCTAAAAAATAAGATGGGTGAACTAGAGTGCCTTGTATTTAAGGAGGATATTGATATAATAGACATCACAGAAATATGGTGGAATGAGGACAATCAATGGGACACAGTCATAGCAGCGTACAATAAATCGAAAGGACAGAACAGGTTGTGTTGGTGGGGAAGTGGAACTATACATGACAGAAAATGTAGAATCAAATAAAGTAAAAATCTTCAATGAACCAAAATGTTCCATAGAATCTCTGTGGATAGTAATTCCATGTTCTAATAATGAGAATATAGCAGTGGGGATAAATGACTGACCGCTTGACCGGTATAGTGATGATGACTATGAAATGCTAGGGGAGATTAGAGAGGCTATAAAAACTAAAAACTCAATAATAGTGTGGGATTTTAACTATCCCCATATTGACTGGGTGCACGTCACCTCAGAACGGGATGCAGAGATAAAGTTTCTTGACACCTTAAATAACTGCTTCCTGGAGCAGCTGGTTTCTGGAACCCACAAGAAGGAGAGGCAATTCTTAATTTAGTCCTAAGTGGAGCACAGGATTTAGTCTAACAGGTAAATATAACTGGACTGCTTGGAAATAGTGATCACAATGTAATAAAATTTGACATCCCTCTGTTGCAAAAATTGCCCCGGTAGGCCTACACTGTGGCATTGAATTTCAGAAAGGGGAACTACACAAAAATGAGGCTGTTTGTTAACAGAAATTAAAAGGTATAGTGACAAAAGTAAAATGTCTTCGAACTGCATAGAGACTTTTCACAGATACTGTAATAGAGGCCCAACTTAAATATATACCTCAAATTAAAAAAATAAAAGAACCAAAAAAGTTCCATTGTGATTTAACAACCAAGTAAAACAAGCAGTGAGAGAGAAAAAAGGCACAGTTTAAGAAGTGGAAGTTAAATTCTAATGAGGAAAATAGAAAGGAGCATAAACTCTGTCAAATTGTGTAAAACTATAATAAGGAAAGCCAAAAAGGAGTTTGAAGAACAGCTGGCCAAAACCTCAAAGTAATAGCAAAATGTTTTTAAAGTACATCAGAAGCAGAAAGCCTGTTATAAACAATCAGCGGGGTGCCTGGAGACTCATAAGAATGGCCATACTAGGTCAGACCAAAGGTCCATCTAGCCCAGTATCCTGTCTTCCGACAGTGGCCAGTACCAGGTACCCCACAAGGGGTGGACCAAAGACAATAATCAAGCAATTTGTCTCCTACCATCCTTCTCCAGCCTTTGACAAACAGAGGCCAGAGGCACCATTCTTTACGCCCTGGCTAATATCATTTTATGGACCTAACCTCCATTAATTTATCTAGATCTTTTTAAAACTCTATTATAGTCCTAGCCTTCACAGCTTCCTCTCACAAGGAGTTCCAGAGGTTGACTGTGCGCTGTGTGATGAAGAGCTTTCTTTTATTAGTTTTAAACCTGCTACCCATTAATTTCATTTGGTGTCCTCTAGTTCTTATCTTATGGCTGGCCCGGGGGGGGGGGGGGGGGGGGCGACGATCGCCAGGTTGGCTGGGGAACTGGCCAGCGGAAGCAGGGCTGGCGGGGGCAGCAGGGCTTGCCAGGAGAGACTCCCCTGGTGGGGACAGCGGGGCTGGCCCTGGGGGGAAAAGGGAGGAGAGAATTGGCCAGTGAGGAGCAGGACAGTTCAGGGCGCATGCAGATCCTGAATAAAAAATTAAAAGCAGTGCCTTTTAAATATCCCCACTGCTGACAGTGAGGTTTAAAGGCACTACAATGGGTCAGAATGGAGAGAGCCTGGTGCATTCACCATCCGGAATGAGAATATGGATAAAAAATTCCAAATATGATGACAGCTTTCTGAAAATAAATGAGCCCCTTTTCAATACACGATGTGGTGGTGCAGGGTTTTATTGGATTACAGTCCATTTTTTCCAATCCATATTCCCTTAACTTTCTGGTAAGAATGTTGTGGGTGGCTATATCAAAAGCTTTGCTAAAGCTGACCCTGGGGGCTTTGGGAGGACCAAAACCAATGTATTTGCATATTTGTCATTTGCTTAATCAATATGCAAATATGCAAATGAATGTTACCAGTCCTCTGAAAGCTCGCGAATGGATTTACTTGTCTCCGTGTCAAAAAGTTTGGGAACCTCTGCTTTAAAGCAAACTTGGACCTTGCACAGAACTCATCTCCATTTTCTTTAGAGAGACTTTTGCTGTATGCTAACAGATTAGGTTTTAGGCTCCACAATGCATTTCCTGTAATGTGTTCCCTTGTAACTTTTCATTACAGCAGGAACATCAGGCAATTTGCTGTGTACTCCCTTGACTCCACCACTTGTCTAGCTCACACAAATCTGAAAGCAAAAACAGATAAAGGAAGATAAGTTCAAGGAGCAAATGCAATCTGCCCATTTGGACAGAGAGCATGTAACCGAGCGGAAGAATATGCTACTGAAGGAGATGTGAGTGGAGCATCAGGAAAGGAGAGTGTACAGGGAACTGCAAGTGAAGCAGCAGGATATAGTCTTGTCATCCCTGATGTCTCTGATGGAGAGTGTGATAGATTTTCAAGACTCGTACCTAGGCAGGCTCTCCCCTGTCCTCCAATTCTTGCAAAACAACTTTCTCTTTTCACCCAGTTTTATAGCCTCCTTCCCCAGTGACCCTAGGGCACAGAGGAGGGAGGACTAAAGGACAGCTTCACATTCAGTGTCCAGGGTGTTGCAAAGCAAGAGGCTGATTCTTGTCCCCCTTTTCTGTCCCTGCAGTCCTCCCTACATGAAAACATGATTTCTGAACAACAATCACTTTATTGCTTGTATTGTTGGGCTGGGGGGAGTGTTCAACAGGCAAACATACTGAATGCAGGGGCACCTTTTTCAAAAGCTCTCTGATTTGCTTTGTCCCATGTTGTGCCCTCCTTATTACCTTAGTGTCTGGCTGTTCAAATGTCTGGCTAGATGCTCTGCGTTAAACCCTCACGCTGCCAAATAACTTTCCCCCTTGCTCTCACAAATATTATGAAGCACATGGCAGGCTGCCACCACAAAGGAACTGTTGCGTTTGCTGAGGTCTAACCTAGTCAGGAGACTCCTAAACCTTCCCTTTAAATGCCCAAAAGCACATTTCAACCACCATTCTGTACTTTCTCAGCCTGTAGTTGAACTGCTCCTTACTATGGTCCAGGCTTCCTATGTATGACTTCATGAGCCACAGGAGCAAGGAATATTCTTGGTTTTGAAGGCTCACTATTGGCATTTGCATATTTCTGATTCTAATTTTCTGGACTGGGAAAAAAGTTCTAGCTTGCAGTTTTCTGAAGAGGCAGGAGTTCCTAAAGATGTGTGTCATGAATCTTTCTCGACCATCCCATGTTGATGTTGGTGAAACAGCCCTTGTGATCTATCAGCACCTACAGCACCATCGAAAATACTGCTTGTGGTTTATGTACTCCTTGCAAGGTGGTAGTGTGTCACAATGGGGATGTGCATTCCATGTATCACCCGAACGCTGTTAGGCACAACCCCACGGCATCCACATTTCCCAGAGTCCCTACCCTCCATTGCAGAATTGCTTTGGCTACTTGTATAACAGCAGTGTTGGATCATAAGCTTTTGTGGTCAAAGACCCACTTTGTCAGATGCATGCATCTGGCTAAGGGGGTCTTTGCCCACGAAAGCTTATGCTCCAACACTTCGGTTAGTCTACAGGTGCCACAGGACTCGTCACCGCTTTTGCAGATTCAGACTAACACGGCTACCCCTCTGATACTTGTATAACAGCAGCTCCCCTGTAGATTTGCCTGCTTTGAATTGATTCCCGTCTGACTGGTAGCTATCTGGCATAGCAAACTCCCACATGGTAATTGCCATACCGTTCTCCACTGTCAGAAACACCCAAATGAGACCCACTCTATGCTTCTGGGCAGGGGGAAAGCAATTCGCAAAGTTCCATGAAAGTGGCTTTGCATATTCGGAAGTTTTGCTTCCACTGCTGATCGTCCCATATCTTCAGCACTATATGGGTCCACCAGTCAGCTGCTGTGCTGTCTGCATGAGCAACTAGGGCCTAAAAGGGTGAGAGAAGATTATTTCCTATGGATCTGAAGCAAGGGGGGAAGGGAGTAGATGAGCACATTATGGGAAGCTGCCGACCTGAACCAATAACCATCCACAGCACAGTTTTGGTCCTACCATGCACCGGGAGCATAACCCAGAATGCAAAGCAGCATTGCCACTGGGATAGCTACCCACAGTGCATTGCTCTCAAAGTCAATGGCAGGCTTCCTACTTCAAACTACATTGAATTCTTCCCTGCAGTAGCAGCACAGACATTTGACTTTGCAAAATCAGGTGATCAGATATCACCCTTAATAGATTTGACCATCTCGTAGTGTTAATGTGGCCTCAGTTTTCAGCAGATGGATCCACAGCAGTGCTTAGAGCACAGCAGACTAGTGCAAGGTAGATTTACACCCCATCTTGCCGCAAGCTAAGTATTCGTGTAGAGAAGCCTGTACTTTCACTTGCTTTATTTTACAGAGGAGCTGTGATTAGGGCCTTGCATATAATGCCAGGACCTGGAAAACCTCTATTTTGCTCCCAAATCTGTCAGATTAAAGGGTAAATCAACAGTGGACATGGGATTATTCAACAAATACAGTATATAGTGGTATGTAGGGGTACGTCTAAACTACATGCCTCCGTCGACGGAGGCATGTAGATTAGCCAGATCGGCAGAGGGAAATGAAGCCGCGATTAAAATAATCGCGGCTTCATTTAAATTCAAATGGCTGCCCTGCTCTGCCGATCAGCTGTTTGTCGGCAGATCGGGGCAGTCTGGACGCGACGCGCCGACAAAGAAGCCTTTCGTGATCGTCACAGGTAAACCTGGTTTCACGAGGCATACCTGTGCCGATCAAGAAAGGCTTCTTTGTCGGCGCGTCGCGTCCAGACTGCCCCGATCTGCCGACAAACAGCTGATCGGCAGAGCGGGGCAGCCACTTAAATTTAAATGAAGCCGCGATTATTTTAATCGCGGCTTCATTTCCCTCTGCCGATCTGGCTAATCTACATGCCTCCGTCGACGGAGGCATGTAGTCTAGACACACCCTAACAAAGGCTCTGCATTTGCATTGGATAATCATCAATGCTTTGCATTTTGCATTAGAGATGTAAAATGTCATGTAATTGGCTAACTGGTTAAATGCGAAGTTTAGTTCATATTTAACCGGTTAACTAATTAAGGGGGGTAATCCCCCCCACTCCCTGCCACAACTGCCCCTGTCTGCAGGGGGCCCCCTTGAGACTGTGGCAGACCCCATGACAGGCAGGTAGCTGCTCCAGTCCCCACCTGATGAACCGGCAAGCATCACTGGTTAAGAGTGATGCTTACTAGTTAACCTTTCACATCCCTAATTTGCATAATTCTCATAGATTTTGTGACTACTTAACAAAAAACGTCAGTGAAAATACAAACCTAATGGAAAAGGAAAGACTCTGTGGGAGCCATACCTCTGAATTTCCTGGCTTCCATATGGTTACCATCAAGAATATCACTGGATTAGCGAAAAATTTCCACATAATAGAAATTTAATTTTTTGCATGAATTCTTTTTAAAAGTAAGTTTCATCGTATCCCTTAACAGTTTGTATAGAATAAACAGTAGTCTTATATGTGTTTGTTAGAGTGGGTCTGCTCTAAAAAGTGACTGTAAAAATGCCACTCTGGACAAGTGGTGTTGAATTCAAAATTAAATGTTTTTCTGATTGCAAGCTCTGTAAAAACTCAACTGCTATTGTTAGACTCTGTTATTTTCTATTTCTGCCTTGTCATTTAGTAATAAACATTCTGTGGGCCAGATTATGTCCATCACTTATACAGTCCATTTTATGCTTCTTTATTTCCAACCTTTCTCTCTCCCCTCCCCCTTTTTTTCCTTCCTCCCCTCCTCTCCCATCCACCGGCTGCAGTTGGTGCAATTAATGTTCCTTTTATTTTGGATTTTTCTGTTTTGCTATCTCATAAGTTCTATATTAAATTATAATTTTATTCTCTTTGAAATATATATATTCATCCTCATTCACCATTAAACTTTGCAGTTTTATCTGGCAGAAAAGCAAGGAGTTCCTTGTGAAATAAGTGCTTTGATAATGCTGGATTATGCCATCAGGAGTTGGTTGAAGAAGCAAGTTTATGCACTCTTAGATCCTCTAATTGAGACTACATATTTTTCACCCAAATATCCATGATAACTGTCTTAGTGTTTTCTATAGTGCTTATCACCATCATGTATAAGAAGGACATCCCAATTACTTACTGTGTAGATTATTGTAATGTTGTAGAAAGTTAGACTTCATCTCCCCCCCCCCCCCCTCCAAAGAAAAAACCCTGCAGAAGGAAACAAACTCTTAAGCCACAGAGATCCTGTTCTCATCTGCATTACACTAGCAGTAAAAATATGAGAAGTTCATATTTCAGCAAAATTGTTTCTGAGGCATCAAGTGACTAACATTTTTAGTTATCTGGCAGATTTGTGGTAAAGAAATCTTACACTGTAATAAAGGAAGTTGCTGATTGTTCTAAGTTGGGTCATAAAGTGCTGGTAAACAAGGCTAATTTCAAGTTATAGAGAATAGTTTCAGTATGATATAAATGAGTGAAAGTATCAATATAGTTAAGTGAGGTAACAAAACATTTGTGTTGCTTAGAAATTTCAAAAATACTGTATTCCAGACTGCAGCAGTTGTCTATATCCTTGTATCATTTGACATATTTGAGTTACGAAATTCACAAGAGTCTGCTTAGCAGTTAGAGATACATATTATATGCCACATTCATCACCTTGTATTATTTAAAATTTATATTTTTATCTTGAGGTAATTAGATCTATTGCTGAAAAGCACATAGGTTCTCTCCCCCTTCTGTATAATTAGTGCTGAGTTAAGCATGGGGGGTGGGAGCGGTATTGAGGCTGTTTTCAAGCTTTTATACTCTGCATAATGATTTTGTAGAGTATTTTATGGTCATTGCTGCTGAGAGCACTTGAACTCAGCAGGTCAAGAACAAACCGTGTCAAACAAACCTGCTAGCTTTCTTTGACAGGGTAACAAGCCTTGTGCGTGGGAGGGGGAAGTGGTAGATGTTGTATATCTTGACTTTAGTAAAGCTTTTGATACTGATCTTGCATTACCTTCTCATTAACAAACTAGGGAAATGCAACCTCCATGGGAGGTACTATAAGATGGGTGCAAAGCTAGTTGAAAAAACATTCCCAGAGAGTAGTTATCAGTGCTTCACAGTCATGTTGGGAGGGCATGACAAATGGGGTCACACAAAGATGAGTTCTGTGTCTAGTTCTGGTCAATATCTATATCAGTAATTCAGATAATGGCATAAGGGTACACTTATAAAATTTGCAGGTGATACCAAGATGGAAGGGGTTGCAAGTGCTATGGGGAGGTCAGGATGATATCCAAAATGATAATCAGGTAAGTGGTCTGAGGTAAATAGGATGAAAGACAACAAGGACAAATGCAAAGTACTGCATTTAAGAAGGAAAAATCACTTGCACACGTACAAAATGAGAAATGACTGCCTAGTAAAGAGTACTGAGCAAAGGTATCTGGGGGTCATGATGGATCACAGACTAAATGAGTCAACAAAAAAGCAAAAACATTTTTCTGGGAGGTATTAGCAGGAGTGTCGTAAGCAAGATACGAGAACTAATTCTACCTTGTGCTGATTAGGCATCATCTGGAATATTATTTCCAATTCTGGGTATCACATTTCAGGAAAGATGTGGCTAAATTGGTGAAAGTCGAGAGAAGCGCAACAATAACGATTAAAGGTCTAGAAAATGTGATCAGCAGGGGAAGATTAAAAAACTGGCTTAGTTTAGTCTGGAAAAGAGAAGACTAGAAAAGGATGTGATCATGGTTTCCAAGTACTTAAAGGGGCGGAGAGAGAAAAACTCCTTTGTTCTCTGAGGATAGGACAAAAAGCAATGGGCTTAAATTGCAGCAAGGGAGATTTAGGCTGGATATTAGGAAAAGCTTCCTAACTGTCAGGCTACTTAAGCACTGGAATAAATTGCCTAAGGAGGCTGTGGAATCTCCATCATTGGAGATTTTAAAGAACAGGTTAGACAAAAGCCTATCAGGAATGATCTGATATTAATTCTTCTATGAGTACAGGACATTGGACTAGATGACTTCTTGAGGTCTCTTCCAGTCCTATGAGACTGTGATTCATCAGCATACCCACTAAGCCAAGGAAAAGAAACTTTGGGGGGGTCTGTACAAGATAATCTTTAAAAACAAATGGTTTGGTAGCACTTTATAGATAAAACATGTAAATGATATCATGAGCTTTCATAGGCACAGCTCATTTCTTCAGATGAGCAGTCATCTGAAGAAGTGGGCTGTGCCCATGAAAGCTCATGATACCATCTACATGTTTTGTTAGTCTAGAAAGTGCTACCAGACGATTTGTTGTTTAAGTTAAGCCAAGGAAAAGTTTGGCTAGTTGCAATTCAGTGTTTAAACAACTCAAAACTTTAAATAAGAGTTAAGCAACAATGACCATAAAATATCCTACAAAATCACTATGCAGTGTTCAAAGGTTAAAATCTCCCCACCCCACTCCCGCAGCGTATACAAACTTACCCTTAACTCAGCACTGCCTACTTTTGGAGTAGATATAGATGGCTCACTTCAGAGACTAGAGCTCAAAATGCACAACATACTTTCCTTGTTGGTGATTCAGAGTCTGAACTTTCAGATGACATCCACTACTTTCATATCTTGGTTTATAATGCCTAAAGCATACTTAAAGTCTTCTATGACTGATGCACACAACAAAGGATTTCCACATTGGGTCTCTGAATCTAGATTTTGAACTTATATGCTTATCAGGGGGAAAAAAAGCTTAGCATACACTCCAGCCTATCTAAGCCATACAACCCAATAATATGAATATTGTCCCTAGACAGAATCTCAGTTGTTTTGTTTTGCTCAAGATGCCATCTTGACTTGGGAAGAAAAATAACTTGCTTTTATTGAAACTTGAGAACCAGATTGCAAGAGTGCAATATCTGGAACAACCTTTAGTACAGTATTCTTTAAACTAGGAGATGTAACATATTAAAGTAGTTGTGTTGCAATAGTTGTCATTCCGTGTGCATTTTTCTAATTCAAGAACGAATGCTGACTAATACTTTCACACTTGGTTCCCTTAAAATTTAGCCACTTAGGTTCTTTTTTTAGGCACAGATTTAAGTTTTGATTTTTTCAGAGATGTTAGATACCTGTAGTTTTCACTAACGTTAAATGTAAGGTGCTCAGCGCATATGAAAACTGAGCAACTTTTTAAAATGCTTAAATATAGTTTGTGTGCCATAAGCAAGCAGGCTTCAAATCTTTTTTTTTATTTTTGTGTGTTAATGATATTTTTCTTTCTTAGCAATGCTCTCAGAAGAGCAAACATTTCCATTTAGATTCCGTGTCAGTTAAGAAAAGAGACTCCTGTTCCTTTACTTTAAATAAACTGCAGTGTTTCTTTGCAATTTGCTGTTTTGTTTTTGTTTATTTTAGGACAAGAAGTGGTGTTTAAGTGCCTTGGAGAAGGAATTCTTGAAAAGGCCTTTCAGGGATACAATGCTTGTATTTTTGCCTATGGACAGACAGGTGAGAGGGTCTTCTGTTGATCTGAGGAAAGAGTGGAGAAGGCTTCTTTGTGAGTGTGGGGGAAATGAAAACATAACTAAAAAGAGAATCTAACTAAAGTGAGTGTGTGGGAAAACTGCGAAAATAACAAAAATCGTTCAATCGCCATTATTTTGGACAGCATATTTTCTGTTTAATTAATTAATTGACAGCTTTGGATATTAGTCATCCTCTATTTAAACACAGAATGTTTTTTCGAAAGGCCAGTGACAGTGCAATTTTCCTTACACAGCTTTAAATAATGTAAGTTTAGATTCTACTTGCAGGAGCCATTGACTAGGATTGCATGGGAAATTCATTCTTTTGTGAGTCAGGTGAGACTAACAACGAAGGATACTAATGAATAACCATTGTGGTAGTGGTGCAGATTTTTAGAAAGATTCCTGTATTGATTTACCTATCCTTTTTCCTTTTGTACTCATATGAACGTGCTAACTGCTTGGTGTCCTCCAAGTCACATTGTTCTCTTAGGTGCTTGTTGAAGAATAAAAGGGAGAGGAAAACATACATTGTGTGAATGTCTGAGAAATTGCTTTTAAATACTCCATTTCTCTTCCCCTTTCATTTTCTCTAGGTTCTGGAAAATCCTTCTCAATGATGGGCAATGCAGAGCAGCTGGGCCTGATTCCACGGCTGTGTTGTGCTTTATTTCAGAGAATTTCTGTAGAAGAAAATGAATCTCAGACCTTTAAAGTTGAAGTATCCTATATGGAAATCTATAATGAGAAGGTCAGAGATCTGTTAGATCCTAAAGGGTAAGGAGGGTTTTTTTAATATTAGTTGAAACTGCAACTTAGAACTAATCACTTTGGGAAGGGTTTTAAGAAGCTTTTGTATGAAACTTGTTCAGGAAGGATCACATGCTCAAAATGCTAAAGTGAACAGTTCTTAAATAATTCCAAGTTTGTAAAGTGTGAACATGTTGTAACAGTTGACTTAGGTCTAGCCTATAATAGAAAACTAGCTTGACATAACACAGCCAATCAGAAGTGTGGATTTTTCACACCCCCTGAGCAATGTAGTTAGGTCAGTCTGGGTCCCTGTGTAAACAACGCTAAATTGTCAGAATAATTCTTCTGTAAATTTACCTACCATCTCTTTGGGAGGTAGATTACCTATGCCAATGGATAATACCTTCTGTATGCATACAGTGAAATGCTGCAGCTGTGTTGTTGTGTTTTCAGTGTAGACATACTCTTACTTGTATCTATTTGAAGATGGTGACTTTAAAATAGAATCTTTTAACTAGTCACTTCTTTAACTGTAGATATCCAGTCACTTTTGGATCAGCTTAATATAGCTGTTGAACAATGCACAGCATCTCTATACACATCAGCTTAGGATAGGGAAAAATGCTGCTTGAGTTAAATTGTATCATATATTTTGTTTATTTTTTTAAATCATAGGATCTGTCTCCCATTCAAGTAAGTCTTTTGGCTAAAAGAGTCTGACTGGGCCTTTACCATGGGGAAGAAGGGATAAATCTATTTAAAGTTGTCGTTTCAGAAGTGTAACCCTTGAATGCCAGCAACTTTCTCAGATTTTGTAAATTTTAAAAGACAGATGTTTTTATAGGGAAGTATTTTCTTTTTAGGAAATATAGATTCATTTTAAAGAATTGAGAACACTAAGCAGGATAAATATGATTGTAAGAGGTGGGAGAAATACAGAAAACTAAAAGGCATATCAAAATCATCTATATATTAGGGCAACTTGATTCTTCCTTATTTGTGGCTGTATGTTATATGGCAATTCCTGATATACTAGCTAACGTCATTATTTTCTAGAATGATTTAACCCACAATTTCTCTTAGCAGCTTGTGGAAGCCTTACAAGTGAAAAGGTGGCTCAATCCTGCTTCCATCATTACACATCTTGTACTGCTAATTATTTCACTAGGAGTTTTGCTTGTGATAGGAATATGGGATTAGGCCTAAAACTTGTTAAATGATTTCTCTCTCTCCCCCCCCCCCCCCCCCCCGTTGTACTCCTCAAAACAAAACAAAAAAATGTGTCTCTAAAAACTGGATATAAACTAATATAAGCACTTACTATACGTTACAAATTACATGTCTATTCAGCCATCTCACATAACTGGATTTCAGGGATGATCCTTGAATTTCTCTCCTATTTTGCTGTATTTAAAAGAATGAATAATTATGCAAAAACTAAAAACAAAGTAAGGATGCTTTATTTAGAGCATTATCCTTCAGTGTTTGTGTAGAATTAGACGTGAAAAACAAATGAAAACAGTTTCACGTGGCGTCCAGTCATATTGTTCAATGTCAAATGTGAAGTTTACTCTGTCAACTATAAGAGACTTAAACTGTCAGTATCTGCATTAAAAATCTCTTATGGTTCCAAAAATAACCTTGTAAATATAAATCAGTGCTGTCCTGACTTCTGAGAATGCGGATAATTAAGTGTCTTATTTAATGCATAATGTGTTCCCAAGCAGCATAAGAAGGAAAGTACAGTAGAATCTCAAAGATATGAACATGAGAGTTATGGCCTTACCTGTCAACTGGACGCCACATGAAACTGGTAGTAATCAGGCAGAAGCAGAGTCAAAAAACAAAACAGCAAATACTGTACTGCTTTGGCCCTGGGGCTCATAGCTTGAGCTATAGCAGTGGTCTCCAACATTTTAAAGCACATGATCACTTTTTGAATTTAAGTCAGTTCAGGATCTACCTCAAACCCAAATACCCATGCCTCACCCCTTTGCCAAAGCCCCACCCTCCTCATTCTGAGAAGATGGGATACAGAGGAGAGGGTCAGAGTGACATCAGCACCCCTGGCCTCTGTCTCCCCCAACCTGTGCAACAAGCAGAGGCTCCCAGAAGGCAGCTCTGAGGGTCTGGGCAGGTGCAGCAGGGCAGTGTGCGGAGGGGCAGCTGAAGTGCTGGCACTTGATAACCTCCCAGCCAGACCAGTCAGGATCACCTGTCAGAGGCTCCAAGATCTACTGGTAGATCCCGATCTACTGGTTGGTGACCACTAAGCTGTAGAGTGAAGAGGGGGAGAGAGGCTCTGAGGGCATTGGGGCCCATGCCATGTCTTGGAACTCCTATGAGAGTAGTGCCTGTTTGAGCCTCAGTGCTCTCACCATAGCTAAAATCACATGCCCCAGTGTTCCCCACTTCCCTGGCTGAAACTGAGAGTAGGGCCTTGGGGTCCCCTGGCATCCCCTGAGGGGTAGAATCTGGGAACGGTGTTGCAAGGCTGAAGCCCCAAGTCCTGGTGCCCCTGTGTGTGTGTGACCAGGAGCAGTGCATGGGGCTGAAACCCTGAGCTCCAGCGTGGCACCCCCCCGCAGGTCTAAATTTCCAGCTGTAGTCTCAGTCCCCCCATGGCTGAAGTCTGTAACATCTTGTTTAGAGTTACGGAAAATGTCAGTGTGGATTTTAAAAAAGTTACATTATAATGATTAAAACCTGATTGGTAGATTAACAATAGAAATAAGCAAAATAAAGCCAGAGTTTAACTGGAAGTTGGTTTTGCTATTACTTGAACCATCTAAAAAACAATTAAACAAAATTTTAAAGATGTATCTCTAAGGGTATGTCTACACTTGCCCCCTATTTCGAAGTAGGGAGGCAAATGAAGCATACCGAAGTTGCAAATCAAGCCCGGGATTTAAATATCCCACGTTTGATTTGCATGTTGCCGGCCGGTTGCCATTTTAGAAATTCACTAGCCCAGCGTAACTGCACGCAGCAGTGAAACAGGAGCCTGGCGACCGGCCGGGAACATGCAAATCAAGCGTGGGATATTTAAATCCCGGGCTTGATTTGCAACTTTGGTATGCTTCATTTGCTTCCCTACTTCGAAGTAGGGGGCAAGTGTAGAAATATCCTAAGTTCTATGGCTGATGTACTGGCACTTCAAACAATTACTTTCACTGATTTCTTTTTTAACCAATAAAGTTCATAATAATAGATTTGCCATTGGCAGGTTTTGAGTTACACCTTGCTTTTTTCCTAAGGAGTCGGCAGTCCCTTAAGGTTCGAGAGCACAAAGTATTGGGACCCTATGTAGATGGCTTGTCTCAGCTGGCTGTTACTAACTTTGAGGTAAATATAAACTGATAACAAATAAATAAGTAAAATTTCTGAAATGGGGTGACAAAGAATTTTGTACTATGTAAATCAGTATCTACTTAGATGTTTTGGTTCTTTGAGATGATTTACATACTCTAATATGTGGCTTCCTTTATTGACAGGCACAAAAATATCTGAAGACTTAGAACTATTTATTTAAATTAAAAGCTTTTGCCCGGATCTTTTTTTTTTCCATTGAAGTCCATGGAAAAAATTCTGTTGACTTCCATGGTAGCAGTGTCAGGCTTTGTTTTTGGAGATTACAAAGAATATATAGCCAGTGTGTTAAATTTGCCAATATTTCTTTATTACTTTTTCTACCCACTTGTTACAGTCTTCTTGTATTGTGCATATTAGTTGTATTAGAGTTTATCATGGCTGCAGAAGAGCCCGCTTGAGTTAGTGTGACTCTTTTGACAGGTTCCAGAGGTAGCTGTGTTAGTCTGTTTCAGCAAAAGTAACAAGGAGTGGCATCTTAAAGATTAACAATTTTATTATGAGACTTATTAGTCTTTAAGGTACCACCAGACTTTTTGTAGTTCTGACTCGTTTGAAAATTTTGTTTGTAGGTTTTAGAAAAAACAATAAAAGGTAAAACTTAAAGAAATGATGTACAAACTGTATGGAGCTTTCTTTATAAAGGACATTGAATAAAAAACCTATTTAAATATTTTAAAATAGTCAATAATCTTTATTCATATTTTTCATGTACTTCTAAATGAGGAAAGACTATTTTTTTCAGAGACTTGTATACTTCTGAGGCAGATTGCGCAATGAAAACTACCTTCTTGTTCACTTAGCTAGTACAGGCAGTCCCCGGGTTACGTACAAGATAGGGACTGTAGGTTTGTTCTTAAGTTGAATCTATATGTAAGTCAGAACTGGCGTCCAGATTCAGCCGCTGCTGAAACTGGTCAGTTTCAACAGCGGCTGAATCTGGATGCCAGTTCTGACTTACATACAGATTCAACTTAAGAACCCCAGGCATCCCCAAGTCAGCTGCTGCTGAAACTGATCAGCGGCTGATTCCAGGAAGCCCGGGGCAGGGGCTTCCTGTAGTCAGCCGCTGGTCAGTTTCAGCAGCGGCTGACTTGGGGACGCCTGGGGCAGAGCAGCTGGGGTGCTGCTGGGTTGGTCCAGAAGTGCCGCCGCTCCTCAACGCTACTGGACAGCAGTGGCTGAATCAGGACGCCTGGGGCAGAGCAGCTGGGGTGCTGCCGGGTTGGTCCAGTAGTGCCCAGAGCGGTGCTACGGGACCAACCGGCAGCGCCCCAGCTGCTGTACCACAGGCGTCTGGAGCAAAGCTGCGGAGCACAGGGGCAGCGGGACAGCCCAGATGCGCCGTGGCTGTCCTGCTGCCCTCGGGCTCCATGGCTTTGCTCTGCTTTGCTCCCCCTCTCCCTGGTCTGCAGACCAGGGGGACGGAGAGCAAAGTCGCGGAACACGCGGGCAGCGGACAGCCCAGACACGTCTGGGCTGTCCGCTGCCCGTGTGCTCCGCCGCTTTGTTTCTTCTCCCTGGTCTGCTGGAGACCAGGGAGACGGCCCCGTTCGTAACTGCGGATCCGACATAAGTCGGATCCGCGTAACTCGGGGACTGCCTGTATGTGTTGAATAGAATATGAAAATTCAAGTAAATGAAAGAAGCAATTTCTTTCAGTCATTGACAGATCAGTTTCTGTGGTTCCATTTTTCATGAATTATCATCTGAAGCTCATCTGAACAAGTGGGTTTTGCTATGTCTACATAGGTAAATAGCTATTCTGCATCTTAAGAGCAAGCCTGTTATAGCAAAATATATAATGGGCTCGCTAGTCTGATGTCCCTGTGAGCCTCATTGTACAAGGGATAAGGGACATTTTGGAATCCCACCCTATTTGAAATAATATTGAAATAACCTATGCAATTTGCATAGCACAAATTGTGTAGCTTATTTCAAGGTAAGGGTGCTGTGTATATGTACTTTGAGGTGCCATAGGACTACTCATTGTGTTTAAAGATAGGGTACATCTACACAGCAGCATTATTTCGAAATAATGGATGTTATTCTAAAATAACATATTGCGCTTCTACACAGCATGCTTGTTATTTTTAAAATAAATGCAAAATAACGGGCTGCTTACTCTGACTTCTGTAAACTTCATTGTATGAGGAATAAGGGAAGTCGGAGGAAGAGTGATCTATTTTGAAATAAGTACTATTTAGATGTGCCCAATTTCAAAATAAGCTATTTTGACTTGAGCTACACTAATTGCGTAGCTTAAGTTGTGTAGCTTATTTTGAGTTTAGCCCCGCTGTGTTGAGTGTGTGCTAGTGTGAATTTTCACAATGGCTCCATGTGTGTTGACTCAGGAGAGTCAGCAAGCATGTGCTTTGAACTCAACATAATTGCCTTTGGTTTTATACATGTAGAAAGGTACATTCTCTAAGTGAGGTAACCTTTTAAGCCAATTAAGTGAAGATAGTATAGTATTAGTGCAGCTCACTGAAGAAACACGTTGTGTTTGTGTGTCTAAATGGTTTTCTGTTGACCTAATTACTGGCATTGAACAAATATGACTTGTAATGTGGATATTGTCTGCTTGTTTTCAGACACAGATGAGTAGAGATTGTAGCTTGTGGGTCAGAACTGGGCTTACATACAAACTTAACATTTGGTAATGAGAATAGCTTCAGCCAGTCAAGTTATACACTATTTGTACCCTATACATCTCAAATGTATGGAGGAGGTCCTCATCTTTTCTATATTAATGAGAATTTTGCTTAGTGGGAAGAACAATTTCACCCTCTTTTTATCTTAACATCCCTTTTTACTATTTGTTATGCTCCAGGATATTGAGTCCCTGATGTCAGAGGGAAACAAATCTCGAACAGTTGCTGCAACCAACATGAATGAGGAAAGCAGCCGATCTCATGCTGTATTCAATATTGTTGTAACTCAGACACTTTATGACTTGCAGTCTGGTGTAAGTATAGTAATAGAAATGTAGCTGTATTAGTCTAGTCTAGCTGAAACAAAAAACAGTACTGTGGGGCCATGTTGGTACCCATGACTGTGCTTCTGATCTGGAGGTATAAGTTGTCCTCAAATTGGAAATAATTGTGGGTGAGAACAAAGTTACATGGGTCTGCTGTCAGATTGGCAGTGGTGTCCTCTGGGATAGTGTTTCTAATTGCTTGTAATCCGTCTTCATGTGGGATGTTGGTGTATAGAGCTTGTACATCTATGGTAGAAAGGATGGTGTTATCGGGGTGGTTATCAATGTTTTGTAGTTTTCTTAGGAAGTCAGTAGTATCTCGGAGATAGCTGGGAGTGTTGGTTGCATAGGGTTTGAGAAGAGATTCTACATAGCTGGATAACAGTATGCTAACATCTTTATGGCTGACTTAGAACAACGTTTCCTCAGCTCCAGTCCCCTTTTATCCCTTCTCTACTTACGCTGCATCGATGACATCTTCATGATTTGGACCCATGGCCAAGAAACACTAGAGACATTCCGCAGAGATTTTAACAACCTACACCCCACCATCAATCTCAGCCTGGACCATTCTACGCAAGAGATCCATTTTCTGGATACCACAGTACAAATCACCAATGGTAAATTAGACACCACTCTCTACAGAAAACCCACCAACTCATACAGTTACCTACATGCCTCCAGCTCCCATCCAGAACACACCATACGATCCATCGTCTATAGCCAAGCCCTTCGATACAACCGCATCTGCTCTAATCCCACTGACAGAGACCAGAAACTTCAGGATCTCTACCAAGCATTTATAAACCTCAATTACCCACCCAGAGAAATAAAAAAACAAATTGAAAGAGCCAGACGAATATCTAGAAACCATCTACTTCAAGACAGACCCAAGAAAACCAACAATAGAACACCACTGGTCATCACCTACAGCCCCCAACTTAAACCCATCCAACACATTATTAATAAACTACAACCTGTACAACTGGAACAGGATACTAAACTCCTAGAGGCTCTGGGAGACAGACTCATAGTCTCCTATAGACAACTACCTAACCTCAAGATGATTCTTATCAACAACCACAGGACATACCACACTAATACCAATCCTGGAACTTTCCCTTGCAACAAACCCCATTGCCAGCTTTGTCCACATATTCACTCTGCTGATACCATTATTGGACCTAACCAATTGAGTTATAAGATCAAGAACACACATTCCTACTCATCCAGAAATATGATTTATGCTATCATGTGCCAACAGTGTCCATCTGCTATGTACATTGGACAAAGGCCTCAGACACTTTGCCAAAGAATCAATGCCCACAAAACAGATATTAGACAGGATCACAAAGAAAAAACAGTTTCTTGCCATTTCAACCAGAAAGGGCATTGTCTCAATGACTTCAAAGACATTTTAACACCAGACTTGAAAGAGAATCCTCTGAACTGTCATTCATGCTTAAATTTGACACTTTACGCTGAGGTCTCAACAAAGATGCTAATTATCGTACCCATTACAAAGATAGCTTCCCCAATTATCACCTCTAATATCATTAGCTCACAGACATTTACCTCCTCCCTCCCCCTTCCCCTGTTCTGAAATTTGATTTGTCCTTTTCATATGTGTTCACTTTTTTTTATTGTAGCCCTTTGGTATATATGGTCATGCCAATTTTCTTCCCCAGTTTGATCTGAGGAAGTGGGTCTAGCCCACGAAAGTTCATCACCTAATAAACCCATCTTGTTAGTTTTTAAAGTGCTGCATAGTCCTGTTTTTTGTTTGTTCTGGTATAAGTATACGTGTGGGATTCTTGTTTGAAATAAGAGAGACTCACAGCCATTTTCCTCCTTTCAGCCACCCGGTCTCTGGGATTTGAATTTCAGGGGTGATAAATTTAAAGGAAACTTGAAGAAAGTCAGCAATCAGGTTGCATACTGTTATACATCTATAAGTAGCACTGCTTAATCTGGGATAAAAGAGAACTAGATACATTCATGGAGGTTAAGTCCATTAATGGTTATTAGCCAGTATAGATAAGGAATGGTGTCTCTAGTCTCTGTTTGTTTGTCAGAGGGTGGAGATGGATGGCAGGAGAGAGAGAACTTGATCAGTACCTGTTCAGTTCACTCCCTCTGGGACACCTGACATTGGCCACTGTCGGCAGACAGGGTACTGGGCTGGATGGACCTTTAGTCTGACCCAGTATGGCCGTTCTTATGCTCTTATAATGAAATACAAATAGCCTACCATTTTAAAACCTAAGCTGCCTTGACCCCTAAAGGGTGGAGTTTTTCACTTTTTCCGTAAGAGTTATAATGTCACCTAGGGACACAGTTTCCTGTATGATACTGAATTACCCTTTCCTTTGATCCCGTTAGTGGTGATTACTTGTGTGGGAAGAGAGAACACATGAGTGTTCTCTTGGTTTGGTTTGGCTTTTGTCTTTGAGTACGAGTACACTGAAGCTTGAAGTGTGATTGTGGCATGTGTAGCTATATCTGAGCTAGCTTTACTCAAGCTATTTTACCAGTAACAGTGAAGCTGCAGCAGCACAGACTTGGGCCCAGGGTACTCACTCAAATATATTCACAGTAAACTGAAGCTAGTTTTACATACCCTGATTGCAGTGTAAACATACCCTCTCTTTACTGTAATTTAAACTTTTTTAGTGGTACCTGACAGGTAATCCATCCTCAGATAATTTTAAGTTGAAATGCTTTGATGATGCCTTTGACTCATCTAATAAAGATGATGATTCAGATTGTGATTAAATGTATAAAGAAAAACCGTGGAAGCAGCCAGTAGCCAAATGAGAGATGAACAAGCTGTTTAAAACTTATCCTAGACAGAAGATTTTTGCTGCATTAGTGTTGGCAACATTTTAATAGCTTACTATGCCAATAGAGTTATTGAACTTACACCATAGTTAATGCTATTGCGTTACAGTGGTGAAACCCTTAGAGAATAAAGTAATATGAGAGTAACTATTTAAAAAAAATAAAAACCTTATGGGAATGACTTTTTCTTCAGGCTCTCTTACATCTCTCATTTATTACTGTTCATAATTTGCTGCTCATAAAACAGCAGGATTTAAGTACTAGTATATCTGGTTCTTTAGCATTTTGTATTCACATTTGTTGGCTATTTGTTATGTTTCATTCTTTTAGAATTCTGGAGAGAAGGTCAGCAAAGTCAGCCTGGTGGATTTGGCTGGTAGTGAGAGAGTGTCTAAAACAGGAGCTGCAGGGGAACGTCTGAAAGAAGGCAGCAACATAAACAAGTAAGGACACTGCCAAATATGAGGTGTAAAAATTAATCTACCGTTGGTGTTTCACCACCTTCTTGCCTAAAATAACTTGTCACGAATCACGTCAAGTGATGCTTCTGGTCAACAAGCAGTTTAATTATGTTTTTTCAGCAACTATGAGCTGAACACCAAATTATACATTGACATAGAGAACCAGATTCATATGATTCAGGTGAGATATTTGGAAAAAGTGACAACTGCTTTCTGAAAGAATATACCTTTGTGATGCATTTCCTCAGACACATGTAGCTATCTCATCATTAAAAGAATATAAACCATAAAAATTAGGTTGAAAACTGGATGGCTTTGTGCCAACATGTGCTAAAAGTATGGTAAAGTATAACTCACTGTTCAAGAAAAATAGGTCACAGTGAAGGTGTGTATGTTTAAGGCTGCCTTGGGGCATCTGTAACTCAAGCAAACACAATTTATAGGACATTTTGCTACCATAACTACCGTGCTATTCCACAAAAACAAATACTTATAGCACCATTGTCTTAAACATACTAATTTCCTTGGGAAAAATTAGATAAAATGCAGCATCCAAACCTAACACTTTTTTTAATAGCAATTTTAAAAATTTCCATAAAACTTTATTGGTTCTCTGTAAAGTGAGCAGGAAAATAAATAAAGGCACAAAAGTCTGACTCATGCATTTACAGAACTGGGCGAACCTTCTGGTATAACAGTATTAAACAAAAATTGTGTGGGTGACTTCTGTGGCATCCAAGCAAACCTGCAAGAACTGATTTGAAGTTTGTTTCTGCATAAAACCAAACACTGGATAAAAGAGACTTTCCTCCAGTCATACCTTCCCCTCTCTGCCACACAGCTTATCCTTTGTCCAGCATTCACTGCCTCCTCATCAGCTCCTGAATTAACTTGCACTTTAATTCTTACGGCATGCTTTCACTACATGGAAGATTGATGCTGCCACGGCTGATATTCCAGGGTTTGATTTAATGGGAGTAATGTAGGGCTGCTAAATCGAACTCACAGGGCACCCTCATCGGTGCCAGTACTCCAGAAAGCTGATGGGTGTGTGTGCTGCTGTTGACCTCCTGCTGTATGGATGGGGATTTAAGATGCGTCAACTCCGGCTACATAATTTATGTAGCTGAAGTTGCATATCTTACTTCAGTCTTTCCATTTAGTGTAGACCAGGCCTTAGATCTTGCTATCAGTGTATTAGACTCAGGAGTCCTGTGCAGAGAGAACTTCTAAAGAGATGCACACATTGTACTCTCATTGAGACTTCACATTTCTTTTCTTTTTTCTATTTACCCTATTCTAAAGTAAGTCATTCATGTTTACAGTCATCCAAACATTCGGTGTCTTTGTCTCTTTCACTGTCTCTCTCTCATTCGGTCTCTTTGTCTCTGTCTCTGTCTCTCTCTCCATAGAATGAATATATATATTTAAAAAAAATGGTCCTCTCCAGCCTCCCTTCCACTGGGTACTGAGTGACTGCTTATTTCCAGTCCATCAAGGTTTTCAAGGGACTTGACCCATAACTGTCCTTATTGGTTCTTGCAAAGATCCTCAGAAGAACTGAATATGCCAGCTTCTCTCCCAGTAGAGTACTGGCTCCCATACTGATCATGGGGCAGCGATACCCTACAGTCCTTTTGCAATGTATGTGGGAATGTGGGAAACAGATGATATGAGGTACAGAGTAAGTCAGCCATTGATTTAGTGCCTACCAAGAGTTAAAGCACTTCTTAAACAGTCTGTAAGTTTTCACACTTTTTAGTAAAACTGCAGTTGCTTATATCATAGCTGTAACTACTAAGCAAGCCTTTGGAAACAAAATTAATATTAGCCACAATACTGTAATTGGAGCAGCTTTCATAATACTAGGAGCAATAGCTGGGTTCTAGTTATTAAGTGTGAAGGAAAACTGGCTGAAACTGTCAGTGCAGTGTTCTCCACTCTGACAAGCAAACATCACCTCTACTGCTGCTGACTCAGGCGCTTGTTTGGAATGTGCAGGCCTCCAACTGCACAATAACAAGTGAATCCAGTCGTGCATAAGGAAAAAGGGGTATTGAAAATGTGAAATCCATAGAAGCAACTCTTTCATATGTTCTGCATAAGGCTACCATATAAACTTACTCTTTCTGAACAGTCCCTGTTTATTGGGTGGTGGTAGTGTGTGTGTGGTTTTTTTTTTTAAAAGGGCATTATATAAGCAATATCAGACAGCAGTATGTGGATTAGGAGAAGGTAATTACACATTTTTGGTGCATTGTGAGTTTTATGAGGCAAAATAGCCACTGCAATAGTGTAATTATTTTATTGCAGTCATTTCTCATAATGCTTCCCTTATAACATATAGACAATCGTTTTTGTTACCGTTTCTTCATTTGTATTTTTAAGGGATGTTCATTTTGCTATGGTTACATTTGTTAACAATTAGCTGTATAGAATAATGTTTGTATTTAATTGTATTTATTTTCTGGCTCTTGCATAGCAATTTTCATTGCTAGATCTCAAAGCTTCTTATAAAAGAGGCCATTATTATCAGCCCCATTTTACAAATGGTGAAACTGGGCTACACAGGTGAAATGACTTGTCCAGCAATCAGCGGCAGAACTGGGAATAGAACCAGAGCTCGTGAGTTAGTTTGGTGGTTTGTCCACTAGGCTACACTCCCTAGTTAGTCATTTTCCTGAAGCAGCAATACAGGTGGGCCACATGCTGAGTAGCCCTGCTCTAGCTGATGATAGTCAAGAGCACACTCCTAAGTGCCAACTATTGGTTCTCCTTAATTGTCTTGGGAGTTTGCTCTGGAGCAGTGTGCAGCACTCCAGTATTTGCCATTTTCACAACCTCTGGAAGTGAGGTTAGGGATCCATTAATCCCTGTTCTCAGACAGTCCTGCAAAGGCTGATGATCTTTCACTTATGCACCACTTGAAAGTTTGAAATACCTGTTTGTGCTGCATGATGTGGTCATGTATATTAAAAAGCTATTTTACACACTGATATGCAAATAAGATGCATACAAATAAGATGTAGGGAGGAGCGTGTCAATTTGTTCCTATGACCACACATCCTGGCATGTGTGGGTCATAAGGATAAATTGACATGCCCCTCCCTACATCTTATTTCCTTCATCTACATTTGAGCCAGGCTTCCACTCATACAGGCAGTCCCCGGGTTACATACAAGATAGGGACTGTAGGTTTGTTCTTAAGTTGAATTTGTATGTAAGTCGGAACTGGTACATATTGTAGGGGAAACTCTAGCCAAACATTTCTCCAGAGCTCAGTTTTATTCCCCCACACCTCACTTCCCTCAGTCCTTTATTCTCAAGCTGAAGTGTCTGCTGAGAAAAGCCGCTCCGCGTCTCCCTGGTCTGCTCGGGGGGGGGGGCTAGCTTCGCGTCTCCCTGGTCTGCTGGGGGGAAGCAGCTAGTACAGGGTTGCCTCACCCCATTTGTAAGTAGGGATCCGATGTAAGTCGGATCCATGTAACCCGGGGACTGCCTGTATTTCAGTTAGTGGAAATGGGGTAGGTTTAGAAGTTAAAATAAAAAAAAGAACAAGTCAAAAATTACTTAGAAAAGTTAAATGTCTTCAAGTCAACAGAGCCTGATGGGAATGCATTCTAGAATACTCAAGAAGCTGATAGCTAAAGGCTCAGATATCTCCTCTATCACCTTTGAAAAATCATGGAAGTCAGGAGAGATTCCAGAAGAATGGAAAAGGGAAAACATAGTGCTCATCTATAAAAAGGGCAATAAGAACAACCCAGGAAATTACAGACCAGTCAGTTTAACTTCTGTGCCAGGAAAGATAATGGAGCAGGTAATTAAGGAATTCATCTGCAAACACCTGGAAGATAATAAGGTGATAGGTAACAGCCAGAATGGATTTGTAAAAAACAAATCATGTCAAACCAATCTGATAGTTTTCTTTGATAGGATAACAAGTCTAATGGATAAGGGAGAAGCGGTGGACGTGGTATACCTAGACTTCAGTAAGGCATTTGGTACAGTCATGCGTGACCTTTTTATCAATAAACTAGGCAAATACAAATTAAATGGGGCTACTATAAGGTGGGTTCATAGATAGCTGGATAACCATTCTCAGAGAGTAGTTATTAACAGTTCACAATCATGCTGGACGGGCATAACCAGTGGGGTTCCGCAGAGGTCTGTTTTGGGACCTGTTCTGTTCAATATCTTAATCAATGATTTAGATGATGGCATTGAGCAGTGTTTCTCAACCTTTTTTTATAAATTGCCCCCTTTTCAAAATATAAGTACTCCCCTTTTAAAAAAAAAAAAAGTACCCCCCAGTACCTACAGTTTTCAGACACACAATTTTTTTTCTACCATTGCAGCACATTTATTTAAACAACTTAATTGTAGCCAGGGGGAGGGGAATGAAATTTTTGGGTGTAAAAAGTTCACAAATAACAAAGCACTGTAAAACTTAAACAAAAATTCAGTTGTATTGATGTACTCCCGAGACTTCTCTCGAGTATCCTTAAGGGTAATTGTACCACTGGTTGAGAAACACTAGCAAGAGTACCCTTATTAAATTCGCAGATGATATCAAAATGGGAAGGGTTGCAACTGCTTTGAAGGATAGAGTCATAATTCAAAATGATCTGGACAGTCTGGAGAAAATGGTCTGAAGTAAATAGGATGGAGTTTAATAAGGAGAAATGCAAAGTGCTCCACTTAGGAAGGAACAATCAGTTTCACACATACGGAATGGGAAGTATCTGTTTATGAAGGAGTACTACTGAAAGGGATCTAGCGGTCATGAGTCAACAGTGTGAGACTGTTGCAAAAAAAGCAAACATGATTCTGGGATGCATTAACAGGAGTGTTGTGAGCAAGACACAAGTCGTCATTCTTCTGCTCTACTTTGCACTAATTAGGCCTTAGTTGGGGTATTGTGTCCAGTTTTGGGCACCATATTTCAAGAATGTTGTGGAGAAATTGAAGAAGGTCCAGAGAAGAGCAACAAATATGATTAAAGGTCTAGAAAACATGAACTATGAGGAATTGGGCTTGTTTAGTTTAGAAAAGAGAAGTCTGAGAGGGGACATGATAGTGGTTTTCAAGTATCTAAAAGGGTGTCACAGGGAGGAAGGGGGAACATTGTTCTCCTTGGTCGCTGACGATAGGACAATGAGCTTAAACTGCAGCAAGACAGGTTTAGGTTGGACATTAGGAAAAAATTCCTAACTGTCAGGGTGGTTAAACACTGGAATAGATTGCTTAGAGAGGTTGTGGAATCTCCATTTCTGGAGATATTTGAGAGCAGGTTGGATAGACATATATCTGGGATGATCTAGACGGTGTTTGGTCCTGCCATGAGGTCAGGAGACTGGACTTGATGACCTCTGAGATCCCTTCCAGTTCAGTTGTAACAGCTGGAACTCCTTCAGCTCTTTCATTAAAATATCTTTTTGACAGTTTATTACTTTTTATTGCAGTAGCAAAGGCCCTGTTCAGATCAAGGCCTCGTTGCTATAGGCCCTGTGCCAGGAACCAATGTCCCTGTATCAAAGGGCGTTCTTACATTTACAGTGCTGCAGTGGCATAGCTGAATTGGTGCCACTGCGCTGCTGTAGCATATAGTTAAGATGCTGCCTATACATACATACATACATAATGTGTATGAACAAATGTAAAAATATATCTCTAAATGTATATTAAAATATGTTAATATAAATAGTATGTATAAAGGACCAACTATTCCCACCTGTTTCTCAATCCAATTAGGATTAATTAGTTGATGCTTTTTAAAGAATTTCTGTGCAGATTAGGAATGTGATGATTAGTAGGTATCTATGCTTTAAAACATGCCTGACTTCTTGTAACCTGGTGCTTTAACTGTTTTGTCAGTATAACTTAGGCCTTGATCCTAAATACATTTATGCAGTTGTGTTGGCTTCAGTCTCTGACTCTGATCTATAGCACCATCAACAGTGCTTAATGAATGTGTTGAGGCAAAAGGTCTTTTACCTTTGGACTTTAGCCTCTGAGGAAGGGTACATAAGATGCTGTAACCTCACATCCTGAAGTATTTAAAATATTCTATTTTAACTGAGTCCCAAACTCTAGGTGTAGTCTCATCAGGTTACAATATGGAATACTAGGCATCCACTTCAATTGCTCTCTGAATCCAGGTCTCTGTTGATAAATATGATTACTTTAACAGGCATCTTAGAAACTATATGAATTACTGCAAATCACAAAGTCTAGTTCTCTTTGAAGTCCTCCTCCTCTTCTGAATTTTATCAAATCACCTTGTTTGGAATGTATATATAAAGTTGTTATTGTTTTGCTATTTTCGTAGGTCACTCTCAACGCTGGGGTTGGTTATATCATCACTTGCTGATCAAGCAGCAGGAAAGGGGAAAAACAAGTTTGTACCTTATAGAGATTCAGTACTCACTTGGCTTCTCAAGGTAACACATGGTCTCATTTCATCCAATAGGAATTTTTGACTTTTTTGAGCTGAACCCCCTCCCTTTTGACTTACAATTTTGGGTTCTCCTCTCCCCCCAGCCAAGACAAAACATTCCCACACTCTGGGTGGCCCATGCAGGTGACTTGGGGAAGGAGGTGGTGTTCTGTCTCTGAGTCCCACCATTCAGGACTGTCCCAAGCTTTGCCATATGAGGCTCATGCAAGCCTCCATCGCTGCCCTGGGTGAAGGAAGGGAGGGAGCACCAAGTGGGCCCTTCAAGAGGCACTACGGTCATACACAGGGAAATGGGTTCTGAGTTGCACCCAGAAAAGTGTGCAGTGACCCCGTGGATGCCGGGCTGAGCTAGGCAAACACATGAACAAGCACATGGAAGGGCAGCTGCAGTCATGGGCAGGGAATAACTCTCTGGAGCACATGCAGCTGCCTACTGTTGGTGGAGATCCTACCCTTTCATCGCAGCACTGACCTGGAGATCCTTGTCTGGGCTTCTTTACACTGTTCGATGGTTGACAGATCCATCACCTGGAGGGAGCCACACTACCCTGACCTGGGCTAATGAGGCTGCCTGCAACTTGCAGGCAAAGGACAGCTTACTACAGTACTTGGGGCACCTCATGCAGCTCCGGGACAATGCAAGCCCCACCCCTCACTATTGAACTTACGTCTGCAATCCTCCAGTGCTTCCTCTCTCCCCATACTTAGCTGACACTCAGAATGACAGCCTGTTTGACTTTGGCACTAAGTGCTGTGAGGGGAGGGACATGAAGTCATCATGGGGCAACCATTGGAATACAGCCACATCTGTCATGTAAGTTGGGAAGGGATGGGACGACATCCATTTCCAGCCCAGGCAGAAGTACATCATTGTTCTTGCCACTCCTGTTCCTCTGCATGACTGAAATAAGCAAAAAGACTCACATCTCCTATATGTTGCCAGCTGAGCCTGCCTTCTTGAGCCAACTCAAGGGGGAAGTTGGTTATCAGGAGAAAATAGCATTGCCTTGGCTCTCCTAAACATTCGTCCACACTTCACTAGATGGGCACATCCCACCCTTTGAAAATCTTTGTTGTAGACTAACTGTAAGCATGATGCGTTGTGGGATGAGAGGATATGTCTTATGTACAAACACCAGCTCTTGATTTTTATTGAACTGATGCGTGGTTGCTGCTATAAACGTCTTTCCATTTAGTAATAGATGCTCTGGTGCTGTTTTTGCTCTGACTGCAATGATATCTTATGTCCTACTGTACCTCATTCACTTGAATCTGTAGTGGGATCATGTCTAGTACACCAAGACCTAGAAATTACTCAAGCTTTAGATCAGGTTCAAATTAACCAGTGCACTTTGGTGTTTAAATAGTTGTAATTCATATTTCAAATCTCTTTTTAGAATTACATTATGACTACAAAGAGCATGGGGTACTTTTTAATCTGTCCTGTATGCTTTAAACTTGTCCTGTGTGCTTCAAACTTGTCATGATTATGCTTTAAAGGACAATTTGGGAGGAAACAGCCAAACTGCCATGATAGCCACAATTAGCCCAGCAGCTGACAATTATGAAGAAACTCTCTCTACATTGAGATATGCAGACAGAGCCAAAAGGATAGTTAATCATGCAGTAGTAAATGAAGATCCAAATGCCAGAGTGATTCGAGAACTACGCGAAGAAGTGGAAAAACTAAAAGAACAGCTTTCACAAGCTGAGGTAAAGATATATGGAGCTTTGTGTATTTAGAGTTCTATAAGGAAATGTGTTGTTAGGAATTTAATTCTTACAATAGAGTATAGAAAGGGAGATTGCAATGTTAATTATGTTGTTAATTTTGTTTCTTGAAATAAACTGCAATATCTGATTGTTCATGAGCCCCGTGTAAGCACACACAGCATGGCTCCAAGTAAGGGGGGTTCTGGTGCACGGAGCAGTTATGGTAACCTGGAAAGATGTATTGAGAGCACACCATGCGTCCCTAAGCAAAAAGGAAGAGGACTTTCAAAATTCCAATGCAATGTAAAGGGCGGGTCTAAGGGGAGGGCAGTAGTGTTCAAACAGATGACCAGAGTGGTAACAGGCATTGTGGGATAGAGACTCCTCAAAATATGAGGTTTAGAGGATCTTTCAAAAAAGGCTTTTCTTTTCGAAAGAACCACATCTAGACCGCAGTTTCACTTTCGAAATAGCATTTTTTGAAAAAATGCTGTGATGTGATTATGCAAATGAAGCACAGGAAATTCAAATCCCGACTTCATTTGCAATTTCAATATGTCTAATTTACATCCTTTAGAAAGAGAAATGTAGTCTAGACATAGTGCTAGAGTGTAGCAACTGTGGATCTACTGTGCACTAAGTGCCTTGCCAATGTGGACACTTCGGGAGTAACAACACTGTGAACTGAAATACTGCACTGTAACTTGCAAGTGTAGCATAGGCCTAGGTTTATAGCTTATTACAGCAATCTAAAATCCATTTAAATTCCCCTTTCCTTTTTTTTTTTCCTTTCACCTCTGATTAGAGATGGGCTAGTAGACTTTTTCCCATTGAATGGTTCCTTGATACATGTTAACTACTTATGCTAAACAATCTGTTCTGTCTTGTATTTTCTATTTACCTGTGGCACTTTGGGTATGTCAAACATGCTGTTAAAATCCATGGCTTACCCATACCAGTTGACTTGGGCTAAGGAGCTACTCAGTTGCACAGTGGATATTCACACTTGGGTTGAAGCCTGGAATCTAGAACCCTGCAAGACAGCCACTGCCCAAACCCAAATGTCTACATTAAATATCCCCTTAGCATTAACCCCATCAGCTTGAGTCAGCTGGCACAGGCCAGCCGTGGGTGTCTAATTCTAGTGTAGACGTATCTCTCAGTACATTTCCCAGACCTGAAGAAGAGCTTTGTGTAATTTCAAAAGGTTCTCTCATCGGCAGAAGTTGATCAAATAAAACACATTGCCTCACCTGTTCTGTCTTGCTACTGTTAAGCAAATTTTTGCACAAAAATCTATTTAAAGATGCCTAAAATTGCTCTAAATTTATCCAGCACTACCAGATGTCTTGTTTGTCAAACTAAATTATATAAAGCTTTCAGACTTACCATTTTTGTACCCTTTGACTAACACTAAAGGATTATTGGAAACGAAAATACCTACTGAATATTTATTTATCACATGGATATTCTCACTATCTGGTTTAATTTCTTTTTGACCAGGGATGTAAAAGGTTAACTGGTAAGCATTAGTCTTACCGTTTAACCCACCTTGACCATTAATTGCAACTGGCCTCAGTGGCTCTGCACTGGACAGAGCAAGCCCAGACAGGGTAGCACCACCTGGCCAGAGCAGACCTAGACCCAGCCACACTGGCCAGAGGAATCAGCCTTAGCCCTTTAATTGGTTAACTATTTAAATAACATATTTTAATTATTTGGTTAACTTTTTAAATGTTTGACAATGATTAGGGTGAGAAGTGTCTCATAGTCCCAGAGCATATCTGATAGTGCTTTATACCCACAGCCTGTCCCAGTTTTTATCTTCAGTGCTCAATTTTTATGAACTATTTAGGACACCTACAAATCCAGAAGCAAAACATTAGCAACTTGACATATGTCCTGAATCTAGCAAAGGCATTTAATCCAAATATTTATAAAGTAATAAACCCAGGTAGGGTGACTGAGACTATCCAATTACAAAGGAATAACTTGATAGATATTTTTGTTTACATATAGTCACCTAGTTTTTGCATAAATATTTTGGGTCAGATCTTTAGCTTTGATAAATTTGCATAGCTCGAATGACTGATGGAGTTACCAAGATTTGCCTCAGCTGAAGAATTTTCCCATTATTATCAGCTGATTCTTTCACCTCAATTAGGAATTGATCTCACCTCTTCCTAATATTACCCTTGAATAGAATTTACAGAATTTGTAGATTGAGATTTATTTTCCATCATTTATGCTATTTTCACATGTAAAATTATCTCAAGAAAAAAAGGAAAAATCCTGTTATGGTTCCGTTGATGATTGTTAATGTTGTGTCCAGTTGCTTGCTAAAATCATCACACATAAAAACATCTTGAACAGAGTTATTTTATGTGTGAAGACATTTGAAAATATTAATAATTTTCCTCTTTTCAACATTCAGGCCTTGAAAGCACCAGAGCTGAAGGAAAAATTGGAAGAATCTGAAAAATTGATAAAAGAACTTACAGTCACCTGGGAGGAAAAGCTAAGGAAAACAGAAGAAATTGCACAGGTAGTTCAGATACTTTAAGTAGTGAGACCCAGATCCTCAGCTGGTGTAAATGAGCATAATTTATTAGACTTCAGTGGATCTTTGCTGACTTACAGTAGCTGAGAATCTGGCTATAGATATTGCTGGTTCCTACATCCTTACCTCTGTGGGGAGACTTCTCTTTCTATGTGTTTTTCATTCTTTTATCATTTCATTCAACCTTAAATCCTGAATACAGTGTAATTTGCTTCAACTCAGTTTCATTAGAATAGATTTAATGGGATCACTGCCGTGATATCTTAAGTCCACTATATGTACTTAAAACAAATAGCAGCATGTATAGGCCAGTTTGTAAGACAAAAGGTTAACCAGTAAGCATGGAAATGAATATAATGAGTGATGAAATCATACCTTTCCACTGAAGTTAGGGAACCAGGATTTCACCATTGTATTCATTCACATGGACTGTTATAAAACAGCTCTAAAACATAAAGTAGCTCTGTAATGTAAAATAAACCATTTTGTAAAAACAAATTGACTGGTGTCACTAAGGGCATGTCTATACAAGAACACTTCATAATATTATTCCAAGATAATTGAAGGTGTGAATTTGAAATGGATTGTTTAAACTACAATAAACTCCTATATGGACAGATTCAGAATTAGTGTCCTTAATTCACTTTTATCTTAATTCTGAATTAAAATAACCCAAATTAAGGCCAGTTCAGTTATGAATCTGTCTACACAAGGATTTATTACGGTTTTAAATAATCCATTTTAAGTTCACACTCTTAACTATAATTTTCCAGTGTGTCCTTTTGTAGACAATATTACCATTTACTAGAATTTACAGAATTTATAGATTCTTATTTATTTTCCATAATTTATGCTATTCATTTTTTTGAGTTGGAGAGTGAATGAATGCACTTTCAAGTTCTCATGCATAAAGAGTCTGTTATGATGTTTGGGTTGCAGCTGCTACAAAATAACATTTAGATGGAAACAAAGACACCTTGGCTGGGAAAATACTTTGTTACTATTAGGCACTTTGTAGCTTTTTAAAAACAAAATAAAAATGTGAGCCTAAGCTTTATGGCATGTCCCATACCTGAAAGCAGATGTGCTAATATGCTTATCTTTCTAGTATTTACAAGTAATGTGACAAACTCAGAGTTGACATGATGATTCAGAGCCTGATTCTACAACTCGTATGGTGCATAGTGGTTATTCATGTGAGCAATCACACTAAAGTTGGTAGGACTACTTGCATAAGTAAGTGGTTTTCAAAGCGAGTGAACATTAAAGGAGTAGGTTATGGCACAGAAGAGTAAAATATAGTAAAAGAATACATGATATGGTCATAGTTTATTTTAGTTAATCCTGTAGTGTATGTAATACTTTTCGTATCAGTGTCCCATATGTGGACTGGTGTTCAGCTTTATTCTTTGCTTTCATTTACTTGTTTTAATAATTATCTCAGCAAATTATATTATGCAAGTTTAACTTTTTTATTTGTTTTTAGGAAAGGCAAAGGCAGCTAGAGAGCATGGGAATTTCTCTTGAGTCCTCTGGTATCAAAGTCGGGGATGACAAGTGTTACCTGGTTAATCTGAATGCAGACCCTGCCCTCAATGAACTTTTGGTTTATTATTTAAAGGTAAGAATTCAATCAGGACACTGACATATTTAACAAATCATACTGAAGACCAATCATGTTGTTAATTTCTGAAAGAATTGGTTATTTAGAATGATGGACTCATAAGACTGATTGCAACAAAATACAGTTGTCCTGATTTCCCCTTCAATTACATGGACTTGTATCTTCCTGGCACATTAGCTCCATTGACTTCAGTGAGATGACTCTTGATTCATGATGGTGAGACAGGAGAACCAGGCTCAGTGCGTACAAGTGTTATGTAAATTCCTGTGTTGCAGCTCCAGTTTTTCCAGTTGAAGACTAAATGTGACTGCCCTTTGGACTCCATTAGCCCAAGAGGTTGATGTGAAGCACTCCTGCACAGCACTTGCAGGTGCTTCTTACCCATGAAGTGAGAATTGGATTGAAGGGATTAAATCTGAAAGCTATGATCTGTTTAGCTCCACAGTGTTGGTTTTCTATACAGGCAGTCCCCGACTTACGTGGATCCGACTTACGTCGGATCCCTAGATACGAACGGGGTGAGGCAACTCCCGCACATGCGCAGCAGCATTCCCGGGGCTCGCTCACCTGGGTCCTAGGATCCTCCTCCTCCTCGGGCCGGCTCCGACTGGGGTCCTGCAGAGCTGCCGGGCAGAGGAAAAGTGCCCCCCCCTACCCCCCTGCCAGCAACAGGCTGCCGAACAGCAGACAAAAGCAGCCTCTCTGCCCCTCCTCCCCTCTATACATGCCGGGCTCCCAGAGCGCAGCAGCGTCCCCGGGGCTTGCTCTCCTGGGTCCTAGAATCCACCTCCTCCTCTTCGGCCGGCTCCAACTGGCCTCTGCCTGCAGCAGCTGGCCACAGGGACAGGGATCCCGCAGAGCTGCCGGGCAGAGGAAAAGTGCCTCCCCACGCCCGCTGCCCCCCCTCCCTCCCCGGCCTCGCATCCTGCACGCCTCCCCCTCCCCCCCTGCCAGCAACAGGCTGCCCCCTCCCCTGAGCAACAGGCTGCCGAACAGCAGACAAAAGCAGCCCCTCCGCCCCTCCTCCCCCTATACATGCTGGGCTCCCTGGGCAAACAAAGACTCCACCAAAACAAACAAAGTGCTGGCCTCATTGTGTTAGCAAAAAAAGGACCCTCCTCCTAGAACCCTGGGTGGTGTGTGGAAATAAAGCTATTAGCTCAAAGCATGGTGCAGAGCTATTTGGTATTTGATGAGTTACTCCTTTAGTCCTGAGTTTGTCACAGGGACAGAAATAGATGTGAAATCTTCTGAACAGGGGAACAGACAGCAAAACAAACATTAGAGGGGAGTTAACCTTTCCCTATGCTATCCAAAACTAAAAAAAATGTTTGGCTAGAGTTTCCCCTACAATATGTACCAGTTCCGACTTACATACAAATTCAACTTAAGAACAAACCTACAGTCCCTATCTTGTACGTAACCCGGGGACTGCCTGTACTAAATTAATGCAAGCTAATATGGTACCCCATTAGCATATGCTAATTCTAAGAAACCATTCAAATATTCAGGAAAAATGATTCCATAATTCATTCAATGACTTTATCGGATATCCACAGTTGACAGTTAAGAAGTTTTAGGTTTTTTTTTTATTTTTCCTGTTGGATACACCATCAGTGTTCCCTCTTAAGATTTTACGTCCGTGAGTGTAGTGAGTTATGTCTTGTGTACCAGTATTGAGGTCATGTGTAGCAATATTGAGGTCGATATAGATTCCTTGACAGATGCACACAGTCCATTTTTTTTCATTTTGCCATTTCCCACAATTTTTTCTTTTTTGGAAATGACTAGAGTAATAACAAACACACAGATGGAGTTTACTGGATGATGTCATTTATGCATGGAGTGTCCTATTAAAATGTATAACGTTACACTGTTCACTTAATCGACTTCCCAGATTTACACTTAAGTCAAGGAAGTAAGGTTATTTGAAGATGAACATATTTAGGGAAATTAGTGTGACAGTTTAGGAGAGAGATAAGGTCAAATCTGCAAACATTAGCAACCAGTGTCATCATTTTCCTACTTGTCGTGAATGTTGGAAAGAATGTGCAGCAGCATTTAACTGGCAACCAGGGGGTAACAATGGGCAAGATTGATCCAAGTGGACCTTGGAAAAATGTAAAGTCCAGAGTATGACAGTACTGCATCTCAGAAAGGTTGTTTGCTAAAACAAAGAAATTTCTTGAGGTCAGAAGACTGCATCATGTCCTTCCTCTGATCCAGTACTTTAGATCACATATTATCAAAGTGTTATGCCAACATCCACTAATTAGGCATGATCGTGCACAGTTTTAACAAGGAAAAGGGCTTAGAGAACTGGTGGCCAGCCTGGGCTGTAATAAACAATTTGAATGTCCTGTTTCTGGGCTCCATGTGTATTCCCTTTCCCGTGACAGCTGATTCTCAAGATATTTAATTGGCAAGTAGTTAATAAAAATACCCATTCTTCTTGCTGGACCACTCCACATCTGACACAACATAATTCATAGCCATGGTGAGATCATTAAATAACCTGGAGGAAGAACAGGTTGGGTAGAATTTTTTTTTTTTTTTTTTTTTTTTTTTTTTTTTTTTGGGATAATGCAGCAAAAATGTTAGGTCCAATCATATTCCATGAAAGGCAGTGGAAAGATTTTCATGGACTGCAGTGGGAAGTGGATCAAGCCTACAGTGATCAGCAAAGTTGGAAATGCACATAGACGTGGAAGGGGGGATTGGGCAAAACATTATTTGTGCTAACGGAGGCCAAATGCACCAGCCATCTCTTGTCTGTAGCCTTTCCTCCTCCTCTCCCCATTATCCCCCCCGAAGAATAATCACCATATTCTCCACTGCCAAGGAAGCTAGATGTCTGCCAAACAATGGGAATGACAAATCTGTTCAGACTGAAGTGTCAGTTATATTAAGATTCCTGATAATGTGACTCAAAATCCTACAACTGAAAACACATTGGGTTTCTTCACTTTCAACATCAAAGAAGCTTTAGCTATTGCTCTCCTGAGCAGAGCATTGCTTGGTATGCATGCTTGTTTACTTCCTTCATACATCTGTCTGCCTCCATACACACCCACTCACACCACTTGATATATCTCTCTTTCACACACACACACACATTTTCATGTATTTAATTTTGTGCTGGAGATTGTGAGTTTGCATCTCTGAGTCATGTGTTTCAGTCCTAGACCTTCACTTTTACAAAGCTGAATCTTGATATAACAGCTCTGCTGCTGGTGAGACTGATACTTGCATGAACCAGGCATGTGTCCAATTATTATCAGCAAGATCACCAGAAACTCTCACTTTTGGCAAACTTTCCCATGTTCTATCAAGACCCATGTAATATCTCCTTTCCTCTGTTCCCCGACGTTGTTGACTGCAAAGATGTAGATGGGTAAAAATCTCCACAATCAGCTTCCTGCTCCTGCCCATCTCCTTCAGTTTTGCTGTTATCTATTTTTATGACATCATCATTCAGCACAATGGAAACTATTTTGACATCACAAAATCTGAATGGGGAACAATACTTCAGGGAATCAGGTAGAAGGAGGTGTTGATTAGGTATGCCAGAGCTTCTGTATATATCCACAAGTATATGAATAATCAGAGAGAAAAAGAAAAAAGAAAAGGGGGGCGGGAAGAAAAGGTTAAGTATTAGGAAAAGTAGATAAAGATACAGTATTATCAACTAGTTTTAGGCAAATTAGTTGTGTTTAAAAAGGGTTTTAGAAAAGCTAATATCAAGAGGAATCTGCTACAACAACGTGGGTGTGTAGAGGGGTGTCTGTGTGGAGGAGCAAATAGAGGAGGGATTGAAGCAAGCCCATAAAGTGCTGTGATCCCCAAATATGCTGTCGTGTCCTAGTGCATGAACACTACATAGTGAAATTGACTAGGAAAAACGAGAAGCTGGCCAACTAGAGACATGAGAAGAGAGTGAGGAGAAGGAAGAGCTGATGCTTCACATGCCAGATTCAGACTATGAGAAGACTGACTTTCCCTCAGACTGCCCCAGAGGGACAACCTCACTGTGCCCCGGATCCAGCCAGAGCATAAAGAGGACCAGGGCAGCCACTTCCATGCAGCTTTGCCAGCAGGAAAGTGAGCGGTGAGTGCTGCTGCACAGCTCTGCAAATGTGGTGGGCGGGCCTAAAAATTTTTATGCACAGACATGCAGGCGCGTAGCTTAGAGAGAGCTATACACATCATATGTGTGTAGAGAGCTAAGCTGGGGTCCTTTCTCTATGCATTTAAACCTCTAATAAATACTTTGTAGGCCAAATTAAGCCCCCAGTTACACCTCTGCCACTCCATTGTCTTCAGTAGATTTGCACTATGTAACTGATTGAAACTTGGGGCTGGATTCCATTACTCTAATTCACACTATGTAGTACTGTCCTTCCTAAGTTGTCCCCTTGACTGTAGAGTAATGTAGGATCCAGTACATGTAAGGATGATGGACTCTCTCCCTTAGTAAGCAGCTGTGTTGCTGCTGAAGAAGAAATAGAATATAGGTTGCTTCCTTTTTAGTTATGTTGGCTAAAGGCAGTAAAACATACTTTTGTTCACTAAAGTGAGCAGGTATAATTCTGATACATGTGTGAGCAAATTTATTTTAAACTTCAGTTTCAGATTACAGAAAAACATGGTGTAGCTCTTAATGTCCTTATACCAAGTAAAATATTACATGATAAACATTTAAAATACAAGAAGTTGGACTAATCTGTATACAAGGGCCATTTTTGGTATTCACTCTGAGTTAAAACTAACTGTAATGCAGTAAAGCTTTTAAACATCAGAGTAATACATTTTCCTAACATTTTTCCTTCGTGGCACTAACTTCTATGCATTCTGGTTACTAGAGATACTTTTTATTTCCCAGAGGAAACAATGAATACAAATCTTCTAATATATCAGCATAGATAAGGTGTGTTCTGATAATACATGTATCCTCCGAAGTGAATGACAGAGACAATAGGGTTCATTGTAGCAGGACCTAGCTCTTACATAGTGCTTTTGTCAACATATTTTAGAATGCATCACAAGAGAGGTCACTATTATTATCTGCATAATAGTTTCTGTTTTAGATAAATGTTTAATGGTAGGGTAAGAGATGTTTGTATTGTACTGTTTAAATATAAAGAAATAAGTATAAACACACTAAAATGTTTCACCCTTCTAATGTTATCTTTAGTGAGGTGTATGACCCTTGGAATTATGGTGTCTCCCTAGGGAAGTTGCAGGGGGCTTATCTGTGTTAAAGTTGTGGGGAGAGAAACCTATCATGCACAAGCTTCTGGAATATTCTAGGGAGACAACTAGACTAATTCATCTCAATGGCCAGTCCCTGAGGTCCCTGACACAGTTGAGGAAGACAGCAAGCTGGTCCTTGGTATCAAAAAGAATTGAGAAACACTGGACTAAATTATATACAAGGTTCTTTCCAGCTCTACTTTTATCCACAGAGCTTCCATTGACATCTGCTGTGTAGTTAGGTATTGGCATGTCGGTCCTCCACTTTAGGTGTGTGTACACCCCATGTACCCTGGATCAGAGATTTTTTGCAGCAGTGCCTCTTCAGGTTACGCATGTATTCTACATGTCCTTGTGCCCTGTACCGAGGATATTTAGGATGGGCAGGTGAACCACTTTCAGTATATTCTCAACTGCCTCAGCATGAGATGGAGCATTTAATGTACCGGCATATATTGTTCAGGTTCTTTTTCCTGTCTCTGGTTATCTTTTTTTCTTTAATTTTGTCTTCTACCTGATCATTTAGTAGAGGAGTTTGTTGATAACCCCTTCCTCATCAAGATTTTTTTAGTTTCAAGATCCCCATAAGCCAGGTTTTCAAACGTTGCCTCACTTGCCAGAAAGCTCTCCAATGGAACCATGGGCATTCTTGATATATCTGTTGCTCAGAGGAAATGCATTTCACTCAGAAGCATCTGCTTAGTATTTAAAAGTGCAGCTAGGAAGAATTGAGAGAGAAAGCTTAAGCTCTTAATGATGAAACATTCTCTCTGTCCGGCCTTGGCTCCAGGCCAAGAGACAGCCTGCTGGATATCTGCCTCTGAGTGAGCATAAGCTCCACCAATGTCTTCATATTGCTCAGAGAGACCCATAAGAAAAGGACTCGTCTTCTTATAAAGAATTCATTTTGGGTACGTCTAGACTACATGCCTCTGTCGCCAGAGGCATGTAGATTAGACTACCCGGCATAGGACAATGAAGTTGCGATTTAAATAATCGCCGCTTCATTTAAATTTACATGGCTGCCGCGCTGAGCCGATCAGCTGTTTGTCGGCTCAGCGCAGTAGTCTGGACGCGCCGCGGTCGACATCAAAGGCATCATCGGCATACCTGGGAAGTCGACAAATGCCTTTGATGTCGACCGCAGCGCGTCCAGACTACCGCGCTGAGCCGACAAACAGCTGATCGGCTCAGCGCGGCAGCCATGTAAATTTAAATGAAGCGGCGATTATTTAAATCGCCGCTTCATTGTCCTATGCCGGGTAGTCTAATCTACATGCCTCTGTCGCCAGAGGCATGTAGTCTAGATGTACCCTGAGAGAGAGTCTCATGAACATAGGACCCCACTGGAGCCTTCACCTCTCTATATAGCTATCACTGAGGTTCCAGGCTCTGCTGGTACCAACCCTGTGTCAGGTGATTTGAGATCCTCTAAGACTAAAGGCTCCAAACATACCTTGGTATCAAGCTCATCCTCCATTTCGCTGAACCAAGACCGTTCAGCAATAGAAGTCTAAGCATTCTACTTCTAAAAGGGCAGTAACTACAGCCCTTTCCATATCTAAGCTAACCACCAAGATGCCAGTGGTGCCAAAGAGGTGTCACACTTCTCATGTTATCTTGGTTCTTCTTAAGCAACCATCTTCTTCAGTACCTTCAATCTCCATTGGACAAAACTGTCCCCTACATAGTTTCTGTTCTTGGTGCTCACTGTGGAACTTTTCCCCATGCCAACTCGAACCCACCCAGTATCACAGGAATTTAGATACTCCAGAGAGTTATGTCATATGAGTCAGAGACTCTCCTGCTAGTGCTAGCCAACCAATGTGTGTTGGTACAGAGATTGACATGGTCACCAAAATCAGTACTTTCGTTGGTACAGTTTGTTCTCTAACAGTCTCTGAGATTGGTAGCGCTCCTCCATTAGATGAGGAATTCACTTCTGAAGTGATTTCAGTGCAGGATTCCTTTGACCAATGTCAGGACCTTCCACTTGACATGTTTGGTGAAAGGGATGAACCTGTACCCTTTCACAGTGGTTTGAGCTGCGTTGAAGACCATCTACCATATTTTAGGGACCTTGGCACCAAAAGTGGGAGTGTGCTAATAAAATTTGCGGATGACACGAAGTTGGGAGGTATTGCCAATTCAGAAAAGGATTGGGATATCATACAGGAAGATCTGGATGATCTTGTAAATTAGAGTGATAGCAATAGGATGAAATTTAATAGTGAGAAGTATAAGGTTATGCATTTAGGGATTAATAACAGGAATTTTAGTAATAAGCTGGGGACACATCAGTTGGAAGTAACGGAAGAAGAGAAGGACCTCGGAGTCCTGATTGATCACAGGATGACTGAGAGCCGCCAATGTGACATGGCCATGAAAAAGGCTAATACGGTCGTGGGATGCATTAGGCGAGGTATTTCCAGTAGGGATAAGGAGGTGTTAGTGCCGTTATACAAGGCATTGGTGAGACCTCATTTGGAATACTGTGTGCAGTTCTGGTCTCCCACGTTTAAGAAGGATGAATTCAAACTGGAACAGGTACAAAGAAGGGCCACTAGGATGATCCGAGGAATGGAAAACCTGCCATATGAAAGGAGACTTAAGGAGCTTGACTTGTTTACATTAACCAAAAGAAGGCTGAGGGGAGACATGATTGCTCTCTTTAAATATATTAGAGGGATAAATACCAGGGAGGGAGAGGAATTATTTAAGCTTAATACCAATGTGGACACAAGAACAAATGGATATAAACTGGCTATTAGGAAGTTTAGACTCAAAATTAGATGAAAGTTTCTAACCATTAGAGGAGTGAAGTTCTGGAACAGCCTTCCAAGGGAAGTAGTGGGGGCAAAAGACCTATCTGGCTTCAAGATTAAGCTAGAGGGGTTTATGAAGGGGATGGTTTGATGGGATAACATGATCTTGGCATCTAATTGACCTTTCACTGTCAGTGGTAAATAGGCCAATGGTGAGATGATAGGAGTTACTATAGAGAACTTTTCCTGGGTGTCTGGCTGGTGAATCTTGCCCACATGCTCAGGCTTCAGCTGATCGCCATATTTGGGGTCGGGAAGGAATTTTCTTCCAGGGTAGATTGGCAGAGGCCCTGGAGGTTTTTCACCTTCCTCTGTAGCATGGGGCACAGATCACTTGCTGGAGGATTCTCTGCATCTGGGCGTCCTTAAACCATTTGAGGACTTCAATATCTGAAATATAGGTGAGAGGATTATTCTAGGAGAGGGTGGGTGAGATTCTGTGGCCTGCATTGTACAGGGGGTTAGACTAGATGATCATAATGGTCCCTTCTGACCTTAAAGTCTATGAGTCTGAGTAATTGACTTCTTGAGGGTATGTCTTATAACAAGGTTTTGTCTCTCATAAAGTTGTCAGTGTCTCTGTTGCTCAGGCTAGGTCTTCAGCTCAACATTGAGAAATCCACTTTGAGCCTCATGTAAAGGATATAAATCAAAGGGGGTTCTTCAGATGCAGTATCAGAGTTTACCATTCCGTGGACATTAGCATAACATTAACAAGCCACATTTTAAAAAATTAGGTCAGTCTGCAGTTGCCAGCAAGACATTTCCTTCAGCTATTGGAAGGTTTTGTACCTTTTTGACATGACATGCCAGATTATGCTGTGCTTTTCTAGGTGTGGCTCAATTTATATCTCCAAATAAATAAGCCTGAACAAATTGGTGTCAGAGACTCTATCAATTTGTGGAAGGACTCAGGCAGTGTTTGTGCAAGTGTCTCATTAACCAGTCCTCCCCAAATATCACCATAATGGCAGATATATCGCAGGTGTTTGTGTGCGGGGGAGGGAATTTAAGGATATACACCATTAAAGGCAAATAGTCTGCCTAAGGAGCACCATTACACTCCCAGGCAATCAGAATTGCTTGATTTCACTTCCTTCCATTAATCTGGGACAATTCCATTAAAATCACAATAGGCGAAGTAGCCTCTATGTTCTACATCAACTGACAGGAGAATGAGGGGGAGGAGAAGATTCTCTTCTGTTTGTGTAGAAGCAAAGCTATGGGATTGCTATATAGCCAATCCCATCTTTATTTCAGCAACTTATCTGCCAGGCCCCGATGACCATAATGAGCACTAGGCCCTGCTCAAAAAGGTAGCTGCCAAACTGAATTTGGACATCTAGGAGCTAGCAGAGGAGTCTGACCTCTTTTAATGTCACCACTGTAGCCCAGGTTGTGTTGCCCATCCAACCAGGGTACCTAAAAATAGATAAGCCTTTGTGGCAGACCCCCTCTACCACTCTTCCTACTTCCGAGAAGGTGGAAAAGAAGAAATGTTTCCTGGCAAAGAGATTTGAATACCTGTATACCCATCGCCTGGGGAGTCCTTCGTTGTGTCAGCCATAAATGAAAATGACAGGCAGGGCCAGGTAACTGGCACACCAAAAAATAGATAACAAAGAGCTGGACTTGTTTGGCAGGAAAACTTATTTGTCATCTAGCCTGCAATTTCAAATGTCTAACTCAGGCCCTCTTAGGCAGGAACAACTTCAAATTGTGGGACTCCATCAGCAATTTCAAGGAGGGCCCTGCCCAGGACCCTAAATCCCTTTCTGCAGTACTCCTTCCTAGATAGTCACTTCCCATTTTGTATGTGTGAAGCGGATTGTTCCTTCCTAAGTGCAGCATTTTTCATTTGTCTTTATTAAACTTAATCTAATTTACCTCAGACCATTTCTTTAGTTTCTCCAGATCATTTTGAATTATGACCCTATCCTCCAAAGCAGTTTCAACCCCTCCCAGCTTGGTATCATCTGCAAACTTAATAAGTGTACTCTATGCCAGGGGTTCCCAAACTTTTTGACATGGGGACCAGTAAATCCATTCACGAGATTTCGGAGGACCGGTAACATTCATTTGTATATCTGCATATTAATTAAGCAAATGACAAATATGCAAAGCTTTTGATATGGCCACCCACAATATTCTTACCAGCAAGTTAAGGGAATATGGATTGGAAAAATGGACTGTAATCCAATAAAACCCTGCACCACCACATCGTGTATTTAAAAGGGGCTCATTTATTTTCAGAAAGCTGACATCATATTTGGAATTTTTTATCCATATTCTCATTCCGGATGGTGAATGCACCAGGTTCTCTCCATTCTGACCCATTGTAGTGCCTTTAAACCTCACTGTCAGCAGTGGGGATATTTAAAAGGCACTGCTTTAAAATTTTTATTCAGGATCTGCATGCGCCCTGAACTGTCATGCTCCCCGCTGGCCAATTCTTTTTCCCCACCTTCCCCCCCGCCCACCCTTCACCAGCCCCGCTGTCGGAGGTGGATATAGGGCAGGGCGAGCGGGGCGGCCTCCCCGAGCCCCGCGCTTCAAGAAGCCCCACGCATGCGCCGTTGCACAACCGCGCATGCGCTGTGTCAAAGGGGGGGCCTCACGAAATTGTCCTGCCCTGGGCCCCGCAAAATAGTAATCTGCCCCTGCCCGCTGTCCCCGCCAGCCGATTCTCTCCCGATCTCTCCTGGGAAGCCCTGCTGCTCCCGCCAGCCCTGCTTCCGCCGGCCGGTTCCCCAGCCAGCCTCACTGCCCCCCCTGCAATCTCCCCTGGCCAGCTCCCGGCCAGCCCTACTTCCTCCAGCCGGTCTCTGCCTCAGCTCCCCCCCCCCCCCCCGCCAGCCAGCCCTGCTTCCGCCAGCTGGTTTCCCCTCCCTATCTCCCCCGGGCAGCTCCACTGCCCAGACCCTGCTTCCCTGGGGCCCATATCCAACCCCCCCCTCCCCAGCCAGCAATAAGAGCTCACCTGATAACCCTCACTATGCGTCTGCTGGGAGCCTGAAACATACGACTGCATCCGCCCTGCCTGGCTGAGGGCTTGGGGAACCCGGCACTGCACAGGCAATCCGGGAGCCCGGTACACCCTGGCAGCCTCGCTGAGGCCCGGTATTTTTTTCCCATAGTTTTGGAAACACTGCTCTATGCCAATATCTAAATAGTTGATGAAAATATTCAACAGAACCGGTCCCTAAACAGACTTCTGTGGAACCCCGCTTGTTATGCCCTTCCAGCAAGATTGTGAACCGTTAATAACTACTCTCTGAGAATGGCTGTCTAGCCAGTTATGCACCCATCTTTTAGTAGCCCCATCTAAGTTGTATTTGCCTACTTTATTGATAAGATCATATCAAATGCCTTACTATAGTCTAGGTATACCACATCCACCGCTTCTCCCTTATCCATTAGACTTGTTATCCTATCAAAGAAAGCTATCAGATTGGTTTGACATGATTTGTTTTTTACAAATCCATGCTGGCTGTTACCTATCACCTTATTATCTTCCAGGTGTTTGCAGATGAATTCCTTAATTACCTGCTCCATTATCTTTCCTGGCACAGAAGTTAAATTGACTGGTCTGTAGTTCCCTGGGTTGTTCTTATTTCCCTTTTTATAGATGGGCACTATATTTGCCCTTTTCCAGTCTTCTGGAATCTCTCCCAACTTCCATGATTTTTCAGAGATGATAACTAAAGGCTCAGATACCTCCTCTATCAGCTCCTTGAGTATTCTAGGATTTCAGAGTTGTGGTTATGCATTTTCCGTTCTTGTTGTGTTAATATTTTTGTTGTAAGTTATATCTGATAAGTTATATAAAAAGTTTGCATGATTTTCATTGATGTTTTATTAATAACCTGTGAATCAGGATCACACCAGAGTTGGTGCAGATACCTCTCAGGATATACAACTCTTTGGTATAGGGATCCAACCAGAGCACTGTGAGATTGACATTTCATCAGATGGGGAAGTTTCTCTCACACCAAAAGAAAATGCAAGGTAAGGAAGTTCAGCACACCTGCCCTGTGCAATGTTTTCTTCTCATTACTGAAAGATGTATGCATGTTTATTTTACCGTGTCACAAATATGGTGTGCTCTGGTCAACAGCCAGTTCCAATTCTAGTGATGTCACAGGAAACTTAAGACACTTCCATGCCAAAAAGGAAGTCTCCATGCTGGTTCTGGATAAACTATTATCAAGGGGTCTTGGGAACAAGGATGGAATTGTTTACATAAATTCTGTGGAATAGGCAGGATGGTAGAGCTGTGTAGTTGCTGCTGTTCTAACCTCAGGGCTGGACTAGCTGTCTTATCGGTTGTTTGAATGGATAAATTCTACCTCTGTGAATTTACTTTCTCAGGTTTCATAGAACAGATGAATTTCACCTGAAGGCCCCAATTATAGTAATGTCCAGTAAAATATAAATGTATGAATCCAGGCCCTTTCCTCTCTCATTTCTCTTTTAGAGTTACAGGAACATTCCATTTATATAGGCATTGTTTCTTCTTTGCTAGTATTTGAAGCTATTCAACCTTGTAACATCACTTGAGGCATGTATTATAATTTCACACAAATATGCTTCCTGTGATCTTAATGTGTAATTAATTTCATAGATATAGGCATTACATGGTAAACAGAAGATTGAGAGAGACTCTTATTTTTCCAAACTCTCTTTTCACTTTGGTCTTTGTAAATTACATATTAACACACGGATGGGCAGCCTTTTGAAACCAAAGAACAAAACTACATCAAAATTCAGAAGAAGTGGTCAACAAAAAGCAGTATGAGTGCGCCCATTTTCATGACTGAAAATATACAACTTAATATTATTAATTGACATGATTAATAATAGCATAAAAGAAACCTTGTACTCACAGACTTTATTTAATGGGCCTTCAGCTGGTGCATCTTTTCACACATTTCTTTGAAGTTTACATCATAACTGGTCAAATTCAAGTTCATGCACACATTCAAGCTACATGAATAATTATGGTTTTTTAAAATTTTGAATTAATTTTGAATTTTAATTTAAAAAGTTGTATGTATCTTGGGAATGACAAAAGAGCAATATTTAGTTCCATACTGAGCCATAGGTAGCAGACCCCTGTGTTAGCATGTATGTCTCAGTACTGCAAACTAATCATGTAAATTACAAAATTCCAAATAGATGGTATTCAGACTTACGGTGGCAGAGTTGCAGTATAGGGAGTTAGTCGTTTTGACTTGTAAGGGCAGAGGAGTATGTCATTGGAAAAACATATAACAAAGTTTTGTTTTGTTTGTGACTGATTATAAATGCTTAAATATTTATTTCTGTGATATTTATATTGTCATGAACTTTGTTACGAGAGTTACAATTTAAACAATGAATTATTTCATATTTGATACTCAAAGTATTTGTGATATAAACCTGAATTAATAATGCTGCATTTGAAGGGATAATATTATATTTCCTCTAGGACATTATATTGGCGGGAAATGCTATTTAATATATATTTTTTTCTGCTTTGAGCCAAAGAAATAAGAACCGAACAGTTCCATTTCACTTCTTTATAAATAAAGCTTAAATTCAGAGGACCCTAGATGCAAATGCTGTTTTTGAAAATTTCTCAAAAATAGAAACTTTAGACTGAATAGAAGCCCAATTTATCAAAAGAATGAAATTCAGTGATCAAAGGGATATTTATAAATACATTATATAATAGCTATAGCATGTATTAGCAATATTTGCCATCTGCTAGATAAACCTGTTTCTCGGTGATTTCTTTAGAAATGACAAAATAACTATACATGAGCTTTTTCTAATAGAGTTTGACTGTAACTAGGTTCACAACCTGTTTACAAGGAACAGTCTGTGACCCAGTTTCTGGAATATGCATGCAGCTTTTTTAAAACCACAAACTATGAAATAAAATGGAAGCCCTCTCCCCCTACTGTTTATATTGCAGAGTAGCAACTGCAGCAGTTTTTCAAAGGCAGTGGTAATAGGTCTGTCTTTATTAATCTTTCACATTTACACTTTAATAAGAACTTTGTAAGTGGGGTAAATAGACTAGATAAACATGAAGATATTTTCCATATATCATTTCTGTTCTCACCAAAGTGATCTTATTGTTCTTATAGATCCTGTGTAAATGGCACACTGGTATGCTCTGACACTCAGCTGTGGCATGGAGATAGAATCCTATGGGGAAACAACCACTTCTTTAGGTAATTTTATATTTCTTTGTTTCCTTCCACTCTTGCACCTTGCTTGCTTATCTATTTTCACTGTTTTTAAAATCTTAAGTCTCTTTTAATTTTTTAAATAGAATCAATCTGCCAAAGAGGAAGCGACGAGATTGGTTGAAAGACTTTGAAAAAGAAACCATGTTAGCCGAACATGATCTGGATGTAGCTAGTGAAGCTTCTTCTGAACCAGATTACAACTACGAATTTGCACAAATGGAAGTTATAATGAAAACACTGAATAGTAATGGTAAGAGAATGGTGAAATCAGATGATCCGCAAAGGTTGTTTGGGTCCAGTTAAAAAAAAAAATCTCAGATACATGAATTTAGGAATTGCTGGAGCAAACCAGTGATCCATCGTCTCTGATGGAGGCCAATATTGGATGCTTTAGAGATAGATGCAAGAAATGCAGCCCTGGATAATTATTGAATAAACGGCCATTAGGCTGAATTTCTTTCTGATTCTATCAGTCCATGGTTAGCTGAAGCACCTGGGTTTTTATTCTTTCCACATTATTATCCTGTTTAATGTAACTGTGAATGATGGTCATTTAAATGTCTAATCCTTTTCTAAATCCTTTATAGGTCAGACCACTATTATGTGTAAAGGTGAAAGGATGCTATAAATTTAACTTTGAAGTGTATTTTATGGCAATTTCATCCTTTCTTTTCCATCAAATACTGTTGATGATGCCATAACATTGTTAACAAGACAGTAGTTAAACCAGAACAGACATTTTGGTAAATTAGACCGCATTCTTAGGTTGTTTTTCACTTCACAGTGTTTTTTGCAATCCTCACTTACTAAAATCTGTTAAAGAATGCCTCTTTGTACTATAGTATTTGTATTTCACATGATAGAACAGTAAGATCTTTCTCTAGGTAATTTGCTTTGACATTTGTAAATATGAGAAACATCCTTATATTTTAGTTAATTTGGCTTGTTTGAATCTGGTCTGACTACTTTTGTCCTAATCTATTGTGTTTTCTATATTTTTGATCAAGGACATTGTAGACTTTAGCTGTTTATAAAACCCCTCTACTCACTAATGCACAACAAATGTTAGCTCACAAAAATGGTTCAAGAGGAGTACTGATCCTTCCAATCTCCCTCCATATGCATGCATTGCGGCTTTACATTAAATAAGTCAGTTAAAAAAAACCTGAAAAATGGTGTAGTTGTGAAAATCCCTGATTTATCATCTCCATGGCTAATGTAACTTGCCACAGGGTTCAGCTGTAAGGCCTGGGCAAATCTGACAGATTGTGTTTCAAAGAAACTGTCAGTTGTTGAACATTTATAACAATGTTTACATTCCTTGTAATGTCTCTGTAGAATCTATATAATTCTCAGCACAGAAATGTCATTTTTATTTATTAAAAGTTAATTCCAGATGTTTTTCTTCACTGCCATTTATTCCTTCACTTAAAAAAAAAATTAAAAAGCAATCTGTAGGTGGAGGGGAAAAAACCCGTTGCTTAAACATTTAAAGATAGTAGATTACATTTTCCATATCTTCAGTATGATCCTTATGAAGTAGAATTTAATTTTGTGGTTGCTTTCTCTTATCTGTATGTTATTGTTATGAATGTGATTTTGTTACTTTGATTTCAGACATAAAGCAAACACTGGGAGTTGGGTGTTTTTTATTTTTGTAAAATTCCTCTGCCACCCAAATTTTTTTTTCTGTCAACACATTCATTTGCCTTTTTCAAATCATGGCAGATAAGCATTGGAATACAGTAAACAAGTCTGCTTTTTATTTTTATGTAGATTTTACTGGTAAAATAAGTGACATGGTCGGGTTACTTGTTTCCTGTTGTGTTTAAAATAGTTTCAGCTTTGGGAGGGGATGTTATAGTATTTATAGGCCATTTTAACAAACTGGAACACTCAGTTAAATTTAATGTGTATCTTTGTTTTGAGGAGGGCTTGTATACATCAGTCTTAAGCATTTTATTGTCATTGTTATAGGGCAGTGTTTCCCAATTTTATTTGGCCGAGGAACCCTTTTCAGCTTTTCAGAATTTCAAGGAACCCCTAGGTTTGTCAAGCAAAAAAAAGGGGGGGGGCAGGGGAGGAGAGAGGGACCCACCAATTCATGAAAATCACATTCCTTCCCCAAGACACCCCCCCATCTCTCTTCTGTGAGGCCTCATCTGCTCTGTTCCCCTCCTCTCCATCACTTGCCATCCCCAGCCCTTATACCTGTCTCAACCTAGTGAGAGTGAGGTGCGGGGTGGGAATGAGGGATTTGGGTGTGGGAAGGAGGTGAGAAGCAGAAGCTCTGGGAGGGAATTTGGATGCAGGAGAAGGGGCTGTTGACTCAGGGAGGGGGCTATAGGCTGGGGAGTGTTGGGTTCAGGTGGAAGGTTGGGGTGCTGAGCAAGCCAGGGCTTGTGCCTGTGAGGGTGCAGGAGTTTGGGCTGGATATGTGAGGGACTCAGGGCAAGAAGGTTGTGAGTATGATGGGCTCAGGACACACATTTGTGATGTGTGGATGGTGGAGGAATGTTGTGGCAGAAGACTGAGGGTTTGGGGATGTAAGAGGCTCAGGACAGGGGGTTCCAGTGTATGATAGGCTCAGATTTGGGGTCAGGTGGTGCAGGAGTGTTATGATGCTGCAGTGAAATGGGAGTTTGGTCCCAATTGGGGGCTTGTTGGCCTGGCTTCATTTTTAAATAAAATATTATGTCAAACTCAAAAGGTTTTAGCATTGTCTTTATATATGAGAGGGGTGAGGAACCTGTTTTGAGTCAAAGGTCACTGACCCACAGAAAAGTCAGTTGGGGCCACAAGTGAGATGCAAAAAAACAAAACAAAAAGCTCCCCCAAAAAACCTCAAGCATCGCTAATGTGGTCCCAAATGTGCTGGTGGGGGTAGGGGACAGAGTGCTAGTGGGTGCTGGGGCTGGCGAGAGGGTGCTGCTGGGTGGAAGGATGCTGGCTCAGGTGGCAGGGTGCTGGGGCAAGGTGCTGGGACAGGCAGGTGGTGGATGGCAGGGCTGCCAAGGAGCAGGATAGGGATGGGGTGCAGGATCTGGGAGGGAGATGGGGGGCGGAAGGGGACAAGGTCCGGGTGGTAGGTAGGGTGCAGAAGCAGGCTGGATATAGGGTGTCTGGCTACAAGGGAGGGTGCGAGGAGGGGACTTGGGTAGGAGTTGGACCTCCCTGATCTGGCACCCTCTAGACCTGACTGGTCCCAGATGAGGAATTTTTGGACCAGGGGAGGTCATTTCAGGGCTCCTGGTCCCTCCCCCCCCCCCACTTCCCTACTAGGCTTCTTTGCACCTCTATCCCCTGCAACCGAACTAAGCTGCCCACCCCTGCTGGTTCCCTGCATTTCCCCCAAAACCATCCCTCACAATCCAAGGGAGTGCAGCACCAGTTCCCTGCAGCCCCTCACAGCCCAGCTGAGCTGCCCGTCTGTTCTGTATGCCCTCCCCCATCCACCTCAGCCCAGCTGAGCCCTGCACTGGTTCCCTGCATGCTTCCCTCACAGCACTGGCCGTGTGTTCTTGCGCAAGTACACTAACGTTCTCATGTATGAAATCAGGACTTCCGCAAGAACTACGATGTTCCCACTCAGGAATAAGCCCTTTTGAGCAACTATTCTTGCGCAAGAGGCCAGTGTAGATAGGCAACATGAATTTCTTGAGCAAGAAAGCCCTATGGCTAAAATGTCCATCGGCACTTTCTTGGGCAAGAGAGTGTCCACACTGCCACAGATGCTCTTGTGCAAAAGCACAGCTCGCACATGGAAGAGTGGATGTGGTCTTGCATAAGAACACTTGCGCAAGAAACAACCAGTGTAGACATAGCCTAAGAGTTTCCTCACATGAGCAAAATGAATTTTGTGTTGTGCACCAGTATTGAGTTCATATGGCTTGTTTGGATGTGCCACCCAAGTTATTAATAAATATTTTTAAACCTCAACCTTTTCTCTCTGCTGCCATGTCAGCTCCCCTGATGCCTGCTGCCCCCCCCACTCCTCACCCTCCTCTGCTGTCCTGACTTCTGCTCTTCTCAACATACAAGTACAGGAGGTGGTAGAGGATGTTGACCAGTAGTAGACATCCTGTCTTCCTCTACTTCTGGCCACATTGCCTTGACTTTCATTAGGTGCATTTTGGACATCACTAAGGCATTATGGCATATCCCAGCCTCCTTGTCTCCTAATCCCAAGTGTAATGAGAGGTGTTATTTTGTTCCAGTGAGAGAATATGAGCATCTCTGTTTTCATCCTCCCCCAGATTCCTTACTGGTGAATGCAGCCAACGACTAGTAATGCCCCTCCCCAAAGAACAGGGAAGCAAAATGCTTGAACCTATGTGGCAGGAAGGTCTATTGTACGGTGGGGCAGGATGGCTGTCTTCAACTCTGTATTGCTAACCATTAAGGGCTGGTTAGAAAATGGAGGTTAAATACCTGCAGTACCCTACCAAAATGTATGGAGCTACTCACCTAAGACTCCTGTGCCAAATTTTCAGCAACCCTAGAGGAAGGAAGGCAGGCTGCTTTAGATGTGGCAAATGCAGCTACAAAGGTCATGGCCACTGTCATCGCCATGAGAAGGGGTGCTTGGCTGCAAGTCTCAAGTCTGCCGTAGCAGACAATCTCAGCTGCTCCTTTCAACCTCACGAATCCTCCCTTAATCCAGAAATGATTTATTCAATTTTCCAGAAGTGGGGACTTACTCAGACCTCTTCGCAGTGCATCACAACGGAAAGTGTTGCCAGTTCTGTTTATTCCAGAATCTCTATGTCCTGGCTCCTGTGGGGATGTTTTTCTCCGTCACTGGGGACAACAGCTCCTGTACTCCTTCCCATCCATACCACTGATTCACAGAATACTGCTAAAAATCAGGGAGGACCAAGCACAGGTCATCCTCATAGCCCTGGTTTGGACTCATCAGCATTGGTATACTGCTCTATTGGAGGCTCTGATCTTTCCTTCTAATATTCATGGACCTTCACACAGGACCATGGCGTTCTACTCCACCTGAACCTCATGTCCCTCCACCTCACTACATGGAAACTCCATCGTTACATCCCCTGGCACTGTCCTGTTCAGAACAGGTTAGACATCCTCCTGGGCCACAGGAAACCCTCCACTAGGATTACCTATGCTGCATAATTAGAAGGAATTTTCAGTCTGGTCGAGTCAACATAATTTCTCTCTGATGCATGCTCCCATGCCCTTCATTTTGGATTGTCTTTGCCATCTTAAATAACAGGAGCTGTCAATCCCTTCTATCAAAGTGCATTTAGCTGCCATATCAGCTTTTCATCTGGAGTCTCAAGGTTCCTCACTATTCATGATCTCACTTTAGCTGCCTAGACAAATTTAAAGGGTCTAGACACATTTTATCTTCAAGTTTGAAAACCGGTTCCTCCCTGGGACCTTAACTTAGTTCTGCCCAAACTTATGGGTCCTCCATTTTAACCACTCACCACTTGTTCACTGCTTTTCCTGTCTCCAGGTAGCATTCTTCATAGCTATTAACTTCTGCCTGAAGGGTATCTGAGCTTAGAGCTCTGACCTCAGAACCCCCAATGCTGTTTTTTTATAAGGACAAGGTACACTTCTGACCTCATCTGGCATTCCTACCAAAAGTGGTCTCCCCATTCCACATAAAACAGGACATTTTTCCTCCCAGTGTTTTACCTAAACCTCATGCAAATCACTGTAAGCAAAAACTGCACTCTCTGGACATGCATAGAGTGCTAGCTTTGTATATTAACAGAATTAAACCCTTTAGGTAGTCCTCTTAATTATTCATAGTGGCGGCCAAAAGAATGAAAGGTCAACCCGTGTCATCCCAGCGCATTTCATTGTGGATAGTAGCCTGCATTAAAGAGTGTTATAATCTAGTGGGCCTACCTCTGCCACCACTTTCAGCACACTCTACCGGAGCATATGCATCATTAGTGACTTTACTGGCTCCTATTCCCACTCAAGAAATTTGCAAAGCTGCGATATGGTCCTCTATCCATACTCTTGCAGCCCATTATGCAGTCACCCAGAAATCCAGGGATGATGCAGCCTTTGGAAGAGCAGTCATTCCAAGGTTTCAACCGTACCTCCTGAATCTTGGCTTGGGAGTCATCTGGTTTGGACTGCACGTGAGCAAACATTCAAAGAAAAAAGGGTTACTTACCTTCTTGTAACTGTTCTTTGAAATGTAGTGTTCATGCCTATTCCAAAATCCTCCCTCTTACTCTTCTGTTGGAGCAACCTGCAAGAAAGTATTGAAGAGGTGTGGGACTCGGCAGGGTGCTATGTTGCTCTCCATGGAGTCACAATTCTAGGGGATGCCCAGACAGACAGCTGTTAGGGGGAAATCTTCTGGCTGACGTGCACATGAGCACAAAAACACTTTCATTTGGAATGAACATTACAACACATCTTGAAGAACAACAGTTACAAGAAGGTAAGGGTTTGGAGAGTTTGGGTTTTTGTTTTTAGAATCAAACTGAGGCACCAGTCCCGCATCCGAAAAGTATAGTCTTTTATGTAAATATTCAAGCTCTAATCTCTCAGATGCTATTGCACACAAATAACTTATGTATATGTGAGCAGTCTCATTCATGCCTATGGAAATCTTGAGGTGTATTAATGTTTACAGAATTGGGGCCTTTAAGATCCAGTTTACTGCTAATAAAAGCAATCCTTCCTATTGCAAAGATTTCATGCAATATTCTAAATTGGATTACATGAAATATGCAAGTCCTGGTGAGTGCCTTATGTGGGCTATCTGATCTGGGGACAATTTTACCATTTATAACTTGCATTTCTTCTGTAGTTATGCAGCTATAAATTGGACCATTTATTGCATTAGTTTTCACAAAATTAGTTACAAAACTAGTGCAGTAGAATCTTAATTTTAGTGGTTAGCAAATTATAACTGCTTGTGTTGGAATATATAAATGCTCATCTGCTATTTAATCTGATTTCTGAAGATATTGGAAATGTTACTTGAAATTAGAAAACTGTTGTTTCCGAATGTTACAAAGAATATTCTTTACCCTATGATTTGATTCATGTAACAAATGTTAATTGTGATATATAGTAGCAGATGTCTGGAGAGATCTTTTATTCGATCATGGATAAATCACTTTCTGGCATCAGTTAAATAATAGTCTTTGAGTAATTTAGCAAACCCTTCTCTCGATTCATCTTTAGTATTATTTCCTTTACATCCAAACACAGTAACATCTTTTCATTTCTGCCAGGCTTGTCCTTTATTTTCTGTGTAATGTTTAATTTCTCATTCTTCTGTATAATTATGGTTTCAGAATAGTTAAGAGATGATGTTTTAAAACTTGCATATTTGAAGTTAAGTCCATTTGCATTATACAAGTATTTATTATGAGTATTATAGACAGGCAAAGAAGTAATTCAGTTTGTATGCTTCTATCAAAACTCCATTCAAGCAAAAATAATTTTTGCTTCAAAATATATCTGGAATTTAAAAATAACTCTCCATTCTAATGCCAATACAAATTGTGGCTACTTAGGAAAGAGGCTACTATTTTGGGCAATTTAAAACATGTAGCATATCATTTAATATCATGTGAAATGTTAAATATTTATATTTGCAAGTTTTTACTTTGTATTTCATAATGGCTATAATTTTGGTATCCCTATAAATCTATGTGCAAAGCATGAGTTATATTTTTCCTGCCACAGTGATAGGATTAAAATAGTAACTTGCAGTTGTTTTCAGTTTTTCCAAAGGTATGTTGAGAAGATATGTATTTTAAATTAATACTTGTAATGATGCTAAAAATGATGCAGATAAACACAATCACACTATTATAGCAGCTCACAGGCAGTCTCCACTAATGTTCTGATCTATGAAAAATTGAGTTTTATGAAGAACTCCTGGTTCTTAGTGTGTACTGCTCTACAGAGCCTCTGTTTAACATGGCACCTCTAATATTGATATTTCTGCCCATGCAACACCAGTATTATGTATTGATTCTAACAGGACTTGATTTTTGGATCAGAGGAGGACCACTGGCATCTAAGGGCTTGTCTGCACACCCCCATAGTTTGGCCTACAGAGGTGTGAACTGCACCATGCACAAGTGTGCTTGTGACTGTGTTAACGTGAACTATATAACTTTTACATTGTGTTCACTGGATCAAGATGGGCAGTTACAGCACACGGCCTTGCATCACATCCTCACCTGCTAATACAGAGAAAGTGAAGTTTTCCTTTTACTTCCTTCCTTCCTTGTCCTATGTCCATGTTCTTACAAATTGAATCCCCTCTCTATCATCCCATCTCCCCCCAGCTGGGAGCCCATAATATAATTTAAAATATAAAAATGGAACTAAAAATGTAGGTCTTTCCATTTTCTCTGTATGCTGTATCCCTTCTCTTGTGTACATTTATTTTGACTTTTGCATTATAAGTTCTTAGGGGCAATGGCTGCATTTTTCTTTGCTTTTGGAAAGTACCTATCAATTTTTGAATGCTACTGAATTGTAATTATCATGACAGGAATTGAATTCAAGTGTTGCTTTCTTTCATTTCTTCCTTTTCTAGATCCAGTCCAAAATGTGGTGCAGATGTTAGAGAAGCAGTACTTGGAAGAGAAGCAGAGTGCTCTTGAGGAGCAAAGGATGATGTATGAGCGTGAGCTTGAGCAGCTCCGGCAGAAGCTTTCCCCAGAAAGGCAGCATCAGCATGGCAGCGATAGGCTTTCATATACAGCTCAGACTGCCCAGCAAAAAGTAAACCTCTGGACAGAAGAGAGGTGAGAATATTGGAGATAAGAACCAAAATGAATGAGAAATACTAAGGAGAGGGCTGTGGGATGGAAGGACAAGGTGATCCCTCTTTCTGGAAACAACATTTTGGCTCATTGTTAAACTGCAGTATCAGACCTTTCTTCAACCTAGTAAAATCCCATTTTTATTTCACTTAGAGCTAGATCCTGACCTCTACTGCAACGTGGGGCTTCCTCGTCATTTGATTTAGTATCTCTCATGCACTTTTGAGAGCAGAATTTCACTCTGTGATATGTGATTTTTTTTTCTCCCCATGAACTCTTCATAGATGCTATGCATGTGTTAAATTGATACAGTTTTAACACTCCCTGCATGTGTTGCTAACAGATTACTTGGAGAAGGGAAGCTAAAGGAATATATAAGATCAAGCTTTGTCAAATATTACTGTGCCATCACTGTACCCAGCACTGTGAAAACACAATTCATGCCCCACAAGTAACAGACAACATTCAGAAACATGGGGCATGTAAAAAAATTAAAGGTTGTGCATATTTTATTTTTAAAAGTAAACCTGCTTTTAGAACACTTGAAGGGCCTCTCACAAAATGTGCATTTTGAGAATGACGGAATGATTTTGGCTAGAGCCAGGTTTTAGTGTGCAAGGGAAACATGGGAGTTCCAATCATAAGTGATGGAAAAAATGCGAAGAAAACATGGGTGAAAAATTCACAAGTGACTTTTGGGAAGGACGTCTGGAAGAAGAGCTTAAGAAGAGAAAGGAGTAGAAGGAAATGAACTGAGCTTAGGAGGGGTAGGCATGTATATTAAAGATGGCAGAAGCTTGTTCTTGATGTAGAAGGTAAGAGGAAGCTGTTGGACTCAGAGAGGGTAATTATATGGTTAGCAGAGGGAGCAGAATAAGATAGGAGCAGCAGCAGCATTTTGTTGTAAACAAAGTAATATTCTGTTCTTGGTTCTATGATTCATCCAACAGAAAGAGTGACTAACTGGAGGATTCGTTTTTTTCCAACTCTGTTTTCTATGAGTGTTTATTTGCATTGTACAACAAAGACTTCATTGTTCACTCATCTCTCTTTTTTATACATAGTGATTTTGAATGCTCTCTGTCTTGGTATATTTCCATGTTCTCCATGAAAAGTCAATGTAAAACAAAAGTCTAAACAGAGTAAGCCAAAACTGTCCTGACTCATTCAGACCCAGAATGTAGAAAACAGAAAATAGAATCAAGATCTGTAAAACCATGCGTATGTGTTAGTTTTTGTGCAAGCTTTGCTTTCAGCATTTACAAATTCTGCCAAATTGGGCTTGAAAAAAATCTGCTTGTTTATTCACTAGTGATGACTAAAAGGATTTCACAGGCAAGTAAGGGAAAACTGTAGTATTTGAGTTTTAAATACAAATTGTTTCTAAATCTTAGAGATGTAAAGAGAACCATACTAATGTGACCAGAGAGCAAATGATGCAGTCCCGTCTTCTGGAGTATGCAGACCTCAAGTACTTTTATAGCTTCTTGCAGTTTTGCCAAATAGAATATTGAAATGAATAGGCCTCTGGTTGGATTCATTGCTGCTTTTTACAACTGCTTTGTGAGCAGCAGTTAAGTTATCAAAAATCCCATTATTGGTTCAGGACCTCTGTGAAAGGCTGTGAACAGCAGCATAGGTAAGAACTAGAATCACTCACAAGGAAAGGCCACTCACAACACAGGTGAGAGCGAGGGATATAATAGTAGAGACAATTCTCCCCACTCTCCTTTTCCCCTCATAAAATGGACTGGAGCAGGAGAATTGACAGAAAACTAGAATGGATGATGATATCCTCTATCTTCAGGCTGATATGGAAAGATGTATCTCCCAAACAAGAAATGGGGTGGGCATGCCAGCACTCACCTTCTGTACAGAAACTCTTAGGGGAGCTAGGGAGGAATGGACCTTCAGACAAGAACGTAGTCTCTGGATTTCACTGGTGAGTATCCCACCCTCATGATTGAGGTCTCTAGCCCAGCAATATAAGAACACCACCTCTATCCATGGCTGCCATGTGTCTGATAATATTTTTAAGTCTTATCAAATTATTTTAATGAGTAAAAAGTATCCTGAAGAAATAGTGAACACTTCCAGTCTTGCAGACTATTTTTTTAACTTAATTTTTTCAGCTTTAAAGAAGGCTTCTGAAGGAGTAGGGAGAAACGATCCATGTACTGAAAAGAAAAAAAACCAAGAGATGTCAGAGAGGAATGTTTAGTGCTAGGCAGTAAAGACTGGGTAGCATTTTGAGGGGGAAGAGTGTCTCTACTAACCACATGAGGGAAAGTATGGAAATATACTTCATATTCTAGGACACTATACCAGCTGTTTAGTTTGAAGGGTCAGGTGTAGCAGACCATAGTGACTGGACTTTCAATCAATCTGACCTTTCAGGTGCCACTATAGTTAAGGGTTAGATGCTGTTTGTTTTAAAACCAATGCCTTCAAGACTCATTTCTAGATGGATATTTGCTTTGGTTTCTATCAAAATGGAACTTGGCATATATCCTTTGTGTAGTAAAAATACAAAAATCCCATCTAAAACTTACTTTGTTCACTTCAGTTTCTGTGGTGTTCTGTGTTCTGGTGGTTCTGTGTTTGTGGAGCCCGAAGTGCATTTACACAACCACACAAGAAAACCAGAATTAAAATACACAAAAAATAATGAAAACTCCCACTTATTCATACCTGACTCAGGTAACAGCCCCATGTAGCTATGCTATGTTCATCACCCATCCTTTCCCCAAAAGCCTGAGGAAAAGAGATTGTCTTTATAACATTCTCAGAAAGTTGTTAAATTCAACCTCTATTTGGACCAAGAAAGGGAGCCAAGGACTTGTACTGGAAAGTGTCGTCTTGTCCCCCTCTATCACTTTTTAAATTAGGAACCTGTTAGCTTGAGTACCTCTGCTGATCTCGCATGTGGAAGCATCGCACAGGCAGAAAAGAGTGTGTATTTTATATAGCTGCTCCTACATTGAGAGCATCTATATATCAAAACCATGTGGAGGCAAGCTGTATGACAGAGCACTCATGTCATGTGCTCTCAGCACACAGTATTGCTTAGTGCCATGGTGTCCAACCAGTTCTGAAGCGAACTAGCCACTCTCAACCGGCCAAATAGCCACATTGTTGAAGTCAAATAGCCACACTTAAGTGGCCTAATAGCCACATGTTGCTAGTGGCTAGTGTGTTGGACACCATGGGCTTAGTGAATAATTAGCTGCTCTAGCTTCAGCTTCCACAGATCCCACAATGCATCTCTTGGTAGAATGTATTATTGTCATCTAATCTCAAATAGCTGATGGCTTGGATAACAGTAGTAATATCATATCCCCAACTCATAACTCCTGTCATCTGAAGAAGTGGGCTGTGCCCACAAAAGCTCATGATACCATCTACATGTTTCGTTAGTCTATAAAGTGCTACCAGACCATTTGTTGTTTTCTTCAGTAGTAAGAGGGATAAGGAAAGGAGTTTCCCTCTTTGCCTTAAAGCAAGTGACAGTGGTGATAGCCAAAAGGAAGCAGTCTTGGACACAGTTGCTGCCTGCGTATCTGGCATATAAGAAAGCCCCACTTGAATTGCAGACCTTAGTCCAGTGATGGGTAACCTAGGCTAGTGAGTGGGCTACATGGGTGGCCCTCCTTCATCTCAGTGGGCTGCAAGATTGTTGTAATCATGATGGTCTCCTGGAATAGGGGCGAGGAGTCCTGTGGCACCTTATAGACTAACTGAAGTGTAGGAGTATAAGCTTTCGTGGGCAAAGACCCACTTAGTCAGATGCATGTAGTGGAAATTTCCAGAGGCAGGTATAAATATGCAGGCCAGGATCAGGCTGGAGATGACGAGGTGGATCCAATCAAGGAGGATGAGGCCCACTTCTAGCAGCTGATCTGCAGATTCAGACTAACACGGCAACCCCTCTGATCCTGGAATAGGGTAGTTTTGCTATCTGTGCTTGCTTACCAAGAATTTGTGGGGTGTCAATTGAACTGTAGGAGCACTTTGATTGGATGCAGTGGGAGCGCACAGCTCTCATATTGACTGGGGTATGCAATCAGCATACACCTCACTTCATGATTTCTTGCTTTACATGTACCTCAGTTTAATAATACTGGTAGAAAAAACCTATAAGAATGAAAACGAGTGGAATCTGGCAGCCCTGTGAGTAGCAACAGTAAACAAAATGTCTTACAGATCATACATAGAACCACGATGGGCCACGCACAGGCCACAGGCTGCCCACCAGTGCCTTAGCTAGATAGGAAATAATCACTAAGCTGGATACTTTAGAATACTAAAGACACAACAAAGCAGACATTCTTGCTAATCCTACCAATGGTCTTATCCCTTTCTGTTCAAAATGCACATAACTTAGTGTTACCTTGCATGAGAGAGAGCCCAGTACTACTGTCTGGAATGCCTCTCAAAGAAAAGTGTAGCCACTCAAGCAGTTCCTGCTAGAGACTACAGGCATACCAATAATACGGTATGGTCTGTACTTATTTAAGTTATACGACAGCTCTTAAAGGGAGGTCCAATCTGTACCGTCTGCAGGTTGTTGCCACCAGTTTTCAGATTAGATTTGTACAAACTGGTCTGGGAACTTTTTTAGAATTCATGCAACAGGTGTTAACCTGCACATAATACTTGTTTTTAATTTGTGCAAGTTTTTTAAATAATAAGATGTATTTGATATGAAAAACACGGGCTGTGTTATATTACAGATGGCTAGCACAGAATAGCAAGGATTGCTACAGAATAGCAAGGCCACCCAGCTAGCCACAGCTTTTTAATGAGGTGTAAATGAAGAAGTTGTATAGATGTCAGCATTTAGTTTGTATATAGATGAAACATCACAAGTTTGGGCTGGTTGTCAATGTGAGCCACACCTCCAGAAAGACACATACAGTGCATGTCATTGCTTCACAATTAGGAGCAGCCTAGTGAATATAGCAGTTCCTCTGGTACCAATGAGACTTCTAGTTGGGAAATTTTGGGTGTTATTGCTCTAGACTTTCCTCCATAGCTTTGTTTATTTCATACCAGAAGATTTACCTGGCATTGCTCGGGTCCCTAATTTTTTTTTTTAATAAAAAAAAATGTACATGCTTCATTTAAATCATTGTTCTGGGGTGGGTTTGGAAAGAAGGGGCTCTGTGTTCAGGGTACCCAGGGAGAGAGGACTATCCCAGCTCTGTCTCATCACAGCAGCTTTGGACCAGGTGAGAATCCCATCTACATGGCTGCTGCAACTCCAGCGGGCACAACTGGGGGTGGGGTGCTAGTCCCCTGGCTGGGGCAAGTCCAGGTTTGTCTGCCCCTTGTGATCACAGCCAGTGTGAGGAATGCAGCAAACTGTGCACTTCCCCCTCGCTCCCTGACAAGGGGGAACAGACAGCAATGTTCCTATACAAATCTGGGGGAAAAGGGAGCTTTATTATCCCAAAAGGGCATCTGAGGTGGGGGAGGCTTGGGGTTGGGGCAGTCCCGGATTCGGGGACACCCCCAGCCAGCCCTTTTCACCTGCGTAGTGATTCTCTTTTCTGTGTAATTTTTATGAGAAGCAATCCCATTCCAGACACATCCTATTCTCCTGGCACAAATGATCCCTTACCTTGCTTTAAGTTATGATAAGAGGAATCTGTATACCAAATTTGCTGGTCCTAGCTCTTACAGTTTAGGAGTTCTTCGACAGACACAAAAACTCTCTCAAATTTGCTAAGATTTTTCTCAAAAAATTATGTAGAAGACACACTTATTGTTAATACAGCATTTCTTCCACAGTTTGTTTCATAAAAAAAAGATGCAGTTAACCTTTTTGATCGTGGTCTTCTATTTTTCATGATACCTCTACAGGGATGAATTGTTCCGGCAGAGCCTGGCTAAACTTCGAGAGCAAATAGTAAAAGCAAATACACTGGTGAGAGAAGCAAACTTCTTAGCGGAAGAAATGAACAAGCTAACTGATTATCAGGTGACACTTCAGATCCCTGCTGCAAACCTCAGTGCCAACAGAAAGGTAAAAAAAAGCTAAGAAAGATGGAACTATTTTATTGTCCTGGTCATTCAGGAAGAAAGACAAGATGCAGCTGTACAGTGCAGGACATCATTCTTTCGTTAATAATTTCCATTTATCTGGGAGTTCTGCTGTCAGCCCTCATCTTTCCCAGTCCAGTCCCAGGTAGGCTGTTGTTTGGGACCCTAACACTCTCATCTTCAGTGAGAGTTAAGGAGGACTGGAAAATGGGGAGTGAATTGTCTCCCATCTAATACAGATTAGGCTCCCCTTGTTCAGTTTTTTTAAGGGGATTCCTCCTCCTAAATCTACTTCAGCTTCTGTTTTAGTGAACTGCTTTCCCTCTGTACCTACACTGGGCACTTGCTAGCTACTGAGTTTTAACATCTTCACCTAGCATCCTTCCCTACCTTACCTATTGTGGGAAGGTAAAAAATCCACTGCGCCTCAACAAACCTGGGGATGAGGAGAAAACTATCCCAAACCTTCTCTCCCTTCCCACCTCCCCCAAAAAAACACCCCACAACTAGTGCAAGCCCACAGGCTCATAAAAACCTGGTCCTACTACAAGATTGTGGGAGGTAGCATGTATACCACCGATGGGTGATTTGAGTCAGAGATCTTTCTGCAGTGCATGAACCTATTCCTCCTGTCTATGTGGTGAGTCAGTGACTCTGCCAGCTCTAGCCACTTCATGGTCCCCTCAGCTTGACTCTGCTAGGTCCATGATAACTCAGATGCAGTTGGGACCTATAAAGGAGTACTGTCTTCCTTTTCTTTCATACTGCCTTGGCAGTCTCAATTACAGTGAGCACATTTCGATTTTAAATAGAAGATAGTATATCTAAGTCTAAATCCTATTCGTTAAAGTTTATAGTAGGTGGAATGTGGATGTTTCCTGCCAAATATGTGGAGAGCAAATAATTTTTAAAATGAGAGCAACATTATCACTCCGATAACTTTGTTTTACAAATATCTTTCCATACATGCATTCACATCATGGGAGCTAATGGTGCTTGCTGTGCAACCTAAACAGAGTTCTTTGTTTTTTTAAACTCAAGTGGGAAGATTTACAAAACCTTTTTTTCAAGCCTGTTTTATATTGTTTTTACAGAACTTAAAATAACCTGTTAATTCTTTTCAGAGGCTTATTGACATATGAGATGTATAGTAAAATCTATTACTGTCAGTTAGGATATAACTATCTACTATCATTTCGATTTGTGTGAGATTATTCTCATTTAACATTCCTTTGTAAAATATAAGTTATTTGAGAGAGACAAAGGGAAATAACCACTGGATCTTCAGAGCAGCACATGCTGAGTTGGAATGCAGAGATGGGGTGTTGGGAATACAAGAGAGAGCCATGTACTTTATATTTTAGTACTCTTTGATAATATAATTTGAGTGGGGGGTTAAAATATTTCACTATGAATTTTTGAGCAGTCAATAATTATTCTTCTCTGACTCAGAGGGGGGCAATAGTAAGTGAGCCAGCTATTCAAGTAAGAAGAAAAGGAAAAGGTACTCAGGTGTGGACTATTGAGAAACTGGAGAACAAATTGATTGACATGAGAGACCTATATCAAGAATGGAAAGAGAAAGTTCCTGAGGTATTTAAACATTTTTAAAATGTCCATATAGTTGTCTTTACGGTTCAGTACAAACAGTGTAAATATATATACATAAACTAGCATGCACAAACTCTGTACTTTTGAAGAGGAATTTTCTGCATGAGTTGTTGATGGATTTGTGAACAATGCTGAAATGCAGAATGTACATTACAGTGCAGAATAAAAAAAACCCTCATTCTGCTCTCATATACGCACTTTACTCCCTTGTTGACGTAATTGCAATTAACATGACACCAGTGGAATTAGCGCAAGTATTCAAGAGCAGAATTTTCTATTGTACATTTTTTGTACCTGTTAACTTCAAAACCCTCAGCAGAGTAGGTATTTGCTGAGAATCAAAATATCATGCCTAAATGTAATGATATTAGTCCTTGCATCATTTTACTTTACAAGAGAATGAAATAGGGTTTAGTTGTTCAAGAATGTGTCTTTAAATTGCTCGGTAGGACTGCAGTAACAAGCATGCCATGATATGGGGAACACAAATTATCCTGCAGTTTACATGGAGCATTATTGTCACAACAGTTTGAGCTGTCATGTGGTTTCTGTGTGCATTATTGCCTCTTTGCATAGGACAATAAGAATCAGTCTTCCAGATCTTGTTTGTATTGTGAGTCTGATCCTGCACACATTGAAGTCATTGGAACATTGATTTCAATGAGCACAGGAGTGCTAATAAGTGCATCCCTGAGTATTAAAAGTGCATCTCTTGGTCATACAAGTCTGTTCTGTTGGGAATGAATCATCTTTCCTGGAAGTATCTAGTGCTCGATATGCTGTAACAGTACTACTGTGTTCAAATGTTTGTATTTGGAGAGGTATGGGAAGAGGCAGACGAAAAGGAGGAGCAGAATGCAAAGTGCTCATGCATCCACAGAGAAGTATATACTTCCATGGGAATTCCTAGCAAAATACTTTGAGGCAAAGCCAGATGATCTGTTGCTATGCATTGGGTGTTTGTATTTTTAAAACAGTGGAAATTATTTCAGCCATGTAGCATTAAGGGATCAGCTCCAGGCCTGTGGGGGAGGTTATTTCTTGAGTCCTCCTCTGTTCCTTGCAGTGTTTCCCAGCACACTGCCAATATATCTAGCTGGGTATTAGGAAAAGTATTTGGTTCTTTCTTTTTGAAAACTAGTTTCAGATGGAATATCAAGAAGTGCAACTCAATGAAGTTTCTAGAGTTGCACACATAAAACATGGTTTGAATTTTACAAAATATGGGACATATATTATTATTTGTATGAGTGAAACTAAAGGCATTACATGATCCCCATCACAAAGATCTTATTTTAATATTGTGATGAGCTTCAGATCTAAATTTAGATGTGATATAATGACTTAGAGAGAAATGTCAGTGGAATGGTGTGACCAAGTGTTAAGGTCACAGAATAAAGAATGTGTATATTCAGTTTTGATTTGTGCATGTTTTTATGATTCCACTAAGTTTACAATTTTTAAAAAGTAATTCATGTACCCTTTTTTTAAAAAAAACAAAACAGATAAGGAAGCTCATTGGTAAAAAAGGTGACCCTTTCTATGAAGCACAAGAGAACCATATCTTAATTGGAGTAGCAAATGTCTTTTTGGAGTGCCTTTTCTATGATGTTAAACTTCAGTATGCGGTGCCCATCATCAGCCAGCAGGGGGAGGTGAGGCTAAATAGTCTTAATGTATTGGTAAAGTATAATGTATTGCAAGTGAAGAGAGAGAGGGAAATTAGTCCTGAGTTTGTAATCCATTTTACGTATAGAATTTTGATTAACCTAAATGCTGATTTTTTTTTATAATTTTTTTTGTACCTTTAAATATACCATTGGGGGGAAAACTGTTCGTATTATGACTAAGAAAATTTGTTTGACTAAAAACATGAACTACATTTTGTGATGGCAATATGGCAGACAAGTAGGAATTAGGTTAGAGATTAAGGCCTCTCGGCATTATTCCCTGTTTTCTTTAACCTCAACTAAAGTTCAACTACAGATCCACTGCAGTAATGACCCTATGTGCTTTTACCATTGCATGTGAAGTGAAAAGTTAAATAGTGGCACAAATGTACCATGCATTCATTTCATCCATATTCTCTCCTTTTTATTTTTCTCTGTGGTATTATTCCTCTTCTATTCCATGTTTAAGGTACAGTGACATTTGAATTGCATTGCTTGTTTCCTGCTCCCTTTCTCTCCCCTTGGAAGTTGGATATTTTATATAATGTTCTTGTGTTCCTAAAGCATAAGCACTTAGTATTTGTGCTTCAGGTTGCAGGACGACTGCATGTTGAAGTGATGCGAGTTACTGGTGTTGTTCCAGAATGTGTAGCAGAAGGGGATGACTCTTCTGAGAACTCCAGTGAGAGCGGAAGCCTGGAAATCATGGACAGTAATGGAGAAATTATTCACAGAGCAAAAAAGCTCACCTGTAGGGTAAGTAGGAGACAATCTGTTGTTGAAAATTTACAAACACATATATTGTTATAATCTAATATAAATATTAAATTATGAAGGACTTGGTTGTTTAGGATGTTATTAATAGAAAGACATTATATTTTCTCGCCCTGTGTAGTATGTGTAGTTCAAAAGTGATTACAGTGAACCCTCGTTTATCGCGGTAGATAGGTTCCAAACCCGACCGCGATAGCTGAAAATCCGCGAAGTAGGCTTTGAAAGCCGCGGAGGGGCTCCGGCGGGGGAGCAGCCCAGGCGCTCCTGGGATGCCCCCCCGCCGGCTTCCCCCGAGGCTTTGAAAGCCGCGGAGGGGCTCCGGCGGGGGAGCAGCCCAGGCGCGCCTGGGATGCGCCCCCCCCCCCCCCGCCGGCTTCCCCCGAGGCTTTCAAAGCCGCGGAGGGGCTCCGGCGGTGGGGCATCCCAGGCGCGCCTGGGATGTATACCCGGCGTACAAGACGACCCCCGATTTTTGGGGGATGGTTTTTAACATCAGAGGTCGTCTTGTACGCCGGAATATACGGTAGTACTGTTAACAAACCACCCTTTAATGTACAGAAAAAAGTCCGCGAAGTCGTGAATCCACGATGGTCGAACCGCGAAGTAGCGAGGGCTCACTGTACCATTGAATGATTATGATAAAGTAGTTTCAGTTCAGTTTCTTGTGGCCACAGTCCAGGCTCTATATATTGACATCCCAAGAGACACTTCTCTTGGCTGTCACAGAAGGGGTGATCCTTGCATTTCAGTGTACATATGAGAAGTTTTCACATCTGTTTATGCTCTATGGTTAGAGAATATTTCAGTCTCAGTTGCCATCAGTACAATCCCTTTATTAAATGTGTATCTGTAGCTTTAAAATGTAAACTTACATGTTCAGTTTTGGGATCTTAGCATTTTACTTGATCAAAAACATGCATATAGATCTGCAAGTTAAATACTTAAATACTGTGCATGCAAATACACCTGAGTTTTTGCATATGTAAAACTGCAGGCTTCAAGAATAGATGTATGTTTTTAGAGTGGTTTGAGGTCTCTGAAAATTTGGTCCTAAATGTTAATTTTCACTTATTGCTTGAATTTTTTAAACAATCTATAAAAGGAAATAACCACATTACTTTGAGTGTCTATTTTATCTCACCCAGGTGAAAATAAAAGAAGCAACTGGACTGCCACTGAATTTGTCTAACTTTGTCTTCTGTCAATATGCATTCTGGGATCAGTGTGAGTCAACGGTAGCAGCACCAATGGTCAATCCAGATGTGCCATCACCTCAAAGCAAGGAACCTCAATTTAGAGTGATTTTCTGTCACTGCAAGGTAATGATTCTATTTTAAAACAGCATAGCAGGAGGGTAATATGTTTTGAGATGAACTTTTCAGAGCATGATCCTAAATAGCATGTAAACTTTTGTGGAGAAAATGCAACTAAGTGTCCTGTATCATAATCCCTAGGAAACTGCATTTTGGGGGTAGTTTGTTATAAATTATTGGTCTGCTTAAAACAGTTGCCTTTAAACGTCGAAGGAAACACCAACACTTCTGAGACTTCTGCTATTTATTAATTAAATGTTTTAATGATATCAATAACTTAAAGAGCATAATCATAAGATAATTTAGAGTGTGGTGAAAATGTTCATAATGTTAAAATGTTAGACACACCTGGATGGAATCCTGAGATTTGTCTCTAGTCTTCTCTGCCATCCTGGCCCTGCTTGTGAATGTAAGGCTTCTCATCCAACTTATGTTACCTCAGTCATGCAAGCAGAGACTACGTATGCTCTGCCCCAATTGCAGATGAAATGAGGAGATTTGACTTACTAATGTAATACAGTTCCTCTTTTCTGTTTCCAGGACTATGTGGTAAATGTCACAGAGGAATTTCTGGAGTTCATTTCAGAAGGAGCTCTTGCTATTGAGGTGTGGGGTCATAGGTGTACTGGCAATGGCAGCTCGATTTGGGAGGTTGATTCTCTTCATGCTAAAACTAGAACACTGAGAGACAGGTATGAATAAACTACAAGGAATACTTCCATCAGATTTCCAAAGAGATTAGGTCAAGATGCTTGTAGAATTAGAGCAACTTTGTACTCTTTCTGATCTGAGTTACGAAAGTTGTTTGTCTGGGTCTCTCTCTGTAGGTGGAGTGAAGTAACTCGCAGAATAGAAATGTGGATTTCCATACAAGAACTAAATGAGATGGGGGAATACACAGCAGTTGAACTCCATCAGGCAAAGGATGTAAACACTGGGGGGATTTTCCAACTTAGGCAGGTACTGAGTCCTATTCCTGTCTTCTTAGCCTGCTTAAGAGTATTCTTAAAATTTTGTTCTGAATTTCTCTCTGGTTCTTCTGGTCTCACTTGTTCAGGGTCATTCTCGAAGAATTCTGGTAACAGTGAAGCCTGTACAGCATTCAGGAACACTTCCCCTCATGGTGGAAGCCATTCTTTCTGTGTCTGTAGGCTGTGTGACTGCCAGGTCGACCAAACTACAAAGGGGCTTGGACAGCTACCAGGTAGGGCAACTGGTTAATGTGCTCAGTTAGTTATTATTTGTTTTGCTATCTGAGAACTTCCTTAAAATATTTCAAATTATAAAATCAAAAAGGAGGTCCAAGTATTTTAATATAATCACATCCATACATAATATTCTGTTACTTCTGCTGTCTTTAGCAGGTGCCAGGTATATATGTATGTGATATGTACTTATGGGCCCGAGTTTGTTCCTGTGGAAGTCAGTGGCAGAACACCTACTAATGTCATTGAGAACAGAAATACCCAGTTAAATGTAAATTTCATTTTACTATCAAGCCTCCTAACTTCCCCTTCCCTGTTTATTTGTTTATATAGTAGAAGTTCTCAGTCATAATGTTGTATCTGATGGCTTGTTGATATTTTGTACAATCCATTTACAGGGGTTTCTACCTCTGCCATAATAATATTGATCTGATTCCTTAATTCCTGCCTATTGCCTAGTGTTACCTGTTCTCTTTAGAAATTTGACAGCATCTTGACTGTTTAAAAGCTTGTGCGTTATATATAAGAAGCAAATTACATTTGAAAAAGAAATACTCTACACTAATAATACGTATCACAGGTGAGATATTAAGATCAAGTAATGAATTTAAGACTAGTACTTTTATTTAGTAACCAACCAATCAAACAAGGCTGATAAAATCCACTAAATATATGACTCTGGTGATTCAGTTTTGTAAATTCCTTGTCTTTGTACTTGTTTGTGTGTGATAAAACTGTTTAGGGTTTTATTAATATGTGTCTTTAGTGTGTTGTTTTGTCAAGAAAAATGCATGTTCTTTGTGTTTTACAAAATTTATTTTCTCCTACCAGAGAGATGATGTTGATGATGATGGTGATATGGATAGTTATCAGGTATTGCTGCTGCTGCTGCTGCTGCTGTCTATCCTGTGGCATGGGGCACAGCTAATGCTAATAGCCAGCAACTTTAAAGTGGATAAGAGGATTGGAGCAAGCACAGGCAACTTTAAAAATAAATTATTTGCATTAAAAAGACTGCCTGGGCTATAAAACCATTTCCATTTCAGTATATATTATAATTATCTTTATAATCTTTATACTTCACTTCTTCTTTCTATAGTATTTCCAATAATTGGATCTTCTAACTTTCTGTTACTTTAAAAAGATAAATAAAGCTTAGCAACTTTAATATTAGAATACAAGTATAGTGTCTAATATGCCTCATGATGTAAACATGCAATCTTCTTGAATATTTACTATCCAGAATTTATACCATAGGTTGTTCCTTTAAAAGCAAACTTCAATGACCGTAGAAAATATATTGCTGTTTTGAAATGTGAATAGAGAGGATGAGTTAGAGGGGAGTATATGCTGTGAAACTAAATATCTGAATGAGAAATGTTGGTTTTTTTAGGCTGTTGAAGTTTAGTTTTCACTTACCTAAAAAATTAAAATGTTAGTCTACGTTTTGTATTCAGAATAGGTTTAGTGATGTTAAAATTTGGAAAGCTAAACATATATATAATCAAAATAATAAGAACAAAGTGCTAAAAATGGAAAGTATATTCTTGGTATCTTACTAGTTGTAAAGACTTCTATTTGATTTTGACTGTTGGAAGAAGAAAAACCTGTTCAGGCATAGGTGATGACATTAGGAATGTCAACGTGTAGTCAACTACACGATTAATCGATAAGTCTTGTCTTATTGGTAAATCCTAAAGACTACAAGCACCTCTGCTTTCTTTTAAGCCAGTTTCTGTCACAGACCAGCTCCCACCTTGCTACCTCACACCTGTGCCTCATACAGAGGCAGTAGCATGGAGTGGCAGGGGGTTCCCCAGACGGGGGACTGGAGTGTGCTGGCCTTACCTCCAAGGACTATTGAATAATTGTGTAACTGCTCATATTTGATGTGGTTACACGATTATTCAATTACTCAGTAGGTGACATCCCTCAGCACAGCGTAGTATGTTCTGCAGGATTCTTCAAAATGTCAGTTTAGGTACTAACTACCTATGAGGCTGTTTGTGCGCTTCTCGACAACTTGAATCACAGAGAAGAATGGAACAAATTTTCCTGTGATGTCATAAAGCATGAATGCATGATAGACGTTGTTTGCATGGGGAATTTTTCATTGCACTGATAGCGGCTAATAATAGAATTTTATGCAGATTTAAGGCTATACTGACCTGTCAGCAATTCTCAGGAAAACACCTGGCCAATGAATAATACCTAATTTTCCCCTTCTCACTGCTATTAAAGAGTTTGGATGCCACTTGCCTGGTCTTAATACTTGTAAATTATAAATTTTGTACATGAATATCTTAGAAATGTTACTACCACAAAAATTATACAGCAGCTAGTGTAGTGTCAACTTCTCATGTTTTTCCTCTTGTAATTTAAAACTTGAAGTATAGTGACCTTTAATTCCTAGATGGTGTACTGCTTAATCAATGTGCATGATAAACATGAAAGCTTCCTGCATATTAATCATACAAAATTGTACAGCAGCATTTCTGTTCACAAATTATCACATAGAGTTACATGTCTTCTGTGAAGTTCAATATTGCCTGTTCAGGAAAATATTTTCTCTCCCACGTTTAGGAAGAAGATTTAAACTGTGTGCGAGAGAGGTGGTCTGATGCGCTAATAAAACGTAGGGAGTACTTAGATGAACAGATTAAAAAAATCAGCAATAAGCAAGGTTTGTATTACTGGAAGCTCAAATTCTCTTTGAGCTTTGTCCCCCTTTCAAAACAGACAGAGTTTCTCTTGAAGTGAAACTTAGAATTCTGTGCTTTTGAGGACAAATTTGTCTTCAGTATGTCTTGTGGACAGTGCTTAATATGTTTAGAAACTTAATAATAACTCTTTTTTTTTTTTTTAAGTCACATTAACTTGTAGAGGAACTTTACCAGAAAAAGTTGAAGTTTATACAGTAGTTCAGATTTTAGTATTACAAGTCTGCTTAGTGTGATTTATAACCTAGTGATAAACTATTAGTTTATTATAGGGAATTATGACTTACAAGTGCCATTTAAATATAATACATCCAATATATTGTGTCTCACTGTAGAGAAAACGGAGGATGAAATAGAACGTGAAGCACGGCTGCTAGAACAGTGGATGGGACTAACAGAAGAGAGGAATGCAGTGCTTGTCCCAGCATCAGACAGTGGCATCCCAGGTGCTCCTGCAAATTGGTATGTGTAAATAGAGTTCAGGGTGACAAAACCTCAACATTAGATTTTTTTTTTTTTTTTTTTTTTTTTTTTGTATGCATGCAGAGCAAATTAAGTGTTGAAATTTGAGGGTCTGATCCATCACACTTTTTATTGCAGTGTTACACTAGAGTTAATTTATGTAAGCTGGAAGAATAGTAGTGAATCAGTCTGAGTCTATAGTATCGTAACTATTCCTCAGTACAGGCAGTCCCCGACTTACGCGGATCCGACTTATGTCGGATCCGCACTTACGAACGGGGCTTTCTCGCCCCGGAGGTCGAGGTGGCGGATTGCTACCTGCGAGCTCCGGGGCGAGAGAGCCCCGTTCGTAAGCTGCTCCGGTGCCCCTGGTCTGCTGGAGACCGTCTCCAGCAGACCAGGGGCACCGGGCGGGTTCCCGCGCTTCTGAGGCTTTGCCAGAGCAAAGCCTCAGAAGCGCGGGGAACCGCCGCTGCTGCCGCTTCAGTCCGGGTGCCTGTGGTCTGCTGGGGACCGTCCCCAGCAGACCACAGGCACCGGGACTGAAGCGGCAGCAGCGGCGGTTCCCCGTGCCTCTGAGGCTTTGTCAGAGGCGCAGGACCCCCCGCGGCTGCCGCTTCAGTCTGGGTGCCTGTGGTCTGCTGGGGACCGTCCCCAGCAGACCACAGGCACCGGGACTGAAGCTGCAGCTGCGGCGGGGTCCCACGTCTCTGAGGCTTTGCCAGAGCAAAGCCTCAGAGGCGCGGCACCCCGCTGCCGCTGCGGCTCTGCTCCCCGTGTCCCTGGTCTGCTGGGGGGCGGGGGGTGCAGCTAGTGTGCTTCCCCTCCCAGCAGACCAGGCTTTTGTTTTGGACCCTGAGGCAGAGCAGCTGGGGCACTGCCGATTGGTCCTGCAGCGCCGCTCTGGGCACTACTGGACCAACCCGGCAGCACCCCGCTGCTCTGCCCCAGGTCCTGATTCAGCCGCTGCTGGTCAGTTTCAGCAGCGGCTGAATCAGGACGCCTGGGGCAGAGCAGATGGGGTGCTGCTGGGTTGGTCCAGTAGCACCAAGGAGCGGCGCTACTGGAGCAACCCAGCAGCACCCCAGCTGCTCTGCCCCAGGCATCCCCAAGTCAGCTTCTGCTGAAACTGACCAGCGCTGACTACAGGAAGCCCGAGGCAGAGTTGCTCTGCCCCGGGCTTCCTGGAATCAGCTGCTGATCAGTTTCAGCAGCAGCTGACTTGGGGACGCCTGGGGTTCTTAAGTTGATTCTGTATGTAAGTCAGAACTGGCGGTCAGTTTCAGCAGCGGCTGAATCTGGACGCCAGTTCCGACTTACATACTTAAGAACAAACCTACAGTCCCTATCTTGTACGTAACCCCGGGGACTGCCTGTATATTTCCTAATTGTTGCTTTAAAGCAACAATTGAATATAAAAGGAGCTGCATCTGAACTTCCTCCTCCAAGAGCAAAGAGCTGTTTGGCAAAATTTAATTGAGCTAACTTACAGAATGCACAGTATAGTCAGAATCTAAAGTAAAAGTTGACTAGCTAACCCTATACATTACAATTTGAGCAGTCATGTTAAATGTAAGCACTTGTTTTCAGGTGATTATAATTCTGAAAATTACCCGTAGATTGAAATATTTCATTATATGTTTTGTTGACTCAAAAATAAATTATAGAAAACTTTATAAAATTCCATTTGGCCTTTTTAAAATGTTTGGACCTCTGTGAGTTAACTTATGCATTTATTTTATGATATTCACATCAGTTCTTTTTTCCAGGGCCCCACCCTCAGGAATGGAAACACACATACCGGTACTTTTCCTTGATTTGAATGGTAAGTTTGTACCACCAGATTAGGAAGTTTCTTTTAATGCTGTTTTACTGAAATAACTGAATCAGTTGAATACGCTGCTAAATAAAGGGGTAGCTCTGGAAACAGGGAAAATAAAAACTTGTATTATGCCTCTGATTCTATTATGTTGGATAACTTTTAGAAGTAAAAATAATCCTTTATTCTGATTTTACAGAGTGGTGCAAGTAAGCACAGAATAATTTTACAATTCAGATCAAATAACAAGAGATTGTAAGAGGCCTGAAGCAAATTTTCCTAAAAGATACTTGAGGAAACAGTGCAATACGGTGCTCTCAAAAAAGCAGGGGTTAAATTTAAGATCGACAGCAGATGAGTAAATCTAGTGCAACTTTCAAAAGATGCTTCAGTTCTATGTGCAAAACAAATTTCTTTAAAGCACTAATAGAAAATTGTCCAAGTGCTATTGAGAAATTGTGGTAGTAGTAGTGTTCTTGCTCTCCTTCTGATTCAAAAGTAATGTTTATTTAAATTGCATATTGGTAGCATAATATAGAGTACTGGGGGTGATGCCCCTTGCTTGCTACGCTTGTCAACGCCCTGTCTGTGGGGGGGGGGGGGGGGGGGTAGGCAGGCCCGGCTCTCCCCCTGGCTGCCAGGGAGGGCCGGCAGTCATGCCAGCCCCAGCCTCTCACCTACACCCCCAGCTCTCTCCCCCTGGCCTCCAGAGTGGCAGGGGCTGCTCTGAGGCCTCACCAGGCCCCACGCTCTCCCCCTGCCACCAACTCGGGCCCCTTCTCTCCCCCCCCCCCCCCCCAAACCTTGTGCTGCGCCATCCTGGGCCCCCTCTCCCTTCACCCCGCAGCTATGCCAGCCTGGGCCCTTTCTTTCCCCTCCACCCCACTGTGGCCTAACTTTAATCCCCCACTCCTGGCTGAGACCATGTCAGGCCCCACTCTGCCACCGGGGATGGGAGGGGGGGAAGGTGCTCTGAGGCCTCATGTGTCCCACGTGCTCCTCCTGGCCGCTGGAGTCAGAGTGCGTATGCTCGGAGGCCTTGCATGTCCCACGCTCTCCTCCCAGCTGCCAAGCACGTGGCATGGCAGCCAGCACTGGGGAAAGGGGATGGAGGGGCTGTGAGACACCTGAGTGACATGATGAAATCACTCTCTTGTCCTGTAGGAAAAACTCTCTTAAAGATATTTAGTAAGATTTAAACCTTTTACTAGTAAAGTCACAGAGTTCTTAATGTGAAAGAACTACCATGATGAATTAAATGTTTCTCAAAAAAGATGCATCACTTAGCTGAAATGTATTATATATCTGAGGATTTTGGGCAATTAGCAAGTAAGAGCCTATACAAGATGTTTAGGAAGAACTACCTGACTCAGAGGAATGTTACAAAACTTGCTTGACCGACCCTACTATAGTCCAGTGTGTAAAATCGAATGTCCAGACATCCCAGTATTCTAGTCTCCTAAAGATGCCTTGATACTTCAGCAGTGGTTGTGATATGAGAAGCTAGCTGGTTATGATGAATGTAGGGTTGCCAGGTGTCCTGTTTTGAACTGGACAGTCCAGTATTTGAACTTTCTGTTCGGGAAACAAATTGAGAAAATATAAATGTCCGGTATTTTCTAAATAAGATGTAATGTAGACTGTGATGTAATGTCAAGTGTGTCTGGTATTTTTGTTGAAACCATCTGGCAACCCTAGATGAATGGATAGCTAAAATTCTTTTTCAGTGACTGACTGACACAATATATTAATTATGAACTCTCATTTGAAATGTTGTTTGGTTCACAAATGAGAATGAATGTTATGGTCTCAGCCTAGTTTTCCTGACCCTTTTTGTGTATGTTACAAACTTTCTCATAATTTGGCATTTTAGTTATTATTATTAGCCAACACTTAATGCAGTGTGAAAGATGTATAAAATCACCTGATAGGTTTTTGTAACAATTCAGGCTTTATAATAGTTCAGACTTCTATTAATTTATATGCTTTGTCGAAGAGCTAACTTTTTCATTTGTGTTTCGTGTATTGATTTCCTTAGCTGATGACCTCAGTGCCAATGAACAGCTTGTAGGTCCTCATGCATCAGGAGTTAACTCAATACTACCAAAAGAGCATGGGAGTCAGTTCTTTTATCTGCCAATCATAAAACACAGTGACGATGAGGTAAATTACTAGTAAACTTCCCTCCTGATAATTGATGTGCATTTATGCTTGCTTTCTGCTTTGTGTTTTTATTATGTATTTAATTTCTATTGCTAGTTACGTATCAAATTAATTATAAATGTTAATTTATTGTTTATGTTAATACTTTTGGTGCTGGGATCATTCTTTCATGTTGAGGCTATGCAGGTAACTACCCATATTTAGAAAATTATTTATAGTCTTGCGTTCTGTTGCACTTTGTCAGAGTAGAGTTGCTAACAAATTCTGTTTCTGGTAATAATATTCTGCATCCCCCCCCTTTTTTGAGGTTTTTTTTTTCCAGTTTATTTGGATGAGATATTCCTTGTTTCCTGTGCTAAACTGTTGCATATTGATGTTTGATGTCAAAGAGCTGCCAAATCCTCCCCAGAATTAGCTATATTTCAGTGATGGATGAAGAGACCCATATTTGATTATTTTTTTTTCAGTTTAAAGGTATAAAGCATTTTAAAAAATATAGTGCTTTGTGGCAAAGTCGGGCCCCCCCGGTCAGCGTCACCGCTGCCGGTCCCCTCTCTCGCCTATATCCCCCACCCACAGTCTCGGCCCCCGAGTCCTGAGCCTTCTGTCCTGGCCCCCGGGTTTGTGGCCGCCGCGCCCGGGCTTTCGCTCAGCCCGCGGGCTCTGGCGGGCCTCCCGCTCTCTGCCCCGCTCACGAACCAGCCGCAGGGGTTGGCCCTCAGTCAGGCCCGACCTTCGGTCCTCCTTGGGTGCAGGAGGCGGGGCCATCCGTCTGCGGCCTCGATCCTCCGGGCCCCCAGCTGGGGAGTCTCGTCACCCTGGGCAAGGGCTGCGCGGGTCCGGACCCCCTCCTCCGTCCCGCTGGCTCCTCCGGCTCCCCCAGCTCCGCTCCCCTGGTTGCCTGCCGAGTGAAAGGGAATGCCGGCAGCCCCCTTCCCTTCCGGCCCCTCCCCCTTTTGAGCTGGCACGCCAGGGGCGTGCCGCTCCCCCTGGCGTCTCCCATCCGCCTCCTCCTGGGTCCCGCCGTGCCCGACGTGCCTGCGGCCGCGCGCCCCCGCTCCTCTCCCCGGGAGCTTTCCCCCGGGCTCAGCTCCGCCGCGCCGCTTGGCGCCTCTCCAAGGGAGGGGCTGGCAGTGCGGGGAGCTTCTTCCCCGTCACATGCTTGTACACTTTTTTTGGTGCTTCATCTCAAGAACAGATGGCCTGAAAGTTGTTGATAAGGGTTATTTTTTTAGGTCTCTTTGTGCTTTTTTATCGTAGCAATACCATGGATGTTGTCTAGTGCATCTTGTATTTTATAGAAGATTTATTTGGGATTTTATAGAATGTAAACTTTTAGCTCTTATTGCTTAACTTGGAGAAGTGGGAAATGTTGACTCTTTTCAGAAAAGATTTTAAATGTCTAAACATCTTTTCCTCTCTGGGTTGGTAAGCTTATACCTTCTTGTCCCTTGCGATGTTATTATTTCACTTGTTCTGTAGTACCTAAAATATCTTCAAAAACTAGAAAATGTCATAATTTCCAAAGTAAGAAATAGATTTTTTTCCCAAGGCTATCATTAATTGCAGTTAACTCATGTGATGAACTCAAAAATTTAATAATTAAAAATAAATCGTGATTAATTGCCATTTTAATTGCAAATAGAAAACTAAATGAAATATTAAATATGTTTGGATCGTTTTTTCAACTATATTGTCTTCAGTACAATGCAGGATACAAAATGTACCATGCTTACTGCAAAAAAAAAAAAAAAAAAAAAAAGTATACTGTAAAAATAAAATAGTCTTTTCAATTCACCTCATACCTGTACTTCAGTGCAATCTCTTTATCATGAAAGCACAGTTTACAGATGTATATTTTTGTATGACATAACTCCCCTAAAAAATATAAAACTTTAAACCCTGTAAGTCCACTTAGTCTGACTTCTTGTTCATCAGACAGTAAAACACAAATTCTTTATTTACGTTTTCATAAGGAAATGAGTCAGGCATTCGCATGGTACTTCTGTTGCCAATGTTGCAAAGTATTTACATGAGAGAGATGCTAGACATTTCTATTCCCCTTCATGCTTCAATAGCTATTCTAGAGGATGTGCTTCTATGCTGATTATGCTTGTTTAAAAAAGGTGTTAAACATTTGACTTAACTCCTTGGGGGAGAATTGTATGTTTCCTGCTATGTTTTACCTGCATTCTGCCATGTATTTCATGTTAAAACAGTCTTGGATGATGACCCGGCACATATTGTTCTTTGTAAGAACATTTCTTCTGGAAATGTCTAGAGGTCTAGAAAACATGAGCTCTGAAGGAAGACTGAAAGAGTTGGGCTTGTTCAGTTTAGAAAAGAGAAGACGGAGAGGGGACATGATAGCGGTTTTCAGGTATCTAAAAGGTGTTAAAAGGAGAAGGGAGAAAAATTATTCTCCTTGGCCTCTGAGGATAGGACAAGAAGCACTGAGGTTAAATTGCAGCAAGGGAAGTTTCGGTTGGACGTTAGGAAAAGCTTTATAACTGTCAGATTCATAATAGTGGAATAAATTGCCTAGAGAGTTGTGGAATATCCATAACTGAAGATATTTAAGAACAAGTTAGATAGACATCTATCAGGGATAATCTTGTTCGGGGTGGGCAAGACAGGGTCTACAGGCCAGATCAGGTCCTTCAAGTCATTTATCCTGCCTGTGGTATGCCAGCCACTCCCCAGCTCCCAGGCCAACTTCCCCCTACCAGGGGCACGTGGCACCAAAGAGAATGGCCAGCTATTCAAAATGTCTGGCTGCTCCCTCTAGGTGCCACATGACCTGGCAGGCTGGTAAAGACTTCACACACTCCCCTGCTCCCAGGCCAGTCAGGGTCTGTGGGTGGGGGAGCATGCAAAGTCTCCTCCCCCCTCCAGGAATAGTCCACATCTAGAGGAAACAGAACCCCTCTTCCCGAGGCCCCGTCCCTTCTGGGGCAGCCCATGACCACTTCAAAAATTCATGAAGTAGCCCCCCCGCTTCAAAAATGATTGCCTACCCCTGATTTAAATGGTGCTTGGTCCTGCCATGAGAGCAGGGGACTGGACTTAATGTCCTTTCTAGTTACAGTATTCTGTGATTTGAGTTCTTTTTCATGTCATTCCAATCAAGTGTGTGCATACATGTGGGCATGGGAGCCAGAACATTTTTCATCTAGCAGCTCACTGTAGGGTTGGTCTGGGCGCACCCCCTTGGAATGGTGCCTTCATGGCACCCAATATAGGGTCCTGCTGATCCACCCCCTCCTCAGTTTCTTGTAACACCCAGTGACAATTATCTGTAACTCCCCTGTGCTCTTCTTTGCAAGTGCAGCAGCAGTCCATTGACTTTATTTCATGCCTTGTTGTTGTTTTAATTGTTAGTTAGTAGTTGTTAGTTACCTAATGTTAAAATAAGTTTGCATTTGGGAAGTTTTTCCCTCCCATGTGTTTTTGGGACCATGGCATGCCTGGGTCTCTGGGCTTCAAAGCCTGTGAAACCTGTGGCAATTGTATGCCCAGAAGTGATCCTTAGACTTCGTATTTGAAGTGTTTAAGAGAGGGCCATCAAAAAGATTGCAGCACTCCAATGTGGAAACTACAGAAACAGAACCACCAAAAAGGAATATCAATCTTCTGCTGGTGGCAGCTGATGCAGATTATGAAAATGAACATGTATCTGTACTGCTTTGAATCATTATAGAGCGAGCCCATCATTTGCATGGGCGCATGTCTTCTGGAATGAAGATTGAAGCATGAAGGGACATACAACTCATTAGCAATACCGGCTATAAACACTGCAATATGAATGCCTGCTATCATTTGATGATACTGTAAACAAGTCAGCATTATGTCCTGCAAATGTAACTGAACTTGTTTGTCTGAGCAATTGGCTAAACAAGAAGTAAGACTGACTGTACTTGCAGGCTTTAAAGTTTTACATTTTTTTATTTCTGAATGCAGTATTTTCTTACATAATTCTACATTTATAAGATCAACTTATCATGATAGAGATGGCATTACAGTACTTGTATTAGGTGAATTAAAAATACTATTTTGTTTTTATAGTGCAAATATTTGTAATAAAAATAAAGTGAGCAGTGTATACTTGGAATTGTGTTGTAATTGAAATCAATATATTTGAAAATGTAGAAAGCATTCAAAATATTTATATAAATGGTATTCTGTTGTTTAAAAGTGAGATTAATTTTTTTGAATCTCTTGACTGTCCTAATTTTTTTCTGTTGTGGATCATGTGTGTTTGTAAAAGATTTGGAAACATTCAAAGTGAGAGGAGCTTTGTAAATGTAAATTAGATCTGGAGTTATATTTGATTTTCACTTTCTCTACCTTCCATTCAATCTCATTTAAGGGAGGACCAGAGGGTTTGTGTAGTGATAGGTCTGTGGTCCCTCCCTCCACTTGAATCCCCTGTTTGCAGCTGTTTGTAGATCCCCTATACGCTTGGGCTCTGCATTGCACCGGGATCACATGCTCTAATTTGGCCTTTCAGATTCTGATACACTCACAACACTTCTGCTCATACAGCACCCACTGTAGCTATTGTTTTTTCTATTATTAATGGTGTTATTTCTTGTTAAATTCCTGTACATTTTAAACTGAAGTAATTAAAATTCATTTTATTTTTCTCCATTCACTCCACTGATGAATTTGTCCACCTAGGTTTCAGCCACTGCTTCTTGGGACTCTTCTGTACACGAGTCAGTGCATTTGAACAGGGTAACACCACAAAATGAGAGGATTTACTTAATAGTGAAGATCACTGTGCAACTTAGTCATCCTGCTGCTATGGAATTAGTACTGCGTAAAAGGATTGCAGCCAATATTTACAACAAGCAGGTAATGTGTTTTATTTCTATTTTCACATCTGCTTGTATAGCTCTTAATTTTAGTGATATCTTGTTCTTGCCCAAGTATTATTCCATTTTGCAGGTGGCTTATATTTCTTGGCTCCTATGCCTCGTTTATTTAATATGTTCTATTAAATAAGAAAATTTCAGTTAGTGATGAAAGAGCTCACCATCAAGCTACACTTCCACATAGAGCATGAAACAAGATAATACTTTTGCTGATGACATACAATATGAAAATTATAGAGTTGCTATATAAAGTAATTGAAAAAGTTAATTTTTACTCCTAACAAGTAGCGTCCCTATGAGAGCTCCACTGTATGTGTGTGTTATGCTGTCAGTTGGAGAATTTCAGTAGCAGTTTGTCCTGTCTGTGAATGCATGGCTCCCACCTGCCACATGGCTAGCCGCATTTGCAAGCATTTCTTTCCTGCTTTGGGGAGAAGTATAGTCCACAAAAGTGTAGATAGAGCCAGCAGCTAAAACTCAGGTCCAGGAAGGACAGAGAATTAAACCTGCATGTGGAGTTGATCCTTCAATTTCAGGAGTCCCAGAATAAGAAATCATTGCAAACTTCTACATTGAGGCTGTCACAGGGTTGACCCACTGCTGCGGCATTTCCTGATGGTAGCACTGGGAATTAGCTCTGGCAGCAGGGTGCCTTTCTCTGGCCGGTGTCTCACCCATCGCTCAGCTCTGTCCACAATCAGTCTTTGGACCCATGTCGTTCCTGGACCATGGTCTCCTCTTTGGGACCCTGCTCCATAAAGTTATCTCTTATCCCCCTCTTGGGGGATTATCGGCACTCCCTTGTCTCTGCTCCCACTGTGGCCTTCAAGCCTAGCCCCTTTGTCTCAGGGGAAAGCCACAGTCTGTATGGGCTGCACCTTCCTCCCAGGAGGATATCGGCAGTTCTCTGTTTCACATGCCACTGTGCCAACTGCGGCCCCCAAGTCTAGCCTCTTACCTCCAAGGCAAGCCAAAGTCTGTATTGGCCATGCCTTGGTGGCAAGATGTGATGCAAGAGGAAGGGGGGAACCCAGGTCTGGCCACTACTCTGGGTCCCAGCCCAGAGACCCTCTGGCAACATCCTTGTCCTGTGCTCCTCTACTCCCCTTTACTGCCCCTATTTCCCTGGGCCACTTCCCCTGTGTCTCTTTGTACCCTATTGGCCCTTTTAGCAAGGCCAACAGCCTACCAGGTATCAGGCTGGAGCCTCCCTCTCTAGCCTCCCCCTCTCCCCCCCCCCCAACCTGCCCAGTACTACTCTCCTGAGGGTGCTTCTCTGGGAACCAAGTCCTGCACCTTCCCTGGTCAGGGCCCAACTGTTCACTTTGCTGAGCAGCTCATTTTATACAGGGCTGCCCCAGCAAGCTACACCCTGATTGCCTACTTAAACGCCTCTCCCTCATTGGCCAGGGCTCTGCGCAGGCTCCCTCTTGCCTGCTTTACCCCCTTCCTAGCCAGCCAGTGTGGGGCAGTCGCCCCACTGCAGAGGCATACTAAGGAAATGAGCCACTCTGTAAAGACAGGTAAGAGGAGCCTGTGTGTCACTCTCATTGTGGAATCTCTTCAGTAACTCAGCCCTCTGGCTGAGTCGCACCCTGTGTGTATCACAAACCTCTTCTGGGGTACACCTTTACCAGAGGTCTATCTCAGTGCCCTTTGTATAGTGTCCCTCTGTTTCGGTCTGTCTCCTATCCACTTGGATAGTGAGTGATGCCTCCAAGACTTCCCCTCCTGGAGACAATATCCTTGCCCTTACCTCAAGGCTTGTATTTGAGTTATTTCTACTTGTATTCCAAGTAGTCTCACCAAAATCCCCATTAGCTCCCCACTTGGAGCTCTCCGTGGTGCTGCTGCTCCTGTAGTCAGCCAGCCACTTGGTCTTCACAGATACAGGGCTCCAGAGACACTAAGCTGACTCTGATCCTGCAGCTGCTTCTTATAGGCCTTCTTGGCCCCTGATTGGCTGGTTCCTCCTGCAGCCACTCTAGCTTCCTGGAGGACTTGTCTGTGGCCCTTTTCTGGGATGGGGAGTGGCAAGGCCACAAACTTCTAGCAAGGGGTTTCAGGGTCTGGTCCACTCCATCATACTTGCTGAAGGTTCAGTTGGCAGCAGTTGCAACCTTCCAGCAGCAGGTAGAAAGCTACTCGGTCTTCTCTCACATGACTATGAAGAATGTTCTAAAAGACATAGCAAATGTCTTCCCAGAACTGAGGACCCCCACAATGGGACTTCAGCCTAGTGCTAAAGGGCCTGATTAGACCACCCTTCATATCCATGGCCACTTGTTTGTTAACTCACCTTTCCTAATTGCCATCACTCCTTCTAGAAGGATGGGGAGATACCAACGTTGATGGCATATCCTCCTTGTATGGTGTTCTTCCTGGGAAAATTGCACTCAGATTATACCCAAAGTTTTCTCCCAGAATAAATTGTGCATTTCACATGAATCACTTCATTCAGTTTGCCAGTATTTTACCCTAATCCTGTTATGGATAACTCAGAAGCCATCCTCTCTACGCTCAATGTGAGGAGAGCCGTAACCTTCTACTTAGGACAAAGACTTTCAGAAAATCTCCAAGGCTTTTCCTTACTGTTGTAGATAAATTGAAAGGTGCCACAGTGTCACTTCAAAGACTCTCCAAGTGGGTCTGTGGGTGTATTAAACTCTGCTGTCAATAATTGAGGATAACACACCTATCTTCAGTAAACATGTATTCCACAAGATTGGTCTCCTCGTTGATCACCTTCTGTAAGTGTATCCCCATATCGGAGTGATGCAGACCAGTTACATGGGCGTATGCACATATCTTCACACAACATTATGCCAGGGTGAGTGATTTGGCTTCAAATGCCAAATTCAGGGCTTCTGTACTATCATATGTTGACTCCAAATCCAGCCTCCAGCAGTGGGTATTGCTTAGGGGTCATCTACAGTGGAGTACCCACAGGAACACTGCTCAAAGAAGAGGAAGTTACTTACCTTGTAGAGTAACTATGGTTCTTGGAGAGATGTGAACCTCTGGGTGCTCCGTGATCTTCCATCCTTTCCTCTATTTCAGAGTTCTACTGGTTGACTCTGTGGTAGAGATGGAACTGCAAAGGAAGTGCCCACATGTGTTAACTAGCCTCGTAACAGGTGGGCTGCCGTGCATGCTGCTATTGAAATTTTCCAAATGACAGGGTGGGAGCATGCACACACAGTGGACCACCCATAGGGACATAGAGCCATCATTATTGCACAGAGTAACTCTCTTGCCACTGTTGCCTGCTCACCCCCTTTCGTTTCTAGTTAGGGAGCTTTAACCATTATTACTGCACTAGGCGGGTAACTTCTTTTTCACTGTCCTAGAGACATGGTCAAAGACAAATTTACCGAATTACTTTGCAGCCTATGGTCCGGAGAATGAGATGTTGATATTCGTACAATAAATGTTTGCAGTCCTATGTCAATCTGATTCTCAATTGCCATATTCTTTGTGTAGTCATTTATGCTTGTGCTAAGAAGATGTACAATGCTACTATTCTAATTTGGTTGCAGAATACTCAAAATTTGTATGTTGCACAAATGTAAAAAAGTACAGAAATTTCAACGCAGTGGAGAACCAGGACCCTTAAATGTAAAAACGTGTTTGCTTCATAATAAGTATTAGTACCAAAATGTTAGTGAACTTAAAATGTTAAGAGTGAATTTTGTTTTACCATTAAAATATGCAAAATACATACAATTATATGCTAAAAATTACCATTGTGGATACAGAAATTTACAATTCCTTTATATTTATAGAGTTTTACGCAGAGTCTGAAAAGAAGAATATCTTTGAAAAATATATTTTATTCCTGTGGTGTGACCTATGAAGTAGTATCCAATATACCAAAGGTAAATCATACTGCACTTCTTTGCAATATGTGAAAAGAGCGAAATGATATTCTGGCCAAGATAAAGTACTTGGGGGAGAATTGAATATTCAGTTTCTGTTGCTATGAAAAGGACTTGTACCTCTGAACCCCTCCATGCCAACTGAATCTTTGTATAAGCTTTTATTTGAATAATGTGTAGAGTGCAGAAGAGCTAGCCCAGTGGTCTCCAACCTTTTTAAGCACAAGATCACTTTTTGAATTTAAGTGCAATCCAGGATCTACCTCAAACCAAATACCCTTGCCCCGCCTTCTTTGTGCCCCTTCTCTGAAGCCCCACCCCTGCTTACTCTGTCCTCTCTTCCCCCATCCTTCCTCCCTTTCACCAGGAAGGGGCAGAGTTTTGGGGCACAGGCTCTGGTCTTGGGCTAAGGGATTTGGAATGTGAGGGTACGTCTAAACTACATGGCTCCATCGAAAAAGGGAAATGAAGCGGCAATTTAAATAATCGCTCACGAGGCATAATGGGGAGGTTGACAAGGGCTTCCTTTGACCATGGAGCATCCAAACTACCGTGCTGTTCCGCCAAACAGCTGATCAGCACAGCACAGCAGCCATTTTGATGTAAATGAAGTGGCAATTATTTAAATCACCGCTTCATTTCCCTATGTCTAGAAACCTCATCTACATGGCTCCGTCAACGGAGCCATGTAGTTTAGACATATCCTGAGAGTGGCTCTAAGTGGAGCCTGGGGCAGAGGGTTGGGGTGCAGGAGTGGGTTCATGACTTGGGCAGGGGTTCAGAACAGGCTCCAACTGAGCACTGCTTACCTCAGTGGATCCTGGGTGGTGGTGCAGTGGGGCTAAGGCAGGCTCACCCCTGCCCTGGCACTGCACCGCTCCCAACAGTAGCCAGCAAGCTACTTCCATCCCAAGCCCTGCTGTGCCCTCTCTCTGTTCTGTGGAGACAGAATACAGGATGGGGACATCAGTGCCACCTCCTCTCCCTTCCCTGCTCTGCACAGCAAGTGGGAGACTCCTGGGGGGAAGCTCTAAGGCAAAGGGCAGGAGATGCACAGCAATGGGGCAGGGGCAGTTGAAGTGCCAGCACTTGATAGCCTCTTGGCCAAACCAGTCAGAATCACCTGTCAGGGGCTCCGCGATCTACCAGTAGATCCTGAGCTACTGGTCGGTGACCACTGGTCTGTAAAGATTATACAGATTGCTTAAGAATCAGGAAGAAAGAATTAACAGTTTCAGGTTAAGCAGTGATATTTGGAGGGCGATTTGGTATCTGGTTAGAAGAGCTTACCCTAGATATTAGTCTTATTTCTGTAGTGGGAGCAATGATCACATCCTCAAGACAGAAAGATTATAAATAAGTGAATCATGCTGCATTTAAATCAGTGGATCTCAAGAAATGTATCTGTTTAATATATATATTACAATTTGTAATTTTAGGCTACAGAGGAAATTGAGGATCGTGAGACTCTGGCCCTGATGGCAGCAAGAACTGAGAACGAGGGTACATCTGATGGTGAAACTTATATAGAGAAATATACACGTTGCGTGTTGCAAGTGGAGAACATTTTAAGCCTTGAACGACTAAGGCAGGCAAGTAGTAAGGAAAGGTGATTCATAGAGCCCTGCACAGATACAAAATTTGTATCCACATCCATATCTGCAAAAATGAGCCATGGATATAAAGCAGATATCTGCAGATTTGAAGGTTTCTAGATACAACATTTGTATCCACATCATGAGTTGCACAACTCCACATCCATGTCTGTGGATGCAGATACCGATGGATATAAAGTGAATATCCGTGGATTTGCAGGGCTCTAATGATCTGATGGAGGTTTTAAGACTCTGGGGAGATTTTGAGTTGGTGTTAATGGTGAAAATAAGATTAAAAAATGTAGAGATAAGATGGCAAAAACATGTGGATGTATATCAAGAGTATACTTGTGTAAAATGAATACATCTAATCTTAAAGATGCTGCTGTGTAGAGGAGCTATAGCATCACTGAATTAAATAGAGGTCAAAATATTCCATCTTTTCACAGGCAGTCACAATGAAAGAAGCACTCTCTACTAAGGCAAGACACATACGGAGGAGTATCAGCACACCAAATGTCCATAATGTAAGAAACTCTTTCTGAAAAAGTTCTAGTTAGCCGGGTCTTTCTTTGTTTAATCTATAGATGGATAAAATAATTCCTTACCACTATCACACCAAGTGTCTACATATTCTAAACTTGATTTAATTTTTAATTGATTTTTTGCTAGTATATTTTATGAAGGGTTTTGTAGATTTCTATGACATCTATGGGTATATTTTGACTAGCCTGTGCAATAGAAACCACATTTCTGCTAGCTGAACCCATCATTGTTGTAGACACACAGAACAGGTCAGACTCAAAGACAGCAATGGTCCCTTCTGGCCATATAGTCTGAGAATCTATGAACACAAGGTATGATCTTTTCTCACACCTTTTCACTGGTGTCTTCTAGGTATCCTCTAGCCGATTAGATCTTTTTGGCTGTGATGAAGATGATAAGGTATGTACATTTGGATTTTCAGAAGAATAAACTGCAGAAATCTTCAATTCTTCTTCAAGAGATGTCCCGATGGGTGCTCCACATCAGGTTGGTGCACTGCTGCCGAGTCTTCAGTCAGAGTCTCTAGAGCAATGTCCCTGGGGCCATGCATGTGCATGCCTCTAGCCGTGCGCTTCTACTATGCAGGCATCATGCATGTGTGAGCTCCCCCCACTCCTCAGTCCCTTCTCTATGGCTTCTGGCCAGAGAGAGAGCGCAGCAGTGTTCCTTACCTCGTTTTGCATTATTAGATAAGTAAACCCCCATTTTACACCGTTCTTACCTCATAGTTAGATAGTTACCTCGTTAGCCATTTCCGGTTCATTGTTTAAAACAAAAAGCAAACAAAAAACCAAGAAGCTTTTTTTATTCCAGCTTTTTCTTCCCCTTTAATTAGATAGTTAATTAGCGCCATGCCTGGCTCACCAGGATTTAAGCACTTTTCTACCTGCAAAGACCCCATTCAGGTGTCCTGCAGACACACACAATGTGTCTAATACCTGGACAAGGCACATATTTCTCAAAAATGTCTTCACTGTGCAAAGCTGAAATTGAGAGCACAACATGACAGAGACTTACACCTCAAGCTTGTACTGCTTGAAAAGTTGCTAAGACCTGCCTCAGACCCAAGCCAGCAGTCTGAGAAGCCTCAAGTGCAAAAAGATAAATCCTAAAAGAAAGTGCGTCTCTTCACTACCTCAGGAGACTCCAGCACCTAAATGCTCTTCTCCGATGCCTATGGTGCCAAGAACGAGGAGAGCCTCGTGGTTCAGTTCTGCTGCCTTCCCTAGAGAAATCCAGTGCACTGTAGAGAACCTCTCATTCAACAGACAGAAGCTCTTTTCATCAAACACCAACAAAGTACTGCATTCCATGAAAGATTGTAAGGCGATGCTCAGGTCTGTCAGCATTCACAATCCTGAAGCTACAATAAGAAAACAATACAGGTATCAACCATATCCTAGACCAAGAAATCCCCAGTATACTCAGCAATACAACAGACAGGATCAACATCAACAGAATTGTATTAGAGGCAGGGGACAATGATGACGTCAATCCTCCAACAATTTGCAGCAGTCGTAGCAATTCAATAAGAAAATTAGAGCTATATGTCGAGGGTCGAGAGAACCTTTTGCCCATTCTGATACTACCAAGGTTTAAACCTTGTCTTCTACCACTTTTAACAACTGACGAAGAATAACCTCTGATAAATGGGTACTACAAATAATCAAGCGTGGATATACTATACCTTTATGTCTACACCCCCTACACTCTCATGAAGTTCAGTCTCCTGTCAGAGAAGATTATTTTCTACACCTTGGGACGATTGAGTTAGTCCCACTTTTCATAGAGGAAAAGGTTTTTATTGCTATTATTTCCTCACAGAGACGAAATCGGGAGGTTAGTGGCTCCTCAGAGATTTATGAACACTCAACAGATTTGTTAAAAAGCAAAAGTTTAAGATAACACTTGCACTATTACACCAGTGTACATGTGTTCCAACATCTCAGCCTTCAGATAAACTAAAACAAATCAAATCTGATTTCTGTTCAAAAGATTCAGTTTATAGGTGCTTACCTCAACTCCACAAACTCTGTTGCCTCCCTTTCACAAAATAGTAAACTTGGTCAGAATGTTGCAGTCAGCTCCCAAGATAACGGCCCACAACTGTCTCCAACTCTTGTGCCATAAGGCAGCACACAACTTTGTGGTAAAAAATGCCCGCTTATACATTAAGTCCCCGGGTTACGTCAATCCGACGTAAGTCGGACCCCTAGTTATGAACGGGGGGGAGGGGCGCAGCTAGTGCGGGGTGCCTCCCCCACTGTCGCCGACGGAGCGGGGGGCGCTTCCCCCCAGCAGACCAGGGAGACGCAGAGCTAGTGCCCCCCCCCCCCCCCCCGTCCCCAGCAGACCAGGGAGACGCGGAGCGGCTTTTCTCGCTGCAGAGGACGCGGGCGGCGGGACCGCCGAGACGCGCCGCAGTCCCGCCGCCCGCATCCTCCGTGGCGAGAAAAGCCGCTCCGCGTCTCCCTGGTCTGTTGGGGGGGGGGGCGCAGCTAGTGCGTCCCCTCCCCAGCAGACCAGGTTTTTCTCACCGACACCTGGGGTAGAGCAGCTGGGGTGCTGCCGGGTTGGTCCCGCCGCGCCAAGGGTCGGCGCTGCCAGACCAACCCAGCAGCACCCCAGCTGCTCTACCCCAGGTGTCCCCAAGTCAGCTGCTGCTGAAACTGATCAGCGGCTGATTCCAGGAAGCCCGGGGCAAAGCAGCTCTGCCTTGGGCTTCCTGTAGTCAGCCGCTGGTCAGTTTCAGCAGCGGCTGAATCGGGGACACCTCGGGTACAATACGTCCCAGTTCTGACTTACATACAAATTCAACTTAAGAACAAACCTCCAGTCCCTATCTTGTACGTAACCCGGGGACTGCTTGTACATGAGATGTCTACAGGGATGGCGCAGGAAAGTCTACAAGCCCAACATACATCTATTATCAAAATCCCTTACCATTCTGCTGCTGGTAAAGAAATCTTTGGTGGACGATACCACAAAACCTTTGTTTTAGCATCCTGTTCCTTGCCACAGAACCGTCTGTTTCCATGACAATGGATGCATACTTCAAGGGGTGGGCTACATAGTTGCCACATCACATTGCTCAGGGGCTGTGGTTCAGCAGGGACAGGGTCCTACACATAAACATGCTAGATCTTTGGGCAGTAAGATATGGATGCGAGACACTTCTTCCTATCATTAACAACAATCACAGAAGGCTCTATATAGACAATGTTACTGCAATGTTTTATATAAATCAACAGGGCGGAGCCCAGTCCCATGCCCTATGTACAGAAGCAATTGCAATTTGGAATTGGTGCCTAAAACATGGTGTAATGATCACCGCCATACACCTCCCTGGCAACCTCAATACCATGACTGACGTTCTAAGCAGGGCACTGCCCACTAAACATGAATGGCAGATGAAGCCACACATCCTCTTGTAGGTTTTCCAACAGTGGGATTATCCCACCACAGACCTTTTTGCCATTGAGAACCACAAAAAGTGTCTTTGTTTCTGTTCCGGAGCTGGCATAGGGAAGGGTTCCCCAGGAGACGCCTTCCTGATCAGTTGGTTATCTTGTCATCTTTATACCTCTCCCCCAATCCCATATTTCTCATCAACAAGGTTGTCCTCAAGGCATGGAAGGCAAAGCACACTTAATACTGATAGCCCTATTTTGGCCACGGCAGTCTTGGTTTCTGTTTCTGCTTCGGAAGCTGCATACATCAAGTCAAAATGGATCCCCATCTGGAAAAGGTTGGGAACTGCTCATTTTAGACAGTGCTTGGTTCTGCTACAAGGGCAGGGGACTGGACTTGATATCTTCTCGAGGTCCCTTCCAGTTCTAGGATTCTGTGATTCTATATATACCGCAGTAGCATTTCTGTGAAAGGTCCCTATAGCAGATATTGCACAGCTGCTATATGGTCATCAGACCAGACTATGCACTTACTCAGGGACCTTTGTCTAACCTGAAATTCTCTAAGTCAGTCCTATCTGCCACCTTCATGCCAGATCTGAAATCCCTACCTCCTTAAAGAGAGACAGCTTTGAAGTCACCTGATGTTGAGCACCCATGGGGACATCTCTCTCTTGAAGAGGAGGTTAATCACCTGTGCAGTGACTGATGTTCTTCGAGGTGAGTGTCCCTATGAGTGCCCCACTACCTTCTCTTCCTTCCTTCTGCTTCGGAATTCTGGCCTCCTTTAGGGGTTAAGCTTCTGGGATAGAGAAGGAATTGAGTGGTGGGGGAGCCCAGGCATGCATGATACCTGCGCAGTATGAGCGCACGGGCCCAGGGACGCTGCTCTGAAGACTCTGATTGAAGGCTTGGTGGCGGTGCACCAAACTGATGTGGAGCACCTATTGGGACACTCATCCTGAAGAACTTCTGTTACTGCACAAGTGAGTAATCCCCTCTTCTCTTGTTTTTCTAAAACAAACAAAAAGCAGCATAACAGAAATGTATCCTTATCTGGATCTTAGATTCATATTATTTATTTTCAGTTAGGTGTACTATTTTTTGTAATTTGCATTATGCTTATTGCCAGGGCTTGCTAGCCGCATTGTCCGGTGATCTGCGCATGTGCAGATCGCCCGAACCCAGCTCTTCCGGGTTGCAATTTACTTGCCATAGGCGAGTAGATTGTATTATTTGTTGAGCCCTGCTTATTGCAACATTAAATAAGCGTGATTTCAGACACTGATATGACATAATTAAGGGAAGGGAATTGGACAGATGTAGAAGAATTTAGAACATATCCTTAGAGGCAGTCAACTTCCTGTGCAGAGTCACACCACTGATGAAACAACACACATTTAAAAAATTTTTTTGCAACCATTACTATGGTTTCTTCAGCTAGCATAAATATGGTTCTCTTCTGTGCTGTAGAGAGAATGTAGGAAGTAGTCTGTAGGATGTTTTTGTAGAGAACATGAACTATTTCTTTTATTATTTCTGAGACTATATTATAAGCCTCAGTTTATCTTATGGATATTAATTTTGCATAAGTGCATGGACTAAAATCAAAGGAGGTTGTTGAGGAAAATAAACAGGAAATTAAACTGACAGTGCAGAGATAAAATACCTCCAGACAGAATAATAATGGTTCTCAGCAGAACAGTGGGGAACTATTAATTGGGAAATATCCACTTCCTGGCTTCTGCCAGGTTGATAGATTTATTTTTTTCAGTTGTGAAGCTAACATCAAAAGAAACTAAACTGTTAACTCCTCCTGTCTAGAGAAAGGGAATGAGTGAGCAGCAGTGGCTGGACATGTATCTTTGATAGAGAGACTAAGAAAATGCTGCAAGGACTGTCTCTTTCTTGGCACAGGAGTTAGGGGTGTTTAGGCTGAGTGTTTTACCCTAAACTTGCAAGGAAAGAATGAAGGAAGGTTAGATTTATGCATGTAGGCTGCACTGCAGTAGAAATGAGATTATACAGCACATGCAGACATACACTAGCTAGCTTTGTTCCAAGTAGCTAGAACAGCAATAGCGGGGCAGCTGTGAAGGCAGTGTGGGCTGAACAATTCCATCTGGGAGGCGGGGTATTTACTCCTAGCCTGTGCTGTCATGGCTTTGCTATTGTTATTTAAGCTAGCTAAATCAAAGTCAGTGTCAGTATGTCTGCATCTTGATTGCACTGCAGACAGTCTTTATTGTAACTCATGTGTCTGACTGATGTGTGCCTGTTGACTAATTGATACTTCGTAACCAGAAAATGCATGCAGTGACATAGGTAACTTTAAAATTGTATAGGTGAAGGAATTAATGGCTTTTCAGCTTTGACTTTGCCTACTAATTTTTTGTCTTGATTAGTGTGCATTTATTTTTAATTCCTTAGGGTTGGTCAGAAAGCCACCTAGATATAGCAGATTCTTCCAGTTATCAAGATGTATCGTGTTACAGTACTTTACCGAAGGATTCCCCTCGCAGAAATAAAGATGTTAGTGGTAAGTCTTTTAAATATATGCACTTTTACATTGTTCTTAAAGAAAAAAACAAAGTTTTTCAACAAGAGATTGAAAATAAAATGAGGGACTCAAAGTTCATGTGCAGTGCAGAGAGATAGTTCTCTGGGAAAATACCTACTTCGTGAAGAGCCTAACCCAAACAGTATGGACGCAGGGAGGAAAAAAGGAGAAGACCTCGAAGAAAGAAAAGAGAAAAGACAAGTGTGTTAAAGATGCAAAAGGAGGAGGAAAAAAAAAGTGAAAACCAAAATAAGGAGGGTAGGAAAGAACAAAAAACAAGTTTGTGGTGTTTTGTACATTACAAAAATTAGTTATCGTGATATGGATTATATGGGAACAATCACTACGAAACTAACACTGATTCCATAGATGTTCTGGTTGCTTGCTGTTTGTGTGCCAGCATGCTTTTCCCGTCAACAATTTATTTGCTTTTGACCAGATTGTAACAAGCTATTAGGAAGGCAGGGGAGTGCAGATATGGATTCCATTAAAATTGCAGAGCTGGGCACGATCATCAGCTCATGATTCTATTACATAATGTGTGAATTCAGGCTTCACACCAGTTCAGAGAAGTATCAGAGGAATGTTGAGGCAGGGGGAGGAAAGATCTGGTAACTGTGATCTTCAAGTGCTTGCTCATGTCAATGATATTTTTAGGTGTATGCGTGCCCGTGCGCACAGTTCCTGAAGATATTTGCCTTAGCAGTATCCACAGGGATGGCCGTGATGGCCCTTGGAATGGAACTCCCATGCAGCAGTATATTAGGCACTATTGGTCCTACACCCTCTCATTCCTTCCTACCACTTGTGGTGGTTAATTGGAGTGCCTTTCCTTGTGTCGCAAGAGTTAGCAGTGTCTTCTCATTTTCAAGAGACTCCATGCCTTATGGCCTTTGTAAATAGTTTGTTGATAGTGTTGGTAATTAGTTAAGTATGGTAGTTAGCAGTTAGGGTATGTCTACACTACGAGTGGTTTTTTTCCCCTGGAAAAATGGCCGTTTTTCGCCACAGGAAAAACATGCCCCGCTCACCTTGCTTCAAGTAGTGTTCAGCATGCAGCAGGCCGGTGCCCATCAGTGATCCACGTGACAATTGTCTCCGGTGTCTGAGAGAGCCATGGGAAGGACAAGTGTTGTATTTGTAAAAACTTTCACCCTTATACTCGAAGCAGAATAGTCACTTACAGGCTCTCCATTCCATGCCCATGTCATCTTCAGCCAACTTTTCCCCTGTGCATGGGAATGGAACAGCACCAGCTTTGCTGCCAACACAACAGGGACAGTGGTCCTTCCAATGACAGTACTGAAACCCATAGGGGATGCCTGTGATGCTGATCTAGTATTCCCAGCCTTCCCTACTTGGATCAGGCAGACTGGCTGCAGCATTGCAGTGAGACCACAGTACTGTTAAGGAAACTGAGGTGGTTCATTGCACCCTAGCACCAAGGGAGCCCTCCCCGAAGAAAGAAAGGGATAACACCTTCCCCCTCCATCAACCCACCCACACAGGTATTGCAGTCATCGTCAACCCCAGACAAAGTGGTGACTGGACTCTCCTTTGCCAGCATCCCCAAGATGCACCATGGTTTCCCTAAATAAGTGGTGGGGAAACTGAACTTGTAAATTGAAGAGGTAGTAGAAGAATCAGACCTGCAGTTTCATGGCCACCCTACCAGCAAAGATCATCTTGTCTATTTTAGCCAGGGGTGCTAAAATAGACAAGGCTGTGTGGCAAATTTCTTCTATTCTGCTTACATCTAAAAAGGCGAAAAAGACATAAGTCTCTGCCAAGGGTCTTGAGTATTTGTACACTCATCCCCACCCCACCTCCTGGACATCACTGTGACCATGGTAAATGAAAGGGACATTTAGGGTCATCCCAGCAGAATGCCAAAGAATAAAGAGGCCAAGAGATTGAGCTTATTTGGGAGAAAAATTTATTCAATGGCCAGCTTGCAGTTCAGTGTTTTCAATCACCATGCCCTGCAGGCTTCTGGGTTATCTCAAGAGAGCAAAGACTACAATCCAGGACCTGTCAGACTCTTTTCAGAGCTTACTGATTCCAGGCTCCATGGGCTCATGGTCTCCCCAGCTACCCTGCATTCCCTAGGTCTGCACAGCTCTCATCTGTCCCACAAGCTGTTCCCTGCTCTGTCTCTATCTCAGTCTCGGTCCTAGGGAGGGGGGCTTCCAGGAGAGAAGACAAGAGTCCTAAGAGACACTACCCATCCTTCTTCTGTCTGACTGCTCAACAGAACCCTCCCAGATGTCAGGGAGGCCAGAGCAGTTACTTTGAGGTTGTGCCTGGGGATGGCACCCCAGCCAACATACTGGATCCAGAACTTCCTTTCCTCAACAGTCTTCGCCCTTTCCAATAGGACTGGTCCTGTGTTATCTCGGATCGCCAGCTGTTAAGACACAGTTTCTTTTGGCTCTGCCCTGCAGTTTGCAGCCAACCACATCCCTGTCCCTCTTCATGCATCCCTCTCATGAGCAACGCCTTGTTCCAGTGGACAAAAACCTCCTCCTCCTCAAGGAAGAGAAGGTTTTATTGGAGAATGGAAGGCAGGGTTTATTCCCGCTACTTACTAATTCCCAAGGCAAAGAGAGACCCGTACCTAACCAGTGTCGTCTCAACAAATCCCTCAAGAAACTCAAATTGTGCATCATCTACCTAGCCTCTCTGGACCCAGGAAACTGGAATGCTGTTTTTAATTTGAAGGACACTTATTTCCGTATCTCTGTCTTTCTGGGGCACAGGTGATTCCCCAGGTGGGAATCATGTTGGGCGGTTGCCATTTTCAGTTTACAGAGAGGTCTAACACCAAGATTTTTCCACCAAGTGCATAGTGCACTTAACTGAGACATTAAAAAGTGCAGATATACCTCTGCTTAGAGAATTGTCTAATTATGGGCCAGTCTTCAGACCAGGTGTGAAGGCATCGCACTCTGATACGTTCCATTTGCTGTGACCTGGGGTTAATCACAAATGTTAAAAAGTCAACCCTAACTCTAGTACAGTGCATAGAATTCATCAGAGTGGTGCTCAGTTCCACACAGGCACAGCCTTCCTTCCCAAGGCTTGGTTCCAGGCCATCTTGGGCCTCATTGCGAGCTGGCAGACCCACTCGATCACTTTTATCCACATGTGTCTGAGACTCTTGGGTCACATGGCAGCATGTACTTACGGCATCTGACATGCACATTTCCACCTCAGGCCCCTTTAGGCATGGCCTGCATCAGCTTATGTTCCTAACTGACACAGCATGGGCCCTATGTCAGGATCCCAGACACAGTACTCTCCTCCCTTGCCTGGAGGCAGAATCTCATAGCAGTGATGGAAGAAGTTCCATTTGTTGCCCTGACCTCATCAGTGACCCTGGTCTCCAATGCTCTCAGCACTCAGTCACTGGCCCAATCATGACCGCACCCTTCATATCAATGTTGAGAGCTCAGAGTGGTTCATTTGGGCTGCCAAGTCTTTTTGCTCAGACTCAAGACAGGATGGTCCTGGTGTTGACGGACAATATGGCCATGGCCTTCTATGTCAACAGGCAGGGCAGAGCCAGGTTGCATGCCCTATGCCAGGAGGCCCTGTAGCTCTGGCACTTTTTGTCTGTAGTACAACATTCATCTCATAACTGCTCACCTTCCAGGGACCAAGAATGCTGCGGTATATTGCCTCAATAAGGCCATCTTATCTTGTCACGAGTGGTCCCTCCATCTAGAGGAGCTCAGTTTCCTCTTCTATGGGTGGGGAATTCCTGCATGGACATGTTCACCAGGGAGCAGGAAATGCCACATTCTTCTTGAATGGGGACATGGACAGAGGATCCCTGTTGGATGCTTTTCAGTTCCCATAGTCAGGAGCCCTAATGCAGTGGTTCCCAATAACTTTTATACTGCAGACCAGCAAACCTATTCACAAACTTTTGGTGGACCAGTAACATTTTATTTGCATATTTACATATTCATGCAAATAATGAATATGCAAATAAAATGTTACTGGTCCACCAAAAGCCTTAGCCCCCAGAGCCACTGCGAACAGCCAACTTCAGCTCTGGCAGTTGCTACATGGTGGGCATCTGCCACAGCTGAAGCCAGCTGTTTGCAGCGGCTCTGGGGGCTGAGGTACACCCCAGCTGCCTGAGCCCACCTGGGCCAGACCTAACGCCTCAAGTCCCCCACCTCTCCACTACCCCTCGAGCTCTAGCTACTGACCCAGAGTCCCATGCACCCAACCCTCTGCCCCAGTGCCAGCCTCCTGCCCTCAGAGCCTCCCATTCCAAATGCCTTGCTAGCCCCCCCACCAAACCCCCCAGTGCCGCCGTCCTGTATCCAGAGCCCTACTGCACCCAGCCCCCCCATGCCAGCCCCCAGTTCTCAATATTAGCCTCATCCCCAGAGCACCCCAGTGCCATCTCCCCACCCCAGATGCCCCAGTGTCCGCCCTCTACCCCTTAGAGCTCCCCAGTACCAGTCCTGCCCCCAGAGTCCCATGGTATTAGCTTCCCCCTGTTGCCCCCCAGTGCCAGCCTTCTGCCTCTTAGAGCCCCCCACTCCCAGCCCACTAGCCCCTCCTGGAGCCCCCAGTGCCTACCCTGCCCCCTCACCTAGCCCTGCACTGCCTCCCAGCCACCAGCTGAACGATGCGGCCCAGATCGTGGCTGCTCTAAAGCTGCCATATCAGACTCTGTGTGGCTCTCCCACCGTGCTGTGAACTGCTCTTCCACGTCAGGAAGGAGACCCCGACCCTGCCTAGTGCTGGCTGGCTGAGAGGCGTGGCAGGTTATGCCTCTCCCAGCAGCCAAGGTGGGAAGGGAGACTCTGGGCAGTATATCCCAGCCCGGGCCCCCAGAGCTGCCGCAGCCTGGCAACTAGCGATTTGAGGCCTAGAACCAGTCGAGGGACCAGCGGTTGGGAACCGCTGCCCTAATGTATGCCTTCCTCCCACTGCAGTTACTTCCCAGGGCACTCACAAAAATCAAACAGGATAGGGCGTGGATCATCCTTATAGCGCTGCCTTTGCTGTACTAGCTCTGGTTCAGCAGTCTTTCAGTGGCAACCCCATTCAAGTTACCTCTCAGATCAGACCTGTTGTCCCAGAACCATAGCAGTCTGTTACATCCTAACCTGGCGGCATGACATCTCACAGCTTGGCTGCTATATGGTTGAACGTGCAGAAGCAGCTGTTCAGTTGAGGTACAGAGCATCCTCCTGGGCCCTCCATCAGTGTGATTTACTTGGTCAAGTAGAAACTGTTCACCTGCTGGATCATGTATAAAGGTGTACATCCTGAACTGGCTACTCTGCAGCTTATTTTCAATTACCTCCTGTATCTCAAGCTCCAAGACTTGATCTTTTCATTGATCAAGGTCCAATTAGTCATCATCTCAGCCTTCCAAATGTCATTTGAGAGCCTGTTGGTCTTCACTCAGTATACCATGTCCAGATTCCTGAACGCCTAGTGTGTGTCTACCTGCACATCAGGGATCCTGTCCTTTGGTGGGATGAGATCTTAGTGCTATCAGAGCTCACAGGTTCCCCCTTCGAGCATATGGCTTTGTGCTCCCTCTTCCTCCTTTTCTGGAAGGTCACATTGCTAGTTGCAGTGACATTGTCCCACCTTGTATCGAGATTTGGGGGCTCGTGTTGAAACCGCTGTACCAAGTCATCTTCTAGGACAAAATCTAGTTTAGATCACACCCAGTGTTTCTCCCCAACGTTATCTCTCAGGGTGTGCCTACACTAGCCTCCTAGATTGATCTAGGGAGGCTATTGAGGGCGACCGGAATTGCAAATGAAGTGCGAGATTTAAATATCCCGTGCTTGATTTGCATGTTCCCGGCCGATCGGCATTTTAAAAATTGACTAGCCCGAAGTAACTGCCCGCGTCTACATGTGGCAGTGAAACGGGATTCCAAAATAAGCCCTAACTCAAATTAGCTTGTATTCCTCCTGCATTGAGGTTTACCAGCTAATTCGAGTTAGGGTTTATTTCGGAATCACATTTCACTGCCACGTAGACGCGGGCAGTTACTTCGGGCTAGTCAATTTCTAAAAATGGTGACCGGTTGGGAACATGCAAATCAAGTGTGGGATATTTAAATCCCGCGCTTCATTTTCCATTTTGATCGCCTTCATTAGCCTCCCTAGATCGATCTAGGGGGCTAGTGTAGACAAACCCTTAGTGTCTCTCAAGTCAGGGCATTTACTTACTGGTTTTCTTCTCAAACCTGCATAAATTGTGAGAGGAGTGTAGGTGCCATGCCTTGGATATCAGAAGAGCTCTAGCCTTCTTCATTGATAAAATAAGGTCCTTTTGTAAGTCGACCCAGTTGTTCGTTGCGGTGACCAACAGGATAAATGGTTGCCTCATATACACTCGCAGAATTTCTTCTTGGATCATAGTCTCTATTCACTTTTGCCATGACCAAGCAAAAGTGCTGCCACCAGTGATTGCAGGCCTCTTTTGCAGTCTTTCTGACATATATGCTGATTCAGGATATAAGGAGAGCAGCGCCTAGGCCATCTGTCCATACCTTTGTGTCCTAGGGCAATGCTGGTTTTGGCAGATCAGAACTGCAAGCAGCTAAGCTGTGAACTCCGAGCCCATCTCTGTGGATACTGCCCGTGAGTCACCTAAAATGGAATCAACAAGAGCAAGCACTCAAAAAAAAATGGTTGCCTTCCTTCTGTAACTGTTCTTCAAGATGTGTTGCTTATGTCCATTCCATTTCCTGCCCTCCAACTCCTCTCTCGGAGTTGCCATCAAGAAGGGGTGTGGTGCAGTGCTGGTTGTGCCTATATGCTGCTGCATGGGAGCATAACTCCAGGGAGCACCACAGTAAGTGGATACTGCTTAAGAAAAAAATCTCCAGCAACTGTGCACATGGGCACACACACCTCTAAAATGGAATGGACATGAGCAACACCTCTCAAAGATCAACAAGTAGGTGACTGTTTTTTCCCCCTAAGGACAGCAGGTTTCTCTTGTGACTGATGAGGAAAGATGAGTTGGGGAGCTTCTGCTCCAGCCTGAAGGGAGCAGCTTGTAACAGCCTGCAGTCCTATGTATGAAACTGTTCCTTAAGGAGGAACAATTGCTCCCCCATAGAGCTCTGTGCTATCCACTCCTTGGGCCAGTGGATAAATGCCACAGTTTTGCCCTTTTTGTCACCGTTTGACCTTCCCTGATTATACATTATTCTCTTTGCACTTAAAAAGATAGTGCAGTAGCTACACACAACTTAATTGCTATGTTTTTGCTCTTCTCTTAGGTTGTATATCGGAGAATCCTCATGCCTTAATAGTCAGCCCCTTTAAAGCTTTTTCTCCTCAGCCACCAAAGTTTTTCAAACCCTTAATGCCTGTAAAAGAGGAGCATAAAAGAAAGACACCTCTCGAAACCCGACCTCTACTTAGCCAAGAGGTAATACCTTTTTGAGTAAAGCAAACCTCTCAATCTTTCTTTATTTATGACTAAACAGAGTAACTTGCTGTACCTAGCAAATGGTTTGTAGCATGTATCCATAGCATGAAAAGTTTGTGGTCTGGTGTTAGCAATGATTGGTATGTACTTCAAGGATTGCTGTCTTTTGTTGGAATTTAGCCAGTTTCACTTTTTTGGTAAGTATATTTGTATATAGTGTATTGGTTTCCCCCCCCCCCCCCCCCCCCATAACAATGACATTCATATTTTCTTTGATTAAAAAATTGTCCCTTGAATTTTTTTATTTTATAAAACAGTGGCAGTATTTTTTCAAAGTGGTGTTTTAGTATATCCATAACTGACACCTTATTTCTAACCTAAACCACGTTCAGAAGATTGCACAAATTTCTTGCTAACTGTAGTAACTGGAGCCATGGCACAGTAAGTGGTCTGCCTATGTGTTTCACTTTAGTAAAATGTCCTTGTTTCTTTCTAACTTGCATGGGTGTAATACTGTATTCAGCTGTCAGTGTCTTCTTTATGTGATGTGTTGTGTGTCTTAAAATTTTCAGAGCATGCCTTCACCTCAGGTACATAAAGCTGGCTGTGTTGTGCCCTCAGGAAGTAATGCCAGCAGCATGCCTGTAGAAAACAATAGCATACATGAAGAGAAGATTGTAAGTTTGTATCTGTTTCTGTCATAATGCCTGGTGGTGGGTTTAAAGTCCTTTCCCTGGCAATTATGCTGCAGTGGGGGGAAGTTGATGTACATTTGGTGCTTTTTTAAATTTAAAACTCGCAGTTATAATTCATGGTTGTTTGTTTGTGAATATATAATTTTCAGTAACTCAACTGATTCTTTGATCACTCATGGATAAGATATCCGAGAAAAAAAAATCAGTTTTAAGTGTTGCAGTGTGCAAATGATAAACGGTACTTTTAGCTAACTGTTGAAATTTTTCTGATATACCTATGTACATTACTCAGATTTTGTGATTGTATATCAAAGCAAATGGAATGATCCCATTTGTAAGTTTCCATGTATTTAATGGTGGGCCTACTTTGAAAACTTGCCTGATGTTGAAGTGCAGTGGCTAAAATAAGATTGTAGCTCTTAATTAGCAGGCAATCTGTCTTCACAATTTTTAGACCATGGAAATTATTTTTCACTCGTCCGGTTAAATTTGTCATGTTTCTCTCACTAGCACAGCTTTTATAAAAGGTCTTCAGCATTTTTCTTGTATGGTATATAATGCCATAGGACTTAGCTATGAAAACATGCTTCAGTCTGAAAGCTGTTAGACAAATTTAAAACCTAGATGGATTTTTTTACATGAAATTTTACAGGCCCTTACCCTGAAGTAGACTTGGCCTTTTGGTGTTCACATTTGAAAAATGGCTGCTGTTCATGGGCAGTAGCTGCCTTTTTTACTTTTACGTCATGTAATAGTTCCATAACAGTGTGTGTCAGCGATCAGCACTTGTGACTGTAGGTCATTGACTTGAATACCGTGAAAGGAAAAGAGGCAGGTTAAAACTCAAGGAATCCATTAGAGAAATGTATAGTTTAAGGCACTGAAATAATTTACTTTGCAAAAATATCCTAGCAACTTCATAACAATATATCTTCCGAGAGTTAAAATAAAACTCCCAGAGCTACTGGAGATCTGTGCTGAAGATGGGTTCCAAGGCAAGACTAAAAGCATATCTACTATACCGAGTTTTGTTGCTAAAAACTGCCTTTTGGTGACAAAACAGAGACAGGAAAAACACGCAGTTTCCACTACAAAAAACTTTTAACCCTAGAAGAGACTTTTTTCTTTTCCCCTATATTGTTGACAAAAAGCCCACTGTAGATACTGCTGATTATTTTGTCAAAATAAGTGATGTCTGCCAGTATCCCACAATGACTATCCTGATGGCTCTGTTCAGTGCTCTGCTGTTCTTCAGGCATACATGCCTCACCTTTCAAACTCGGGGAAGTATCTGACAGATGAATGTGCTACTCTATTTGGGAAACAAAGAAAGAGCAAATAATTGGAATGCTCCTGTTCTATCCTGCACTAGGATCACAGCAATAGGCAGACTGCTACTGTGGGGTGATGGGAGAAGAGGTGAGACTGCTGTGCTGCTTTGACATTCCTCAGCAGGGAGAGATGCAGCTCCCAGCAGCTGAGGATACTGTGGGAAATCTCGGAGGGAATCCTAGGACGTGCAGGGATCAGCTCTGTCTTCCCACATCACTGCATTGTGGGATACATATCCAAAGTATATTGTTCACACTATTGATGGTGGCCCCAATGCAGACCATCTGTTAAGAGAGCAAGCAAGTGAACAGCCTCCAGCAATTTTTGTTGATTTTTGGGTGTTGGCCTAAGTTTTGTTGTAAACATAGCCTAAATCTTTCAAAGCTAAAACAGAGCTGTTCCTGGACTTTGCTGGAGTGAAAAATGCCCATAAGTTTGAAGAAAAAAATATTTTAAGCTCTTAAAATATTAACATGATAAATAAGTAGACAAGAGTATGCAGAACAGAAGCTGGTTTTAACTGCAGTGATGTGCCCACCAATACCTAGGTCTAAAGTTTGTCTGTTTCAGAAGACCTTTGTATACTGAGCAATAATCTTTCTATACTATGCATTTCTATATCTATTTCCCATTTTGATTATTGTCTCTTTATCCTCCTATCATAACACTGAAAAATAAATAGACTTTGGACCACTGGCGACAGTATTAACATTAAGGTTTTGATCTAAATCTTCAAAAGTGAGGAAAAAGGCATTAAATCTAAAACATAGGTTACAGGCAGTCCCCGGGTTACGTACAAGATAGGGACTGTAGGTTTGTTCTTAAGTTGAATCTGTATGTAAGTCGGAACTGGCGTCCAGATTCAGCCGCTGCTGAAACTGACCAGCGGCTGACTACAGGAAGCCCGAGACAGAGTTGCTCTGCCCCGGGCTTCCTAGAATCAGCCACTGATCAGTTTCAACAGGCTGAATCTGGACGCCAGTTCCGACTTACATACAGATTCAACTTAAGAACCCCAGGCGTCCCCAAGTCAGCTGCTGCTGAAACTGATCAGCGGCTGATTCCAGGAAGCCCGGGGCAGAGCAACTCTGCCTCGGGCTTCCTGTAGTCAGCCGCTGGTCAGTTTCAGCAGCGGCTGACTTGGGGACGCTTGGGGCAGAGCAGCTGGAGTGCTGCTGGGTTGCTCCAGTAGCGCCGCTCCTCGGCGCTACTGGAGCAACCCAGCAGCACCCCAGCTGCTCTGCCCCAGGCGTCCTGATTCAGCCGCTGCTGAAACTGACCAGCAGCGGCTGAATCAGGACGCCTGGGGCAGAGCAGCTGGGGTGCTGCCAGGTTGGTCCAGTAGCGCCCATAGCGGTGCTGAGGGACCAACAGGCAGCTCCCCAGCTGCTCTACCACAGGCGTCCGGAGAAAAGCCTGGTCTGCTGGGGGGGGGGGGGGGGGGCGCACTAGCTGGGCCCCCCCCCCCCCCCCCCAGCAGACCAGGGAGACGGGGAGCAAAGCCGCGGAGGACCCGGGCGGCGGGACCGCGGCGCGTCTGGACTGTCCCGCTGCCTGCGTGCTCCACGGCTTTGCTCCGCGTCTCCCTGGTCTGCTGGGGGGGGGGGGGGGGGGGGCCTACCCCCCCAGCAGGCCAGGGAGATGCAGAGTAGCTTTTCTCGCCCCGGAGAACGCGGTCGGCAGGACTGCGGCGCCTCTGGGCGTCCCGCCACTCCCGTCCTCCGGGGTGAGAAAAGCCCCTTTTGTAACTGCGGATCCAACAGAAGTCGGATCCGTGTAACTCGGGGACTGCCTGTATTGGCTATATAATGTATGTGCACAATATATATGTGTAATGGTATGAAATAAGGTCAGAGTAAATGCTTTAATATTGTGCAGGCATTTCAAAATACTTTGTAATTAACCTTTCTAATCTTGTTCCAGCAGATCTCATACTGTAGTGGGAAATAAACTTGGTGCTGTGAAAGTTAAATGTAAAGCACCAGTGGTATAACCACCAAATAATGTGTGCCTTGATTGAAGTTAGTAATACAATAGTTGGGGTTCTAAGGGCTACTTGTGATTAAGAGTTTCTTTGCTTTTAGATACCTGGATTTATCTCTGCTAAATTCTGAGAAAGTATAGAAGGCTCTTTACATCAGCAAGATATCACAGTTTAACTGGGTTGTCACTTCTCATGCTCTGAATCCCTGTGCTATTGCTGCTCCCCTATTTGCTACTTGCAGTTCTTTCTTAATTTCTGTTTCCAGTATTTTTGGTGCTGCTGGCTCCTTTGCTTTCCTTGAAACCTGGCTGGTGTTCCATTACTAAGCATGTATTTCAGGGATTCTCTTTTTGGTTCTTATTTTATTGATGGTGTAGGCTAGTTTCTAATTCAGACTTTTTTTGAAAAACTGTGAAGTAACTCATATTCAACTATATATGTTATCCGCAAACATACAACATTTGCTATGAAAATAGTGGTTTTCTTTAAAGTTTTGAAAATAACTTTAACTCTGTCCTTTTGATTGGTATGCATTATTTAAAGGGTCTTTTACTGTATGATCATGCAGCAGTATACAATGTGATGTGCTGTTCAGCTATTATGAACTTGAAGGTTTTCTATAACATAGATGCCCATAATTCTGAAGAAAAAATACTTTAGGCTGTTAAAATTTTTCTCTAATAAGACTATAAATAAATTGAACTCTGTACTAACAATCATAATTGCACTTTCCTCCATTCTTAATTATATAAGATGTAATATTTTGCAATACTGTCTATACAGCATAATGTGTGACCATGTAAGGAAAGAACGTTATATATAATTGTAAGGAATCTGAGTAAAAGATGCTGTTAGAATTTTAGCTCTGAAGTTTCGAATTAATTCTAAAGGAAAGACCATTAACAGAATAATTATTAAATAAAAAGCATAAGGAAGAACTTGCAAGCAAAGCTACCGAAAAAAGTTTCATAGCAGATGAAATAGCACATGATCTGTGATACACAAAACAGACATGTTTTACACACTATGCATGTACTGGGCGGCGGTGGGGGGGAATGTATTATCCAGTATTAGGCCCAATTTTCCTTTCATTATAACTTTTCAACTTCTCAGCCCGTGGAAGTATAGTGGCTTCTTGTAGTTGTGTCTATTTAAAATCGGGAGTAAAATCCTGCTCTCACTGAAATCAATAGGAATTTTGTTACTGACTTCAGTGGGCCAGGGTTTCATCTCTGAAGAACAAGGTATAGCTGAAATCAGTCCTACATCTCTCATGTGACACTGTAGTACTGCTACTAGCTACCAAAGACAAAATCAGTAAGTAAAATATTTTAAAAATTAAATCCTCATTGAAACATAGACATATGAACTAATTAAAAATAGCTAATGTAGAAACAACCACCACCTGACCAAATACTAACAGAGCTTAGATCATAGCTTAGTTTTTAGTCAGCTCAGGCATATCCAGACCAGCAGAACACCTGCCTTAAAGTATTCATTCAAACATTTTTTACCTGTCAGTGAAAGTTTAGTACATCCCGTTCAGTTTCTTCAATCCAGGATCCAGTTCTCCATTAGCAAGAACATTATTGGAGTTATTCATACAATAGGTTTTCTATATGTATTGTCACTGCACAGGTGACAGGTTAAAATGTTAAGGAGTATTGAACTACAGAAAAGGATCATGGTGAACAATGTTCTTCAATATAAAGGTTCAAACCATTTAGGAAGTTTCTAAAAACTCACTGAAAACTCTCTTGTGGCTGAGAGAGATCTTGTAGTCAAATGTACGTAAGTGTGGCCTTCCAAATATGTGCATCTGAAGACATTTTATAGTAGGGATGTTAAATTTAGTTTAATCAACTAATTGACTAGTTGATGGATTTTCTGTTGACTAGCTGATAAGTGAGGGAGCCACAATGGAGTTAGCTCCTAGCCCCGTGATCTAACCCCGTGTGGCTCTGCCTTTTAAATATATTAAGAGCCATCACAGGTGCAACGTCAGGTACTAGGCGCAAGCCGGGAATCAGCTGATTCCTGGTTTGTGCCCAATCCTCAGTATCTCCCTGCCTCCCTTGTCCCACCCAGAGACAGTGTTGGGGGCCTTTTCCCCCCAGAACGGGCTCCTGCTCCCCCACCCTTGCTACCTCCCTTGCACACCAGAACCTAGTGGGGCCCAGGCTAATAGATTTTGTGTCTCCAGCCCTGCAATGGGCCTGAAGTGCCAGCTCAGGCTCGCCAATGCTGGGGAAGGAGCCCTGAGCTTCCAGTGGCCAGATCTAGCTAAGCCAAGGCCCTCATCTGGTTCCCAGGCCTGAGGTTTCCCACCCGTTTTACAGAATTGCTTTTCTGAAATTAACAAAATGAACAAACTGGTTGTTCTGTGTGTTTTTTCTACAGTCCATAGGTTTATTTCAAAATGTATTTCAAACAGGCTATAAGTGGCATTAGCACTAAGGATGTTAAGTAGCATGTAATTGACTATTCAATTAGTTGTTAGGGGGTGCTGGAAGCACTCCCCAGGCTCCATACAGAGCTGCCCCTTTGAAATGCCGTCGCAGCGTTTCAAAGGGGCAGTGGCACGTGCAGCCTGGGCTCGTGCGGTACTGCCACTTTGAAGTACCTTCCTCTTCTCCCTCCACCTTGCTGCTTTGATCTGATAGAGGTGGAGGACTGGGGGGGAAGAAGCAACTAGTAGACTATCCTGTGGACTAGTCCTTAACATCTCTAATTAGCACTAATACTGCCTATACCATAATGGGCACAGTATAAATACCTAAAATAAATATTTTTTTTTTCTGAGTACTTCAGAGTACAGAATTTTAAAAACATCTTGAAAAAAACCACTCAAGTGAAAACTGAAGGAAAGGGTAGGATGGATGCTCTTTTTTGGTCAAGGCATCTTAGTGGGATTGGAAAACCTGAGTTCTATTCCTAGCTGTACCACAAACTTCCTATATTACACTGAGCAAGTTGCTCTAATTTCTGTCTCTCTTTTTTCCTATTTTTAAAATGGGTTGAATAATACTTCCCAGCTTCACACCAGCATTGAGGATAAAATCATTAATGTTTGAGATATTTAGATACTATGGTGATGATTATAGAGGAAAAAATCCAATTAGCAAACCTAAACTAATTTTTAAAAAATGCCCAGATTCTCTTCTCTATTGAATTCACGTCAGGCAAGTGATGGGAAATCAGGGGACTAGTCACAGGTTACTGTTGTAGCCCTGCCATAAATTAGGATATCTTAAGAGCATGTGCTTAAGAATTTGGCTGGATTAGGTTATCATTTTAGGCCTCTTTTTTGGTTCCTTAGTTATGTTATGCTTGAGAGAGAGTTATCTGCGTGAGGATGACACATTCTAGAGGGTTCTGTTTTACATATATTGAACTGGACCTAGTGTAGTAGAAGTAGTACTATAGGAACATTGTTAGATATCATTGCATAAAGAACACTTGTATTTTACAATGTGGATTTTTTAAATATCAGTATTCTGCTTTTAGAGAAATGTTGTTTGAAGGGGTGTTGCTTGTATCCTGCAGTGCAAGACACCACTATTTCTGGAAATATATTAGTGTTATCTGCTGACACAAATGTGGGATTTTTTAAATGTATTTCTAAAATTTAAACTGAAGTCCATGTTTCTTGGTAACTGACCCCAAAATATCACTTGCACAAAAACTTATTCATTGGCACCTAGGGCAAACATAATACAACAGCTAAAAAAGTGAAAATGTATGTTGACTTGCTTTTTTTGAGTGTGATGAATATTTGACTTGAGTTTAAAATAATTTCAAAGGTAGTAATAGTAAAATATATAAGGTATTTCCTTAATTCCTAAACAAAAGTACTTCAAGATTTTTTGAATGGTCTCCCCTCTGAGTTTATTTTTGTATTTTGAGAACATACGTATTTTTATATGGTGGGAAGAGTAGGAAAGGGGGTTCTAAACGAGTCTCAGAAAGTATGTTAAGCTGCGCTTAAGTCTCCTATTGTGTCCAGCTAATAAATTAGTGCAAGACAAACTTGTGTACTGTGGATTCATGCTCTTGGTTCCTGCACACTAACTTATCACATGGACAAGTCTTAAAAAACTTGAAAAATATCTTTTGTGATGAAAGTCTCATAAATACATTGCTCTATGAAATAAATGCATTTATCATTGTTCTGTTTGATGAAAAACACTGCAGCTTATTATATATAGTTTCCAGAAACAAATTTTGACTCAGAACATGACTCATTAAGTTGAAAATTTCTGGTCTATTTATTTTTCATCTCTGAATTTATATGTCCAGTAGTTTGGACACTATGAATTTCATTAAAATGAGCATCTTAGAAAATATTGATAGGGCAGCACTTTTAAGTGTTTTTTTCCCCTCTGTTAGCTACTCAGGCATTAATTGCTGTTCAGAGATGACTCATCCTTTGTTTAGAGCAATGGTGTCCAACCTGCTAGCCACTAGCCACATGTGGCTATTTGTCCAGTTGAATGTGGCTAGTTCACTATAGCAGTATAGTGGCGTACTACTTCAGAACTGATTGGACACCACTGGTTTAAAGGATGTCAAATCATTTTTCTTCACTCTTGATATTTAGGACACAAATTTATTTGGAATATCACCTGGTATAATCTGTGGGACAGTACTTAAAAATCAATTAAGATAATTTTTTTGTAACTTTAATTTAGAAAGTATTTCATAAAGAGCTAACCCTACATGACTGTCTACTTTTGCAGGACTCTGATGAAGAGGATGGTGAGCTGGAAGCCATTAATAAGAAGCTGAATAGCTCACAGGGTTTTCATAATTTTCGGCCTTATATACCTGAGGAGTTTGCTGACTTCAGTGTTTACAATGCTAGTCTGGAGAACAGAGAATGGTTTTCCGCTAAAACCGATTGCATGAATTCTCGTGTCCTTGAGAAAGAGGTATCCCGCAGTCCCACCACTAGCAGTATTACTAGTGGCTACTTTTCGCACAGTGCCTCTAATGTTACCCTGTCTGACATGCTTGTTCCCTGTAGTGATAGTACAGACCAGCTAACCAATCAGATGAAGGATTTGGACTCCAGTGATCAGTCAGGACCATGTCTTGCATATGATGTGAGATCTTTGAACAAGGAATTTCCAGAAAGGGGCTTAGCTAAAGATAAAATACACATGTCACCACTCAAAGAAAACAGTGCCTTAGCAAAAGAGATTTCACCATCTCTAAATACCACTGATAAAAACTGTAATATATTACATAAAGCTGGATCTTGTTCACGTTTAGATTCATCAACTAGCAAAAATATGCGAGACAAAATTGAATTTTCATCTCGACTAGCAACGGTTGAGCATACTTTAGATGTTCTTGAAGATCATTCATTTACAGAATTCATGGGTGTTGAAGATGGAAAGGACTTTGACCAATCAGTAGATCCAAAGTTATGTTCCACTGGTTCCTCTAAAGGAAGGAAAGAAATACCAACTGTGAGGGTGGACAGTGCCTCAGATTTATCACAAAACACTTACAACGCGCAGCTGGAATCTGTTGCTGTGGACTACCAGCTGTCAAATGCCACTGAAAACCCTCTGTTTTCTGTGTTACTAAAAGAGACTTCATACTGTCATACATATCCTGATTCTTCCCTTAATGATTGTATTGCAAAGAACCATTTGGATGTTTCAGACTCTGAAGATGGTGCTTCTGTAGACCAAGCCCACACCTTGCCTAGCTGGGTGGCAGTGGGAGAACCAGTGTGTGTAGGAAGTAATAAAACAGGCATAGTGAGATATATTGGACCAGTGGATTTTTCAGCTGGAATCTGGGTTGGAGTTGAACTAAGCATTCAGTTGGGTAAGTAGCCTCAGATAAGGTACTATAGGTTACACTGAATTTTCACACATTAAGTACTCGAGGAATTCTGTGCAAAAAATATTGTAAATTGTGTGCACAATATTTTAAAATTCTGTATATTTTATGTCAAAACAGCACAGTATAATTACACCAGTTTATTTCACAGTACCTGTCAGCAACTATATCTGTAACAATATAGACAACAAGGCTACATCTACAAGACGAGTTTTCTCGGTAAAAAATATGCAAATGATCTCATTTGCATATTTTCTGCTGATCTGTTTTTGCCCTGGGGTTTTTGTGCAAAAACAAGCAGTGTGGATATTTTCTTTGTGCAAAAATCCCTTTTTCTGCCAAGTTTTGCTCATTTTTGTACAAAAACCCCAGCGCAAAAATGGATTGGCAGAAAATATGCAAATGAGAGCGTGACTCATGCAAATGAGTCCCTGATTTGCATATTTTTGCAGAGAAAATTCATAGTGTAGACGTAGCCCAAAAGATTTAGTTAGTGTTTTTGGATAAATAGATGCCTTACTGGGAATATTAACATAAAACTTTAAATAAAAATTAATTTAAACTACAATACAGAACTGTATTTCCCACACCACTCAGAAGCAATCCAAGTGCTTGGGGGAATCAGGAGGAGCTGAGGGAGAGGGAAGTAATTGGTGGGCAGGAGCCTGGGAGGAACCCTGGAGGATTGTTGGGTATGGTGATAGAAGTATAGAACAGGTATTTTTGGGAGGTGAAATTGTTAGGGAGTTGGGTTCAGCCATGATCTCCCACATTCAGACCCTGGCTGAGCCCTAGCCATTCAGTCATTCAGTCAGGCATATCTGCACTGTCCTAATATCTTCCTGCACTTTCAATTCCTCTCCCTGCCCCCGCCCTCCCCCTCCTTTTTTTGGTATCTGGGGAAGGTTGAGGTAATATCTGCCCTGTCCTCATTAAAGTAGTGCTGCGGCTCTGCCGTTTTAATGTAGTGAGAGCCGCTTGGCTCTTGCTACATTTAAAAGGCAGAGGCACAGCACGGGACCTGGCACAAGCCAGGACTGCTTTAGTCCTGGCTCATGCTGGGTCCCATGCTGTGCCTCTGTCTTTTAAACGTAGTGTAGGAGCTGGGCTGCTTGCATGCCTGGCTTCTACAACATTTATACTGCAGAGCTGCAGTGGCCCCTTGTTGACTAATCATGTACTTGATACAAATTGTATTGAGTACACAATTAGTCATTTACTCCATACTTAACCTCCTTACAGTGAACTGAAATTTTGTTTTTTAAATAAATTCTAATGTGAAATAAGTTACTTTTGTAAAGGGAATAAATGTTGAACCTTATTATGATGATAGCTAATAGTTACTGTGAAAAGTTGTCATTGCTCAGAATGCTTTGCTACACGTGTGTTATGTACTTCTGATCTCACCACTAAAAGCTTTAAGTTTTGAGTACACAGTGTATTTAAGGATAATCACCACATATACATACTGAAACTGCATATAGTGGCTGAGTACTAAAAATAAATGCCATGTATTTATTTTTCCATTTTAGGGAAACATGATGGAACTGTGAAAGGTAGAGAGTATTTCCACTGCAAGCCACAACACGGTTTGTTCGTTCGACCAGGCCGCCTCAGTAAAGCACAAGCTTCAACAAAGAAATGCAGTAGCACTTCAGAATCTCAGGCATCCTCAAATTTAGAGAAGCGGAAAAGTTCCATACTTCAGGGGTCATCATCATCTTCTAAAGCAGGAGAAACACCCTTCTTTCAATCAGGAGATGCAGCTGCTTCTGCATTTTCTAGGAAACAAGAGAACAGGAAGTCTTGGATTAAATAAGCCGTAGTATTTTTGCACTTGCTACACACACTACAGTGTAGAAACCTTTATAGATTTTAAAAGTCGTTGTACAGTCTTCATCTGTCCATACTGAATGTGCACTCTGTAGAGTCATGGACTTAATTCTCTAATTTTTTATAAAAATATATATATATATTATATATATATATATTGTGCGTCTAGAGTTAGTTTACCAATAGGCAGATATGGCTGCACACTAAAATACAATTAAAGCTGATTTGTAGATACTTTGAGGTACTGGACTATTTGTTACGCAACAATTTGGGAGATGTATTTTAAACAAAAAAAGAAAATATTTTATTTTGGGGAAAAAAAGGATGTAAAACTATATTTGAAAAAACTACACTATGCTGTTCTTAATTACCAAAGAACTTGTATTAGACTGACACTCTTGCTATTCATATCCTGTTTTTATTGTAAACATTTGTTTTAACTACTAGCTTGGTGCCATGTTTTTTGTAGTCATTGGGCACTATGCTGCCTTATGTTCTATGTTTAAGTACACTGAAATAGTCTTTTTTTTTGGTCTTCCAAGAGGCCTGCCACTGTGGTGACTTGGCATTGTATTGAAAATCAAAACAATGTCGGGGCTATATGTTGGGAATTGTATATGCTAATCCAAGCCAGGCTGTTTGATTGCAGAAACAGTATTGCTGCAAAGAAGTGAGAACAATATTTCCTTTAAAAATGGCTTTTAGGCAAATGGGGAAACAAAGCAGCTGTAATGGATCACAATTGCAAACCTTGCACTGTTGTTTACTGTTTATGATCAAGCTAAAACGGAACATTCTAAAATTTTAATTTGCATAGTCTATTTTAATAATGGAAATGATGGAGGGATATATATACAATGCTTGTGAGTTCTTGAGAGCTGTTCCACATGTAGATATTGTAGATGGCTGTACATTGTCCTGGATATTTGTAAAGGAACATGTGATGAAAATAAGTGAAATGAATGACCTGCTGTACCTGTTTTTCTTTATTACTTAGCCAAGGAAATGAATGAGATACCTGGGACCTTAATGAAAAGCTGCTGTTATGTCTTTGATTTTGTGTATATGAAGCTGACTGTAGTATTTTACTATTTACTGTAAAGAACTGTAATTTATATTCTATTTCTGTCATTCTGTATTTAATTGGTACAGATCTTTGTTTTAGAATACAGACTTTATTTCAGATTTTTAAAAAGATTATTTTGCTTGTATTTTACTTCAGGACTGTATTTAAGGATTCATTCTAAAAAATAGATTTAATAAGTTTGCTAGTTCACATTTTTGGTGCTCCAGTGGGATATATTGTATACACCTCTTTAGCATGTATATGTATCAAAAGAGACTATACCTTTTAGGAGGAGGAGAGTGGACAGTATTAAATACTGATCCAGTTGACTGGTTCATGTAATACAGTGGTCACCAACCAGTAGATTGGGATCTCCTGGTAGATCTTGGAGCTTCTGACAGGTGATCCTGACTGGTTTGGCTAGGAAGCTTTCAAGCACTGGCACTTCAGTTGCCCCTCCTCCCATCCACATTGTCACGCTGCTCCTGCCCTCTGCCTTGGAGCTGCTCCTTGGGAGCCTCCTGCTTGCTGTGCAGGGTGTGGGAGGGAGAAGGGGGGGGTGCTGATGTCAGGGTGCCCATCCTCCCCTCACTCCTGTACCCTATTTCCACGCAGAGAGGAGGGGATGGAAGGAGCTTGGCAATGCAAATATCTGTCGCTCACACTGTGTGTCTGTCATTTTCATAAACACATGCTGTCCTTCACTCTCATCTCCTGACCCAACACCCAATATCTGGGTGGTGGTTGTTACTAGTTTTACTACTTGCAAAGTGTGTTAGCTTTGGGTTTTTTACTTGTCTGTGCATTTCTCTCTTACACTTAAATTTAATTCTTTGAGTAGTGAGTTCTACAATGCCTAACCTGTTGTGGCTGGAGTGATTATCCCTGTGGTAATTGCTGCTTCTGGAAGTGGCTGGCATGTCCCTGCAGCCCCTGAGAAAAGCAGAGCAGAAGGTCTCCACATCGGGTCCTTGCCTGCAGACACCACTCCTGCAGCTCCCATTGATCAATAATGGGGAGCTGTGGCCAGCAGAAGCTGTGGGCTCAGTGCCTATAGCTGAAGGCCAGCACATGGTGCCGTGAAGCCATTGCTGTACGTGCCAGCTGCTTTCAGAAGTGGTGCAGGGCCAGAGCAGGAGTAAACCTGCCTTAACCCCACTGATCCACCACCCGGAAGCCATCTCAGTTAAACGGTGCCCAGCCAGAGCCTGAACTCCTGTCCAAGCTCTGAACCACCACCTACACCCAACCACCTGCCCCGGATGTGTCCCCCTCTGTACCCAAACTCCTTTCCAGAGCTTGCACTCTGAAACCCCTTATGGATCCCAGTCACCTGCCCTGGGCTATGCCCGGAGTCCCTCCCATACACCAAACTCCTGGCCCAAGACCAGAGCCTGCTCTTCAATCCTCCTACCCCAGCCTGGTGAAAGGGAGTGAGGATGGGGGAGAAAGGGGAATGGAGTGAGCAGGGTGAGGCCTCGGAGAAGGGGTGGAGCAGGGGCAGGGCTAAGTGGCAGGAAGGAAGCAGGACCAGGGTATTTGGGTTTGAAGTAGATCTTACATTGCACTTAAATTGAAAAAGTGATCTTGTGGTTAAAAAGGTTGGAGACCACTGATGTATTACGAAGTTTCAGTAATGACAGAATACAGTGTATCTGGCTATGCCCAAATGTGTATTAGTTGCTTTTTGGGAAACAATGTACCTAGAGCAACAGTCCACAGAATTGATGTTTACCTAGAACTGATCAAGTTGCATCAATGGAAGAAATTCTCATCAGGATTGTAACTGAAGAATTCCTTTGTGTAAAAGTATTTTATCAAGGATAATACATGGTGTTAAAACATATCCAAATATTTATCTCAAAATGGTGTTTTAAATCTAAATTGAGGCTATAAGTTAAAATGTTTTTAAAAGTTTTTCTAAAAAAGTTACTGTAGTTGCCCCAAACAATTATTATGGATTATTTAAAAACAAATGTGGACATCATTGTGTGGAAAAATACAATGTTATTTTGGTTTACGATGGTGTTTAATATACATATTTGTATTTATTCTAGGCATTCATGAATACAAAATATGCATTTACTTCAGTTATTTTGAGGATAGCTTTGCTTGAGTTAATATGCAGCCTGTAACAATATTTCACAAAAATAACAAACCAATCAGCCCTTTCTGAATACTATACATCCATTCAAGAACTATTTATATGTTGTGATCTCTGTACTTACTGCAACTCCTGTTATTCTGCAAATCCCATATGTTTCATAGACTCCAAGGCAAGAAGAGATCATTCTGATAATCTGGTCTTGACCACCTGTGTAACACAGGCCCTAGGACATGCCAAAATTCATTTTGAATGACAGTTTATCTTTTTTTTTAAATCCAATCTTGATTTATAAATTTCCAGTGATGGAGAACCCATCACACATGTGGAGGTTGTTCCGTCCTACCCTCACTGTTATGCTTTATTTCTAGTTTGAATTAGGGATGTAATTAACTAGTTAAGTATCTGATAAGCTTGCTTATCAGATAGTCAACTAGTTAATTACATCCCTATTACATCTGATAAGCAAGCTTGTCAGATAGCTGACACACTAGTCAACTAGTTGTTCCCCCCCCCCCCCCCCAGCCTCTCTCAGAGGAAGCAAGGTGTGGGGGAGAAGGGAGTGCTGGGGGGAGATGGCTTAAAAGCCAGTTCACTCCAGCTCGGGGGGGGGGGGGGCCTAGGGGCGCAACAGCAGCATTTCACCTTTGAAATGTACAAGCATCCCAAAACGGAAGTGCTGCATGGAGCTTGGGGCCAGCAGGGGACGGGCCCCTGCTGGCCCCAAGCTCCATATCTGCCATTTCAATCTTTGAAATGCACGAGAGCCTCTGCTTGTGCTCTTCCATGTGGCACTTCTGCCTGTAAAATTTAGCAATAGCTGGGCAGGCTCTTGCTACATTTCAAAGCAAAGTGCCCTTATCAACTAATCAAATAGTCAGTGGAAATTCCACTTTCGATTAGTTGATTAATCTGATTTTAACATCCCTAGTTTGAGTTATCTAGCTTCAACTTATAACTCTTGAATCTTGTTATAACCCCCATTACCATGTCCTTCACCAAAACAAGTTAAGTGGAGAGACATGTTCATGGGAAGTAAAATATGAAAAATGACTTTTATTAGATATTTGCTATTTCGTGTCTATCGACAAATTTTTACCTTTCCATGCCTCATTTTCCCCTTCTGTAAAGTTAGCATGAGATATAACTCATCTCTTGAGAGAGAAAATCTAGCTGGTGAACGCCGGAGATTTTAGAAGAAATTTTTTATTCGTGTATAAACTGCTAACATTTAACTATCCAAGATGTTTTACTCTGATCGTGTAACACAACTCCAAAGATATTTCCTAGCCATTCCTTTTATGTAGTACCACCGTCTTCTGCAGCACTTAATAAAGTACGCCAAACACAGAACAGAATTTTTGCCATAATGATCTCTTGCTTACATAAAAACCCCCACAAAGAATACCGTACAATATGGGATAGATGAAACTCAACCTTAATCAAGATCCATCTGGTATTTGAGTAGATCATAAAAGGCCTTCTATTGATTTAATCTGTGTATTTTTGTTCAAGCTGTACATCTTCTAAAGATTTCATAGGCTGCTATTTTATGGCTTTTTCAGTTTATAAATAGTAGCTTTGTTCAGGCAGATCTATGCAGTGGGAATCATAATAGCATAGGTTTGGCCCCTTAGCTATGCTACCATAAACCTGTAATGTGGACAAAGCCTATGGCAACAAAGGAGACATTTTGTCATTACAGGAACATCATGTCCCCAACACTAGCTAGGCCAATAGAAGCATTCTTCTGTCAACCTAGCTACTTGTTCACAAGGAGTAAGATCAAAATGGGTATGGCACATGGTTGTGGGTTTCACACCTGTGTAGTGTACTTGTGTCAGACTAAATTCTGTGTATGCCAGACTTTCATGTTATTTAGAGGTGAGTCATTCTAAATGTGTTGCTTCCCATAGTATCACCTATGTTTTATCTGACAAAGTACAAATACTCCTACAAATGTATGGTTGGAAAGGGGTAAAGAGATAATCTAGTTAATCTCACCCAAGCCTCTACATTGAGACAGGACATAGTATTTTTTCTGCAATATTACTGCCTTGCCAATTATTACTCATTTTGTATTTGTGTATTTCATCTTTCTTTTCTAAGCGTAGTTCTTTGCACTTATACTCAGTTAATTTGTCATAATTTAACAGTTCTGTTTCCTGTGTTTTAAATATACACCAATAGAAAACTTCATTTTTGTTAAGTAGGCTTAGCAGAATTTGATTTTTTTTATAACTTTGGATAATATTTTAGGGAGTTTTTCAGTTCTCAATTTAAATGTTTACTCTTGTGTAAAATTATGGGGGCAGGCTGTATCTGCTATACCCTGACTTTGCAGAATCTACACCTTAGTACCCCCCTCCTCTTCCTAAAATGAACACACACAGCTGTAAAGCGCAGGGGCTTGCAAGAGGGGGGTGATCTATCCAATCCCTCCCCCCCACCTACTTAATGTCTCTGCTCCAGCTCTACTAGCAGCTGTTACAATACTTTTGAATCCCACTTTATGGTTTATAAAGTTTGCAAGCAGTATTTTTCTTACTGTGCTTAACTTAAATTTTGATTAGTATTGATGGAATTATTTTTATTAATTTGTGTATGTGTACAATGAAATCAACATATACTGACAAAAACCTTAATCTTCCAAGCCTAGTTCCAAGGTTACTATCAAAGACAAAATATGAAATGTGTGGACATATGCAAATTGGTTTTTTTTTACAATTAAGATCCACCACCCACAAGGACCCCAATACGCAGATTTTTCATTCCACAACAGCTGAACAACTGTGGCAGTGCATGCATATAAAACTAGCACTTCTGAAACTTAAGCCAAGCAACTAATTTTACATTCTAAAAATATGTATCCTTGCTAGGGGATGTTGAAGACCAAGACTTTTAACAGGGTTCAAAAAAGAACTAGATAAATTCATGGAGGTTAGATTTATCAAAACTTACTGGCCAGGATAGATAGGAAGAGTGTCCCTAGCTTCTGTCAGAGGTTGGAAATGGGTGATAGGACAGGGATCACTTAGTGATTCCCTGTTTTGTTGACTCCGTCTGGGGCATCTGCTATTAGCCACTGTCGGAAGACAGAACCCTGGGACATTTGATCTGACCTAATATGGTTGTTCTTATGTATGCTTTCTTGGTGTGTGGTAAATGTTAGTGACATAAGATTGTAGGGGATGTTATAAGAGCTGTTCAGGCTCACTGCAGCTCTATAGGATCTGGTCTCTGAATTGAATAATGTGGGGAAATGACAAAAATGCCTCCTTTATGGCGTTTTCCTGACCTTTTCTGTGGCTTTTAAATTTTTTTTTACACCACTTTAGTAGCACCTATATTTTAGAAGTGTGACCCTGGAAATACACTGAACCGGTGTAGTTCAAACCGGAAATTTCCCAAAGTTCAAGGACGTTTGAACTGACAATGTTGGCTCAGGCCATTTTCTCCATTTATAACGTCTACCTCTGCCCTTCCTCGGCTGTTTTTCATGTCAGGTTACTTGAGAGAGCCACTTAGTGCAGTTGTGCTCTAAGGTTTTGGCCATTTAATGAAGCAGCATTTTGCTGGCTCCTTGAAAATCACTTCCCCAGTCGCTGCTTGGCTCGGCGCTTTAGGGTCGGGGTTTTCAGATGCGGGGGGCGCGGCCCCGAGCAGGGCCTCAGACCATCCCCGCTGCTGGCACAAGCGCGGCCCGCGCAGGGCGAGTCCCGGGGCACGAGGCGCGGCTGCTGAGGAGGCGCCGGCCCGAAGGGCGCAGCCGCGGGAGCCGCGGGAGGGCGGGGGCTGCGCTGGGCCGGGCCCGGCTCCTCCCCGCGGCGGCCCCAGGCGGGGCGGGACGTGCCGCGCTCCACGCAGCGGCCGCAGCTGGGCCCGGACAGCAGCCGCTGCCGAGGTGGGTACCGGCCCGGGCGGGGCGGGCCTGGGAGCCCCGGGGGCGCGAGGGGCCCTGCCCCGCACCAGCCGCCTCGGCAGGGGGAGCCCGCGGGACCCGCCTCTCGGGGCCCGGGTCTCTGCTGCCCGAGAGCCGCCTCCGTCCTGCGGCCTAGGCTGCCACCTGCTCGCGCTGGAAGGGGCCCGGCCCGGCTGACTGAGCTCAGAGACGGGGGGCAGGGGGGCTGTGATGCGCGGTGCCTGGCGGAGCGGTAAGGGTGGCACAGGGCGGGGGTGATGCCGACGCACATAAGGGTTTGCCTGCCCCTGGCATTGCTCGGATTGGATCCAGCCTGGCTTTTGTCAAGCCCCGCAAAAATTGCGGGAGGCCCAGCCCGAGCCTGTCTGAAAATCCGGGTGTGCACAGGGCCAGTTGTGTTTTCATACGGATGCAGGGCTGGAGATGTCGAATAGCTCAACAGTGCTGAGGGAGGGAGGACTGCATCTACTCAACCGGGGGTCTGACCCCGGAGGGGGTTGCAAGAAGGTTTCAGGGGGGCTGCCAAGCATGGTGAGCAGTAGATTCCCTTAGAAAGGGAAAGCCTTGCTATAAGGGACTGCACTCTGGCACCCTGAGCCCCACCATCCATGGCTGAAGCCAAAGCCTGAGCAACTCAGGCCAGATCTTCGCTCGAGTTGCTGGAGCTGGTTTACCTTAAGCCGAGCTTGGTGGCGTCCCCACAGCGGGAGGCCCATAGGAGCAAAGGCTCCCATCAGCTTCCCTTGTATCTCTCAAAAGGGGGTGTACAGGATGCTGGCGGGGGCTCCCTCACAGTTAGATTTAGCAAGACTTAACTAGACTCACAAATCAAACTCCAGAAGATAGATCACGACAGCAGTGACCACCTTTTAGTGTTAGACAAGGTCTTAGTTTTGTAGGGCACTAAGGATTTTCCATGCTAGCTAATAAAGTGAAACGTTTGTTATCCGGCACTCTGTTAACCAGGAAACTTTGTTAAGTTTGAGGACATTGCTCTCAGCCACAATACTGTCACGTCTTCAGGCGGACAGACCTGGCTTGGTTTACCATGATTGGCTTAACAATTTGTTATTTAAGTAGTACTAATCATCTTTAACTCAAAATAGAAACGTGAGATCAACTGCCTCACATTACAAAACTACCAATATTAAGTTTTACTATTATTGTCCATTGTTTTTTCCTAGGTTGATGGGGACCCCCAGATAATCAGAATTTTTAGATAACCAGAACGCCCTAATCCCCGAGTGTGCCGGATAACACAGGTTTTACTGTACTTAATTCTCTTCCTGGCTTTTATATGCCCCTTCTGTCCCCCAAAAAACCCCAACAAACAGTTGTGGTACAGGTGGGTTGTGATGTTTTTATTGACTGTTGGGAAGGGATTCAGAAAGAAAAAGGTTCAGATCCCCTGCCCTAGACCATAGCAGATGTTAGTAGCAGATGTTAGTACAACCTGTTCCTAGATACCAATGATGGGGATTCTACAGCCTTCCTGGAAGCCTATTCCAGATCTTTACTCTTGCAGTTAATAAATTTTTTCCTAATATCCAACCTGAACCTCCCTTACTGCAAACTAAGCCAATTATTTTTGTCCAACCATTGGTAGACATGGAGAACCACTTATAGCCGTCCTCTCTATAACAATACTTGAAGACTGTTGTGTTGTTCTCTCAGCTTTCTTTTCTAGATTAGACATGATAAGGTGCCAGGGTGTAGTAGGGATGAAAATTGCATTTAAAATGTTAACCAGTTAAACTATATATTTAACTTATTAAACGGCCCATCTTGTCATGCTGTGGGTGGGGCTGCGGGAGCAGCCCCTTCCCCCACCCCCTCCGCCCCCTACCTGTGGCGCTGTGGGCCTGGCCAGGCAATGCCTGTTGCATTTCACCATGGGCAGGGGACTACTCTGGCTGGATACCAGTTAACTGGTTACCCCAGTAAACATGCTGGTAAAGCAATGCTTTCTGGGTAACTGGTTAACTGATCATCCATTTATATCCCTAGGCAGGGTGTAGATCCTTAGTAACCTCAGCATCACCCTTGAATCCTTAAGGGAGTTGAGCATTCCATCCAACTTGTTGGATGTCCTCTATAGTCACATGTACCTGCTATGCAATATGTATCAGATGCCTGCTACCAAGAGGCATGCTGTGTGGTAAAACTAATTGCCATAAGCCATCTGACATGTTCATAGCCACCTGTGGCATCATCTTGTCTACCATTTGGACCTCTTCAGTGGTTTTTCTTAGCTCTTCTCTATGTTCCTGTTGAAATTTGGAAACCTAGGGAATTATTCTTTCCCATGCCAAAAAACTATATTTAGCAAAAAGGGCCTGTTAATTATACAAAGTTTGGAGAGAGGCAGATAAATAAGTCTTATGCCTGAAAATACCCTGCTCTTAGAGTCCTTATTTTTCAGCATACCTTGGTAGATCAGGTCTTTTCTTAAACCCTCAGAGACTCTGGGGCTGGATGAGTGTAAGTTTTTGATAAATATTTTTCTACTCCCTTTGAAGTAAGGGGAAGCAAACCTTAATGTGTTAGCTGGTTAAGATTATCCCAGTGGATTTGAAAAATAAATACCTATTATCCTAGTCTAGAGAGACTCCTAGCATATAACATGGGCAAGATATGTTGTGTTTAACCCACACTCCCCCTTGGGCTTAATATAACCAGCTATTAGTTCTAAATTGTGTCTATACCTCTACCCTAGGTGCAGCATTGCATTTAAATGGTTAGTGTTCACATTTTTCTAGTCTAGAAGATAGCAAGTAAAGGTTTTTCCTATGTGTATACCATATGACACTTTGAATAAGATTTCCCTTTGTTTCTTATTCTTCCCACAAACCATTTCCTCAATGAAATTCTAGTCTGTTGTCCTGCGAATTGTTGCATGAATGTAAACAACCAAAGATTAGGTCTGAGAACAGATTCTGTGTCTATCATTGCAGGAGTTGGGACGTAAATGTTTCTGTTTGACATACTGTTATTTATTTTTATACTTTGTTACTCTGTGAAACAAATCATTAAACACTCTCAGCTGCATAAATTCTTGTCTAAGCTGTAGGTGTATTTTCTATTTTGAATATAATTTTTAATGTATCTTTGAACAAATTAATGTTTTTACCCTGTTTGATAGAGAAAATTATTATGCTGTGATATCAGTAATTAAAGTGCATTTGATTATCTGCCTCAGTATAATCTTGCTACGTATGTTTTGTCATCAATACCAGATAGTTAAAATTGTTTAAAATATTTTAAATTACTCATTCAATATTATAATAAGAGAATCATGAGGTATTATAAGGTATTATGGTTTTGTGGGTGGCTTTTTCCTTCTGCAATTTCAAAACATAGGGGGAGGTGGTTCTTTTGATTGGAATGTAAGGACATCTGAGTCAGTGGAAAATATTGTAGATTTTAAATATCCAGGAAAATTCTATTTAAGGAAAAAATATGATGATTGTTATTAACGTAAAGGTGAAGGGTTTTTCATTACTTCCCTTCATTTTTATATAGATTATCTGTTTTCCTTTTAAAATACTTTAAATTCCATGTACCACTAAAGAGGAAATAGACTTATAAACACTTTCCAGTATGTTCATTCTTTGTAAATGTTACATAGTATAAGGAAAATTAGAAAATCAAGGTAGAAAGGATAGAGCAGCTGTACTGTGCTGAGATGTGATTGGATCTATCAGGCTAAATACCAGAATTGAAATCTGAATTCTGGGCTTTGCTGCATGGTCTTAGCCAGTTGGCCCACTAAGCACTTGGGCACCCTTATGCTTACTGTCTCACCTGCCTTGTTTTAAGGGAATACGATTCCCAGTGAAATGAGTGTAATAGATTACTCCACTTGTAAATTTTGCCCCGTCTACCATTTGAAAAGTGGGACTAAATCTCAGAATTAGTTAATGGTTGTATTGGAGTATTAAAAGCCCTATACTGTATAGGCTAAGCATTACTGTGTCTGTACAGCATCACATTTTTGTTTATTAAACCCAGAAGATCATACTGTATGTTTTCAATGCAAAGACTCAAGATTCACAGTGTAACATTTCAGTGGAAAGAATTAATTTATTTTATGGGGGGCAATATTAATTGGCTATTTTACCTTTAGTTCAAGTAAAAAAATGTATATATCTGGAAAATAACCTGGAAAAAATATGAGCATTTCAGTACTTTTTCTAGAAGAGTAGGCTTGGCTGGCTTTTACATTTTTTATGGTTTTTTGTAATATGTATTATTTGATTGTTCTGTAAGCTTGAAATACTGTGGATTTTGAACTTTACCCATAAGCAATACTTGGTCTGGATAAACAAAGTGGAGGATGTAATAGTAAAATTATTTTTTGTGACACAAAAGAGGGAGCATTTAAGGATATATTTGCTATATAGTCTTTGCCATATAAACGTGTTCATATCACTTTTCATTTGATGTCTCTTTTCAGATTAAGAACTATAAAGTGATCCTAATGAGTCTTTTCCAGTTTACCACTAGAAGGCTGGTTTCACAAGCATATTGTGGACTTAAGCCACCTTCTTCCAAGAAACAACGAATTTGCTTAGAAATGGCTCGTTTTAAATCAAGTAAGATACATTTGTTCCCATATTTGTTTCTGTACATTGTCCAGGCAAATATTTTGTAAATTTTCTCTTTGCTTTGAGTTTTCAGCCTCTTCAAGTTGAGCAGCATTGTTGTAGACACAAAGTACTGAGCAAAATAAATGTCCTAACCTAGAGAGAGTATATTGTACAAATGGGGGCTACGTCTACACTGGCCCCTTTTCCAGAAGGGGCATGTAAATTTCACGAGTCGTCGTAGGGAAATCCGCGGGGGATTTAAATATCCCCCGCGGCATTTAAATAAAAATGTCCGCCGCTTTTTTCCGGCTTTTAAAAAAGCCGGAAAAGAGCGTCTAGACTGGCCCCAATCCTCCGGAAAAAGTGCCCTTTTCCGGAGGCTCTTGTTCTTACAAGTAAGAATAAGAATAAGAAGTAAGAATAAGAGCCTCCGGAAAAGGGCACTTTTTCCGGAGGATCGGGGCCAGTCTAGACGCTCTTTTCCGGCTTTTTTAAAAGCCGGAAAAAAGCGGCGGACATTTTTATTTAAATGCCGCGGGGGATATTTAAATCCCCCGCGGATTTCCCTACGACGACTCGTGAAATTTACATGCCCCTTCCGGAAAAGGGGCCAGTGTAGACGTAGCCGGGGTGTATAATGGCTGCACATACTTCTTTTTAAAGATTGCAAGACTCAAATCACCAGTCACCTTTGCTGAATCATTTTTGGCTCTGAGATAGACGTATCAGTTCTCTGCCTCAGAGAACATTGGAAGCCTGACATCTGGTATCCTTAGAAGAGTTATGGGAAATTAATGTTTGCACATTCCTTGCGTTTCTGTATCTTTTTAACCCTAACGTTTGCAAACAGGTCAGATCAGTCGTCCTGTGGATGCAAGCTAGAAGTTTTTAAAAGTTTTGTGTTTGAGTGCAAAAATATCCAATGAAAAATATTATAAATTGTATGTGTTTTTACATTTTGAACTCAAATGACTGAAAAGTTTTTAAAAAAATCCTTCTAGGCTTAGACCTAGTATGAGAAATTTCAGCCTTCAAGGTAACCTGTCAAAGTGAAACGTGTCTCATAATGGGTGTTTGCAACGGAAATTTAGTCTCAACATGAATATGGCATCACTACAGCTGTAATAATGAAGAGGAGAATGATAATTGAATAAAGCTTCAATTTGAAAATTCACAGGCTTTAATAATCACAGTCTATATTTTGGTTTGAAAGTGAGCTTCTTGGAAAGACAAGTATTTAAGAGGGAAAGTGTGGCTGTGAAGCTGTTAGTTTTGGATTTTTTTTAAAATTGTTAAAAGTCACCTCTGCAATCATGCTGAATGATTGCCAAGTTCCTGGCATAGTTAGGGGTCAAAATGGCTATTCCCGTTAACATGTCTTATTTCAATATTTATAAAATAGGAAATATATTTGTATCACTGTTAGGGATGTAATAGTATAGTCAATTAACTGATTAATCGATAAGCAAAAGCTTATAGGTTAATGCTGTAGACTGCACACATTTCCCCCCACCCCTTGCCAGTAAATTTTTTAGCAGGCTGGCCAGCAGCCCAGCTCAGTCCTGGCTTGCACTGGCTCCTGGACCTACTCCCCTGCAGCTCTGCATTTAAAGTATATAAGAAGCCAGGCCAGCTTAGTTACGACTTGTGCCAGGTCCAGGAGTCCAGATCCATCCCACTCCAGACAGGGGCTGCCCAGGGACTATTCAATAGTCAACTAACCGATAAGAATTCATTATGTTAATTGACTGTTCAGTTAACTGATATTTAACATCCCTAGTCACTGTATATTTTTGTTTATATATTTAGATTTGTCTTGCATATTCATAGTGAAATTTACTTCCCAGCTTCTACACTACAAGGTTTCTGCAGGAGTTGAGTTAGTAAAACCACTCCCACCAACTCACAAGCAGGGTGCATTGGTAATGCTACAGCTGTTCAAATCCCCACGGGGTAATCTACATGAAAATATTATATTTAAAGATTTAACTTCGAAAGATCTTGCTTAATACACTGGACTGTAGTAGAAAAATACAATTAGTCAGGTATCCGCCTCCACAGTCTCCTAGAAGGTATATGGTCTGGTTTAAATTGTGTGAATTTGGGCAGATAACTTAACAGCTTTCAAATTACAGGGATGCCGTTGACATACAACTCAAATTTCATTCTGAAATATCTTGTTTGCTATAATTCAAAGCCATATCTAAACTCAGAGGCAAGTATAATACCACAAGCTATAATTACTGATTTTTACACTAACTAGATTTTCAGTTCATGTTTTTGTTTTAATTAGCATGAGGTTTGAAGAATTTTAAGGTGGTTGTATCACAGTTCGGGGGCAACTGTGGCTGTACAGATTGAACTTCTCTTAACCTAGACTCTCTGGTCTGGCAACATCCCTGGTCTGGCAGGACTGGATTTCCCAGGACCAGAGAGTCCTGGTGGAGGTCTGGTGGCTGGGAACCCGACAGCAGGGCTAGTGCCCAGTAGTGGGGGCTGCCCTGTGGCACCAAAGCCACGAGCCCAACAGTAGGATTGCCATCCAGTGCTGACATTGCAGCGGGGGGGCAGGAAGCAGCAGGACTGGAGCCCAGCAGCAAAATTGCCCAGTGAGACAGAGAGGTAGTGGGGCCGCCTGGCAGCACAACCAGGAGCTGAGCGGCCCTGGTACCACCAGACAATGCAGCAGGACTGGGAAGCAGCGTGGCTGCCCCGTGGGGCCGGGAGCCTGACCGCGGGGCTACCTGGGAGTGGGGCTGCCTGGTGGCACAGCAAAAAGCCTGGCAGCTCTGCTGCTGGCCAGCAGAGCTGCCTGCATAATTGGACCCCAGCAGGGGGGCTGCCCTGCGGGGATGGAGCTTGGCACTGGGGTTGTGCATGCTGTGGCGGGGTGCCAGGCACCCTGCGTGTGGAGGGGCTGGCAGCAGGGGGAAGCCAGCTGGGAGGCTGGCAGTGAGGCCATTGCTGGGGGTGCTTGTGACAGGGGTGGGCTCGGAAGTGACCTTCCTTCGTCCATCAAAATCCCTCATCCAGGATCAGTCAGTTCCCAAGGGTGCCGGACGAAGGAGTCCAACCTGTATTTCCCCTCAGTGTCCAGCAAGGACATTCACTCACAGGCTTTCATCTCCCCAGCTGTTGTCTTTCTGGATGAAGACTTGCATCTTTCTTCCTCCTGATCAGGCTCTACAGTTTCACTGTGTATTCACTGTGTTACTCCCAGCCCAGACAGGTTGTCCAAGAACACCTGCTTTCTCCTCCAAGATGGCTAACACTTCATAATTGTCACAATTATACCTATCACACGACACTTCCCATGCAAGACTACTTTATTCTTACAGTAAAAAACATTACAGATAAAACATAACTAATAAAAGAACCTATGTGCATTCTAATAAGCTAACTAGTCATCACCCCAACTCTAACAGCGGCTGTGCGAGGAGCAGTCCTTCAGTCACAGGACTTCCTTTGTGATCACAACTTTATCAGAGCCATAGTTCAGAGTTAGCACCTGTTCTTATGGAGCCTTAATAGGCTCAGTTTCTTTAACTGTATCCTAAGGATCAGGGTGCTGTGTGGACTAGGGCATTTTGATTCTCAACCTTTCCAGAGTACTGTACTTCTTTCAGGAGCCTGATTTGTCTTGCATACCCCGAAGTTTCACCTCACTTAAAAACTGCTTGCTTACAAAATAAGACATAAAAATATTAACTTGTTATAGCACACCATTACTAAAAAATTGCTGACTTTCTCATTTTATCTGTATGAAATTTTAGTTTGTATTGACTTTTCAGTGAAACAAGACAAATATCTAGATGAGTTGATGGACCCTCTGAAAGACCTCTATGTACCCTCAGAGGCATGTGAACTCCTAGTTAAGAACCACTGGACTAGAGGTCCAGTCTGTTTGTGGCACCAGGAAAAGGCCCTGAGCCTGTTGAAACCCAGTCTGCTTATCCAGTCATTTCATTGCCTGTTGGTCCTTGGAGAAACCAATTTGAAATAGTACATGCAGACCTCTCAAGAGAGGTGAGGGAGGGGTGACTTCAAAGCGGGGAGGATGTACATTAGCAGCACCCTCCTATTAGAGAAGATACATACAATGCCACAATAACATATACACAATTGCATTTTTAATCTAATGTAACCCAAGTGTATTAACCTTAACTAAAACTTTACTGAATTAAGTTAAACTTTGTTCTCTTAATTTCCTAAGCTTGGTTCAGAATATTGCCAGCCTGTCACATGTTGGTTGAAAGGGGTTTATATATAACTAGAAATTACAGCAATTTGGGATTATTATTGTAGGCCTGTTAATTCTATCATAGTAAGTTTTATTTAAGGCTTCATTCTTCCAAACTTTTAACATATGTACTTAATTTCATCCACATAAGTAGTTCCCTTCCATAAATGTTTACAGGATCCAGGGTTAAAAAATTTTCTTATTGATAATACATCTAATTTTGATCTACAGAACATAATAGAGATTCTAAAATTAAGTGTGGCAGTCTTGTTCAAGAGCAGCATTTGTGTTTGTATGCCTGTTGTGATATATCTGAATGATTTAAATTGTATTTAAAAATGAAAACTAGTGGATCAATTATTGTTAATTTTTCCCATTACATTTAGATATGGCTGATTTTCGAGAAGTGTTTGCCAAAGCAAAGCACATAGCCATTATTACAGGGGCTGGTGTTAGTGCTGAAAGCGGTGTTCCTACCTTCAGAGGTGCAGGGGGCTACTGGAGAAAATGGCAAGCTCAGGTATGTAGTTGGGCTAGACCTTTGAGTTACTATTAATCCTTTACTTCAAGTGCGCCATTACCATGAGTCAGAAGCAGCTAGCTGTTTTAAAGGATTGCAGAGCCCCACAGTGCTTCAATAGTGACACAGTGTCTCCTTCGCCATCTCTGCAGCTTCTTTCCTACACTCCACTGTGGTAGCCTCGTGCAACTGCAACTTCTCCTTTTCCCTAGTCAGCACAACAGTCTTAGATATCTTGAGATATTTAGGAGGCTGTCTTGCTGCTTCCCTGCTTGCTTTTCCCCCCAAGGCACCTCCTCCTTTCTGAATTCAGAAAAACATGAAAAAAGGGATGAAGGACACTACCGAGTACTGTTTTTTGTTTATTAACTTGTTTGATTAACTAAAGCTTGAAAATGTCTTGATAATTTTGTCTGCTACTCTCTGCCAACTTCCTATTGCACTCTGCTGTCTCTGCTCCTCCTTTGGCTCAAAATTAACTTGCTTTCATGTTCCCTTTCCTATATTTGCACTATTATAATCAGTTTTATGTGTGTGTATGTTTAAGATAGCGCTCATGAAAGATTTGATTCTTTTGGAAACTAGAGCAGCTGTGCTGTTATCCAGTTACAAGTGTATGTTTACTGTGCCAGTATTTCGTTCATTAATTATGCATTTGAATACAGTCTATTTATATAATTTTTTTTAATGTGAGAACTTTGACATATTAATATTCAGTCTTTATGTAGCATTGCAAGTATTTAGTTCAGATGGATTTATTTGAATGAGCTCTCTCCCCCTATCTTTTAAATAAGAAAACTGAATGTAAAACCCATATTAATGTAGAATTATGGCTGAGATTTTAAAGGTACAGGAGACAAAATATAAGTTGCCATCAGAATAAAAGCCTGTTGTTTGACTATGTTATGTTATACATAAGAATTGAAATTACTGGTAGTATAAAATATACCAGGCAAAGATGCCTAGTTTTATGGCCACTTTAATGCATATAAAATACTAACTATGATGTTGCAGCTAATTTCCTTGTTTCCCATTTGTTTGTGCATCTAGAGGAAGCTTGGTGGGGCACTGTAGAATAAGCTCTGAGAGCACAGTATGAAAGTACAGAATTCTGGATAATACAGTAAAATTATATGAAACTTTGATGAATGGCATTGCTGCATAAAATACGGTATTTATAGATCCACAGTTATAAGGCCAAATGGAACCATTCTAATCATCTAGTCAGGCCTGCTGTATTACACTGACTTGTCATGCTACTATAAAATAAGAACGACTGATTCTGGCTATTGACTTGTATTCTTGTTAGCTATAGGTGGTTACAAATAATCTATTGTTATTATCTTGTATTTTAAATAACTTACATGTGACTATATCCACTATCACAGGGGTGGGAAAGACAGTGTCTTTGGGCTGGATCCAGGCTGCCAAGCCTTTTGATTTGGCCCACAGTTGCCCTCAGGCCAATCAACGTCTGTGAGTAGGGAAGCATGTAAAGTCTCCTGGCCCCACCCCCTCAGCCAAGTGCCTGCTCGTTCTGGGGCAGCCTGCAACCACTTCCGAAATTTATGAAGTGCCCACCTGTGTACTATCCGATTGTTTTGCTTTTATTACTAATGAATGATTGCTCCTCTCCACCCCCCTCAGGAACTGGCTACCCCAGAAGCCTTTGCAAGGAACTCCTCCCGTGTGTGGGAATTTTATCATTACCGCCGGGAGCTGATGTTGAGTAAACCACCGAATGCAGCACATGTTGCCATTGCAGAGTGTGAAGCTAGACTGAGCAAACAGGGAAGAAGTGTTGTGGTCATAACTCAGAACATTGATGAGCTCCACAGAAGGGCAGGCACAAAACACCTCTTAGAAATTCATGGTTAGTATTAATGCATGTGTATGCTGGAACTGATCAGAAGATGGAGAGGAGAGTTTATACTGAAATCGTTGAACATTTCAGTGAAACCAATTGAAAAGCCAAAAACATTTTTTATTCAGAAATGCCACCAGGATTTCACATGGCCCAGTTCTCCTTTATGGGTCTGGCTTCCTGGCTGGATTACGTTTCATATTACACATTGTGGCCAAGGCATCCTGTGATACACTGGGGCTGCTCAGCAAGAGAGGACACCAGGATGTAGCATGTAGTCTGGGATGAGACACCCGAACTATTGCACACGAGAGGTGTTGCTGTGGCTTTTCAAAATCAAATGTTAGGTGTTTGAGTGTTAGATGAAAACTAGGGAAAGCGGAGACTTTTTCACATAAACACACGTTTTGTTGGAAACCCAATTTTCTGTCAGATACTTTAGATGGAAATTTCAACTAGTCTATTGCATGCACATACTCTGGCCAACTGTTGCTGAACTTGTAAACATCCACTATCTCTCTTCCCATTATTGTTTGCTGGTTAATTTTTTATGCTGATGATGGTACTGGAACTTTCTCCTTGTATATCTCAGATCCACTTGGTTGAATATACTTGAGCAAAAAAAAAGCTCAGTTCTGTTCTAAAGGGTAGGAATTACAATTTTCTGAGTTTTCCAGTTATTAAGCAGGGATAATGCATCAGAGCATGTTGTGCACTTATTCTGATGAGCAGGGCTTGACAAGCGGCAGCGAGCCCCGCTCGCCAGCCACACGGTTTGGCATGCTGTGCATGCGCAGACTGCGCTGCGCATGCATTGATCGTGCTGCGGTGCCGTGCCAGGCTAAAATGTACTCGCCACGGTCAAGTAGATTGCCCTCATTGTTGAGCCCTGCTGATAAGTATAGTTTAGTTTTGATTATAATTAATTTTTACAGAATGTACCATAGTATATTATGAAGTCTTGGTAATATCAAACCTCTATATTATTTGCTAATAATTATTTGGAAAGTCAGCAGTATGTGCAAATTACAAAGTATGTGTTTTAATACACTTCTCCTGTACTGAGAGGGAAATGCTACAATCATAAGTAGGGATGTGAATGACTAGTTGACTATCCGATAAGCAATAGCTAGTCGACTAGTCGCTCCACCCCTCCCACCCCCCTTGCTACCTCCATCAGAAAGAGGCAGCAAGGGAGGAGGGAAAGGGGAGGAGGGCTTCAAAGCGGTAGCGCCACATGGAGCCTGAAGCCAGACCCTGGGCTCCACATGGCACTGCCACTTTGAAAAAAACGTGTGCAGCCCGGGGCCAGCTGGGGTGTCCACAGGCTGCATGCAGCATTTCAAAGAAGCATCACCACATGGATCCCAGGATCAGCTGGGGACTCCCCCGCTGACCCGGGCTCTGTGCAGTGCTGCTGCTTTGAAACACTGTGGGGAGCACGAGACCAGTGGGGGACTTCCCTGCTAAACCACATGACATAAGTCACATTCTAGTAGAGGGACCAGTTCTCTGGTTCAGCATGGCAGTTGCTATTTAACTTTTGCTCCTGCCTTTACCATACTGGCTTTGTGAATAAATATGCCATTGGTTTCCTTGACTGCCAATCAGAAATGTTTTATTTACATACTAACTAATTCACGATGCTGTCAATCTGGAGTTTATTAGTTCTGTTTTCCTATAAATTAAACTGCTGACAAGGAATATTCAAATAAAGGAATGCTTGGGATGGATATAACTGTTTGCATGCATAGCTGCGGGTGAAAGGCATTGTTCAATATTAAAATCTGGAAATTTTGCTTTTCAGGTAGTTTATTCAAAACCCGATGCACCAGCTGTGGAAATGTGGCAAAGAATTACAAAAGTCCAATATGTCCAGCTTTGTCTGGGAAAGGGTAATACATTATGAAACCTATACACTCTCTTTTTCAGTTTGATATTTATTTATTATCTTTATCAGCGTAGATCTTTTCAGAGCTGGGCTGTGTTTTAGACAGATGTCTCTTATTTACCTCAGGGAAATATTGTTTAAAGCCCATATGATGCTTTGAAAACATAGGATATAGAGATATGAAATATTTACCTGTTCCAGTTAACCAATGGTGGCTGGAACAGCTTCCCACCTGCTTCAGGCAAGGGTCTGCTTCAGCTCTGTGGGGCCTGCCATGGACAGGGACATGTCAGGCCATCCATAGCAACGCCTGTTCACAGTGGGCCCATGCATGTTGCAGGCAGAGGCTACTCCGGCTGTCCAGCATTGCTCATGTCCTCCAGGGCAGGAGGCTGACAATGTGGGGGGAGAAGGAGTCAGAGTTGGTAGTTGGGGAAGGGCTTGGAGCAGAGTGCTGGGGAGGTGCGGGAGTCAGGGATGAGGGGGGTGAGGACAAAAGGTTGGGATGTAGGAGTCAGAGCAATCAGTTCAAAGAAAGGGAGCTCAGAGCAGAGGTGTGGAGTGGCCACTGGCTTCTCCCCAGGGCAGGGGAATAAGGTGCCTTACCTGGGCTAGGCCTGCACTCGGTCTGCTGGCTTCTCCCTGAGGCAGTCCCGGAGTGGGGGGGCATGCAGCCTACCTGATAGCTTATTGCTGGGGTCAGCCTGGGACAGAAGGGCTACACACCCTGCCTCTTCTCTACAGAGTTGGCCCAGAGTGGGGGGAAAGGTGGGCTGCACACCCCACCCGCTGGCTTCATCTCAGTGTTGTAGTAGATATATTTATTTCCTTCAGTTACAGAACCACCTTGATTTGATAGAATGCTTTGGAGACATGTATTTTACTTGTAACAGCATTTTGTTCTTCACTTAAACTGTTTTTTTATTTTATTTTGTGACTTCAGTGCCCCAGACCCTGAAATGGAAGATGCCAAGATTCCAGTTGAAAATCTTCCTCGGTGAGTTTTGACATTCATCTCTTTTCACCATTCCAACATGTTCCCCCTCAGATTTCAGAGGTACTTTGAAAGGATACCTCTACAAATAGGTGTTAATATTATTTCACAGCATCACAGGAATGTGAAAGCAGTTTACAAAATCAGAAAGACACAGTACAAGTTACACTACAGAATTATATCACATGATAGACTGTGTCACTCAGGGACTTGAAAAATTCACACCCCTGAGTGAGAGAGTTACAGTAATTCCTCACTTAACACGTGCCCACTTAACACATTTTCACGATAGCACAATTTTTTTTTAGGGAACATTTTTCAAACAATATGACCCCGTCCCTGCAATAACACGATTTCCCCTAGGGGTGTCCGGCAGCTGTGTGAGGCTTCCCCTGCCTTCCTGCAAAGCGGCAGAGGTTTGCTGCTCGCCACGCCGTTCTCCGGTGACCCCCTCTGGCCGGACGCAAGGCATCTGGCCAGGGGGGGTTACTGGGTAACGGCAAACCTCTGTTGCTTTGTAAGGAGGCAGAGGAAGCCCCGGGCAGCTGCCGGTGACCAGCCATCTGGGGAAACCCAGCCGCTGGCTGCAAGTCCCCTCCCCTGTCCTTCTCTAGAGCCAAACACCTCCCCACCCTGCTATAACCCAGTCCCCTTTCTCCCCCAACCTTATGTCCCGGTCCCAGCTGCTAACAAGTGCAGGCTGGAGCTGCAAGCACATGTGCGCTTAAAACACAACCCCCACTTTGCCATTATTTTCAATGGGAAAATTGACCCCGCATAACACATTTTCACTTAGCACGATCATTTTCTGAAACGTATCTACCGTGTTAAATGAGGAATTACTGCATATCAAGCTAATTCCCCCCCTCCCCAGACTACACAGTGCTATGTTGGCAGGAGAGTTTGTCCCACTAACCTAGCTACTGCCTCTTGCAGAGGTGGATTAACTAAGCTGATAGATGCTCTGCTGTCAGCATAGGACTGTCTTTGCTTAAATGCTGTGATGGTGCAGCTGCTGTGTTGTAAGTGTAGACCTGTCCTTAATGCCAAAGATCTTAAATGTAACATAACATTACAAGAGAGAGCTGACAAAGGCAATGTGGAGTAGAGATTGCAATGACGAAAAATAGATTGCTTATTTATCTGTGTAAGCATCTAGTAAAGACAAGTCTAAGCTAGTGGATCTTTTAGGGAGTAGAGAGAGAACAATGGTAACAAGCAGCTAAGTACTACAGGATAAGTTGCTGTTTATTCAGTAGCTAGCACTCTTTCTTCTAAGGCAGTATCTGATACTATGCTTGGAGTATGTTCCCTCTAATTTTTCCCATTCATGTGCAGAATAAATTGTGTAATGTGCACCAAGGCGTGTGTGGATGTGCACGACCCCTAGAAACACATGCTGCTAGGTGTGGGAGCTCTGCTAATCATCTAGGTGGCATTTATATTTGTCCTGGGTGGCTGACAAAGTGCTCAACTTAGAGGGAACACTGGCTTAGAGATGTCAGGGTATCTTGTGACCATTAAAAATCCAGTGGCACTTTTTGTGGCAGTCCACAATTTATTGCACTTGACTATGATTTTTTTTTCATTTCTTGCATTAGACTGTTGGAGAGCATCTCTCAGTCTTGTTAAATAGTTTCTGTACTTCACCCAGAGATACAGTTGTGTTGTATAATAGAGGATGTGGTCTCTGTATATGGCAATTAAGATGATGTGGTCCTCTTGCAGTTGAAATAGGTCTGTCTTTAATGTTTTTAACAAATCAATCCAAGGCTCAAAATCACTTTGAGGGTCCCATCTCCTTCTATTGTAACTTTTCACAGGTGTGAAGAGGAAGACTGCAATGGTCTTCTCCGTCCCCATGTTGTGTGGTTTGGTGAAACTCTGGATTCTGACATTCTTACAGAGGTGGAAAAAGAACTTGAGATCTGTGACCTCTGTTTGGTGGTAAGAAATGCTTTGGTTTCTTTTTTTTATCAAGCAAGCTCAAATTAAGAAATCGCATCTCTCCGAGTTTGGAAATGTAGAAACAGCCATGAAACAGTTTCAGTAAAAGATAATGCACTAAAATAAAGTCTCATTATGAAAATGTAGTCTTAGGTTTGAGAGTTTAAACATGTGAGGGAAGAATTTGAGTTGAAATAAATGCAGCAGTGTTAACTTGGCCACATTGCATTATAATAAGGTTACATGTTGATTGCACAAGCAGTAGTTGAAAGTACTTCTGCACTATGGCCAACCTAATATTGCTTAGCTTTTGAAAAAAAAAATCACACTTCTGACAGTTTAGGGCTTATTTGTTTTTTAAATATAACTGGTTAAACCAGCTCCATGCACTTTTTGTTTAGAGAACCTCCATGCATTCATCAGATACTTCTGTTCAGCAGGGTATTACCATGTCAAAGGACGAACTCCTTCATTAACCCAGGGCATGTTAGTTCTTGCATATTTTCTTAAATTGCAAGAGAATTCTGTCTTTAATTGTCTTTTTATTAAATTGTTTGTACCTGCTTGTTACAATTAATACCCACAGTTCCTTCCAATGAAAGAGATTAGAGTAACAGGTTATTTTTTAAATATGTTTTTGTTTTACTTTTGCGTACTAGATAATTTCATGGAGGTTAGGTCCATCAATGGCTATTAGCCAGGTGTCCCTAGCCTTTGTTTGTTAGAGGCTAGAAATGGATGACAGGAGAGGGATCACTTGATGATTACGGTGTTCTGTTCACTCCCTCTGGGGTATCTGGTGCTGGCCACTATTGGAAGACAGAATATTGGGCTAGATGGACCTTTGGTCTGACCAAGTATGGTCGCTCTTATTTGATTGAACTTTGTAAATGGTCATCTGAATAGAGCCAATTTTTCACCTATTTGCATGGGTTTTTCATATAGCTAAATGGAGAGAAAAATATTTCAGAACAGAGGGAAGTATCTGAAAAATTCCAAAAGTTGGCAGGAAGAGAAAGGGACAAGTATAGTACCTGGAACTATTTTGCTTTTTTCTTTAATTGAATGTGACCCTATAATGTGTGTTTATATTCTCAACTTTAATATTGAATTTATTCTAAATGAGGAAGAAAATAGATAAAACATCTTCACAATGTTAGCACAATATGTGCTGGTAATGAGTCACAATTTTTCTTGAAGTTGCCTCTTCCATATCCATATTCTTCCAAATTCAGCTTCATAATTTGCTTTTTAATTTCAGTGTTTTACATGTTCAAAGCTCTTTGAGTATTAATCTCCACAGTAGCCCTAAAAAGTAGGGGGAGGCGGCTTTCCCTATTTGTTAAGCATTTTTTTAGGTTGTGTCCTGTTAGGATTTCCCTTATTTATTTCCTTGCCAGTGGCCTGACTTCTGGTGGCTTCTTCCCTCTCCTCAATCACAAATGTTTGGAAATGGATTATTTTAGAACTAGTAATCACCACACCAGTGTCAACTAGAGGGACTGCAGAGCAAAGTTGGATGTTATTTTTACTTCTTTCCAGTCTTGAGGAGCACCGCATTTAGACCTCTTATCCCTTAGGTTTTGGCAGGTTGCACTGATCAGGCCATATCAACACGTGTAGACTTGTATTGTACGGTTGAATGTGCATTAGTTGTTTAGCAAATATTCAGGTACAGTCATTCAAGGTGTTTGAAGATACTGGATTTTTTAAATGCTGGTTTGGTGCTGTTTTGTTTTTCTTGTAGGTGGGAACCTCTTCTGTGGTATATCCTGCTGCTATGTTTGCTCCTCAAGTATCTGCAAGAGGAGTGCCAGTTGCAGAATTTAACATGCAAACCACCCCTGCCACAGATAAGTTCAGGTAAAACTAGTCATATTTTAGGCAGAAGGGAGGGAGCCACATTAATGTAAATGATTTCTTATGTTGTGCTGTTGAATGTCTACAATAGTGGTGTACAAACTTTTCCTATTCCATTCCCCTTACTAATAATGCAGTGGTCTCCAACCTTTTTACACCCAAGATCACCTTTTAAATGTCAGGGTAAGCCAGGATCTACCCCATCTCTTCCCCAAGACCCCACACCTTTCTTGAGGCCCTGCCCACTCCAAACCTTTCCACAGACTACCCATTGCTAATGGAAACTCAGTTAATTACATAACTACACCAGCCATTTTGCTAGTGCTGCAAGTGGGGAGAACAGTTTAATTTAAATTATTAAACAGATTAAATGTTTTAACTTTCTCATGTTAGTTTATCAAACTTTATTTTAAATAAAGTAAAATATTAATTTATATCCAACACAAAAGGTTTCAATGTTTTCTTTGTGGGGGTGGGGAACCTTTTTGGGTTGGGGACATCACTGACCCACAAAAAAAAAAAATCAGCTGGGGACCATGCAAGTAAGAAGCAAAAAAAATAAAAACTCCCCAAACCCCAACTCAGACACATCACTGTTCTGGCACTTCAGCCCCCACGGGGTGAGGGGAAGGGACAGGGAGGACTGAGGTTCAGGGCTTCCCATAGGACAGATTAACTTTTCTGGGGTTCCGGTGTACCCTCACTATTTTCTCTAACCCTTCCACACTGTAGGGACACACACCTTTACCCAGTTCCTAGAGCTCAAGGTGCAACCCTGTTAATTTACACACCCACCCTTACCCAATTCCTAGGGCTCAGGGTGCACCTTCCTGCAGGTTTTGCAGGATCTTTAGCCACTGAAAGAGCCTCACACAGTAATATCCTTATCCTCTATTTATTGACAATTCCTAAACAAGCAGAATACACATCCTAAGCGCACAGGGTCATGCTCACCAATCCTGATAAAGGCAGGCAGACTTCCCCTGTTGGCCAGGCAAGGTCAGTCTCTCTGGATCTTAGCTGCTGCACATCTCGGTGTGCAGGAGAGTCCTGGCAGTTCTTATCTTAGGCTGGGTCTTGGAAGTGAGTTCTTCTTGGGGTTCCTTGTCTCTCTTTGGTCTTCTTTCTGCTTTTATTACTTCTGATCTTCTTTCCTGATCTCCTTCTTGGACCCCAGTTTAATATAATGAAATCTAAGTCTTGCTTAGCTACACCTTAAAATTATACTAAAATAATTGGTTACTAACCAGTCATAACAAAATTACCTAACCAATCATACCTCACCACCTTAATTGATTTACACCTAGCAAAATTAATTATACAACAGACAGAAACAATTACAAACCAGATACAAACCAGACAGAGATCATACCGACAAACAATAGGAAATTGTAATGACAATGATCATAGAATGAGGATTCCACAACATTCTCTATTGATAAGCAGTTTCTTGCCAGACAGAATGATGTTACTTAAGTTTTCTTTACCCATCTTGAGATCTGTTTCTTTATCTGGTGACAGTAGGGAAGCTATCAGGGCAAAGTCCCCTCTTCACAGCCTTCTGACACTTTTTTATACAAAATAGATGGAATGTGAGTATGTGACTCCAGGCCTTACATTTAATAGCTGCTACTCTTCAGTCTGGCTGCAGAAGGAGGCTTTGGTTCAGGCCTAGCACAGACCTTCCAACATGGCTACAGAAAAGCCATATTGTTACACCAGAGTTAGTGGATTTTGTAGACCCCGTTAGACTCTGGGGTGGGAACAAAAATGAGGGGCTCAGTGTGCAGGACAGGGCTGCTATCGAGAGGGATAGGGATGCAGGATCTGGGTGGGAAGTGGGGTGCAGGACGGGGTGAAGAGGGCAGGGTCTGGAAGGGAGTTTGGTGGCAGGAGAGAGTGTGGGGTGGATGTATGAGAGGAAGTTTGGGAGCAGGAGGAGGCTGGGGGAGTAATCCAGAAAAGGTAAGAGGGTCAGAATGCAGTCAAATAGCTGTTTGGGGGGGGGGGGGGGCAAAGAAATGGGGAATAAAGGAAAGTGTAGTTTCTATACAGTAAAATTGAATCCCCCCCACATCTTCCCTCTGCTCCATGATCCTCCTCCTGCCAGCCTGATCCCCTGCATTGCCCCATGCCTCTCAGTGCAACTCCTGCCCCCTCCCATCCTGCCCCTGCAGCATGATCCCTTGGCCCCTCCCCACTCTACCCCTGCATCCTCCTTTGCCACCCTCTTGCCCTCACATCCCTGTGCCCCCAACACACTCACCAGCAGGGTAGCAGCACTGGGACTTGCAGCCTCCTGAGAGTAGCACTGGGATTGGGGGGGCAAAGTCTCTGCCCAGCCCAGCCCTTTCCTTACAGGCAGTGGCTCCAGGGCTGGCACCAGCCTGGCTGAGCGCAACAGGGCACTGAGGAAGGGGCTTCCCGACCCTGCACATGGCCCACAGGGAGCAGCGTGGTCCCCAGCATGCCATGTGTGCTGGTGGTCCAGCCCTGCCCCCTCCTGGAGCAGGGGACAAGAGCGGGGGGGGGGGGGGGAAATGCACACATCTCCCCCCACAACCGCCAGCAAGTTAATAAAGATTTCATCCAGCCCAGCTGGTCACAGCTTGCAGCCCACTGAGGTTGTGCCAAGCTCCAGCTGGCTGGATCAAAGAGCGGCAGCTTGACAGGATAGTTGGTCCCGGCAATGGACTCTTAGGTGCACTGTAATCAACTGGTTGATCATGACTGCAGTAATGGGATCTGCCTTCTCTCCCTCCCCAATTAGTGCAAAGCCAAGGCTTCATCAACAGAGGATCTTGAGATGGGGGCAGACTTTAGGATGCGGGAGGAGCTGAATCTAGAGGTGGCTTTGGCTTGAGAAGGAAGAGAGGATGGGGATGAAGCTGGGTTGGAGGGCAGGACAGAGCTGGGTTGCGGGGTAAGTGGAACAGGTCTGGAGGCAGAGTGGGAGCTAGGTTCAAGTTCCCCCTCTGTCCCCTGTGGTGATTGGCTCTTGCTCCACTGCCTCACCAAATGCTCCTCCACATTGTGATACAGTGGGTGCTACTCACTGTTTGGGAAACACTGATTTAGAAAATGTTAGACAATGGCATTTCCTAGCTCTTTTTGGAAAAATTAAAAAAAACTGCCTAAAGTTGTATAGAGATGGGGTGACAAAGGATTCATAATTCTGTATCAGTCAGATCAGGAGTGGACAGTAATTTTTTGAAGGGGAGGAGCCTTTTTATAGCATTAGTTGAGGGGACTCATGCCTCCCCTGTGGCTCCCAGGCATCACATTAGTGGGGGCGGGAGCTGTAACCCATTTCCTGGCAGCTGCAGGGAAGGTGTGAGTCCTTTATATAGAAGCAATTGAAATAGCTTGTGTGTCCCAGCTTCCAGGCAATGGGTTAGGGAGTGTGGCCAGGAACTGCCACATGGGTTGGATAAAAGAGCTAGGTGGGCTGCATCTGGCCCGCTGACAGGCTCTTGCCCACCCCTGATTCAGACTGTAATACATTCTCTTGTTTTACTTTAAATACCAGTTTATTGAAAATACAAAAACTGTGACATTGCAGTCAATTTACTTAATCAGGTTGAATTGTTTGCTGCTTAAACAACTGTTGTTAAAACAGGTGCTCTTTGCTCTGGAGTCTGTGTGGAGAAATTAACCCTTGAAGTGACATGATAAAGTGCAGAAACAAGATCGAGCAAAGTGTATGAAGGGCAAACATGCAGTGGTGGTAATTTGTATTGTAAATGATTGCTAGTAAGTTCTCCATCTAATCACTTTTCTCCTAATCATTCTGATTTCTGTTTCAGATTTCACTTTCCAGGTCCCTGTGGTACAACCCTGCCTCCAGCGCTTGCTCGCCATAAAACTGAAATAATTTCATAAGCATGCGGCTGCGACAGGGAGGGGAAGAAATGCTCTTACTGAGACGCTCAAGCCGCACGCGCGAGGGTGAACTGGAGCAGTCCTGTGGAAGAAACCTTAACCTGTCCCACAGAGACGCGAGCTTTGGCCCAACGACCCCAATCACGGAAATCCTCCTCCTGGGCCCGTGAGGGCTGCGACGGGGCCGGGAGACGGGCGGAGACGCTGGACTGTGGAAGGCGGGAAGGTCGATGCTGACACCTGCCAGGCTGCCAGCGGCTCCGCTGCCCTGCGGCCCAGGGTGTTTCCCTGCGGGAGGACTCTGGCAGCGCGTCACTGGGTGAAGAGGGGACACTGGGGGGGGGAGGGGCGCGCACGCGAATGGCCTCCGGAAGGAATCCCAATAAAAGCCTGTCAGGAGCCCTGGCGCCTTCACTCCTGCCGCGGTTTGTGCTGCGCCTGCGCGTGGTGCCTGCGCGAGGCGGGGGCTGGCTCGCGCCTCTCCTTGCCCGGGCAGCTTCAGTAAATGCCCGTGGGGGAGGGGCCGGGGCCGCGCTGGTGTCGGGCGGCTGGGGGGGGGAGGCGCTTTCAGTCACGCGCGGGCAGCCTCGCTGGGGGCGGGGCAGCGCCCAATGAGGAAACGCCCCACAGACTGAGGGCGCAGACGGCCGGAAGTTACGCGGGGCGCCCTACGGTGACGGTAGCGGCGGCTCCGCGACTGCTTCCGGGTCAGGGGTGAAAGACGCCATGGCGGCGATGCTGGAGGAAGAAGCTGCCGCCCCGGAGCCACCTGCCGCCGCCATCCCCGGGGCGGACGAGGATGACGAGGCTCCTGAGGAAGTGACCTTCGAGCGGGCGAAAGCCGCGGCGGAGACCGAGCGGAGACGCGCCGGGGAGACAGCGCGGAGGTAACAGCCCGGCTTGGCCGGAATCGCCGCGCGGCCGGACTCCGCCCCCCCCCCCCCGGGTGTCACATGATTAACACGAAACCGCCGCGGTCCCCTGTCCCGGCGCACGCACCTGGTAGGGGGCGGGGCTAAGAGCCGCAGCGCGCGAACGTGCCGCTTTGCTGGCCTGGCGCGGCGGCGGGGAAGCCCGTTAGCGCGTTTTCAAGGGGGGGGGGGAATCAACAGCGGCTCCGCGCGACTCCCCAGGCCCGGGGGTGTCTGGCCGCCGGCTAAAGGAGCCGCGCCCCGAAGCTCGGCCTGGCCGGCAGCGGGGAATGGGGGATCCTCCCCCCGCCGCTCTTACTCGTTTGGCCGGTCCCCTCCCTACGCTGAGCGCTGGGGTTCCGTGCGGTGCGTCTCCCGCTTGGTAGGCGAGTGTTTAAATCCGAAGAGGAGCGGGGCGCGGAGGCAGCGCAGCCTTTGCAAGGGCCACCACAGGCATCCTCCTTGGCCAGACACCATTTCAGCCGATGGTTGAAGTGTCAGGGTGATCTGCTCCGCCTTTATTTCCGGAACTGGTCTAGACACCTTCTATAAGCAGGAGAAGGAAGTCCAGTAGCCTCATGGTGGGAGATTCTGCTGTGCACACACAGGATGTTGGCCTAGCTATACAAGGCATATGAAGAGGTGGCATTCTTCTCCTATTATAGCTAATCGTTTGAACCGTGTTTTTGGTGCTTTAACAGTAAAGATTCCTCTTGGATTTCAGCTTCAGAGATGTGCAGTCACAGTCTGGCAGGCTCATTTAAAATATTGATACATCTCAGCACACATGTAAGGTACATGACTGATGACATGGCTCAGAAACATACATAAGGTTATAAAGAGCTCTCTGTGTGTGTCTCTCAGTCTTGCCACCATTAGAAGATAGTTCAATAAAAGAATCTCTCACATGTTGCCTCTCTAGACATGATTTGTGTGTGTTCCTGAAGCTGTATGGATGTTTCCGTTGCAAGCAAGCCACTGCCAGTATAACTAAGACAATCAGTGCTCAAGAGGGACATGTTATAAATGCATCTGTTGGAGACAGCCTTGTGACTTGAAGAAAATCTGAAGAAGCAAGATGTGTATAATACATATTCTGGGCACGTTATAGAATCGTGGAAATGTAGGGCTAGAAGGGACCACGAGTGGTCATTAAGTCCAGCTCTCTAAGCTGAGATAGAACCAAGAAATGTAGATCACCCTGACAGGGGTTTGCCTAATCTGTTCTTGAAAACTTCCAGTAATGGGGATTCCACCACATCCATTAGAAGCCTATACCAGAGCTTAACTGCCCTTATAGTTAGAAAATTGTTTAGAGTGTCTACCCTAAATCTCCCTTGCTGCAAATGAAACTCATTACTTCATTCCTCCCATCAGTAGACTTGGAGAACTTGTCCAGTCCTCTTTGTAACAGACCTTAAGGTATTTGAAGATTGAGGAGGAACCTGATAATATTTTCTAAGACTATGCCTGGTTTATGTCACTTAACCTTATAGATCATGTTTTCTAAATGTTTCATAATTTCTGTTGCTCTCCTCTGGACTCCCCAGTTTGTTCTTATCTTACCTTACCAGTGTGGTGCCCAGAATTTGACAAAGTAGTCCAGCTGAGGCCTCACCAATACCAACTAAAGCAAACCAGTTAACTACCTCTCCTGGCTTACATAACACACTCCTGATAATACACTCCAGAATATTAGTCTCATTTTGCAGCTGCATTGCATTGTTGACTCGTATTTAATTTTTGATCCACAATAATGCTCTTCTCCTTTTCAACAATATTGAAGAGCAGTTTTCCCCCATTTTATAGTTGTGCGTTTTCTTATCTGTTCCTAAGTGAAGTACTCAGTCTTGACTTTCACCTTTTTTAATTCAGACCTGCTCTTCAGTTCTTCATGGTCACTTTGAATTCTAATCCTGTCCTTCAAAATGGTTGCAGCCCCTCCCAACCTGCTATCACTACAAATTTTATAAGCACTTGGGGGGGGGGGGCTTGCTGCACTCACAACCCTGGCTCTCTTCCCTCCCCTCCCTCTCCCCCACCCGGCCACTGGGGAGGGCTAAGTTGTGGCCCCACCAGCCCAGGCCTTTTCTCTCTTCCCTCTGGCTGCAGGACACGCCAGGCCCAGCTCTAACCTTTGCGGCCGGGGAGGCTCAGGAGGTGCCTGTCCCACATGGGGCGCAGCGAGGTACAGATAGTGCCATGTGCGCACAGTGCTCTGGGACACTGCAGCCTGCTGAGGTGGGGAAAGCAGCAGTGCAGGGGGCACTGTCCCACCCTCTCCCAGGTGCGGTCCCCCCTGAGTTGCTCACTACCTCAACACTGCCTGCAGATCCCAGGGCTGCCTGTCCACCCACAGGAGCAGAAGGGAAGGAGCAGGCAGGTCAGTGCACCGGTTTCCCAGGCAGCTCAGGGTGCTCTGGCAGCTGCAGTAAGTGCAGCCACTAGGGAGGGGGTAAGCTTCTGCAGAGCTAATCAGACTCTGGGTGGTTGTGCACCATGGTCCGGCTCCTGAACAGCCTGCTGCTGGCACATAAGCCTGCTTGGGAGCTCTGCTCCTAGCCCCTGTCCCCAGGCTGCTGTCCCGAGCACTGAAACTTCCTCTCCTGCCTTCAGGCTGCCACAGCTGTGATGTGCAGTCTACCAGCTACTGTGCCATGTTCCTTGTTGTTGAAAGCCCTGTGGGGTGGGGTTGGAGGAAGGGGAGTAGGAGCTTGGTTTAAAATAACAATTCCAAGTGACACGGGGAAGCAGTGAGGTTGGGCTCAAGGTGGGAGGGTGAGAGAGGGAGGAGGCAAGTGGGATGCAGAGTGATGTGATGACATCACTGTCCTGCAGGAAAATCTTTTTTTAATATGTAGAGTGATGCATCCCTCTATCATCCAAGGAGTCACTAATGAAAATATACAATAGTAGTAGACTAACTTCACTCTAAGCTGCGCAGCTACCTAACAATCCCCACAGTGGGTCAGGGCGGCTGCGCATTGTGCTGCTCCTCCAGGCCGATCCCAGTAGGAATATGAGATCCTCCGGAAAAGGGCTTTATTCCGGAGGATCGCGCCAGTCTAGACGCTTTTTTCCGGCTTTTCCCCAAGCCAGGAAAAAAGCGGTGGCCATGTTTATCTAAATCCCCCGCGGATTTCCCTATTCCCAAGTTCAAAATTAGCATGCCCCTTCCGAAGAAGGGGCCAGTGTAGACGTAGCCCTTTAGGCATCTACACTGACTTAGCACCTACATTTTAGAGTACAATTTATTAGGCATCGAGTATCTGTCTATGAGCATGTTGCCTTCCTCTAGGTGTCTGGATGCCACTATCCCACCTAAACCCCAGAGCGAATCACAAACCAGGGAAGACAAGGACAGGCAATGCTCATCTGGGGAGCCAATCTAATAGATGTGTTCAGAGGCTGCCTATTGGATTTGGGAATGTAAAATCCTATTTAATCAGTTAACCGCCATGTTTAACCAGTAAACCTATGGACAAGGCTGCCAGTTAAGTTATTAAATAGGATCTCTCCCCCTCCCTCTGCCCCCCATTGCGGGGCTGCTAGTTAACCATTTACCAGTATCACCTGGTAAGGGCGTTCACATCCCTGTTTGGTTTGGGTTCCATTCAACGTGGTGGGGGGAGGAGCCCAGCCTCTTTATAACTTTTAGACCATTGGTCAAAGCAGTGGTTCCCAACTACTGGTCTGCGAACCACTAGCTGCCAGGCTGTGGCAGCTCTGGGGGGTAGCGGCTGTGGTACACCACCCAGTGCCTCCCCACCCGCCGTGGCTGGTAGGAGAGGTGTGTCCTGCCAACCAGCCTGGCACAGCAGCCTTAAAGTACTCGCGACCCAGGAAGCAGCACTCAGGTGGGAGGCAGCACAGGGCTACATATGTGTTAGGGTTGGTGCTGGGGGGCTCTGTGGGTGGGGAGGCTGGCGCTGGAGAGCTCGGGGCAAAGTTAATACTGGGGGGCGATGGAGGCAGGCTAGTAGTGGGAGGAACCTACAGGGGCAGGGCTGGCACTGGGGAGCTGTGAGGATGGGGCTAATATTGGGGGCTGGCACGGGGGGATTGGGTGCATGAGCGACGAGAGCTACAGAGCTGCTGCAAACAGCCGGACCTGAAGTCAGCTGTTTGCAGTAGGTCTGAGGGCCGGGGCTTTTGGTGGACCAGTAACATTTTATTTGCATAAGGAATATGCAAATAAAATGTTACCAATCTGCTGAAAGTTTGTGAATGGGTTTGCTGGTCTGTGCTATGAAAAAGTTGGGACTCACTGGATCAGAGCATTTATCTGGAATGTGGGGGACAGGTTCACTCCCCCCATGAGAGAGAGGGGGAGAGAAAATTTGAATTGGGGTTTCCCACAGCCCAGGTGAGTACTCTAGCTACTGGGTTTGAAGTTACAAAGGTCAGTTACTACCATCACCCCCTCTGGCTATTTTGTGTGGAGCTAGGAACCTGACTAGCTGATTCTCTCAAGAAACAGCTGATACCCCTAAGCTACCTGACCATCCCAGAAAGGAGCCAGATGCCTATCTGTAGCAGGGATTTAGACACTGAACTCTGTTAAGCAGCAGGACTTAATACACAACCCTCTGGTTGGCATCTCCCACTGGTTAGCTTAACAGATGCCTGCCTAACATGCTAGCTTTTGTGGATCCCACTCTGAGGTGGCGCTCTTTCTCTATTCATTGTATAGGGCATGGGTGGGCAATACTTTTTAATGAGGGGGCAATAGAGAAGTGCAAATTGTGGTTTAAAAACTTGATCAATGTATGTGATAATGGGGGTGTCTGTTAAAGGTGATGCTTACCAGTTAACCATTGACCTCTCTAAATACCATCTTCATTCAGGATGGTAGCAAATAGTGACAAATTTATCACAGCTGGCTGCCCCCTGAATCTGGAGACCGGAAACAAGAAGTCAACCCTTATCCCTCACAACTTGCTACCACTGGACCAGAGGATGGAGAAAGGAAGAGTAGATTGTGACAGGCATATCTGCATCCGTCACAATTTGTCACCTCTGATCCAAAGATGGAGAAAGGCATAGGCAGAAAATTATGATGGGGCGATTACACCAGTGTTGACCTATTTGTTCTCTCCTCCCCACAGGGACCGAGAGCTGCTGAAAGAGAAGCGGCGGCGACGAGAAGAGTTGTTCAAAGAGCAGAAGGTAAAGAGGGGGAACTTTGGTCACCTTGTGCTCTGATCACAGGTGCTGTTCACTACAGCTGCCTTGCTACTGCAAGAGCGATGTAACCTATAGGCCAAGAGGTGCCCTTGTTTCTCATGAGCCTGGATGCTGAGTCACCCTGCAGAGTGGGGGAGGTGCTGACCCCTTGCTCAAGCACCATGTTTCCCATGACAGTGTAAGAGTGAAGAAGCCTTTATCACTCGGCTATTAATGTGCGGCCAGTGTATTAATGATTTCTGGTTAATATCCGGTTAATCCTGCCCCATATATTTACATGAATGGGTTTTGGCTAGTGGCAGCCATGTGCCATTTGGTGAAAAGACCTTGGCTGCAGGTAAGGAAGGAAGCCCTAAGAACCCACCATACACAGGTTTGAAGGACTACAGCCAGGGAAGAGAGCACCGGGATGTACCTTTCCTTGCGGCAGCTACGCACACCAGCCTACGCAGAGGGAGTGCCCAGGCATAAGGGCCTATAGACTGGGAGGGAAAGGGAGAAGAGGCAACTGTGAAGATGGGGCTGCAGCCCAGATGCCAGGGCTGTGCATGGTGTATCTCTGCATTCTCCAAATTGTACCCTGTTGAGCCCTGATTTCTGGAGAGTGCTGGGGGAGCCAGTATTGTTTAGCCCCTAGGTCTCCAGCACCCTTCTCCATGCTGCCTTACCTGAGGCAGGTTTGCAGGGAGCAGTTAGAAGAAATACATTTTAGCGCTTGCTTTCCTGGCTGCAGCCTCACAAACCTGCTTGCTCCTTACTATATAGTGGCAACTTTTTGCTGGCAGCTGTGGGGTTGCTAGTTAGCAGAATCTACTGTACCAAGATTTACAAAATTTATGGCTATCTGAATTCAAGAGGTGAGCAAGCTGGGTAGCTGCCATCTACCACCACTTATTTTTTTCTTCAAGGAGTTCAGCAGAGCATCTCAGTTCCCTGAACATTAGGAACAAGTCAGAACCCATGTCTCTATTCAAGCCTGCTATCAGCAGCCAAGCCCTGAGACCCACATGAACATATTTTAAACATCTGCACAATCTACCTACAGCTAGAATATTTGTACTTGAGAAGACTGAATTTGCTGGTGAAGCCTGTAAGAATAATCCACTTTTTCCCCCAGTTCACATGGTTTTTTTTTTAACCAGGAGTTGAGGTTAACTAAATTTTTTGAGTAGTTTTTGACATTGGTATTTTCTCAAGTTCAAAAATACATAGAACAGCCATCAAATACTGCCATAAAAGGGAAAGTTCAATAAACCAAATATTTTAGCCACTAATGCATTCTCTTACTTTTCTTTAGAAAAGAAAATTACTTCCTGAAAATGTTCTAGAGGAGTTAATTTCAGAACAACAAAATAAGTAAGTATAAGTAGTGCCCTAATGTGCCAAAACCGTGCCCTAAATTTAATAGGACTCTTCTGTATTTTTTGGTTGCCCAAAAAAAAAAAAAAATCTGCAGTAATAAAAAAAAAATCTGTGGATGGAACTTTGATGGGTAAGAAAGAATAGAATGCATTGTTCTCTCCTATAACTGTACAGTACTGTATTTCCAAGTCTGTATTTTCATACTTGCTTTTCTAATTCTATTCACATTATATCTTTCCGGACATAGTTACAACAATCTGAAAATTAGCTATGTAAAAATGTCACCTTGCTTAGATTCTCCATGTATATGTGTCATTATTAATGAACAGTGTTACAAGAGGATGGTTTATGACAAAAACAGGATTGTGCATGTGCTATTGTAGCTTGCTGTTGAAGGTATTTTTGAACATTCAGCAGCATACTTGACACTAAGACAAAGTTCTAGCAAGGTCACCAATACATAACCTAGATTGTTCCAATTCCCTTCTAGTCTTTGTATAAAAGTCTGTATTCTATTTAAGACTCTGTAAATATTTTAAGGAATTATAGATATTTCAAGTATTATAAGTGTGAATAACCAGACACTGATGGGTGCTTTCCTAAAAGTTTAATTTTAACAAACGTTCTCATTCTTTCCTCAGAAACAATAAACAGTCTGAAACAATCAAACAAGGTAAGATGCAAACTTCTGTTTAATATTAATTTATCTTTGTGATGTCCATTCTCTGCTAGATCTAGTGCAGTAACATTGTTTTGTGACACTACAAACGTGGGATAGTGAAACTTGAATTTAACAGTTGCTGATTGCTGTAGCCTAGCACTTCTAACTTCCTCTCTGACCTGCTATTCTTCTTGAATTATCAGAGTTGGCCCTAATTCTATGTCCTGTGTGTTGAGGCTTGCTGGGCAAGTGCTTGATTTAAAATACTCAGTATTGGTTGAAGAAACTTAGCATAGACCAAAGATCCTGGAGAGCTAGACAGCCCAAATCAGGGTACATCTACACTGTGGTGCTATTTCGGGATACTTACGGGATCCCAAAATAGCTTTTCCATGTCTTTGAAACCAGCCCATTATTTCGAAATATAACAGGCTTGCTATTCTGACGTCCCTTTATACCTTGTTCCATGAGGATTAAGGGGAAGTTTCAGAATAGCGGTTTATGTTGAAATTTTACACAGTGCCAAATTACAAAATAAGCTATTTCAAAATTAACTCTAAATAAGCTGCGCAATTTGCATGGCTCAAATTGCATAGCTTTTTTCGAACTACGGGTACAGTGTAGATGCACCCTAAAAGAGGAGAATCACTGGATGTTGGAAGACAACCAGGTTTTGCTGAGTGACACAACTGTGCACGGCATTCGTTTGTATTTGTATATTATAATTCTCAGGAATGACCACAACCATAAAAACAGCCTTTATTAATACGCTTGTTATAATGATTCTTGGAGCAGGGCTATATTTGTTCCATATTCTCATGGCACTGTAGAAACAAATGAGAAATTTCACCCTCTCAGAACCAAAATGCAGGACTCTCAAGAAGTCATAAATATGTAGTTCTGTAGACCCTTTCATATGCAGATCTCAGTGTTTTACAAATGTAATTTCACAACCTCCTATGGTCTATGTAAACATTACCTACAATTGTATGTCTCCATAATGCATTAGAAGTACTAAAGGAGTTGAGCTGTAGGTTTCTTGACACACACAAACCCCACTCTTCATGGGCAGTGCATAGTTCTCTGAAATATAGGGAGTGAAGCCAACTATAGTTTAATATTTCCTGGGCTTTGTACAGCCATTGTGCTATATTAAGGGACATCTCTACTACTATACAACTTTATTGCTTAATTTCAGTGTAGCAAAATTTGAAGTGCTAAATATTGATGCAGCAATCTTTTGTCTTTTGCAAATAGCACTATTACTACTCCTCCTTTCTGGTCACTAGCCCGTAAGAGTGATTCTCCTTCACCTCCCTTTTTATTTAGGAAGGAGGTGATTAAGCTCTGAAACTACGTTTAAGTGTGTGTCTTCCAAAGCCTGTTTTATCCTCTGCTCTGCCTAAATGACTTGTTTTGAAGGCAGCAGTACACCTCTGTTATAAGCAGTTGCTTCTGGAAATGCTTGGTTCAATCAAAGACCTATGAATAGTTTTTCCTCAAGGGCCTACTACTGGCCAGTAACTTCTATTCTTTCTACCTATGCTAGCTATGGATTGGCATTTGTATGTGAAAATTGTTTGACTGCATTGAATCTATTTTAGGTGAAGATGGGTCTAAAAATAAGAAGAAAAAACGTAAGAGGGGAAAGGACAAAAAGAAACAAGCAGTTGTTAGGTAACTCCAGTTTAAAGTGTTACTGTGGTTAAAATTGTCAAGAGCCTGAATGCTACTCCTCAGTCTTGTCAGTTTGATACAGGCTACCATCTGAGTGAAGGGTGTGAGAGAACACTTTCCTTCAATGCATTGCTTTTTCAATGATCATGAGAGAAATGCTTTTTTTCTCTATAAAGAGACTTTGGCATATGCTGTGATATTACTGGATACTTACACTTTAATATATCCCAGATCATTCCCCGCCTCTGACCAAAAGCCTCTCTGACATCCAAGTCAGAAGTGGTCCCTTGAGAACAGTGCACTTTATCATTTCCCATGCCTGTGCTACTTTTGAAGCAATATGTGGTTATGAGCAGTTTTTACAATGATATTGTAATGTTAAACCAGAATACGTATTGTTTGACATGCAAATACGTTGCCGTTCTTCTGCATATAAAGGCAGTATGCTCAGTCTGGAGCAGCAGATATGAAATATTGAGGAATATCCTGTGCTTAAATATGTATATTTTGTTGACATCCTATGAAGAGAAATGTGTGCCTTTTTAATAATAGTGAGCAAAGAAAAAGTTGCTATTTTGTGTGTCAGAGCTCCTGTGAGTTTTCTTCTTCTTTTTGCCAAGAGCTTTAGGACACAGAATTCCTCCTCCTCCTACAGGGGAAATTATTCCTGGGAAGTTTGCATTTGTGCATGTATTCCCCCTCTCAATCTAAATTCTGCAGAGAGCGAGCTCAGATTTCATATGCAAATATAGAAAGGAAGGGTTAAAGGTTCCTGAGGTATGCATATAACCAGGCTGTCAGGCCGTACACCAGTATTGAGGGGCCAAAATGATGCATTATGCATTGGCCAGTCCCCTGGGATAATGGTGGGATAAAAGCTTTGCAAGAAAAGAGAAGATCCCACAGGGGAAAAAAATCTCAGAATTATTCAGACATGGTCTTGAGTATCCAACTGGTGATATGGGTCTGGAGAGTAGATGGCACTGGCTTTTGGCAGGAATATTTTTAAGCTTCAAAAACTTAAATTCAGTACATGCAGAGAGAATTTTTGGTGCTGTTGAGGTCAGTGGAAAGGTGTACAAGAGACTTATTGGTACGAGCTTTTCATACTGGTGTAATATAGAAATAGTTCTGTTTTTCTGAAATATTGTTTTCTAATGAAGATGAAAAATAATACAAAGTTGAAACATGGCTTAGGAATTAGCGATGTGAAGGTTTAACCAGTGGGGCTGAAGCAGCTCCCCTCCTGCGGCAGGCAAAGGGCTGCTCCTACTGTCCATGGCAGGCCTAGGTGCCCTGCGGGTAGAGGCTGATCCATTCAGGATGCAGCAGCCTCTGTCCGTCCACAGCAAGCCAGAGTCCCGCAGGCAGGAGCTGATCCAGGTGAGATACAGGAGCAGCCCCATGTCTGGGGGGCACCCTAGCCTGCCACAGGCAGGGACTGCTCCGGTGTCCTGGCCCATGCAGCCCCTGCCTGTAGAGTTTGAGTGGTGTGGGGGCATTCTGGCCTGCTCACTCCCCTTAATCAACTAACCAGTTAAACCATGTGGCTGTGTCTACACTGGGCCACTTATTCCGGAAAAGCAGCCGCTTTTCCGAAATAACTTGCCAGCTGTCTACGCTGGCCGCTTGCTTTTCCGGAAAAACAATGATGATCTACTGTAAAATTGTCAGTGTTTTTCTGGAAAAACTATGCTGCTCCCATTCGGGGAAAAAGTCCTTTTCCAGAGAAACTGTTCCAGAAAAGAGCCAGTGTAGACAGCACAGTAACCTTTTCCGCAAAAAAGCCCCGATCGCGAAAATGACGATCGGGGCTTTTTTCCGGAAAAGCATGTCTACATTGGCCACGGATGCTTTTCCGGAAAAAGTGCTTTTCTGGAAAAGCATCCTGCCAATGTAGACGCGCTTTTTCTGGAAATACTTATAACAGAAAACTGTTCTGTTTTAAGCATTTCCGAAAAAGAGTGCCAGTGTAGACGTAGCCTGTGTGTGTTCAGCTAGCCAATTAAACAGGATTTTACATCCCTATTAGGTATTAGAAACCAGTAAAAAGCATCTCTTGTAGCAAGATGTTGGCCAGTACGTATACTGTTTGAATGTTTTAAACAACACTGACTTTATTTTTTTTAACATTCCCTTATCTAGAATGAAAGGAAGCTATATGGCAATGCGCTTAAAAGACCAAGATCTAACCAGCCAGCACCAACAAATAGCCAAAGAATTCATACAGAGACACCTTTATGGACCAGGCACCAACCGAACAACTGGTAAAGGAACTCATTTTGGAGTTATTCTGTACCTTTTTGATCAGCTGTCATCTGTATGATTGAGTAAACAACTTTTCCTTTCATTTATTTCAGCGAATCAGTTCTTTTCTTTTGTGAACAAGAAAAGTTCAGTTAAAAAAGCTGCAGTTCAGTTTGTGAACAAGGCTTGGGGTAAGTGTAATGAACTCAATACTTTAGTATTGTGGCACACTTTTAGTACTGAGTATAATAAATGGATCCGATAAAGAGAAGACAAAAATTAGCCATCCAGAGGTTTGGCTAACAATCAGGAAAAGTTTAGTTTAATATTTATGTAGCGGAAGTAAATAACTAATGAAATGTTGTGCCAAAAGCCTATTCATAGAATCATAGAAAACTGGAATGGGCCTTGAGAGGTTATCGAGTCCAGTCCCCTGCCCTCAGGGCAGGACCCAGTACCATTCTAGACCATCCCTGATTGATAGAGGTCTGTCTAACCTGCTCTTAAATATCTCCAGAGATGGAGATTCCACAACCTCTGTAGGCAACTTATTCCAGGGTTTAACCATCCTGAGAGTTGGGAAATATTTCCTAATGTCCAGCCTAATCCTCCCTTGCTACAGTTTAAACTCACTGCTTCTTGTGCTATCCTCAGAGGCCAAGGAGAACAATTTTTCTCCCTCCTTCCTGAGACACCCTTTTAGATACCTGAAAACCGCTATTATGTCCCCTGTCTTCTCCTTTCCAAACTAAACAAGCCCAGTTCTTTCAGTCTGCCTTCATAGGTCATGTTCCCTAGACTGTTAATCATTCTTGTTTCTCTTCTCTGGACCTTCCTTGAAATGTGGATCCCAGAAATGGACACAGTGCTCCAAATGAGGCCTGCTCAGCACAGAGTAGAGTAGAAAAATGATGTTTTTGTCTTGCTCACAGCACTCCTGTTACAGCCCAGAATCCTATTTGCCGTTTTTGCAACAGTGTCACACTGGTGATTTATATTTAGCTTGTGCTCCACTATGACCCCTAGATCTCTTTCTGCAGAACTCCTAGACTCTGGCTTCCCATTCTCTATGTGTGAAATTGATCATTTCTTCCTAAGTGGAGTACTGTGCATTTGTCCTTATTAAACTTCATCCTATTTATCTCAGACCATTTCTCCAGTTTGTCTGGATCATTTTGAAGTACGACCCTATCCTCCAAAGCAGTTGCAACCTCTCCGAGCTTGGTATCATCTGCAGACTTAATAAGCATACTCTCTATGCCACTATCTATTGTTGGAAGGGAAAGCTAAAATATTAAGTTCCACGCAATATATAATGTTTAGGTTTGAGTGAAGTGCATAGAGGTTAAGAACTGTAGGTGGCATGCTTTAAATGCTCTTGCTAGTCTGTTTTGTTAAAGCGAAAGACATAGTTTTGAAAACAGGGGCCCTGATCCTGCAAATATTTAAATACACTAAACTATGAATCTGTGTAAGTACTATTCTTATGACTAGTGTTCATAGGAGCAGGGCTACCATTATTACGTGTGTTAGAATCTGCTGCTTCAGTATAATGCAAATCCATTGTGAAAACTTACACACATGGACCAAAAATGAGAAATATAAAATCTATGCCTGTTAGATGCTTCTGGAAAAGCAGATCTTGGACAAAGCATTTAGGTTTTTTGTGGATGTTTAGTATACCACATGATGGCATTTGCTTAACTTGGTATTTTGAGTTCAGGGCCTGACCTTTCCTGTGAACTTGTCTTTTTCAGCAGAGGTGGGCATTAAGTGTGGAACTTGACAGTAGGCAACAACCATTCTTTACAAAAGTTCCTTTGTGACAAAGTATGTGTTCTTGTGATGTATTTTTTGCAACTCAATTGACTTGCTTCCATTAAGCACGAGGATTTTTACATTCTTGAAGTACTCCAGAGAAATCTTCTGACAGAGTCCCAGGGCTTTCTATACTATCACATTGCTTCTCTTTTGCTGGAAAATGAAGTGCCTTTTTAGCATTTCAGAATAAACTGGATGAAATAAATAGCTGGTCATGTACAATGTAGCCTTTTAATTAAATTAAACTTTCCAAATGAAAGCTACCCCCACATGCCGCAGAACCTATAACCTAATACTACTTTTTTTGGCTTTCAGGGACAGAGAAAAAACAGAAAGCTAAGCAGTTTAAAAAGCGCTGGATATCTACAAAGATAGCATCATCATCTGTATGAAAAAAGTCATCCTGTAATGGCTACTATTGAAATTTGCCCAGCAAAATACTGCCTCTCTCTCAATGTGTTTGTCTGTAAAGTTCCTGTGTTACTGTTGTAACTGCTTTGAACAGTGTGGGGTCAAGTGAATGGCTTTTGCAGACACAGCCACTTTCCTTTAAGTAAACATGGTCAGTAAAGTTGTGTGTTAAACTGTCACCAGTTTTCTGCAACATGCAGTGGGTAAGAGTTGCCTTATGTTTTGGTATGGTCTGATAGTTATATTTGTATTTGAATCCACACACTATGCCCTTTATGGTTCAAGTGTGTAACCTTACTTTGGGGGTGCTTTCTATGTGACTAATACCCTTGCTCCTGAGAAATAAGTCAATCGATAGCTTAGTTGTGTCAGCTATAGATTGATTTTAAAGAACAAACTTTGACTCACTGTGCAACTTAAGTTTTCAAAATGTAGATCTTGTACATTATACCATACCTGAGAATAAAACCTAGTTTAAGTAATCTTTGTACTATGTTGTGTCCACCTGACTGGTGATGCTTTTGTGATTAGCAACTTGTGCCCTTGGCAAGGAACAGCTGTCAATCTGAAGGTTCCCGTTCCTGCAGACAGAACTCAGGTTGGGGAAGGAGTTTGTCCTTACAGCACATACCCACCCCATAACCTTTTGATTGATCATACAAAAAGCAGACTACCAGGCAACAATTACTTCTTTTCATAACCTCTCACAGATTTCCCTCCAAAGACAGTCTGTGTAAATTTCATTTACGTTCAAGTGAATGTATACTCTTATCCCCTGCCTCCTTCATTTTGTTCAGTCAAGGTGGAAAAGGTCTGATAACTAACTCACAACGTGGCAGCCTCCAACTGCCCCATGTGATCAGATAACTAGTTATCTAATTGAACAGGGTTTTTCATCCCTACCAATGATATTCAAGGAGGTCAATTGAGAGACTTAATTCTGTAGTGATTGCTTTTAGAGTAGGCTTTTCACAGCTCCAGTTCATAAGGAATTTGAAGCAAGATGCCTGCACAAGAATCAAGCAGTGAAGCCATACCTCAAAAGATGAAAACAGCCATTAGATGAAGTTACACAGCAACTTCAGAGACTCAGTTATGTTTTTATATAGAAGTGCTCTCTGTATCAAAGCTTGAGAGACGTAAAGGGCTAGATTCTCAGCCCTCAAATTTTCTACTCTAACTTTTCACAAGTCTGCTGTCATCACCAGCGTTAACAGAAAACTGCACCCTAGCACTTGAACCATGTTTATCTGTTAATCGTTAACAATATTATCACTTTATTCTTACAGGACTGTATCAAGCTGTTTAAACCAAGTCTCAACATAATTCCAGTAAACTACATGCATAATGTTGCTCAACAGACATTACAGTAATGGATTCTTAGGATACGTTAAGACTACATGGTTTGCAACCCCAGCAGTTCGCTCCAGAATTTGTTTAACAAATTGTCCTGCAACTAGAAATGGGTTGTCCTGACTCTTTTCAGGTAACAGATTCCTCAGTAGCTCCTGACATGAAAAAAAAATTGCACTGGTCTTTAATGGCAGAGGGGCTTCATGTGAAGCTTCTTTCAAGTTGAGTATTCACTTCAAATTTCCTTTTAGTACTCTTACTTGCAGTAGTTTTTCTGTTATCTAGCGTAAGCTGCACCTTGTCATTTAACCCCACTTTGTTTCTGGATGCGTGCCTTCTATAACTAAGTTTTCCTACTAACTAATGTAAGTGCAGAAATTAAAATCCAGAGTCGTACCATCTTTTTACATTCCCTCTTCTGAAATCTAGTGTCAATGCTCTTTGGGTGTGATTAAATTAAATCTTGTATTTTAGGGCAAATAGGTTGAAAACATTTCCTTAGTGGCACCCTCTCAGCACCTTTGGTGTGTTCAGCTCTAATGTTGGTCCATTAGCTCAGACCTGAGCAAGCCAGACTATATCCTAAACAATAACACAAGAAACAAGCAGTATTTTGCTTATGAGAAAGCACTTTTAACTTTCTACAACCTCTTGATGCTTCTGCTCTGTACATAGTTGAAGTGATCAATTCACATCAGTTTCAAAAGCTAGAAGTCGTCAAAGTAAAATCTGTGTAGCATACAAATCCATGTTACTAACAGCTGTATAAGTAAGTTTTAATGGCTGGTTAATTATGATATCACTACATTTTATTGCAATATAGTACTCATTTAAGCACTTTTAAAAATGAAAGGTGTACAAAGATTAAATTAAGACTGTAAATTGACTAATATTTGGTATTTATATAAATAGAGGTCGTAACCACACTGTGACATGTAATACTGTTATTATACAACAGTTAAACTGGTGAGTCTATAACAGAAGTTGTCCATAGTTAAACAAAGAAAGTTGAAAAGACCATGTTAAAACAAAAACTACTAAGATCAACAGGTAGGGATTGTAAGTAGCAACAAACATATTCACTCAGCTCCTGAGTATTTCAAGTTTTACAGTACACATTAAAAATATTTCTTCCCATCAACACTATATAGCCAAACTGTCAGGTGTTTATGCATTTTGTAAGTTACACTGATTGAACTATGTAATAATGAGGGTGGAGGTTGGCAAGTCATCCTGCTTGAAAGTTTACATCACCCACATGCTAACACATCCACAACATTTTCTATTCGTCTGCCCCGCCTTAAGGGGGTAAGATTTTTGGTTTGTTTTGAACAATCATTTAAATAATTTGTAATCATTAGTTTGGATGTCTGACATCATCAGTGATACTTTTAACTCTTAGTTGTCTAAGAGGTTAAAGATGGAAAATTTCTCCTAACACTAAGTTAGAAAATAATTTGCATCATGCTGTAAACTAGGAAGCAACGTAAAGCGACAGACCTGTCCTTAGTACATAATTAAAAGATCCAAATTCCAGTCAGCAGAGCTGATCTACCTCCATGTTTAATACGCCACAATACATACTTGAAATCTTCAAATGCATAGCTAATGTAGATAGTCTTCCACAGTGGCAAATGCACATGATCCAATTCCCGAACGTGCCATCAATCCTAAACACTGTGAAGCCTGTCCCATTGCTAGGGCAAGTGGCGGCTGCTTTGGCAGATTGTGCGTCTCTGAAAAGATTCAACAATACAGTTATGTAAGAGAACTTTTAGAATGTAAATCACTTGCTAGGACACAGTATTACGAATGGGACTGGCATCCAGGAACAAACCAAAGATCTACCCAGTTTCACACACTATCATATTTACTACTGTGTAGTTAGTATGAATCTAATTTAGGAAAGCGTGTATGTATAATACACAATGCCAATTTTGTAATATTGTTAGTAGTTTGAAATAGTTTACTTCCTGACTTTCCTTTGTGCATGAGGATTCTGCTATTTTTCAAAAGATAATTCTTGCTGTATGATGAATTTTGGTAGCCCATAAGCTATTACTTATCACATTACCACAGAATGGTTTCTGATAACTGCAGGGTTCTGCTGACTTTAATGGTGAAAGGTGTATCTGTACACTGGTACACACAACTCTGATAAGCAAAGCAACATAGTTGTTGAACTAATACTGTGGGGCTTTGTCTACACAGCCAGCTTTTGCCAGCAGAGAGTATGCAAATGAAGTGCAAAACCAGCTTTAATAGATTATGCAAAATGAAGCATGACAAAATGCTAATCAGCACTTCATTTGCATACTCTGCCAGCAAAAGCCAGCAGTGTAGACATAGCCTGAATGAGGACTCTGACCCTCTATACCAGGGTTTTATGATAAATTACTGCAAAAGGAACACTACAGAATTTTATTCTGTTTCTCTTCTGCATCCTAGTAAGTTGCACTGTCAGTAACTTACTAGGATGATAGTTTGTTCATTTGGGGGTGGAGGAGAGGTTAAGTTGGTTTTCCATTGTTGTGGGTATTCAACACTCACATCTGACATGGTTTACTGATTTATTTATTTTTTTGGTAATTCAACTATACATATTGCAGAATACATAGCCCTCCTGCAAGAGTTTGGGCATACAATGTAATTTTTGCTTATAGCACCAATTACTCAATAAACATGTCATGAAGCATAAAGACTTACCTAATATTGCACTATTAAGAACGGAGCACACAGGTTCTCTCTGTATTGGGTCAAGCTGGTTTCCAACTGGACTGCTCCATGGATCCGAATATGCAAGTAAACTGAATGCATCCTGTTAGAAGATTAATGTTCAGTTTTGGTTTTGCACAGCTATATCCACTTAGTACAGACATACAGCTTATTCATTCTAATCTAGTTAAAATATAGCTTTCTGCCGTAAGAATAGCTCTAAATGCACTTTAATAAATCAGCATGCAGGGAGACAGTATGGTTAGTACAACATGCCCAATACTGTAGTTAAGAAAATGGCTCTCATGCCATTTAATCCTGAAACTTCATAATATTAGAAAAAAACTGAAGAGGAGTTACTTTCAATGTAAAATGATGACTTAGATTAAAAGTATTTGGTGACAAGGACAGCAAAAGAGGTAGAAACTGTGTGTGTGTGTGTGTGTGTGTGTGTGTGTGTGTGTGTGTGTGTGTGTGTGTACACACACACACACACACACACACACACACACACACACACACACACACACACACACGTGTGCTAGTTTCAGTTAACAAAACTCAATATGGTTTTTGTATGGGAATTTTTTTCCCCACCACAATCTTATATAACTATAATAAGTAGATAAATTATATGAAAAAAATCTGTATGCTCCCCAACCAACCTAAGACAACAAACCATTACATCACATTTCAGGCGTATGCATTCTCCCTTAATTAAAGCACACTCTGTGCTCGGATGCTTTTCAAGGATAAATATCGGACCCTGTACTCAGAATGGCATCTCTATCCATGTGCTAGTTTTATTAGGAGGAACCTATATGATATTGTAGTAGTGTTAGAAGGAGACGGTGTGCCTTGTATTTTTTAATTTATGAATTAGTTAAAAAGGTAATGTTCACCTTATATCTTCATTCTATAAATCTGTTGTAAACACAAGACGGGAAGCCATGCTCCTCAGAATAGAAAAATATTGCAATGGCTCTTCTCATTTTAATTAAAAAAAATGAGGCCAAAATCTACCTTTGGTTAATGCACCACATTTTACAAAATTCCATTTGGAAGTGAAGTCAGTGAAAATACTAAGATAAAATATTGGCCATACCTTTAGCATTTTCTTATTTGTTGTATTTTTGCCACATTCTCTCCTTAGCTGTTCACTCATTGCCTGCAATTCTCTTCCAAAATGGATCATTCTTTCAATGGCTGCCTGGCTACCTCCACATAACTGACGTCTTAAGTGATTTGAGTCAACCTCTGCAAGAATGACAGATCATTATCACTAATACAGTATTGCAATAGAAATACATGGTACAACCGGTCCCCGAGTTACGAACCCATCAACTTACGATCAGCCTCCTATACAGCTGGAACCCGAGTTACGAACGAAATCCGCACTTACGAACGGCAGCTGTACGTAAGTGAATGTAATTCGACTTACGAACAGATCGAGTTACGACCTCGTGTTTGATACGTAACTCGTTCGTAAGTCGGGGACCGGCTGTACTAGTTAGTTTATGCCAACTGATTTAATATTTTAACCAGGAGCATATATTTGATATTTCAGAATGAAAGCAATTCAGGATCAGGATTCTTGGCACAATGTGCCTGGTGTACAGCACACAGCTATAGAACTATTTAAATAATTACTAAATCCTCTACATACAGAAATTGCATTAGTATAACATACATTAAATGGTCAAAAACCTAATGTAGATGCTCTTACTGGTTTATCTTGCATTCAAGTGAATTTAATAAAATTAACTGCTATAAGGCAGGTTCAAAAATTAAAGAATATCCAAAATAGGATTTTGCACTGGTTTAAAAGACTAATTAAACTGGTGCAACACTTTGTACAGCCCAAAGCGTAATGAGGAAATCTATTCTCTACTAGGAAATAAACCCTCATTCTAATTACCTATTCACAGGAGCATCAAGCATTGCAAATTCTGAACTGTTGAAAGGAGAAGGTTAACAGTTCAGACACTGCTACAGAGATAACTATGAAGTGACAGTGTACTTGCTGGCATAAAGTATATTTCTTGAGGTTATTAGGAATCCACAGGATTCTTGGGGAGAAAGCTAAAAATTTTACAGCCGGCACAGTTCTCAACTAATCCTAGGTCTCAGATCATAAAAGGGTACTTGCTAAAAACTGGAGGCTTTTTAAAATCTTATTTGAGCATTAAAATTGGCACAGTCACAGGTATCAATATTTTCCACTTCTAATATTTAAGCACTTTACAATCAATTTCAACAAGCTAAGAGATTAGTAGTTATCCCTGTTTTTAGAGAGAAAGACTCTCAGGTACAGAGAAGTTAGCTGATTTATCAAGATTACACAGAATTGAGATCTCCTCTTCTGATTTAAGGGAAGATCATTTTGAGACTAAAACTTATCCCTTTAAAATAAGTCTAGTCTATACATAATGGCTACGTCTAGACTGGCCCCTTCTCCGGAAGAGGCATGCAAAGCAGGCAAGTCAGAATAGGGAAATCCACGGGGGATTTAAATATCCCCCGCGGGATTTAAATAAACATGGCCGCCGCTTTTTTCCCGGCTTGGGGAAAAGCCGGAAAAAGAGCGTCTAGACTGGCGCGATCCTCCGGAATAAAGCCCTTTTCCGGAGGATCTCTTATTTCTACTTGATCTAACTGAATTAGGTCAGTTAAACTGTACCTTGCAAGTAGGAATAAGAGATCCTCCGGAAAAGGGCTTTATTCCGGAGGATCGCGCCAGTCTAGACGCTCTTTTTCCGGCTTTTCCCCAAGCCGGGAAAAAAGCGGCGGCCATGTTTATTTAAATCCCCCGCAGATTTCCCTATTCTGACTTGCCTGCTTTGCATGCCTCTTCCGGAGAAGGGGCCAGTCTAGACGTAGCCAGCGTGCTTGTGGTAACAAGTCTACCTTTTAACACAGCATCCAGCAAATTGTAACAGTCATTTCTGTGATAAGTATTTTAGGTAAGTGAACGGCCACTTCCAAAACATCTCTAGTTACTTCAATCACACTCTCTCTTATGTACATAATACTACAGAAAAACTGGACAGAGTTCAAAAACCAAAATATCTTAAAATAGTTTGCAAAGTCTGGGGCGTGAAGTATTCTGGACAGTCCAACAAGCCACATTTCTTTTACACAAGTGAAACACCCACAAGTCCTGAAGCAGCGATGTCTGTTAGTTGGCACCAGGACTTCATTTTCCAGAGGCTGTAAACAACTACATTTAAAAAAGCAACTCTGTGTTCTTTGCAGCTGGTTTGTATCTATCACAGAAAGCCTCTATGGAAAAGACTGCAAGAGAGTAAGTAAGTCGTTTTTCAAACGCAAACCAGATCCTGTTATTCAGTTTCAGCAATGTAATGCACAGGGTAAGGAATTCAGAGGACTCTCTAGCAGTCCATGTGGTGTACTCATCCAGAGCACTAAATGCTTCCCAACAACTATGTGGATGAAGCTTCACAAGCACCAAGCTCTCAAATGAACTCATAAAAGCAAAAATGATAAACAAACACTATCACCGGTGGGTGAATGCTTAAAGCGATCAATCTGACTTCTCAGTCCTCATCCTCTAAGGAAAGCTGGACAATACTTTCAAACACAAGTCTGGGAGTTTAAACTAATTACTCTGCTAGACACTAAAAATCCTGGACTGAACAATCTCAAATGGCTTATTGCAACAACGTGTAACCCACTAACAACCTCCCTACTACGGGCTGCCCTCCACTTCCTTTCCTCCCTATTGACTAAAGGGGTGTTAACAGACCACTTCATCTTGAAATGTGTTAACTACTTATGCTAAACAATCTTTTCAAATCTTGTATTTAGCTGTGACACTGAGTTAGTTTCCCAGACCTGAAAAAGAGCTTGAAAGCTGCTCTCTCACTGCAACAGAAGCTGGTCCAATAACAGATGCTGGTTATATAGCTCTGAGTGTTGAGCTTTCATGGGAAAAAAATAACTTCTGACATCAATGAACAAAAAAAAGCATGATGGTTCCCAACAAAAGTTATGGGCCAGGTATTTTTTTAAACCTATTGAAACATCCTTCCAACCCAACTTGTTTTCAGATCAACATCATGCCAGACAAAGTAGTTATGAAATTTACATATAGTATTAGCAACATGGAGAGTTAAGATTTCAGTTATGTCACTAATTTTAAATTTGGGAAGCATTGCAAGTAAAAACATAACCTTGTTGCCATCACTTTTTATTAAAAATGTAAGAAATATCACTGCAGACCCATTTCTGTGTCACATTCTTCCATTTCGTGATCATGTTTAGAACTACCATTTAGGAAGCCATTTGATGAAGTCTCTGCAACTCCATTGGAATAGTGATCTGTTTCCATGTCTACATCACTGCTGAGAAAGGAGGAAAAGTGGATCACTAACTTCAAAAACTTAGATTTGCTTCTCAATAATTAATTCCCTGTCAAAATATCACCTGTTAAATATCAAATTGATTAGTAATCATGAACAATAGATTTATCCACAGTAAATAACTATACTGAGGCATTGGGGATTTTGGACTGCCCCAAACCAACAGCCAATGTGAATTACATTATCAACATGAGGTAGAGTACAGATAGCTCTCTGGTGCTAAGAGGTATGAAAAGTTAATTTTACTATTTTGTTGATATTTGTTCAAATTCATGTTAATACATATAGCTACTAAGATACAAGTAGAGATTGTTTTTCTTGATGAAAAAGATCCCCAACAAATGAAAATTTGCATTTTTCCACTGTTAAAATGAGCAGCTGAACTTTAGTTTCTCTATCTAGAATATATTTTATAGACAACACACACACACACACACACACACACACACACACACACACACACTCTATTTGAACATGTTTAGTGATACAGTGGAACTCCAATTATCAGATCTAATATCAGGGCCAGATAATAAAAAGTCTAGGTAAGCCAGAGAGCTTCAGCCTTGAGCAGCAGGGCTCAGGTGAAACCAGAGCTTCAGCCCCAATTTAGTTAATATGGAGAGTTGGATAATGGAGGCCTGGGAAAATGGACTGCTATTGCGTAATGTTTTTATTTTTTCCATTGAATGTACAAATGGAATATTCTCCATACGCAATGCAAATGCCTCACTTTTCCCATGCATTTCTGTCATAAAATGATTTTGAGGATCCCTGGTAACTGTACACAGAAATTCTAATGTAGATTGAGAGTTTGGGCACAAGCGGGAGAAAGTATGAAAAACCATCTGCTTTTGAGGAATGAGCTAAAATCCAGTCAGCCAAAGCAGGCAAAAGACACACAAAAGAATCTTGTTCAGAAAACATACATGAAGCACAAGATCTCTGTTCATGGCACTTGACAAAAAGCACTCTTTGGACGCTGCATGTGCTCCAGTTCCATGGTGCCCAGCCAGTCCTGAAGCAGGAGGGACGTAGACCTGGCCCCTAGTCTTTCTTTGTAACCAGCTTGAACTGGTGACTGATCTGACAGTAATTCCTGATCCGAGTTTCGCCCACCCTCTTTTAACACCTGGATAGCAGTTAGGCTCAAAGGCATCGCTTTATCACAAGGTTTGAAGCTCAACGACCAAATGACATGCCCGGCTACGGGAGCAGAGGAAGGCTCTGCTAATGCCACCAGTCCAATTATTTACAACTACTAACTGAAGTTAAGACTGAGAAATAACTAATGGGAAGAAGAAAACAAAGGAAGGATGAAATAACCAACAAAACCACTTTAGTGTACCTTGCCAAAGAAGAGAAGCAGTTCCAATGACCATCATGGGCATTACGAAGGAATTGAGAGGGTGAAGGGATCCTTTATACTATGCCATACATCCGCTGCACTAGAGGACACTAGAGCTGACCTGACAGGTCACCGTGGGAAAATATTTTTGGCAACTATGTGCAAGGCATGCATACACACCTAGCATGAAATTACACTTGCAAGCACTCAAAGAAGCAGTTCCATATTTGTCATCATAACAATTTATTACATAGTTTTAAAAGTAAACAATTCCCCTAAGTCTGTAAACTCTTCATGCACCTCAAGTCTGCTTCTGTTTCTCACCCAGCATCAGCAATAAACACTGTACATGCCAAAGTAGGCTCAGTTATTCAATCTATTATTTTAGAATTACCACCTCTGACATATGCAAACCCATTAAAAGCAAAAGAGTTGCACACATCTGTTGCTCAACAGAAAGCCATTGTGGTTATGTGCTACATAGAAGAGAATCGACAGTTCACTCAATCTTATCTGTAGTAACTGCAGATGCTAAAAAAATGAACAAAGATCAATGGATACATTTGCCATTAAAGTCTTCACACATGATTCTGAGTAAGCACCAGACTAGAAGATGAAGGGAAAAAGTTTGACAGCCAGAAGCTAATCTGAGAACCAAAACTTATGACTAAATGCCACAGTTACAATAAATTTGCCTTCTTCCAGTTTACTAACAGAACAGTACCTGTCTACTATTGTATCAAGTCTTAAAGGTGAAAATGAAACAATATATTTAATGGAAAATAGTGAGACAGTAATTTCAATCCCACTACTCCATCTCATTTTATGAACAATTAGTGAGTACTCAAAAACATGCGCTATGCCTGGGTCCTAAAATCCATATAAAATGCACACTGCAGCACAAAACAAAGCTGTTCTTGACTAACACTAGCAGCAGGATGTATCAGGCATCTGTTTGGGAGATTACTCACCTGGTGTAGCTGTTAACCTGCTGTGATCTTGATACATTTATATTGTTGAGTTCAGGTACATTCAAACTGGTGGACTGGTGTTTAATATGACAGTAAGACTGATGTGCTTTGTTTGATATTACTCCATTACTGCAACTACTTTCAAAACCTAAATAAAAGAATATTTTAGTAATTTCAGTTACAAATTGTAATTTTATGTACACATTACTGAAATAACCATAACATTTATTTACTCATGTACAGTAGATGTATCAGATAATCCCACATATCTAGCTTCCACTCCTCAAATCTTTGAAACAGATATAAGGCTTTCACGGTAAAGAAGCTAGGTAATAAAATTAACTGGCAAATGAGAACAGGAGCTTACATACCATATTTTCAATTCACTGGCGAAAGTTCCTAGTGAAATACACAAGCCAGAGGAAGCATTGAGCTTTTTCTTGAAATTAATACACCATTCACAAAATATCTGAAAAGCCTGACTAGACTAGTGTCTGCCTTGGTTTTTAATAGCAACGAGTAGTTCTGTGGCACCTTAGAGACTAACAAAAATATATGCCCACGTATAGTATGAGCTTTCGTGGGCAAAACCCACTTCTTCAGATGAGCTTCGGCTTGGTTTTTAATGGCTATACTTTATCTTAATTGGCTTTGTATTATTATAACTGTTACAAACACTTACTTTTATATATTATTTTTCATGTATAAGCTCAGTAATTTGAAAGTGTATTCAATATTATCCAAGAAAGTAACCATTAATGAGGATCAAAATTTGATGAAGAATTACAATTAGGTAAGCCACAGAACATTGGGTTAAAAATTACTCCCACCCTACCCCTGATGCATTAATCTTTCCTGGTAACATCCTCCCTGATAATATCTGATTAAGCTATAATTTAAAAGCAGATGCATTAAATAGGTCCTAATTTGATACTTTAGTATATTGAACTCCCATTTTCAGAGCTTGATATAATATTCTGTAACAACTGATCACAAGCACCTTCGAATTAAACATCCAAGAAATCCAGCAGCCACTACTAATACACAACTTGACATACATGTATCATTAGGTGTGGCTTTATCTTCAAAAGAACAGAAAGTCAAAGTTTTAGGAGATAGATTTTCTGCAGCACATCCCACTAAACTTTCAAAGTTAAAGATAGGAGAAATAGGCTACAAGTTATAAATACCTTTTCTTTGAAAATTATGTCTATGTCTTTAACATTTCATAAGTTCTTTGGCTATTTTTCTATCCCCTGAACAGTAGTTGCTCTTCTAGCAACAACTGATGTTCCACTGGCCAGTCAACTCTCATTTTCTACTTAGGAAAAACTAGATGGAAAGTAGGAAATTGGCCCTAACTTAGATTTTATAACAGAATTGAAAGTGGACAGAGGGACATCAACTACTGCTGAAAGAGGATTGAGTTTAATGAAGACACACTAAACTTCCACTTACTTTTACAGAGTCCAACCTCTCTCTCTGTCCAATCCACTTGCACTTTGAAAGCAGCTGGTCCGCCCTCCAAATATTTAATATTACTTTAACTGATTTGGAAGCACTGAAACATTCAAGTCTGTCTTAAGTTAAGATTTCCTTACCACAGCCTGATCACCCACAGTAGAGCTGAGCAGCAGCAGAAAGTCATAAACTGACCTGTCAGACCACCAAGCCCCGCCCTTTCCTACCTACAGCACTGCTCTGCACTCCTTACTAGTTATTCTCTATTACTTATATGCCGCATGCTTATTTCTAGACTGAAGGAGGGGTTAGCTTCTGGTCATGTCAGCATATCAAAAGGGGTAGAGTATGGGGGATGTGGAATACAGTGGCTCCTCTTAAGGTTAAAGCAGTGCCATTTGGGATTCACTCAAAAGTCCCACCCTGCAATCACCTCCAAATAGCCAGCCATATACTATATGCCTAAACCCAACCTTCACAAAAGGCTTCCCGAAATACTCTATGGGTCCCTGGTAATGGGAGAGAAGAGCTGCCCGCTATCTGGCGCGTCTCCAGGTGGCAGATAGGAGGCGGCCTCTCTTATGAGAGGTCTGCTGCAAAATACGCATGTCTCATCGTGCTAACATGCAGCCGTGGACCAGCAGCAGCAACGCTACCAGGGTGTGATGGGACATAGGTTGGCATCCGTTGTACTGATCAAAAATCACGTGTTCCCAATGACGGCGCTGTGACATGACAAGTGCAGCCTGCCATTAAATAAGGCTGCTGCCCCCACTGTCTTGTGGGTTAGCCCGGGAGGGTGGAAGGCTAAGGGAAGAAACCCCTGAAAGAAAATCCCTCACTGCCTTACGAGTAGTTTCGGGAGAATCAAAGGCTATGAGAGTAAACCCAAACAGAAAATCAGGAGCCGAGACCCTAAGGAGGTTAGCAGGAAGGATGTGTCCAATCTGTTTTCTAGCATCTCCTACAATCAGTCCAGTTCCAAATGTATGGACTTTTGCCTTTCCTTTGGGCTTAACTGGAAGGATCGAGAGGGGTATAGTGTCCTTGTGCAATGCACGATCTCCATATTATCTGCCCAGGCAATGCAGCAGAAGACAACATGGAGAAGACACTCCATTCTTCCTGTTAAGCATGGTCATAATACAGAAAGTGGCAGATACCAGTTATAAGCCTTCCTAAATTGGTGAAGAGGAAGATGCCAGGGGTCACTTTCAATGGCGGGAGAAGTCATCACACTCCACTGGTCAGCTACCGCCCTCCTTAAGCCAGGCAGTCCCCGGACAGTTAGGTGCTGACCCACCACGTCTACCTGTCTCATTGGGCACATGGGACTAGACCAAAAGTCAAAAAGCAGACGAAATCACGTGCCTAACTGTAATAGAAAAACCTCAACTTTCAGATTGGGAACGTGGAACGCAAGAACCGTGTGTCCTGGACTTAATAACAATTCCGACGATATGACCATAATCATCAGAAAATCTGCGCTAATAGATCAACAACTCATCAGGTTGAACATCGATATTGCTGCCCTTCAAAAGACTAGACTTGCCGATTCTGAATCCATAAGAGTCCCACTACACCCTTTTTGGCAAGGAAAACATAGCGATGAGAAATGCCTGCATGGAGTTGGTTTTGCTATTCACAACTCGCTGCTCAAGTCAATAGACATGCCTAGTGCTGAATCCAAGCGCATCATGGCTCTTCGACTATTCACTGAATCAGGCTACGTCAACATCAACAGTGCCTACACGCACCAACTCTGACAACAAATAGCGCAGATAAAGATCACTTATGAGAGCTTGCAAAAAATAGTTGATTTTATCTCATCAGGTGAACAACTTTTCATCCTGAGACGTGTCAATGCAAGAGTGGGCATTGATACTTCATCATGGTCTATTTGCCTGGGACATCATGGCATCGGAAAAATGAATGAGAATGGCCAAAGGCTACTTGAATTTTGTTCTATTAATGAACTCTGCATAACGAACACCTTCTTCCCTGGAAAAGAATGACACAAAGTTTCCTGGCGCTACCAATGGTCAGGCCATTGACATCAACTGATTTTGTCCTAGTGCTAAGAAATGACCTAAACTGCGTAAAGTCCACACATACTTATCACAGTGCTGACTGTGACATGGACCATTCCCTCATTGTCAGTAAAACAAAACTAAAAGCGAAAAAATTCCATCGAACCACACTGAACAAAAAGCCAAAAATTAACTGTGTGAACACAAGGAATAGTGCTAAATGTGAAGACTTTGCCAAAGCCTTTGCAAAACAAGTGGGAAGAGAATGCACATGTAGAATCAGTTGAAGAAACATGGCAAACTCTTCGTAGCACTATTTATGAAGCAGCTTGTGAAGCTTTTGGCGAAAAAAAAGTCATCCAATAAGGACTGGCTTGAGGAAAATGCTGACAGATTGATGCCCTTCAGAGCAGAACTACTAAGCATATCTTGAATACATCAAGAATCCATCTAACAGCGCGAAGGTCAAACTACAGCATGCAAAAGGCCTACTCCAGAGAGAGATCAGGCACTACATAAATCAGTACTGGAGAAATATTTGCAGTAATATCCAGGTTGCCTCTGATACAGGAAATGCAAGAGCCATGTGCGAAGGCCTTAGGAAAGCTTTAGGTCCCAACATTACTAAGATTGCTCCCCTAAAAACTAAGGAGGGTATCTCAATTACAGATAAGAGCAAGCAAATGGCCAGATGGCTTGAGCATTATTCAGAGCTGTATTCAGAGGAATGAAACATGTCAGAAACCGGAGACTTCATTCCCACTATGGAACAAATGCAAGAACTTGATTCCATGCCAAGCAAGCAGGAACTGATAGATGCTATATAGATGCACTGTCAAGCGGAAAAGCACCAGGCACAGATTGCATTCCTGCTGAGGTACTCAAGCACAACAAAGACTGTCTCATTCCTCCTCTTTATGACCTCCTTCTGAAGTGCTGGATGAAATAATATGAAAGATGCAAATATCGTCACTTTATATAAGAATAAAGGAGAGAAGGGAGACTGTAGCAACTATCGTTGCACATCTCTCTAACATCGGAGGTAAAGCTTTTGCAAAAGCCATCTAAGACTCCTCCAACTGTTGGCTAATCACATATATCCAGAGTCACAGTGTGGTTTTCGTACAGGAAGATCGACCATCGACATGATCTTCTCTCTTTGCCAACTACAGGAGAAGTGCCGTGAGCAAAATATGCCACTTTATCTCTCTTTTGTGGACCTCACAAAGGTGTTCGACACTGTTAGTCGACAAGGACTTTACCTTCTCCTTGAGAGAGGCTGCCCACGAAAAGTATTGCAGCTGATCATAGCTTTTCATGAGGGTATGAGAGCTACTATCCAGTTTGATGGATATACAGCAGATAGCTTTCAGGTGAACACAGGAGTAAAGCAGGGCTGTGTTCTTGTCCCAACCCTATTTGGAATATTCTTCTCAGTCCTCCTAAGCTGTGTTTTTAAGAACTCACATGGCAGCATCTACCTCCATACAAGATCTGACAGATCACTTTTCAATCTAGCTAGATTGCAGGTGAAAAGCAAGATAAAGAAAGTGGTTATCAGAGAACTGCTCTTCACTGATGACGCTGCTACTGTAGCTCATAATGAAACAATTCCAGAAGCTTATGGCCCAACTGTCAAAAACCTGTCAACAATTTGCTCTTATCAGCGTTAAGAAAACTGTGGTCCTTGCACAAGGTAACACGACTCCACCATATATTATGCTAAACAACCACCCTCTCGAAGTATTTCTTAAGTTCTGCTACTTAGGTTCAACCATAACTACCAACTTGTCATTATATGCTGAAATTAACATTCGTATTGGAAAGGCGGCTACTACTTTCAGCAGACTAATAAAATGTGCATGGGCAAACTCAAAGCTCACAATTAGAACAAAGATACTTATCTACCAGGCATGTGTGCTGAGCATTCTTCTCTACGGATCAGACACGTGGACCCACCTATGCAAGCCAAGAAAAACAACTTAGCTCTTTCCATCTCTGTTGCTTACGCAAAATTTTGATCAAATGGCAAGATAAAGTTCCAAATGAGGAAATATTAGAAAGAGCTGGAATGTCAAGCATGGGAGCCATTCTGCATAACAGAAGGCTATGGTGGCTGGGTCATGTGAAGAGAATGGACAATAACCACATCCCAAAGAACATTTTGTACGGAGAACTGGCAGAGGGAGAACAAGACCAAAAGGGTGCCCTAAACTCTGTTTCAAGGACTACTGCAAAAGTTACTTTGGTAAAGTTTCAGATAGACATTGATAGTTGGAAAACCTAACAATGGATAGAAATACCTGACGTCAACACCTCCGCCAAGGACAAAAACACTACAACAAGACTTTGGCAGAAAACCAGAACAAGAAATGAAGAAGAAAGAACGGATGATAACTAACCTACTGCAGCCGAACATGCCTCTCTCCCACTGGTTTATTGAGCCACACAAAACATTGCAAAAAGAGACCAGTTTAATGCTGCTTCCCACTGTCTTTCGAGACGTATGGCAGCCATGATGATGTTGATGATGAGATGAGCTAGCTGCTCAAGCCTTTACTTTCACCTAGCTGGATTTTTATTTAACTGGACCTCAGCTATGCACAACTTCCAGTTGGCAAATAACGGCTATCACCAAAGCCATTGAATTGACCAGTATAAACTTCCCTTTGGATAACTAATTCAGTACCTTAAACTAGGAATACAGATATAATACATACATAAATCTGACAATTTTTTTCTTGACATTCAGAAATTAAGTATAATGTGTGGGGGTTTCTCCTAGTTTGACTTACCAGAAAAATGTGTGCTGCTTCCTTTGCTTGTTGCTAAACTGTGAATATTCATTCCATGGCTGGGGCTCATGCTAGGACTACTAAATGATCGAGGGCTTACAGGATAACTATCTTGTGATTTTGGACTGTGGCCTCCCAGACACCGCACTTCACTGTCTGTACCATTCACCATCTCTATAAATTGGCGCACCCTAAACAATTAAAAAAAATACAACAGTTATCTTAGAGAGAACATACACCACTTCAGCATTTCAGTTTACTTCTCCTTGCATTGAATGTTTATTTTTTAAGTCTTGAAAACAAAATTTTACAGTCTGATAAAACACTCAATGTCAGACATTTAGGTCTGGTAGATAGTGTACCCAACCAGAACGCAATCTCAAGAGAACAAAACTAGTATGTTGGAGGGACCTACAAGAGCAAGAACTTTATCTTGCAAGAATAAATTTTGACAATCAATAATCTTTAAAAATTAGAAAGATTACAAGTTTTATTTTATTTTTTCCTCTAAATCAAGTTTACAGTTTTTCCCTCAGGACTCTACCATTTCCCTCAAAGTCAATGAGGGAAGAGGAATGTCTGGAACTAAAAATATTAGATCACAAAAAAAAAACCCCAACATTAAACATTCATAATGGAAAACCGTGCTGAAGAATGAAAAACCACAGATTTAGATGCAAATACAGATTCTGGAAGACCATCCTAAAGCAAAAACAAATTATATCTGCAGAATATACAGGACCCTGATGACAAACTCCAGTTATTTGATTATCTAGAAGATACATATAAGTACACAGAAAAAGTGAACTAAATAATCAGTTTCTAAAAATTCTAAAGCTTTCAGAGGAACACATTAATGATCTAATACATCTCCAAAGACTAGATAGTTATCTATAGACACATCTGCATAACCAAACAACTCACTTTAATGAAAATAAGAGATTAGGATTTCTTTCTAGTAAACTTGGATACAACTGTTGTGTTGTTTCAATGGCTTCTCCCATTCTTCCTGCTAAAACCAATCTTTGAATTCCTGTTCACCAAAACACAGAAAGGTTAAAGCTTGCACAATCTAGGGATTCATATACAGAATTAATTATTAAAAATACAACCAACATGAAACAATACAATGATCATCAAGAAACTCATAGAAAGAAGAAATGGGTTAATTTTCCTTGGAAATTTTGTGCAGCTGTTTTGCAAACATTGAACTTCTAGAGACTCAAATAGCATATTTTAAAGGAAAATTAAAAAATTAAGACACTGTTGTATTTTATTTTCCACCGATACACAATATACCTATGGTGTCCAACATGCTAGCCACTAGCCACATGTGGCTATTTGGTCAGTTGAGTGTGGTTAGCTGGCTTGCACAATGTGGCTGTTTGGCTGGTTAAGCGTGGCTAGTTCACTATAGCAGTAGCCACAGTAGTATCTGAATTATAATAACTGGCCAAGTTTAGATTGTGTTTATGATAGCGAAGCCCATATTTAGATATGGCCACTTGCCTAATGAAAAATCAGAGTAACGCCTTTAAATTTAATTTTTACCTATTTAAGTTATAGCCTAAGCTCCTGACTAGACTACAACTCATCTCGCTAAAACTGACTTAAAAGTATTGATTTTTTCCAAGCGTAAGATTGACAAACTCAATTTGCATCTAAACAGTATGTACAGGCTGAATCTGTCTAGTGCAGCACCCCTCGGGACCTGACCAGGGCTAAACCAGTGAATTTGCTGAACCATGGGAGGTCACTATTGTGTAGCAGCATTACCAACACTTCCACTGCTTACTGGGCTCTTAGAAGACTTTTAGGGGATAAATTAGAGCTAAATAGCACCAGAGAACACTAAGAGCCAGGATTGGTAGCTATGCATAAACTTTATGTGGCTGCGTGAAACTTGGCCACAATCATGATAAGTGGACATCTGGCTAACTAAAATCATAGTCAGATCACGGATGTTGCCGGACCAGAGAGGTTCAACCTGTACTAGCCTCTACCGCTTTGCCTACCTTAGGCAAAGTCTATGTCTGTGGTACCATTCAAGTTAACTGACTGATAATCAACTCCAGTTTATTCATATTATAATGGTAAGCATTAAGGCTAGACACACCACTGACATTTATTTCTGGATAAGAGCAAACATATTTCAAACAGCAGTGTCATGGTAGGTAATTTACAAATTCCTCTTCATTAAAATAGCTTCAAAATTCAACTGTACTTTCAAGATTAACAAACTAGTGTCTCAAGAATCAATGTTTGTGAATTCATGTGTTGAATTATAATAGCCTAAGATTGTTGGAAGGACTCTCCATGTTGAAGAGCTTTACAGATTATAGGATTTGTTTTTTTTTTTTAATATAAGAGACATTTTAAGTTAATTTGTTTTAAAAAGCATGCAGTACTTTCCAGCCTTACTTTGTCTATTTTTAATGGAGGCTAATTCTTCTAGTACAGTCTGGTCTGTAGATCTGGCAAAAGCCTCTGCTGTTGCGCAGTACCCATGATGAACTAAATAAGATGAAACCATTCTGAAAAGATAATTCAAACAGTTAAAATATGCAACATCATTTACCCCATTATACAGGTTCCACAACCCAGAATTGGCATGAAAGTCTATGCACATGTCTCCACAGCAAAAAAGATCTGCAACATGTCTCAGGTTAACTGATTCAGGCTCATGCCAGAGACATAAAAACCAGAGTAGATGTTCAGGCTGAGGCTGGTGTCTTGCCTCTGAAATAAGGTGAGGGAGATGGGTTTCAGAGTCAAGGCTCCAGCTTAAGCCTGAACATTTATGCTGCTATTTTGAGCTCCATGAGCCTTAGTCAGTGGATCTGGCCTCCAAGACTTGCTGCTGTGGGTTTTTTATTTCTTCCTTCCAATGTACACCTCATGAGCAAGAGGAAAGATTCCATAGTTAAGGAAATTTTTGACTGCACTGATACTGACACTTGTTCACGAGCAAGTAGATTTGCCAACCCATGAAAGCTCATCAACTATTAAACCATCCTGATAGTCTTTAAAGCGCTACATAGTTTTTCCTTTTGTTTTAGCAAGATCAGACTAACATGGCTACCTCTTTATTACCATTTAAAACAGAGTATCCAGCTGAAGTACAGTCACTAGTGATGTTATGAATGAGCACTAATGACCTTACGACTCTTCTCCTGCATACGCCCAAGTACACATTTAATTTCTATACATAATAGTCCTACCGATTTAATGGGTTTATTTATATGCATAAAGATAAGCACATACATAAGTGTTTACAGAATAAAGGTCCTAAAGGAAAAGCCTACAATCTACTGAACCATCTAAGTTTGTGCTGGGCAGCCTGTGGCCCATCAGGAATCTGTGTGGGGCCTGCGAGACATTTTGTCATTATAGTGAAATCAGAACTCTGACTGCAGCCAAACAGTTGGAAGAACAACTTAGAAAGAGCAAGGGTGGTGTTTGCATTTACTCACCCTCTCTCAGAACACAGAAGTTTTCCAAGTAACTTAAAACCTATTCAAAACAGTGGGAGGTTCCTTTTCTATGCTGATTTATATAATTTCATACCTCCAATTGAAGCACTGAAAGCAGAATTGGGTGAAGTTTCCTCAAAAAAATAAAAATTATCTGGTTTTGAAAATGAATCTTTTATGGAAATATTTTTTTTTTTTTGCCAAGAAGTGCTACGTTTTTCTTCCCCACCAAAAATTGTTTTCAAAAACAGTAACTTTTACATACATTTCTGCAATATTTTTTAATATTGCAATACACTTTATAAAAACAGAGCCTGGAAAGTTTCAAACACTCTAAAATTAAAAACAAAATTTGTTCAAAAGTAGGTTCTCATTTTCCAACCAACTGAAAGCTACAGTGACCACTGTCCAGAGCTGCTCATACGCAGGGTTGCCAGATTCCCCTGGTTTCCATCCATGTAGTCTTTTTACTACCAGTATTATTAAAGTGACATGCATGTAAAGCAAGGGCATGCTGACTGCATACATTGACTATAAGAGCCTTGGGCTACCTCAGCAGCCAAAGTGCTGCTACAGTTCAATTGGTACACCCTGCAAACTCTAGGTTCACAAACATAGTTAGCAAAACTACCCTATCCTGGGAGACTGTCTTGCTTATGACAATCTTGTGGCCCACTGTGATCTCATTTATAACATGTGACACACTCACTAGTCCAGGTTGCCCATCGCCGATCTAAGTCTTAATTTTAACAGATTTTTAGCATTAATGTTGATGCAGGAAACAGTCATGGTAATTAAAATATGAATACTTGTATTACATGAATTACAACTGATCCTAGGTATTGTATTTAAAGTCTGAATCTAAGTACACTGAGAATGATAAATGAAGTTATATTTCCCCATAAGCCTTTTTCTTTTAAATTAAAATGACTGCTTGGATGGGAAAGATGACAAAATGATTTACTCTACCACAATTGTCAATATATATGTTGTGAGAAGGTGGTACATCAACAATATTCTGAACATTCACTTAAAGATTTAACGTGTTCACTGTGATGTTCCCATAGCCAGTGAGTCTGCTCAAAAATTAACATTAATTCCACATTAACACAAAACAGTGTGTAAACCATGCATCCCAGAAAGTAGCTGGACTACCATATCCAAATTTACACATTCTACTGACATTATGTAAATGCAAAAAGACTACCATAATATACATTTTCAAAATCTGATTTCTTAAAGTGAATTTAGTGCTTATGAAAGAAAGGGGAGGCTTGCAAAACACTTAAATTGCATACAGGAATCACTTCATTTGCTACTGAAACCGCTGTTATTCCAAAGCACATAATATAAAATATTGGCAAAAAGTAATATCCAATTGAAAATACAGGAAGAATTCAGGCACGTTTAATTACCTGAGTTAAGCAAATTAATTTTAAAGTAAATTTGCCTAATTCAGGTAATTAAACATGCCTGAATTCCTCCTGTATTTTCAATTGGATATAAGTTTTTACTTATTGCCAATATTTTGTATTATGTGCTTTGAAATATTTATTTATTTATTGAAAATATTTTTACCCTGCCTCTATTTAAAATATTCGAGGCGGTTTATAAAATTTTTCACACACAATATAAACATATATAAAAAATTAAAATACGAGACCCCAGAGGGATATAAAACCTGCTAAGAAATAGCAGCTGTTTCAGTAGCAAATGAAGTAATTCCTGTATGTAATTTGTTTTATTTGGTAAAGTACTGTGGGATGAAGTTTACAGTTTAAAAATTGCTGCTGTAGTAGCTTTTTCTTTCCTAGCCTACACATACGCACATATAAATTCTAGGGCTGTCAAGCGATTAAAAAAATTCATCGCGATTAATCGTGCTGTTAAACAATAAGACGACGCCAGCTGACCCCGGATTCTGAGTTGCGCTGCTCCTTTGAAATGCTGCTGCAGCAGCATTTCAAAGGGGCAGCACAACATGGAGCCCGGGGTTAGCTGGAGTCCCCAACTTACCCTGGGCTCTGTGCAACCCTGCCCCTTTGAGTGTTTCAAAGGGGCAGCAGCCCAGGATCAGCTGTGTGGTGCTGCCCTTTTGAAATGCCGCAATGGCGTTTCACAGGGACAGCACAACATGGAGCCTGGGGTCAGCTGGAGTCCCCAGTTGACCCCATGCTCTGTGCAGAGCTGCCCCTTTGAAATACGGCTGTGGCATTTCAAAGGGGCAACATTTCAGGAGCCCAGGATCAGCTGGAGTCCCCAGGTGATCACAGGCTCTGCTCATGCTGCTCCTTTGAAATGCAGTGGCAGCATTTCAAAGGGGCAGCACAGTGGAAATGCCTAAAATTAATGCATTAAAAATTAATGCATTAATTGTGCTATGCGTTAATTGACAGCCCTAATATATTCATTCCATGGACACTACATCAACACATGGTTCTGTGTTCATAACCTCTGGGCACCAGCTTCCATATCTAGTCCCCTCTGTGTTTACCTTCACTTGTCATTTCAGATTGAATGTTCTTTTGGGGCAGAAACCATGTGTATTCCATGTTTTGTGAAACAGGCATCACACTTTGGGATACAGATAATTATTTATCTATCTTGATAGGCATTCAGCCCTCAGCTTCTCTGCTAAGACAGCTGTTAACTGTGTTAATTAGTGTCAAGTAATACTGTTGTTCTTTGATACAGAGACCTATCTACCAGGAACTGAATGAAAATAAAAGTCTATATTCTTTTGGCCACTCAACAGTACATTTTCAGTTACTACTGGCCAAGGCTGGATTTGTATTAGTGACCAAGAAGTTAAAAGTCAGGCAACAAATTTTGTGTCAGTCAGTTGCCCTGATGAATCTTAGTGGTGGTAATGGTTCTTACTGTATCAAAGAATGCATTTAAAAAAAAAATTTCAGTAAGACCAAGCAAATTTTTCATGTTCCTGTGAAGTTATGAACATTTGTAAGAAGTGCCTTATACTTGTTCTAAAACTAATAGTTGCATTTAATTAGGATATTGTACAAACATTTAAAAATATAACCATTTTAAAATCCCTTTTAGATCATTTTAAGTACACAGTATTTAAAATCCCTCTAATTCTTACTTTTGAATCATTGTCTGCCATTCTCCTTCTCGATCTCCTATAGGAAATCTGTCGATCTGAGCCTGAATTTTGGTTCTCCATTCTCGCATATAGTCTTCAATATCAAACACAAATGGATGCTGCCCAAAGTTAGCATCTACAACTTCTCCTGGTGTTTGAAGCCCTACTGTAGGGTACAAGTTTGGCTGCAAGAGATTTTTTTAAATCAATACTCTTTCCTCGTATTCAAAATTCCCCCTTTTTTTAAATCAACTTCAACATTTCCACTATCTATCACTGCCATGAAGTAGCACTTATTCTCCTAGCATTCCCAGTGATTAGTTAAATTTAAGTAATGGGTACCAACTTAGCACTATGAAGTATGTTTAAACAATTCTGTTACCAATGGGAGAGGAAATAAAACATTACTCATTTTGAAATCCAAATCTCAACCCCTTCAACAAGCAAACAGTTTTTAAAGCATAGTAAACTTCAGACTTTGGGACTTCCATTGTATGTTGTAATTAGTTTTATCATTATTGTTCAGAAATTATCTCAGAATCAGTTGACAAGCACACAGATTATATAAATAAAATTTTAAAATCACTTGTTACAGTATCGCTCTGATTTTCTGGTCATGAAAATTCCCAAATACTAAAATCTGACAAGAGGCAAAATTGTAACTATTTGCTTTTCAGTATTAGTTTTTACAGATACTGAGTTTCAAGCTTCTCTCAGTGATATCTGTCAAACTGAAAATCCATCAGATATAAAGTGGTATAAAAAAGTCATAGTGCACATTTTCCAGAAGCATAAGCTTGTTTCAAATGTACTCCAAACAGAATACACTTGAAACAGCTATTTATAGTATGCAGAGAATTCTATTTTAGGTTTGAAAAATCCACGTGTCTTACCGGTAGATCCGTGAAAGCAATACCTGCAATGAACAGAGATGCGTTAAAATAATTTTCTCATTTTTATAGTCAAAATGTATTGTAAAAAGTCGACGAAACTTCTTAGAGAATGTTTTTGTATATAAGAGCATTCTAGATACTCAAATTTTGTCAGATCTTTTTGTTGAAGCTGATCTAATAGGAGTATCTAGATGCTAACGTTTAGAGAAACTAAATACTTATCTGTTATAGGTCTGCAAATACTTCCTAGGGATGCTTCAAAAAGTAAATATGACTGGCATGCTAACATCTATAATGTCAAGTGTAGTAACAGGAGCCAAAAGGACAATATTTGGCAAATAGAAAAAAATATTTTTAAAAGACAACATACATTTAAAAAGTTATCAAAGATGCAGACCAAAAATTTAAAACTTTGTAACTTAAGCTGTGTTTTCTTACCCAAGTTATATAGATGTCTAGGTATACATTTTATAGCTTAAGTAATCAAGTGGAAAAATTTTGGCCACAATTGACTGTTTTAAATGCTAGGAAATAAGTAGCAATATCATCACAAAATAAACTGGCAATACTCAAGTTTTCTTTCATATGCAGCCATAATACTGAGATGAAAGTTTACTGAAAAGAAGTCTCTCCTACTGGCAATGCACAGTACTTTTCAGCTTGGCAAAAAATAAAGCAGAAGTAGCACATCTGCCAGACTTTACTGAAAAGTAATGAGTTCTAACCCAAACTAAATATTCTATGGGCATTTGATAAAATTAAACTAGGTATTTTAGTATATTATCATCAAATATGAGAGGCTGATAAATCAGGGATGGGCAATATTTTTTGATGGGGGAGGGAGGAGCACTCCAAGAATTTGGAAAGTGGTCAAGTGATACACTCTTCCATATTAATGGAGGAGGTGCAGGATCTGGGATGGAGATTGGGTGCAGAAGGGAGCTTGCAGTAAGGGACTGGGGTACAGGAGAAGATGTGGGGTCTGGGAGGGAGTTTGGGTAGAGGTGGCAGTTGTGACCTGGGTTAGGGGACTAGGGTGAAGGGGATTGGGCTGTGACCTAGGGCAGGAGGAGATTGTGACTTGGGGCAGGGGACTGGGGTGCAGGTGGGGGCAGAAGTGGAGCAGAGGGTTTGAGTTGTGACCTGGGGAAGGGGATTGGGGTACAGGATCTGAGAGGGGATATAGGGGCAGATTGTTTGAGTTATGTGGGGTGGGGATTAGAACAAAAAAAAAATCTAACCTTTGTATGTTCCCTAGGCTTTAGGTAATTTTAGAAAAAAATTCATTTAAAATAGACTCTTTTGAAGAAGTGAAATTTGTATCTGACACCTACAGGGTATTATCAATTTCCTTGTCCTAATGCTGTAAGGTTGGGGGTTTTTTAACCTTGTTGTTAGTTGTCCATCTATGCTGATGACTAAAATGTACTTCTCAGTTTTATTTCTCCATCTGATATACCATTACTATATCAAATATAGCATGGCAAAACCAATGCTTCTAATCTTTCCTCCTAAATCCAACCACAACTTTCATCATTAACATTTCCATCCTTCATCACTGAGGCCCTTAATATAGGGATCACTTTTGACTCCTTATCCTCTCTCTCCCACATGAACAGTAAGCAAATCTCGCTGCTTCTTCCATCATATCTAAAATTCACCATTTCCAAATGGCTTAATCGCTGTCCATGTCTTAAGTTTCTCTTGCCTTAACTATTGAATCCTCTTCCTTCTTTGGACTCTCTGACTGTCACATTCCTCCCCTGATTTCTCCAAAATGATCTTAAGTGTTGCCATATCATCATCATTCCATTTACCCATTTCTGCAGCCGTCCAGCAGCTTTCCATCACTCTAAACAAGCTTCTGGTCCTCCCCTTCAAGGCTCTTTATTAAAGCTCCTGCCCAAATCTACAACCAGTCTTTTTTCCCAGTCCTACTCCTAACAGAAGCCTTATCTTTTGTCCTTTGTCATTGCCTCACATTGTCTAAGACTTATTCCATGCTAGCCCTTATTAAAACCCTCTTCCAAAATCTATTCATCAAGTCACCCCCTTAAACCACCAACC